>NC_083326.1:64187421-65494114 GCF_963455315.2 Globicephala melas
GGTAAAATCCAGCACCTTTAGCTTCGATCTCCTGTGGGGAACGAGGCAGAGAGCTGAGACTGTGACTTTGAAGACAGCACAGCAGGGCTGGTATGGGCAGCGGCAGGGGAAGGGGCCTCCATGCCAGCCAGCAGTCAGCCATGCCTTCTAAGTGGGTCCACCATCCTCATCCACCCTCAGATCCTGCTCAGTCCCCGCCTCTTAGACACCCAGGAACCTAACCACACTCTCAACCACCTCACAGCATGATCAGCTCTGAAACACGCCAGGTACTCTGAATGATGGCCTCAAGGACTCCCAGTGACTGATGCTGCACCAGCAGGAGATTCTGGCACATCCTTGGACCCCACATCACTGGACCCAGCTCCCCCTTCCTCAACTCATGGTGCCCTTACCAGCAACCGACCTGTGCAGTCACCTGGGGCAAGCAATGTTGGCAGGACCCAGTTCCAGTCCATCTAGGACGGCTTCCAACAGGTCCTGAGTTACTGACTGATCACTTAGCGATCCCAGACGGAGGCAGGGGAAGGGCCAGGCCTGCACCATTGCTGTCACAGTCTTCGTGTGGCCCCCATCAAAGGCTGCAGTGGATAGTATTGGGAAGAGGCCCACAGGAAGCTCCTCCAGGGCGCATATGGCTGAGTCTTTGTCACTCAGCAGGCTCTGTGCTGCAAGAGCCAAGAGGCTGAGAGGGTCCTGTCTGCTCATCTCCACGGACCTGAAGCAGGGAAGGGAAGGCCCTGAATGGGTTTTCACAGCACTGAGCCTCCTTCTTTCCGGCCAGAACAACCCAGGCCTCAATCACCCACAACAACAGGAACCCCAGGTTGTCCCAGACCCCTCCTTCCATCCTGCAATTTCTAGTCATAAACCTCCAGCCCTTTCTCTGCTGGTGTCAGCCCAGGGTTCCCTGGCCCTGACAGCAGCTGGCTGAAATGAGAATAATTAGGGTTTTATCTCTGTCCCTCATTGGGCTTCAGAGAGTATAAGTTGCCAAACTTAATTTCTTGAGCTTTCCCCAGGATCACCACCACCTCCAAGGTGATTTTAAGGAACACGACTGAACACCCAGTCTCTTACCGTAGGCCAGTGGTAAGAGGTCAGATCCTGAAGTTTTGTCTGCCTTCTCTGGCAAGCAGGGCTTCTAAAATAGTGACCACAGCTTTCCAGATGTTCTCACCTCTCCTCTGTCCCATTCTATGGAGTGAATTGCTAACTCACATTCCACCAGGCTTCAGTGCAGTTCAGAGATGAGAAAACTTTCAAAAACATCAACAAGATATAAAACTCTTCTTACGGGGCTAGTAAAATTTTGACACAAAATGTCAGAAAAAGACAAGAAAAAGGAAAATTATAGTACAATCCCATACATAAGTATAGATTCTTAAAAGTCTTGAGTAAAACATTACCAAGTGGAACAGTGTTTTTTAAAGAAGCAGGATCACAAAGGGTTTCTTCCAGGAATGAAAGGAGAGTGCATGTTAGAGCACCTGTCAGTGAACTTCTGATTACACTGGACAAGTGAGCATCCGTACTCTGAGCTGCCACCTGGAAACCCAAACAAAGTAAAGGAAGATCTAAAACCAGGAAGCCAACAGAGGATGAATTAGATATCCCCACTCCTCCAGAAAAAGCAGTTTTGGATTCTGGAAAAAGGTGAATTAGAGGAACTAGTACGCAGACCACAGAAGCCAAAACCTAAACCCAGGGGAGTGGCGAAGTCAGGACCTGCAAAGGCCTCAAGTGTGAGACACCTAAGTACAGCCCTGGGCAGGAACCAGAGACCTGGCCAGCAATGGGGCACTCGGGGAGTCTCTACAGCGCATGCATTTACTTCTGCTACCAGCCCGGCCAGCAAGTCACACCGTGGGCCCAACCTTCCTCCACTTCCTACCTTGACTCTGCTCTGCTGCTCCCTGGAGCAGCCCTCAGCTCTCACCCCATAGCAGGCTGCTCTTCCGTGGGGGACACAGGGGGTGCGCTAGGGCAGGCTTGGCAAATGATCATTTTAACAACCAAAACGCTAGGTTCTGAGCTGATGGAACCTTCTCTGTTGGAGCATTTCCCACTTCTGTATGCCTGAGAAGGGGCACCTGCTGAGGGAGGCTCAGGCCTAGGGGCAGCCTGTGGAGCAAGCAGGGCAGGAGAGGGAAGCACCAGGCCCCTGTCACAATCCACCAATTGTTCTGAAGGCAGAGATCCTCTGAAGCAGCTAGAGCCCTTGCCAAAGAGGTGGCTATGACAAGTTTGAATCCTCCTCTCTGTGCTTCTTCTGAAACGTCCCATTTCTCTGAAGGAATAGCCCACAGGAAGCCACATGCCTGGCACCCTCAGGGGCATCTCTGCCCTTGACCCTCCTCTGAGGGCAGAGCTCCATGCCTCCATCACTCAACTACCAAACTCTCCATGAGGGATCATAGGGGCCAGAGAAGAGGTTCCCAGGACACAGTACAGTAAGCGCTCAGCACACTCCCCATGAGACAACCTCCTTCCCCCTCCCCTCCCGAAGCCTTTTGGCCTGGACAGGCTCCTTCCCCCCAGATGCCTTTCTTATGAGGAGCCATTCACACCTCCAGCTTCTCCCGACTAAAGCCTGAAGCATCTCCCTGCTCAGCACCTGAGGCATCCTCACTATCCCTCTCTAGTTGAGGTGGGTGTTGTAAGTAGCCCATGTTTCACCTGTCACCCAGATTTCCTCAGGGCCTCCTGCTAGATTCCAAGGCAGCTTCTCCTCCCCACTGGGATTTTCAGCCCAAGGACCGTGAATCTCCATCCAGTAGGATGTAAGGAGCTGAGGCCTCTGGTTCCTGTGAGCAGCCAATGATCTCAGATGCTCCTTTTCTTGTCCGTGAAAACCAGGATTTACAGCTGGCCTACTCCCACCAGGTACACGGCTGAATGCACGTCACCTGTTTGGAAGGGGGTTCTCCTGGGATTCCAGTGGCCTCTAATCCTGGAGGAGACAGAGGAGGAAAGCTAGTGAGATCAACTAAAGTCTTGGCCACTGCAGCTGGTCTTGTTTCTCCTCACAATGAGCTGCCACCTCTGTTGTCCTTGGTAGCTTGCCAGGTGGTCTGAGGGGTCTGAGCCCCTCTTCACTATGCCTTCTCTGGCTGCACTTGTCTTTTGACTGTCACAACTGGGCAACGGAATACTGGTGCCTTGATAGAGGGACCAAAAGGATCACTTAGGAGTCAAACATATTCCTTTCCACCCCCTTGTTTAAAAGCAGCCCTATCTCCTCATGATGCGGGGGCTCCTTTCCTTGTCACGGGTGCCTGACACAAAGAGGATAAAGCATTCAGCTGGCACTCTTCTGTTGCTGGGTCTAACCAACTTTATGACTTGGTGGGTTTGACAAAGCTTACCTCACGACAGGCAGTTCTGGACATGCGGTCACCCCATGTCCCATGGTCCTCCGCCAGGGCCCAGCAGCGCTGCAGGAGTTGTTTTACAAAACACATATAATTCACCACTGCAGACCGCAAAGCCTTGCCCCAGACCCCTGGAAGCCAGCACTGTGACTCTCCTGCTGGAGCTTGCCACAAATTCTACATGGCACATTTTCCTACCACTGATACCTCCAATCTCCTATGTTCTGCTGAGTCTCATGGCTCAAGCACAGGGCTGCATTCACGGCAGTCTGGACTCTGCTACTCTGCAGAGAACTTTCCTACTCCGGGTTGCACTCAAAGGTGGTGGTCTTTTGTGTCACCCCATATATTGGTCAGAGAAGTGTTCTCAGACGTGGAACATGCAGTCTCCAAAACCTGTAGTGTTCTATCAGGCATCATGCTTCCTTCTTTGCCGCAGGAGGTGCAAGATGTGATCATTCATCTTTCATTTTGGATGATATGACCTAGCATGCCCTCGACACCTGGGGGCATTCAAAATTGTTCTCATATGGCAGGTGCTTGACTCCTCATGTGGATCAGCTCCTACGCTGCAGTGCATGTTTCTTACCAAGACGTCCAACACGCCAGCCAGTTCTTGCTAATCTAACTCGATTAGCATGTCATCAAAGTGAATCAGTGCCACATTCTGTGGATGCCCAGATGACAGATGGTCCAGCTGTCTTTGGACTATGACAGAGGGTGGACGGGTATAATCCTGGGGCAAAATTAAATGCATACTGTTGTCTGTTCCATGTGAATGCAAATGGTATCTGATAGGGATAGAACAGAACACATCACCAATGAATGTTTGTATCCCATATACCTAAGGCGCCACTAATCGGCTCAAGGAAAGGGAGCACATCTGGCACAGCAGCCCAACTGGGGCTTCTAGTTGGGTAAGTTTATAGAAGTCTCAGCCAACCTTCAGGATGAATCTGGTTTCTGCAGGGACAGATTGGTGAATTATATGGAACTATGACAAGGACCACCACCCATGAGTCCTTTACATCCTAAGGACAATTTTTTTCCATCATTCCTCTTAGGATGTGGTACTGCTTTTTATTTACTATCTTGACCAGGAGTGGGAACAATTACAGAGGCCTCCACTTGGCCTTCCCCATCACAATAGTTCTTACCCCACAGAAGAAAGACCCAATGTGAGTATAGCATCAACTTCCAAATGTTCTATTCCAATTACACATTTGCAAACTGGGAAACGACACAGTATACCCATTGTGAGCTGATCTCGGCCAGGATTCTATTTATTACCTGGCTCTCCATTCTAACAGTGGGCCACAATGATGTTCTGGATCTCCAGATATCAACGTCAACTCTGACACTACGTCCAGCAATATTCAAATTGTTTGTATATTCCCCTTTCCCTGGTCCAATCCTCAAATTGCTTGTATATTCCAATTCCCCTTATTTACACTTACCCGAGTGTGGTAGCCAGCCTCCAAAATGGCTGCAATGATTCTTCCTCCTGGTATTCATGCTCTTGTGAAGTCCCCTGCCACACTAAATAAGCCAGGTCTGTGCTAACCAATAGGATATGGTGGAAGTTACAGGGTGTGACTTCCAAAGTTAGGTCATAAAAGATACTGTGACTTCCACTTTGTTCTCTCTTGGATCATTTCCTTTGGTGTCATGGAGACACTCAAGCAGCCCTATGGAAAGGTCCATGTGGCAAACAACTGAGGCTTCCTGTCAAAAACTTGCCAGGCATGAGGGTAGCTACCTTGGAAGCGTACACTCCAGCCCCAGACGACATCTTGACTTCATCCTTATGAGAGACTGTGAGCCAGCACCATCCAGCTAAGCTGCAAACAAGTTCTTGACTTTCGGAAACCGTACGAGATAATAGCAAATTACACTGCCAAGTTTTGGGGTAATTTGTTGTACAGAAACAGGTAACTAATGTGCTGAATAAATGTATGTAGATTCCTTTGAGGAAATTATTACAGTCCCTTTCTTCAACCAAAGGGTTTCAGGCCTGAAAACTGACTCAGATCTAGAAACTTGGCAAGGGAGTATGCCTTTTTGTGGGGCTGACTGCCCTCAGCCTCCCGATCATTCATCCTTGATTTCTTTTGATAGTAAGAGTATTACCCTTGGTGGTGGCCCTTCTATTGATATCTTGCACTTAAGGACACTGTTCTTTTTTTTTTTTTCCGGCTGCGTTGGGTCGTTGTTGCTGCGCGTGGGCTTTCTCTAGTTGCTGTGAGCAGGGCCTACTCTTCGTTTTGATGCACAGGACGCTGTGTTCTTTAAACCACGTCCATAACTCTTTGTGGGTCAGGTGCCTTGGCTGCCACTCCAACCATATGGCTCATTACAGTAATTGAGTCCACTCAGCTTCTGATGTGAAATGCCATCACCTGACCCCAACTGCTTCAGGGTCCTATCATCCCCATTTTTATTAGAGAGTCTAAACCTGTAACAGCCGCTCTTTGCATCTGTCAGCCCTGGCCTACAGAGGAGCACTACCACCGAGCTGTCAAGTGAGGCTGCTGGCCCTGTCATCGGCATATTCCGAGGGCCTTGGTAACTGGTGTGTTTGCTGGGGCTTCCCGTGCAGCGTAACCATTTGGTTGGCTTTTCTGATGTTACGCAGAAAGTGCATCTATGCCAGCCTGCCACCTTCCCTGAGCCCCTTCCCCTTCCGCTGCCACCTGTCCCAACAATCCTGGAGTTTCCACCTCACTTAGCACTGGCTGTTGCTCTTTGCACACTTCCAGAAGCCATCCTTGTAGCAGGTTCACTTATACTTGTTTAGGTCCCTGACAGGATGCTAAACGTTCTACCTCTGAAGGATGCCCACAAATCAGCAAATCCACCCCCCAATCTCAATGTCTGGGCCCCTTCACGGAGCACCCGCATACCGCAGCCCCCCACATCCCCCGACGGGCACCCCCTGGCCAGGCCCGGCAGCACCTTCGGGGCGCAGTGCCTCCCCCACCCCCCCACCCCCAGCCTGAGCACAGCCACCGCGCGCTGCCAGCGCTGCCGGGATGAGCCAGTCAGAGGCCTGGAGGGCAACTGCGGGAGCACGAGGAAGGCGAGCAGCCTCGGCAGGTCGTTCAAGGAAGGGCGTCCAGCTCTGAGTGGGGCCTCAGAGCCCAACAGAGAACGCGGATTTCAGATTATTTGGGGCCCGGGCGGGGGGAGTCCACCGCCTTCGGACCTACTGCTCGGGGGTCCGGCCCCGGCCCGCGCTCCCCGGCTGCCCCGGAGAGCCTGCCTGCGTCTCCTCGAGCCTTCGCTTCAGCCCAGCAGACGGCGTCCCCAGCACCGTCCGCGGCCTGAGGGCCTAACGACGGCCCGTGCCTGAGCTCAACGAGGTCTCGCCCCCCGGAGTCCTCACTCGCCCACGCCGCGCTTCCAGCTTTCCTTTCAGAACCTCTCTGGGCCCCAGTCAGGGCCGACCGGGAGCACGGGAAGCCGGGGCCACGCTCTGAGGCCTCGGCCGCGCCAGCCCTTAGGCCTGAACGTCCCCAAACCCCGCGGGGCAGCTGAGGGAAGAAACCTCGGGGAAGGAGGAGAGGCCCTGACCTGAGCAGCCCAAGGCCTCCTGAGGTCCGCGCGACTGCACGACTCTCCACGCTTCACGTACCAGGCCGGGCGCGAAGAGCTCAGCGATTGACGCGGATGAGAGAAGCCTCTCGCCTCACACGCGGCAGATGGGCGGGGCCTGCTGCTCTCAGGGGAGATCACGTGGGCGGCAGGGCGGGGCGCGCCTCGCCACGGGAACGTGAGCGGGTGTTTTCCCTTTGTCCACTCTCCACCTGAGGTGGCCTTCGCAGCGCAGGCACGAAGGTGGCTGTGGGCCTTGGGTTCCAGGGTTCCAAGGCCTGGGCCTGAGGCAGGACTGCAGTCAAGGATCAGGGAACCAATTGACATGAAAACCCCTCCCCTATCCTGAGCAAGGGTGGAAAGGCAGTGGGGTACCGCCACCCCATTCACACATCTGTGAGGTCTCAGGAATGTTCCTCCCTCCTCTCAGGGTCTAGGATCAGGCTACTCATCGGATCGGGGTCTCAGGACCAGGGCCCCCACTCCTGCACTGGCAGCTGTGGCAGGGACCCCTCTCTCTTGTGCCTCCATTTCATTCTTTTTTATGACTGAGTAATATTTGTGTGTGTGTGTGTATCACATCTTATTTATCCCTTCATCTGTCGATGAACATTTAGGTTGCTTCCACGTCTTGGATATTGTAAGTACTGCTACTATGAACATTGGGTTGCATGTATCTCTTGAAATTAGAGTTTTTATCTTCTGCAGATATGTGCCCAGGCAACTCTGGGTTTCATTTTGGTTTCTTGCTGGCCTCAGAGATCCTGAATCACTCTGTTTCAAAGTTAACATCCCTTTTCCCACTGAGCTCAACAGAGCGCCAACCGTACCATGTCAGGCCACAGAAATAGTAAATGTTTAGACTTTAAGGTGCAAGAAACATCTTGGGTGAAGATACAGAGGGACCCTTTCTGAGTACCA
Organism: Globicephala melas; assembly: GCF_963455315.2. Lineage (NCBI taxonomy): Eukaryota > Metazoa > Chordata > Mammalia > Artiodactyla > Delphinidae > Globicephala > Globicephala melas. The sequence continues at coordinate 64,195,311 of NC_083326.1, forward strand.
TCCTCCTACTCTCTGCAGAAGAGATGAAACTTCCATGGACTGCAGGAAGCAGCCTGTGGTGACCTCCAAATTTGTAGCATGAGGCTAACTGCACCCTCCTCTGACCATGGCTCTTGCCCAGAACTCCAATCCCATCCCCTACACTGAAGAAAATCCAGTGTCAGAAGTCTTTAGGTGTATATATGTGGAACCTGGAAAAATGGTACAGATGAAGGGGTTTGCAGGGCAGAAATAGAGACACAGATGTAGAGAACAAACGTATGGACACCAAGGGGGGAAAGTGGCGGGGGTGGTGGTGGTGGTGTGATGAGTTGGGAGATTGGGATTGACATATATACGCTAATATGTATAAAATGGATAACTAATAAGAACCTGCTATATAAAAAAATAAATAAAATAGAATTCAAAAAAAAAGTCTTCGGGTGTAACGTGTTGTGCTGACATCTTCAGAGGGGACAGAGAAGGTTTACTGTACAGAGAAGTGCACAGACCACAAGCATGCAGCTTGATGAGTTTTCACAAGGCAGACACTCTTGAGTGACTAACACCCAGATAAAGAAATAGAACACAAACAATGTTCCACTTCTTGGACAACAGAAAGAGCCCCACAGGTGATTCTAACAAGCAGCAAGATTTCCGGAACTATTGCAAAGAGCAGGGGTTTCCAAACTTGGCAGCATATTGGAACCACCTGGAATCTTTAAAAAAGCACTGATTCCTGGCTCTGACGCCCTGCCCCCGATGTTATGGTTTCATAGGTATGGGTGAGACCCAGGCATCCAGGTGATTCTAATGTGCAACCAAGTTTGGAAACCAATACAGTCAGGAATTAATAAGCAAAATGTGCCATGCAGGTGATGGAGTAGTATGCAGCTGTAAACACAGAGATCTCCACACGTTATAAAGCAAAAGAAAGTGAGGAATAGTTTGGGCACTGCAGAACAATTAAACTGACGCATGTTAAAAAAAAATACTCATAAAACCACTATCACTTTCTTAAGATATGTATGTGAGAGAGGGAAGATGGCGTTTGACAGCTGGGAGCCTGCTGGTCCGAGCAGCCAGGTCTTGGGTTGCCGGGAGCTGGCCTGGCACCTACAGCTCCTCTGAACATGCATAATTTCACAGAAAGCCAGCCTCAGACAAGGCCAGTCTGGGACCCTGCTGGATCAAGACAAAATAAGACCACTCCACAGTCATATATGAACACAGGAAAACGTGAGCATTGTTCAAACCACAAAATGACCAAACATCCCCCCATGCTGGCTTTTGTGAGTAAGTGCTACTTTTCTCCCAGCTACAGCTTCGGCCCCCCTCTGGGCTTCCTCCTCTGGGCTCCCTCCTCTGGGGTTAGAATGAGGACAGTACCCAGTGATAGGATCACCCGGCTTCCTGACAGCATCCAGCCACCAGCAAAGCCCCGCTTCCTTGTACCTTCCCCGAAATTCCCTAACATAAGTCCAAATCCCCTAATAATTCTTTCCTAACACCCTCCTATAGAGACACCCCACGGCTCCCACAGTGCAGTGAATCCAGAAACCCAGCTTCGCTTGCCTGCAGGTGTGTCCTGGATGTCTTTGTCTGGAGAACACTGACAAATGCACAGGATTACAAACAAATCCAATTGTCCTGAAGCACACTCATCACGATGGTAGAATTAACAAGTCTATGATAGTGTAGCAGCAGGTGTGATCTAATAGCTACCAGAATTTGGATGCAGTGATAAGTGTAAACTGTATTTGGAGGTTGGTGATCTGAAAAGAGCTGCTACTTCTGTTGGTGACAAACAGGTATGGCCAGTACTGTGGAGGTTTTTTGCCTGTATTCACAAATGAAGGAAATGATGAATTTTAGAGGTCAGCTGTAATAACGATATATATTTTATCGCCCCCAAGTTCATCCCTGTGCTGGGGCTCGCGCATCTGCAGCCGGCAGGAGGCGCTGTGGAGCTGTCCGAAAGGGACAGCTGGTGGCGACCTCCCAACGGGGAACCCCCAAGGGGACTCTAAGGTAGTTGCGCCAACAGGGCCTTCACCCGGGTGTGACTGACTGCAGCCGTGCTCTGCCAGGACCCGCGGGGTCCCGATGGGACCAGGCGCCCCTCCGCCCCAGAGAGGCGGCTCCAGGAGGCCAGCACTCCCCAACCCCGTGCAGTCAATGCCCAGAGCAGGGCCCTGGGCCGGCAGGGGCCAATCAGGAAGCAGCATCCTCCTGCATTTCTGCCCCACGAAGGTGTCAGCGGGTATTAGAGGGACCCGGGAACCCAGCCTCCGCTGTGGTCTCAGGACTGGAGCTCTGTGGGCCCCTCCACCATGGCCTGGACCACTCTGCTTCCCCTCACCCTCCTCACCCTTTTCCCAGGTGACCGGCTGATGCGGTCTCAGGACACAGCCCGGCAGGGCACGTGGGCTCCTCTCCTGCCTTCCTCCTGGGTTCAGTGCCGGCTCTCAGCTCAGGGTGACTGCTTTCTGTCTCTCTCCTTCCATGGTCCTGGTCACAGTCAGTGCTGACCCAGCTGGCCTCGGTTTCGGGGACTCTGTGACAGACGGTCATCATCCAGTGCTCTGGGGGCAACAACAACCTTGGCAGGAGCTATGCCAGGTGGCTCCAGAGGGTGCTGGGCGGGGACCCCACGCTGGTGGTCTTTGCAGATAGCAGTCGGCCCACGGGGGTCCCTCCCCGCTTCTAAGTCTCTAGGTCCAACAGCGCGGCCTCCTTGACCATCTCCAGTCTCCAGCCCGAGGACGAGGCTACTTATTACTGTGGCACACGTGACCACAGCCTCAGCGCACCACCAGAGCTCCAGGGCCACGGGCAAGTGGGGCAGAAACCTGCTCCCCACTCGCTCTGTGCAACCAAGTGATCCTGTTATCTCCCGCTCCTCTGGCCCCTGGGGCATTGCACCCTGTAACTGTGCCCTGGGCTTCCCAGGATAGGGGGGCCAACAATATGGATCCTTCCCCAGGCTGTGGAGCCCCAGGGGTCCAACCACATCAGTGTGCAGAGCAGAATTTCTGCCCCAGGCTCACCTGAATGCTCTAAGCGTCATCTGAGTTTGTAAATCCTATGTTATAAAGGGGTTAGAGAAATCCCCCAGTCTCTACCAATCTCCCTCACCCATCCCTCAGCTTCCAGGACCTGATGCTTGGCAAACATCTGGATGAATGGGGGTGGGGGTGGGGGTGGGGGTCGAGCCGGGGCCACAGCTCCTTCAGTCAGGATGGCCACAGTCTCCTTCAGTCTCCAGCCTCTGAGATTTGCTCCTCAGCTCAGAATTCTGCTCCCTCAATTGTCAGTAGACAGGAAGAGTTGATCTGACTCTTAGTAATGACTTCAGAGAGAGGGAGATTCCAAGGGAATCCCCGTTGGTAACTATACACTGGGAAAATGGCATCTTGGGCACAGGAATTTGGCCAACTCAATTCCTTATGGAAAACAGAACGTTAAGTAAACTTGGAGTATCCCACCTTCAGCTGGTCAGGCAACACACAAGCTTGGAGTTCTGGTGTGTCTGGACCTCCAACCCTCCCAAGGGAGTGAGAGAATCTCTCCCTTCCAGAGCTCTGTTAAATGCCCTAATTAGATTAATCTGATTAAGTAAATTGTTAAAAAGAAGAGAAAGTTTCAGCACTTTCATATTCTTTGCCCAGAGCTAAGCCTGATTGGATTTGGGGGCTTAGTTCAAATGTTTGAGGGATTGATTATTTCATTCATTCAAGAAGAAAAGTAATTGTTTTAAAAAAGATAAACACTCAAAAGTGTTTCTTCTTGGTACCATCAAAATATCGGAATGACCGTGTTAAAAAGCAAATAAGGTCACCCTGTGCTGAGAGTCACACACCCAAATGCCCACACAGGTTAGGGGAAGCTGTAAATGACCAAATATGGCTCAATGCAGAAACAAAACACCAAAAAAGTCCCAAAACTAAACTAACCACCAGAAACTTACTGAAATTTGTTTATTCATCTACAGTGTGGACATACAACAAACAAAAATATCTCTGATGATGATTGTTTAAAAGGCAAAGTGGAAAAATCTTAAAAAGGAAGCACTGACCTATTTTTACTTTGATAATTCATTGTTCACTGATTTGAAATGAGAAACTACCTCATTTTACTTATTTTATGATGGAAAATGACTGCTTACAAATGTAGATCCACGCAAATGTCGATCCATTTATTGTAAAATCCTTCCCCTGCTGTTTCCTCTCGACCCGGTCTTTGCACGGTAGTTGGTACTTTTTCCAAAAAAAAAGTGAAACAAAGCATGCCCCCACCATGATTTTACACTAAGAGAACATTCCTCCCGTCCCTTCCCTGCCCCCACATGTCAGATGGGAGGGGGGACCCCTCTGCCCTTCTAACCCCACTTCCTCCACCCTGACTCTTGGGGCTCAGCTGTGGGTCACTTCTACTCTTAGGAAGATGTTTGATGATGTTTGGTTGATAGTATAGTCCTGTGTGATTTCAGCAGGGGCAGAAGGTAGATTTTTAGTGGTTCTAGTTAGAGGCAGGGCAGCTGGCGTGAGTCTGGTCCCCTCTCAATAGACTGGGGCCTCAATGTGGGCGACATGCATTCAGTGGGGCTAGGAACACAATTGGCTGTGTTAGAATTTCCAGCTGGTCACCCAGAGCGAGAGGCTGAAGAGCAGGAGCTGCTCATGGGTGCCACTTGCTGGCCACACCCTGTGTGCCCACCAGCTGCTGTGTGGGCCATCACCCCCATGAGAGAAACACCATTCATTCATTCATTCATTCACGTTGTTACACAATAGCGAATCTATAGGGGAACTGTATTACCTAAGGGTTGTACATTCAGTGATGAATACAGAGAAACGGTCCTTGTCCTCGCACAGATTGTGGTCCTCGCACAGATGCACACGGATAAACCTGGATAAACGCTTTGACAAAAATGAAAGTAGTGTATACTTTCATGTCAAAAATGAAAGTAGTAGAGCAAGATGGGGTGAGCCTGCTTACCTGGGGCAGTCAGGTAAGACTACAGAGGAGGTGACGTTGAAATTAGCACTAAAGGAAGGAGGCTAGTTCTGAGAGGACAAGGAGATTGGACGTAGAGCAGCTTGAGGCCACGCAGGGGTTCATGGGAGCCAGAGGCATGTTTGCTCCGTTCTGTGTTTGTGAGACAAGAGCCCCAGTGCGCACCCAGCTGCTCAGGGCCACCCAGTTCACACGGGTCACTTCAGCCATAGTCACAGACCTGTGCAGAGCCAAGGGGAGGAAACATAGACTCCAGCTTCTGGTGAGAGGACAAGCCCGTATGACAAGGGGCCTTGTGGGGCCATCTTGGAACAGTCTCTGGATTCGTTTGCTAGGGCTGCAGCAACAAGTTGTCACAGACGGGGTGGCTTAAACAACAGAAATTTATTGCCTCAAAGCTCTGGAGGCTGGAAGTCCAGCATCAAGGTGTGGGCAGGGTTGGTTCCTTCTGAGAGCTCTGAGGGACGGATCTATTCAAGGGATCTCTGTCTTCTCTCTCTGTCACTTCAGACGGTCTCCCTCTCTGAGTGTCTGTCTCTGCCCACATTTCCCCTTCTTTTTATTTATTTATGTTTTTGGCCGAGCCGTATGACTTGTGGGATCTCAGTTGCCCGACCAGGGATCAAACCCAGGCCCTTGGCCTTCCCTGGTTGTGCAGTGGTTAAGAATCCGCCTGCCAATGCAGGGGACACAGGTTCGAGCCCTGGTCCAGAAAGATCCCACGTGCCTCAGAGCAACTAGGCCCGTGTGCCACAACTACTGAGCCCACGTGCCACAGCTACTGAAGCCCGCATGACTAGACCCTGTGCTCCACAACAAGAGAAGACACCACAATGAGTAGACCACGCACCACAACTAAGTGTGGCCCCTGCTCGCCACAACTAGAGAGAGCCCAGGCACAGTGGCGAGGACCCAACACAGCCAAAAATAAATAAGTGAAATAAAAACCAAAACCAAACCAAACCAAACAAAAAAACCCCCATACCCTAAGCAGTGAAAGAGTGGAGTCCCAACCACTGGACTGCCGGGGAAGTCACAAATTTCCCCTTCTTGTAAGGACTCCAGTCTTTTTGCATTAGGGCCCACCCTAATGACTTCACTTTAACTTAATTACCTCAGTGAAGATCCTATGTCACAGGAAGGTCACACTCTGGGGTACTGGGGGGAGGGTTAGAACTTCTACATGAATTTGGGGGGAACACAATTCAACCCTTAACACCCTCCAATGGCTGTGTCCTGTTTCCTGCAAGATGCTGACTGATCCGCTGGCTGATGAGAAGTAAGATGCAGTCTCACCTCTTCCTTGAGCCCAGCTAACATTTCCTTTCAATCCTTATCTCTGGGGAACGCTAGAAATCAACTCCTTTTCCCTCAACGGTTAGGATTCTGGGGGACGTGGAGCATCTGTCAGCAGTCTGCCAAGATGGCGGCCGGAGAAGGACAGGGCTTTACAGGATGACGGGGGACATCGCGGGCCCAGGCTCGGGGGCTGCAGTACAGCCACCTTCAGGGCCGTTGCCTCTCCAACAGGTCCACCAGCCTGACTCTCCAAGAGAGTGTAGGCCCTGTGAGGACAAGGATCTTGCCCTCACATCTGCCATGGCATCTGCAGTGCCTGGCAGAGCAGGAGCAGGGTGGTTATGTGTTGAACAGATGGGGAAACAATGATTTCCCCCAGGATTTTGGGCTCACGCCCCTTTTTGCAGAGAAAACTTTGTTTCCCTCAGTGGCTTGGTTTCTGTTTGTGCACTTCCTCTGTTTCCGGGTCCGTATGGATGCCTCCTAAGTGCCTCTGGAGAAATATAGGAGTGGAGTTATAGGAAAGAATGTTGGGCCTGTGTTAGCCTGTTGGGGCTTCCGTAACGACGTCGCACCGACTGGGGGGCTTAACACAACAGAAATTCATTTCTCACAGTCTGGAGGCGAGACGTCCAAGATCAAGGTGTCTTTAGGGTGGGTTTCTGGTGAGCCCACTCTTCCCGGCTTGTAGATGACTGCCTTCTTGCTGTGTCCTCACATACGTGGCCTTTTCGTGTATGTGCAGAGATAGATAGATAGATAGATAGATAGATAGATAGATAGATAGATAGATAGATAGATAGATATGGGAAGTCCCTGGTGGTCTAGTGGTTAGGACTCCACGTTCCCAATGAAGGGGGCCCTGGTTTGATCCCTGATCAGGGAACTGGATCCCACATGCAGCAACTAAGACCAGGAAAGCCAAATAAATAAATAAATATTTTAAAAAATAAAGTAAGATTAAAAAATAAAAATTAGATAAGAGATACAGATAGATTAATAGATGATAGATGGATAGTTAGGTAGCTAGATAATAGGTAAACAGACAGATAGACAGACAGAGTGAGCTCTGGGTCTCTTTCTCTTCTTATAAGGACACTAGTCATATAGGATTAGGGCCCAACCCTTATGACTTCATTTAACCTTAATTACTCCCTTAAAGGCTCTACCTTCAAATAGAGTCACATTGGGGGTTAGGGCTTCAACATATGGATTTGGGGGAACACAATCCAGTCCATAACTGGGCCAAAGTGCCTGCTTAGTGAGCTGGAGAATGGGGAGCAGACAGTGCTGAGTGCCCTTTGCAATGCAATTCTGACATCAGCTACATGGAGTTAGGTAAACTGTCACAAGTTAAGGGCACAGTCCCCTCCCCCCCAAAATAACACTGCTCATTTCAGATTGCAAACTCAGATAGTCCCAGGCCACCTATATTTCTGACCAATTGGCCAAAGATTTGGGGGGTCCCCAAGCCCCCTCAGGCTGCATGACTTAGTAGAAATACAGAACTCAAGAAAGCTCCATCCTTATGATTCCAGTTTTGTTGCAAAGGCTACAAACCAGAAGCAGTCAAATGAAGAGATGCATGAGGGGCGACGGGGTCCCAGATGCGGGGCTGCTGTGTTCTCAGCATGCATTGCCCTCCTGCACGCCCACAGTGCACCAGCCTGGGAGGTTCCTCGGAACCTCTGTGTCCACAGTTTCCACTGGGGTTTCATTACTCAGGACAATTGCTGGGACCACTGGCTCTGTGCTTGCACTCAGCCTCGGGCCCCCCTCCCCGCCCTGGGGATTGTGCTGGTATCTCATGGCCTAAAGCCCTAAGCTTTGAATCACACGGTGGGGCTTTCTTCATGGCCAGCCCCCATCCTGAATCACCCATTAGCTTAAACTCAGGGTCCCCCATGAATAACTAAGACACTCCTATCACTCGGGAAATTCCAAGGATTTAGAGAGACTCCCTTCCAAGTGCCAGGGACAAAGAGCAGCCAGTTCTTTTCTGTACAACCCCTCATTCCCCACACAGCGTCTTATTTATGGACCTGAGGATGCAGGTGCAGGTCTGGCCAAGGAGTGGGCCCCCAGGACCACTGAGCTCACTTACGCCTCCTCTCCCGATCCCTGGGGAGATCATCATGAGGAGGAGGGGGCAGAGGGCCAGGGCAGGGCTGAAGTGGGTAAGGGTACTCTACCTCCATTTCCACCTGCCCTGGGCCCCCCCGCCAAGATGCTCCCTTCTAGGGAGCTGCTAGTCACTCCAGCTTTACTCCAGGAGGAAAGGGGCTGGGTTTGGGTGGAGGGCGTGCTAGGGACATGGGAGTGGACAGAGTGGCCCCCTCACCCCCAGGGCCCCTTACACTTTCTGCAGCACTAAGCAGGTATTTTCCACCCTGAGTACCTGTCCTCTCTTCCCGGTTCACCAGGCACATGAATGCGCACAAGAACCTTATTCTGTGGGGCTCATCTTCTTCAGGGGGTTGTTGAAGTTACCCCCTCAGGGACTCAAGCCTGGCCTCCTGGGCACTGGCCCGCGAGCTCCAAGCAGGTGCTTCCTCCCTAAACGCTTCCATGGGGCCAAGGCAGGAGCTGCAAAGGCCACCACGGGGCCGTCCCCCTAACCAACAATGCAAACCCAAGAAGTCTGGGATGGCCACTGGGAACTGGGCGTGCAACGGCCCCACCCCTGGGAGGGCGGAGGAGGGTGCTGGCGCAGCCCCGCGAGGGCCCGGGGCCCCAGTGCACACTGGAGGCAGAGCTCTGCTCGGCTGCACCATGTCCTGGACCCCTGTCCTGCTGGCGCTCCTGGCCCACTGCACAGGTGAGGACCCCCAGAGCTCAAGGCCCCCGGCCCCTTCCCTTGCCCTGCTTTGCCCTGGATGCCGACATGCTTCTGTGTCTCCAGCTTGTGGCCCTCAGCCGGTGCTGAATCAGCCGCCATCCGTGTCCTCGTCCCTTGGAACCACGATCCGCCTGGCCTGCACGCTGAGCAGCGACCATGATGTCGGTGTTCACAGCATCTACTGGTACCAGCAGAGGGCCGGCCACCCCCCAAGGTTCCTGCTGAGATATTTCTCCCACTCGGACAAGAACCAGGGCCCCAAGGTCCCCCCTCGCTTCTCTGGCTCCAAAGACCTGGCTAAGAACACAGGGTATTTGAGCATCTCTGATCTTCAGCCGGAGGATGAGGCTGTGTATTTCTGCGCCGTGGGGGCCGGGGACATGGAGCAGGGGCCGGAGATGCAGAGAGAGAGGAGGGAGGAAAGGGAGCCTGCTGCTCCAGCCTCCCAGGCACCATAGGACACGCTTACCTTGAACCAAAGGCAGAAGGGCACGCCTCCCCGAGGAGAGGGCGGTGTGGCGAGGAGGGTGGGGTCTTGGGCTGCCCCAGGTGAGGAGAAGCTCCTGGAAACCCCTTTGGAGGCTGGATTCGGGAATTAAATCTGCTTGTGTCTTGGGAATTTGTTTTGCTGGGTGGTCTGAATTTGTTCCAGGGAGGCCCCAGATGTTCTGCGAACAGTCAGAATGAGTGGGACGCACCCAAGACCCAACCAGGGTGAAGGTCTCAGGAGACCTGGCCGGTCACGGTCTGCTTGGCCGGAACCCCTGGTCTTGTGGGTCCTGGGAGGCAGGGGGCTGCCATAGCATCTTGGGGGATGCCCCTGCCAGGGACAGGACCCCCTATTGTCACCTGATTGTGCACAGGGTAAGCAGCTTAGAAAATGCCTTCATTGGGCCTCTGGGGAGGAGAGCTGTGCCCAGTGATAGGGGTGGTCTAGGTCCTCCACTGGGCCAGATTGCTCTGCTGTAGAGGGGCTGTCCTGTGCACTGCAGAATGTCGAGCAGCATCCCTGGCCTATACCCACCAAACAACCTCCTGCCCCTCGTTATGACAACCAAAAATGTCTCCAGGCATCACCAAAGGCCCCCAGGGTGGCAAAACCACCCCACCTGAGAAACACTGGTCTAGGAGAGAGAAAGACGTTTCCTCTTCTGTGCAGGAAAGCGGCAGGGCTGGAAAATATTTTCTGTAAAGAGCCATGTAGTAAATATTTTTGGCTTTCTGGGCCATGTGATCTTTGTAGCAACTACTCATTTCTGTCCTTATGGCTCAAAAGCATCCACAGACAATATGTGGACACGCGGGCATGGCTGTTTCCTATTAAACTTTATTTAGAGAAACAGACAGGGCTGGGCTGGATGTGACACTCAGGCCATACTTTGCTGACCCCTGCTCCAGAGAAACACCCGGTTCCTGCCTCTAGGTTTCAGCCAAACCACACTCGGTGGGGTGATCAAGGTCACTCCTCCTGCCTGAGGACTCCAGGATACTAACCCTCTGGACCCTTGGAAGACCCGGGGGCAGGAGGGATACAAGGCGTGTGCGTGGCCTTGCCAATGAGCTTGTTGGGTAAAGAGGGAACAGTGGGTTCTTGCTACCCTGGCCCACATCTGCACCCTGAGCCCCTGGTTTCCAAAGGCCATCTAGGTGGTCCCCAAAGAACTCTGTCACCTGCTTGTAACCTGTTCTTCCCTTGCTTTCATCCTTTGTGATTCTGGGATTCCAAGCCACGACAAGAAACCCAGAGAGCAGGGAGTCAGGTCAGCTCCTCCATCATCCCAGCACGCCTGCCTCACCATATTCCTGGAGGATGGGACCTTGGACCCAGGCCTCGGGCCAGGCAGAGCATGAGTCTTAGCTCTGGTCAGCCTCAGAAGGGTCATTTGGATGCTAGGCCAACATTTCCAGTGTTGTTTGTAAAGAGGACAATAATAGTACCAATTAATTTCTATAAAATGCTTAACCTGCACTTGACTGTAACGTGTGCTCAACAAAGTAGTGGTATCATTTCCTCATCAGTCACCAGGCCTGGCCTCCCCCTTGTCTAAACCTTTCCTTTAGTCTGAGTCATTTCTTACCCGGCCAAAATCTGACCTCCTGCCCATCATCCTGCTGCAGCCTGGATCCTCCATTCCTCATCTTTATTACTCCCAGATCCAGCCTTGCCTGCACTCCTCCGCTCTAGCCTCGATTGTCTCCCACCCTCAAAGGTACGGATGCAAGCCCCATCTGCCATTTCCAATTTTCCGGTGGCTACATTTTTTAAAAAAAGATAAAAAGAAACAGATGAAATGATGTTTAATAGCATATTTTATTTAAACCAATGCATTTCAAATATTATCATTTAAACATGCAATGTACAATTAGTTATGAGATGGTTAACTCTTTTTTCATACTATATCTTCAAAACCCAGTGTGTATTTTATACTCGGGGCTCATCTCAATTTGGACCGGCCACATTCCAAGTGGTCCACGGTTGCCTTGGCTGTGACAGGACAGTACAGGTTGAAGGGGTAAAATTGACTCCATGTTGTGACACAGCCTCTGGAGACTGGCCCAGATTCTGTCCCAAGTCCCATTTCTTGTGCGCTGCCCTCACCATCTGTTTCTGCTGATGCTCTCGGTTGCTTCCAAACCTCTGTCCAAGCCATCTACTTGCCAGTGGACTTCCTGTCCCTTTGCCATGACCCCCAGCTGGCTGCACTGACTCTGGGGTCCGCAGTTGTCTCCACTGTCACTCCTTGTGCAAGACTTCCTTGACCTCTTTATGCAGTTAATAACTTCCTGCGATGTGCAAACATCGTGTTTTCCTAACTATATTTAGCACCTGCTGCGCAGCTCTGAACTTAGTTTGCAAGTCTCTCTCCTCTACTAATCCGTAAATTCTCAGTGGGAAGGACCTCTTCATCTCATTTTCTGGGTCTGATATACACTGATAACAGAGTTGAGTAAATGGATGTATAGACGAATGCACGACTGAATGAATTCTTGGGTCCCAAAGACTTCATCATTCCGGGACCCCATTAGACAGCTGGGGTCATTGCGATTCCCTAAGAAGGGAAAACTTGCAAATCCAGTGATCATATCCAGTAATCAGGAGTGATGTGGAAGGAAAAGATTGAAAAATGTCAATGCAGGGAAGGGAACATTTGGGAAACTTTCTGAATTGTTAATGGAGGTGAGAGATGTTGGAAAGGGTGGGGTTCCCAGATTGTTGGGATTTGCTGCCTGGTACCCAAAGAGCTTCCCCACCCCCAAGTATCACAGCAGGGTTCCTGACTGTGATACAGAACAGGGGTGCAGGGATGCTGAGAGCTGTGGTCTGTGCACAGAAATGCTTGACGCTGCTCCCAAGTCTGACCCAGAAACACAGAACCCAGCAGGCTTGGACATGTCACCAGCGGTACTGAAGACCAGAGGCCTGAAATTCTGACCTGGGTTAGACCTCCAAATCCTCAGTGGAGAGGATCTGAGGAAGGCCCAGGGGTCTTGGGGGATGGAACGTGCCAGTCAGACAGAGTGAAAATGCAAGGGCTCTCTGTGCACACAGAGGCCGGTGTGGTTGTGATGGGATTGTCACAATGAGCTGGGGCAAGTGGCCCCACATAAAGAGGGGGGTGGGATTAACACTGAGACGCCCTTTAGGGCATGAAGGGCCCTTGCGTCTTATTCTAAGTTGCATCACAAAAATTTTGTGATGCACGCCCAATGACCAAATTCATTCATTCACGACGGGATGTAAAACGAGGATATTTTCATTCTAGCAAAACTATGAAGAAAACGTCCCCTCCTCAATGATTTAGGCACCCAAGGGACTGTTCACATAGTAAAGGCAGGATAAATGTTTGATCTTTTTTCCCTTTATTTACCAGTCATAGAAATCACAAGTCAGTGTGCCAGCATCTTCCAGGCTCGTGGGCACAAGATATTTGAGGTGTTTAAATCCATTGCAATTATGGTAAGTTGTTCTGTCTTTGGGCAGCACAAGCCCATTCAAATTGGTGTCTAACCAGGAACATGACAATGTGTCAAAAACAGTCCATTTACGTTTGTCTTTAAAAAATTTGTGCCAAGGTACCTTCACTCCAGCTAATTCTCTAAAGGATGATGATTTTTTTTTTTTTTTGGCGTGTGGATCTTTATTATTGTTGTTGTTGTTTTCTTTTAAAAAAATTTTCCCATTCATTTTTTATTAATTTAATTTTTATTTTATATTGGAGTATAATTGATTCACAGTGTTGTGTCAGCTTCAGGTGTACAGCCAAATGATTCAGTTATACATATACATATATCCATTCTTTTTCAGATTCTTTTCCCATTTAGGTTATTGCAGAATACTGAGTAGATTTCCCTGTGCTATACAGTAGGTCCACATGGATCATCTATTCTACAAACAGCAGTGTGTATACGTCAATACCAAACTCTCAATTTATCACTCCCCCCAACATTTCTCCCTTGATAAACGTTAAGTCTGCTCTCGATGTTTCTGCTCCTGAGTCTGTTTCTGTTTTGTATACAAGCCCACCTGTGTTGGGTTTTTTTAGATTCCACATGTCAGTGATATCATATGATATTTATCTTTCTCTGTCTGACTTCACTTAGTATGATATTCTCTAGGTCCATCCATGTTGCTGCAAATGGAATTATTTCATTCCTTTTTATGGCTGAGTAATATTCTCTTGTGTGTATATGTATATATATACACACACACATCACATCTTCCTTAAAAGGACAATTATTATTACACCCTAAATGGAGAAAGAGCACAAGAATGTGAAAATTTTGAAATCCTCCATGTGATACTGGTAGTTACTAAGCCAGGATCCCAAATAGTTTACTCACCCAAAAGAAGAAAAATTAAGGATAAGTTCAGGATAACAGTACCCACCTTACACCACTCTCTCAAAATTAAAGAAATAAAAATAAAAAATAAATAAAGTTAAAGCTCTGTTTCATGCCCTCAAGGCATAATGGTGCCGGAGGCCGGGAGTTGGGAGCAGGGTTCTCCTCCGCAGGACTATTTGGACTGCAGCTGAAGGAGGTGGTGCTGGGAGGGTGGTCGTCCTCACAGGCCGACCACGACCGCTCCTCTCCCTCCCTCCACTTCCAGTGACTGCCGTCCACCTGGGGAGTCTGCAAAAGCCCCTCAAACCCGAACCCTTCTCTCATTTCCTGCATCTCATCGGTACGTCCTTGACCCAGAAACGCGGCTTCCCGGGGTTCTACCCTCCGACAATCCAATTCAACCTCAGCTTCAGTTCAGCGGACGTCAGAGCTGTCCCTGGGAATCGCCCCTCCGGCCGCGGTGACCACCGACGGCCTCCATCACCCACTGGACAAGTGCAGACACCGCGACCAAGGCCGCCAGGGGGCAGTGCAGAGTGCCCTTTACACCCCGTTACGCCATGTGGGTCCACAGGCTGGCAGCGGCAGCATCACCCGGGAGCTTGTAAAAAATGCCATGTCTCCCGGTCACCCCAGACCTGCTGAGTCTGAACTCGCATTTTCACAAGATCCCTGGTGGTTCCACGCACGTGAAAGTCTCAGAGCACTTCCTGCGCCCTTGTCATCTGGTTCAACCTCACTAAGGCACTCTCACCCATGTGGGCAAGCAGGTGATGCTCTGGAGATGCTTCTCAGGAGCACCTGGAAACCAGAAGCAACGTAACAGGTGTGCCTGTACGCACAGAGCACGCTCACCTCCCACGGTTGACCTCTGGCTCCTTCTGGCTCAGAAGCGCAGGCCCTTCCCTCCCACTCAGACCCGGATGTTTGGACATTTCGACCACCCTCCAGCTGTGGCTTCGCAGCCCTGACTCCCGGATTGCACCTGCCCTCCTGGCAGCCCCGCGCCCCACACCCCGCGTCCACTTTCTCAGCCCTCTCCCGACGGAAACTGGAGGCCTCTCCCTGGAGGGGCTATTGCTGCGGCCTTGGTTTCCTCAATCCCACGGACCACCCCTCACTCTGAGCTTTGCCGCCCAGGGAAACAGGGATATGGCGCTGCCAGCAGCACCTCTCTCTCCGTCAAAACCGCCTGCCGCAAGGACTACTGGATGAGTGGGACTACTGATTTGTTTCTTGTGAATCTGTGTAGACCCAGGCCTGAGAGATGCCTGAAATGCAAACGACCCTCCATAAAAGGGATGAATGTTCCCTGGGAGGTGTGACCAGGGCCAGGCGGCAGTGCTGCAGGCATCGGAGAGCAACAGGAAGGAGGGGGCTCTGCTCCTGTTTCTGCTCTGAGCCGCCTGAAGGGGGCGCCCACGGCGGGAGGCACGTATGGGGCCAGTTCTGGGGCCCTTACCACATCTCAGACCCAAAGGCAGAGCCAGCCTTCCCTGAGGCAGGAGGGCAGAGGGAGAACCCCTGCGGGGTGTGGGGAGCCCAGCGAGATGGCCGCGCCCCTAACTGGGACCAGCGCCTCAGATGCACAGGGAGCCACAGCAAAGACAGGAGGGGTCAGGTTTGCATGAGCCACAATGAGAGGGTCTGGGAGGTCCTGCCCAGCTCCAGGTGCAGAAGACAGAGCTCGGGGCATCTCCACCATGGACTGGACCCCTCTCCTGCTCCCCTCCTCACTCTCTGCACAGGTGCTGCGCACGGCCCGCCCCCCCCCCCCCCGCAGCTGCTACAGGATCAGCCTGAGGGTGGGAGCCCCTGGGAATGGGCCTTCATCTTCAAGTCCCCTCTCCCCTCCTCTCTCTCTCTCATTTTAAAAAATATTTATTTATTTAACTAAGATGCACCGGGTCTTAGTTGCAGCATGTGGGCTCCTTAGTTGTGGCGTGTGAAATCTAGTTCCCTGACCAGGGATCAAACTCTGGCCCCCTGCATGGGGAGCGCAGAGTCTTAGCCACTGGACCACCAGGGAAGTCCCCTCTCCTCCTCTCTTACAGGCTCCACGGCCTCCTATGAACTGACCCAGCCACCCTCAGTGTCAATAGCCCCCGGAACAAGGTCAGGATCACCTGCTCAGGAGGTAACGTCATGCATAAACATGCATCTTGGTACCAGCAGAAGCCGGGCCAGGCCCCTGTGTTGTTCATCTATGACAATAGCAACCGGCCCTCAGGGATCCCTGACCAATTCTCTGGCTCCATTCAGGGAACACAGCCATCCTGATCATCAGCGGGGACTGGGCCGAGGCCGAGGCTATTACAGTGCCATCTACCATGGCAGTGGGAGCCGTGACTCATGGTGACGTGACAGACGGGGACTCAAGGCACAAAACTGCCCCCCCCCAGCCACCCCGGCCTGGTGCTCACAGTCCACGCCCACTCCTCCCCTGCCACCTCCACCCTGGACCAAGAAGGTTCTACTCCTTCTCCACCCAAAGTCACATCACTGCACCTAAACAAGGCCCTAACTTCCAGTGTCCTCGTCTGGGAAACAGGAATCATAATGACCAACCATGGGGTGAGCTGTGTGAGCCAGGGTTCTCTAGAGAAACGGAACCAGCAGGATGTGTGTGTCTATAAATAGAGATTTATTTTAAGGAATTGCTTACATGGTTGTGGAGATGTGAGTCCAAAATCTGCAGGATGGACCAGCAGGCTGGAGACCCAGGGAAAAGGGGCAGTGAATCCATCTGCTGCAAAATTCCTTCTAGCTCTGGGGAGGTCAGTCTTTGTTCTCCTCAGGCCTTCAGATGATTGGGTGAGGCCCACCCATATTAGGGAGGTAATCTGCTTTACTCAAAGCATCAATTTCATGTTAATCCACTGATTTCAGTGTCAATCTCATCCAAATAAACCCTCACAGAAACATCCAGAATAATGCTTGACCAAATATCTGGGCACTGTGGCCCAGCCAAGTTGACACATAAAATTAACTCTCACACTGGCCTTAAATAAACAAGGGTGACTACAGTGTCACTCTCACATCGAATGAAACCTCCAGACCTCTGGGCTTTGGAGAATGTTTTCAACCTTCCACAGTAGCGGAGACCACCCCCAGAGAAGGGCTTGGGAGTCATACAGCAGATCTAGTGATCCCAAGAACCTGGAATTTTCTAGAACGTTCACACCTGGGACTTGGAGAAGATGGACCCACGTGTCTGCTCTGGAGACGACTTGGGAGAGAGGAATCCTGGTGGCCACAGGAGGAGTCTCTGGGGACTGTGGGATGGAGAATGGGCAGGGGGCTGACCAGGAGGAGGCAGGGGGTGCCCTCTGACACGGGAGCAGGGCAGAAGTGACTGGACATGACACACTCCTCTGCTCCAGGGGAGACGGGTGGGGGCGGGGCACAGAGGAGCCAGGGACCCTGAGCAGGGGGTCTGCTGAGCAGGACATCTGGACCCAGACCTCTCTGGCTCAGCCTGAATCCAGCCCTCGGCCATTCTCGGTCCAGGGACGGGGTGGGGACAGGCCCAGGAGACCAGAGCTGCAGCTGCACCAGCTGGGAAGGCCCTGCCTATCCCCCGAGGGTCTCCAGGGACCAGCCAGACCCGGATTTCCAACCATGGCCACCACAGGAGGATGTGGTTTGTAGCAACAGCAGGTGCAGGGCAGGTTATGGGGAGTAGCTGGGGTCACTGAATTCAGGGACAGCCCCTTCTTCTCCCCGAGACCTGGGGCTATCCTCGGGGGAACCGCAGCTTCTGGGCCCCGGGCAGTGGGTGAGTGTCACACCCACACAGGGGTGCGGGGAGGGAGCAGATTCAGCCTGGACCCTGGCAGGAACCCCACCCCAGGCCCCAAGGTACAAGGAACCCAGGTATGAGGCTGGAGTGGGCCAAGCACCACAATGGGGAGAAGCTGGACTGGATCAGGGCCTCCCAGGGACTCCCCTATACCCCATGTCACGTGTCAGGGCACCCGCACCCAGTTACCGTTCAGTGCTGGCCCATCTTCCCAAGGACCGTGAGGTCTTGGGATGCAGTACCTGGCCTCGGGGATGCCCGGTCAGCGTGTGTGGGACATGAGGATCTAAGCAAAGTCACATCGGTCCACGGAGTCTGACCTCACGGTGGCCTTCTTGAACTCCCTGTGATATGGGGAAATCAGTCTGTCTGCTACGCATCCCATGACCACGGTAGGACAGATGCCAACAGGATGTCTGGAATGGCCCAACTCCACTAGGGCACGTGGCATCCATGAAATTCACTCTGGGGGCCCCTGGGGAGAACCTCACAGAGATGGACAAACCATCAGGACCTGAAGCAAAGAGTGGTTTCAAACACGAACTCCATCCAGTTTGAACTTGAACTCAAGTTCAAACACAAACTTGATGTGCAAGGGCAGATTTGACAAGGAGCTCCATCTCCTACACACAACTGGACCAGGACTGCGTTTTCCAAAGGTTTTTCTATCAAAGGCCCCAGTAAGAAATGCATTTCCCATCACTATCCAGTGTGTATCTATGTTTTCGGATAACTGAGGCAGGACCCCACGAACCAGCTGCCCCCCCCTCACGTGGACGTCCTCTGTTCTCCGTCTGCTCTGGATGACCTCACTGTTGCAGGACTCTGGCTGCACCTGACTGAATTGGTTCCACAACCTCTGGGAGTTGCAACACAAAATTTGAAAAGTGGCAGTTGGATAGCATCAGGGATTCGTTTGTTTTTTGATGGCTGATGGTTTTCCCAAGCCACACCAGATGGGCCAGCTCCCCATGATGATAATAAGAAATATAATTATAGTCATCCTCCATCTGTGTTGTGCGTGGAGCACTTCCCAGTTTAAAAAGCACGTTGAAAGTACAAATCCCGTCTGATTCCACTTAGTCCCTAGAGGGATCAAAATCATAGAGACAGAAAGCAGAATGGTGGTGGGGAATTCCCTGGTGGTCCAGTGGTTAAGAGTCTGCTTGCACTGCAGGGAGTTCAGGTTCGATCCCCAGTCGGGGAACTAAGATCTCGTAGGCTGTGCAGGATGGCAAAAAAAAAAAAAAAGCAGAAGGGTGATTCCCAGGGGCTGGGGAGGCGGATGGGAAGATCGTGTTTAATGGGGACAGAGTGTCAGTTTGGGAAGGTGTGAAAGTTCTGGATGTGGATGGTGGTTGCACAACCATGAGAAGGGACTTAATGCCACTGAATTGTACACTTAACAGTGGCTAAAATGGTAAATTTTATGTTATGTATAATATTCCTGAGGCATCACTGCAGGCAGCACCAGCATAGAGCCAGGCCCTCGCTACCCAAGGTGGGCTCAGTGCCTCTTTTCTGCCCACCGCCCACCCCACCCCAAAGCACAGGGTCCCTGGGCGATGATGCATCCAGATGTTGGGGAGGCAGGCAGGCTCCCCTGGACGGGAGAGGGAAAGGGGAGCCTCACAGAAGTCCCCACTGTGCACCAGACACTCTGCTCGTGGTGGTGACCTCTGGATAAAATCTATGAGCGTGTGTGTGTGTTTGTGTGTGAGACACGATGGGGCGGGGGGAGTGAGACCATGAGGTGCTGAACACAGTTCATTAAACACACCATTTTATAATGAAATCACGATTCCCTGACTTGAAACCGGCTTCTTGCTAAACCTGCACCTGTTTCCTCCCCTCTCACCACCCCCGCCCAAGGCTGGTCGGAAGAGAAGCCCCAGCCTCACCCTGCTGAACTCAGGCCTCGGCTGCTCCTCTTCCGCTGGCACTCGGCCGCCTTCCTGGGCCTCTCCAGGCCCCAGGGAGATGCTACACAGGCGCCCTTGGGAACTAGGGCAGGAGCAGATGTGTCCCACCCAGGGTCCCAGGGGTGGGGCCGGCAGGGGCTGCAGTGTGAGGCGGTTGAGCCCTGGATTCCGACCACAGCAGAGCAGTTGGCGGGTGCCCCTCTTGGGAGAGGCCCCCAGGAGCAACGGCCATGGGCTCTGGAGGGGGCCGGGTGCTGGGGGCAGGGACAGAGAAGGCCCAAGCAGAGGCCAGGGCCATGTGGGCCAGGACGCACCGGGACGGCTACTGCCAGAGAGGGGAGCCGGGGGCACCTGCCGACACCCCTCCAGGGAGCCCACGCCAGCGGATCGGCCAGAGGTGCCTTTGACCTGAGGGCACATGAGGCCCAGGACAGGCCAGTTGGGCTGTGAGGCCCGCAGGGGTCAGAGCTGTGTCCCCAGGCACAACTGGCCTCTAATAGTGCTGGGCCTGGCCGTGGGCGCCCATGGCCTGCTGCCCCCGACGCCAGCACCGCAGAGCACGGCCCCCCGCAAGGAAACCCCGGCAGGAAGCAGCCCTTGGAGCCTGTGGCACAGGTAAGGGGCCGAGGGAATCATGGGGGGACATGAGGGTTCCTGCAGGCAGAACTGGGAGTGGGGACAGAGAGCGGGTGAGGGGAGAGGGGCGAGAAGGGAGCATCAGCTGGAGAGGAGGGGCCTGGGCAGACGGTGGCTTTATTTGAAGGGTTGACATTTTGTCCAGTGTGCATTTGTTTGAGTTAATTTTTATTTTTTTATATTGTATTAAAATATTTATCTGAATTACTGAGTTTTTTGGTGCCCCTTACATTCTGTACCCAAGATTAGTGCCTCGCCCACCTCGCTCTGGTCCTCAGGGTAGAGCAGGAACAGGGAGGCAGGGGCAGGAGGGGGCAGTGGCTGCTGTCATCCTGGGATCCCTGGGGCTCCTCTTAGCTGGTGAGCCACCTCCTCGCCCTTCCCCTGGCTGGGCAGGCTCTGGTCCCTGGAGCACCAGGGCGCAAGCTCTGGCTGAGGCTGTGTGGTGAGGGGACCTTCCCTGGTGTCCCCGGGTCCCCCAGCCAAGGACCACCACCTGCGACTGGTCCCTGGGAGACCAAGCCCACCAGGGTGCAGGCACCTCCGTGAGAGAGGCCTGGGCGAGGGTCCGTGGGGGCCGCAGTCTGCCCGTGCTGCTGCTGTGTGACCCCAACCCCCTCCTCTCTGCTTGTGGTGGGAGGTCCCTGGACAAACTGCTGAGCATCTGGGACCATTTGTGATGATCAGTGACACAGCAGCACATTCATCGTGGGCACTGACCATTTAGGGGCAGAACCTCCCTCTCAGTGGCCCCACAAGGCAGGTCCCTCTGTCACCCCCAATTTACAGGGATAGAGGCCCAGAGAGGTGAGGCAACTGCCCAAGGTCACACAGCTGGTTCTGACTCCAACGCCCAAGCCTCCAGCTGTCCCCATCCCTATCCCCTAAACAGACCCGGCTGACAAGTCCGCCTCTCTGAGCCTCAGTTTCCCCCTCTGCAAAGTGAGGGGTCCTAGTTGGATGAGGGCCTTGCAGCCTGACGCCTGCCCCAGGGATGCTGGGGCCGCGGTGGTGAAGGTCTGGGACAGGAGGAGTGGAGTCTGCGGCACCAGCAGCACAGCCATGGAGGTGGGTGGGTGTCTGTGAGTGTCAGGTCAGGGCCAGCACCGCAGCGTCCGGTAGGGACTGCACAGCCAGGGCAGGATCCAGGAGAACACGAGGAGAGACGGACCTCCATCAGGTCAGGCCCCAGCTCAAGGTCCAGGGAAGAGGGGCCCGGCGACAAGCACCACATGCAGCGCGCTGCCTGCAGGACAGAGGGGGCCCCACTGGGGTTGGAGTTCAGGTCAAGGGGTCCACCTGGGCAAGGCAGCACAGGCACAGAACCCTCAGGAAGCGCCCGGGGGTCCACAGGGCTGCGGCACGTGGGTCTGAGAAGAGGCTAGAGGGGCGGCCAGGCCCAGATGTGGAGGACCTGTCCCCGGAGGATAGACTTCATCTGGGGGGTCCTGGGGAATGTTTGCAAGGAAATGTGACTGGAGTTGGGTGGGTGGGAGGGGGCGGGAAATCAGAACTAGAGAGGCCTCAGGGAGGTGGGTGTTGTCATGGGCAGAGTGGACAGAGAGCCTGACAGAGACAGGAGGTGAGAGGACCAGGAGAGGGAGGAGCCAGGATGCCCCCTTGGCTTTTTTGCTGCAAGTTAAGAGAATGCTGTGTCCTGTATTTAAAAAAAAATGGTCCAAGAGAAGGGATGGTCTGCAAGAAGTTGGTCTTCCCCGAGGACATCCACTCACCCGACAGACCACTCAGGGTCCTCAGGGTGGGCCCGAACCAAGGGGGTCATGTCCAGGCATAGGGCAGACCCATGGACCATTTTAGGAGAAGTAAGATGTTGGGGGGGGATGCCCGAGCTGGTCTTACAGATCCAGGGCGCTGACCCATGATGCAGGGGCTCCAGGCAAAGGGAGCAAGGGGTGCTGAGGAGGAGAGTTGAGGTGCACAGACCCGCAGGGAGCATCCAGAGCCAGGGAGAGCGGGGTGCAGACCATGGGGGTCTTGTAACCCAGTCCTTTATACTGGGGTCCATGAGGAGTCATTGAGGGATTTAAGTGGGGAGCTGTCAGAATCAGGTTTGTGTTTTGGAAAAATGGCTCCAGATCAGAGACCACTGTGAGGGCAGATTAGAGGATGGAGAAGAGACGTGGAGAAGGGGCTTTGGCCAAAGCCTGTGCCTTGGGGATAGGGAGGAGGTCCACGGTAACCAGGTACCAAGATCTCCTATGAAATTCCCAAGTGAATTTAAAGTGACGTTAGTGGACTGTCAGCGGGAGGCTGAATTTCTGGAACAAACAATTTCTGGAATAACATACCAAGACTCATAAAAACATACATTCCTTTTTATTATTATTATTATTTTTGCTGTACGTGGGCCTCTCACTGCCGCGGCCTCTCCCGTCGCGGAGCACAAGCTCCAGACGCGCAGGCCCAGCGGCCACGGCCCACGGGCCCAGCCGCCCTGCGGCACGCGGGATCCTCCCGGACCGGGGCACGAACCCGCGCCCCCCGCATCAGCAGGCGGACTCCCAACCACTGCGCCACCAGGGAAGCCCCATACATTCCTTTTAATCAAGCAATTCCACCTCTAGAAATTTATCTTGATGATATAATCAGAACTTCAGCTAAATACTGTAAGTGTGTTCCTGGGGAAGAAGTGGAAACCTAAATGTCCAATGATAAGGGAAGGTAAAGTAAACTATGGTACATTCATGGTAGGGAGTATTACACAGTCATTTGATACGGTTTTTTGGACAACTGTAATGACATAATAAAGATTTTTATAAACAGGTTGCAATATGTCATACTAGCACACTGCTTTTGTTTTATTTCGATTTACAGAGTAAAATTCATCCTTTTTGGTATTAGCAGTTGTATAAATTTTAATAAAACTGTAGAGTTGTGTGACCCTCACAACAATCAAGATACAGAACACTTCCACCCCCCACCAAAATTTCCCTGCGCCCTCTGTGTAGTCAATCCCTTTCTCTGCCCCAACCATGGAAACCACTGATCTCTTTCTGATCCTATAGTTTTGCCTTTTCGAGATATAAACGGCATCATGCAGTATGTAATCTTTTTTTAAATTAAACTTTTTATTTTGGGATAATTGTAGGTTCACATGCAGCTGTAAGAAATAATACAGAGGGATCCCATCTACCCTTCACCTAGTTTCTCCCAACGGTAATGTCTTGTAAAATAAAAAATCACAACCAGGATATTGACATGGACACAGTTAAGGTACAGAACATTTCCATGGCCACAAAGATTCCTTTCTAGCCACACCCACTTCTCTCCCTCCCAAGCCCCTGCTAACTCTGGCAACTACTAATTTGGTCTTCTTTTCTAATTTTGTCCTTTCAAGATTGTTCTATAAATGGAATCATACTGCATGTACCCGTTTGGGACCGACTTTCTTTCTTTTTCTTTTTTTAAAAAATTTTTATTGGAGTATAATTGATTTACAGTGTTGTTAATTTCAGGTGGACAGCAAAGTGAATCAGTTATAGATATATATAGGTCCACCCTTTTTTAAATTCTTTTCCCTTATAGACCATTACAGAGTATTGAGTAGAGTTCCCTGTGCTATACAGTAGGTTATCATTAGTTATTTATTTTATATTTAGTAGAGTGTATATGTCAATCCCAATCTCCCAGTTTATCTCTCCCCCCATTTGCCCCTTGGTAACCATGTTTGTTCTCTACATCTGTGACTCTATTTCTGTTTTGTAAATAGGTTCATTTGTACCATTTTTTTAGATTCCACATATAAGCGATATCATATGGTATTTGTCTTTCTCTGACTTATTTCACTCAGTAAGACAATCTCTAGGTCCATCCCTGTTGCTGCAAATGGCATTATTTCATTCTTCTTTATGGCTGAGTAATGTTCCATTGTATGTATGTACCACACCTTTTTTTTTTTTTTTATCTTTATTGGAGTATAATTGCTTTACAATGGTATGTTAGTTTCAGCTTCACAACAAAATGAATCAGTTATATATATACATATGTTCCCATATCTCTTCCCGCTTGCGTCTCCCTCCCTCCCACCCTCCCTATCCCACCCCTCCAGGCGGTCACAAAGCACCGAGCTGATCTCCCTGTGCTATGCGGCTGCTTCCCACTAGCTATCTACCTTACGTTTGGTAGTGTATATATGTCCATGCCTCTTTATCGCTTTGTCACCGTTCTTTATGCATTCCTCTGTGTTGGACATTTAGGTTGCTTCCATGTCCTGGCTACTGTAAATAGTGCTGCAATGAACATTGGGGTGCATGTGTCTTTTCGAATTATGGTTTTCTCTGGATATATGCCCTGGAAGCGACTTTCTTTACTCAGCATAGTTTTCTGGCTGTTCATCCAGACTGTTGGTTGTACACACTTCGCTCCTTTTTATTGCTCAATATATTCCAAGTACGTAACCATATGAGTCTGGCTTCTTTAGTTCAGTATAACACCTTTGCAATTATCCAATTATCCCCTTTATCTAGAGTTTGTTCCTTTCTATTGCTAAGTAGGATTCCATCTATGAACGTATCAGAGTTTATTAACTATTCACCAATAGAGGAACATTTGGGTTGTTTCCAGTTTGGGCAATGATAAATAAAGACAGTATGTACATTTGCATACACGTCTTTGTTTGAACATGAGTTTTCATTCCTTGGTTAAATACCTAGCAGTAGGATTTGATTGATCAGAGGGTAAGTGTATGTTTATATAAAACTACCGAACAGCTTTCCAGAGTGGCTAAAACTTTTTACATTCACACAAGCAATGTGTACGAGTTACAGTTGCTCTGTATTCTCCCCAGCACTCGGTACTGTCAGTGTTTTAAGAAATTGAGATAAAATTCTCTTAAAATAAAATTCACTTTTTTTTTTTTTTGGCCGTGTAGCTTGTGGGACCTTAGTTCCCTGACCAGGGATCAAACCCGGCCCCCAGCAGTGAAAGCACCAAGTCCTAACGAGTGGACCACCAGGGAATTCCCAAAATTCACTATTTTAACTATTTTAAAATACACAATTCGGTGACATTTAGTGCGTTCACTATGTTTTGCGACCATCACCACTATCTTTTTCCTGAGTCTATTAATCACCCCAAAGGAAACCCCAAAGCAGTCCCTCTGCATTCCCCCAATTCCCCAGCCCCTGGCAACCAGTAACCTGCTTTCTGTCTCTATGAATCTGCCTATTCTGGGTATTTCATATGAATGAAATCATACAATATAAGACCCTAGTGTCTGGCTTATTTCACCTAGCATCATGTTTTCAAGGTTCATCCATGTTGTAGCAGGAGTCAGTACGTCATTCTTTTTAAGGCCAAATAATATTCCTTTTTTTGTTTTTTAATTTATTTATGTATTTATTTTTGGCTGCGTTGGGTCTTTGTTGCTGTGTGCTGGCTTTCTTTAGTTGCAGCTAGTGGGGGCTACTCTTCATTGGGTTGCGCGGGCTTCTCATTGCAGCTAGTGGGGGCTACTCTTCATTGGGTTGCGCTGGCTTCTCTTGTTGCAGAGCACGGGCTCTAGAGCGCGGGCTCAGTAGTTGTGGCGCACGGGCTTAGTTGCTCCGAGGCTTGTGGGATCTTCCCGGACCAGGGCTTGAATCCGTGTCCCCTGCGTTGACAGGCGGATTCTTAACCACTGCGCCACCAGGGAAGTCCCAATATTCCATTTTATGGATATACCACATTTTGTTTATCTGTTCATTAGTTAATGTGCTATTTCCACCTTTGGGTTATTGTAAATAGTGCTGTTATGTACATTCATGTCAAGTGTTTTTCTGAGTATCTGTCTTCAATTCTTTTGGGTAAATGCCTAACAGTGGAATTGCTGGGTCACATGGTAGCTTTACGTTTAACTTTTGAGATTGGCCAAACTGTTTTCCACAGTGGCTGCACCATTTTACAATCCTACCAGCAATGCACAAGGGTTACAGTTCTCCATATCCTCACCAACACTCGTTATTTCCTTTTTTTATTATTGTTATTTTTATATCCATCCCACTGGCTGTGAAATGGTATCTCATTGTGGTTTTAATTTGCACTTCTATAATTATTAATGATGTTAAGGGTCTTTTCAAGTGCTTGTCCGTCATTTTTATATCTTCTTTAGGGAAATGTCTCAAGTCCTTTGCCCAGCTTTTAAATCAGTTGTCTTTTTGTTGCTTTGTTGAGTCATAAGATTTCTTTATATATTCTGGATACTAGACCCTTATCAGATATATGATTTTCAAATTATTTCTTCCATTCTGTGAGTTGTCTTTTCACTTTCTTGATAATGTACCTGGAGGCACAAAAGTTTTGAATTTTGATGAAGTCCAACTTATCTATTCTTTCATTTATTGCTTGTACTTTTAGTGTCATATCTAAGAATCTGCTGCCTAATCCAAGGTCATGAAGATCTACACCTATGCTTTATTCTAAGAGATAGTTTTAGCTTTTACACTTAGGTCTTCAATCAATTTTGAGTTTTTGTGTATGGTATGAGGTAGGGGTCCAACTTCATTCTTTTGCATGTGGATGTCCAGTTGTCCCAACACCATTTGCTGAGGAGATTCTTCCTTTCTTCTTTCCTTCCTTCCTTCCTTCCTCTCTCTCTCTCTCTCTCTCTCTTTCTTTCTTTCTTTCCCACACCGCAGGGCTTGCAGGATCTTAGTTCCCTGAACAGGGTATCCCCTGCAGTGGAGGCATGGAGCCCTAACCACTGGACCGCCAGGGAATTCCCTGTTCTTTTTCAAGACTGTTTTGCCTATGGGAGTCCTTTGCAATTCCATGTGAATTTTAGGATCAGCTTTTCCATCTCTGTATGATCACCCACTGAGATTTTGATGGGGACTGCATTGGATCTGTGGATCACTTTGGTTAGTATTGTCCTCTTTCAAATATTAACTCTTCCAATCCATGAACGCAGGACATCTTTTCATTTATTTAGGTCTTCTCTAACTTCTTTGAACAACATCTTGCAGCTTTCAGTGTACAGTCTTTCACCTCATTGGTTAAATTTATTCTTAATCAATACCATTGCAAATGGAATTGTTTTCTTAATTTCGCTTTTTGAATTGTTCACTGCTAGTGTGTTGATCACGCACCTGCGGAATTTATTTGCTCTGTATATAAGATCATGTCATCTGTGAATAGAGACTTTGAGTTACTGTCTAGTATCCTTTTTTTTTAATTAATTAATTAATTTTGGCTGCACCGGGTCTTAGTTTTGGCACGTGGGATCTTCGTTGTGGCAAGCAGGATCTTTAGTAGTGGCACACAGACTTCTTAGTTGCAGCATGAGGGCTCTTAGTTGCGGCATGCATGTGGGATCTAGTTCCCTGACCAGGGAATGAACCCGGACCCCCTGCATTGGGAGTGCGGAGTCTTACCCACTGGACCACCAGGGAAGTCCCCAGTATCCTTTCATTGCACTTTTTTTTTTTTTTTTGTGGTACGCGGGCCTCTCACTGCTGTGGCCTCTCCCATTGCGGAGCACAGGCTCCGGATGCTCAGGCTCAGCGGCCATGGCTCACAGGCCTAGCTGCTCTGCGGCATGTGGGATCTTCCCTGACCGGGGCACGAACCCGTGTCCCCTGCATCGGCAGGCAGACTCTCAACCACTGTGCCACCAGGGAAGCCCTCATTGCACTTTTTAAATGCACTTCTAGATTGCTTACTTGTGTTATATATCTAATATTCTTATAATTTTAAAACAATTAAAAATTTAAAGCAAAAGATCTATATTTGCGTCACAAAACCAACCACAGCTAACTGGGCCAGCTTAGCAGGTGGAAAGCACACTGGTCTGATCCTCTGGCAGAGATTCTTGCATCCAACGAGCCCCAACTCAATGCTGCATCTTTGTATGAGTTGGGAATTTAAATCAGCAAAGGCAAAACCTGGAACTTCTTGTGGCTTTGGAGTCTCTGAGGGTGGTTCTGTTGTTTCTTAATTATTTTGGGCCTTGTTTTAAATTTAAGAAGAAGTATTTAGATGCAGAATCTAAGGACAAAATTTTCTGGCCTGGGAGTGAGAGCACTCATGGTCACCTGTGACAAGGTAAAGACAGAAAAAGAACTGGAATAGGAGAAAAGTGGTCAGTCTCATGTGGAAGTGGTGAGTTAGAGTTTCCTGTTGGGCATCCAGCTGGAGATGATCAGTAGGCAACTTAAGTGGAGATGAGGAAAGGGTTTGGAGCTGGAATAGACTCGAGCCTCATCATGTGGGCACATTGTGGGAAGATGGCAAAGAAGGAGGACCCAGGGAGGCAGTCTGGGGATCCGTAGCCATGCATGGGTCAGGGGAAAGGGAAAACAAAGAAGGAAGAAAGTGGGGGTCACAGACATCAAGGAGAACCAAGTCACTGGAAAGAGGAGCCAACCCTATGTTACATCCTGCAGAGACATTAGGTACAACAGGAACTGGAGAGGGACCTTAGACTTGACCCAGATGAGGGCCCTGTTGTCCATCACCTGAGAGATTTCAGGGAGAGATGGGGTGAGAGCCAGAAGGGCCCTGGCATGTCCCAGAATGTAAAACACTGCTTGTTAGGCAAGTGTTCGGGAGCCATTGTTGGTTGGATGGATGGATGGATGGATGGGTGGATGAATGGATGGATGGATGGATGGATGGATGATGGATGGATGAATGATGGATGGATGTTGGATGGATGATGGATGGATGATGGATGGATGGATGGATGGATGGATGATAGATGGATGAATGGATGGATGGATGATGGATGAATGGATGGATGATGGATGGATGATGGATGGATGGATGGATGGATGGATGATAGATGGATGAATGGATGGATGGATGATGGATGAATGGATGGATGATGGATGGATGATGGATGGATGGATGGATGGATGGATGATAGATGGATGAATGGATGGATGGATGATGGATGAATGGATGGATGATGGATGGATGATGGATGGATGGATGGATGGATGGATGGATGATGGATGGATGGATGGATGGATGATGGATAGATGATGACGGATGGATGATGGATGGATGATGGATGGATGGATGGATGATGGATGGATGAATGATGGATGGATGATGGATGGATAGATGGATGATAGATGATGGATGGATGGATGGATGATGGATGGATGATGGATGGATGGATGGATGGATGGATGAATGATGGATGGATGGATGGATGATGGATGGATGGATGGATGATGGATGGATGAATGATGGATGGATGTTGGATGGATGGTTGATAGATAGATGGATGGATGATGGACGGATGGATGGATGATAGATGATGGATGGATGGATGGATGGATGGATGATAGATGGATGAATGGATGGATGGATGATGGATGAATGGATGGATGATGGATGGATGATGGATGGATGGTTGATAGATAGATGGATGGATGATGGACGGATGGATGGATGATAGATGATGGATGGATGGATGGATGATGGATGGATGGATGGATGATGGATGGAAAAACAGATGGACAGAAAGACAATGATCTGAAAGATCCAAGAAGGCTTCATGAAAGAGGAGGAACTGAACTGCGTCTCAGTGAGTGGAGATAACAGGGCACGGGGGCCCCACATGACCTGGTGTCCACAGGCCCAGGAAGAAAGCTGCCTGGCTGGACTGTGGGAAATTATGGGGGAAGGAACACCCAGAAGCCCTAAAATGAGGCCAGAAGAGGTCAGGCAGGTCCAAGCCAGCTCAGGACTCACTCTGCCACACCACATGGCCACCCGAGGGGACTCGGCACTCAGCAGCACCATCAGCACTGAGGATTCAGTGGTCACAGGACAGCCTCAGAGTTAGGGGGACACACTGGGTGACAAGGTGAGAGTGGCTCCTTCCTCAGACAGGGGGCTGGGCATGGGGACACCCAGGAGTGCCCCAGCCTCGCGGTGGGGGCTGGCTGCCCACCCCCCCCAACCTGAGGACACAGCCCTGCCTGCTACAGCCCTGTTCCCGTCATGCCCAGCAGTTCCCTGCTCCATCCTGGCCCCCGGGGGACAGGCCCCAGGTGCTGGCCTGGCGGGTTTTGGTCCGAGTCTCAGTCACCGTGGTACGTCTTTGGCAGCGGGACCCAGCTCACCGTCCTAGGTAAGTGGCTCTCACAGCTTTCCCAGCCTGTCCCACCCTCGGCTGTCTTGGGAAAGTCAGTTTTTTCTCTCCGGGGGCTGCTTCCCCTCTGCCCTCCCAGCTTAAGGACCGACCCCCACCTTTCTCCTTGGGGCCTGGGGAGGCAGATTGGTCTTGGGGTAACCGGCAGGAAGGACCCCAACAGCAGGAGCAGCCACCACCAAAGTCCGACAGGGATCGTAAGGAGGGAGGAGAGCTGCTTTGGTTACACACGGGGACACTGAGGCTGCACATGGGACAGCTTGGCCGGGTCACCCGGAAGAGTGATGTGGAACAGCTTCTTGGGGGCTGTCTGCTGTCCAGGGGCTGAGTGGGAGGGGGGACAGAGAAGGCAAGCAGGGCCACCATGGGGACACTCACAGAGGCCATGATGGGGGTGGGCAACCCCAGACCCGCCCCTGCATCTCACACCCCCTCCTCTGTCACACAGGTCAGCCCAAGTCTGCACCCTCGGTCACTCTGTTCGCGCCCTCCACTGAGGAGCTCAAGGCCAACAAGGCCACCCTGGTGTGTCTCATCAACGGCTTCTACCCAGGCAGCGTGACGGTGGCCTGGAAGGCAGGCAGCACCACCATCACCAGGGGCGTGGAGACCGCCCAGCCCTTGAAACAGAGCAACAACAAGTACGTGGCCAGCAGCTACCTGGCCCTGACGGCCAGCGAGTGGAGATCTTATGACAGGGTCAGCTGCCAGGTCACGCATGAGGGGAGCACCGTGGAGAAGACAGTGGCGTCCTCAGGGTGCCCTTAGGTCCCTGGACCCCCCACCCTCCGGGGCCTGGAGCCACGGGTCCCCTGGGGGGGACTCCCCTCCCATCCTGGTCCCCCCTCCCATCCTGGTCCCCCCAGCCCTTCCTCCTGCACCCAATCAACTCTCAATAGAATGTTTTCATCGTTATTCAGAAATCTCTGCTCATTTCTTTCTTTCTTTTTTTTTTTTTTTTTTGTCGTACGCGGGCCTCTCACTGTTGTGGCCTCTCCCGTTGCGGAGCACAGGCTCAGCAGCCATGGCTCACAGGCCCAGCTGCTCCGCAGCATGTGGGATCTTCCCGGACCGGGGCACGAACCCGTGTCCCCTGCATCGGCAGGCGGACTCTCAACCACTGTGCCACCAGGGAAGCCCTCTGCTCATTTCTTTTTTTTTTTGTCTCTTATTTAATTTGCACTCTCCAGAATTCTGGGGGTGGGGTGGGGAATCCTAGGCGCCAGTGAGAAAGTAACTAAAGGGAGAGGCTCACAGTCTCCTGGGTGGGGGCATCTCCCAGGCAACCAGCCAGGACACATCACCCATCTGCCCTCTCCTTCTTCCCACTCCTCCTCCAGCACAAGGCCGTGCCCACCCCCTGCCACCTTCCTGGCCGGAGCTGCCCATGGCTGGTGACCTCCAGATGAGCCCTCCCTCCCTGCCCTGGTGGGGACCCTCCACACCTCCCTGCCCCCAGCTTGTCCTTTCTTTCCAGTATGGCTGTTAGCATAACTGACTCGGGAACCTTCGCCCACATTCCTCTCCCTCTGTGTCCTGCCTGGTCCCTGGGCTGGGCCACTCCTGGGGGCCTCCCAGCCCAGGCTCCGCCTCCTTCCTCCCTGGCCTCCTGCGGCCCCTTCTCCTCCTGGGCTCATGGGGAGGGGACTTTGATCTTAGCTTCTGCTCTGGGGCACTGCTTCCCTCCCGCCCCGGTTAAATGTTCTCCAGGCCTTACCAGCCAGGCATCAAACCACCTGGAGAGTTCTGAGCCCACCTGGACCCAGGTCCCTGGCCCTGGGACCCATGGCCTAAGGCGACAGGGTTGTTAGGGCCAAAGAGGGACCATGGGGGTCAGGGGTCTTGGGTTGGAGGGGCTGGCTTCCTCTTGCCCTTCCCCTCCTCTGGGTCAGAAATCTGGGTCAGGGCACTGGGGGAGGGGCCGAGAAAGGGTGTTGTCTTCTTGGAGGCCCCGCCTCGGTCCTAGTTCCTGGAGGTGAGGGCTCACTGTGCCCTGCCACCGGAAGGGTCAGTCTGGCCCAGGGCCAGACTGGCCCAGTAGCAGCATCTTGAGGGTAAAGTTCAAACACCAAGCCCCCAGTACAGGTCCCTTTGGCATCTGCTCCTCCCACACTCCCAGACTCGTTTTCTGCTGCCTCTGTGTCCCACCAACACCTACTCTAAGCCCAAGGGCTTCTGTCACCAAAGGCCACACTGCTTCACGCCTCTGCAGTTTGCTCCCGCTGCTCCCTTTGCTGGCATGACAGTCCCTGTCCCCATCCACCTGACAGAGGCCTGCCACTCCCTGATAACCCGCACTCAGCTCTCCACTCGTGACCTTCACGTGGGCAATGCTTGAACCTCAGCCAGTCTGGGCTGAGCACGTGGGGGCTGAGAGGAGCTGACGCCAGGCATCTCCCACCCACTCCCGACCCCCAGGGGCAGCAGGAAGCAGCTTCTCACACCTCCCGTCAGGGTAAGGAATGAGACCTGTGCCTGGGCGCCTAGGACAGAGCTGCCAGCCACAGACCTGCTCAGCGCAGCTGGTAACAGGCTTGCTGGCAATAGGGTGTCCACGGGGACCCGGCTTCACCCTCCTCCGTACCCCACCTCTGCCCGGTCGTGGGACTGACCGTCCCCAGCTCTGCTGCAGGTGTCATCTCTTTTCCACGAGGCTGGAGCCCCAGCTGGGTGCTGCCTACCTCCTGTGACCCCCAGACCTCCCCAGGAGGTGGGTGCTAACCACCCCCTCACCTCATGGATGAGGAGACAGAGGTTCCCAGAGCTGAGGCAGCTGCCCAGGTCCCGCAGGCACTCAGGGCCACACACACGGTGGGCACCCGGGCCCCCCTCATGAGGTCACCTTCCCCCCCGAGGAGGCTGTGCTGTGCCAGCCGGGAGACGGTGCTGAGCACATGACCCCACAGCCTCTGGACGTCAGAGGCATCCTAAGGCTCTGTGGGGTGGGGGAACCCTGGCTCCTCAATCTATACTGACTCGGTGCAGGTAGGGGCAGGCAGGAGGGGGTTCATGGACCCTCTGAGTCCATACAGCAAAGCAGTTTGGGTATTGTGGGCCCAATTCACAGAGGAGAGAACTGAGGCTCTGTCAGTGGGATGGGGGTTGGGGGACCTGCCCAGGGTTACAGGGTGAGCTGCTGGCTGACCTGCCCCCACCACCCCCAGCTCTTTCCACAGCTCCTCAGCCCTGCTTGACATGTCATTCATCCATTCACTCACTCATTCATTCAGCAAACCGTCAGTGAGCACTGCTGTGGGCTGGTGCTGGGAGCAAGGAGACAGGACCACCTGCCCTGGAACAGCTCATGCATTGGGGGGACACCCGTAGAGCCCACCGCTGACCCCACCGTGTCCTCAATCACCCAGGTCAGCTCCCCACCCGGGGAGCATCTCCCCGCACACCTGAGATAAGATTTCATCCACTGCCTGGCCCCACAAGGCGGATCCTCCAGCAGCCGGCACTGAGCACGTCTCGAGGCTCATCAGAGCCCCTCAGGGAGCCTTAAAGTCCCCATCAGGGCTGCCATTGCCCACTTCACAGAGGCGACACTGACCATGAGGGATGCACCAGGCCTGCCCTGCTCAGCTCCGAGCAGGGACAGCCCCTGTGGACTGGTGGCCCCAGGGCACTGGGTGGCGGGGGATGGGGGCATGTTGGGCGGACCCCTGGTCTAATAGAAAAGAGTGTCAGGTCAGGGGAGGGGGCTTGTCCTGGCCCTGCCCTGCCTGCTGTGCGACCCTGGGCAGTGCTCTCTATCAGGGGCTTCCTTGTGGGAGGCCAAGGCTGGAGGAGCTGACTGATGGGGGAGGGGGGTTGTGGTTCCTTCACAGCAGAGCCAGGAATAGCCCTGGGGGAGGGGAGGGAAGGTGACTGCTGGGGCCCTGGGGGAGGGGAGAGGAGGTGACAGGCAAGAATCAGGGAGACTGTCTGGGGCAACCAGGACAGAGGCCAGGGGAGGGGCTGGGTCATCAGACACCCTCTGTCCACTCCGGGGACAGAGTAGTTAATGGTCAGCACAACTCACCAGGGCACCGCAATGCGTGTGTTTCCACACAGGTCAGGGTGACACTCTCTTCCTGTGGCCACTCAACCCCCCAGGTCCCTTCTGCTCCTCAGCACCTGGCCTGGGGACATGTCACGTCAGAGCTGGCGTCCACTGAGCATTCTCTGTGCCCGGGGCTGTGCTGGGCACCAGAGTCTGGATCCCCTTCCGGTCCTCACCAGGATGGACAATCCCTGCCCGCCCAGGGCCCGGCCTCCTGGGGACATGCTGGGGCCTCCAGATTGTGCCGGGAGGAAGGAGGAAGCCTCAGCCAGATCCCAAACAGGCTCCCTAAGGAGGACGGAAAGGCTGCTGTGGGCCGGCCGAGAGCGGCTCTCCGAGGGAAGGTGGGACCCCAGAGCAGCCTGGTGAGCCCACCCGCAGGGTCTCTGGTCACACAGGGCCTCCAGCTCAGCACTAGTGTGGACCAAGGCCCTTCGTGGATGAGGCCCGCTGTGGTCACTGCCCGGGGCAAAGCCACCACTCAGCAGCCCTTTCCTGAGCACCTACGATGTGTGGGGACCTCGGCGGTGGCAACTCAGCTCTGCTGGGCCTCCTGTGGGCACAGGGAAGCAGCCTATAGAGAGGGAGTGGTGTCGTGCAGGACGGGCTCGTGCCCTGGAAAAACCAACCAGGGTGAGGGCTGAGGGTGCCCGACTGGGCCTCACAAGGGGCCACGGCCGAGCCTGGAGGTGGCCAGGGGGCAGGACAGCCCTGACTCTGGGTTGGCGGCTTGGGGCCTGTGTCCCCGCCATGCAGCCGGGCTGGTGATAGTGGAAACTCGCTCCCTGGGGTCCAGGAGGGACGGTCACATGGAAAATGGACGTTTACTGGTCTCTGAGGGTGACTGTTGCTGCCATTAGCATCGGCCTGTTCGGGCCCAGCCGGCCTCAGGCCAGCACCCCTGGGCTCCCCATGGGCCCCACCCTCACCCCTGCGCAGCTGGCCTGGTGAAACCAAGAGGCCCTGACGCCCAAAATAGCCAGGAAACGCCGACCGGCCCAGCCCGGGGAAGCAGGTGCCTCCCTCTCCCCAGGCTGGGGGGAGGAGTGGCTCCAGTTCTGGAAGCTTCCACCAACTCTCTTGGAGAAGAGACCTGCGTCACAGCACCCAGGCTGCCCAAGCCCCTGCGCCCAGGCCTGAGCCGGGCAGAGATCACGTCAATCAACCATCAGAAGGGGCATCTTCTGTTCCAGAATCTGTGTCTGTGCAGGTCGTACCCCCTCCTCAGGGTCCCCAGGGACCTCTCTAAACGCCGGGCGTGCAGCTGCGGCTGACGTAGGACACAGCCAGACACTCGGGGCTCAGAGGAGCCCGGGGGGCAGGGCTGGCCAGGGCTGGACATGGGGCACTGCAGTCACACCTTCCCTGCTGTCCCCACACCTGGGACTCTTCTGGGGGAGGGACTGGGCCAAGGACGGGGAAGGGGGGAGAAATGGGGACCCTCACAATCACTGCACTGGGAGCCCTGGGTCTGGGGTAATAATGAGGAGCCCAGAGCACAGATGTCCCCCAAGAGGCCTCCTGCAGTCCTTCCCCAATGGACAGGACCTCAGATTGGTCAGTCACTCATCCATCTGTCTGTCCATCTATCTGTCCATCTGTCTGTCCACCCATCCATCCATCTACCCATCATCCATCAATCCATCCATCCAAAAAGCCTCCGTCGGGCCTCCTGGGGGCCTGGCCTGTGTGGGGCTCTCAGCTACTCATGTCCCAGGCAAGGCAGGCCTGGCCCAGTCAAGGCCAAAGTCAGACCTGGAACGTGCCTGCTTCACCATGGAAGGAGGGGCCTTTGGACACTGGGTGCCCTGTTCCCTGCCCAGTCTGCCCTGTGCTTGGTCGATACGCTGAGGTCAAAGAGAGGGCAAGAGGTGTGACAGATGGGCCAGCGTGGTGAGGCCAGCTGCCTCCTGCCCTGTGGGTGGCCTGACTCCCCACCTCACCCCCACCCACAGTTACAGGCCTCCCCGATCCACCCTCCAGGCTGACCCTCCCATTCTCTCCTCTCCTCCCCTGTCCTTCTCCAATCAGAGAGTTTCCCAGGACATTCCAGGGCTCCAAGGTCCTGATGGGAGTGGAGATGGGGGACAAGCACCCAGCCAGTTTCCTGAGTTCACCCTCAAAGACAGCGAATCACTTCCACAGGGTTGACTCCACCAGCTCGTTCTCAGGGGACACTGCCAGTAGGTCCCCCAGCCCAGGGACGTCGGGAGCCAGGCCACAGGCCACAGCCATAACATCGCATCCCCTGACACATGAGCCGTGCAGTACCCGGGGGCCAAATGCCCCCGCGCGAGAGCCTGGGGGAGTATGGCCCTCACCCCAGCACTGATCAGTCAGCTCATCAGCCAGTGTTCACTCCCATCGCCCCTCACCGTCCCTGTGGGCCCAGGTCGCGTCCTGGAGGTGAAGCTAAGACAGGGAAACTCGCCCCTGCCCAGCCCAGAGCCCATGGCGCCGAGAGATCCTCCCCCACCAGCACACATTAGCGGGGAGACAAGGACGGCGGATCCCGGGGTCCTGGGGGTTCAGCCGAGGGGAGCAGCAGCAGCTTCAGCCACCTCAGAACAGGGCCTGGGAGCTGGACCCCCAGCGCTGAGGGGCAGAGGGAGGAAGGGCCTCCCGGGGGGTCAGCATGAGCAAAGGCACAGAGCGGGGGTGGGGGGGGCGGGCCGCAGCAGCCCGCAGCTGGCGCACACAGGTCCCCAGTGAAGCACCCTGACCCCTCCACCTCGGAGACTCCAGACTCCTGTCTCCCGCACCGCCTGGCCCACCACCCTGCTCACCGCCCAGCAAGCCCTTGCATTCGGTGTCACACGGCGGGGCCCTGCCCTGGGGAGGAAGAGGAATCAGACACAGACTGGACGCCAGGCAGAAAGGGACGAGCAGAGGGTGCGGGGAGCAGGCCCAGGGAGGGACCGGGGGTGGTGGGCCGGGAGTTCTCCAGGGGGGACGGTTCTCTGTGCCATACACAGTGAGGCCGGCCGGAGTGTCCCGAGCCCCGGAGCCCAGCAGAGGGACAGGGACGGGGCTCAGAAGAGGTGAGGCAGGGGGCAGAGGCCCTGAAGGCCTCAGTCCTGACCAGATCTGAGATTCCAAAAGGCAGCTGCGCCCTGAGGCTACTGAGGGCCTACTGTCCCGAACCATTTACGAAACATGCAACACGAGTTACCCAGCTGAGCCACTTCCACATTCCGTGGGGCTCACAGCCAGCATCACCGTCCCATTCACAGGTAGGAAAACCGAGGCCCAAAATGATTAACAGCCCAGAGAGCGAGACAGAGCCAGCCCCCGGTGTTCCCCCTCCCAACCTGGGGCCTCCCCTCTGAGGGACAGGAAATAGGCCACACAGGGGCACCCGGATGGAGAGCTGCCCTCTGCCGGGCCCCAGACCCCTCCCGTGGGCAACTTTCCCCCATCACCCCCCAGCCCCGACCCGAGTCAGGGGAACAGGAAGGAGGCCCGAGAGTGGACCCAGTGGCCACCCCCACCCCATGGCTGGAAGGAGGGAGGGCTGGTGGCAAAGGGCCTGGGGGAGCCCAGACCCCAGGGTGGACAAGGAGGGTCCCCCTCACCTGCAGTCCTTCTCAGCCTTTGACCTTGGGCCATTTGCTTCCTTCTGTGGGCTGTTTCCTCATCCCATCTGTACAGGAAGTGATAACAAGTCTCTCTCCCAAAGGGTGGGCCTGGGGATTAAAGGAGACGATGCCTGTGAGGTGCCTGGACCATGGTGACCCTCCCCCACCCCAGCCACTGCTGTCACCTCCTGGGATCTTGCCTGGGGCCTGCCTCTGACATGCTGTGTGACCTTGGGCAAGATGATTCCCCTCTCTGGGCCCCAGCCTTTCCCTCTGCTCAGGGAGTGCTGGGTGAGGGGCCCTGCGGGCCAGAAACTATAAGAAAACTGTCGGATTCCTGGATGAAGGGGCTGAGCAGGGAGGCCCCAGGCCTGGGGGCAGTGAGGCCCGAGGTGGAAAGGGGATGGAGTGGGTCACCTCCCCAGCTCTGGTGGCCCTGCTGGTCAACCCTGGAAATCCCCAGGCAAAGCTAACCCTAACTTTGACCTAAACAGAACTCAGGGTGACAAAAGGGGAGAAGTAAGGGGAAGAGAAGCTTAGCCCATGGTCAATGGGGCGTGGGACTGGTGACAAACAGGGCCAGGTGTGGCCCAGGACGATGGGACAGGGCAGTTTCAGGGCTGTAGTCAGATGTTTGTGCAGCTCGCAGGAGCGGGTAGCAGAGGCCCCCACCCCTCCCAGCCCTCTCCCCTTCCCAGCCCCACCTGGGCTTGATGCTGCCCCATGGCTGCCTCCCCACATCCTCCCCAAGCTCCATCCGGGGTCCTGGAATCCTGGAGGGCCCGACCCCATGGGATCTCACCTCCCCCTTCCAGGACCCTCATTGACAAAGGAAAAGCTGCTGCTCCCAAGGGATGTGGCCTCTTCCTGGGTCTGCAGGCTCTGAATCTCATCCCCAGTGTAGTGCGTGGTAACTTCAAGGTTCTCAGTAAACAGTTTGAATGAAGGAAGGAAGGAAGAGATGGATGGATGGATGGATGTATAGATGGATAGTTGGGTGGGTGGGTAAATGGATGGAGAGAGGGGTGGTTGATTGATGGATGGGTATTTGAGTAGGTGGATTGGTGTGTTTGAGGGTAGGTTAGTAGTTGGATGGGTGAATGGATGGTTGAATAGTTGGGTGGGTGGGTAGATCCTAATTATAAGAAGCACAGTTCCCAATTTACCAAGAGCAACAGTAACCAAAACAGTGTGGTATTGGAATAAGGATAAACATATGGATCAATGCAACAGCACTGAGAGTGAGAAATAAAAACATACATCCATGGTCAATTGATTTTTTAAAAAACACTATTTTTTAGAGCAGTTTTAGGTTCACAGCAAAATTGAGCAGAAGACATGGAGATTTCCCACATACTGCCCCCACATGTGCCCTGCCCCCACACGTGCATAACCTCCTTTATTATCAATCTCTCCTGCATTTATTACAACTGATGGACCTACATTGACACATCATAATCATCCAGAATTCATAGTTTACATTCTATGGGTTTGGACAAATGTATAATGACATGTATTTATCCTTGAGTATCATACAGAGTATTTCCCTCCTTACCCCCAAACCCCGGCAACCAATGACCTTTTTATTGTCTCCATAATTTTGCCTTTTTCAGAATGTCA
Source organism: Globicephala melas (assembly GCF_963455315.2). NCBI lineage: Eukaryota > Metazoa > Chordata > Mammalia > Artiodactyla > Delphinidae > Globicephala > Globicephala melas. Next base: position 64,234,997 of record NC_083326.1, read on the forward strand.
TATAGTTGGAATCAGACAGTTGGTAGCATTTTCAGATTGGCTTCTTTCATTTATTAATACATATTACATGTTCCTCTATATCTTTTTATGACTTAAGCTCATTTATTTTTATTGCTGAATAATATTCCATTGACTGGATTACACAGTGTATTTACCCATACCCATACATGGGGACGGGTGTGCCCATGGGGGGGACCCCCCCCCACCAAGGTCGCCTCTTCAGACAGAGAGGGAGAATTCTGAGTGGGCGACGCAGCGAACCAAGTCCTTCTGGCCATGACCTTGAAACTGCCCAGGTGGCCAGGACGAAGGAGAGAGCTCCTCTCTGTCAAGAGGATCTGAGCGTCTCTTAATTAGAATCGGCTCTTTGGCTTCTGCTCCCTAAAAAAGGTACAGGAATTCTGCACCTTGAACCAGTTCTGGGGGAATTTAGCAATCAATTTGGGGGAAACTGGCATCTTTACCACATTGAACTTTCAATCCATGGATATCCTTTCTCTCTCTCCCTCCCATTAATAGGTTTTAATATTCTCAATAAAGTTGTATGTAGAGTTTTCCCCATAAACAAATGACTTGGGCATCTCTTTAGATTCATCCCTAGGAAACTGATATTTTTAATGAATTGTAAAATGTATCCTTAAATGTTATTCTCCATTTGCTGTTAACAGAGATACAGTAAGTTTTTGCATATGAAATTTGCTACACTTTTTTATAGATTCTGTTAATTTATCTACATTCTGTGGGACTTGCTACATACTTAAACATATCATCTGTGAAGAATGACAATTTTGCTGCTATCTTCCCAATTCTTATACATTTCACTTCTTTCCTGGTCATTTCAAAAGCCAGTTTGGAGAGGGAGAGTTCCACTTCTGGAACAGCAACACAAAGAGTTCCACAGACCCGCCTCTAGCAAAAGTGGTGAAAATTATTTTTTAATTTACATATTTATAATAATATTTAAATATATGTTTATAATCATATATTTATAATATACAAATATGTTTGTGTTTATAATTATATACTTATAATAATATATTTATTTATGTTTATAATTATATATTTATGTTTGTTTTCTATTATGAATTTATAATAATATATAAATATAGTTATATATTTATAATTGTGTATGTATAATTATATATGCATGTGTTTTATATATTAATTTTAAATTTATGTATAAATTTTAAGAAATAATATTATCTTTGTATATAAATATTTAAAGTCTTTAAATATCTTTAAACCTCTATATCTTTAAAGTCTCTGGAAATGGACCTAAGGGCATACAAAAAATGAAATATTTATTCAAGGAAGTCTACCAAAACTTGGCAAGAGCAGTGAGAGTCTGTAACATTTCACCCATGAAATGACCTGTTTCCTCCCTTCCCCCACCCGCCCAGCACAACTTGATGGCACCTCCACTCCAAGTAGGTGCAGCAAGAACACAGGGCACCCTCTCCACCCAGCTCCAGGTCTACGTGACATCTTCCTATTTTCCAAGGAGAAATGGATGGCTGGGGGCACGGGTGCAGGCTGATTGCTCTGGTCCCTCAGCTAACAAGCTCCAAGCGTGCTTCCTCATAAAGGACGATCATATTCACCTGGTCACATCATCACAAATGCCAGCTACCCCAAAACACCAGGCTGAGACCTTTCAACGCTAGAGGACGCCAGAGACCGCCCGATCCCATCCAGGCTGCGGACTGCCCCACAAAACTTGTAAAAAAGGTAGATTAGGTTTGAATTTCAGAAAACAACAAGTAGTAGTTTAAGTACGTCCCCTGTAATATTGGGGACATACTTATACTAAAAAATTATTCACTGTGCGGGCATCCTGTATTTTATCTGGCAACCCTATTCATAAGCGATGAAAAAGGAGAACGGCGGTGACTTTGCGTCTTTTTTCTTTGCTCCTTATTGTGTATTTATCAACCACGTTCTCTTTTCTTCTCAGCGTTACTTTATGTAGGAGTTGTTGGAGGTTAGCAGAATATTCAGTGGAACTGTGACTGAATTTCAGGAGGAATTAACACAGTTGGCTGTGCATACGACTCTTGGGAGCAGGTGTCCCTCATTTTGGGGAGAGGGTGAGATCTCTGGGACAAGGATGGGGCCTCCGAGCCGGACACCGAGGTTTGGTCAGCGCGTGCAATGCCTGGCTCTGCCAGAAGAGGGTGCTGGAGGAAAGCTCAAGGCCCAGAAACCGCCTCCCTGTTTTCCCGCATTCTTTCCCTTTTATTGGGCACAGGAGCCAATGATTGGCGTGAGGATGGCCCCGGGTCTGCTCAGCAACCCTGACTGACTGTTTAGCGTAAGTATGTCCCAGATCTCAGCGTCCTATGCCCCACCTATGGTAGGATAGGTGGGGGATGAGGGCAGCCCCTGAGATAGCGAATCTGTGGGTCATGATTAGTCAAATCCATTCCACCTGCCGTCACTAATCAAGGCCGTTTTAAGACCTGCATGTACTCCAAGCACGTAGCCCAAATGATAAAATATCTTCCGGGTTGTTTTCTAGAAACTCAGAGTCGTCAGCTGCATCTAGTTGGAGCTGAACTGGCTAAGACTGGATGGGACCCCTGACCCTCCCACTGGGCGTGCGCGAGGGTCCGCTCCGTGAAAAGTCCGCCCCCAGATCGTGCTGTGAGCGTGCAGAGGCCGGGAGTTGGTTACACCTGCGCAGAACCACAGTCCCTGCTCCTTTTTCTAATCATTTTCCCCCGCGCTCCCCACACCTCAGACCGCCCTGCTGCTTGATTCTCCATCCCGTAAACACCCAGCCCCCTTGCTTTCAGGGAGGCAGATTTGAGAGTGTTCTCTGATCTCCTCATTGGCTGCCTTGTGGATAAACCCTCTCTTTGCTGCAAACCTCTGGTTGTTTAAGCCTTTTGGCCAGCTGCGCTATGGACACAAAGAATCTGGTACCGTAAAAATAGCTAAGCCATTACACTTAGCACTTGACCCCCCCCCCCAATACCCCACAGATCGCTGACCACCAAAGGTTTTTCTTTGAATCCCTTCAATAGTGAATCTTCTAGAAAGCTTCTGTCTAGCCCAGGCCTGTTTTCCAGATCCCTGGAGGCGCAAAGGGGGGTAAGATTGTAATTCAAACATAAATACCCTGGTCCAGGTAGAAATCAACCACCATTAGCCAAAGGGAGAAATCCACTCCTCTGCAACAGATAAGGCTGATGGTTTGGGGTGGCCTTATTGACGATTTTTTGAGAAAACTGCCTTCCCTGGAGAACACAGTCCAGTATTCTGCCTCTGGTCCCTCGAAATTCCTGGGCTCACTCCTCGTCTCCACTCCCCATCCTCTGGGCTCTGATGGGTGATGCTCCAGGTCCCGGTCCTGCACATGCTAACAGCCAGCGGCCACAGGGAACAGCAGGAGGAGGTGGGGACCCAACAGGTCGGCCCCATCCACACTGGGGTGAAACCAGAGGGGTGGATCAGCAGTGAGAACACAGGAAGCTCCTTTGGGATGGCTGCTGGGGAGAGGTGACACAGAAGGATGCAGAAGTTCTCCCCTCCAACCAGCAACCTGCAGGGCAAGGTCTCCCAGGATTAGTGAGATTTGCTCCCAGGACAGTGAAGCTAGAGAAGCCTGTCCAGGGATGTATAAAAGAAATCAATTTCCGAAGGACCCAGAAGCTGTGACCGCTTAGGACTAAATACAAACACTCTTGCAAACACCGCAGGCATGTACAGGCTGTGTTACACGTCAGCAAGGAGGGAACCAGTTTTCCTTTACCCTCACCTCTCCCAGAGCCCACATCTGGTGAGAGTGAGGCTGGACACTCAACTCTCTGTCCCCCCAAACATTTCCTGCTTCCAAGTGTCAGGAGGGGACGAAATCCTGTCCTCTCCCCACCCGCCTCACGACAGCTTAAAGGGCAGAACTACTGCTTCGGGGTGGCCTCCCAAGGGTGACCCCAATGTCATGTTTTTCAAAAATGACCACCCCTCAGTCTGGTTGAGGGCTTTTCATAGGAGAAATCTCATGGGAGGTGAGGTGGCAGTGGAGGTGTGGCCTGCAGTAGTTAAAACCAACATTCCCGGACAAACTATTACCAAGGAGGTTGGATTTGGCTTTTTCGAGGTGATTTTCCACATGTAAGATAAGGAACAGGAGTCCCAGTTTAGCTAATTAAGCTCAGTGGGGCACAGGATGCAGCCCAGGAGTGTGGGTCACAGCTTCTGAGTGGCCACAGGACAATAGGCTTCTCAACCGTTGGTCACAAACTCAGGTCATTTGGCCTGACACCCAGCAAAGGGCTGGAGTGGTAGGAAACCTTCAATTAGATCAACCCCACTGGATGCCCCCCTGCTGGAAGGCAATGGTTGAAGATAACTGAATGGATAAAGAAGATGTGGTGTATATACATAATGGAATATTAGCCATAAAAAGAATGAAATAATGCCATTTGCAGCAATGTGGACAGACCTAGAGATGATCATGCTAAGTGAAGTAATTCAGAATGAGAAAGACAAATACCATATGATATCACTTATATGCGGTCAAGAAAATGATACAAATGAACTTATTTACAAAACAGAAATAGACTCACAGACATAGAAAACAAACTTATAGTTACCAAAGGGGAAAGGCGGGGAGGGATAAATTGGGAATTTGGGATTAAGAGGTACACACTATTATATAAAAAATAGATAAACAACAAGGACCTACTGTAGAGCACAGGGAACTAAATTCAATATCTTGTAATAATCTATAATGGAAAAGAATCTGAATGAGAATCTATCTATACCTATCTATCTGAATCACTTTGCTGTACACCTGAAACGAACACAACATTATAAATCAACTATATGTTGATTAAAAAAAAAAAGAGGGTGACCCTCTCCTGGACCCTTTCTCTCTTCTCAGTCTCCACTAACTGAAGTGCTGGCCCTGACCCTAAACTCAGCCTCCTTCCCCAGCTCTACTGCATCTGACACCCAGGACGCAGCACAGGGCTGGGGCAGGTTGGATCAGGGGGCCTGGCCCTCTCAGAATTGCTGACCCTGGGCGAGAACCCCACCGTCTTTGGCCCAGGCTCTTTCTACAGATGGGAAAGGGTCCCCTGAGGATGAAGGCCTGCTCGGAACACAGGAGCTCCTGGTGGGGAGGAGGTGTCCGATCATCGGGAAGCATCTTGACACCGGTTTCCATGGAAACCAGGGTGGGTGTTTGTGGAAGAGGCTGACCCCATCAGGCTGCAGGGCAGAAGGATCACTCCGGCTGAGGTGGAGAGAAAGGCCGGGGGTGGGTGGCCAGGGAGGGGGCCGTGCAGTGAGATAAGAGGAGGGAGTGGCATTAGGGACATTGTGGGCAGGACTTGGGGGGATAGGTGTATGAGAAGGTAGAGAAGGAGGGGTCTCCAGACCCTGGTTGTGATCAGCGAGACCAGAGAAAACAACGGGCGACAGAAAGAGGCTGAAGAGCGCGGCTGACACTCAGGAAGAAGCTGCCAGCTCACGAGGCAGTGCTGGTGGAGCGGGGGACGCTGCTGCCCATGACACCTGCAGGCCACTCCCCTCCAGGGCACAGCGGGTAGAAGGGAGGATGGCGGGAGCGAGGCCTACATTGGGAATGCGGATGGGCCGCCGGCAGGAGGTAGAGGCTCCAGTTCATAAAACCCCATGAGGCCCCACCAGCCTCCAGGAGGGGAACTGGCCCCCTCACCACCTCCGACCACGTGCCCAGGACAGCTCTTCGCTCTGGGGGTGCCTGTGGTCCCGGGAGAAGACCAGTCCAGAGCCATGCAGTGCTGCTGCTCCCTCTTCCAGATGAGGCCACGTGAGGATTATGTAGGGAGCGCATTCGTTTGTGGCTCATGACCCCCTCTCAGTTCTGGGGTCCAGGAGCTGGAAGACCCAAGTGAGGGCTGGGGAGGACAGAGGTGCTCCTGTCATCTCTGCGAGAAGAGCTGGCCTGGCTGAGGGTGGCAGCACAGGGAGCAGGGATTGAAAGGTGTGGGGAGAGCCTTTCAAGCTGGTGCTCTGGACCCCAGAGGGCAGAGACCTCCCAGCGAGCAGGAGCCGAGGAAGGTGAGTGACAGAGAAAGATGCCCACCAGGGCAGATGGGGGCGGGGGGTGGGACATGGGAGGGTCTCCAGCACACGGCCCCACCGGCATCCTGGCCACTGGGAGAGCGTCTGGCCTGTGGTGCAGGAGGGATGGTCCATCTCAAGACACCCCACTCCACACTCCCCAGGCCACCTCCTGACTGGGTTTCCTGGTTATCAGATACTGAAGAGGGGGTTCCCCCAAAAGAAGGGGGTTGCCTTTCCCCACCCCCTGTAAGGTGGGTGTCAGTCGATGGCAAATACATCCAGACATGTGTGATGCTGGTGAGCATCCGCTTGGCCCCAAGAGCAGAGCGACTCTGAGCAGAGAGGCCATTTGGTTTCCACCTTGGCCCGTGGTGACTGAACCCACTGTGGCCTCTAAGAAGTCCTGGCAGCAGCAGGCTGGGGCTCCAGCATCACATCTGAACTGTTCCTCCCCATGGCTGCCGGTAGATCTGACACTAAACCACTGCACCTGTGGTAAACCACTGGCCCCGGGTTCCCACCTGCAACAGGAGTGGCCAGAGTGACCATCTTCTGGAGCCTCTGCCTCTACCACGGGAGGAGTCAGGGGAGAAAGGGGAAAGTTGAGGGGACCATCCTGGGACAGACAGGTGATGGGGAGAGGGGCACAAGATCAGGGTCCCCACCTCTCTTCCACATGACTGTGTGGGTTCCCTCAGGGAGGGTGGGCCTGACGTCTAGCTCTTTGCTGCATCGCCTATTATTTCTAAGAAGTAAAGCACAATGTAGTGTTCTAAGTTATGTTGAACAAACTTTGGGATTAAGAAGAACAGAAAATCAAAGGAATATTTCACAATACTGAGAGTGTAATAATCACCTACACCTTCAGTTTTCCACACAGGTTTGCACTCCTCAGTCTTCCAAGCCCCACGGGGCTGTGAGGTAACATCATTCCTCCACATCACAGCCAAGGACACTGAAGCGAGAGGATGTGGCTGCAAGAGGGGCTCAGGACAGAGCCTGGCACTGATGAAGACCAGGAGGAGCAGGTGTGCCCAATGGCAGACCTCTAGTCTACCCAGAAGTGATGCTCTACACGTGGACGGCGGTGGGGGGGAGATGAGCATGACCTTTTTGGGTTATATGAGTTAATATATATTAAAATATTAAGATGAAGATAATTTATGCCTTACTCTAAACAATAATGTTAATAATAGAACTTATATGAGAATTACAGAAAGAATCAGAAAACAAAATCCAACAATTTGCTGTTTATAAGTTACAGATATATAGCAAAATATGTACACAAATTTTAAAAATAAAATGCCGAGCTAAATAAACTCTCATGCAAATGCAAATTCAAAAAAAGCAAGGGGCTTCCATTATGATATTTGGAAAAGAGAAGTTGAAGCTAGAAGCATTAAAAGAGGCAAAGAGGGCACTAAAAGGCACAGTTTTTCGATATGTCACTATTAAACATATATGCCCCAAACATGGTAATTACTTGATCATTTGTACCCTGCCTATTTCTTAAGAAGATAACTGCACAACTCACAAAGCAACAACATACATAAAAAAGAAACAGAAATTAAAGCAAAATAGAAATACGTAAAGAAAAAAACACACAAAATCAGACTGTGATTTGACTAGGTAAATGAGTGTTCTTACCTACTTTGGGGTCACAGAGCCCTTCCAAAATGTAGTGAGTCCTACAGACCCCCCTCCCAGAATAATTTATGCACGCACATATCCACACAGCTTTGTTCAATGCCCGGCATCCATGACCTCTGAAACCCCTGCATGCTCATGGACTCCCAGGCAGTCCTTGGACCCCAGGTTAAGAACTCTGAAGTAAAGTTAGAGAGAGTATGGATTTGAATAAAGTAACATAAAAACTGATTTAACAAATAGAACTGATGGAGTAAAAACACGTTTCTTGAGAGTACACAAATGTCTTATAAAAACTGATAATATATTCAGGCCCAGAGAAGTTCTATGGACACTTAGAAATGCTGACACCACTACGTACCATAAGAAGTAAAAGCCATAACCTCAGCAGTCATCACTGGGAAATATTAAATTAATAATAACAATAACAATAATAATAGTTGGGCCAAAGGGAAAGTCCTAAGGACAACAGCAAAAGACAACACATGTCAACATTACGGAGTGCAGAAAAAGCTCTAACTGTAAGAAAAAAATCATAGGCTAAAGTACCCCCATTTACTAGAAATATTAAAAATGATTAACTGTATCTAAATAATCTTAAGAAATGTAAAGTATTAAGTCAAAAAAAAAAAAGAAAGAAAAGAGCAGAATACATGTACTTTGACAAACAATTCAATTAGTAAACAGAACCAAGAACTGGAGCTCAACACTCAACAACTAGAAGAAGGAAAAAATGTAAGACAATACAACAAAAACAAACAACTAAACTCAAGGATGATTAAAATATTACCAAGATGATCTCTTATAACATCACACTGTTTGAGAACCTAAATAAATGAAAAGATTTAAAAATACAGGGCTTCCCTGGTGGCGCAATGGTTGAGTGTCTGCCTGCCGATGCAGGGGACGCAGGTTCGTGCCCTGGTCCAGGAAGATCCCACATGCCGCGGAGCGGCTGGGCCCGTGAACCATGGCCGCTGAGCCTGAGTGTCCGGAGCCTGTGTTCCGCAACGGGAGAGGCCACAACAGTGAGAGGCCCGTGTACCGCAAAAAATAAAAATAAAAAAAATTAAAAAATAAAAATACATAAGAAATCAGTGAAAGAATTTGAACTGAAAGAACAAGGTTCTGCTCACACTTCCTACAAAGAAAGTACCTGCCTGGTCTGACCATGGTTTTGTGAGAGTCTGTCAACCCTTCAGAAAGGGGGTCTTAATCTCCATGTTACATAGTCAAAAGGAAGAAAGGGGAATGTGGGGGAGGAAGAGAAAAAGTGCATATTCAAAAATGTGAGAACAGCATAAATGAGCTGAGAAGCTGGGCGTGAGTGGGGTGCATCTGGGCGTGGTGGGAACACCGAGACGGTTGCTCGCGCGGGTAACCCAGGCTGGCTAAAATGGGGGTTTACGTGCAGAAGACCCCTGAAGGTTGGTTTTAAGGAGAGTGGTGACATGTGCAAAGTGATGCCTGAAAAAAAAAATTTGGCTGGTGCACAGTGTGCAGGGACAGACATCAAAGGTAGGAAGCAGACAACTGGCAAGGCTGAGGCTGAATGCGGGGACAGCAGGGGGTGAGGAGGTAGATCTTGGGGGGATAATGTCCCACCTGCACTGAGCAGGGGTGTCAGTACTCTCACTGGTGACCGAAGACCATCCGTGCAGGCTGCCTGCAGACAGTGCCTGGCACTGCCCGGTCGGGCTGGTCCACCTGCTCATGCAGAGGCTCTGCTGGGGCCTGGAGAGCTGGTTCAATGCTCCACAGACTCACACAGCAGAGAGGAGCTGGACAGAGCCGATCTTCCCAGCCCAACAGACCTGTCGTTTTACCATCTCTGGCCTACCAAGTTCCACTTAAGAAGTAACCACTATGGCTTTCCCATTTTCATTCATCTAAACTATACACAGCTGCCCAGCTGAGCTTCTCATAAGCTGAAATAACTAGTGTGACCATGATGGGTTCGTGGGATTTCAGCCAGAGACTCAGAAAGCTTCAAAATAGCTCTGACTGCGAACTCCCCACACTAGCTCTGAGGAGCCCGGGGAGCCAGAACTAAAGATCCTCGTGGACACACAAAGGCCTGGGACAAACGCTTACCAACCAACCAGACACGGCACTGCCTGAGCCAATCCCTGGGGTGGTGGGCAGAGATCTGAGACAGGATGGCCACCTTCAAGCTCTGCTCTGGACGATGCCATCTGGGAGATGCTGGGGCTGCCTGGGAGCCAGCATGGGCTCACAGCCTGCTATGCAGGGGAACCTTCTAATCACCTGGGGAGCTTTAAAAACATGCCACTGTCGGAGCCCCACCTCTGGGGATGCCCAACTGAACTGGTCAGGGCAGGACGCAGACAATGGTCCCCATTAAACAACCCCCAGTGGGGAGGACAGAGAGAAGGACAGGACGCAGACACACTGCCGCTGCGGGGATGGTGTGCAGGAAGTGTCCTGCCCAGGGCGCCGTGCCCAGGGCGCCGCACCCAGGACACAAGCTGGAGGGAGGGAGGGAGGGAAAGCCTGGCTGAAGTGGGGGTCCCTGCCATGTCGGGAACCAGACAGGGATGCACCTCCCCTGCAGGTGGGGCAGCGGTCACTGTGGGTCTCCATCCTCAATCGCCAGCCGACAAAGCACGTTCATGCGTGGTCCCACTCTGAACAGGAGCCTTGCGCCAGCCCTTAGGGGAATGTGGCCAGTCCCAATATGCCCACCTCACGGAAGGGGTCACCAAGGTGAGGGAGGGGCCAGAACTGGAACTTGAACCCAGACCTGACCGAATCACCTTCTATCCCCTTGCACTGGAGGGTGGAGGGGAGGCTGCAAAGCACCGACCAGAGACGGGCCCCGATGATGTCCAAGGCACACTGTGGTTGGGGCCCTAGGTCTGGTGGAGGGTTACCCCCGGGTGGGCAGTGAGCCTTTGCCCGGGCTGAGCCAGAGCCAGGCTGCACCTTCCGCCGGCCTCCAGGACCACGCCTCCACCTCCTGGAAGAGCTGCCGGCCAGAACCGCCCTCAGCTAACCCACGTCAAGGGCTGAGAGAGCACAAGGGGGCCTTACCCCCACACCCAAGATGAGTCCTCCAGACCCTCCCTCTGCTCTGTCACCTGAGCTGGCCGTCCCCACCAGTGCCCGAGGTGGGCTGCTGACGCGTCTACTTTGGATCCATTTTCCTTCAGTTGATTGGACCGCGAACACGGTTACTTCTTCTAAAAGTGCCTGATGTTAGAGCTCATCTGACATTTTCATGGGTTTAACTCCACTTTCTCCCTCTGACGTTTATTCTTCTTCTGGATTCTGGAAAAAGCGAATAGAGGGCAAAACTAAACCCCATTGGGTCACAGGTGAGCACGAGACAACTGAGAGCCAGCTCTGCCCTGGTGCCCCAGCCCTTGGCCTCCCTCCCCACCCTACCCAGTCCCCCTGCTGGGCCAGGGCCGCAGACGGGGGGCCGGACCCTGCCACCAGGGTGGGCGGGCATTTCCAGGAGGCACTGGTCTGGGGAGGCGGGCAGGCCTCACAGATGAGCGGGGGGCCAGGCTCCAGCTGGCAGAGGCACGGGCCGTGGCACCAGCCCCTCCTCTAGAGCTTGTCCCCCGCATGGACCTTCTGGTGGCGGATGAGGTGCGAGCTGCCCCGGAAGGCCTTGCCGCAGCGGTTGCACTCGTAGGGCCTCTCCCGCGTGTGGGTCTTGTAGTGCTCGATGAGGGCCGAGCGGTGCCGGAAGGCCTTGCCGCACTCATTACACACGTAGGGCTTCCGGCCCGTGTGGATGCGCTGGTGCTGGATGAGGGCCGAGCTATGGCAGAAGGCCTTGCCACACTGGCCACACTCGTAGGGCTTTTCGCCGGTGTGGATGCGCTGGTGCTCGATGAGCGAGGAGCTCTGGCTGAAGGCCTTGCCGCACTTGTGGCACTTGTAAGGCTTCTCGCCCGTGTGCGTCTTGCGGTGCTCGATGAGGTTGGAGCTCTGGCTGAAGGCCTTCCCGCACTCCTCGCATGCATACGGCTTCTTGCCTGTGTGGATCCTCTGGTGCCGGATGAGGTGGGACCGGTGGCAGAAGGCCTTCCCACAGAGCTCGCACTCGTGCGGTTTCTTCAGCGTGTGGATCTTCCGGTGCTGGCTCAGGCCCGAACTCTGGTTGAAGGATTTCCCGCACTCCTTACATTGATAGGGCTTCTCCCCGGTGTGGATGCGCTCGTGCTTCCGGAGGCTCGAGCTCCGACTGAAGTCCTTGCCGCACTCCCTGCACGCGTACGGCCTCTTCCCGGTGTGGGTCTTCTGGTGTTGCGCGAGTGCAGAGCTCTGGCGGAAGGCCTTGCCGCACTCCCTGCACTCGTAGGGCTTCTCCCCCGTGTGGATGGCCTGGTGCCGCAGCAGGTGCGAGCTCTGGCTGAAGGCCTTGCCGCACTCACAGCACTCGTAGGGCTTCTCCCCCGTGTGGATCACCAGGTGCCTGAGCAGGTGTGAGCTCTGGCTGAAGGCCTTGCCGCACTCGCGACACACGTAGGGCTTGGCTGGCTGTGCAGTCCTGTGAGGCCCCTCGGGTCCCGAGTCCCCCCTGCCCGCCGTCTCCCCATCGGGCTTACCAGACGCTTCCTCGCTGTGGGTTATCTGGCACATACTCAGGTCTGATTTCTGGAGGAAGGTTGGGCTGGACGGCTCATCGTCCTGGGGTCTGTCTCCTGGGGGGATGCTCTGATGCTGGATGGGGCTTGAGCACAGACTGATATTCCCCTCATAATCGTCCTGCTCCCCCAGAGGGATCTCCTTGTAGATGACAGCCATCTGTGCTAAACCCCTTTCCTGAAGAAAAGGGTCCCCCGGGTCCTCCTCCGGGAAAAGGTTTGTCTGCATCTCCAACCCATCCTCAAACACGAAGGCCTCACCCAGCTTGGCTGCCGGGGGAATATCCATTGTGGGTCCGGGCTCACCCCTAGTGACTGTTTCTCTTTGGGACACACTTACTGCTCTCAGATTCTGAAAAGAAAACAAGAGACACTGTCAAGTCAGCAAGTCAAGCACCTAGTAGGTGCCAGAGTCTAAGGCAGATATAACCAAAGACACAATCTTGCCCTTGAGATGGTCCTTACTGAGTTAAGAGACAAGTCTGACTTACCAGAAACAACTGCAAGGAAGACAGACAGACAATGACACACTGTGGTGTCCAGACTCTAAAGGCTCAGGGTGTCCAGAAAGGTGGGCAAGGACAGGAAGTGGAGACATTCTGAAAAAGGGGCAAGACTCCAGCTACCAGAGGAGGTTGGGGCTGGGGTCTTGTTGGGAAAGAGAGAGCACACTCTTACGGTCGGTCGGCTGCAGGCCTCCAGCCCAGAGCCCCAGCCAGAGCCCTGGGAGTCAGCCCTTCTCATTCCCGCCGGCACACCCCGTCCTGTCCACTTCCCATTTTTACTGAAGGGGTCTCTCCCTCTCTCCTCGCTGCCACTGGGCAGCTCAGGCCTCCGTGTGACTCACCTCCCCGCTGGCTGCCTACCTCCAGCTTCCCCCCTCCCCCCAGCCTGTTCTCTACGTGGATGCCAAGGTCAAACGCCCAAAACACAGTCCTGATCGTGGCATCCCCCTTCTCAGGAGCTTGCAGCAGCCCAAGTCCTCCACACCCGGCCATGTGGCCCTGTCACCTGCTTCTCCTTCCACACATCCCCAAACTTCCAGCTCCACCACTCACACATGCTGCTGTTTCTTCCTCCTGACTGGTCCCCACTCTTCTCACATGGCCACTTGCTCAGACTCAGTTCAAATGTCCCCTCTTCCCTGCACCCTCAGACTCTGACAATCTTGGGCACGTGGCCTTGGTGACCGTGGAGCACGGGGCATATGTCCATCACAGCATTCACCACCTGGAAGGCAAATGTCATGGCAGGACTTTCCCCACCACCGCCTGCGAGCTCCCCAAGGGCAAATCCGGGGCTCCGCCATATTGGAATCCCCAGCTCCCAGCACAGCCACTCAATCATTACACACACATTTATTGAATAAATAAATGATTGAATGGAGGAAAAGTTATTTGTGTTTGTGTTAGAACTGCTTACCACACTTTTTTTTTTTAAAGGATTTTTTTAAATTTTTATTTATGTATTTATTTATTATTTTTGGCTGTGTTGGGTCTTCATTTCTGTGTGAGGGCTTTCTCTAGTTGCGGCGAGTGGGGGCCACTCTTCATTGCGGTGCGCAGGCCTCTCACTGTCGCGGCCTCTCTTGTTGCAGAGCACAGGCTCCAGACGCGCAGGCTCAGTAGTTGTGGCTCACGGGCCTAGTTGCTCCGCGGCATGTGGGATTTTCCCAGACCAGGGCTCGAACCCATGTCCCCTGCATCGGCAGGCAGATTCTCAACCACTGCGCCACCAGGGAAGCCCCACACTTTTATTTTATTTTGCCAAAAGTATTCTTTATTCAAATAAGTCAATTACCTGGGAGATATGAATAAATGAAACATACAAAAGCAGAGCTGCTCCGGTCGAAGGGGGTATTTTCAGAGGGACAAGGAAGGAGGCTAGAACACCCCACTCAGCCCCCCAACCCACTGTGGGGGCCCAGAGGGAGCCCCGCAGGACCCCATCCACAAACTGCTATGCAACCTCCAGGGAAACTCTTCAGGTACCATAATGATGACAACTCGAGTTTATTGAGCAACTACTGTGTGCAAGGCACAGCTAGACCTTTTACAAGCATATCTCATGTACTCCGCAGGACTCCATACAAAGGTACTATCATCCTTACACTGAAGTCAGAGAGGAACTGCCTCAAAAAGACATACTAAATTAATCAGAATAGTCATGATGGAAATCATTCCTATTTAGAATTTTTTTTTTAATGAATTTTCAGCCAGTAGAAAGGCCAGGTGTGAAAAAAAGCACAGAACTGCAATATCCTCAAGAAGCCTGTGTCGGACTGCCCTGGTGGTGCAGTGGTTGAGAATCCACCTGCCAATGCAGGGGTCGTAGGTTCAAGCCCTGGTCCGGGAAGATCCCACATGCCGCGGAGCAACTAAGCCCGTGTGCCACAACTACTGAAGCCCCCACGCCACAACTACTGAAGCGTGCGTGCCTAGAGCCCGTGCTCCGCAACAAAAGAAGCCACCGCAATGAGAGGTCAGTGCACCTCAACGAAGAGTAGCCCCCACTCGCGGCAACTAGAGAAAGCCCGTGCACAGCAACAAAGACCCAATGCAGCCATAAATAAATAAATAAATTTATTTATTTTTTTTTAAAAAAAGCCTGTGATCACTCCCACTCCTCTTCACAACCACAGTCTCCACTCCCCCCCGCCTCACCCGACCTCCTCAAACCTCACGTCCCATTTTCACCCTGGTCCACCCCTTCCCCATCTAGCTTAGACTACAGTGGGTCTAACTATGGGCATCACTTCAACCAGCTCGCTGACCAGCATCACATTCCTCACCTCCCTGCCCTGCCACTAACTACCCACCTCCTCTGCCAGCTCCTCCTAAGATGCTGAATGTTGCCAAGGAAAATCATACGACTGTGTCTGGCACGGAGACAAACTTCAAGTTTCCAGTTTCAGCTGGGACTTCAGCTCCAGCATCTAATGACCTCCTTACAGCCAAGCCCTCTCTTCTGGGTCCTCACTTCCTCTCCCCTCTGGAAGGCCTCCCCAAGACATCCCTCTCAAAACCCTTCATTTCAGAGACTGCAAATTGGCACTCTGGGGATCCTGCCACAGACACATTGTGTTTGACTCTCAAAGAGTCAGGCTTTTCCTTTTTGTTTGACTTAGCTGCCAATATTTAAAACTCAGTAGGTTTTCTCATGAAAAACTGGACGATGTGACAATACGAGCCCACCCTTCACTAACCCACGTTGCTGGCCAACCTACCCCACTCCCACGCCCCACTTCATCCCCTTGGTTTCTTTTCCCCCCCAAATTTTCATGCCCTCTGACCCCTCTTTCTCTGTATCTGGATATTGTGCCTCCACCCACCTGCTAAATCCTGGTGTTTCCGAGGTTCCCTCCTCGGGGGTTTTCCATTCCCACTATGTACCAGCTACACGCTGAAGTCTCCACTGTGTTGAAAAAGTTAGCGATACTTTATCTGTGACCAACGATGTTTTAAATATTTTGGGACCGAAAATCCAAAGGTCTGGAACCCCACACTTCCCACCTCTCTCTGGCCTTCCCCGGCTCCTCCTGCCTCCGTCACTCCATCCTCCTGAGACCCCCAGGGCCTGGGCACCCGGCCGACCCTCGGGCCAGTCAGGGCCTCCTGGCTGGAGGCCAGCGAGCGGCCGCGGACCCGCACCTGCTTCCACGGACGGGGGCCGCCCCCACCTACGCCACCGGAGGGAGAGGTGGCCACACTGGCTGCCGCGGAGCCACTCACCTAGGCCGGGGCGGGGCCGCTCACCTGAGCGGGGGCGGGGCCGCGGGCGAGCAGGGCGGGGCCGCACCTGAGCTGCTCCTGCCCGCGGCCGTGGCCTCGCTCGGCTGCGGCTGCTGACGCGGAGCCCGCGGCTGCCCGAGCGCCCGAGCCCCGCCCCCTCCCCGGCACTTCCGGGACCGCTCTAGGCCGCGCGGAGGCCAGTGTCTCGCTGGTCCCGCCGCGCAGTACGTGTCTCCGCCTGGACGCCGGGATCCGGGTCGCAGGACTGGGGTCGGGAGGGGTCGTCCAGTCGACTCAGGGCTCCGGGCCGTCCCCGAGCGCGTCCCGGCTGGGCGGGCGTTGGCGGGAGCGCAGAGGAGGAAACTGAGGCCGGGAGGGGCGGCCGGCTCCTGGGCACCTGTCCTGGGGGTGGGGCCGGCCAGAGGCCTTGAGGCGGCTGTGTCGCCGGGAGAAGGGCAGGTGCGCTCAGGGTTGCGGAGCCCGTTACCCCGCGCAGGCCCGGGGTCCTGCTGCAATTCCCCCTCCCTTCCTGGGGAGCTCTGGTCCTGCTTGCTCACCTCGTCCCCGCAGAGACAAATGAGGAGAGCCCGGAGAGGGCCCAGGAGATGGCTGGGAGCCTAGGCGGGACCCTCTGTGGACCCCACCTCTGCATCTGAGGGATGGCCTCCGTTCAGGTGGCGCCTCTTAGGGGAACCGGGAGGGAAGCGGGGTGTGTTCTTCAGCCCCCGACCCCCCTCCCAGAGCTCACTTCTGCTTCTGGTGGCAAGACTTGCCCCTCTACCCAAGGATGGCTGCTGCCCATTCTCCCCCTGCCATCTGCCCACCTGTCTTCAGCACCTTCCGTCCTGGCCCTCATGTGCCTCCTAGCCCCATCCAGGAGTAGGCAGGGGCTCCTAGGGACCCAGTCCACTGACCCTGTGTGTGTTGGACCACAACCAGCCATGCAGAGCTGGGACCAGCAAGGGCTGGTTATTTTTTCTCTCACTCCAGCTCTTCCAGTCACAGGAAGGCAAGAGCCCCCATTCTGAGCCCCCTGGGGGCTGGTAGGGAGGTGGGGCCCCACCCAAGGGTCTCAGGTGCTTCCCCTTCTGCAAAAATCCCCAGAATCCCTACCCCCACACTCCCAGACCAACCACAGTCACTTTTTCTTTTTATTTTTTTTATTGAGCTTTTTTTTTTTTAACATCTTTATTGGGGTATAATTGCTTTACAATGGTGTGTTAGTTTCTGCTTTATAACGAAGTGAATCAGTTATACATATACATATGTTCCCATATCTCTTCCCTCTTGCATCTCACAGTCACTTTTTCAGCCAGGATCTCATGGCCCTCAGAATAGTTACTGTTGACATGTTGATTATTAACCCATTTTACAAAGGAGGAAAATCAAGGCTCAGAGAAAGGGAGGGTCCCAAGGTCAGGAGCATAAGTGGGAGGCAGACAGAAGGCACTCATCCCACACCCCACCCCTAGGGTATGTAGCCCACGGAGCAGTAATAATCTGCAGCGTCTTCAGGCTGCACGGGGCTGATGGTCAGGATGCAGGCATTATGGGCTGCATCCGTGGCTGCCGAGAAGCGGTCAGGGATGTCAGGGGGGCGGTGGTTGTCCTCCTCTGAGCGGTAGTGGAGGAGCAAGCGGGGGGCGCTGCCTGCCCGCTGCTGATACCAAGACACGCCGTAGTCCCCGACCGTGGCATAGCGGGGGCTGAGCATGCAGGAGAGTTGGGCCACTTGGCCTGGGAAGACCAGCAGTGTGTCCGGCTGGGTGAGGGTTGGCTGGGAGGCTGAGAGAGACAGACACACTCAGGTCTTGCCTGGGCCCCTTCCTTCCTGCCCCTGCCCCACAAAGTCTTGGTCAGACTCCCAGGAGAATCCTCTCCCAAAAGCTCACAGCCCGGTGCCATGGGATCGTCACTGGGTGGGGCACAGAGCTGGCGACCCCTAAGCCCCCATTAGTGTCATGTTCCCAAGGAGCCATGTTCAGCTAAGGATCTAGAGTTCAGAGGGTGTGCTGGTGGTCTCTGGGCTGCCCACCCTCGTCCCTTGCCCTTCAGACCCCTATCACTTTGGTCACACTGGCTTGTCCAAACCCTGGCTACAGACTGATGACCCCCCAAGAAGCCTCCTGAGCTGTTACTACCCATTGGCTCAGCCTCCGGCCACTGGCTGCTGAAGAACCTTCTCAGGGTTAGCTTGTCCCTGAGGCCCTGTGGGGTAGGAACCAGCCCACACCAGCTTCCCCTCTGAAAAACTCAAAAGGTGATGAGTCTCTGAGACCCCCAAGAGTCAGAGTCCAAAGGGACCCTAGCAATCTGGTCATTCACAAATGGGGAAACTGAGGCCCACATAGAGAAGTGACTTGCCTCAAGTCTGGGGCAGGGCCACCTGTGGCCGGTTCTCCTCTCCACCTCAAGGACCCTTCCAAAACCTTCCCCACTGACCACATGGATTTGCTTCCTTACAGGGGGCTTCCAGAGCCAGTGTGCTGTTTCCCACTCCACCCCTGGGTGAGCAAGGCCCAGGGAGGGCTCACCTGCTAGGAGGACCCCAGTCAGAAGGAGGGCCAGATGCTGACAGGCCATGGCCAGAGGCAGGGAGGCAGGTGGGAGTCGCTTGTTGGGCTTGCGCTGGGCATGCTCCAGGTGCTTCAGGGCACACTGGGGAGGCTGCTGGACCACGACAGGGCATGCAAATCAGCCCACTGACACGGTGGGAGGGTGGTGCTGGGGCCCAGCAGCCAGACCTTATCTTCCCAAACGTCAGCATCCCAGCCGCACAGGGCCTTCTTGAGAACAGAAGCCCGGAAATCCACATGTGCAGTTAGAGCAGGTGGCTGCTCTTCACTGAGGTATAACTCATACGGTCAAGTGCACAAATCTTACATGTATGGCTCAATGATTTTATATATATATATCCCTGCAGCCTCTACCCAGACCAAGATTTAGAACATTTCCATCACCCCAGAAGGCTCCCTCATTCGCCTCCCCTGCCAGTAACACCCTCTTAGCCCCCAACAGTAACCAAGTGGGACTCTGTGGTTAATCAGTTTTGCTGTAGAACGTCAGCTATAAATGGAGTGATAGTGTGTCCTCTTTTGTTTCTGCTTCTTTTGTTAAACATTATGAGTCATCCGTGTGTGCAGCAATGTTTAATTCGTTGTCACAGCTGTGTGTAAGCCACTGTGTGGATAGCCACAGTTAGTTTATCCATCTCCTGTTACTAGCCATTCGGGTGCTTTCATCTTTGGCTATTTCAAGGAGAACTGCTGCGAGCATTCCTGCCTGTGTCGTTGGTGCACCTGAGCTCTGGTTTCTGCTGGACAGACACCCAGGACAGGGAACGTTTCCGTTTAGTGTTGTGTTTTTTTTGGCCGCATCGCACCACGCAGCATGCGGGATCTTAGTTCCCCAACCAGGGATCGAACCCGTGCTCCCTGCAGTGGAAGCGCAGAGTCCTAACCACTGGACCACCAGGGAAGTCCCCTTTCTGTTTAGTTTTAGTAGATACCACCAGGGTTCCCGACATGGTTGTGCCTATCTGCACTCCTGTTGTGGGCAAGAGAGTTTGCCAAACCGAGGGGAGCTGACTTTGGTTGGGATTCAACCCGCGTTGGGATTCAAACCTGAATCCCAGATCCTCCTCCTCTTGACTGCACAACTTCAGCCAAGTTCCCCTCTCTGTGCCTCAGTTTCCTCATCTGGAAACAAAAGACGAGCATTGTGCCAGTCCAAGTGTTGTGAAGATGCAAAGATAGGACTTTGTGGGAGTTCCTTGGTTGCCTAGTGGTTAGGATTCTGGGCTTTCATTGCGTGGCCTGAGTTCAACCCCTGGTAAGGGAACTGAGATCCCACAAGCTGCATGTTGCAGCCAGAAAACAAAAACAAAAACAAAAACAAAAACATAGATAGGACTTTGTGTGTATTAATCATGCCTTTTATATTCTCTATCCTGATGCTTTGACATCTGGGGCCTTGCTGACCTTGGAGGGACAGGCCTTCCCAGGGTCAGCCAGTTCCTAGAGACAGTAACACTTTTCAAATGCAAACCAACCATTCCTGAGTCCACACTCCCCTGACCACCTCCCCTACGGGGCTCTCTCATTGGGCCACTGCCCTCCTGCCCTGTCACCCAGGACAAGTAAGTACCAG
The DNA here is from genome assembly GCF_963455315.2 of Globicephala melas. Classification (NCBI taxonomy): domain Eukaryota; kingdom Metazoa; phylum Chordata; class Mammalia; order Artiodactyla; family Delphinidae; genus Globicephala; species Globicephala melas. The sequence goes on from NC_083326.1 coordinate 64,255,203, forward strand.
ACAACCAGGGACGGTTCCTGTGCCCCAGAGCATGAAGTTATTCCAAACAGCCAACCCTGAGCCTGCTCACCCCACCTCACTGTTCCTTCCCTCAGAAACCACGATAGAGGCTCCCGCCCAGAGTTCCCCCTCTCTCTCTGCCTCCTGACCAGCCCTGGTGCTTTCCCATGTGGCCTCCCGCACCATGGGGTGTCATGCCTCCTCCACTTGGGAACTGTAACAAACCAGCTTCTCAATGGCAATCATCTCCTGATCTGCTGGCCTTACCAAATACCTAAAAAATAATAAAACAAGTTAAAGCAGTGTGCTCTCATTACTTTGTAGCCTTGAGAGCTCGCTTGGGGAAGGTTACAAAGCTCCCACTGTGGGTCCCACTCCAGTCCTAACACCTCCTTAGAGCACCTCCATGACACTCAAGACAAAAGATCCCTCCTCAGTGGCACTAAAGACAAACCCCTCGGAAAAGAGGGGTGGTCATTGGAGCTGAGGGTCCAGGCCGGGAGTTCCATTCCTTCCAGAATCTGGCTGCAGCCACTCCTGGGCTGTGTTCTGCAGGACACGGGTCCCCAGATTTTGGAAGAAAGTGCCCTGCCTGTAAGTTTGGGAAACGCTGCCCCAGGGCTTTCCCCAGTGCTGCCTCTGAGTGCCTGCTGCAGGCTGAGCACCCAGGTAGCACTCAAAAGGGTTAATTGCGTTCCGTCCTCACGCTAACTTGCCCGTGGTGCTGTGAGCGGTGCGAGTGGTGCCGTGAGCGGTGCCTCTCACTGCTTTACAGGTGTGAGCACTGAGGCAAGTCCTGTCCAGAGGCAGAGTGATGCTGATGAGCTGCGGGGAGGATCTGGGCCTCCTCCTGCCTCCTGCCTTGAGCTCTGCCTGCAGAGGGTGGATGAATAGTGTAATCACCGGGGAGCAGTGGCAGGGCAGCTAAGAAGGAGGTATCCTGACCCGCCATGAGTCCAGAGGCCCAACCACAACCAGACGGAAAGAGGGGCAATGCAAACGCTGCCCACGCTGGAAAACAATGGCAGTTTCTTACAAAGTTAAACATACTCTCCCCAGAGGACCCAGCAATCCCTCTTGCTGAGGTTTACAGTAGAGAAATGGAAACGTCTCTTCACCCAGAGACCTGCTGGTGAGTGTCTGTACTGGCTTTACTCATAATCACCCAAAACGGGAAACAATCCAAACAGCAGCAGGTGAGTGGATCCACAGACCGCGGCACCTCCAGGCAGTGGGACCCTCCCGGGTGATGAAAGGAAGGACCCATTGACACCGGTTGACTACCCCGTGAATCCTGCACGCATGGAGCTAGGTGAAAGCAGCCGCACCTGAAAGGCTCCGCACTGTCTGCTGCTTCCCTCTCTGGGACGCGACAGTCTGGAAGAGGTGGGGGCAGGGAACACTGCAGCGCTTGCCAGGGGCTGGGGTGACCACAAAGGGGCATGAAGGAATTTGGGAGAGTGATGGAAATGTTGTGTATCCAGACTGGTGGTGGTTCTGTGAGACTTGTCACAACTGGAAAACACTCAAAAGTGTTTTGTTCACTCAAAAGTGAATTTTACTGTCTGTAAACCATAACTCAATAAACTTGACTAAGAAGGGAAAGAAACAAGGACAGAAGAGAGGGAGGCTGGGAGTGAGCCCAGGGCAGGGGGCCTTGAGTTGATAGGGAGCCTGTGAGGTTGGTGAGGATCCCGCTCCTGCTACAGCCACGCCAGCACCCCACCCCTAGGAATCTCCCCTGCTTTCAGCCTGGAAGCTCTGTCTCTACTGGTGAGGGGATGTGGTCTCTGGACATCCCTGGTCGCTGAGGCTCCAGCCCCCACTAGAGCCCTGCGTCAGGGAATGTCCGGACCCTCCCCAGAGCCCGTTACCGGGATACTGGGGGGAAGGCATTTCCTGCCTAGACCTCTTGGCAGCTCCCACTCCCATGGAGACCAGCTTGGAAGCTGGGAGGACCTGAGTCTTCTCTGTACTCTGATCTAGCTAGCGGGAGGAAGAGGAGGCCAAGTCTCCTGGACTAGCTGCAAGGACCCCCTGGGCTGGTGGAGCCCAGCCCCAAGGGCAGCTGAGCGGGGAGCTGCACTTGGACCCACCCACCCACCCATCACTCCCCCATCCCCGACACACACATCTCCCGCAGGGCGCCACATGCGGTAGATCTCAGCCCCAGCTCCTTCCTTAGTCAGGAAGTTGGGGGTTGGGGGATCAAAGCCCCCACATCTGTCTCCTCCCCCCGCAGCCATGTTTATCACGGTGATGTCTGGAGGTAAGGGGGGGTCCCCTGTCCCGGAAGACTGGTGGGGGTACATTCCCTCTGCCTTGAGGGAGAGTGGGGAGGCGGCGTGGGGAAGGGGTACACATGGTAAGGGATGGGAGCGTCCGCGGAGAGTCCCTTGAGGGGAAACCCCGGCTGGGTCCTGGGAAATGCATGTGGGCTCCTCTAGGAGCGCACGGGACACGCAGCCACCAAGCCGCTGCCGTGGAGCAAATGCTCAAACTGCTCCATCCCTTAGCTGGTCAGTGGTCCTCCAGCTTCAGGGGGCATGAGGCACCTAAAGCTCTAGCCCCAGCTGCAAATTCCTGACCTTCTGGTGGAGGCGGGGCTGGTGCGGGGTAGGGGGTGAGGGGCTGTCAGGTGCCGGAGGTGGGGCTGAAGTGGGAGGGGAGGGTCGCGTGAGAAAGACAGAAGTTGTGCACCCCGGTCACCGACATCTTGGGAGATGGAAGGGGGTACGTTCCTAATCTCATAGCCCCTAATCTCATAGCCCCATTCCCTGCTCTGTAGGGAAGAGACGGGAGGGAGGCAGAGGGTCCCAGTTTGGGGGGAGTAGAGGGTGCCATTCGTTCACCTCTGCTCCTCTCCCACAGCTGGCTGCTGGGAGCTGGTGAACCCCTGGTGCAGCCTGGTGCTCCTCATCACCCACCTGAGGCAGAGGGGGCAGGTGCCCCCAAATGGTGAGGGAGCAGGGAGGGGTGCTGGGAGAACCTCTGAGGGCCCCCAGGTAGGGATTCCAGCCCTGCCCTGCCTCCCTCTCTGCTCCCCCAGTGACCATAGCCCTCCTGGCTGAGGATGGGCACCTGGAACCTGGCTGAGGGACTAGAGGAGGGGCCTTCCCTGGCGCCCTCCATGGGCAGCCCCCTGCTGCAGGAGCGTGGGATCTATGTCCTAGTGCAGATCATCAGTAAGTGGGGCCCCAGATTCCCCCTGTGCAGCTATGCTGGAATATAAGATGGGGAAGAGCAGCCACAGACCACCCAAGCCCTGCCGAGCCCCTGCTTTGGCCAGGACCTAGCCCTGAACTTCCCATCCAATGCCCTGTCCTGACCCCACTGTGGGCCAGCAAACAGGTCCAGAGTGAGAGGTGGGGGTGTGGACCACCAGGCCAGCCAGGAATCAGCCTTCTTCCCTCCGCAGAGGGTGAGGGCGGGGCCCCCACCTGCTATGAGTCCCTCCTGGAGAACCTGGATGAGCGGTGTCCAGAGCTGGCAGGTGAGTGTCACAGGAGAGCCCCAGGGGGAGGATGTGCCTTCCCACCAGTCCCCCACAGGCAGGGCTTCTGGGGCCTTCCAGAGGAGCTGCGCTGGCTGTCGGGCCTTCCCCTCCCCCGGGCGATGGCTGGAGAAGGCGTGCCGGCACTCTGCGTGGCCACCAGGAGCAAGGCCCTCCTTCACGGCCCCGAAGGGTGGGCTTCCTGCTGCCTGGGACCCACTAGCTGGGGCCGAGAGCCAGGTAAGGAGGAGACATGGATCCCTGGGGGGATGCTCATACCCAGATATGGGACCCCTTCCCAGGGGACAGATGTGTGTGCTGAGAGGTGGACCCCAATGCCAACCCCCTCAGAGACACACATACACCCACACGATGGAAGACACTATATCCAGCGACAGGTCCCCACCATCCGCTGGAGGCTAAATGCCTGCACAAGGGCGGGGAGATGTGGAATAGGGCCTGGCACACCGTAGGTGCTCAGTGCAGAGCTGCTGAATGAACTCAGTGAAGGCAGCAGCACAGAGTGTGTGATGGCGTCTGAAGGGCCAGCACCTCTGTTCCGGCAGGCCCCGTGACCTGGCACATCACGGCCAAGTGGCTGAGCTGGACTCAGATCCAAGGGGGTTGGCCGTGACCTCTGCCTGGTGTGATCAGGTGCAAAGGCCCAGCAGTATTCCTCTTGCAGAATCTGGAATTTCTGGGAAATTGCAAGGTCACTGACAGAACATGAGGCCGCCGCGGGGCCCCTAAGGTGTGGGTGCGGAGAAAGGGATCCAGAGGCAGAGATGAGAAGGGTGGAGGGGCAGGGGTCCCTGAGAGGAGACAGCACCGCTCCTCCAGGGATTCCAGCCCCAGGAGTCAGACGCCCTTGAGGCTTATGGTCACCTGCTAATGCCTCACCACCCAGTCTGGACTGCCCGAGGCTGTCAGATTACACAGGATTACAAGGTCACCCTCCCCAACCACGACACCAGCTGAAGGTGAAGCATCCCAGTCCACAGTGAGACATCCATTCATCCTCCCCCACCCGCAGAAAGTCCAATGAGAGTGGACACAGCAGGCTCGGATCTAACATAAACTATTAATTGCACATTTTCGTCTTGGATCATCTGTGGGGTGAGAAACCCTCTCCTCACTCCCAGTCTCAGCTACGTGGGTACAATCTGATGTCATGGTCTTGCTGTCGGTGAAGGTGTGAAAGTGGCTGCAGGGCTGGCCCGTGAATCTGCACCGGTCTCTTCAGGGCAGGGAGATCAGACCTGCAGAGGGAGGGCCGGCACAGGTGGAGGTCAGGCCGAAGGTACAGGAGGAGAGACCACGCTCCCGCCCCAGCAGGGGTCAGGGCCTCCCAGCTCACCGTGGTTGTACTTGCACTGCTTCAGGGCCTCGCTGAAGCCCTCACACAGGGTCAGGTCGCTCTGAGTGGTGGAGCAGTCCAGGAACTGCCTGATCTCATAGGCGCAGGGCCCCATCTGCTGGGGCTGCGTGGCAGCGCGGGCCGGGGCCTGAGGTTACAGCACAGGAAGCAGCAAGGTCAGCTTGGGGTTGGCACCCAGAAGAGGACTCCAGAGCCGGGGGTGCCAGCTGCCCCTCCTAACGCCCCCAGCCCTGCCAGGCCCAGCCTGCCCTGTGTAGCCTCAGCTGCTCCATCCCTGAAACAGGGTGAGCCCACAGCCCTCTCAAAGCCACCCAGTTGGTGCTGGTACAGACAGCATTCCCAGCTGCCTCATAACAGGTATGCTGGCAGGTGGGGGTGGGAGGTGAGAGAAGGTTCTAGAAAAGCCCAGTGCTCTGCTAGAGTATGAGCCCCACCCCCACAAGTTCTAGCACCTTCCTGCTCAGCAACACTGATCCTCATTACCCCCGACCCCACCACTAAGCCAGAATTTGGTTCAGGACTGGTGGGGTGCCCAGTGGGGGACAGGCCAGCAGGGAACAGATCCAGAGTCACTGGCTACCCTTCACCCTTGGGTGCAGGGGCTACAGGAAGGGTCTACCTGGGAGAGAGAACACGGACTCAGGAACTTCAACATCCCTCCCTTCTACTAGGTTTAGGTGACCTTGGGCCAGTCTCTGAGACCCTAAGGGCCTCAGTTTCCCCATCTTTAAAGGGCTGGTTGGTGTCTGTCCACGGGGTCTAGGGACCTTGGCGTCAGGGGAGGGGCAGGGAGAGCCGTCCTGTGACCAGAGACCAACAGCAGAGCGACTAATAGGACCCTTCTTGGGCACAGTCCCTGGCCGAGGCAGCTCTGGACACCCTGGACACTCCTCGCTGGACGTTCCAGCAGCTCCCCGCTCAGTGGCCTTGAGAGAAGGCGGCCTCAGTTTCCCCTGAACCCTTGCTCACCTGCTGGGCAGCAGCCTGGGCGGGCTCTGAGCTCCCCCCGCTCAAGGCTCCGGTCAGGGCGCTGCCCATGACGTGTCCCACAGCCGAGCCCACGGCCACTCCGGCGGCCGTGGTCGCCATCTGCGCCATCAGGCCGGGCTGGCCCGACGGGGCGGGGGCCGGGGCCACGGCCGAGGGCGGCGGGTGCGCGGGCGGGTGGGCAGGGGGCGCGGCGCTGCGGCTGCGGGATGGGAAGAAGCTGGGTTAATCCCGGCCGGACTCCAGGCCGGCGGCCCCAGGGGCCCGCAGCTCCGGAGAGCCACCCTCTCCTCCTCCCGGAGGGTGGACGACCACCGTCTTAGACGCCTGATTGCGGTACCCCCGCCCCTCCCCCGCCAAGATGGCGCAGCAGCCGCCAAGGTCACGCTGTCACGACCTTGGGGGCCGCGCTTCCCCAGACCCCACCCTGCGGGCCCTCGTCCCGCTCCCACCTGGCTGCCCGGGCGCCCATGCTGCGGCTCCCCCGGGGCATGGTGGCGGCGGTGGGACCGGCTGAACCGAGTCGGAGACAGCAACGGTGACTGCTGCTCCGGTTCGGGGACGAAGGCGGCGGCGCCTGTCACGGCCGGCGCTGCTGGGCGGGGCCGGGGCGGGGCCGCGGGGCCACGCCCCCGGCCGGAGGCTCGGGACCCGGGGCCAGGCTGCACCCTCGCGGGTCACCCGGCCTCTCCATCAGGCAGCACCCGTTGCCGGTGACCCTGCTCCCTCCCAGCTCCTGGCCCGAGCTATGTGCGCCCTGGGGACACGGGCCGCTGTCGCAGGGCGCCGAGGGCGTACGCAGGAGCGAAGCCTGGCCCTTCAAAGACCACCGCGGAGCTCTGGGAGTGGAGCTAGGGGCTCTCCCGCGCTCGGAAAGTGGGGCACCAGGAGGCCGGTCCCTGCTCCTCCCCCTCCAATCGGACCGGGCTCGCTGGCTCCGGCGTGGCCTCAGGGTCGCGGGTGGACTGGGCAGGGGAAGAAGCACCCACCCTCCGCGAAGGTCCCCAGAGCTCCCGCCAGGGGGCGTCCGGACCGCTCTCGGACTCCTTCCCGGCAAAATCCCTGCGGGGCGCGGGCAGCCCCCGCTGGGGTGCGACGAGGCCCCCTGCGTGGCCCTCCACCCAACCCGACCCCCTGCCCCACGGATGCAGCGCCAGACCCCTACAGCGTTTATGCAGCGTGTCCCTCCCAAAGGCCGTAACCTAGAGGTGTTTGTGCGGGTTTGAATCCTGTGGCCTCGAATTTTACCACCTTGGTTCCAGGCCCAGGGCAGGGCAATGCCGAATTTAAGACGCTTCCCAGCCCTTTGGGAACTGGAGGTTTTCATAGTCTTTTATTGCTACCCTTAGCGGGGAGAGGTCCTGACCTCTTTACCACCCCATCATCACTGTCCCCTATGACCGAGGGAGTCCTCCCAGCACCAGGACTGTGGGGAGGATGAAATCGCCCACAGCAAAATCGTGGGGGAGGGGTCCCAGGTGGGGAGAGGAGTCCCCTCTGTGAGGAAGGGGCAGAAGGGACGCAGGGGACATGGGCAGTGCCTGGCAGGCTCAGCATGTCTCTACTGTGTCCCAACCACACAGTCCTGTCAGCCAGCCTGGGAAGCAGGGCCCTCCCCTGACCCTCATCTGGGCCTGGGCCAAAATTTTCTCCTCTCTGCAGTAGGGGTGACCATTGGCCTCGAGGTGAGGGAAGCATGTGAAGGGTGGCTGCTCTCTCCTCATAGACATGCCAGGCCTGGTCCAGCCTCCACCGCTTTGCTCATGCAGCCACTGACCACTTGTTCCTATTGCCAAACTGGCCCTCCTAGGCTGATCAGGGTCCTCCTCCTGCAGGAAGCCCTCTGTGACCAGCCCAGCTTGCTGTAACCATGGCTCTCCACTGCGGCCTACAACGTGGGATGTTGTTACTTGAGCTCCCATGACAGGTGGACTGTGGTTCCGCAAAGCAAGGCCATGCTCCCCTGGAGGCACTCAAGACCACTTAAGGTAGTTACACAAATATATATATATATATATATATTTTTTACACAAATATTTTTACTGTCTATATTTTCATGTGTATCGGAAAAAAACATACAATTAGCTCATCAAATCTATGAGTTTTTTCAAGTCATAACCAGTTTTATTGCAAAAGGACCCTGTACACATTTATCAATTCTAGTACCTTAATAGCTACCCAACAAGTCATTAACATACAGAAACATGCATCATGAGAAGCAAGAAATATCACCCATCCCTTCTACATACTAGCAACTTGTCACTCCTGAGCAACAGTGCTCACATCACTGAGATCTGTGAACAGTCACTTTTTGCATTCATCCTGAGTGAAAGACGGAATGAGTTAAGTACAAGTGCAACATATTATAAACAATTTTTACAAAAAAAGTCACAAATTAAACAAAGTATTTTACAGAATTTACTACAAAACACCATAAAAACTGCCTTCACTTAAGCTCTCTCTCCCCGTATCCGGCTAGCCAACTGGATGTCTTTGGGCATGATGGTGACTCTCTTAGCGTGGATGGCACACAAATTACTATCTTCAAATAAACCCACCAGGTACACTTCACTAGCCTCCTGAAGCGCACCAATGGCGACACTCAGGAACCTCAAGTTGGTTTTGAAATCCTGGGCGATCTCCCTCACCAACCTCTGGAAAGGCAGCTTCCGGATCAGAAGCTCGGTGGATTTCTGGTAACAACGGATTTCTCGAAGCGCAAGAGTCCCGGGCCTGTAGCGATGAGGTTTTTTCACCCCGCCGGTAGAGGGGGCGCTTTTCCTGGCCGCTTTAGTGGCCAGCTGTTTGCGGGGCGCTTTGCCACCCGTGGACTTACGAGCAGTCTGCTTGGTTCGGGCCAATTTCTTTCACCCAATGCCTAAGTTCGCCGCTTCTCCGACAGCCGCACCGCTCCTGCTGCCCAATGAAGAGCCGCAGTCTCCGAACTAATGGAAGAAGCTCCTCCGACTAACGACCAAACCGCTCTGCGTTAAATCTATGACTTCTTGACCAATGTGGCTAAAATGAGGCTGAAGTAGGCATTTCAATTTTTAAAAGTAGATCACTTTAAAGAAAAAGATGGCAAACAGCCCAGGTAGTAAAAATCACTGCTGTCTTTCCTCTCCTTGCCCTCTAGGGGTCTCTGTAGAGCCTCTCTGGAGAAGCTGTGAAGGCTCCCCGGACTGGAACCCGGAGGGAGGACTGAGTCAGCCAGTGTCCCTCTCCTCCCCCTCCCCACACCGCCTCCTAGGCCCAGGACGGGTGCCCACAGCCTCACACTGAGGCAGCTCAGCACCCCGCCCGCCAGGACGGGAGCCACCGCCTGTGTCCTGGCTCCCCAGCATTGCCCATGATGGAGCGGATTGCCTGGCAAGCTGGTGAGGTCCCTGGTCATCACAGAGAGTATATGAGCCTGGAGGATCCCTTCCAGAGTGTGGTCATCACCCCCTCCTCTGATTCTCACCTACTTATCCTCGGTCTCAGGAAGCTGGGCCGGAGGGGGCCAGAGGAGCCTGTTAGTCCCTGACCAAGGGGCAGCCTGGGCCCCCAGTGCCCCACTCAGACACTGCCCCCCATGGCTTTCTGACCGTACCCTCCCTCCAGCTGACCAGCTAGAGGGCCTTCTGACCCCTCTGCCTGCCTGCTGGTTTGGAAAAGCCTGATCTCGTCCCTCCCTCTTAGGGCTTCAGTTTCCCCATCTATAATTGTCTATGGTTCTGCGCCAAGCTGGGGTCCTGGCCAGCCGCCTCCATATGCCTCAGTTTCCTCTGGGGCACACTTTAATATCCCTTTCCTCACAGGGGCTATAGTGCCATCTTCCAGATGGATCAGCTGAGGCTCTGAGGAGTGGCAGAACTTGCCCGTGGGTACCGCCACCTGTCACAGGCTAACAGGAGGTCAGAGGTCAGGCCCCCAGGGAGACCAGCTAGGGATGCGCCTTCCAAAGGTGGCCTGGTCAGGAGGGGGAGGAGTGAAACGCGGCGCCTCTCAGACTCTCCACCGCATCGGGGAAACTGAGGCCCGGAGCAGCACCGGCTGGCCAGGGTCCCCCAGCACCAGGCCCCTGAGACCGCAGGGCCGGCCCGCCCGGGAAGGACTGGGTCCGCGGGCCGGCCCCCGCCTGGCCAGCCCTCCCCGCCCACCTCCCCCACCCTGGCCGCCAGCACGGGGCGAGTGCAGAACAAAAGACGCGGGGGCGGGGCCGGGCGGGCGGGGGCGGGGCGGAGGCTATAAGGGGCGGCGGCCGGCGCGGCCCAGCAGGCCCAGCAGCCCCGGGGCGGATGGCTTGGGCCGCCCGGCTCCGCGGCGCGGCCCCGCGCGCCCTCCTGCTCCCGCTGCTGCTGCTGCTGCTCCCGCCGCCGCCGCTGCTGGCCCGGGCCCCGCGGTCGCCGGTGAGTGCCCGCCGCCGGCTGGCCACCCCCCACCGAGGGGCGCCGGGCACGCGGGCTGGGCCCGGTGGCCGAGCTGGACCCACGGGGATGCCCGGGGTGGCCCGGCGCGGCCCGTTACCCGAAAAGTTGTCTGGGTCCCTGGGGGCGTGATAGATAGTGAGTTTCCCGTCCCTGGAGGTGTGCAAGTGGAGCCTGCGCCGGGATCGCTCAGGCTGGTGAGCGGGACTCCGCACCCCCCTCCCAGCTCTGGGACCTGCTCCTCGGCGGCCCGGCCGAGATACTGGGGTGTGTGTTGGGGGAGGTACAGCGGGAGTGGCTACAGGGCCCCCTATTCACTGCAGGGACAAAGCCCAGCAGGTCTCAGACTGGCGTCAGCCTCCAGATGTGTGGCCTCCGTGAGCACACCTCCAGGCTGGAGGGTTAAGGAAGCGCTGGGGAGGGCAGCCTTTGCCGGGGAAATGGGGTCTGAGCCTGGAGGAGGCGCCACCGCCTGGCACCTGAGAGTGGTGATATTGGGGAGCGTGGAGCCAGGAGGCAGCATGAGTGTGAGAGCTAGTGTGTGTTATATGAGTTGGGTGAGAAAGAAGGGGCCGAGAGCAGGGAGTCGAGACCCTCAGAGAGCAGGGCGTAGGGTCAGACAGGGAAGGGAGAGGAAGGTGTGATCTGGAGAGGAAGGAGGGCCCGGCATGTGTGACAGCCTGTGTGTGCCTGGGAAAACTGCACCCTCCCCTCCGGCTGGCGCTTGGGGGGACCAGTCCCAGGGGCGGCCAGGTGGGCCTGGTGTCACAGCCTGGGCAACTGCAGGCCCAGAGCCCGCTGGGTACCCAGCCCACTCAGATGCCCAGCTGAGCATCCAGCCAGCCCAGGCAGGGATGGGAGCATTAGGGAGGTGGCAGGTAGAGTCCAGTGAGGAGGGAGGTCTGGCCAGTCTGGGCCCCTCTGTCCAGCCACGCCAGCTCTGCCCTCCCCTGCCCTGGCTATAGGAGCAGGAGAGGACAGAAGGGGTGGTGGGCACCCCAGTCCAGGGACCCTGCCTCTTTCCCAGCCCCTCCTGGTCCCCTAGACCTTGGGGCAGAGTCAGAAATCACCCTGGGTAGCTGTTGAATCCATGGGGTTCGGGTATAGGAGAGACCTGGGTTTGAACCACGTGACCCTAGGTGAGCCCTCTGGAGCCTCAGCACCCCCGACCCCAGTCTTGTCTGGGTGGGTGGGAGGCAAGAGTGCCCGCTGCTGGGCTGAAGAGTATATGAGGTGAGGCCAGGAGAGGGCTCAGCCAGGCACACTGGAGACGTCACCTGCAGCTGCTACTTTGCCGCTCGTGCGGTGTCAGTTGGGTCTGGGTCTGAGCTGGGCCGTTGTCTGTCACGCTGCAGATATGCAGGGAGCATTTGGGGTCGCCTCCGATGCGTTTATCCCCGGACTGCTGTTGGCAGGGCCAGAAAAGCTCTGTAAATATTTATCCATCCCAGTTCACAGCCTTCAGGGTTGATGAAAGACCCGCCGCCCAGTGGGGTGGACGCTGCCTTCCCTTCTGGAGCCAGCGGGGGAGGTGGGGGGAGATGGACCTGCCTCCCCACTAGCGGTGTGACTTGGGCAGGTTGCTTGATCTCTCTGAGCCTCAGAGGGGCGTAGGATGGCGTGGTGATGCTCCCTGCCTTCCTCACAGTCTAACCAAATGCCCTCCCCTCAGGGTCACCTCCTGCCCACAGTAGAGAGAGTAGCTATGAGTAACTGTCCCGCTGGACCAACAGCAAACAGACCCAGCACTTTCCAGTCTGGGGTCTTCCCTCACTTCCCCTCTGCTAGGTACCTCCCATTTTCCTAATTGGAGGTTGACCCAGGGGCTGACCCCAAGCCTCTAGCTCAGCCAGGAGGCTGAGTTCCCCAAGAAATTCCTCGAGTATGTTTGAGGCTGTGGTTTGGTGCCCGCCAGAGAAGGGTGGGGTGAAGGAGCTGGGCACCCTCCCCAGGGCAGGCTGAGGGAGGCAGCTGGCCGAGGAGGAGGCAGACCTTCTCCAAAGAGGCGCATTTCTCAGGAATGTGGATTTTGGAGACAGGCCAGAGCTGGGGGGATGGGGGCTATGGGTGGGGAGGCATGAACCCCAGGTCTAGGCCCAGCTCTTGGCTGACTTGCTGTGTGACCCTGAGCCAAGACCTTGACCTCTCTGGGCTCTGTTTCTTCCCCTGGGAAATGGGGTGACACCTGCTCCCCAATCCCCCAGGGCTGTAGATGAGGCCAGGCGTGGTCTATGCCCACCCCCCGCCTCACTGCCTCCCAGCTGCCCTGGGGGGACTGGCACACCCATCTGAGGAATCAGGTTGCTGCCTGCCAGGCCTTGCAGCTAGGGAGGGCCCCTGGCCCCAGGCCGGAAAGGACTGGGGAAGAGAGTGCGGGATGTCGGCAGGGCAGGGAGCATGTGTCCTATCCCAGCAATGGGAAACTGAGGCCAAGAGCCCTTAAATGGTGGGCTCCAAGAAAAAGACCCCACTGCCCAGGGGCCTTGATCCTAGTGCCTCCTGCTCATTCGCTCTCCAGTACCAATGAACGTGATGTGGGCGGGGAGCAAGAGGCCCCTGGCTCGTGGGTGGACCCAGCACGAGTCACTTTTCCTCTCTAGGCCTGAGAGCTCCCTTCTAGCTGCAACTCCTTTGTTACGATTTAAAGTCTGGAAACTTCAGGGGAGCTGTAGGGAATTGGGTGGAGCAGATTCCCAGGTGTGGGAGGGGAGGGCCCACGGGGCAAGAAGCCAGACCAGGAAGAGGCTCTTCTCTGCGCCAGATGCTGCAGTGGGCATTGCAGATGGAGGTCATTTAGCCCTTTGCCATGGCACCATTCCCATTTGACAGATAGGAGAGTCGAGGCTAAGAGAGGACAGTGACTTGCCCAGGGTCACTCCATCCAGGGTCTCCACAGCACAGAACTGGGCCTTCTGAATCTCAGCCCGTGGCTCTTTCTGCTGCACTGACAGTCCCATGATCCAGGGGTCCTCATGGGGGATCCATGAGGAGTTGGTGCCTCGTGGGAGCAGGAAAGGAAGGCACACCCACCCTCCCTCTGTGGCTGGCTGCTCAGGCCTCACTGGTGGGGCAGAGGAGAGGAGCAATTTCTGCTCGCGGGCATAAACAGAGCTTTCAGGCTGGGCTCTGGGCTGTTTGGGGCTCCCAGGAACGACGCAGCCCTGGCCTTTCTGGGGAGGGTCCTCAGATCCTGGCCAGGGTTGGGGGGAAGGAATCTATTTATCCTGGAGGTCTGTGGGCTAGACCTTCCTGGGGAGGGGACGGTGCAGGCCGTCATGGCTCGTCACGTAAGTCTGGGGTCCACATCCTTGATGTGAGACCTGGCATGCGTATCCTCCCCAACTTATGCCGGGGATGGGGGTGGGGAGGTTCAGTGAACCTGCCTCCAGAGTGCCTGGGAAGTGGCAGGTACTTAATCATTTCCCCTTCCTTCTCTTCTGTCACCAAGGTGAGGCCAGCATGTGTCCCTCCTCCAGGGGTAGGGTGACCCCAGCCTGAAGAGCAGAGCAGAGTAGCAAGTAGCGGGTGGGCTGTGAGTGCAGACAGCCCGCCACCTGCCAGCTGTGTCCCCCACAAGTTGTTTAACTTCTCTGGGCTCCGGGTCCTCACCTGAGAAATGGGGATGATGACTGCAGAGATGGTGGGAGGTCCCATCAGGGGCTGAGAGCGTGTCCGTGGAGCAGTTGGCAGCGTCCTAGCCTAGATACGGGTGAGCTGCGACAGCCATCAGTACTTAGCACTGGCACACTCGGTATGGCTGGGCTCTGTCAGGTGATCAGCCATTCAAGAAGCAACTCTGGGGCTCCCCTGGTGGCGCAGTGGTTGAGAGTCCGCCTGCAGATGCAGGGCACACGGGTTCGTGCCCCGGTCCGGGAAGATCCCACATGCCTCGGAGCGGCTGGGCCCGTGAGCCATGGCCGCTGAGCCTGCGCGTCCAGAGCACACGGAAGAGGCCACAACAGTGAGAGGCCCGCATACCACACACACACACAAAAAAAACAAAACAACAAAAAAAAAAAAAAAAAAAAGAAGCAACTCTGAAATGGGGAAAACTGGCCCAGGGCCTCACACCCCAGAAGCTCTAGGTGTCTAGAGGACCCCTACATCATGGGGAGTCCTTGGGGGTTGAGTGGCTCCAGGCTGTTGAGTTCTTGGTGGCTCTGGAATCGGGAGCTGGGGGGGTTAGGATGCTCACCAGAGCTCTGGGGCACCCAGGGCCTGGGAGAGCCGCCAGAGGCTGAGGCCGAGGGTGGGGCCTGGGTGGCCCAGCTCCCGCCCCAAATATGGCTGTGGGGAGGCCACAGCGGCCCTGACCAGACAGGCCCAGACTAGACAGGCGCTGAGTCTCTCAGCAGACGGCACTGCTCTGCCTCTCCCCCAGCTTTACTGTGTCCCAAGCCGGGCCTTTGCCCCCTGCCTGGGATGCTAGAGTCCTCACCTGGCCCGGCCATGCCCTTGCTGGGTGACCCCGCTGGGTCTCTCTACTTCTCTGAGCTTCTGTTTTTTCCATGCATGAGAACTGCGACCTCCATCCTGGGACTCTTGGAGGGTGGGAGCTCCAGGTCAGAATCACTGTTTGTGGTCCATGGGCTCTGGCACGGTGGGGCTGGGTGTCTGGTAACTGTCTGCCCCACATACCCCCGGGGAGGGGGCAAACAGAGCACATCTAGCCCCACCGTGTACCCAGCCCTGGCAGGGCGTGAGCAAGACTGCCCCCAGCAATCAGACCTCAGTTCCCGGTGCCCTTCGCACTTTGTGTGCACTGCCTGGTTCATCCTCAGATGCACGCTCTGGGGAAGTATCGTCCCCATTTGTCAGGTGAGCAGATTGAGGCAGGACTGCAGCCCCTCCACGCTGGGGAGTGGCTGCAGTGGCTGTCCTGGGCAGGAGCCAGCTCACGTAACTGGAGAGGGCAGAGTGGGGGCCGGGGGCACCCAGGAAGAAAGGTAGGTGGAAAGGTATCTGCTGGGGGGGTGGAGAGCACAAGGGCCTAGCCTTTCCTTGGAAGCTTTGTGGGGTCCCTTCCTGGGTGTGTGTGAAGAGTACAGTCAGGGCTGCACCCCGACCCAGTCCTCACCAGCCCAAATGGCGGGAGTAGGTGCCTGGCAGCCCAGGCCCTCCACAAGGGGGCAGGAGGCGGTAGGAGGCCTTGGAATCAGCATCTGGATGCCAGTCAGCCTGTGCCAAAGGGCCCTGCTGCGTGACGGCCTCAGCTTGGCCATCGACACGGCCGGCTGGGGTCAAGTGAGGGTGCGCTGACCGTCCACACCTCTGACCATAGGCCACCAGAACCCAAGGCTTGAGCAGGTCCCTGCATCCTCTCTCCTGCACAGGATGCCCACCGCCGCCACCCGGTGAGAAGGGGTCCACAGCCCTGGCGTGAAGCTCCTCCCAGCAGCCCGGCATCTGCCCCGACTGCCCAGGAGGCCCCTCAGCCTGCCGCCGGCCCCAGACCTCCCCGCTGCGGCGTGCCTGACCCGCTGGATGGGCCGAGTGCCCACAACCGACAAAAGCGGTTCGTGCTGTCGGGCGGGCGCTGGGAAAAGACGGACCTCACCTACAGGTAGGGCCAGGGGCTGCAAGCAGGCTCTCGCCCTCCACCTACCGCCCTCACCCTGCTTCTTGAGACACACTTGTGCCAGATCCCCATGGTAACAGGCTGGTGTATCCACTGGCCTCTGAGCCCCCTGGGTCAACACCCCAAACCCACACTTAGATGCCCACACAGATGGTACCCCCTGTACCCATGCCCTCCCTCAGCAGAGGAGTCTCAGCACATGCCTGGTCACACCGTAGACATGTGGGGACACAGCCTTCAGTCAGCCAGGCAGCCTCTGTGGGGATGCACTAAGGGCCAGGTCCTGGGATTCTGTGGTGAATGAGGCAGACATGGCCCCTCCTCTCAGCGAGCTAGGTGTTATCCACACCGGGTTCATATCTATCGCTGCAACTTGGGATCCGAGCAGGTAGGGAGCAACAGTGGCAGGACAGGTAATAGCTCAGGTGACCTGAGGCCCCTCAGGGTGATGCAGCGGGGCTCATCCTGGGAGAGAAGGTGTGAATACTGGTGTGGTGCCCCGAGGCATTGGAGCCGAGACTGCTGGGGGCTCCGGAAATGTCCTGGGTGGGGAGCTGGGAACCAGGAGGGGGCAGGTTTAGGGCCCAAGGTCTCCCCACAGTGAGCGGTATAGTCAGGTCTAGAAGGTGGGCCTCGGGGCTCCTGGTCCTGTGTTCTTTCCACCCAATGCAGATACTCATGGGCACCTGAGGACACAAACCCACACAAAGATGTGCCCATGTGGCAGAGGGACTGGTGTGCCACACCTGAGGCCCAGGGCACACCTGGCCTGTGTCGTGCATGCCTGCTCCCCCACTGAGCAGCATCCAGGGGCAACTCCTGGCCCAACAGCCATCAGGGGCTGATGCTGCCCCATGAGCCAGGTCCAGGCCCCTGCTCCTCCCCCAGGATCCTCCGGTTCCCATGGCAGCTGGTGCGGGAACAGGTGCGGCAGACGGTGGCAGAGGCCCTACAGGTATGGAGTGATGTGACGCCACTCACCTTTACCGAGGTGCACGAGGGCCACGCTGACATCATGATCGACTTCACCAGGTGAGCCAGTGGCCGGGGACCCCTCTAGGAATGAGCCCCACCCATCAGCAGCCACTGACTCTGCCCCCACTCCCCTGCAGGTACTGGCATGGGGACAACCTGCCATTTGATGGACCTGGGGGCATCCTGGCCCACGCCTTCTTCCCCAAGACCCACCGAGAAGGGGATGTCCACTTCGACTATGACGAGACCTGGACAATCGGGGACAACCAGGGTATGGGCTGGGGACCCACTTTCCAGATGGGGCTACTGAACATCATAGAGAATGGGGACTTGCCGAGGTCCCTGAGCTGGGCCCGCAGCTCAGTGTCTTGCTGCAGGAGCTTGGGGATTGCTGGGCTATCTCCCTTTTCCAGGCACAGACCTCCTGCAGGTGGCAGCCCATGAATTTGGCCATGTGCTCGGGCTGCAGCACACGACAGCTGCTAAGGCCCTCATGTCCCCTTTCTACACCTTCCGATACCCGCTGAGCCTCAGCCCGGATGACCGCAGGGGCATCCAGCACCTCTACGGCCGGCCTCGACTAGCCCCCACCTCTAGGCCCCCAGACCTGGGCCCCGGGGCCGGGGTGGACACCAACGAGATTGCACCACTGGAGGTGAGGCCCAGGAGGGTGGGGAGTCAGGAGGTGAGGCCCTGCTTCCAGCCCCGACCCCCACTGCTGGCCTCTGTGGCTCCAGTGCAGGCTCTTTTTGACCCTTCTCTCCTACCCCAGCCAGATGCCCCACCAGATGCCTGCCAGGTCTCCTTTGATGCGGTCGCCACCATCCGCGGCGAACTCTTCTTCTTCAAGGCAGGCTTTGTATGGCGGCTGCGCGGGGGCCAGCTGCAGCCCGGCTACCCTGCGCTGGCCTCGCGCCACTGGCAGGGGCTGCCCACCTCCGTGGATGCAGCCTTCGAGGATGCCCAGGGCCACATCTGGTTCTTCCAAGGTGAGTGGGGGCTGGAGGTCACACTTCAGGAATATCATGGTCAAGGGTAGGGACAGACGGCAGACATGATGAACAGATGGAGTGTGCCTCGAACTCTTGGGGCCAAGGAAGAGTATGGCTCACTCCTCTGGGCACAGCTGGGAGGCTTCCTAGAGGAAGCGGCTCTCGAGGTTGGAGTAGAATTGAAGGTATCACACCCCATGGAGCATGTGTGATCATTACCCCTGGTCTAGAGATGAGGCTCCGGGGCTCAGAGGTGGTGAAGTGACCTGCATGAGGGCACAGCTTGGAAAAGGCAGAGAGGGATGTGATCTGGGTCTGGCAGAGACGAGAGCCTGGAGCATTGCGGGCAGCAGGGACTTCACAAAGGCCCAGCTAGGGCCTGCTGTGGCAGGGCTGGGCCCAGGGATGGGCAGCAGGTGCCTGTCCAGGGCAGCCAAGTGCAGGGAAGGAGCAGGAGCCCAGGCGGCCTCTAGTAAACTTCCCCACGTGTACCTCCCAGTGCCTGCATTGCCCAATGTCCTACTTGGGGGTGGGGGGTGCCAAGCAGGCATTGCTGGCCTTCATGTTTTATGGACAAGGAAACTGAGGCTGGGAAAGTCCGTGGCCATGGTGGTGGCTGGGCGGGTCCACAGTGGCTGGATGTGGCAGTTGGGCAGCTTGTTGCAGCCTCCACTCTCTAACAGGAGCTCAATACTGGGTATACGATGGTGAGAAGCCAGTCCTGGGCCCCGCGCCCCTCTCTGAGCTGGGCCTACTGGGGTCCCTGGTCCACGCCGCCCTGGTCTGGGGCCCCGAGAAGAACAAGATCTACTTCTTCCGAGGCGGAGACTACTGGCGCTTCCACCCCAGCACCCGCCGTGTGGACAGCCCTGTGCCCCGCCGGGCCACCGACTGGCGAGGGGTGCCCTCTGAGATCGACGCTGCCTTCCAGGATGCTGACGGTGCGCTGGGGGTGGGGTGGCTGGGGGAAGCGGGGTGGTGGCTGCATCTCCCACCGGTGGTGGCTGGGCATTAGCTCTCATTGCGGGTCCTCTGCCTGGCGAACTCCTTCTCCACCCCCTCCTCGTGCCAGGGCAGTGCTAGACCCCTGTGCTGCAGATGAGGAGACTGAGGGCCAGAGAGGTACAAGGACTTGCCGAGGTCCCTTGGTCGTGCCTGTTGAAGTAATAACTGCTGCTTGCTGAGGGCCAATGAGGCTCTGGGCACAGTGCTGAGCTCTGTACATGTCTCATGCGATTTCCCGATGTAGCATCTGTTATGAACCCAGTTTCCAGAAGAGCAAACAGAGATTCAGGTGGTGAGGTACCTAACCGGGTCCACCAAGGTGGACAGAACCAGGACCTCCACCCAGGCAGTCCCTGCTTCTAGCCAAGAGCCACCTGCCTCCTGTGATCTTGAAGCACTAGATCTGGGACTCACAGTCCAGCGCTCTCTCCCGTGTCCCCCCTTTGCTTCTGTGCTCCCCCACATCGGGACCTGCCGGGAGAGCTGTCCTGTAGTGGTCTCGGGCTCCTGGGCTCCAGGTCGCCAGTGTCCCCCATCTGACTCAAGGCACAGGAGAGGTGGTGAGAGGGGCGGGATTTGCTTTCCTGAGGGGCAGGAGTTGGGCCTCCGAGGCTCTGGCCTCTGTCAGTCTGGGTGGTAGCTCAGATCAGACCCTGGGGCAGGCAGAAGGGCTTGCCCAAAGGGAGGTTTTGGAAGGGACACCCTGGGGTCTACAGGTTTCAAGGAACTCAGCAGTGGCCAAGGTCTGCCCACTGGGACTTGCCCCTGTGTCCACCCGCCCCGCCTGACCCTCCTGTCTCCTCAGGCTATGCCTACTTCCTGCGCGGCCGCCTCTACTGGAAGTTTGACCCTGTGAAGGTGAAGGCCCTGGAGGGCTTCCCCCGCCTCGTGGGCCCCGACTTCTTTGGGTGTACCGAGCCTGCCAATACTTTCCGCTAACCATGGCTTGGATGTCCTCAGGGCCCCTAACCCCTGCCAGGACACTGACATCGGCTGGAGACGCTGGCCATCTTTGTGGCTGTGGGCACTTGGTGCGGCACGGAGCCGTGCCTACTCGGGGGTGGGGGGGGAGGCGGGCACTGCCATCAGGACTGCAGGAAGGGCCGCGCGGGTCGTGGCCACTGCCAGTGACTGCCTCAGACTGGGCAGGGAGGCTCCGGCATTAAGGGTGAGGGTGGCCTCAGGCCAGTTCCACCCAACCTGTGCTGGTCACAGTCAAACCCAGCTGCCTTGGGTCTCTGTCCCCATTCTTCAGAGTAGCACCTCAGCAGGGCTGGGGGAGTTGGAGCCCTCACTGTCCTGGCTGTGGGGTAACACAGGGTGCTGGCATGTGGGTCCCAGGGCACTGTGCCTTCTGTCTTTTCCTGAGAAGTCAGCTCTGGTAGGTGCTTGGAACTGGCTGCCTTCCAGTTGGTGGTTCTGGAGACCTGTTCCCCAGGATCCAGGGCACAAGGGCCAGGCAGCTGGGGAGGGGGGTGCTTCCTGCCAGAGACCCTGGGACCTGGAGGCCCCAACATACCTCAATCCTATCACGGGTCAGATCCTCTCCAGCCCTCACCCCACACCAAGCCCTCCAAAGCCATGTAAATGTGTACAGTGTGTATAAAGGCTTTTCTTTTTTTTTTACTGAGGACTGTCATTAAACATGGTCATTTTCTACCTGCCTGCCTGGGGTGTCTCTGTGACTGCAAGGCCAGGATGGGGGGAGAGCTGGGCCAGGGAGGTGGGAGGACTGGCTGGGAACCTGCTCTGCCCTGGGAGCCAGGGTTGCAGCCCACCCCACCCCCAAGCCCCTGGTCCTCGGGGCCGGGTGCCCTGCTTAGGGCTCTTCCTCATCTTGCTGGATGCCTGGAGTGGCTTTATAATCTGTTCCCTGCCTCCACAATGGCCCCTCATACCCTCATCCACCAAGTGGTGGTCACTCTTTCTGATCATGCCACGTTCCAGCCCCTATCCTGCCGCTGTCAAGACACAGAACAAAACTCATGGTTACCACCGCCAACCATTCCTAACTCTCCAGGGTCTCCTCGCCTGCCACCCAGCCCCACGCGAATGTTCTTCGGAGTGGCACCTACCACGGCTGCCATTTATCAGATGGAACCATAGGAAATTGTCAGCAGTGGGCCGTTTTTGACCTACTGCAATTGTTCAACCGGATACACGGATGCTTTGATGCTTTCCAGTGTGTCAGGCCCCGCTCCAGCTGTAAGCGCCCCAGGGCAGGGCTGTCTGGCTTCAGTGCACCCGGCTTGTGGTAAGCATAAAGCGCAGAGTTAAGGAGGGAATGGAGACGGTCCCCCCGCCCCCACCAACCCCAGCACTCAGAGGATGCACCAGCCAAACCAAACACCACCTGGGCCTTGAAATCCTGCCAACCCCATCCCCAAAGCCACAGGAACAGTGTGGGCCCGGAGCTGGGATAGCGGTCCCTGAGCCCTCCTATCCTCTCAGCTGCACTGAGTTCTTGGGCCGAGGAAACTGAGGCATATGTGCTTCTGGCCTCCTCCAGGCCTTCAGGCCTCGCCTCGTTCCTCCTCACTGGGCTGAGTTACAGTCCCAGCTGTGAGACTGGGAAGACCACCGCCTGAGTCAGGGCCGCGGTTGCTATTTCTGTCCGTGAGAAATTTTCCCTGGTACCTCCAGTTCGGAGGCGGCCTGGGAGGAAGAGAAACGTGTCGAGACTCCTTTAAGGGGCACGCGGGGGCGCGCTCGGCCTTTTGTTTGGGCGGCAGCGGCGCGCGCGTCAGCGTCAACGCCCGCGCCTGCGCACTGAGTGCGGCCTGGTCGTCGTCTGCTGCGGCGGTGGAGGAGCCCGGCGGCGGCGCAAGTACCTGGCCCGGCTCGGCCAGCCCTTCGCCTCCGGCTTCGGCTTCCCTGGGCTCGGCGCGCCCCGGCCCCGCCTCAGCCCTCCTGACCCTCGCAGCCCGATCGTGGCCGCCCGACTCTGCCGCCGCAATGATGATGATGGCGCTGAGCAAGACCTTCGGGCAGAAGCCTGTCAAGTTCCAGCTGGAAGACGACGGCGAGTTCTACATGATCGGCTCTGAGGTAGCCCGCGGCGCGTCCTCTCTCTTCGGGCCCCGGGCCGGCCTGGTCCCCGCGGGAGCCTCGGGGCGGGTCTGCGCGCCGGGAACGCGCGTCTCCATTCATCGCGGCGGACGGGCGGGCGCGCGCCTGCGCGGCCGGCCAGTGGGGCGTGGTCTGTCTGTGTCTGGGGGCGCGGTTTGACCGGGGCGTGGTTGAGCAGTCCCCAGCCCCGCGCTCGGTTCACCCACCGGTGTTGCGGAGTCCCGGACTCCCCCGGCTGCCAGGGCTGCGGCGTCCCGGGGCCACGGGGCCACGCTGAGTTTCACTGCTCCAGCCGGACACATAGAAACGGGGTGTTATCTCTTGCGACACGTGGGGGGAGATGTTGTACCCCTCACGCGCACCTGTCCCACACTGCTGGAGCTGGGATCCTGAAATCGTATGTTCGAAACACGGGGCTTAGTGAGGGCTCACTCCCTTCGTGTTCGTGAACTTTGAGGTGGGCGGGGAGTTGTTCTGACCTTTGATTACCAGTGAGGAAACAGGTTGGGAGGAGGATACTTGCTTTTGGATGGCTAAGGCCGCAGCCCCCGAGTTAGATCTATCAGCAATTCGGAAGCGCTTGACACTTCGGATATCTTGAACTAACTCTGAGTTAGTACAGGGGAAAGAGCCTTATGCTTTAATCCTTAACTAAAAGTAACTTTTCAGCACTTTGTTGAATCATGTGGTTGACTGACTTTAGGAAAACCCTACAACTGGTTCTTCACTGGTAGTTTATACCAAGTATATTAAGTTTTTCCAGATTGCCTCAAACTAGGCTTTTTGGCAGTCCCAGGTCTGTGTGTGTACATGCACATACACATATATTTTTCAATTATGGATATGCAATTTAGATGTGCAAACACCAAGCAGTAGTGTCTTCCTCATGTAATGAGCTAAGTGCAGATCTTGGAGAGTTAAAGCAGTTACAAATGCCAGCGGTTGCTTCTCCTTGTAGCAGTTTTCAGTATTAGACATTTCATTCCTTTTTTTTTTCTTTTTTTCCCCCACAATGTTTTTTTTTTCCATCACAATTGAACATAGTGTGAATGAATTAAGCCTCATGATGGTCACACTGAGGCTTCCAGGACTCCCTGTGATTCCTGACTTGTCTGAGTTGTATTGAGTTATGAGACCAGTGTTTTCAGTAGCATCAGAACCTTAGTGTTTCCTTTTTTCACCAGTTTTTGTAAAACACAAGGGGCAGGATGCAACACATTTTTCATGTCATCACAAAAATACTCTTCAAAGCTAGCTGTGCTGAGGAGAGGAGCCAGTGCCTGCCATCTGCCATAGCTCAGAATGGTCCTCATTGGCTGGTGGGCACAAAGGCAGTGGAGGAGTTTCAGTTTGTGATGATGGACAGATTGTTTAAAGAAACCTTTACCTGGGACTTCCCTGGTGGCGCTGTGGTTAAGAATCCGCCTGCCAGTGCAGGGGACATGGGTTTGAGCCCTGGTCCAGGAATATCCCACATGCTGCGGAGCAACTAAGCCCATGAGCCACAACTACTGAGCCTGCGATCTAGAGCCTGCGAGCCACAATTACTGAGCTCGTGTGCTGCAAAATACTGAAGCCCGCACGCCTAGAGCCTGTGCTCTGCAACAAGAGAAGCCACCGCAATGAGAAGTCCATGCACCACAACGAAGAGTAGGCCCTGCTCACTGCCACTAGAGAAAGCCTGCACGTAGCAGCGAAGACCCAGTGCAGCCAAAAATAAATTAGTAGTTAATTTAAGAAAAAAAAAGAAAGAAAGAAACCTTTACCTGATCTAACGGGCAGGAAGAGCAGTCAGTTGAGCATTGACCCTGAGTCGGTGGTACTTTTGAAAATCAAGCTTGCATTTATTAGGTGGAGCCCACAGCCAAGTGGGCAGAACGTCAGGAGGCCTGGTTCCAGCTCTGCCTGTGTGTCACTTTTCTCATGTATGTAATGAGATGCTTAGACTAGATGGTCTCTAAGATCTTCCCCTTAGCACATTTTAGATTCTAGACAGCTAACTGCAGTCTTCTCTTTCAGCCCTGTTGAGTGAGAATGTTTGTCCTGAGATACAGTATATAGAGACCACATGGGAGAAGGGAGAGGCAGTTTGCTTTCTGGGGCCTGGCTTAACAATCATCAGGCCTTGGGAGGCCTGGGAAGGGTTCAGGGTCAGAGTGCTGTCTACTGATAAGCAGCAGCTCCTCTGACAGCATTGGGTGGATGACCCCCAGGCCCCTTGCCCTTGGCAAACAGGCACCATATTCAGAGAGGTGGGCCCGCCAGAGCAACACCCTCAGCGCCCCCACACACTTGGGTGTAGCAGCCTTGGGAGGGCATCCACAGGTGCAGTGAGCGTGTCACCCTTCTCCTGCCATCTGCAGGCAGCCGTTGTCACCATGCCAGAGTCACTGCTAAGAGGATCCTAGGAAATCCTCATAACCACAGCTTGGTTTTCCATTTGGGAAACCCGGGTCCAGAGGTGGCAAAGGCTGGTTCAGGGAAAACCCAGGAAGGCAGGCCTGGTCTCCTAAGTTCTGAAGGGACCTTGGGAAGGGCCTAGGAGTGTGGGAGGTCTGCAGGACCTGCAAAGTAGTAGTGGGGGCATTACAGTCAGTGTCTTTTCAAAAACCTAATGGAAACTATGTGTTTACCCTTGGACGGTAACCACACTCAAGCCAAATAACTCGCATGGGTCTGTGCCTGCAGTGGGGAGCACCAGTGACCCTGTGGCCACTTTCTCTTGCACTGTTCGGCAGCCCTGGTTGGGCATCATGTAAATCTTTGATTCATGGAAAATGGAGAAACTTTTTAAAAATAAATATACTATAATGGGGTAGGTAAGTGGGAAAGTAGTAGAAGTGGTCCTTCGTGGGTGAACCTCACAGCTGATGAACGTCTG
Source organism: Globicephala melas (assembly GCF_963455315.2). Taxonomy (NCBI): domain Eukaryota; kingdom Metazoa; phylum Chordata; class Mammalia; order Artiodactyla; family Delphinidae; genus Globicephala; species Globicephala melas. Next base: position 64,279,970 of record NC_083326.1, read on the forward strand.
ACAGAGAAGCAGGGAGACCCAGAAAAGGGAAGTGATGCCTGGTCACAGGTGGAGCCAGCACCCAGTCCACCTCCTGTCCCTGGCCATGTGACTCAAGTGTTCGTTTTTGAAAAGTCAGTGAAACAATGGAGTTTCTCTATAAAAACTTTAGGACTAGATTTCTTTTCATCAAGTAAGCCGTACTTCGAGTATTTGGTACAGGCAAACTGAAGCTATTGTTTGGGGCAGTAATGATTTATATAGCAATCTAAGGACTGCTGATAAGTGCATTTTAAACTCTTTGGAAAATTCCTTTGGTATTTCTGGTTTGAGTTTTGTTACTAAACAAAGCAACAAAGGCCATGGGGGAAATTATCCTGCATCTGTCTAAAATTAAAAGACCTTTTTGGTCTTTATTACATCGTAAAAATATCAAAGTCTTAAGATAAAAGAAAGTCAGAGAGGCCTTGCATTTCTGGAAAGTGCCAGAGATCCTTAGTCCAAAATCAGAATCACATCGAGCTGCTTAGTGAGCTCGGGGGGCCTGCGTCCCCAGTGTCTGGTCAGGCCTTTCTGAATTTGGTCCTGTCGTCAGGATGCAGATGTTATTACCCCTGCCAGAGGAACAGATGTAGGCCAGATACGAACTGCTGTTGAACCCCTGATGTCAGCAGAATGTATTTTTACTGCTGCTGGAAGCCTGGCGCCTGGAGGCCTGGGGGCCAAGTCGAGGTGTGTTTGTCTGTCACTCATCCAGCAGAGCCTCTGAGCCAGGGCCCTCCCCTTCCTCGAGGAGCTGCGACCCTCATAATGAGCCTTCTCGCTTTACTCATAGGTGGGAAACTACCTCCGTATGTTCCGAGGTTCTCTGTACAAGAGATACCCCTCGCTCTGGAGGCGACTAGCCACTGTGGAAGAGAGGAAGAAAATAGTTGCATCGTCACATGGTAAAAAAACAAAACCTAACACTAAGGGTGCGTCTTCACGAGGGTTTGTAAACCTGTTTCAAAACCACTCGCTTATGTCATGAAGATAAAACGTTTTCACTCCGGAGCGTCTTCACGGCAGCCCTGACCTTAGGGTGGCGGAGTGTCCTGGGGGCCCCCTGGAGCGGGTGGTCCTCCGTCAGGGTCGGTCAGGGTCAGGTGTTGGCAGCGGGCAGTAGGTGGAGGGGGCGGGGCCAGGGCGGAGAGGGTGTTGTGAAGACCACTGGTCTGAAAACGTTTTAGGAATGCTGTGATGCTCTACCATATGCCGCGGGCGTGTTGCCATCGTCACCCTCCATGCGCCCGGGCGGCGGGGGGCCGCCCCAGCCCCCTCTCCCCTCGGGCTTTCACCGCTTCGCTTCCCAGCGCACATCCATCGTGTGGCACTTGGTTCTGGCAGTCGGTCCGCTGGTGCTCGTGTGCATGTCCCGCTTGGGGCTGTGGGGCGCTGCCACCCGACCCGGGAGGGCGGGCAGAGGGTGCTCCTCACCTCTGAGCTGGGGAGAGGCCCTGTGCCTCTGGGCTTGGTCGAAGCTGCCTTCCCTTTGGCAGGGTTGCCTGGCGGAGCTGGCCCGGGCCTCGTGTGCGTGTGCCTGCGTGCGTGCGCGTCGCCCGTTTGCGTGCGTGTGCCCGTTTGCGTGCGTGTGCCCGTTTGCGTGCGTGTGCCTGCGTCCCTGCGTGTGTGCATGTGCGCTTTACAGTCTGTCCCGTGCCGGTATGTCTGTAGGCCCTGCGTTGGTCTCGTCTACCATGTTCTTTTAATGCAGGAGCCGGAGCTGCTTTTCTATGCGCTGCTGTAACTTTTCACTCCCTCCCGCGCTTTCCAAAGCCTCCCTGGTCCTCCCTCCGCCCCAGTGGAGCGCCAGTCACTAACCAGTGCGTCCCCACCTGCGCTTGCCCCTTGGAAGCCTTGGCGACTCTTTGGCCTCGCGCTCGGGAGACTCTTTCCTGTAACCATCTGTCTCTCCACCAGGCTTCCTAGGTGAGCTGTGGTCGAACTGCCTAGAACTCCCCGCTCCCGGGCAGCTCGCATCCACTGGCGCTGGGCCAGGAATTCCTGTTTGGTGTACAGCAGCTCTTTCCAACTCTCTGGGCTCTTGTTTTAAAAGAAAAATGTTTCTCATCCCTCATTTCATCTCCACCTTGCTTCGTGTCGTGGACTGCAGCGGTGTCAGACCTCTTCCCACTGGCGGTGTCACTCTGGAGCCTTCCTTTCCCCGAGAGGCCCCGTGGGCTGAGCTGCCCATGGGCGTCCCCTGTGCCTGGAGCCAGTGCTCCTCCCGGGACACGTTAGTCCCCGTCCATCCAGGGAGTGCTGACCCGGGAGGGCTTCTAGAGAAAGCCAGGGTCCAGACCGCCCCTTTGGAAGAGGCCAGCATTGGGCAGTAGTGAGGTTGACACCCGCTTTCCCACCTCCTGCATGTGAGGACCTCAGTGCGCTGCATCTCCTGGCTGCTGCTGCTCACTGCCCTCCCGCAGGGTGACCGCAGCCGCATCTCTGGTTGCAGATCATGGATACACGACCCTGGCCACCAGCGTAACTCTGTTAAAAGCCTCCGAGGTGGAAGAGATTCTGGATGGCAACGATGAGAAGTACAAGGCCGTATCCATCAGCACGGAACCCCCCACCTACCTCAGGTACTGCACCCCCGGGCTCGGCTCGCTCTCGGGACACCCACGGGTATTTTTCTCATGCCCTGGAGCCAAAATACTTTTCAGCAATTTACCCATTGTGTTTACAGATCATCTTAGCCAGGCTTCGAAGTTTTTTCTGACTTTGGAATTTCTAAGAAACATAAGTCAAGTCTTGGGTTCTGGAGAGTCATTAAGAAATGCTTTGAAAGTGGGATTCACTAATCTGTCAGAACAATTAGCGGCCCAGATCAACTCACAAAAAACACAAACAATAGATTTGAACGTATCAACGTAGATCCTTTGAAAGAGCATTTACACTAACAGTTAAACGGGAGAAATTGGGAAGTTGCTACCTTGTAGAGTTTGTTCATTTAGATTTATAAGAAAAACTTGGATACCCCAAGTATTTCTCTATTTTATGTAGACAAATAGGTAAAGTGTGATCCACACTGAAGCACAGGAGTAAACAAACACAGGGAATGATGTTTGTTCTTGGGTGTGATTTTAAAAATGCAGAATAAAAAAATAACTAGCAACATAAAGAACCGGGGAGGGCGTCATGGAGTGGGCACACTCACGCCCACCGTGGCGGCTCTGCCTCAGGCATTGCGGCCCCAAAGTTTTTTGTTGGTCTCTGATCTATTAATTCCACCCCTGGGAATTTGTCCCAGGGAAATAATTTATACCGTAAACAAAAACCATTATAAGTACAGAGATGCTATTGGTGGCATGTGAATTATAAAGGGAACTAGGGAGCCCCTTGAGTGTCCTGCCTCAGGGAAAGGCTGTGTGAGCGAAGATGCAGACACCCAAATAATCTGGGGTTACACGATGTGTTGTGGGTAAGTAGACCCTGCAGCAACCCGAAACCTGGCTCACATGAGCGAGACGTGCAGAATACCTGCGTGACGCTTTCAGCTTTCAAGAAAACATGCGTTTAGGTGCATGAGATGGTGGGAGCACTAAGGCGGGGGGCAGGCCATTGTTTCAAGCGATGCGGTTACGGAAAATCATGAAGGTGACATGGTACAGAGGTTGGGGATGGAAAGGTCAGTTACGTACAGTTGCTGCCCTCACGTTGCTCCCAGGTTACTAGGGACATGGCCCGAGGGTGATGAAGGGGCTCGCAGAGCAATGTGGGAGCCCACCCACTCCTGTCGGTCAGCTTTTGGTACTTTCCTAGTAGTAAAAGCAACTTGTAATTTGGAGAGAAGAGTGAGCTCTTTTGGGACATGGGTTCCTTGGATTACTTTGAGCATCATTTTCTAGAGAGTATGTATCAATGTGTCTTCTCACTTCTACTGGTCTGAAGGCCCAGAGGCCAGAGCCGTTGCCTAGTCTGTCTCAGCCTGGACTGCATGTCTAAAATAACAGTCTGAGTCTCTGGCTGCTTCAAACCTCCAGCGACTCACAGCCACCTGCTGAGTGCATCCGTTTCCTGCAGAGCACGCCAGCCCCTGTAATCAGGACCCTCTCTGTGTCTCCAGCCCTGCTGCCCTCTGTGTTCTTCCTGAAATGCTCTCCTCTCCTCCACCCATGAACCGTGACCCAGCATTTAAGCCTTTGCTCCAGGGCTACTCTACTGGGCAGCCTTCTTGTACAGTCCCCTCCTGGCAGAAGGGACTTTGCTTCCGTGTGGCTGTAGCACGTTGGGTCAGCATGTAGCACGTTGGGTCATGGCTGAGGCACTGGGCTGGGGCCCTTCTGCACCTCCCCTAACCCAGGAGCAGGTGCTGGTGGGAGCCTAGGGAATAGACACCCGCGGAGTCTGGGGTGCACAGAGGTCCCCACTGGGACCTGGGGCCCAGCAGGGGCGCAGTGGGCATCCATTGACCACGACCTGATGCCTGGTGGGCAGTTTCGGCTCGTAGACTGAGCGGAGGTATTTCCATGTCTCCCAGGGAACAGAAGGCTAAGAGGAACAGCCAGTGGGTGCCCACCCTGCCCAACAGCTCCCACCACCTGGACGCCGTGCCCTGCTCCACCACCATCAACAGGAACCGCATGGGCCGGGACAAGAAGAGGACGTTCCCGCTGTGGTGAGTGGGCCTCGCTCTCTGACTCCACCGAGGTCCTCCAGCATGTTTTAGTTTCCTCCTCCCCAGAAAAACGCTCTGCTTTGACCTCCTGTCCCAGAAACTCTGCACTGCTCCTCCTTGGGGCTGGTCTCCCTCAGCGTCCAGCATGACTGGCCTCTGCATGGTCCAGCCTGGCTCTGCCTGCGCTCACCCCCGGCTCCTCAGGTAACGTTCCTGGGTCCAGTCCCTGGACCTTTTCTCTGCCATCCACATGACTCGATGCTTAGTTGCCCGTGGTGCCAGAACAGAACGCCACAAACTGGGTGGCTTGAAGCAACACAAGTTTATTCTCACACAGTTCCAGAGGCCGGGAGTTTCACTGGGCCGGAATCAAGGTGTTGCCAGGCCCTGCTCCCTCCAGGGTCCCTTCCAGCTGCTGGCAGCTGCCACGTTCCTTGGCTCGTGGCAGCATCACTCCAGTCTCTTCCTCCCTGGTCACATGGCCTCCTCTGTGTGTGTGAAATCTCCCTCTCTTTCTCTATCACTCTCTTTTTTTTTTCTGGCCGTGCCGCGTGGTTTGCAGGATATCAGTTCCCTGACCAGGGATTGAACCTGGGCCACTGCAGTGAAAACCTGGAATCCTAACCACTAGGCCACCAGGGAACTCCCTCTCCCTCTCTTTCTTGTGAGGACACTTGTGATGTAATTTAGGGCCCACTTGGACAAGGCTCCCTCTCCTTTTTTGCTCTGTAAAGTGACAGTCACAGGTTCCAAGACTTAGGACATAGATGTCTCTGGGGGGCCATTTTTCAAGCTCCTGCCCACTAAGCTGTCCTCTGAATGCCGCCCCAGGCACCTCCAGCACAGGCTGCCTGCAGGCTTCTCTAGCCCAGGACACAGCAATCCCGTCCTTCCTGTGCCTGGGCCACAATCCTGGAACCCTTCCTCCTTCTCACAGCATAGAGCCAGTCTCCACAAATTCTACTTGCTCAGCTCTCCAAGTGTCCAGAATCCGACCACCTTTGGCCAGCTCCCCACTGGGCGTGTGCCCCTTCAACCAGGGCGGGTCCTCTAGATGCCCCGTCACACCAGCATCCACGTGACAGAGTCCTGGTGGTGCCTGCCGCTCTCTGGCCCTGGCTCCTAACGCCCTTCATCTCAGGCACAGTGGCCTCCTCAGCGCTCTTCAGCTGCCCAGGCACTCCTGCCCTCGCAATTCCCTCACTTCCTGCCAGCATCTGCAGACTCATCCCTTTCTTCCTCCTCCTTCCCTCCTCCCCCTTCCTTTTTCTCCCTCCCCATCCCTGTTTGAATGTCACTTCTCAGAGTGGTCCTCCCCTTTTAGAATGGCCACTCTGTCCTAGAGCATTCGTGTCTGGGCGGGGAGAGGGGGGTGTTTTCCTCATTTGTTTGTTTATTTGTCATCTGTGCCCCCAGCTCTCTGAGAACAGTTCTCAACCCTCGGTCTTCCATCCTTGGGTTTCCTGCGCCCACCCTCACCCCATATCTTCCCGCTTCGTCTTCCTAAAATGCAGGTGTGAGCACAGAACTGCCTTGCTCTCAGTCTTCCTGGGGCTCCCTCGGGGTCGAGGCTGGAGATGGAGAACTGTGGGCACTTGGACCCCTGTGGCTTCCCAGCATCCTCCCACTGCTCCCCCGCCCCATCTGCACCCCTCCTTCCCTCAGCAGCTCTTGACTCTCCTGCCCCTCGGCCTTTGCTCAAGGGCTTCCACTTTTGGGAGTACCCTTCCTTTCCTACAGTTTCCTGGGAAAGTCCTACATGCTTTGGGGCTTAAATCTCCCTTACTTCGGACATCTCCATCTTGTCCTGCTGCCCAAGTCAGCATCTCCCCTCCCATCCCACGTGTCCGTGGACCCCTGCTGGCACTGTCTCTGCCGACTCAGCCCATAGTGGACAAGTCCCTGTAAGAAGCAGGGTTTCCCCTCTGGTTAGGTCACAGTGACCAGTGGTGCAGAGAGGGAGGCCCTGGGTGCAGGGACCTCAGTCCCCCTTGCTGAGCATGCTGCTGCCTCCCTTCCAGCTTTGACGACCACGACCCAGCTGTGATCCATGAGAACGCGTCCCAGCCCGAGGTGCTGGTTCCCATCCGACTGGACATGGAGATAGACGGGCAGAAGCTGCGGGACGCCTTTACCTGGAACATGAACGGTATGTGGTGGCCAACCCACCATCTTGCACACAGTCTTGTTTCCTGCCTGCTGCCCGTCAGGGGGACCCTGGACTCTGATTGTGACATTCAGAGCACTGTGGAGTAGATTTAGAGGGTGTGGGCTTTGGGTTCAAATCCTGGAATGCAAACCTGGTTCATTGTTTGAAAATCAGTCAGTGTGATCCATCATATTAACAGACTAGAAAAGATAAATAAATCCCTTGATTATATCACTTGATACAAAAAAAGCATTTAACAAAATCCAGCACTCGTTCTTGATAAAAACTCAGGAAATTGGGAATAGACAACATAGTGCTGGAAGTACTAGCCAGTGTAATAAGGCAGGAAAATGATGTAAAAAACATACGCTTCAGAAAGGAAGAAATAAAACTGTCTTTATTTGTAGATGGCATGATTATCTACATAGAAAATCTCAAGAGACCTACCAAGAAAACCTGCTAGAACTAAAAACTGAGTCTTAGCAAGGTCACAAGACCCAAAATAGACATGCAAAAGTCAATTGTATTTCTATACATTATATACTGTCAGTGAACACGTGGACACTCAAATGTCCAGTATAAAAATATGTTATTATTTAGAGTTACTCAGTTAAGAAAAAAGATGTAAATCTTACAAACATATAGTTTGTTTCAGGAAACATTTTGTATGCTGAAAACTATAAAGCACTGATGGAAGTAATTAAAGGAGATCTGAATAAATGGACAGACAACTATGTTCATGGATCAGAAGATTCAAGATGTTAATTCTCCCTAAAATAATATGCAAGTTTAGTTTTTTTTCATTTTTATTGGAGTATAATTGCTTTACAATGGTGTGTTAGTTTCTGCTTCATAACAAAGTGAGTCAGTTATACATATACATATATCTCCATATCTCTTCCCTTTTAATATGCAAGTTTATAAGCAATTTCTTTGAAAATCCCAGCAAGACATTTTGTAGATTTAGACAAAATTGTTCTAAAATTTCAATGGAAAGGCAAAGGAACTAGAGTAGCTAAAGCAATTTTGGAAAAGAAGAAAGTAGGAGGAATGAGTCTTCCTAATCCCAAGACTTGGTGTGGAGCTGCAGTAATCAAGGCAGCATCTGAATCTACAACGATCATAGACTAAAAAAGTTAACTTTTAAAATCCTCTGCACAATATACTCATAGGATGCTTGGCCTGAGCACCTTAGCTTCCTGCTGCTTCTCCAAAACTGGATGTATGCGTTATCAATAGTAGGCTGGCTGAGTGTTCAGGTCTGGCACAATGGTGCTGTGAGGAGGGTTGGTCTCTAGCTCTTCTTCTGGGCTAGTGAAATAGTGGGGTCAGTTGTCTGTTAAACAGACCTCATTCTATTTATTTATTTAGTTATTTCTTTCTTTTCTTCCTCCCTCCCTCCCTCCCTTCTTTGTTGCGTGCGGGCTTTCTCTAGTTGCAGTGAGCGGGGGCTACTCTTCACTGCAGTGTGTGGGCTTCTCATTGTGGTGGCTTCTCATTGCAGAGCACGGGCTCTAGGCATGTGGGCTTCAGTAGTTGTGGCACACAGGCTCAGTAGTTTTGGCTCATGGGCTCTAGAGCTTAGGCTTAGTAGTTGTGGCGCACGGGCTTAGTTGCTCTGCCACATGTGGGATCTTCCCGGACCAGGGCTCAAACCTGTGTCCTCTGCATTGGCAGGCAGATTCTTAGCCACTGCACCATCAGGGAAGTCCCAGCAGACCCCGTTCTTGAAGATGGAATCATGCCGAGTGCTTGTGAGGGAATTCATTCCTTTTTTATATATATATAAATTTATATATTTTACTTATTTTTATTTTTGGCTGCATTGGGTCTTCATTGTTGCGTGCAGGCTTTCTCTAGTTGCAGAGAGCGGGGTCTACTCTTCGTTGCAGTGCACAGGCTTCTCATTGCAGTGGCTTATCTTGTTGCGGAGCATGGCTCTAGGCGTGTGGGCCTCAGTAGTTGTAGCATGCAGGCTCAGTAGTTGTGGCTTGCGGGCTCTAGAGCGCAGGCTCAGTAGTTGTGGCGCAAGGCTTAGTTGCTCCATGGCACGTGGGATCCTCCCGGACCAGGGCTTGAACCTGTGTCCCCTGCATTGGCAGGCGGATTCTTAAACCACTGCACCACCAGGGAAACCCGGGAATTCACTCTTTTTTTTCCCTTCTCTGTGGCTCATCCCAGTTTGGCACGTGGTCATTGAAGTTTGGGTTATGAGAAAGGGCAGGTCTGGGGAAAACAGTTGACTGCACAGGACCTTGCTGTAGTCCGGCCAGTAGTGGACAGTCCCCATGAAGCTCACCCCTGAGGCCTGGATCTCCAGGATCCAGGATCCGTACCCACCCCCACGCTGTCGCCTTGTTGAGTGTGTGTGCTGCCCACAGAGTCAGAAACTCAGTGGGGGGGTTGTAAAAAGCCACACGCAGCCCCAGGTGATCTCTGGGGGATTTCCACTGTGGAGGAAGTGGTGGATAGACATGCACCTGCTCCGTCTTCCAGTGGATGCTGGCTTCCAAGTGGCTTGTCCAGAAGGAACCTGTGTTAGCTCAGGCCGCGGTGACAAAGTCCCACAGCCTGGGGGGCATAACAGCAGGTTTTATCTCCTCCCAGTTCTTGAGTCAGGGTGTTGGCAACGTTGGTTTCCTCTGAGGCCATCTTCGCCCTGTGTCTCCACGTGGGCTTCCCTGGTTGCCTGAGTTGGAAGAGGTGAGGAAGTGGCACGTCAGCTCTGAAGTGCCTTTGCTTCCCCCCTCCCCAGACAGCTCACTGGTTAGAACTAACAGAGCCGTGCAGTCCTAAGCCCGGGAGCGGGGAGCCTGGGGTTGGGGAGCACATAGGGTCTTGACCACCTCCCGAGGTGTAGGGGGTGTGTGTGTATGGATTGAGGGCCAGAAGCGGGGTGTTCGTCTTGTGCTTCCTCTCCTTACCGTGTCTGGGAGGATCCATCGTCCTCATCTTTATGCTCATCTTCATCCAGGTGGGTTGGCAGAGGAGGACAGGCTGGGGGAGGTCAGGGCTGAGCACGGTGACATTAGGCCCTGCAGTCCACCAGCAATCCATACCTCTCACCTCATTTCAGAGAAGCTGATGACCCCTGAGATGTTTTCAGAAATTCTCTGTGATGACCTGGATTTGAACCCACTGACGTTCGTACCAGCCATCGCCTCCGCCATCAGACAGCAGATCGAGTCCTACCCCACAGACAGCATCCTGGAGGACCAGTCAGACCAGCGTGTCATTATCAAGGTAGGCAGCTCCCTGCCCTGCACCAGGGCCTTCCTTATACTGGTGGGAGTCATGGGGTGCTGAAGCTACGTGGAGGCTTCAACAGAAGCCTGTCTGGGATTCATGCTGAGGGACAGGGCTTCTGGAAAGCTGTCCTTCAGGCAGCTTATCCCAGGAAAGGTGTGGGCTGGCTTCTGAGTAAGGTATCACATTCTGGGTGCATTTGGGGTGCTGCTGTGGCCTTGCCAGGTGTGGAGCAGAGCCTGGGTGGTACAAAGGAGGTTGTGCCAGCTGACAGGTAGAGCAGGGAAGGCTACAGTAAGATGAGCACACTGCCACACTCTTCCTGTGGGCAGGCTGCGCCAAGCACACCCCATACTGTCTCAGTAACCTCCACCATCCTGGGGGAAGATGCTGTGTTACAAGTGAAGAGGTGGGGCCACCTACCCCCAACTGCCCTGCTGAGAAGTGGTAGAGCTGGGGTTTGGGCCCAGGCCTGCCTGCTGCAGAGCCTGCTTGGTATGAAGCAATATCTCATTGTGGTTTTGATTTGCATTTCCCTGTTTGTTTGTTTTTTTACCGTACGCGGGCCTTTTCACTGTTGCAGCCTCTCCCATTGCGGAGCACAGGCTCCGGACGCGCAGGCTCAGTGGCCATGGCTCACGGGCCGAGCCGCTCCGTGGCATGTGGGATCTTCCCGGACCGGGGCACAAACCCCTGTTCCCTGCATCCGCAGGTGGACTCTCAACCACTGCGCCACCGGGGAAGCCCATTTCCCTGTTGATTAGTGACCTTGAATATCTTTTCATGTGTTTATTGGCCATTTGTTTATCCTCTAAGGCTGCTTAAGTCCTTTGTGTTTTTGAATCAGGTTTTTGTTGTTAAGCTTTAGCAGTTCCCTGGGTCTTCTAGATAGCAATCCCTTTTCAGATAAAGTGATTTGCAAATATTTTCTTCTATTCTGTGGGTTGCCTTCTTATGTTGTTGATAGTGCCCATTGATGCATAGAATTTTTTTATTTTGGTAAAGTCCAGTTTGTCTATTTTTTCATTTATTGTGTATGCCGTTGGTGGCATATCCGAGAAATCATTGCCAAATCCAATGTCATAAAGCTTTCACTCTGTGTTCTTCTAAGAGTTTTATAGATTTAGCTCTTACATTTATATGTTCCATCCATTTTGAGTTAATCTTTGCATATGGTGTTAGGTAAGGGTCCAGCTTCGTTTTTTTTGCATATGTATATCCTGTTTTCCCAAAACCATTTGTTGAAAAGACTATCCTTTCCTCATTGAATGGTCTTGTCAATTTTGTTGAAAATCATTTGACCACATATTTGAGGGTTTATTTATGGGCTGTCCCACTGGTCTATTGTCTGTTTTTATGTTGGTACCACACTGTTTTGATTATTGTAGCTTTGCAGTAAGTTTAGAAATTAGGAAGTGTGAGTCTTCCAGTTTTGTTCTTTTTCATCATTGTTTTGGCTGGATGTCCTTTGTTCTTAGATTCCATATGAATTTTTTTTTTCTTGGCTGAACTCTGTGCATGTGGGATCTTAGTTCCCCAGCCAGAGATCGAACCCAGGCCCCCTGCAGTGGAAGCACAGAGTGTTAACCACTGATCTGCCAGGGAAGTCCCTCCATATGAATTTTAAAATAGATTTTATTCTATTTCTGCAAAAATATTGTTGGGATTTTTTTTTTTTTTTTTTTTGGCAGTTCTTGGGCCTCCCACTATTGTGGCCTCTCCCGTTGCGGAGCACAGGCTCCAGACGCACAAGCTCAGCGGCCATGGCTCACGGTCCTAGCCACTCCATGGCACACGGGATCCTCCCGGACCAGGGCACAAACCCGTGTCCCCTGCATCGGCAGGTGGACTCTCAACCACTGCACCACCAGGGAAGCCCTCTATTGTTGGGATTTTGATAAGTATTACATTGGATTTGTAGACTGCTTTGGGCAATCTTCACATCTTTATAATATTGTCTCCCAATCCATGAACGTGGGATGTTTTTCCATTTATTTATGTGTTTAATTTACTTCAGCATGATTTTTGTGTTTTTTTTTTTTTTTTTTTTTTTTTGCGGTACGCGGGCCTCTCACCGTTGTGGCCTCTCCCGTTGCGGAGCACAGGCTCCGGACGCGCAGGCTCAGCGGCCATGGCTCACAGGCCTAGCCTCTCCGTGGCATGTGGGATCTTCCTGGACCGGGGCACGAACCCACGTCCCCTGCATCAGCAGATGGACTTTCAACCACTGGTTGCCCCAGCATGTATTTAAATTAATTAATTAATTTAAAATTTAAATTTATTTATTTATTTATTTATTTTTGGCTGCCTTGGGCCTTTGCTGCTGTACACAGGCTTTCTCCAGTTGTGAGAATGGGGGCTACTCTTCGTTGTGGTGCGCGGGCTTCTCATTGTGGTGGCTTCTCTTTGTTGTGGAGCACGGGTTGTAGGTGCATGGGCTTCAGTAGTTGTGTCCCACGGGCTCTAGAGTGCAGGCTCAGTAGTTGTGGCACATGGGCTTAGTTGCTCCATGGCATGTGGGATCTTCCCAGACCAGGGCTCAGAACCCGTGTCCCCTGCATTGGCAGGTGGATTCTTAACCACTACGCCACCAGGGAAGTCCCTTCAGTGTGTTTTATAGTTTTCATTGTAGAAGTCTTTCATCTCCTTAGCTAAGTTAATTTCTAAATATTTTAGTCTTTTTGATGCTATTGTAATTGGAATTTTTTTCTTAATTTCAGATTGTTCATTGTTAGTGTGTAGAAATGCAACCGATTTTTGTGTGTTGACTTTGTATCCTCCTACTTTGCTGAATTCATTTATTCTAATAGTGTTTTGGTAGAATCTTTAAGGTGTTCTACAAATAAGATCATATCACCTGGGAACAGAGATAGCTTTACTTCTTCCTTTCCAAATGGATACCTTCTATTTTTTTTTTTGCCTAATTGCTCTGGCTAGAAATTCCAATGCTATGTTGGATAAAAGTGGCAAGAGTGGGTATCCTTGGCTAGTTCCTGATCTTAGAGGAAAAGTTACCATTCTTTCACCATTGAGTGTGATATTTACATTGATTTTTTTGTGTATTAATTTTATGTTGACATAGTTTCCACTTATTCTTAGTTTATTGAGTGCTTTTACCACGAAAGCGTGTTGAATTTTGTCAAATGCTTTTTTCTGCATCTGTTGACATGATATGGGTTTTTTTGGTTTGTTTGTTTTTTGCGGTACGTGGGCCTCTCACTGTTGTGGCCTCTCCCGTTTCGGAGCACAGGTTCCGGACGCCCAAGCCCAGTGGCCATGGCTCACGGGCCCAGCTGCTCGGTGGCATGTGGGATCTTCCTGGACTGGGGCATGAACCCATGTCCCCTGCATCGGCAGGTGGACTCCCAACCACTGCGCCACCAGGGAAGCCCCGATCATATGGTTTTTGTCCTTCATTCTGTTCAAGTGGTTTATTGCATTGATCGGTTTTCTTATTGAGCCATCCCTGCATTGCCATAATAGAGTCCACTTTTTATAATTGATTTATGTTGTTGTATCATTTATAATGATGTGTAATTCTTCTAATGTGCTGTTGAATTCAGTTTTGCTAGTATTTTGTTGAATTTATTTTTTTAAATTTATTTATGGCTGCATTGGGTCTTCCTTGCTGCGTGTGGGCTTTCTCTAGTAGCAGCGAGTGGGGGCTACTTTTCATTGCGGTGTGCGGGCTTCTCATTGTGGTGGCTTCTCTTTGTTGCAGAGCATAGGCTCTGGGTTCACGGGCTTCAGTAGTGTGGCTCTTGGGCTCTAGAGCACAGGCTCAGTAGTTGTGGCGCATGGGCTTAGTTGCTCTGTGGCATGTGGGATCTTCCCGGACCTGGGCTCGAACCCATGTCTCTTGCATTGGCAGGTGGATTCTTAACCACTGTGCCACCAGGGAAGTCTGTTGAGGATTTTCATATCAATGTTCATAAGAAGTATTGGTCTATAGTTTTCCTTTCTTGTAGTATCTTTGCCTGGCTTTGGTATCAAGGCAATGAGTTATGAAGTGTTCCTTGCTCTTCAGTTTTTTGGCAGGATTTTTTTTTTTTAACATCTTTATTGGAGCATAATTGCTTTACAATGGTGTGTTAGTTTCTGCTTTATAACGAAGTGAATAAGCTATATATATACATATATCCCCATATCTCCTCCCTCTTGCATCTCCTTGCCACCCCTCTGGATGGTTACAAAGCAACGAGCTGATCTCCCTGTGCTATGCGGCTGCTTCCCACTAGCTATCTGTTTTACATGTGGTTGTATTTATAAGTCCGTGCACTCTCTCACTTCGTCCCAGCTTACCCTTCCCCCTCAAGTCCATCCTGTTTTTGGCAGGATTTGATAAGGATTGGTATTAGTTCTTCTTTAAACATTTAGTAGGATTCACCAGTAAAGCCATCCGGTCCAGGGCTTTTCTTTGTAGGGAGGTTTTTAATTACTGATTCAACCTCCTTGCTAGTTAATTTCTTTTAAAAGAAATATGAATTTATTTTTCTTAACCTGCTTCAGTTTCTCATTATGGCCAACTAGCAGAAAAAGGGCACGGGTGAGAAAGAAGGGGGATGTCCTGGGAGAGAAGCAGTGGGGATGTGTGGGGTGCAGCTGTGGGACCAACACCTGTGTTCCTGTGCGCAGCCTGTGACCCCTGGAGGGTGGTCCCTACTCCGCTCTGTGCTGCATCTTTGTCCTGTAACCATGGTGGGGACGTGGACTTGCAGAGTTGGCTACACCCAACTGCATGGTTCCAAATAGGCGAGATCAGCCACAGGGAGGGTCCTTGTGAGTCTGACAGCTGGCTTCTCTGACATTTTCTTGTAACTGAGTGTCATCTTTTTATTTTCCTGATGGGGCTTGTGGGCAGCCATACAGAAAGTTGTCAGGCAGTTGAAAATCCACCTGGGACCGTCACCTGCTCCCTGATCAGAGGCTTTCTTGGTGACTAAACAGCTCTCAGCCGTGGGGTCCGTTCAGGTCCTCACACCCACCTATAATCCCCACCCATGGGATGGTGTCGGCTGGTAGGCTGCTGGGAGACCATCCCCAGGTCGGGGTCCTGCTTGGTTGGGGTCGTGAGGGCCTGCCAGCATTGGGGCCGGACACAGCTGGTCAGGGAAGGCCTGCTGCCGGGGAGGCAGAGCCTCGTGGGCACTGTGACCTTGGGGGAGCGTGCCACCTGGTAGGCGAGCACGCTGATGGCCACATCCAGGGTTTCCCATGTGTCACAGACTCCAGAGGAGCCGGCTGCTTCTGGGACACAGTGAAGGATGACATCTGACCAATGTCTCCTCACAGAGCAGCGCCTTAGCTCAGGGCGGCCGCTCACAGGTGCTCCCGGAGTGGTGGAACAAAAGCCTAGGCTGGCACCGCGACCAGGACACCTGGCCCTCCAGGGCCGTGGGGCTCAGTGCAGCTGAGGGTGGAGCTGTCAGACTCTGGGGGGCTGGTGGGCCCTTTCTGGGGGAGGGAATGGCATGTGGGTGATACAGGTTGAAGCTGGGGAGCCTGCTCGGGGGGCCTGGCCCCACAGTCCAGCCGCCCCTCACCACCCCCCACCCCCCTGACGGCTCCCAGTCCCCATTCTGTGAGTTTCCTGCATCCTCTGTGGAGGCCTCAGGCCCTGCTCTGCCCAGACCCTCCCCTGGGAGCCCCACCCTGCTCTCTCTCAGCTTGTCCAGTTCTTCCTAAAATGCCCCCTCCACCGGGCGGCCTTCCTGGGGCTCCTGGCTAACCGCTGACTGCACTTTCTGCCCCTCCCCCTCTTCCCCTCAGCACCTACACCTCTGATGTCCCCTCATTCACGTATTTAACCCCGCACTGGATGTCAACCCATGAAGATGACTCTGTGTCTGTTTTTCCCACTGTGCGTCCCCTGTGCGCCTCCTGGGTCGGCAGGAGTATGTATTTCTTAATAAACGATAGCGTTGATGAGCAGTCGGCGCAGTGCACACACAGGCACCGGTCTGCGTGGCACCCCTCATGGCCAGGCCGAGTGGTGCGCAGGGCGGTTTGGTCCCGTGTGATGTGTCCACGGGCTGCCTGCTGCTGCTTCGCTTTCCAGTCCTGCTGTGCCGACGTGGCTCACCAGACACGTGGTTCCTGCTGGGAAGGGCCGGCTCTTCCGATTCTCACCCGCAGACCTGGTTGGTCGCCCAGCAAGGGCGCGGCTTGGAGGTGGGAGTGGCGGGGCCTCGGCTGCAGAGTGGAGTGCCGTGCAGGGGGCCCAGACGTGCAGGACTTCATGCACAGGTCAGGTGGTAGGGCCTCACATTTCTCTGAAGGCATGGACGAGTCCCGATCCGAATCTTAAAAGCCCAGCTGAGCGCCTGGGGACAGTAGCATGAAGGGGCAGGTGCACCGTGGCCTGCTTGGCTGGTAGAGGGCTGGACAGCAGGGGCAGGGGTCTCCACACGATGCCCAGTGAATGCCGCCAGACCCCGAGTTGTCCTTCCTGTGAGTCTCTGATGCCCAGTTTCAGAGCAGGCCCAGGTCATCTGTGGGGTGAAAAGTCAGGGTGGGGAGCTCCTGGGGCACAGGCTGTGGCTGCAGGTGGCACGTCTCACAGATGCCTCTGGGGAGCGAGGCGCAGGAACCAGCATGGCCTCCGCTCCCGCCGCCCCCCACCCCCACACGCCCAGGCCCTGCCTGTGCCATGTGGGCTGTGAGTCTGTGAGCGCACATAGCAGATGATTTCAGAGCGGGGCATGTTCCGTGAAGAGACAGAGTAGGGGGGTGGGCGCTGGCTCAGGTGAGGGCTCGGGGATAGTATCTGATGAGTGACCAGTGTTTATCACGTTGTAAAGGTCCAGAGCGGTGCGGTAGAAGGGCAGAGAAGAGGGTATCGGCCAGTGCAGGGAGCGAGGGGGTGGGAACAGGGGCAAGGCGGGACTCAGGTGCCTGGGGCCCTCCCTAGAGGGTGACAGTGCCAGGCCCTGAACCACAGTCTCTCTGGCCGCCCAGGAGGTCTGTGGGGTCAGCCCCGTTTGCGGATGGGGAGTTGCAGCCAGAGGGATAAGGGCAGCCGTCCCACTTCCTTATGGGCCTGGAGGGGGGATGCAGTTCTGCCTGCTCTGACTTGTGTTCCTGGTTCTGGCCCAGCTGAACATCCACGTGGGAAACATCTCCCTGGTGGACCAGTTCGAGTGGGACATGTCAGAGAAGGAGAACTCGCCGGAGAAGTTTGCCCTGAAGCTGTGCTCCGAGCTGGGGCTGGGCGGGGAGTTCGTCACCACCATCGCGTACAGCATCCGGGGACAGCTGAGCTGGCATCAGAAGACCTACGCCTTCAGGTAGGTCTTGGACAGGTGCCTCCTCCTCCTTCTGCAGACCATTCTGGGGACAAGGCTTCCCCCTGTGTGTGGTGATGCCTTTGGGACTTTCTGGAGCCTCATGATGCCGTCTGGCCGAGAGCAGCTTTGCGGGCTCAACGGCCTCTGTTGGCTCCTCCCATCCCCCATCACAGAGGAGGATCTAAGGAGGCGGCGGGTCTGCCCCTCTGTCCTCACCCACTCTGCCGCCAACAGCCCCTGCCGCCCTCACACGCCACCTCCTCCCTGCACTCACCCAGACCCTTCCTCGGTCGGGGTCGTCTGATGGACTGGCACTGAATCTCAAACAAGGCCTACTCCATGCTGCCTTCCCTGGAGGGGAGTCAAGAGGCTGCTTGTTCAGTCAGAGAGCAGGTGGTGGGCGCCCCTGCCGGCTGGACCCGTACTGGGTGCCGCTGTGGAAGAGGGAGTAGCGTTCAGGCTGCTGGGGACGGGGCGGGGGGGGGTAGGGAGTGTAAATATAGCATTTGGTCCAGTGTCATGGGTGCTGGTGGGGGTGGACCGGGGGACAGGGCTTCTCATGACATAGATGTGGCCTTCCTGTTCCTGGTGGCCCTGCCGTGCGGGCCTGGCCGGGGCAGGAGTCGGCGAGCGTTAACCACATAGCAGAGCTCGCCCACCAGCAGGACTGTTTGTCACATCCAGCCCTGTCCCCTGAGCTCCTTTTCCTCTGCGGGATGGGGTGCCAGCGGGGGCGGCGCTGAGTATCTCTGCATCAAAATAGGATGTTAGGATTTATTCTGCTCGTCAAGCTGTCACCGTCCACATTTGGAGGCCATTACTGAGGGACCACCCCTTAAGGTGGTGCAGAGGAGCAAAGATGAAGAGCCTTGAAGAGACGAAACAGCTAAGGGAGCGCATGAGTCTGTTTGTATCAGCTGGTTCCCCCAGAAATCCCACGAGGTAGCCTTCTCAGTTTTCCTGTAGCTCTGAGCAAGAGAGAAGGAATGACCAACACCCGCAGGGCCTCAGGCCCTGGGCGTCCCGGCTGACATAACATGCGTGGCCTCCCATGACCTCCAGCAGCCCCGCTAACTGGGGATCCTGCTCCACAGATGTGGGTACAGGCCCACACTCCACATCCCATGGGAGGTCTGCTCACGGTGTCGCGGTGTGTGTCCACTGACGGCATGCAAGCTGAGGCCGACCGGACTGGGGCCAGTCTGGGGTGGCCCTGCTTCCTAGAGTCAACCCTGAGGTCCTGGGAGTCCCTCATCACCAAATGCTGAGTCAGAGCCCACATCTCACTGGTGTGCAGCAGGGGGACTTGGAGGGTGTCCACACACGAGGCCGCATCCCTCCTGCTCTGATTGCCGGGGCTCCGGGCTGTCGGCAGTGCGACCTGCAGCTCCAGAGCAGGCCCCCGGGGGCCCCGGGGGGTGCAGGTCAGGACTGGAATGGAGTGCTCCCATTTCAGCAGCTAGTTAACACGTTCCGTTGTGTGGGTGGGAATGACTCTGGTACTGAGGATGCAGCTTTCAAATCCTCAGGATTAAAGGCAGGGCCGCCCCACTGGGGACTGTGGTAAGCATGCCCCCTCCACAGCAGCCTGGCCCAGCCAGCTGGGTGGGTGCGGCCTGCCTGGTGGTCTGGAGGCGGCCACAGGCCTCCTTTGGCATCAGGAGGGCTGCTGCACTTCCCCAGCCAACCAGGCTTCGTGGGCTCGCGTGTGCTGGGTCTGGGCTGGGCAGCGGGGTGCTCGGAGAGCTGGCAGGACAGGAAGGGGAGTGCGGGGTCAGGCTTTATCATCCAGGGGCAGGACTGCGGCTAGCAGGGGGCCTGGAACTTTGTCTCCTGACCCCACCCCGCGTTCTCCCCTTGCGCTCCCCACACCTCGGGAGCTCCCCGGGAGACCAGTAGCAGCCTTTCCCTGCTGTCCAGCCTCTGCCTGGGGAAAGGAGAGGGGCTCGCCGCATCTCCGGGGCCAGGGCCTGCCTGGCCCACAGAGAGCTGGACGGGGAGCCCCAGCCTGGTTTCTGCTACGCGAAGCCTGGCAGCTGCTGAGTCGCATGACTCCTCAAGGGGACTTTAAGCTCTGGGCCCCGTCACCCCTGTTGGAAGCTCTCTGGATTCCTGTGAGCCAGTGCTGGCTGTCTCCACCAGACTGAGTCCAGCCTGGTGTCTGGCCGCGGTGCCCTCCTCTGCGACAGTGGAGCAGGCTAGTCACAGGCTAGTGAGCTGGGGCACCAGTGCGGAGAACAGGCAGCGGGCCGGGCAAGCCTGATGTGGGCAGAGGCAGGCAGTGAGCATGAGGGGGACGCGGGCGTGTGGCTGCTAGAGGATAGAGCTGAACCAGAAGGACATACAGATGTCTTGGAACCAGCGGAACGGAGACAAGAGTCAGTGACGAGGGGGCAGGGCTCCCCAGGGGAGGGCTGGGCAGAGGGTGTGAGGGTGTCAGACGGTCACCGAGACTATGAGGGGGGTGGCATCCTGCAGAGTTCCTCTACCTCCTCCAGGCCAGCCCTCCGCCCTGGCTGGGGACACAGGGGAGAACCAGTGCGCTGTCCAGCAGAGGAGGTGCGAGTGCCTGGCCACCGAGGCCAGAGGGTGTGGGCCAGGGAGGAGGCAGCGGGTGGCCAGGGCAGGAGCGGCTGGAGGAAGCTGGGGACAGGCAAAGGGTCAGAGAGCCTGGCAGCTGTGCCCGGTGGGGGACAGAGGCATTGTCACTGGAACAGCCTCAGGGTTGGGAGGCACCAGGGTCGTTGTGGACTGGCTGACCAGAGCCACCAGAAGAGGTTAGTCCTGGGGCTCCAGCCCCTGCGCTGGCCCCATGGCCGGGCTGGCCGGCTTGTTTTCGTTCACCACCTAGAGTGTCGACTCAGTGAGTTTTTGTGTGTTTGCACAGTTCCGCAGTCCTGGGCAACCGCTGATCTACTTCCCGTCTGTAGATATGCCTGTTCTGAATACTTAACGTAAATAGAATCATATAACATATGTTTTTTTGTGGCCAGCTTCTTAGCATAATGTTTTCAGGGTTCGTCCATGTGGAGCCTGTATCAGAACTTCATTCCTTTTTGTGGCTGAATAATATTCCATCATATAGACAGACCATACTTTATTTATCCAGTCATCAGTTGATGGTCATTTGGGTTTTGTTAACTTTTGGCTGTTAAGAGTAATGCTACCGTGAACATTTGTGCACAAGGTTTTGTTTGAACACCTATTTTCAGTTCTCTTGGGTATGTACCTAGGGGTGGAATTACTGAGTCACGTGGTAGCTCTGTTTAGCGTTTGGAGGAACCACTAGACTTGTTTTCAAAGCAGCTGCGCGGTTTTACATTCTCTCCAGCGGACCAAGGGCTCCAGTTTCTCCACATCCTCGCCAGCCTTTGTTATCTGACTTTGATCCTAGCCACCCTAGTGGCATCTCCGTGTGGTTTGATTTGCATTTCCCAATGGCTGATGGTGTTGAGCATATTTTCATGTGCTGTTGGACGTGTGTATATCTTCTTTAGACGAAAGGTCATTCAAGTCTTTTGAGTTTTAATTGGGTTATTTGGTTTTATTATTTAGTTGTAAGAGTTCATTATATATCCTAGCTACAGGTCCCTTATCACATACATGATTTGCAATATTCTCTCCCTTTTTGTGGGTTTATGTTTCACTTTCGTGACAGTGTCATTTCAGGCACAAAAGTTAAAATTCTTTTTTTTTTGATGTGGACCATTGTTTTAACGTCTTTATTGAATTCATTACAATATTGCTTCTGTTTTGTTTTGGTTTTTTGGCGAGAGGCATGTGGGATTTTAGCTCCCCGACCAGGGATTGAACCTGCACCCACTGCATTGGAAGGCGAAGTCTTAACCACTGGAAGGGTTAAGGGAAGTCCCACAAAAGTTTTAAATTTTGATGATGTCCAGTTTATCTACTTTTTCTTTTGTTGCTTGTGCTTTTGGTGTCATAACTAAGAAACAGTGGCCTGATCCAGGCTCCTGTCCCAGCACCATTTGTTGGAAAGACTGCTCTGTCCCCATTGAGTGGGTTTGGCCCCTTATCCAAAGTTAGTTGATCATAAACAGGAGGGCAACGTCGAGTTTTGCCCCCTCCTCCCAGCTGAGGAGCTGTGGGCAGGTTGCTCACCATCGCAGCCTTGTTCTCCTCTACCAAGCGGGCACAGTCATGCTTCTCAGCTGGCCTCTTGTACCTCGTGAGGTCATAAAAGTGAGGTCACATCGAAGATGAACGTCCAGGTCCTCTGCCTCCTCAGCCATGGCCTCCCTGCCTGGACACCGCAGGTCGTGGGAACATCAGGGTCCCAGGTGGCCTTGAGGCCCGGGAAGCACAGTCCCCTCAGAGGGGATTCTGAGGGCGTCAGGGCGGCTCTGCTTGCATGTCTCCTGCAACACCTATGGGGCCTGCTGGCTCCAGGCCCATCCTTCCGTGCCTGGCTCAAGCAGTTCTTATTTTAGAACAAACCCACTAGGGTGGAATCTTCCCAGAGCCACGGGGAGGTAAACACAGGGGCCTCCAGGACCCACGCTCCAGCTCTTGTTTAAGAGGAAAACATGTTTGGCTCCCCTCCGCGTGGGCTTGGCGACTTTCATGTTTCCCCTTCCTGAGGAAGGCGGCTGGGAGCCCTCGAGGTGAGGAATGATGTTTGGGTCTTTGGCCGGATGGTTTTGGGATTGCCAAACCGCCACCCGGCTGGGGAGCAGCTGTCAGGAGCAGCCGAGGAGGGGCGGCCCAGCCACAGGCCTCTGAGTCACCAGCACCAGCTCCAGCTCCGGGCCTCATGGGCATGGACCCCACGGGCCAAGCTGTGGCAGCAAGAGGCGAGCCCCACTTCTGCAGGAGAGCAGGGCAGTCCTGGGCTGTGCCCCGTGCGCCTGCGGTCCCTGAGACTCCAGGCCGAGGGGCAGCATGAGGGGGGTGGGCGGGGGCTGTGGGAGTGGCACCCGGCCCTCACATAGTGGACGTACTTTGGATGTTTAGTAATAGTGATCCTCTAAAAGCCCTCACAGCAAGGACATTGTCCCCACTTTCGAGATGAGGTGTTTAGACCAAGGCCAGGGGCCTGTTTTCTTCTGTGCCATCATCCACCGGGCACCTCCCTGGGGCCCCCCTGCTCTCCCTCCTCCAGAGCTGACTCTACAGGGCTCTGGGTAGATGGGAGCAGGGCTCGGGCTGTGCTGAGGCTCACCGGGCAGCCTGGGCTTGGCCCTCCTGGCAAAGGTGGCAGCTCGGTCAGGCACCCCCAGCCTTGGTGGCCTCGCTGAGGCTGACCCCCCAACCGCTGAGTCCACTTAGCCAGAGGGTGTGCAGATGGCCCTCAGCTGGAGTCGGAGACGTTTCTGAGGGACCCCAAGGTGGAGAAGTCAGGGGTCGTGGGTTCTGGGCCCCATGACAGGCTGAGGAGCTGTGTGTGGGACCATCAGGGGCAGTGGCCTTCAGTGAGCGGCATCTGGACTCCTGGGTGGACTCCTTTGGTTTCCTTTTTCGTGGACGCTGAGCGAGGCGACGGCCCTCCCCCTCCCCACAGGTGCAGTGGGAACAGCTGGCCCTGCAACGCTGTCCTATGGACCCTTCCCCAGCATGCAGACCTGGAGTCGCTGTCGTGGTGTCCACTGGGCCGCAGCACCCCCACCGCCCTGTTGGGGGCCAGGCACAGACACCAGGCTCCAGCGTTCCAGCTGCCCGTGGGGCGTGGACAGTGCTTTCTGGAGCTTCTCCGGCTGCTGCTCTGTGAACTGTCTACTTCCTCCTGTCTTCCACAGTGAGAACCCCTTGCCCACGGTGGAGATTGCCATCCGGAACACAGGCGATGCTGATCAGTGGTGCCCGCTGCTGGAGACCCTAACAGATGCCGAGATGGAGAAGAAGATCCGCGACCAGGACAGGAACACAAGGTGCCTCCCCAGCCCCATTTTCAGGCAGGACAGGACCGTCGCCTTTCCCGAGACCCAGCAGGCCCCTGGATGATGAGTCCCAGTCTAGTCCTGCAGGGGACAAGAGTAGCCCTTGGGTCGGTCTGACCACAGCCTAGACCAGGTTTCGGTACCCCTGGAGAGGTGGGTGGGACAGAGGGCAGCTTCAGGGCCCCAAGTAGCAGGCCAAGGCTGAGGGAGGGGCTGGGGATCCCACCTACCACATCCTGTCTCTGCCCCTTCCCCTGGCTGCCCTAGAGATCCCTGGTGGAGGGGCAGCTGCCCAGGGTCACCGCCCTCTCCCCTCCTGCAGGCGGATGAGGCGTCTGGCCAACACTGCCCCGGCCTGGTAACCACCCAGTGGTGCTTGGCTCCCACGGAGCATCTGGAAGAATGGACCGTCTCCCCTCCATCTTCTGGCAAGGAGGGGGCAGCCCGGCCATCCTGAGGAGCATGGGGCAGGGGCCTCCTGGTCATCCACCCCAGGGTACACATTCCTTTTGCTGAGCTCCAGTCCCTACCGCCCGTCTCTGGTCAGGAAGAAGCCTCGTTTTGGGTTGTGTTTTGTTTTTGTATAGGAGCCCCAGGCAGGGCAAGCAACATTTTTTAAATAAAAGGCGACAGGTCCTGTTTCGTTTCTTCAAAGTGGTGGCATAAAAACAAGAATGGGGGAGAGCACATGTGGCCAGGACATGTGGTCGAGGCTGCGGGCAGGACCCTCACCCTCCTCTGCCTCATGTCCCCAGCTGAGCCTTAGCAGGACCGTGGCTCTATTCTCAGCCCTGCAAGGCCCTGACTCAGAGCAGTTTTGATTCCCCTTGGCCCCGGCATCCCACCCACCTGTGCTCGGCAAGTCCTTGCAGTCCCAGAGGGATGAGGAGGTGGTGAGGCTCAGCAGGCAGGGCTGCTTGCCCCATCAGCCACAGCCCCGCCCCCAGCCAGGCGCATGCTTCTCTGGTCCTTGGAGAGGCCCCGTCTTGTGTGGTCGTTGAGGGCGTGTTGCCAGCCCGGGTGCCTGTGCCCAGCTGTTCAGCTCCAGCAGGTGTGCACTGCTCTCGCCACACCTCCTAGCACCTCACACATAACAGGTGGACTGGGCCCCATCTCCACCCCCAGCTGATGCTGTGGCCAGGCCAGCCCCTCCCTCTGCGCAGGTTGTGAGGAATAACAGGAGCAGTACACCCAACCTGGCACCAACTCGAAGAGTGATGCAGCTCTGCATCCTCTTCTGTAATGTGGAAGGGTCCCCACTCTGCCTGGGATGTGGGACCCAGGAGGATGGCACATGGGGGCCTCCTCACTGGGCCAGGCACCACAGGGTGACCCAGGCACAGCTACAGTCTAACTGAAGACCATGGACCCAGACCCTGCACCTTCAGTTGCTGGCAGGGCTGAGGGTCAGGACTGCTCTGCTCCCCGGAGCATGGCTGGGGCCCCATGGCACCCGGTAGCCAGCCCAAGCCCCATACTGGGCAGGGGCAGAGCTCTGAAGGTTCTTGCTGTGAGATGTGGGGTGAGATGGGCCTGGTGTCTGGGCTGGGGCGGGGGTGGTGGTGGGCCTCGTGAGCACGTCCTAAGAATTTGTACTCCAGCCACTGCCCTTCATCCAGGAGTGGAACTTGCTGGACCCCAAGCAAGGAGACAGCTGGGCTTCACTGGAAGGCCCTGAACAAAGAGGAAGGCTCCAGGCCCAGCTGGCTTTGGAGACAAGTGGGCTCCACTGCTGAGGTGTGTGTTCAGGCTTGGGAGGTGGCCCAAGCCCCCAGCTGGTGGGTGGAACACACCCTGCCTGCCTCAGCCCACTGGCCAGGCTGGCCACCTGCCCACTGCTGAGCCCACTGCTGCTCCAAAGGTTTCACTACAATGTCAAGGTCCAATTCTATGGCGAATACTTCTGTCATCTGTGAACGTGACAGCTGGTGGCTGGAGGAGCCCTCGTGCTGGTGACGATCCAGGAATAAACCATGGGGACTGGTCATCTGATGCAAGTGAGCTGTGGGCCAGAGGAGGCTTCCGCGTCCTCAGTTGAAAATGGCAGGGGCAGAGCTTCCCAGAGGTCTCTGCCTCAGCCGTTGGACTCTGCTAAGGTGACACTTAAGGCTTTGGGGTCACAGAAAGGGCCTGCCCCCTTTCTGCATTTGGCCCTGTGGGTACTTAGCCAGTCCTTTAGCTGCTTAGCTGGAAAATGAGGCAAAGCTCCCCTTGTGGGTTGCTGGTGAGGGACAGGAGGGGCCTAGGGAGGCATCAGCTTGAGGGCCCCTCGGGCAGCAGCCACCACAGAATGGGCTCAGCATGGCCAGCTAGCCCAGTCCTGGCCCCGCCACCAAGATCTGACACTCCTCACTGAAGGCTGATTGATGCACAGTCAGGGTGGGGATGAGAGCTCAAAGTTCTGCTGGGCAATTGTGGGTAGGTTCTGGACCCTCTCTGGGCCTCCCATCCTACCACCTGCTCTTGGTCTGAGAGAGCAGGTCAGGCTTGGTGGCCCTTGGTCAAGGCCAGCAGCACCTACCCTGCATGGAAAGGTGTGGCCGGCTGAGGCAGGAGGGCCAGTGCTGTGTGTGAAGAGGATGCAGGTCATTGTTTATTCGGGTGGGCCCTGGGCATGGCCCAGCCTCCAGGACAGGTAGCTGTGCTACAAGCCAGGGTTGTGGGGGGAATGCAGTCCTGCCAGAGGCCAGGAAGATGGGCCCCTGGGACTGGCCCTGGCCTTGGGTGGGGTCACTGCTGCAGGGGTCCTGGCTGCTCCTCAGGGAGGGGCAGGTAATTGGGGTCCTCCTCTGGGGCATCCAGTAACAGCTTCCTGTGGGGAGGGGCCCACGCTGAGCTTCAGCCAACAGGGGTTCCCCCATGGGGTAGGGAACCATCTGGGGGGGAGTAGGGAGGGCTGTCATCTTAGCACTCACAGGAAGCCAGGGGTCAGCAGCAGCCTCTTGCCACCAGGCTGGTTGGGGAAGACATCCTCCAGGAAATAGTAGATGTGGCCCACAACGATCCCTGTGGGAGAGCCACCAACTGCTGAAGCCACCCTCCACAGCCCAGAGCCCACGGCCAGTGCAGCCCTGAAGGCCCCAGAGCACGGGTGACCAATGTCCTACACAGACTGCCA
The DNA here is from genome assembly GCF_963455315.2 of Globicephala melas. NCBI lineage: Eukaryota > Metazoa > Chordata > Mammalia > Artiodactyla > Delphinidae > Globicephala > Globicephala melas. The sequence goes on from NC_083326.1 coordinate 64,306,305, forward strand.
GCCCAGGGTGGGGCCAGGATTGGCCCAGAAGAGGGCAGGTCCTGGGAGGGGGTCAGGCCTGAGAACATGGGAGGAATGGGAGCCATGAAGCAGGAACCCTGACCCACCCATCCCCACCGGGGTCAGAACCTACACAAGCACCAGCAAGCAGGTGAGGCCTGAAGAAGTAAAACCAATAGGCTGGCTTGTTTGAGGGGCTGGAAGAACAGGGTAGCCGTGAGGGCAGGAAGAGGCAGTGGGGACAGATGAGAGGTCCAGGGCAGGTGGACGGGGGGCTCTGGCCAAGCAGACCCTCAGGTCCCTGACAGCCTGCTTGGGGAAGGCTGGATGGACAGCAGGCTCACCCAGAAGGTCCACGAGGATTGAGTTGCCCAGCAGCATTGAGAAGCCCATGAGCGCCCAGGGCAGGAATGGCGCCTGGAAGGTGAGGAGGCCGAAGAAGTTGACCCTCACCCGGGGGCTGCGGCGGCTCCATACGTATACCAGCATGGCTGTGAGGGCCTGGCCCAGGAAGAAGAGGCTGCCCAGGAGCCCCAGCAGCTGGGCCAGAGTCAAGGCCTCATGCCCTGCCCAGGGCCCCTCTGACTTCCTAAACCCCTGGAACCCTCCTGCTGGCTGGTTTCTCTTCCCAATCTAAGGCCACATTGTGGCCTCCAGGGGCCACCTGATCTGCACTGCCTCTCCACCTCACCCCAGGCTCCACTACTGGTCATTCCTGGCCCCAGTTCCTCCTGGATACTGGCATTCAGGGCTCAGAGCCCCGGGTACCCCACCGTGTGGCATTTTGGGTACAGCACTGGACCTAGCCCTGGCACCTGGAGCTGAGCACGCGATGCACGCTCAATACAGCCTAAACTGTTGGAAGCGACTCTGTCCCTCTCCAGCCGGCGCTCAAGCCGGGCCCCAGGGCCAGCACAGGCTGGGCCCAGAGGTTCCAGAGCCCGGAAGGATACGATCATAAGGACACCCCCGAAGAGAAACATGAAGACGAAGTCGGCCGTGCGGCCGCGGAAGGAACCCTCCTCCAGCAGACGGCAGTAGCGAAACCTGCGGCGTCCGTATAGGAAGTGCCTCCCAGCGGAGCTCAGTTTCCCCGCTCCCGCTGCCCCACCCCCACCCCCGCCTCCCAGGCCCGCGGAGGATACACGAAGAGCATGTTGAAGAAGAAGCTGAATCCCAGGGGCCCGAAGAAGAGGAAGTTGGTGACGAGCCTCCAGACCTGCATGGGGGCGGGCGGTCAGGCGCGGGGCGGGCGGGGCTGGGCTAGCAGGTGCAAGGGGCGGGGCGGCCTCACCTGGAACTTCCGGAACACGAGGTGCGGATTAAAGTAGAGCTGGAAAGGGCTGAGGAGTTCCAGCTGCTGCGGAACCAGGGGGCGTCAGGAACTGCCCCCCGGCGGGGGGGGTGGGGGTGGGGGTGGGTGGTCCAACCGTAACCATGGCAACCCCAGGGCTGTAACCATGGCGATACCCGCCCGCCCGGCTCACCACGGCGGCGGTGGTGAGGACGCAGGCTGCGGTGTAGGTCCGCGTCACCGCCGGCACCTGCAGGAACTCGGTCGCCATCCCCTGCCACGCCATTGAACCTTCTCAGGAACGCGTGGCCCCACCGCCGAGCGCTCTTAACCTGCCTCCAAACCCCGCCTTCCTGTCTTCGACCAATCCTCATCTGAGGTGCAGCGCGCCCGGGCTAGAGGGAGGGGTGTTGGGACAGGTAACCAATAGGAGGAGGAAGCAGGAAGCCTGGGGCAGGATGGGGGCGTGGGCGGGTCGGGACTCGTGGCCAATGAGCAAGCCCCACGGTTGAGCACGTGGCGCTTGTTGTGGTGACTGCGGCTGCGGCGCGGGAGAATATGTGGCCAATGAGGAACAGGGCACTTCGCGGCAAACTAGGGGAGGACCAATAGCGAGGACCCACGAGCCACCCTGGGGGCGAGGCTAGGAGTGCTTGCTCGAGGAGGCCCCGGGAGACTAAAGGGGCGGGGCCACGCGGGGCGTGGGCGGGGCGGAACCCGGAGCTCGGGCGCCCTGATATGTCGATCCACCTGGCTTGGCCGGCGACCCGGGCCGTCCTTCTTCCCTCGGGAACAAGAGCAGCGAAGGAGGCGCTCAGCCGCGAGTCCAAATCCCCCCGCACGTCCAGGCCCTGCTGAAACTGCCGGCTCCTTGGGAAGCCCCACGAAGGCCGCCGGAGGAGGGGCCAGGCTCGGGACTTGCAGCCCCGGTGACGAGGCAGGCTGGAGAGGACCTTGTTATTTTGATGGAAAAGGGAAACTCCATTTATTCATTCTAATGAACAAAGTCAATCATTTATTGAGCACCGACCATGTGCCAGGCACTGTTCTGGATGCTGAAGACACAAAGGCCAACAAAAGATGCCATTCCCTCCTGCCCTCCTGGTGTAGCCAAGGAGACAGGCCGTCATGGTCTTGTGCTAAGATGAGAGATAGTGTTTGCAGGACAGCGCGCTAACGGAAATATCAGCCAAGTGGAGACTGGAGGGTTGGGTAGTGTGCCCCATGCCAGGTGGGGTGATCTGGGAATCCTCTGTGAAGAGGTGATGTTTGATTGTCACTGCTGTGAGCACGGTAGACTGCCAGAGGAATCGGTGAGCAAGGTATGATGCAAGGGACGCTGGTGGCTTGGGCAGGGTGGAGCCTGGAAGGCCAGGAGGGGCGGGATGTGGTTTGCCAGCAGACTAGACAGAGCTGTGAGAGAGGAGTCAAGCGTGACTTTGAGGCCTGAGCTGCAGGGTGGATGGAAGGCGGTGGCCTTTACTGAGCTGGAGAATGCTTGGGAGAAAGGCAGGCAGATGGAGAGTCCTGTTCTGGCCTCACTGAGTTTGGGGCATCTGTATGACATCCGTGTGGAAAAACCCAAGTGTGGTGTTGGAGGAGATGTCAGGCAGGCTGTCCAAGTGTGGGTAGCAGCCTTCATTAGACCAATGACATTTGTAGCCTTGGGCCTGCGTGAGATGCCCAAGGGGCGAGGCCAGGCCTGGGCAGCTCGACCTTCATTAGTTAGAGAGAGAAGGCAGACAGCCAGGGAAGCAGGGAGACCAGGGAGGCTGCAGCAGAACCAGGAAAAGGCTGCAGGGACAAGGTAGTGAAAAGCCCTGGGAGTCGTGGCCTGGGAAGCCACGCCAAGGTCCCTGGATAATGGCGGCCATGAGGGAGAGGAAGGTGCCCGGACCTTTACCGGGAGCTCAACTTTGGACTCGAGTGTGGCAGGTGAGGGAAGCCCTGCGCTGGACCCTGAGTCCCCCAGGGAGACTGGAGTGGGGAGAACCAGCCGAGATACCTTGTTATTTTGGTGGAAAAGAGAAACTCCATTTCAGGTGGATCCGAGGAGGGCTGAGGGGTCCCCTGGGGAGTGGCACCTGGAGGCCCACTTGGGAGGGGCGGGGAGGGAGAGGCTGGGAGCACGAAGGAGGTGTGCATTGGGTTCAGGAGTGAGGAGAGGTCAGTCTGATACAGCAGGAGTTGGACCAAGGGCTGAGAGGCTGGTGGGAGCAAGCTGATAAGGCCCCCTCAGACAGCCTCCATTTTCCAGCAAAGCAGATCTAGGTCACGTTCGAGGTGACACCGTCGGAGCAGATCCCACCCAGGTGGGATCCCACCCAGGTGGAGGTGCGGCTGCAGGGCTGGGATCCAGGGCCTCAGACATCAGGGCGGGCGCCTGCCAGGCTTGAAGGAGCCAGCGAGGGTGTCGGGTTTCCTGTCTGCACGGGGAAGGGGAGGCATTCCTGCCTCCGGGCCCTCAGCAAGCAGGCACTGGCTGGCCCTCCGCTCAGGGTCAGGCTGGGACTAACGGAGGGGCCGTCATGTGATAGGGGTGTCTGTCTCTCCCCTTCGATGGGGCTGATAAGGCAGGAGCCGGGTTTGGGGCTGGAGAAGCACATTCCTGGGAGACAGAGCCCAGGGTGGGGGCGGGACATGCTGGGAGCAGCTGCGGGGTTCTACTGCACATCTTCCCTTCTCAGGCCCAGGGTATGCTCAGGTGGGGATTGAGGCCCCTAGGAGGCAGAGCAGGGCCTGGGGCAGACTGTCACCACCAGTCCAGGCTTTCACATCCAGTGTCAGGCGCAGGACAGGCCACTCGAGAGGCACCGGGCCCGCTGCTCCGACCCCTGGCACCTCCAGACAGTTAATTACAGAGAGAAGGCCTGGGTGAGCCAGGCAGGCGGGGTGCTGGATGCTAATGGCTGTGTAGCCATCTGTCTGTCCTGAGCAGCAGGGCAGCAGGCCTGCCCGAGGGGCCGCCTCCTCTTTCCTGGGCTGAGGACTATGGCAGGAGGCGGGCCTGTGGCGAGGTGAAGATGGGCCTGCTCTCCAAGCCACCTCGCTGGCCTCAGGACCCTGCCTGCTACCGAGCAAGGAGCCCAGGTCTGGGGACAGGTGCCCAGGTCCGGGGACACCCGAAGACCCCTGATTTCTCTGTCCAGGCTCTCCAGTGCCTACAGGCAGGACAGCACCTGCTGCGTGCCCATCAAGCTGGCCTTCTTCCTCACAGGGCTCGTACACCAGGAGAGGCCCTCATGAGACCCCAATGACAACCCCAAACCCTGGAGCCAACCCTGACTCCCACTCCCCGGCCCCACAGGGAACCCTCCAGTCCTTTCCCCACCTCTTATTCAGCATCCCTCTCCTGGGACAGCCCAGATCTGACTTATTCAGTCACTCATTTCCCTCCCTACCAGCCTAGACGTTCTGTTAAAAGGAGAGGGAGAGAGGGTGATAGAAATGCCCCCTACTCCAGGAAGCCCTCCCTGAAGGGACCAGAGCTCACCTACCTTCTGTTAGGGCCCCACACACTCAAATTTTAGATGTATTTTATTCCGAAAGCAGCACGTGCCCATGGTAACAGCTGGCAAGAAGCAGAAACAAGGTGAGTGCTGGAGGCACTGTGTCTTCCTGTGGATAACATGTGGCACCCCTCGCGGGGCCTTTCCTCAGGGGCTGCGAGCTCAGTGCCCACCCCCTCCCAGCATATGGACTACGCCCCCAACTGCTGTGGGTGGGTCTCACCGCAGCTCCAGCCAGTGCCCCCAGGAGCAGCTGTGTCCCCGGTGGCCCTTCCTGTCTGGGTCATGGGATATTTTTAGCACTGAGTCCGGAACTCACTCGGCAGCAGCTGCTCGTGACCGGAGCATAAGAACAACAAACCGTCCAGGTGGGCTATGTCAGGCCTGCCCGGCAGAGGGGGCGACTTGGGCCTGGCCTTCTGAGCCTGGTAGCAGAATCGACTTTCCAGGAATTTGAGGGTCTCTGGGTGGGCTGGGGAGGGAGGAGGCAGTCAGGATAGAGGAAGAGTAAGCATTAGCCAGGCCCGACAGGAGAGCAGCTTGTGCAAATGTCTTGAGATGGCATGGAGGGACAGAGGCAGGGAAGGAGCTGCATATGATGAGAGACTGGCTGACAGGCCCTGTAGGTGATGGTCTCTGTCCCAAGGGCAGTGAAGAGCCCCAGGTGAGGTTAGGATCAGATGGCGGCTCTTTGGAGAAAGCAGGGGTCAGAGGGGAAGATGGCTGCGGCCTGCAGTGGTGGGCACGTGACAGCGAGGGTGACAGGGTCAAGGAGGCGGAAGGCATAGACCTTAGTGAGTGCTTGGCGAGGGGGCTGAGATGTAGGGGAGGGCCAGGTTTGGGAGGGAGAGCCCCTGTTGGTTTGGGACAGGCCGAGTTAGGGGTCCCGGGGGGACAGGACCGCTCAGGGAAGCCCTCCCTGGCCTCCCCAGCCCTGCCCTCCCAGCTCCTTTCCTTCACCCTTCTCCAGCTGTGGTTCAGAGACAAAAACCTCTCTGCCACCTCTGGGCTCCTGCCATGTCTCTGACAGGCGACTCTGCTCCTTGGATGCTCCCCTGCTGAGTAGCTGGGGTGTGGGACTCCCCGCCTGGACCCCGGTTTCTCTATCTCTGACCCTCAGTGGCTGGATGAGATGGTCCCTCCCCAGCCCCAGCTGCCAGACCAGCCTGACCTTCAATGCCCGGCTGTCATGACCCTCATCAGTTGCCCCTCATTCCACTCACTGCTGTGGCCACTACCTGACCATCAAAGCCGCCTCCAGCCAGAGCCCCAGAGCAGCTGGCGGTGCCCCCCCCCCCCGCCCCCTCCACCTCAGCTATTTTCGAGCTCAGTGTGGCTGTGGGGTTGTGTTTTGGAAGAAAATTATCTGCTTGGCTGAATCAGCCAAATGGCAGGGCCGGGGATGCGAGTTCATGGAGATACAGTGAAAAGACTGTGTGGTCCCACACGGGTCTGCTGCCCACCTGCACACCCGGGGATGCACGTGGGATCCGGTCCGTGTGGAACCTGAGGCCACACTGTCCCACGGTCTTCCTACCCATAGCCTGCCTGCCAGATCATCAGGCAGTTCCCATCTGTGGTCTGGCAAGGACCTGGAAGGACAGGGGCCACCACTCTGGGAGCCCTGCCCAGAAAGTGACTGAGTGCTCAGAGCAGGTGGATGGAGAAGCTCAGAAAGGCCCTGGGCTCCCCCATCTCCCACCTGGCTTATACCCCCGACACCCCTGCCAAGCAGCCCAGGCCCTGCTCACATACCGGGGAGGTTGAGCCCCAGGCCAGGTGCTCGCTCAGACCCTGGGACAGGAACCCTGCGTCCTTGTACCCCTCCACCCCACCCCCCGCCCCAGATACCACCACAAGCCCCGCCTCCACATTTCACTCAAGATGTTCTCCCAGCCTCGCATGCCCTTCACCTGTGTGAGGTATTAGGGCCTCTTTAAGAAAACAAATGCAAAATTACAAGTCCAAGATTAGGTACAAAAGTACCTCATTTGTTTAGAATGAGGACACGAACAAAACAAGCAACAAGTTCACAAAAGTTAACAAGTAGCACTCAATATCAAACCCAGGAAAAATCCCCTCCCCGGTCAGAAGCTGTGCCTGTGTCAGGCGGGGGCTGGTGAAAGAAGCAGCGGGCGTTAACCAGGCCCCTGGGGAAACTGAGGCTGGGGTGTGGGGAGGGCATGGGGAAGGGGTGAGGGTGGGCCCAGGAAGGGGTGGGCTGCCTGTTCAGCTCCATCCCAAACCTGCACCAGGTGGCCCAGCCACAGGGGACTGGCCACCACTTTGGTGTCCTCCCCTCTTCCCCCACCATGGGCCCTGCTGGGAGGGGGCCTCCCCCACCAGGGAATGCAGGCGTCAGCACTTCAGACTCTGTCTAACCGCCATCCCCACCCCCGCCTCCCACCCTTCCCCTCCAGATGTGGGCACAGCTGTATTTTTAGAACAGCCAACCCCGAGGACATTCTTTGCTTCTAATTAAGATGGCTTTAAACCTCCTATCCGCAATCAGCTCTACTGTTCAGTCCTCAGATATCAAAGGGTGGCCAGGAGGGGCTGCTCGGCTGGTTGTTGCTTGGGGTTTCTTCTTTCTTTCTTAGTTTTGAATCGTTAAGTTGGAAATGTGACCCAGAACTGGAGTGGATGCCAGCTCTGAGGAGGAGGGAGAAGCTGGATTTGGGGTAGAGCCTGCAGGGGCTGCCCCTAGGCCTTGCCCTCCACACTCAGTCAGGCTGCAGCCCCTCATGTTCACCTACCCACAGGCAGGGTCTGTCTGGAGATCAAGAGAGGGCACAGTACCTGCCCTTAGGATGCTCAGTGCGGGCAGTCAACAGACACACCTGGGGCCTGAGGGTGCAGTGCCTGTGCAGGGGGCAGGTCAGTCGTCATGATGTCCCCATTTTACAGGTGAGCAAATGGAGCCTGGAGAGAGGAAGTACATGTTGGGACTGCAGGTACCCCATTGGTATCAGCTGCAGCCAGGCCTGTGGCCGGCCTGCTGTGCTTGGTGATGGCTCACTGCCCACCCTGACAGCCTGGTGCCCAAGGTCAGCTGGCCTCTGAACTCCAGCCAGTGCCTCCTTGGGAGGCTCCTGGTGTAGAGTAGAGTTGCCAGTCCAGGTGGGAGAAACAGGGAAGGCCTTGAACCACTCCCCAGCCCTTCCTGGAAAGCACAGCTGACAGATGAGGACGCTGAGGTCAGAGGGGAGGCAGTCGGGTCAAAGCAGGTCAGTCCACCCACCACCCACCCGGTGATGGATGCCCAGCTGATGGGCTGAAGGAGAGACCAGGGACCATCGGGGCCAGCCTGAGCCCAGGCTCCAGGGGTTAGGCCACGATCCAGACTCCTGTCCCACCCTTCATGGAGCAGAGAGGGGAGGCACACAGCGAGGCAGAGGCAGGGTGGGCTGGGTGTCAGACCGCCGAACTCCCGACCGAGGCCCTACCCCCCCCCACCCGGCCCCCGGCGGGGCGCGGTCTGGGTGCGCAGGACTAAGGAAACGAAATCACCTGGGGCTCGTGGAACAGGGGACGCCCGGGATCGGCCAGGACTCGGCGCCCAGGGACCGTGGGGGCAGCTCGCCCCGGAGTTCCCCGCACCTGGCGGGGCCCTGGCTCAGGCCTCTTGGTTTCCCTGCCACCGCGGAGCCCCGAGAGGTCTGACGACCCGCCGCGCCAACTCCCGAAGCGCGGGCTTTGTCGCCCCCTCGCGGCCGGAGCCGGTCTCGGCAGCGGGGACGGATCCCGGCAACTGGCGGGGGCGGCCTGGGAGGGCTAAATGGGGTCTGGAGGCCTAATCCGGGAGGCCTAATCCGGGGGTCAGCGGAGTCCCCGGGCCCGGGTAACAGTGGAGGCACCTTCTGGAGCAGGCTCGGGTCGACGAGGCGGCCTCGCCGCTTCTGCGGGGGTAGGAGCAGCCGGGGGCTCGGTGGAGCGCAGACCCGGTGGAGCCCTCCAGCCAGCTTTGCGGTATCGATTACCTTCGGTGCGAGCCGCTGTGTTCCCTGCCTCCCGCGGAGTGCCGGGGTGGATCCCCCTACTCCCCCCTCGCCGCCAGCTCTGGGCCTCAGTTTCCCCATCTGCAGAGTGACAGGCTCCGGAGTGTAGGAGGGAGCGTGGGTCGTGGCTCCCATGGCGGGGGAGGGGCGTCACCACCCACGTTGGCCTCCCTCCCGGAGCTCCTGAGCACTGGTGACTGAAAGCAGGCCACCCCTCCTCCCTTGACCCTGTTGCAGGAAAAATAGACATGAGAATTTTCTGATAAACAAGGAAAATAAGGAAACAATGAACAGGCTGGGGAAACAATATAAACAGGCCTGAAAGAGTTAAGTAATCTTGGTTATTCTTTAGCTATTACTACTAACAAACACTTGTAGCTGGACTTGTCCTTCACAAAGCTGATCACTCTCTGACTCCGTACAAATTACCCTTTGCACCTGGCCTTTCTTCTCCCCCTACACTCCCTTGTAGCACTCTTCATTTCAGAAAGAAGGTCACCAGCCGATAACTTCAGGGACGCCAGACCTGGTTGCTGAGCCGCCTGATGCCAGCTTTGGCCATGAATTTGCAGAAGAAAAGAAATGCAAGACCTTCACTACTTTTGATCCTTATCATATACCCGGGACTGCGAGCCCCACATATAAAATCTTCTCCGATTCCCCGAGGAGGGGGACACAGTTCTTGAGGCACTAGCCTACTGTCTTCCCCTCTTGCCTGGCAAAAGGAATAAAGCTACTCTGTTCTATTTCCTCCAAACTCTGTCTCCTTATTTCTATTCGGCATCAGTGGACAGGGAGCCAAGATTTGGTAACACCCCCACCTCTGCCTTCTCACCGGGGAAACCAAGACTGGGTGGGAATCCGAGACTGGGTGGGAATCCACGCGGGAAGCTCCCCGGAGGAGGAGTCGGCACGCGTGGGGGTTGTCTTTCCATGCTCCCCTGACTCAGGCGTGGTTTGACAGCCCCATCCCGTAGGGTCTGCGCTGGACTTGGAGATCTGAAAGCCCAGCCCCGACTTCCAGCAGGGCTGCAGGGGTGCTGCGGACACAGACTCCACCTTGTGGAGCCTCAGGGACGTTGAGAGGATTAGCCATCAGCACTGGGCAGCCACAAACACTCACAACCTTGACTGTCACACACTCAAGGTTAAACTCCTGATTAATGTTTGCCAAAGAGAAACCTCAAGCTCCCTTGCTTAAGGATAATAATTAGTGGCTGGGGAGCCCACGCATTGGGGGGCTGACTCCAGCGAGGTGTCCATGGAGGGGGGGGCGGCGGGGAGGGAGCGAAGAGGGTATTATCACAGCAGTGGATCATGTCAATTGATGCAGAGATGCAGAAAGGCATGCACTTAGCAACTGCTAATATTTTATTTATTGTATTGATATTTTTCCTTAAAAAATGCATGATGTTTTTTAGAAACTTTTACAAGTTCAGGGCAGCAAAAATAAAACAGTATCCCTTCTGGTGTATGTCCTATCACAGTCTTCGCTCAGATGACTTCCTAGGGTCACTTTCAGGTCTATGTTTCTATGACCAAAAATAGCATCTTTGGCAACTGGTTTCGATTTGGCCTTAATCCAACTCCTGGATTCATGAAGGACCTGAGAAGCCCTGAGAAATAAAAGATTAATCCTGCCCAGTGGACCCGGTGGTTCCTCATCTCACAAGGTCCACTGGGCCGGACTAATCTTGTCGCATAGGCCGGGCTGGCCTCTCACGGAATGGATCCCCGGGCTGCAACCCGAGACTGGGTCTCCCACCCGCCTTCCAAGTCACTGGCTCTGCCAGGACAGACGGATGAGAGCTCTCCAGACTTGTGGGTCTGCCTTTTGGCCCTCCTAATCCTGTCCCTCCCCTGGGGGGAAAGGGCGGGGACACCTGTACTGGAGGAGAGTGGGGATGCCTGTGCGGAATCAAGGGCTCGGCCCTTATAGTGCCTGGGGACAGGGGCCTCCCGCAGGCGGGCAGGGGCGCCTGATTGGGGTGAGAGGAGGCCGGGCAGAGGGGCCGGAAGGGACGGCGGCGGAGGTCCAAAGGGGAGCGCAGCAGTGACGGGCTGAGAGTCACTCCGGAGGCGGCAGCGGGGGAGGAGACGAGGGGACTAGGGGCCAGGGCCGGGATTTCGTGCGAGTCTGGAGCGCGCTGATCAGAGCCGCCGGCCACGACAGGCGAAGGCAGATGCAGGGGCTGGCCGTGATGACTTCGGACCTGAGCCCCCTTCCGGTCTGCGGAGATGGGCCACAGGCTCGGCCGAGTAAGGAGTCAGTGGCTTTTCACCTTCAGAGCTGCAGAAAGGGAGGGATGGAGGATGAACACGAGCCGCCGTTACAGCCTCGGACTCAGGTGACCCGCTCGCGGGACCCCAGCCCCCCACACCCTTAACGCCCTGTGCGCCTGCGCACGTGTCTTGGCCGCGCGCTCTGGCTAAGGTAAGCTTTGAGCGAGTCTTCGCAAGTGCCCACTACGCATGCGCCTCCCTCTTCCACGCCGATCCGCTTTTCGCAAACGTCTGAATTCCGAGACCTGCCGGCCCAGGCTTATCGGATGAGGGATTGCGGACTGGCGTGCACTTGGGAAGGCTCAACGAACGCGTCCAGTGTACAGAAGTATCTGAGTGTGCACAGTGGAGCTAGGTGCTCGGCCCAGACGAACAAGAGCAGGTGTTCACGCGCAGTGTTGGGCTGGGGCGCAGTGTGCGCACTGCGCACGGGACCTGCGCACCGGCCGCGTCCCAGGCTAGCATCCCTCTGGTCCTCGTATGGGCCGGACACGCCCCCAGCAGCAGCAGCCCCTGGGCACTGCAGTCCTGGCCGCCTCATCCCGTCCTGGGCCTGTTTCCCACCTTCACTTCTCTCCCCAACCTTCATCTCCTCCACGCTGGTTCTAAACTCCGTCCTCCCGTCCTGCTGCACCGAGGGGGCGGGGCAGCGGGAAGAGCAAGCCTATAACGCTCACCACCCCGCCTCAGGGTTTACCCCGCCAACCGGCGCTGATCTGCATGGCGCTTCCCCTCACCTCCTTCAAGTCTTTGTGCGGAGGCCCCCTTCTCATGGCGTATTCCCTGACCACCTTTCCCAGACACGCCCCTCTCCCCTTCGCCTGCTTTCTGTCTACATCGCACAGCTGACTTACTATGTATTTTCCTTGTTTATTTGTTACTGCCTGTCTTCCCCCGCTGGAATAGTCACGGATTTCGTCTCTTTTGTTCGCTACTATATCCCCAGCACCTAGAACAGTAGATTTATTGCCCACAGTAGGGAGGCAAGAAATCTTTATTCACTGACTTAATAATCACCACCATAGCTAATGTCTGAATGCTTTCCATGACCAGTCAGAGGACTAGGCAATCTCCATGCACGATCTCATGGAATGAAGTCTTGGAGACCTGCCGGCACCCCTGTCACGTGGGCTCAGTTCTCATCAGGCAGTGCGTGACTTGCTGCTTCCTGCAGATCTGCTCTCTTAGTGGAACTCTCACCTCCGGGCAGCCCAGCAGGGTGCTTCCAGTGACTCCAGTGAGACTGAGACGGGACTCCTGGGTTCTCACCTGGCTTCCCCCTATGGCTTCAGGCTTGGGAGGAAGTTACTTAGACCTTGTAGGAACTTGCGGGCAGCCAGGGTGCCTGTCATAGACCTGCCTGCAGACCTGTGGCAAGATCTCTGGCAGGAACCTGCCCTCAGAGCCTCTACCTCCCCACCCCCAGGCCATGTTCTCACAATACGGTGAAAGCAGGTCTGTCGTTCCCCACCCCACACCCCGCCGCACTGTGTGTGCCTCCCAGCTCAGTTCCTGGCTGGGACAGGCACTTGGTATTTGACGGATGAATGAGTAAGTAGTCTTCAGGTTCCGGAGATTCTTCAGGAAGCCCTTAGCCAAACATCCTTCTGACTTGAAACTTGTATTTAAGAATTAAAAAAGTAATAAATATGACACAGTGCTTTATATTTGAGGGACAATTTGCCCGAGCAAGAAAGGTAGTATAGAGTTACTAGGAAAAGATCAACAATTTGATTTTTGTATAGTTAACCACTTTGTGAATGTCTCAGAAAATATCTGAGGGAAGCAGTTCACTGCTCTTTGGGAGAGTGGAGAACTGTTAGCGTACACTGGATTTTCAAAAAATTTAATGAGCAGGTTATTTTGTAATTAAAAATTGTAAGAGAAAAATTATAAACAAGACTGAATCCCCCGAAGAAGATACCAATCTAATGATGGGGCATCAGGGCGCTGAGCTGGGTGCCTTGGGGAGTTCTCCCTCCATCTCTAAGGGTGCTGCATGAGGATGAAAAGCTGCCCTTTGTTGTACCAGGTGTGTGTAGTGCACATGCGCATTGGCTGTCCCCCAGCCTGAAGGTAGCCATTATCGTCACCAGGGCCAGCGAGGAAGCCCCTTAGGGAAGATGAGGGAGGAAGGGCAGAGCTGGCACTGCGACCCAGGCTGCTCTCTGCTGCTCCATGTGCCCCCCCCCAGGCCCCCACACATGTAGGTCCGTGTGGCCCCTCCTCTTAGCCTCCTGGCAGAACAGGCTGGGAGGGAAGAGAGGGAGGCCCAGCCACTCTATTGAGAGAGTTTCACTGGGGCGCGTCAATGTAGCTCGGGGACTCCTGTCCTGCCAGAGGCAGAGCTTCACGCCTGTGGGGCCCCAGCTCAAGGCATTGTCCCCTGAGTCACAGCAGGCATGCCCAGGGGCAGCCCGGCAAGGAGGGCCGGGAATGGCTGTCCATCTCAGGAAAATGCTGTCAGGGGTGAAGGGGCAGTGAGATCCTGGACTCAGAGCAGAAGGCTAGGGGTGCCTCTGCTACCTGCCAGCCATATTAACTAGGCAACTCGTCTCTGCCTCAGCGTCTTCATCTGCAAAGTGGAGCCATCATTGCCTGGTTCAGATAGATTGCAGTGCTGGGATTGGTGGAGGCTGTAGTCAGGCACTCTGTGTCCTCTCCTCTCTCCTCAGTTCCAGGGCAGGGTCCTGCTGCTGACCATCTGTGTGGCTGGCATTGGTGGGACTTTTCAATTTGGCTACAACCTCTCCATCATCAATGCCCCGACTTCGGTATGTACCCTCCATGCGCACCGTCACCATCCCAGTGGGTGCTGGGCCAGGGCCAGCCGCTGCCTGCAGCGGATCTTCAGGCCAGCAGCCACTTGGTGGCGCTTTCTCCCACACGTCCACCTCCACTGCGATGCTCCACAGGCCCTGCGATTTCAAACCCAGCTCTGCATCCTCCCCTGAAACTGGCAAGTTCTCCTGAGTCCCTGATATCAGTAGATGACTCCACCATCCACCCAGTGACTGGGGTCCGCCCTGACTCTTCCCTCCCTCTTGGACACCAAGTCCTTCCTAACTGCCTCTGGCTTCCAGCCATTTCTCCTCGGGTCTCTTCCACAATCCCAGTTCAGACCCCGTCTCTCCTGCCTGTATCACTGGCCTCACTGCCTTTGACCTCCCCCTTCTAGATCCTCGCAAATTTGATCAAACCACTCCCCTGCCCAGAAACATTCTGTGGCTCCCCAGTGCCTACAGGAATAAGGACAGACTCATCCATCTGAAGTCCAAGGCCTCCTGGGATTAGAACCTGTCCACCTGTCTTCCACCTTCGTTCCCCCAACTCCGCTATCAAAGCAGGTTAAACGCAGTTCCCCAAATGCACCCAGCCCTTCCTTGAAGACTCCTTCTGATGGGAAGCCCTCTCTGCCCCACCTGCAAGAAGCCCTTCAAGAGCCACCCAAATGCCATCACCTCCCTGAAGCCGTCCTTTAGCAGCCCCCACAGCTGGAGTCACCCTCCCTCCCCAGCCCTTGGTCTCAGCCTCCTGCTGGTCTCCTCTCAGTGTCCAAGTCATCTTTGAGTCCCCAGCACCTGACTCTGTCCTGGTCTGTGCCGATGTTCAGTAAATGCCTGTGGAAAGGATGAATCTCTCGGCCCCATTGATAGAAGCCACCTCTATCCCACCTAAGTGAGAAGGGCAAGTGTCCTGTCACATAGCTGTGAAGGAGGTGGGGCTGCAGGAAACAGGTCCCAGGATGGAACTGGGGCTCTCCTATCCCTGCAGGGCATCATCCTCCACCCAGTGCAAGAGAGCAGCTGTCACCAGACTCACTTCCTGTCCTGGACTGGGAACCCCCAAACAGAAGTCCTCCCTGTTAGTTCCAGCAGAAAGGTTGGGGAAGAGTTTGATTGGCTGGTTTGGATCACATGCCCTCTGATTGGCTGGTTTGGATCATATGCCCACTAGACCAATCATGTGGTCAGGAGGGTGGAGCACTTTGATTGGCCAGGCCTGGGTCAGGTGACCAACTGTGTAGGGGGGTGTAATTGTCAAGGGGAAAGAATTTCCCTCAAAGCGTGTTGGTGCTTAGAAGTTGGGGACGGGAGTACATTCTGGGCAGAAACAACTATAGCTGCCCAGTCCCTTAAAAGAGGATGAAATGAAGGGTTTAGAAAGGGGGGTCTGAGCTCCATTCGCTTTTTTATTTGTTTATTCAAAAAGCATGCGAGTGTCCACTTCAGTGCAAACCTGCACGCTGGAGAGGGATCTGCCCACAGCAGGACGCTCTCAGGCCTTGCTTCCCATGGGCCATCACTGGGTCCTGCAAATGAGACTTCCTTGGCTTCTGAGGCTTCCCCTACCCCCTTGAATGGTCACCCTTGAGGATTTCAAGCCAAGGTCAGGGGAGGCTGGCCCTGGTCCCAGCTCCCCCAGACAGGTCCTTCCCCCAGAGGGACCTGGCAGGCACCAGGCTAACAGCCATTACCCTGAGCTGGCCTGCTCACCTACACCCCCTGGTCATCCTCACGTCCTCCCTCACGTCCTGTTGGGAGGACTAAGACCAGCCAGACGCTGACATTCATCTCTGACCAAGAGGAGGGTATCTGGGTCTTTTGGTCAGGCGTTGCAGCGATCCTGAGGTGCCCCCAGTGACGGAGCCCTGGGGACAAACACCCCTCCTGCCTCCTCTGTTGCTCTGCTGATGCTCACTGATGGCCAAGTCCATCAGAAAGCTGGTCATCAAGGGAGCCTGCTGATGTGGCCCATGCAGGTGGCTTCCCAGGCCAAAAGTGGGGGAGGGGTGCTGATAGTGGACTCAGAGGGGCACATAGAGACTGGCCAGCTCTGAGCTCCAGGAGACACTGTGTTTGAAAGAGACGGCACAGTGCCCTGCAGTTGGGTGAGTTCGGTCCTGCCCCGAAGGGACTAGGATTGCTGGGGAGACTTGCCTGCTCTGCAGAGGCAGGGCCTGTGGGGAGAAGGCCTGTTGTGGGGAGGGAGCCCCCACCCCCAGGGGGGCTGAGTGGCATCTCTGTCCACAGTACATTCAAGAATTCACCAATGAGACGTGGCGGATGCGAACTGACCGGCCGCTGCCCGACCATCTGGTCCTGCTTGTGTGGTCCCTCATCGTGTCTCTGTACCCCGTGGGGGGCCTTCTGGGAGCACTGCTTGCTGGCCCCTTGGCCATCACACTGGGGAGGTAAGTGCTTCCCGTGGACCCCCAAATGCCCTTCAATGAGGGGCACCCCGGGTGTGGGCAGGATGCCCGGCAGGCCCAGGCCTGAGTCAACTCCTCACCAGCCTCCCGCTCTGCCTGCAGTTTCACCGGGTGACTCACGTTTCCCAGCAGATGTGGCAGAGGGAAGAGTCCCATGCCGGGAGGGAGGGAGGACCCATGGCTGCCAATACAACACATGTTGTCTGACTGTGAACAGGTGTTTTCTCCCCAGTGCCCCCCTTTGTATCCAACTGATGCAGATCTTGGGTCGCAAACAAGAGAGACAGACTCTGACAGACTGAATGGAAAACTGTGATAACGCAAAGGATACTGGGGCAGCTCATAGGACAAAAGGAAGTGGTCAAAAGCCAGGCCTGGGGAGGGCAGGATGCAAGACCACCCTAGCCTGGGCTTTCCTCCTGGGAGATGCCTTCAGCGCATCAGCTCCAGCCTTGTTCCACCTCCAGCATCTTCACTCACTCTCAGAATCAAGGGAGACGGGTTGTTCCTGGCCCACCTTGGGTCACACGCCTACACCCATGAGACAGCAGGAGAGAAGCAAGGCCGGGCGGGAAAACAAGCGGCTCTCATGGTCCCCCCCTTGGCTGGCCACCCAGCACGTGTCAGCACCTTTCACCCATATATTCAGCTCCCCATGTGCCCCTCCTCACGTTAGTTGGTTCAGTCCTTACTGAGACCACCCAGGGCACTGCCTCGTCACAGCCACCAGGGATGACACAACGGAGGTGTCCTCCCTGAGTGCAGAGTTTCCACGTGACGACCAATCTGCCAGCCCTGCCGTTAACGTGTTGATATTCTGCACACTACACACTTAATGGTAAACTTAACTGTCCTCAAGACACCTCATGGGAAGAAGAAAGAAGAAAGTGTAGGGGAAACTAGTCAAAGAAAAGGAAACTAGTGGATGAATTTAGTTTAAAGCGTATGATCCAGAACCTGGAAACATAGGTAGAGGGTCTGCTCCTGGGTTTTGGAGCTGGTCACTCCAAAACCTGCCTCGGGAACGTCCATCCTCAGGTTTTCTGCTCCTGTCTTGGGTCAGCACTTCCACCGGCCTGAGGCTGTTTGCCCATCGGCGTGACCCCAATCTTCATGCTTGAGTGAGCAGGGCAGTCCTGATGGTGTGGGTCCTTCGGCAGGCTCTTACCCTCTGAGGTCATCTACTTCTGAATGACGGGGTTCCTAACGCGATACTGAGTTCCGTGGGCACCCATCCTTCCGCTTCCACTGATGTAACCTCCTTTGTTGGAAGCAAAATTGCACAGATAACATGTTTGTGTATTTAGCAGAAGTATCAACGGCAAGTAACAGAAAACCAGGACTCAGCTGGCTAAAACAATAGCCAAACACCCCATTCTGGTGTTTATTCTCTACTAGGGCCTACTGACCAGCCAGGAGTTATTTCTGATTAAGGGGGTAGTAATTCACTGAAGTAGTGGCTTTACTCCAGAATCCTAGGTCTTGCACTGTGATTCTCCTTGGGGGCACTTTGAGCACCACAATCTCCCAGGTCTAGAGGGTCGAGGGGCGGAGCCTCTGGCAGCTGGTTTGGACCCACTAGGGCATACTCCACTCACAGCTTCCAGGTTTGCGAATATCCAGTGTAGGTGTCAGATCACGACACTCACTGTGGGACAGGCTGCCTCCAAAGTAGAAAGAAGCCATCTGAGATTTGTCCACCCTTCTTAGAGGAAGGGCAGCAAGCCATCCCGCACTTTGGAGGAAATGTGCCCTCGGACGTCAGGAGCTCCACTGGTGTGGCGGCTCCCACTCTGTCATGCTTGTACGTTACCATGACGTCGGGTGCACTTGCCGCTTCCTCTTCCCCAGGTCCTTTCAGCATAAAGGCATCAAAGCAGCAGGCCAGCAAGATGCCTGAGGCGGGCAGCTCCCCATGGAGCAGGTGTGGCCCAGAGCTGGAGAGCTGCCATGTCCCTAAGGAGGTCGGTAAAGGTGCAGTACTCTCCCTGCCGGTGGACGTAAAGTGTTTCTGCTGTCGTCTGTGTATTGAAATGCAGCAAAATGCATTCGCCGGATGAATAGCTACAATGGATGTACTGTGTTTTTTTGTTTATTTGTTTTTGGCTGCACTGTGCGGCATTGGCATGCAGAACTTCCCCAACCAGGGACTGAACCCGTGCCCCCTGCATTGGAAGCGTGGAGTCTTAACCACTGGACCACCAGGAAAGTCTTGGAAGTACTGTATTAATTTATATCAGTGAGGAAGCCGTATGTGGCTTATAAGTCACAACTGGAGTTACCACAGGATCAAGTTATAATCCACGGTCATTCTCCATTCTCTAGGCCAGGGGATCTGAGCTTTGGCCCATCTTTCACCCCTGTGCTGTTGGTTTGGAGCAGGCCAGCGGCTTCCTGTGGCTCATTTCCTTGTCAGTACATGCGCCATATGACCTCCTGTGGCCTCTCTTGGGTGACCTGCATGACGGCGCCTCTGAGCGCGGTGTCAGGAGCCCAGAGCTGACGCCTCATCGTGTGGCGCTGCTGACATGCCCAGTACCCCTTCCTGTTTTGCCGTCTGTCCTGTTGAACCAGCCTGGCAGAGACCACCCAGCCATCCTGAAGGCTCTGAACAGTGACTCTGCAATGCACTTGGCTCCCCAGCTGTCCCCTCCCTCACTCCGGAAGCCCCTGTTCTTCCTCCCTAGGGTTTCCTTGAGTCTGAGAAATCAGATGTTAGGCCCTTCGCTTTACAGAGGAGTTTGAGGAGAGCAATGCTCAATCTGTAGGGATAAAGCCATACGAGTTCTGTCACTTCAAGCCGTGGCGGAGGCAGAAAGGAGAGTAATTTGGGGCATATTGGAGGAGGGGAGTGGGAGTAGGCCCCTGGGGGCATCCCACAAGTGACCCCAGCTACAGTGGCCAGCGCCATTTCTGTTCGTGTAGCTTACACTCCTGACTCAGTCCCCTCATGCACACACAGGTCTGATCAGGGCTGGCTGCAGCTTCAGAGAAGGGTCCCCAGGGGTGGTCCTCAGGACTGAACCCACCTCTCTCGCCTGTGTTTGGCTTCCCCAAGGAAGAAGTCCCTGCTGGTGAATAACATCTTCGTGGTGGCTGCAGCGACCCTGTTTGGCTTCAGCCGCAGAGCAGGCTCCTTTGAGATGATCATGCTGGGACGGCTGCTCGTGGGCGTCAGCGCAGGTACAGTGTGAGTGTGTGTGGATCCCCTCCTGCCTCTGTTCCTACACTTTCCTGTATCCTCTTTATTCCCTTCATTCATTGATTTGTTTTCCTTTCATGCCCACCATTATTATTATTTTTTTTTTGCAGAATGATTAGATATGATTTATCTTAAAAGGGTCATATAACTAGGTACTTAAAGTGGATCTAGAAAAATGGAAAAGTTGTAAGGGATGGGAGGGCAAACATCCCCAAACTTAAACCAACAGAAGTCCTCTAAGCTGGGAGCTTCCTGGCAGTCAAGATGAAAAGCCATCTAGGACGGGCTCTCTGATCTTCCCTACAGAAGCAGAGTAGCCTTTTAGGGACCCCTCAGGCTCTGGGGCTTGTCACGGGAGGGAGCAGAATTTTGAGCGTGTCCACCTGGGCTTTTAGGGGTGCCCATCAACAATCCCCCTTGACTCCTACTGTTTATACAGCCAGGTGCCGATGTCTTCATTAGTTAGTTATCTATTCCTGTGAAACAAAGTACTGCACAATTTAGTGGCTTAACACCAGCAACATTTATTAACTCATGGTTTCTCTGGGTTAGGAACCATGAGTGTCTTAGCTGGGTGGTCCTGGCTTGGGGCCTCTCAGGAGGCTGTGATCAAGCTGTCAGGCAGGGCTGCAGTCACCTGAGGTTTGGCTGGGGCTGGAGGACTTGCTTCTGAGATGGCGCCCTCGCGTGCTGTTTGCAGGAGGCCCGGGCTCCTCAGCTTATGGGTCTCCCTGTAGGGCTGCTTGAGTGTTCTCATAGCATGGCGGCTGGTTTCCTCCAGAGGAAGTGATGGGAGAGAGGAAGCCCACATGTGTGTGCAAGGACACAGTCCCAGTGCATTTTATGGCCTAATCTCAGAAGTCATACACCATCAGTTTTGCCACAGTCTACTTAGAAGTGAGTCACTCAGAACAGCCCGCATTTCAGGGAAGAAGGACCAGGTCAAACTTTGTGCCCTGAGTACCTGGCACAGAAGGAATCCCTCCCTAATTGTCTGTAGGAAGAGTGGGTGTACCTCCATGGGAGAGCTTCTGGCAATCAGTGTACCCCCCTTCCTCCCAGCTCCCCCCACCCAGTGCTCAGAGAGGGGCAGGACCTTGTTGAGGGCTGTTTCCTGATCCCATGTCAGGGAGGGGGTGGAGCAGCATTCCCTGACGTGTTCCCAGGTGGATGGTGCCCCAGTACTGCGGCCTCCTAGCTTCTGCCGGCTGTCACCCTCTGGGGTGGGCAGTGGGGGCGCCATCCAGTTCCATTTTCCCACTGGCTGCCTGGGTGCGAGGTGCGTCCCCAGGGAAGGCAAGATGGGGGAGAACATGCGGTGGTAGTTGACGTGAGAGGTGAGAGCCGGGGCCGCTGGTGGGCATCTGCTCCCTCTGAGCCCCTCACACTCCTCCCGGTGATAGGGCTTCTCTCTCAGAAGTACTGGGAGTTGACCGGAATCCTGCTGGCCCTATATCAGGTGGAGAGGAACCCCTCAGAGCGCTTGGGCTGAGGGAGCAGCACTCAGTGCCTGTAGATGATGGGCTGGTGGTGCCAAGGCCGCGGTGGGGGCGGGCGGGGGTGGCGGGGAGAGGCGGGCCCAAGCATTGCGGAGTCCAGCCTGTGGCTGACGGCTGCTGTGCTCATGTCCAGGTGTGAGCATGAACGTCCAGCCCATGTACCTGGGGGAGAGCGCACCCAAGGAGCTCCGAGGGGCTGTGGCCATGACCTCAGCCATCTTCGCCGCCCTGGGGGTCGTGATGGGTCAGGTGGTTGGACTCAGGTAAGTGCCGCCCCCCCACCCCACGTGCACTGAGAGGTTGGAGGGATGCCAGGGAAAGCCCTTCTTCACCAAAATTTCTCCCCTACCCACCCAAGTGGATTAAGACGTTGCTTCCTTGTATGAAGTCGTTGAAACCCTGTCCATGTGCATCTGGCCAGTGTGGTGTCAGTCAGACACACTTGGTGTGAGTCACCCTCTTCTCGCCTCTCCGGATCAGGGAGCAAAGAGGAGAGGGTGCAGGTTTGGGCTTTTAAAGGGAGCGTGTCCTGTTTATCCCAGAAAAGGGAGGTGAGGGCAGAGCCCTGTGCCCTGGGAAGAGCCCTGGGGAGAGGAGTTGCCAGGGATGAGGTGGGGCTATGACCCTGTCCTATCGTGGGTCCCTACCTGGGTGTCCAGACCCAGAGCTGGTTGGGAAGAGGCACAGGGTAATGCAAACCCTCTGCCCTCAGGGGGGGCCGGTAGGGGACAGAGCTCTGACAAGGAGGCACCTGGCCCAGCCTCTCCTCTATCTCCCCAGGGAGCTCCTGGGTGGCCCGCAGGCCTGGCCCCTGCTGCTGGCCAGCTGCCTGGTGCCTGGGGTGCTCCAGCTGGCCTCCCTGCCCCTGCTCCCCGAGAGCCCACGCTACCTCCTCATTGACTGTGGAGACTCCGAGGCCTGTCTGGCAGGTGAGTCCCTGACCTCGGGCCCCCAGACCACCCTTGACCATGGGGCACATCTGGCCAGAGCATGTGGGTCCTTATTTCCTGGGTCGCATTTATTCAGGAAAAGCTATCCCTCTCTTTGTGCCTCAATTTCATGATCCATCCATCCCTTCAGAGCTCTTTATCAAGGGGCTGTCCTAAGCGCCAAGGCAGTGGGATGGAACAGACCCAGCACCTGCCATCTGGGAACCCCCAGGGTGGTGCAGAGAAGGAGCGCCACCTGCCCCCTGCCTGACGTGCAAGATGAAGAAACACTGAGTAAGACCTCAAGGGCCCAATGCCAGCTGGGCTGATGGTCTTCCCTGTTAGCTATGGCCACGATAATGATGCCAAAGGAACAATCCCCAAATCTCTGGCTTAAAGCACACAGTCCTTCACGTTGGGCTGGCTCATGGTGTCGGGGTCAGCTGGGGCTGGCCAGTTGAGGCTGGTCTGAGCTGGAGCAGTTCAGCTCTGCTGCACACACTGCTCCTTGCACTCTTGGTACTGACAGACTAGCCCGGAAGGCAGATCCAACTGCACAAGCACTTTCCAAACCTTTGGTCCCTTCCTGCCCACTGACCTCCCATTAGCCAAGGAGAGTCACGTCACTGAACCCAAAGTCCAGAGATAGGAAAATCCATGGCATCTCCACTCATGTGGCAAGGGGCGAAGACCAGGGCCCACTAATGTATTCTTCCCAGCTTGCCATGGCCACAGTTATTATTCATGTCCCTGCCCTGAGCAGGAACATGCTCAGTGCTATCCGGAAACACCCCCCACCCCCACCAAGTCTCACCCAATCATGGCATCAGGCTTGAAGTCCAGGGTCTTAAGATCATGTCAAATCTATATATGCCTTTTCTTGAGCCAAAGACCCAAGAGATAAACAGAAGTCTTCCACCTCGCGCGCACTCAGCAGACACTGGTGAAAAACTGTTTTTCAAAAAAGAGGCGGCAAGGAGGCAGAAAGCAGTTGCCGATCCACAGCAATGCTGAGTGCCCCTGGGGAAACGCTGCCAGCCTCCCCTGCCCTGGGATGGAGAGTGCTCCTGCATGAAGCCCTGGCTCTGCCCCCAGGGAGGGGCTCCCCAGGCCACTGAGAATCTGGGTGTCACGGTAGCACTTTGGAGTCATTTAACTGTAATATGACTCCACAAGACAATTCAGTGTTAAACAGCGATTATGTTATTCAGTGGAGTCCAGGCTGTGACATATAGAATCATAGACTGTCAGGACTAGAAAGGGCCTTAGGGATCATTTTCTTCAGCACCCTCGTGGTACAGATTAGAAATGCCTAAAGGAAGACAGGGACTTAGTCAAGACTCTTCAGCTGTTCGGGGTAGATTTAAGATCAGACTGTGAGCCTCCTGACATTATCGCCTTCCTTTTCTATCACCTTCCTTGACACCTGAAGAGGGCCCTGGAAAATGTACCTATAGAAAACTGGGGCACAGAAGCCTTTACATTTCAAACCGTCTTGGTGTCTTTTCATCCAGGCCGGCAGAGCTTCTGTCAATACAACTTTCCCCCAAAATGATGTGAACTTTCTGTGCATTTGATTTATGTGCCAGAAAGTCACGCCCACAATTCTTGTCGAGACATGCTTCTCTCTTGCAACCTAATTACTGGAATCTAGGGCATGTCGAGCTGCGGAGGACCAATACCCTTAAGCCTCTGTAATGCCCGTTTTTCCAGCCCGGAGGGTCCATGAGGCACTGCAGGAAGCCATACCCTTGATTTGATCTTTACCCTCAGCCCAGGGCTCACTGGCCTTGCTCTGGATCTAGTCTTTGCTCTCAGGCTGTGATTTAACTTAGGACTCTGCTAGATGGAGAAGCTAGAGATGAAAAACAGATTTCTTTTTCTTTTTTATTTAACTAACCTAGCAAGCTCTGAAATAAGTTAAATTGGATTAAATTGTGTTCCCTCTGAAGGTCTTTTTGAGCTCATTTTCCTTACAATCAGCTCAGAATACTCAGGTAAAGGCAGCTAGCTCATGCTTTCGACGCTTGGAGATCTCTTTGCCCAAGTCCAGAAGTTCATTAGACCTGTTTTGTTTCTTGCACGTTACACGGGCTTTCATTCTTCCAGCCTCCTCACCGTCCTCTGCCTGGTTAGGAACCAACACTGCATGTCATAGGTCCTAGTTATGGCGTCACCTACTCCCATACCAGGGGTTTTTTTAGTCCGTTTTTTTTCTTGCTGCCTAACAGTCGCACCTCCGCGGGAGACCAAGGAAATGATTACTTAGCCCAAGCTTCTGAGTTCTCGGGTTGGCTGATGAAGGTTAGGTCTGGCTGGAGGCTCTGTCACTGGTGTAGGTCAGCTGGGCATTGGCTGATCTAGGACGGTCCCAGCTGGGCCATCTCTGCTTTTTCCTGGGACCAGTGGGCCAGCCCCACCGCAAGTTTTTATGATGATGACAGAAGACCAAACAGAAACCAGCAGGTCTCTTGAGGCTGTATTGGAACACGCGGCACGCCCTCCTACAGCCTAATTCTAGGGGCCGGAGCGAGTCGCAGGGCCGAACCCAGCACCAAGGGGCGGGTGTATACATGCCTCTTTAGTGGGAGCAGCTACCAAATCCCATGGCCCAGGGAGGGGTGAACTGAGACTGCAGTGGAGATCGGCCACAGTTGTGTCCTGTGTGATGCCCCCGCACAACCCCGAGTTTCTAAAGCCCTTTCTGCTCCGTGGTGCTGTGAACTGATCATCCCCATCAGACCAAGGGGACCCTGGGAAGGCGAAAGGAGGTGGGCGTGGGCAGCTCACTGTGGGGGTCACAGAGGGCCTGGGGGAGGGGAGCTCAGCGTCCTCTGCCCTGCCTCCTCCCCCAGCGCTGCAGCGGCTGCGGGGCCCCGCGGACCTGGCCGAGGAGCTGGCCGAGTTGGAGCGGGAGCGCGCCGCCTGCGAGGGCCGGCGCGCGCGGCGCCCGTGGGAGCTGTTCCGGGACTGCGCGCTGCGGAGGCAGGTGACGAGCCTGGTGGTGCTGGGCGGGGCCATGGAGCTGTGCGGGAACGACACGGTGAGCAGTCCGGGCCAGGCCGGGGTTGGGGGGAGAGGGGAGGGGGAAGGGCCGGCGGGGAGGGCCGGTGCGCCTCGGCCTCTCGCCCCTCCCCCCCTCCCCCGCGGCAGGTGTACGCGTACGCGTCGGCAGTGTTCAGCCAGGCGCGGATTCCTCCGGAGAAGGTCCAGTACGCCGCCATCGGGACCGGGGGCTGCGAGCTGCTGGCGACGCTGCTCAGCGTGAGTCTGCCTCCGGGATGACACCTCATCCCCCAGCCCTGCGGCGGACCCTTGGGGGTGCTGGCCCTCCGGGGACCGCAGGCCTCAGCGCTAAGCCACTTCCACTTCAGGTCGCTATGTTAAAATACGGCGAGTTAGCAAGCACTTATCGAGCATCTAGTTTGCCGGGCTTCCTCATGAGGCCCCTCCCCACTGCTGGCCCGCAAACCGAGGGGACCGCGACCGTGGCCCACACCAGTGAATCAGTGAGGGCTCCTTTCCTTTGCAGTGTGTGGTGATCGAGAGGGTGGGCCGACGGATGCTGCTGATGGTGGGGTACGGCCTGATGACCTGCTGGGGGAGCGTCTTCACAGCGGCCCTGTGCCTGCAGGTAGCTGGGCGTAGATGAGGGCGGGGCGTCGGCCCTGTGCCTGCAGGTAGCAGGGCGTGGATGAGGGCCGGGCGGCTGGGCCCCGCCTGACCTCCCCTCACCACCACCTCACCCCCGCCCCTCTGCCGCAGAGCTCCCTCCCCTGGATGCCCTACCTGGCCATGTCCTGCGTCTTTGCCTTCATCCTCAGCTTTGGCATTGGCCCTGGTGAGTGGGAAGAGCTCCTGTCTTTGGGCCTGGCTGAAGGAGCACGGATGTCTGGGTGAAGGATGCTTGGGTGTGCCCTCCCCCCACTGTACAGGCTTCTGGGAGGGAATGGCTGGAGGAGCGCTGGAAGGGCCCCACTTTCTTGTCTGGGGCAAGGTGGGGGGAAGGCCGGCCAGGGAGCCCTGGCTGGCAGCCTCCTGTCCCCACTCCTCCTTCCAGCCGGAGTGACCGGGATCCTGGCCACAGAGCTGTTTGACCAGATGGCCCGGCCTGCTGCCTACATGGTCTGCGGGATGCTCATGTGGACCATGCTCTTCCTAGTCGGGCTGGGGTTCCCCTTCATCGTGGTAGGCCTTCCCGCCCCTCCCTCCCGGGGGCCCTGCCGTAGGTTTTGTCCTTGTCAGCATGAGAACCCCAGGGGAGGCTCCATCCAGGAGGTGTGAGACTGAAGGGGATGGGGCTTATCTGAGCCAAGAGGGTCGAGTCCCTCATCAGGACCTGTGGTGGGGCCTTCCATGTGGGGGCTGAATGGGCCACACCAGAGCTTGGGTCTCTTAACCCACAGGAGGGCTTGTCCCACTTCCTCTATGTTCCTTTCCTCTGTGTCTGTGTCTGTGGGGCCGTCTACACTGGCTTCTTCCTCCCTGAGACCAGAGGGAAGAGCTTCATGGACATCTCAGAGGAATTGCACAGACTCAACTTCCCCGGGGTGGAGCCAGGGCCCCGCATGGACAGGCCGGAGGTCATCCGGTCCACAGAACTCTAGCTCAGCAGGTTTGGCTGGGGCCCAGCCGGCTGCTGCTCTTCCCTCGGGCCCTCTCCATTCACTAGCCCTGCATCCCCTTGTTTAATGGGTGTTTGTTGAGCACCTACTGTGTGCAGGCCTGGTATTCAGCCATCAGTGGTGAGCCGGACAGATGGGGTCTGGGACCTCTCGGTGCTCCCTGTCTGGAGGCAGTTAACAGGAAACCAATAAAAACACAATTACAAACTTGGGCGGACTTTCCTGGCAGTCCAGTGGTTAAGACTTCGCCTTCCAATTCAGGGGGTGCGTGTTTGATCCCTGCATGGGGAGCTAAGATCCCACATGCCTCGCAGCCAAAAAATCAAAACATGAAACAGAATAAATATTGTAACAAATTTTTAAATTTTTATTTATTTATTTATTTTTGGCTTGCTTTATTTATTTATTTATTTTTGGGTCTTCATTGTGGCGAGCAGGCTAGCGGTTCTAGCTGCGGTGAGCGGGGGCTACTCTTCATTGTAGTGCGTGGGCTTCTCATTGCGGTGGCTTCTCCTTGCGGAGCACAGGCTGTAGGCGCGCGGGCTTCAGTAGTTGTGGCACGTGGGCTCAGCAGTTGTGGCTCACAGGCTCTAGAGCGCAGGCTCAGTTGTGGCGCATGGGCTCAGCTGCTCCGCGGCATGTGGAATCCTCCTGGACCAGGGCTCAAACCCGTGTCCCCTGCATTGGCAGGCAGATTCTTAACCACTGCACCACCAGGAAAGCCCTATTGTAACAAATTCAATAAAGACTTTAAAAAAGGTCTACATCAAAAAAATCTTAAAACAAAACAAAACAAACTTGGGGAAATGAAGTGGAAGAAAATACAGCTTCTGAAGGGTGTGTATACCAAGGGGTGTTTGAGAGGGGAGTGGTCAGGGAAGGATTTTCTGAGGAATTGATTGCTAAAAATCAATTTTATTGAGGTATAATTTACATACAATAAAATGTATCCATGTTAAGTTTACGTTTGATAAGTTTTGACAGGTGTACATATCCATGAACCACCACCACCATCAAGGTAGACCGGTCACATCATCTCCAAAGTTCCATTGTGCCCCTTTGCAATCAATACTCTGCCCGACCCCAGGCCCTAGGCAACCGCGGACCTGCCTTCTGTCACTACAGGTCAGATTTCTTTTTCAGAATTTGATATAATTTCATACCATATGTATGCATTCGTGTCTGGCTTTGCTCCAGATAAAGTTTTTGAGGTTCATGCGTGTTGTTGCATGTATTAGCATATATCCCTTTGTATGGCTGAATAGTATTCCACTGTATGGATATACCATCATCTGTTAACCCATTTCCCTGCAGGTGGACATTTGGCTGTTTCTAATTGGTTGTTGTTTTTTTAAAAAATACATTTATTTATTTTATTTATTTATTTTTGGCTGCATTGGGCCTTCGTTGCTGCGCACAGGCTTTCTCTAGTTTCAGCAAGTGGGGGCTACTTTTTGCCATGGTGCGCCGACTTCTCATTGCGGCAGCTTCTCCTGTTGCGAAGCACGGGCTCTAGGCACGCGGGCTTCAGTAGTTGTGGTATGCGGGCTCTAGAGCGCAGGCTCAGTAGTTGTAGCACACGGGCTTAGCTATTCCGCGGCATGTGGGATCTTTCCAGTCCAGGGCTCGAACCCATGTCCTCTGTATTGGCAGGCGGATTCTTAACCACTGAGCCACCAGGGAAGCCCTGTTTCTAATTGTTAGCCATGATGAATAAAACTGTTATGAACATCCCTGCACAAGTTGTGTAGATGTATGCTTTCATTTCTTTGGGGTAAATGAATTGCTGAGTTTAATAATGAACGTATCACTTTGTTATAAAGCGGAAACTAACACACCGTTGTAAAGCAATTATACTCCAATAAAGATGTTAAAAAAAAATAATGAATGTATGTTTAACCGTAGCAGAAACTGTTTTCCAAAGTGCATATACTGTTTTACATTCCTGCTGGCAATTGATGAGACTTCTGGATGTTCCAAATCCTCGTCAGCATTTGGCAATGTCACTCTTCTTAATCTAGCCATTCCACTGAGTGTGTAGTGGCGTCTTGTGGTTTTATTGAGGTATTTCCCTGATGGCTAATAATGCTGAGCATCTCTTCGTGTGCTAATATGACCATTCACGTATCTTCTTTTGTGAAGACTCTGTTCAAGTCTTTTGCCCACTATTTTTAAAAGATATTTTTTAGAGTAGTTTTAATTTCACAGCAAAATTGAGAGAAAAGTACAGAGATTTCCCATATGCCCCCTCTCCCACACTCACACAGCCTCCTATTATCAACGTCCCCCACCAGAGTGGGACGTTTGTTACAATCCACGACCCTACATTGACACGTCATTATCACACCCAAAGTCCACGGTTTACATTAGGGTGCACTCCTGTAGTTTTACATGCTATGGGTTTGGACAAATGTATGATGACATTATGCACCATGATAGTATCATGCAGAGTATTTTCCCTGCCCTAAAAATCCTCTCTGTTCTACATGGTCATCCCTTTCCTGCCCCTGCCCAGCGCCTGGTGACCACTTATCTTTCTATGGTCTCTACAATTTTGTTTTCTCCGGAATGTCATATGGTTGGAATCATAGAGTATGTAGCCTTTTCAGACTGGCTTCTTTCACTTAGTAATATGCGTTTAAGTTTCTTCCATGTCTTTCCATTGCTTAATAGTTCTTTTTGCACTGAGTAAAATTCCATTGTCTGAATGTCCCAAAGTTTATTCACCTACTGAAGGACATTTTGGTTGCTTTTGCCAATTGTGAATAAAGCTGCTATATACATCCATGTGCAGGTTTTTGTGTGGACATACATTTTCACCTCCTTTGGGTAAATACAAGAAGCATGATTGCTGGATCGTAGGGTAAGAGTATGTTTAGTTTTGTAAGAACCTGCCAAACTCTCTTCCAAAGTGGCTATACCATTTTAATTCCCATCAGCACTGAATGAGAGTTCCTGTTGCTCCACATCCTCACAACATTTGGTGTTGTCAGTGATTTTGGCCATTCTAATAAGTGTGTGGTGGTATTTTGTTGTAATTTGCACTTCCCAGATGACAAACATGGAACATCTTTTTGTATGCTAATTTGCCATCTGTATATATCTTCTTTGGTGAGTGTCTGTTAAAAGTGTTTTGGGACTTCCCTGGTGGTGCAGTGGTTAAGAATCCACCTGCCAATGCAGGGGACACGGGTTCGCGCCCTGGTCCGGGAAGATCCCACATGCCGTGGAGCAACTAAGCCTGTGTGCCACAACTACTACTAGAATCTGCAAGCCACTGAGCCCGCGTGCCACAACTACTGCAGCCTGTGTGCCTAGAGCCTGTGCTCGGCAGCAAAGAGAAGCCACCTCAATGAGAAGCCCGCACACTGCAACAAAGAGTAGCCCTCGCTTGCCGCAAATAGAGAAAGCCCGTGCACAGCAACGAAGACCCAATGCAGCCAATAAATTAATTAATTAATTAAAAAAAAAACTGGCTGTTTTTAAAAATCAAGTTGTTTGTTTTCTTATTGTTGAGTTTTAAGGGTTCTTTATATATTTTGGATAACAGTCTTTGATCAGATGCATCTTTTGCAGATATTTTCTCCCAGTCTGTGGTTTGCCTTTTCATTTTCTTGACAGTGCCTTCCACAGAGCAGCCGTTTTTATTATTTATTTATAAAATGTATATATATATTTTAATAAATTTATTTATTTATTTTTGGTTGCATGGGGTGTTCATTGCTGCATGCAGGCTTCCTCTAGTTGTGGCGAGCGGGGGCTACTCTTTGTTGCGGTGCACAGGCTTCTCATTGAGATGGCTTCTTTTGTTGTGGAGCACGGGCTCTAGGCACGCGGGCTTCAGTAGTTGTGGCTCGCGGGCTGAGTTGCCCCATGGCATCTGGGATCCTCCTGGACCAGGGCTCGAACCCGTGTCCCCTGCATTGGCAGGTGGATTCTTAACCACTGCGCCACCAGGGAAGTCCCTGTATATATATATTAAACTCTTTCCTTTTTAAATTAATTTATTTTATTTATTTTTGGCTGCATGGGGTCTTCGTTGCTGTGTGCGGGTTTTCTCTAGTTGCTGTGAGCGAGGGCTACTCTTCGTTGCGGTGCACTGGCCTCTCATTGCCGTGGCTTCTCTTGCTGCGGAGCGCAGGCTCAGTAGTTGTGGTGCACGGACTTAGTTGCCCCGTGGCATGTGGGATCCTCCTGGACCAGGGCTCAAACCCATGTCCCCTGCATTGGCAGGCAGATTCTTAACCACTGCACCACCAGAGAAGCCCATTTTTAAAGTCTTTATTGAATTTGTTACAATATTGCTTCTGTTTTATGTTTTGGTTTCTTGGCCTGGAGGCATGTGCGATCTTAGTTCCTGGACCAGAGATGGAACCCGCACCCCCTGCATTGTAAGGCGAAGTCTCAACCACTGGACCACCAGGGAAGTCCCCAGATGTTTTTAATTTTAAAGAAGTTCAGCTTATGAATTCTTTCATGGATTGTGTTGTATCTAAAAACTGATCACCACATCCACAGTCATCTAGTGTCCACCATTTTTTTTTTAAGCTGCACTGCGTGGCTTGCAGGATCTCAGTTTCCCGACCAGGGATTGAACCCGGGCCCAGTGAAAGCGCCGAGTCCCAATCACTGGACCACCAGGGAATTCCCTTATTCATTTACTTTTAATGGATGTCCAGTGGTGCTGGCACTGTTTGTTGAAAAGACCATCTTTTCCCCATTGCACTACCTTGGCACTTAGGTCAAAAAAACAATTGATCATTGTTGTATCATAAAGAATTTGTCTGGCTTTCAGTAGGAAGCAGTAACCGCCAAATCAGCAGAAGCGGCAAGCAGTAGGTTCTCTGGGGAGCGAGAACTCTCTGAGTCGGGGTCAGGCGAGGTCTCATGGAGAAGTCACCTGGAGCTGGCTTCCTGAGGACAGGCCCAGCTGGGGTTCCTTTGGAGGCAGGAGTGTTGAAGGATGGGACTGAAGGCCTGTGGGTCCGGTAAACGCGGAGCTTTCTGGAAGGCAGGTGTCAGCACTCTGGGAGCCCTCTGTGTGTTCTCCCAGCTTCTCTCTGGCAACTGCCCCATCTCCACCTCTGCTGACCTGCCTCCCCAGCTGGAGGGGAGGGGGAGAAGATTTTGGGGGCCAAGGGCTCCCGGTGTGTGTGCGCTGTTGTTCAGCAGGTGATTATAGAGCCCCTGGGGATGCCGGGGTGTTAATGTTCTATTGCTCCTAGAACAAATTACCACAAATCGAGCAGCTTAAAACAACACGTTTATTATCTCAGTTTCTGTGGGTCACAATCTAGTACAAAGTGACTGGTCGTCTTCTTCAGGTCTCACGGCCGAAGTCAAGGCGTCTCCAGGTCAAATAGGGAGGAACCCACTTCTGAGCTCATTCAAGCTGCTGGCAGAATTCAGTTCCTTGCAGCTGAACGACTGAGGCCCCTTCATCTTCAAAGCCAGTAACGGCACATCTGAGTCCTTCTGCTTCGAGGCTCTCTGACCGCCCCTCCTGCTGCATCTCTTACTTGAGCTGGAGAAAATTCTCTGCTTTTAAGGGCTCAAGTGATTACGTTGGCCCCACCCAGATAATCCATGACAACCTCCCTACTGTAAAGTCTGTAGCCCTAATTACATCTACAAAGTGCCTTTTGCCAAGTAAGGTAACATATTCACAGGTTCCAGGGAATCGGGTGTGGTCGTCTTTGGAGGCCCTCCGCCTGCTACCTAGTAATGGGTCAGAAGGTAGGCCACAGCAATGTCCCCCACCTCATGCAGCCCAGAAAGGAAGCAGTAACTCGCAAACAGATATGGTGACGGCCTTGAAGTAGAGGACCTGATGGAGCCAGGAGCTCTGGGGCTTTCCTGACGAACTGAGCGACAGCGTTCCAGGACCAACGCCCAAGCCAGGAGCCAGAAGCCAGGAGCACGGGCCCCGAACAGTGGCTCACCTACACGGTGTCGCAGGTTATTTGCTGGCAAGGCTTCAATGTGTCACCCACTTCCACTATCAGAGAACCGCCAACCAGGTGCTGGCTCCTGAATCTTCTGGCTGGAGTCACTTGTGTCAGTTCTGTTCACATTTCACTGGGCCAGGCAAGTCACATGGCCAGATCTGCTGCCAGTGGGTGGGGAGACAGACCCCTCCCCCAGGCAGGCCAGGCCAGGCCAAAGGTGGTGCCAGCTAACTTAGGCTAAGGCAGTGTGGGGGCCGGAGAAGTGAGGGTAAAGGGACAGTGGATGGAGGTACATTTCACTGGCAGGCGATCAGGGGTGGGAGAATAGTCATGCACCTGGATTTGGACACAGGTAGCAGGACATGCGGAGTTGGCTGCTGGGGCTCGGAGGAGCACCCCGGGCTGGAGACAATGCATGGGGTGCATCAGTGGTAACAGAGCCCTGGGCACAGGAAGTCTGCTGGGGTGTGGGAGTGGGGAGGGATATGACCTGGGGCCCACCTGGAGGGATCCACATTTAACAGAGTATTTGCACAGCTGGGCCATGTGACCTCCTGCCTGAGGCCGCCTGCTCCCACAGGCATGGTGGCCTTGCTCTATCACATGCCCAGTGTCCAGGCCAGTGTGTGCTGTGCCACCTTAACCAGACCACACCTGCCAGAGACCAAGGACAGGACCTCCCTGGAGAGCTCTGAGACTTGGCCAAACCAGCATGAGCCAAACCCCCTCGAGTGCCTGCAGAGCTCTGCTCCCCAGCACAGCCCCCCCACCAGGGTCTCCTCAGAGCGGGAGTCGGGTGGCCCTCCTGCCCAGGAATGGCAGGGCCTGCAGGCTCATCCCTGGCCCTGTCCTCGTCCTGCCGTGTCATGGCTAACTTCATTCATTCATTCAGCCAGTAGTTAGTCCATGTCTCTTGTATGTTTGGCACCTACTAGGTGCCCCCTGAGCTGACCAACAGTGGAAGAGAGAGACTGCACCCAGGGCTCTGTGAGAGGGCATCCGCACAGGACCTGGCTAGGGTGGGGCTTCCCTGAGGAGCTCAAGTTTCCAGACCTGCAGAGGGGTTGTCCAGGGAACCGGATGGGGCTTTGGCGTGGGCTCTGAGACGGAGTTGCTGACTGCCTTTGGAACCCCTCCTACTCCCTGCCCCTCCCCTGGGCACCTCCCAGCATCCTTACCCACCGTGAAGAGCAGGGGTGCAGGGAAGGCCTCTGGATGGTGACTCGCTTGTGGAAGCCCCCTCCCACCTGCATCAATGACCACCCCTCCCCATCACACACACACGCGCGCGCGCGCGCACGCGGAGACTGCGGACACACAAGGGCTCAGTGGAATGAGCTGGGACTCCATCTTCTTGTCCGGCTGTGATCTGCTGGAGGGCCAGGGGCCATCTGTCCCGCTAAAAGCCGCATCCCCGCTGCTCCCGGCACACAGACGTCGCTGTGACTAGATGAAAGGACAAACGAGGGACAGGCAGATTTCTGGCCGCCGCGTGGAGAACTTTGAGGAGGTGCTCAGGGCCAATGGCCGACTCTGCAGTGGCTCCGAGTTCCGCCGGGCGGGCTGGGCCTCCGCAGGCGGTGACGTCACCAGGCGCGAGCGCGCCGCGGCCTCGGGGGCGGGGCCTCCGCCGGCTGGGGCGTCACGGGAGGCTGGGCCGCAGCCGCACTGGGCGGGGCGCCGGGCGGCGGTCACGTAGCTCCGAGGTTTCCCGGCGGTGTTTGCGCGCGAGTCGGTTGGTTCCTGCATCCCCGTCTTCGCCGTCCCTCGCCATCATGCCGATGTTCCTGGTGAACACCAACGTGCCCCGCGCCTCTGTGCCGGACGGGCTCCTCTCCGAGCTCACCCAGCAGCTGGCGCAGGCCACTGGCAAGCCGGCGCAGGTCTGCGGGGAGGGCCCGGCCAAGCGGTCCCGGGCTGGGGCGGGAGGTGGCCCCGGGATGGGGCTTGGGCGGGGAAGGCGGCTCCGGGATGGGGCTCCGGGAGGGGAAGGGATGGGGGCGTCCGGGCCGGCGAGGCCAGGAGGCCCGCTGACCGCTGCCCCTCCCCCGCAGTACATCGCGGTGCACGTGGTGCCGGACCAACTCATGGCCTTCGGGGGCTCCAGCGAGCCGTGCGCACTCTGCAGCCTGCACAGCATCGGCAAGATCGGCGGCGCGCAGAACCGCTCCTACAGCAAGCTGCTGTGCGGCCTGCTGGCCGAACGCCTGCGCATCAGCCCGGACAGGTGTGTGGGCGTCGGGGGACAGGGGGCGCGCGGCCACGGCGGCCACCTCGCAGCCGGCTTAGACCCGCTTCCTCCCCCGCAGGATCTACATCAACTACTACGACATGAACGCGGCTAACGTGGGCTGGAACGGCTCCACCTTCGCCTGAGTGTCGCGCCCCGGGCTCCCCTGCCCGCGTCCCGCAACCTGCGCGCGGTTTTCTGCCCGCCCCGCCCCAGCGACCCCACCTACCGGGACGGAGAAATAAACGGTGTGGAGACTGGGGCTGCCTCGGGCTTCCTTGCCTTGCGGAGGAATCGGTGCAGGGCTGGGTCAGTGACTGGGGAACCGAGGTCGGGAGGGGTGCCCCCAGAATCTGCAGCCTAGCCTCTCCACGCCCCCAGCCCCCAGCAGAGGGCCCAGCTGTGGTTAGCATCCTGCCCAAGGCCGCAGACCCCGGAATCCTACGGGAATTCGTCGTCGATAGTCCCCCACCCCCCACCTCCCGCAGAGGCCGGACTATCTTTCGGGCTAGGGCTGGGGGGGAAGGGGGAGGGGTCAGAATCTGAGTGGGGGCGGGGGGGGGGAAGAAGGCCTTCCCCACTCCATCCAGGGTCACTTTTCGATAGGCTGCTGCCTCAGTGTCTTGAGTTGGGAAATCCCGTTGTTCTGGAACTTTGCAACAGCTTTTGGGTCTGGTAGGAGGGAAGGTGCCCAGGAGGTGATTCCTGGTTATGTTGCCCTGTTCACCCCAGTTCTGGGCCTGGGCTCTGCTCCCCTCAGGCACAGCAGTTCCCTGAGATAACACCCCCTGTAATTTGGGTACCATTCAGGTCTTATGGTGCAGCACCTCTGAAAGCCTCCAGGTGGCTAGTTAACCCCACTAGGACTCCGGAGGTCCTGGCGCTGAGGGTACCCTGTGAAAACAAAGTCAGTGTCAAGGTCCAGTGTAACTGGGGTCTCCTGGCCTAGGATCCCTTCTCCAAGTGCAGGGGCTCACTCCCTCGTGGGGGCAGCGATAGGGCAGCAGGCAGTCCTGGTGCTGCCACGAGGTGCTGCTTGCTCAGGTCCAGTCGCCTTTGGGCTGAACACTTTACTGCCCTGCAGCGTGAGCACCTCCATGGGCCCTGGCAGCGACTCCTTCCAAATGAGCCCCAGCCATGAGCACTGGGAATTTGTGTGAAGGGCCAGCTCCACCCTTCCCGCACTGCCTGCCCTGGGGGAGAAGTCCAGTTCATTGCAGCTGCTGGCACAGAGAAGGGGCTCCTCTGGCCACATGAACCCCATTCCTGGGGGCCTCACCTCTGGATTCCTGCTGGCC
The DNA here is from genome assembly GCF_963455315.2 of Globicephala melas. Lineage (NCBI taxonomy): Eukaryota > Metazoa > Chordata > Mammalia > Artiodactyla > Delphinidae > Globicephala > Globicephala melas. The sequence goes on from NC_083326.1 coordinate 64,342,332, forward strand.
CCGAGCCATTGAAACCCTTTGTTCTTTCTCAGCCCCTAAGATAGTCAGGAACATCCTAGATGGAGGTGATTTTTTTAAATTCCACAGAATTTAAGTGAATTTGTTTTTGGAAGCTGAGGGCTCTGGGGAAAAGGGTTATTACTACTTGGACCAAGCCTCTGGAGCTCTTCCCTTCTGATGCTGGGAGTGAGGATCAGGCCCACCTTTGAGTGATACACAGTGACAAGGGCCACCTTGTATGTGTGCTGGGGCCTGGGGTGGCCACGGGCTCCTTCCTTGGGACGGCTGCCAGTGGCCCAGCCCATGTGGCACCCACTGTGGCTTCAGTGTGAACTCCCAGCAGGCAGGGGCAGGAAGCTTTGGGTGCCCATCCTAGGCTTGTAGCAGGCCACACTTGCCCTCTGATTATGGCAACTTCAGAACAGCCCAGGCCCCGGGGCTGCCTAGCCCAGTCCCTTGGCACTTTCCACTTGGATCCACCCCCTACCCCACACCTCTGGGGCAGAGTGCCAGTGCCAGCTTGCGCATTCAGATGCCTGAGGGCTGCTCTCCTTCGGTCCAGGTCCAGGGGGCACTCTCCACCCTCAGCCCCCAGTCAGCTCCCTGGGTATTGAGGATTTACTTCCAGGACAGTGGGGACAGTCGTGACCTTTGAAAGGAGGAGAGTCGGTTCAAGGGAGTCTGGAGGGCGTAGCCCATCTTTCGGAGGGGATGCTCCTCTTCCACAGAGATCTTCCAGTTCACCTCAGTCTCGTTCTGTCCTCAGCGAGGGGACTGGAGTCAGTCTCCGTGCTGGGGGAGGGGGTGGGGGGGTGGCATGGCTCCAGCTGCAGCCAAACATCACTCAGCCTGGCTCGTGGCCTGGGGCTTCCCTCTTGGGTATGAGCACCTGCCCTGTGACAGGCTCCTGCCTCGGCCTGGCCTTTGTCACATCCCCTGAGCTCCCCAGCTCTGTGCCCCCCAACCCCCAAGTTCCCAGCACACAGCCTCTTCCCCCTGCTCTTGGCCTTCACCTTGATTCACCACACCACACGAGGTCGTGAGAGCAGGGGCCTAGGTGTCTGTGAGCATCTTATCCGACTCCTTCATTTCACAGGTGAGGACACCATCCTGGTTCCTGGGGTGTGTCGACACCAGGCCACCACCTCCCAGCGTCAGACTTCACATTCCCTCCCATTGCCCCCAGCTAGGACTTTCACCTTGTGGCCTCACATGAGCCATGGGGGTCTCCCCAGCTGTAGGGGTCTCTGAGGGCCAAGGAGGCTGGGCACCTGCTGTGTTGGGGAGGATGGAGGGGCTCTGGAGGGCAGAGCATGGCACGCTGCCCCCATGAATCAGGGAGCGCCAGAGGCTCTGGTCAGCTGGGGTGTCGCACAGCAGTGGCTCCTTGGACGGGAAAAAGGGGGCAACTGTGGATCAGGGTCCCACATTCTTTTTTTTTTTTTTTTTTGGGTCCCACATTCTTAACCCTGCCCGCCATGCTCCCAAGCCCCTTGGAGCTAATAACCGTCCCTGCATGCCGAGGAGAGCAGCTGCTGCACCTCCCTCTCAAGACATCTGTCCCCAGTCCCAGTCCTCCCCCACGCCCCGCCCCACACCCGGCCAGCTCCATTTCCTCCGAAGCATGGGCTCCGCTGCCCACCAAGCATCCATCCCTTCCCCTGATGCCACCAGCTGCCCCAAGGCCCACAGGGGTGCCGTCAACCTTCAAAACAGCAGCAAAAACTCATTTCCAAATAACAGCTCGAACTGAGATGTGGGACAGATGGGGGTGGAGGCACAGACTGCCACCCGCTCTCCACCATTGCCCCAGTGGTACCGCATCACCTGCCAGCAAAGACCCCTGGCCTCTGGGGCAACCAGCACCTTCAGCCCCGGTTTGCAGCCTGGCACCTCCCTTGCCGGTGCTGTTCCTTCTGCATCGAATGCCTTTCCCCCACCTGCTCACTGGGAGCCCCACACTGCACCCTTCTAGGATGCCTTCCCTGAGGCCACCCAGTGCTGCACGATGCCAAGTACCCTGTGCTTCGGCCCAGGCCCTGTGAGCTGCTTCTGGGTCCTGTGTCCCCCAGCACTCTCTGGGTGGCTGCATCTGGCTCTGTGATCTTTGCGCCGGTGGCCCGGAGGCCACTCGGGGCTTGTCCATTCTGAAGAGCTGGGCAGCGTAGGCTCCCCCTCAGGCCTCCCACCTTGTCCTCTGCAGGCTTGCCCCACTGCCCTGTCCCCTGGTCTGAGACGCCTGCCTCAGGGCTTGCTTCCCCTGGGAGCCTGATCCGAGGGACCCTGGGGTCAAGAGACTGCTTGGCTCCCCTCTGGGCATCAGTTTTCCCCATCTGTGAAATGAAGAGATTCACCACATGTCTTTCCTACATATTCCTTAAACCTCAGAGCTGACGGGACAGCTCAGCCTCTGATACGAGTAATGTGGATCACCAGGGGAGCTGAAGCAGGGAGCAGCGGGCCGTGACTGCACACAGGTCTTGGTATTATCTGGGGAGGTCAGCCAGTCCCAGAGCTTAGGAAGTTTCCAGTGTTTCTGGCCCACTGATGTCCTCCTTGACTCTTTGCCCCCCTTTGCACTAAGTGCTGGCCCCCAAAACTGTGTTTTTGTAAAGCTCTCTCCTGCCACCCAGCCCTTCTTCCCAGCCGTGCAAAGCCAGGTTCCAGCCCTCCAGCCCTCCCAGGGAGAACCAGAATGGGCTTGGAAGATGGGGGCCGGGGGGGGGGCAGCCATACTGCAAACCCACCAGCCATTTGCCCAGATTTCCCCTCCTAGTGAAGTGAGCACACCTCACTTCTGTGTTTGAAGCTGACCTAAAAGAGACAAAAATGGTCAGCTTTCAGAAATTGACTCTGTGCCCTCACTACTGGAGCCTCAGCCCCCATCTGGGGACAGTGGGGTCTGGACTCGATATTCTCATAGGTCTACGCCCCAAACATCCAGACAGGGCTCCAAATCCCAAAGCTACAAATGGGAAGTCTCTGCCACCATGCCCCCTGCCACCTGGTTTCTTTTCCTAATTCTGCTCTCATTTTAATAGGTAATATATTTACCTGGCTCAAATTCAAAGCATTCCAAGGATCCCCAAAGAGAAAGCTCCCTCCTGCCTCCTCCCTCCACCGGGCAGCCCTCTCTCAAATCCCTCTAGAGCTATTTTATGCACATATAACACCCCCTCCCCTCCCCCCAACTTTTTTTTTTTCCCCCACAAATGGTAGCATATTCTACACTAGGTTGTACTTTTTTTTTTTTTTTTTTACTTAAAAGTCTATCTCAGTACCTGAAGAGTCTCCAGTATTCCCTTGTTGGGACCGGCCATGGTTATTCAGCCAGCCCCTATTGAGAGCGTTCGAGCCCTTTCCATCCCTCCACTCTTAGCTCTGCGCTGTTGGCGTCCACGCGTGTGTAGGTATATTTGGAGGATAGGTTCCTAGAAGTAGGATTAGTCAGTCAAAATCGTTGCTGTTTTAATATGGCCAGATGTCCCTCCTAGAAGGGGGTGTAGGGCACCAACCCACTGGGCACAGGGGCATTGCCACCTGTTTTGACTTTGGGCTTCCTGGTGGGGAAAGGCTTTTCACCAGAAGGTGTTAATTTGCATTTTTCTTCTCCCAAGATGGAGTGTCTTTTCCTCTAGTGAATAGCCATTACCTTTTCCTTTTCTGGAAACTAAGTCAAATCCTCAAGTCCATTTTTCCCACTGGGTTGTTTTTTGTTTTAGAGCTTTTTATATATCAGAGAATTTAACCCTTTGCCATGAGTTGCAAATGTTTTCCCAGTTTGGGCCCCAGGGCCTCAGATGTCCCGAGTACTGCTTGGATGAAGCGCTCACGGGCCACATCGATGATGCTAGCAGTAAAAAGGAGCTGCCCCAAATTCCAAAACTGTCAACTTAGCTTATGAATTAGGACCTCTTGTAGGTGCCAGTGCCCTGCTCCCTAAGGAGCTTCTTCCCTCCCACCACTAGCTCTGCAGGGGATGGGGGGCGATGCCCATCTGAACTGTTAACTTTAACACATAAGCCTAGACCTTCCTGAGGATAAAACTGGCCAGTCAAAAAAGCAATGTGGTGACTTCCTTGGTGGTCCAGTGGTTAAGACTCCGCACTCCCACTGCAGGGGGCATGGGTTCGATCCCTGGTCGGGGAACTAAGATCCCACATGCCGCACAGTGCAGCCAAAAAAAAAAAAAAGAAAGGCAACGTGGTGGGGAAATCAGGTGGACTCTGTCAGAACCTTCCAGTAGTTCCCTAGGGAGAACCCAACTCTTCAGGGAGCAAGTCTCCTCTTTTGCGCTCTGATAATTCAGAGGATAATATTGATTCTAAAATAAGCCCATTTCCTTCTTGTTCAGAAAGAAGTGAAAAGACCCTTTGGATTTCATGCCTTTCGACTATTCTTTAAATTCTGGTGAATGCCCAGACTTCCACTCCAGCACTGGGAGTGGCGGGGGCCGAACTAGGCCCCTTCCGGTGAGCTGAGTGCACGGCTTCAGAGAAGAAGGTGAGCGACCCTGCCCACCAGCACATGGGGCTGTGACGCCCAGGTGACACTGCCCCCAGGGAAGCAGCCAGGTAAGAGGTGGCAGAAGCCTCCCATCAGCTTGATCAGCTGTTCAGACTGAGTGACTGATATGATACCAGGGACACCTCACAGCAAAGAGCCCAGGGCCTCCACACCACCAACAGCAAAGCACGAGGAGAGCTGTGCTCTGAGAAGGGTTCAGGAAGGGAGCCCCATTTCCAGGAATGAAGCCTTCGGTGAAGGGCTGATTCCTTGGTGAGTTGCCGCCAGTCAGAACAAAACACAGTGACAAAGCCGAGAAGCAAGTTCAGGCTTTTTAGCCCCCCTACCGGCATTTCAAGTGTAGACAAGGATAAGGACCCTGGTGATCATGGGCAGATAAAAAAGGCCAAAGAAAGACTCGAAGGGTGTAAATTCATACAAGTTTGACATTTAAATCCTCTGTTGAGTCACTTCAATACCATATTTACCAGACAAGCAAGACAAAGAATAGTTAGAATACAGTGAAGACTGGTGCAGAAACAGACATTTTCCAGAACAGAATATGACTTTACAGATACCATACAGAACATGACTTCATATGTGCGGAGAAGAGAAGCTGGCCGGGGAGCAAGGGAAACGAACAGTTCGAGAGTATATTGCTCTGTATCAGGGAATGAAGCCAAGAGGTGCCAATCTCTACAGAGCAAACTAACACCCGGAGGCGGGGTGGTCAATGAAGGACCACATAAGTGGGGAGACCACACACGTCCATGATTGGAGGCAGTGTGGTCTTCCCTTCTCTCCATTCTGCCCTCTGATACAACACTGTCCCAATAGAAATTCCAACAGATTTTGGGTGGAATTTGACAACCAAATTCTAACATTTATTAGACTCCAAAGAGCCAAGAGGAGCCAAAACATTTTCAAGGTGGGAGGACTTCCTTGCCAATGTCAAGATTTCTTAGCAAGCTGCATAAATAAGGTGAAGTGAAATCAGCATGGGGCAGACATCTACACACACATATGGACCCGATATAGGATCAGGGCAGCTTGGAAATCTGTGTGACAGGAAGCACAATTCAATTAGCTGTGCAGGGCCACTGGCCACCACGTGGGGAGAAAGTGCAAACTGGACTTATATTTCATACCCACACAAAAATCAGTTCTCTGTGAATTAAAGACATAAAGATCATAGAAGAGAATATCATCTTAATGACTTCTTAAATGAGGTACGCAAAGCACAAATGACTAAGGAAAAGATGGACACATTTGACCTTATATTAGTAAGACACCGTGAAGAGTCAAAAGACATGCTACACCTAAAGGGTTCATATCCAGATCGTATTAAAAACTGCTACAAATTGGTAATAGACAACCCAATAAAAATTAGCAAAAGATTTTATAAGCCTCTTCACAGAACAGAATATCCAAATGGAAAAGGTGTTCAACCTCAGAAGAGATCAGGGAAATGCAATTAAAGGCCCCACAAGATGCTACTGCTACCCATCATGTTGGCTGTAATTAATCCGCCCACAATCCCACTTCCAGGTATAGACCCTGAAGAAACCTACATCTGGAAACAACCCAAATGTCCATCAAGAACAGAATGGATAAATAAATTGTGGCCTCTTCACGGCATGGAATACAACACAGCAGGGCCATGAACAAGCTACAGGGACACTTACCACTATGGATGAATCGATTTCATTTATTTACAGTTCAAAACCAGGGAGCCCCAAACCACAATGTTCAGAGGTCCAGGCCTAGGTGGTAAAACTGTGATGAAAGTCAGGCAACAATTCCCCTCCCATCAAGACAGTGGGCCGGCTGGCGGGGAGGGTGGGAGCTGACTGGGGCAGGGCACACAGGAGTGGATGGGGGCTGCAGTGATATTTTTCCCTCACTCTTCTTACAAGTGTCTGTATTATACTTGTTAAATTGTTATGCATTTTTCTGTGTGTACGTTATACTTCACGGTACGAGTGACCCCACACACACACACACAGACACACACAGACACACACATGAAAGGAAAGGGAAAGGAAGACCATCCCCACATACCATGCAGAGGTGTTACCCAGACCCCCACCCCTCTGAGACCTTGCCCGACTCTGGCCCCTGACAAGGGCCGCCCCACTGGCTGCCTGCTCTCCAGCCCACCCCCAGGCTCCCTGAGCCTCCAGCCACTGTGGGCCTGCTGAGGTGGGGGGCCCTTCCCCCTCATGGCCTCACATTTCCCTGTGAGGTGTTTCCATCCCTAAAGAAGCCCTCCCACCCCCGCCCCCCATGCCCTGCTGGCTAGGCCCTCCTGGGCTCTGCCGTGTGCTGCTTGCCTTCTGGCACACGCTGTGACTCCCACGCTATGGCCGAGGCCCCGAAATCGGAATTGGAAGAAAGCAGCGGTATACGCAGGCCCCGCAAACCCACCATGTTGCACACTGGCGTCGAGCTTTGAGTCCACACCAGTGACCCCACACAGTAGCCCACGTGAAGTCTGAGGTTGCCTGGGGGCCTTGGCAGTGCCCCACGGGGTTTTGGTGCTGTGAGCTGATGCCTAGGCTGTGTGGTCCTGATGAGAATCTCCACCTGCTATGTAAGCAGGGTCCTTGTGGGCAGGTTTGTGAGCCGCAGGAGGTCTCGCCTGGGCTCCAGAGAGCTTCCACCTTCTGGGCGGTGGTGGGGGTGGGTGTTCTCCTGGGTCAGTCACAGGGAGGTGGTGGCCCATGAGTTGCTGCCAGAACTGGGGCTGTGCAAGGTCCTCCTGCACCTCCAAGTACATCCGAGGTTCATCCCTGGAGCTGGGAGACAGAGCCTGCCTGGCCTGCAGGAGGTGCAGGGCTGTTAACTGACACAGCATCCCCAGCAGTCGGGGCCCTTCAGAGAAGAGGGGTTGAGATAGAAAAACAACTCAAGGAGATCACTGCATACCCCAAAGCTAGCAAGGCAGAGCAAAAGGCGTGAGTGGGAGCCGTCTGCCCAGGCCTCAGGTTCACTGAGGAGAGCCAGAAGGGCCTGGAGTGGTTTGAAAAACACACCCTAGTCTGACTCCCAGAACAGGAGCAGCGGAAATAAGAGGAATGCCCTCAAAAGAACATGGGGTGTCAGGGGACAGCCTGGACAGACATGAAGGGGCTGATGGGACCCTGGAGTGGCCAGGCCAACAGAGCAACTCAGGCAGGGGCCAGCAACTCTCCCTGGGGGGCGGGGGGGGGCAAGGCTGGGGACAAGGCAAGGCCACCCAGGGAGCCAGGTGACTCAGAACACTCCTGAGGGGCTGCTGCTCCACACAGAGTTGGGAGAACTCTGCTCAGGGCCAAGATGGCTTCTGTGAGACCCAGAAGCCATCCACGAGCCAGCAGTTCTCAGAGGCTGTGGAGGATCCGGGCAAATGCAAGGATGGAACATCAGCACCAAACACTGAGAAGATCTGGGGACGCCTTTTGGGACGGGAAGACTGGGGGGTAGGGTCCGGGATCACACGGCCCTAAGGGAACATGTTTTTAAATGTAGGGATTTGGTCTCAGGAAGGCTCAGCTGAGCCCCACCAGAGGCGAGCAGAGCCAGGCACGAGAGGGGCCAGCAGCGGGGAGAGTGGCCGATGGATCGTCACTCTTGGGTCTCTGGGGTGGAGCCCTGGGGCTATTTCAACAGTGGATGCTGTGACCAAGCCGGAGTTGACTGGTTTTTCTTTCTCTTGCTCTGGGAGACCCCAAGAGACAAAATCTAGAGGAATATGTCAGAAGAAGTAAAATGTGTGGGCGAGAAAGTATTAAAAGGAGGGAAGGCACTGGAATCCAACAAAAACGGCCAGCCCTCTGTGTGGTCAGGAAAAGGGATGAAACCACCACCAGGAGCCGACACAGCACAAGTGCACGGGCTCAGCCTGGAGCCGCAGGCAGCAGCACAGCCAGGATGCTCCCAGGGCACAGAGCCTCGCACCGGAAATGAGGTTGCAGAAACAGCCGCCACGTCAGGCCGGAGTACCCCAGATGGAGGACACACAGTGTCCTGAGAATCAACCGGGCAGAGCGGCTGCTCCCTGGCCCTTGGTTCAGGAACCTGCTCCAGGCAGGACACACGGACACTGGGCAGAGCTCAGCCCTGGGTGCCCAGAGGGAAACCGAAAATTACGAGGTTTTGAACATTCTGGAAGAAAGAAGGTATCGTAAATGAGACCCTACAGCTGGGCTGTCCACAGCCATTTGTGAGAAGGCAGGAGTGGCACAGATGCGCTCAGAGAGGAGAAGGAACGCAAAGTTGCTCCCTGCCCTGCCCAAAGCATCCACTGGGCTAAGCTAACCCTCCACCAGGTCCAACCCTCAGGGGGTGGGGTCGGGGGCTGACATCCTCTTTCCTGTCCACTCTCCTTCCATTCCTGCCTGGGTCTTGAGCCAGCAGAAAGAGGGCTCCACATGGGGCTGAGTACTGCCTGGATTCTGAGGACACCCAGCAGCCTGCAGGCTGCCCTAGGGGTCGATTTCCCTGTGGCGGGCAGGGCCTAGTAACTCTGAATCCTTTAAAAGTGGGGCACATTACAGGCTAGTGGAAATCCTGAGGTGTGGAGAAGGACCCCATTCCAGGAGCCATGTGGGTGGCTGGGCTGGCACAGATGCTTGGAGAGGGAGTTAATGGCTGGGCTCTCAGGGAAGGCTTTGGGCTTCAGTCCTCGGACCTTAAGACTTTTAGTTTTTATTTCCTTCAACTTTAACCTAAAAGGGCAAAGGGATTTAATTTTTTGATTTGAATTTCACCCTAGGAAATTCACAAGAGAGGGCATTTCTGTGTTGACTTGGAGTATCTTTGTCATTTTATCTCTTTGCAGAACGTCTGAGCCAAATTTGGACTTTGAGACTGGCCCTGATTTAGGATGGAAAGGTTAGGGAGAGAATTCTTGGTTTGGGATCTAGTGTGCCCGTGGAGTTCAATGACGCCTGGTTCTGGCCCATCCCGAGGTGGCTGAGGTGGGAGAATCTTTTTTTTTTTTTATAAATTTATTTATTTATTTATTTTTGGCTGCATTGGGTCTTCATTGCTGTGCACAGGCTTTCTCTAGTTGCGGCGAGCGGGGGCCACTCTTCTGTGGTGCGCAGGCTTCTCATTGCCGTGGCTTCTCCCGTTGCAGAGCACGGGCTCTAGGGCACTTCAGCTTCAGTCGCTGTGGCTCGCAGGCTCCAGAGCGCAGGCTCAGCAGTTGTGGCTCACGGGCCCAGTTGCTCTGCGGCACGTGGAATCCTCCCGGACCAGGGCCCGAACCCGTGTACCCTGCATTGGCAGGCGGACTCTCAACCACTGCAGAGGTGGGGGAATCTTAACTGCCCACGGGCCCCAAAGGGGAATGGATGGAATGGGGCCTGCACCTCTCCCCCTGGGAAACGGTTGAGGCGGCCTTGAGGGCCCTTTCCCTCCCACCCCTTCCCATCCACCACTCCGCTCTGCAAGCAGCAGCAATATCGCTGACCCATGAATTTGGGAAAAGAAAAGTGGGCAGGTTTGATTCGGGTCCTTTGGGGCCTCTCTCGGGATCTGGCCCAGCCTGCCCTGTGTGTGCCCAGCGGCACCCTCGCTCTCTTTGGGGGTGAAGGGGAGCAAGCTGCCCAGCGTGGGACAGTCTCTCTCCATCGCCTCAGGCCCCCAACAGGCTGCTGACCTATCCTCCCAGCCCCACGCCCCGTCCCCACCTCCTCCCTGGCCTCCTCCTCCTCCTCCTCGTCCATGTGGCCTCGCTGCCCTGACCGCTGCCAGCCCGTCCCCAGAACCCAACACCCATGTTCTTGGATGGAAATGAACTCCAAACTATCACTTCAGGTCAGCTTCTTTTGTTTCTTAAAGGGCTCACTCTGCACACATTGGCAGAGGCAGACTGTGTTCAGATCATGGAGGCACCAGGTACCAGGTGGAGGAAACAACCAGGGGGCAAGCGATCAGGCCCCTGTACCCCATTCCCGCCAGTGCCTGCCAGCGCCGAGCTGCAGCCCCCTGCTGAGTTGGACCCCTTGCTCCTCACTGCCTGGCCCGGGCCCCACGGCTGCCCTATCACTGCCTGTGCTGGCTGTCCTCCCCAGTCCCTGGCCTCTGCTGCTCGTCTTCCCTGCAGTCCCTGGAGAGGCAGCCGGGGCTGCACCAGAACAGCACCCCATCAGTTTTCCAGGCTTTTCCAGCGGCCTGGGGCACTCACTTACTGAGCTTGGAGTTTCTGACCTCAGGCTAGTGCTCTCAGGGGCACCGCCTGCTGCTCAGCCTAAGGCAGGGTCGGCTTTGAGTAAAGGCCAGGGCGGCTTCCCCTAACAGTCAAGGCCCAGGCCTGTGTTCAGGGCCTCCAGGTCTCCTGTCCCCCTTCAGCCAAAAGGATAATAAGGGGCTCCCATGTGAGTGGCCTTTCCCAATTTCCCAAGCAATTTCCCCAGACATTACCTCGTGGTATCCTAACAACACTGTGAGGTAGGTGTTAGTGGCCTTACTTTAAAGGGGAAACTGAGGCCCAGAGAGGTAAAGTAGGAGATTTCCCCCATGGTCACACAGCAAGTTAGCCGCAGGACCGGTGCCCGTCCTCACCCCACTGCCCTCGCTCCCAAGCCGAGGCCTTCTCGCTTTTCTTCCAATTCTTCTTCTTCTACACTTTTCCTCTCCCGTCTCCCCTCCCCTGTCCTATCAGAGAACAGGCAGGTTAAGAGGAGCTGGCCTGGGGCTCTGCCAGACCTGTCTGGGACCTGAACGGGAATCAGCTTTGCCAGCTCCCACCACCCCTCGGCCGCTCAGGAAGTGGCCTGTGGCTCAAGGATCAGCTTGACCAGCTGTGTGTGTGCGGGAGAGGGCGGGGTGGGCCCAGCAGGGAGAACTCTGCTCAGGGCCAAGGACCCTCTTCCATCCAGAGGAGGGCTTTGGCGGGGGTTGGTGGGGGCACAAATGCCGGGAACCTCCCTGCTGTGTGCACTGTAGGAGGAGAGCAGGGTGGGTAGGTGTGGGAGCCTGTGTGTCAACACAAAATGAGGCAAAATTAGAGTGAACCAGTGCCTGGCAACGGTCAAAGGTGTACACTATCTTCCCTTAAACTCTCCGGTGGCACTAAACTTGAGCCTGGCACAGCTGTGATTACTCAGAGCAGAGGGGGATTTACAGCCAAAGTAAACAGAGCTGAAGCTTCAGGGCATGTGCTTATCCCTTCAGGGGCCCTAGCCATGCTTTCAGTTGTCAGGTGCTTTTGGAAAATTTGCAGAAAATACTTTTACAAGTTGGTCGAGGCCCATTGTGTTTTTCCACTGCAAATTTCCTCAGTCACACCTCTCCTGTGAGCATTTGGGATGTGGCTAAGGGGAAGGTAAAATTGGGGGATCACTAATGTGTGGGTTGAGTGGGATATGCCCACGGGCTTTGAAGTCACTCCTGTGTCTGCTATCTTGGTGCATAAACGGCTTCCTGGGACACACTTACTGCTAAAGGAGAGGTGGGGGAATCACCTCTTCTGTGTAAGAAACATAAAATAATTTTCACAATGAAAGGTAATCAAAGAGTGTGCAGTCCAAAAATACAGGGGCGGGGTTGGGGGAGGGAGTATTTGAAAGGTGAAGGTGTGTCCAGCAGTTAAGAAGAATGTCAGGATATTCTTGAGCTTGTGGTACTTTTTTATTTTTTATTTATTTATTTTTTGCGGTACGCGAGCCTCTCACCATTGTGGCCTCTCCCGTTGCAGAGCACAGGCTCCGGACGCACAGGCTCAGCGGCCATGGCTCATGGGCCCAGCCGCTCCGCGGCATGTGGGATCTTCCTGGACCGGGGCACGAACCCGTGTCCCCTGAATCGGCAGGCGGACTCTCAACCACTGCATCACCAGGGAAGCCCGGTCCTTGTTTTTAAAATTCATAATTTCTCAATCTAAATAATCGCTTTATATATAAAAAAAGGTTGCTTATCATCTTGAGTGTGTTGACAATGACCCGGTTTTTCTGTTCAGCCTGCTTTTCCAACAGACTCTTTAGTCAAGACTCAATGCCCACCCCCCCAACCCCGCCCTGGTGCTTATGAGTCAGACTCTTATTGGCTGTTAACAGGGCCCCTGATGTTCTCCACAGCTCTGTTCTTACACCAGGCCATCCCTTTTGCTGCTCTTCAGGACTGAATACCCCACCTAATGCATGTGAACTGTAATGTGACCTGAGAGCTTCCTTATTCCAAGCTGATTCCTGCAGGAATCATCACCCCCAAGTCACACAGGAGGAAACTAAGGCCAAGGCCAATGCTAAGGCTGAAGGAGGTGACAGTGTTGAAAATGACAGGATAACATGAGGGATGAGGCCAACGCAATTGGTGAGGACGAGACAGCTGCAGTGCTTTGTCCCATGCCATTCCACCTGGTGACAAAATAACTGTCTCTAACAGATTCCTGGCAAGGGCTCCTCCCAGACAGCAGTGGCCTTCCTCTGGAGCCAGAAATGCCTCCGTTTATATGGTTTCATTCACAGGCCACCTTAGCTCTACTTAAGCAGGAAAGCTGAAATGACTTGCCCAAGATCACTCAGCTAGTAAGTGACAAATCCAGGATTCAAATCCAGGTCTCTGGACCCAGAGCGCGGACAGGGAGAACGAGGGCAAACAGACTGGCAGCCCATCAAGCCAACCTGGCCCTGCTGGCAAGTGGTGGCAGCAGGCCCTGGTTGGGTAAGGTTGGCTCCAGTCCCTTCCTTCCCCAGTGGCTCCCCAAGCCACGTGGACTGGGCTTTCTGGTAACACGTCCTTGCATTACAGGGCCCCACACCCTTTAAAAGCACTTTCAGCATCTCACTAGGTCTCTGTAACCACCTCCGGAGAGGGTAGAGCTGCAATTACTTTACAGATGACAAGGCAGCCTCAGAAAACTTTGGGGAGCTCAATAACCTCCCAACTGTGATGTTCCCTGGCGTTATCAGCGGTAACTTGTCCTACGGTGCAGGGGCCATTCACCTACGGCCATAGCAGTTTCTATCGGAGTAAGACCACCAAGGTCCTCACCTGGGACCCCAAGGTGCCCTGGCAAAGGATGAACAAAGCATGAACAATATGGGGGGAGGTCCCGTGTGAAGTCTCCTATTGACAAGGGTTACTGTGAGGCTTCTTGCCCTGACCCCCTAGTCTTAGACTTGGTCCACCTCACCCAGAAGCCCTGAAATGGGTGGCACTGGGGTGTCATGACAGGGACTTCTCTTAAAACCAGTCTCTAGTTCTCACCAGGGTGGCCTCCATGGTGCTCTCTCCTCCTCCCATTGGCATCCCTTCCTTGCGCTGCTACTGTCCATCTGTCCCTTCCTCTTTCCCCTCCTTAACCCAAAGGTAAGTCTCCCACAGGTAGAGGGAAGACTCAGAGTGGTTGAGAGCTCTAAGCGCCAGAAAGAGCTGTGGTCAGACTTCCACCTACACGTGAAAGCAACCTCTGAGGACCCTTCCTGCTTCAGAACTGGGCTCTTGACTCAGGTTCCTCCCTGCCTGCTCCCCTTTCCCTGACCGTTCTTCCCCTCCCCTATCCTGTTCGTAAAAAATATTGACCTTCCAAAAATGAGTAGGGGTAGGGGTCTATTATGCTTTGCTCAGCGATGGTGCGTCTAGTGCTAGGGAATGACGCCATGGACTCAGCTTCGCTGGGAGGTCTGCCCAGCTCTGTTTCTTCCACCTCCACTTTTTGAGTCCACCCTCTTCTATTCGCATCTTCCTGTCTCCCCCTCTGGGACCCGGCACAGTTCCTTCCACTCGACGTGGCCGGAGACTGCACTCTCTCCCCTCGCCCGGTGGGGGGGTCTCAGCTCCGAGGCCCCAAACCCTTCCCTTTCGCTCCACAGGCCCCGGCGCTTTCTAGGCCCCCCTCCCGGGTGGTTTTCCCGCCCCTTCCCTTCAGCCTAGGCCGCCGCCCGGCAATAACTCAACCACCCACCGCTCTCAGGGGCCCTGGGCAAGACGGGCGCGCGCGTCACCAGACCGTAACGGTCCAGCACGCTCCGACCGTTGCCATGGCAACGACCCCCTCCCGGCAAGCTCCGCGCGCGGGGCCTGGCAGGGCAGGGGCGAGGGCGGCGAGGTGGTGGGTCCGCCCACAGTACGCTCCGCGCTCCGGGCGGTGCTCTGAGAGACTGTGCTCTGAGGGGCGGGGCGGGGCTGGCAGCTCCCAGCGTGCTCCGCGCGGCGGGGCGGGGCCTAGAGGGGGTGGCCTGGAGCCGGGCGGCTCGAACGTCTGTGTGCTGGTGGTGTCTGCCGGAGGGGCAAAGTGAGGGCTGATAAAATGCTGTGCCAAGGGCCGGCATGAGGCACGCGTCCAAGAGAAGGGCCGTCTGGCGTAATTTTTGTTTTTGTAATGACCTTTTTATTAGTATGGAGGTTTTAATTTATTATTATAGAGAATAATATACAAGTACTCGTGTATCCCCCACGTGGGTCGGGCTTAAGTGAAGCCCTCGGGTGCTTCCACCTCAACCTCCACGCTTGGGAATTTGGTGTTTGCCGTTAGGTATGTGTTTATAATTGAAGGAAGTCAGAACAGTCACCCCCAAATATGCTACTCTGGCATATTGACTATTTTGAGTCAGACGCTGGAAAAACAGCAAATGCAAGAAAAACACTGATTTTCTTTCTTTTTTTTAAAGAAAAAAAGTTCTTATCTTTTGCCCAGTTTTCTACTGCGTTGCGCTTTTTTCCTTACCGATAGATTCTCAGACTAGTTTCACTGGGGATTTACATTTTTAGGCGTAAACCTGGGGAATTTTCTTGCATTTCCTCTCCGGTGGCCTTTTCTTGTCATTTGTGAAGAACGCTTCTTATTCCGTGGCTGCATCCTAGCAGGGTCTCGAGAGGACGTGACGCATGGTCTTTAATCATCACAAAGCCTTCGCCCTGTGTTATAGTCAAGGGCTCTTTACAACCAACCGCGAGCCCAAACACAAACGTTTAGGGAATGGCCCATAAGCGTCCGATACAGCACAGATGAAAGCACACCATGCTTTCAAGTTTCTCGGGGTTCCCTCACCCACATTTCTACTTTCTTTTTTTTGGCTGCGCCCTGGGCATGCGAGATCTTAGTTTGAGGACCAGGGATCGAACGTGTGCCCCCTGCAGTGGAAGCGGGGAGTCTTAACCATTAACCGTTAGAGAAGTCCCCACGTTTCTATTTTCAACAGATTTATTTGCTTATAGGTGGGGTGGGACAGGGAAGGGAGGGCAGTTGCCCAGGGCTCCTTACATGAGAAAGAAGGAAAGAGTTGAAGGGAAGGAGGAGAGAAAGAGAAAAAAAGGAGGAAGGGAGGGAGGAAGGAAGGAAGGAAAAAGAGAGGAAATCAAGAAAGAAAGGAAGAAAGAAAGAAAGAGGAAATCCAGAAAGAAAGAAAGAGAAAGGAAGAGGGAGGAAGGAGAAACAGAAGGAAGGAAAGAAGAAAGAAAGGTAGAAGAAATCCGGAAAGAAAGAAAAGAAAGGAAGGAAGAAAGAAAGGAAATCAAGAAAGAAAGAAAGGAGGAAGGGAGGAAGGAAGGAAGGAAAGAAGAAATAAAAAGGAAATCCAGAAAGAAAGAAAAGAAAAGAAGGGAGGAAGGGAGGGAGGGGCTTCCCTGGTGGCGCAGTAGTTAAGAATCCTCCTGCCAATGTAGGGGACATGGGTTCGATCCCTGGTCTGGGAAAATCCCACATGTGGCAGAGCAACTAAGCCCGTGCGCCACAACTACTGAAGCCCGTGTGCCTAGAGCCCACGCTCTGCAACAAGAGAAGCCACCACAATGAGAAGCTCGCGCACAGCAAAGAAGAGTAGCTCCCACTCGCCACAACTAGAGAAAGCCTACCCGCGGCAACGAAGAACCAACGCAGCCAAAAATTTAAAAAAGTAAATAAATTTATAAAAAGACAGAAAGAAAGAAAGGAAACCTCTGGTCCTGTGCTGTGTGCACCAGGATGAGAGACTCGATGGAGGCAGGGCTGAGTCTGGAGGCTGGTGAGGCTGCCAGGCCATCGGGGTCTTGGTTGTGGGGTAAGAGGTGCAGGAGGTGGAGGGACAGCACTTGGTGATGGAGGGTCTGGCCTGAGCCCAAGGGGCGGGGGTTTGGGGGGCACGCGAGGAGGGCAGAGGGTGGTCCCAGTAGGAAGTTGGGATAGTTACTCAGGGGTGGGGTGGGCATGGGAGTGTCTGTGTGTGTGCTTCTGTGTGTGTGTGTGTGAGACTGTGTGTGCATGACTCTGTGAGTGTGTGGGGTTGTGTGTGGGGGGTGTGCGTGGCACAGGCATGGTGGAAGGGAAGACAGAAATCCTTAAGAACCTGACATATGCGTCGCAGCGGACTTGAAGGACAGTGAAAGCTGTCTAGACTGAAGGGAAGCGGGGGTGGGGGTGGGGGTGGGGGTGGGGAGGTGGCCCCGCCAGCTGAAGAGAGCAGAGGTGGGAGTGTCCATCGGCTTGCACCGCCCCATGAAGGTGGAGGAGGACCAGGCTGGGGACCCTGCTTTTGAAAAACCAGTGACTGGCCCCTCACAGGGGACAGAGGCCACAAGGTGTGATGGCTTGGCTGGGTGCCCAGCCAGTTGTGGAGGGAGTAGGCTTCAGGGAGGGGCATGGATCAGACCATGGACCCCATTTTGGAGGCCTGAGTAGAGGGCCGATGGGAAGCACGGGGATGGTGCTTGAGCTCTTTCTGGACCTGTACTCACCCCCCTGCCGTGCCATCTACATTTTCACCAGGAAGAACAGCATCCCCTTTGAGATGCACCCTGTGGAGCTGGCACAGGGTGAGCAGAGCTAGGTGGGCTCCACGGAGGGGCGCCCAGGAGCCAGACCCTGCGCTGAGCCTCCTCTGCTCTCTGTCCCCCAGGGGAGCACCTGAAACCTGAATTCCTGAAGGTGAACCCCCTGGAGAAGGTGCCTGCCCTCAGGGATGGGGACTTTCTGGTGGCCGAGAGGTAAGGTGCCCTGGGTCTGGGGCTCATTGCTGGGCGGAGGCAGAAGGAGGCAGACAGAAAGCTGGTAGCCCCTGGCTTGAAGATCTTTCCAGACTGCTGGGCCCCTTCCTCCTTTCAGCGAATCCAGCTCAGAGGGCTGGGAGCTGGACCAGGGGGCTGCTTTGGGGCTAAAGCTGGGAGCTTCAGAGTAGAAGGGGGTGTAGGCCACCCCCTAGGCCTGGACAACCTGGATGCAACCGGGGAAGACCCAGGCTTGTGGGGAGCCCCTCCCCAGATGTCTGAACATGGCCTTTCAGAGTCACAGGAGCTGGGCAGCCCTGGGGCTGCACTGGGCTCTGAATGCCTGTCCCCTGTCCTCACTTTTTGCCCATCACTAATCTATCACAGCTGTCTTTCCCCTGAGCCTGAATGAAACCTCAGAATCCTTCTGAACGCAGAGCCCCAGAGGGCATCGCTGATAAATGGCTGCTGAGGGAGGGGTGAAGAGGAGGTTGAGGAGGCTTGGAGGGCCCCAAGATAAGCTGTCGCCTCTCTTCCCAGCCCAGTCTCTCCTGCCCCACTTCTCCGGGCAGCCTGTGGATGCTGTGCAGCTGCAGCAGCTGTTGGGGAAGCTGACGCGTGCTTTGCAGCACCCGGATCAGGAGGTCCTGGCGGCCAGACCCTTCCTGGCCACTGAGCAGGTCTCCCTGACAGATCTGATGGCATTCACAGAGCTGATGCAGGTGAGGTTCTCCTGCCCACTTGTCCTCTGGGGCTGCTCTGGGCGCAGGCTGAGCCCAGGCCCCAGCTGCCCTGTCTCCCCAGCCCACTGCCGTCGGCTGCGACCTCTTCCAAGACTGGTCCTGGCTTGCTGTGTGGCGAGCCCGTGTGGAGGCCACCCTGGGCCTTGAGCTCATCCAGGAGGCCCACAGGTGAGTGCTTCAGCCTCGGGAACCCCAAGAGGCCCAGTGGGACCCCCAGCTGGCCCAGAAGCTTGTGCAGAGGGTGAAGGAGCGGCTCCGCTGAGGGTCTGCCACGCCCCTGCGCTCTGCCATCTGCAGTAAACACTCTGTGTGCCCCCAACTCGTGTCCAGCCTCTTTCTGTCCCGGGAAGTGGGCTCTCCCCATTTCCAAATGGTCAGGGGATCTCCTGAAGTCGCGCAGCTCAGAGTGAGCAGCACTCAGGCCCCCACAGTGACCTTGCTCTGCCGCCAGGTGCTGAGTCCAGGTGCTCGGCCTGGCCACAGCCGGTCCCAACCCAGGCTGGAGGTTTCTGGGCTCCTCTGCGTGGCCCCTTGAGTCCCCTGTGGTGTCACCCCAATGCCCTGACAGCCCCCTGGGTTCCTGTTTCTTTCTCCCCACCCGTTTCTAGCCACAGTTCAGGCTAGATTGACCTGTGGATATCCCCGCTCCCTGCTTCTGGAACCCTCCTGGGTTAGTTCTCATCCCATCCTCACTCTGGACCCTGCAACGCCCCTTCGATTACGTTCTGCCATGAAGGCCTGGCCATGGGAGTGCCCACGTGGAAGCCCTTCTCAGACCCGGGCCAGGAGTACAAACGGACACCCCCACGGAGGGAAAGGGCAAGGTCACAGCCACCCCTGACCCCTTGGCCCCAAGCTACAGGCCTCTCTCCAGCCTGTTCCTGGGTTTCCTCAGAATCTTTGCTGCTGTGAGAATTCCAGGCTTCTCGGCCTCATGAAAACACCAAGTGAACAAGAGGTTCCAGAACGCGGGGGCCTGGGCCTGGGCTGGTGGGCACAGGGCCAGGGCACAGGCTGCATTTTGGTTGAGGCTGGGTGTCTGCCGGCCGCAGCGGGGGCCCAGCATGGGCCTGGAGCTCTACCTGGACCTGCTGTCTGCATCGTGCCGCGCTGTCTACATCTTCGCCAGGAAGAACAGCATCCCTTTCGACTTCCAGTTTGTGGATCTGCTGAAAGGTCGGCATCTGCAGCTGCCCGGGTAGGAAGGCAGGACACAAGGGGGTATTTCTGAGAAGCGGAGACAGAGACAGAGGAGACCCCCACAAAGTCCACAGGGGAAGAAAAGCTTCCCAAGGGAATTGTTGGTGGTGCTCCTGCCCCGCCTGCCTTTGCGGGTCCCCACGGACTCTGCCCCACTGTGAACAGGCTCTTCTGGGGGGAAATGAGAGGAAGAGGGGCGGAGGGACCCCCACCTAGCGCCCCACCTTCTCCTCAAGGGTGCCCAGCACCTCGTCAGCTGCAGCACCTGCCAATTAGTTTGGCAGAGGTCGCAGAGGCGCACGGTTGTTCCTCATTTACTTCAATCCACACCCGTTCCCCCGCTCCAAGTGTTCAGACCTGCTCAGGGTGACCCCCAAGCCTGGGTGAGGTCCGTGGCCACACTCTCCATCACCACTCCAAGCAGCTCTAAAACCTCAGCTTGCAGAGGCTGGAGCCTCCAGAACACAGAGGAGGAGACCCGGGAGCCCTGGACATTATCGGGGTGGAAGTAGAGCCCCCTGAAGTGTTTTCAGTGGAGGCAGCTGACCAAGGAGGAGTTAAAACTCCCCCCCGACCCCCCCCCCCCCCCCACACATAGGGTTCTCTGTTCGGATCACTTGGATTGAGTGCCTATGGGAGGCTCCCTTTTGGATTCCATCTGTGTGCTGGGGCTGGGGCTCCTGTGCTGGCACCTGCCCTGCTCCCCTTAGAGGGGCAGGGGGTCTAGGGGTGGGATCCAGGCCCCTAGGGCTTCTGTTGATTCACAGGCTGTGGCTTTAGGCCCAGAGTTGGGGGTGAGGGCTGGAGGCCTCCAGCTTCTGTGAGCCATAAAGGTTGTCCTGGTCACGGAGCCTGGGATGGGGGCAGGCGTCCTGACCTGGTCCCTGTTGGGCCGCTGATTTGCCCCCTTACCTGGGGTGAGCCATGGTTTTCCTCTGGGACTCAGTTTCCCTTCTTGCGAAAATGGAGAGAAAGGCATTTCTGCCTCTGGGAGGCCTGGGTCTCTCTTCCCTGGGGTCCCAGCAGCCTCAGACCTTCCTGCACCTCTCAGGTCACCACCACAGCAAGGAGTACATGGAGATCAACCCCCTGAGGAAGCTGCCCAGTCTCAAAGATGGAAAATTTGTCTTATCTGAAAGGTAACGGTCTTCCCTGGCTCTCCCACCATGTGTCTGCTTTTCCTGGGAGAGTCAGTCGCAGCCCTTCTGCTGGTGCCTATTGATTTTTTTTTTTTTTACTCTGGAAAAGTTCACACATACACTTAAGTAGAGTAAATAGTAAAGAAGAAGGAGTATAACGGACCCACATACCCACCCCATAGTTCCAACAGTGGTCCACCCAGGGGCCCATTTTGCATCATCTATACTCCACTCTGTTCCCCTGCCTCCTGGCCACTCCATTCCTTCACCTGTAAATGTTTAGGAATGACCTTCTAAGAGATAAAGTCTCTTTAAAAAAAAAAAGCATCACCACAATACCATGATGACACCTAATAAAATTAACAATAATTCCTGTATTTCTTCATATATCCTGTTCATATTCGACAGTCTCTGAATATCTCAGACATATTTTCTTTGCAGTTCGTGCCTTGGAATCAGGGTCCAAATAAGCTGCAAAGAGTGCAACTGATTGATCCACCTCTTCAGTCTCTTTTCATCTCCAGCCCCCTCCACGCCCCACCTTGGACCTTGGACCTTTGCATTTTTGCCATGGTTGAAGAAACCAGCTCTTTTGTCCTGTGGAATTTCCGATGGTCTAAATTTTGCTGACTGAATCCTCATGGTGCCGTGTAACATGGCTTTCTGTCCCTTCATTTCCTGTAAATTGGTAGTTGGATCTCAAGGTTTGGTAAGATTCAGGGTTCATTGTTTCTCAGCCTGCTTCACAGGTGGTCTCATAACTTAAAGTATATCTCCCAAGTGGACCATGGAAGTCTGGGTGGCCCAGGGCTAGGTACATTTCTAGGACTGCTGTAAGAGGGTACCACCGACTGGCTGGCTTAGAACAACAGAAATGTATTGTCTCATGGCTCTGGGGTAGAAGTCCGAAATCGAGGTGTTGGTAGGGCCATGCTCGCCATGAAGGGGCCAGGAAGGATTTGTCCCAGGTCTCTCCTAGGTTCTGGTAGCCTAGGGTGTTCCTTATCTGGAAGATGGCCATCTTCTCCCTGTGTCTATTCACATCGCTTTCCCTCTGTGCATGTCTCTGTGTCCAAATATCCCCTTTTTATAAGGACACCAGTCTTTTTTTAAAATTTTTTTAGCTGCATGGATCTTTGTTGCTGCATGTGGGCTTTCTCTAGTTGCGGTGAGTGGGGGCTACTCTTTGTTGCGGTGCATGGGCTTCTCATTGCGGTGGCTTCTCTTGTTGTGGAGCATGGGCTCTAGGTGCACAGGCTTCAGTAATTGCAGCACATGGGCTCAGTAGTTGTGGCTCGCAGGTTCTAGAGCACAGACTTAGTAGTTGTAGCGCACGGGTTCAGTTGCTCCGAGGCATGTGGGATCTTCCTGCACCAGGGATCGAACCCATGTCCCCGGCATTGGCAGGCGGATTCTTAACCACTGCGCCACCAGGGGAGTCCCGACACCAGTCATTTTGGATTAGCATCTACTCCAATGACCTCATTTTAACTTGATGACCTCTGTAAAGACCTTCTTTCCAAATAAGGTCACATTTTAAGGTACTGGGTATTAAGACTTCAACATGTCTTTTTTGCGAGACACAATTCAACTCATAACCGTCTGCTTCCTGGCCCCCCCCAAATTCATGTCCTGCTCATGTGTGAAATACATTCACCTCATCCCAGCATCTCCAAAAGTCATAATCATCCCAGCATCACCTTTAAGTCCAAAATGCCATCCTCTAAATCATCCAAGTCAGGTATGGGTGCGATTAGGGTTTGATTCATGCTGGGTCAAAATTCCCTTCCATCTATGAACCTGTGAAACCAGACAACAAGTTATCCTGTTTCCAAAATACAGTGGGGGGACAGGCATAGGCTAGACATTACCATTCCAAAACAGAGGATAGGAAGGAATAAAAGGCTCGTGCATCCCCGGCAAGTCTGAAACCTGGCAGCACAAATTGCATTCGGTTTTAGGGCTTGAGCATTGTTAAAAATAAAAATTCAACTGCGTAAAATTAAAGATTCAACAATTCATGAACGGAGCAGCATCCCACCTGGAAAGGAGCTCTGATGAGCTGTACAAAATGAAAGGCTTGTTATAGGCAGAAGGAGGCAGGGAAAGGAAGTTTCTAGCAAAGAGCAGATTGTTTTAGTCAAGATCACCTTTCTTTGGGGGAAGCCAGGGGTCTATCAGGCAGATGACCTCACTAGTGCTGGCCAGGTAATTCCAGATTAACTGGTTCAAGGTCACATTCCTGGGAGAGGCTGAAACTGCAGTTAGGTTAAGGTACTGAGTCTCGGTTGGCTGATGTGGGGCTTAGCACAAGTGACCCCATTTTGGGTCTTTCGTTTCTCTTAACAAAATGATCCTCGTTAGCTCCATACTCTGTCCTCTGAGCCTATCAGGGTGTTGGCCCCACCTTTTAGAACCAGTACCCCAGGCCTGTGGTGGCAGGACAGCCCTACTGGCCCCTGAGCCTCCCTCTGGGTTATTCTTTCCTCTTCTTGAAGGTTGAATAGTCCCATCTGCCCATTTCACAGAGGTGTCTGACAGCCTTCGTTCATTTCATCCCATCTGTCTCCTTCAGTACAAGCTGTCAGTGTTTCTGCTGAAATGGTCCCTTAGATTCACAAGTCACCTGCCTAATATCTTTACCAAGTGATTATCCAGCCACACCCTTGGTTTTCTCTCCAGAGCAGGGCCCCCACCTCTGCCCTTGGCCTTCTTATTATGCCACCTTCTCACCCTGCTGGTCCTTCCCTCCCACCTCCCAGTCCTGGGCCTTAGAACGGCTGTGAATCCACTACCATCCCCCTTAGACCTTCTCCAAAGACCCACCCTTCCCCCATCCCTCCAGCCTCCTGGCCCCTCTGCCCACAGGTGTCTATTAGGGCACTGAGTGAGAGGCTAAGGACACCAGCCACGCAAGGCAGAAACTCCGCTCAACTAGTTTGAGTTTACTGGGGGATGTGACAAGCCAGGGGAATCTGGGCCTGGCTATGGTGGTGCTGATGCTTTCCCCCACCAGCCCACCTGCCAGCTTCTCTCAGCATTTTCTCCTATTCCCACCACCAGCAACAGCTCTGTAGCCTTATCTTTGAAGCACCTGGTCCTCGCAAAACGAGCAACCCCTCCTTCGTGGGTGATCTGAAGTTCTCAGGAAGGACAGGGATGGGCCCAGTCGAGTCACCTGCTTACTTGTGGGCCTCTCACTGGCCAGGGCACTGGGACCCATGACTGCCAGTCACCCGGGCCAGGATCACTGTTGGTGGAGCGGGTCCCTGCGGGAAAAGTGGGGGAAAGGGTGCTGGCCAGACAAAAGGCCAGATGCCTATTCCAGGGTCATCCCAGGGACTGTGATGTGGGCTGGGCCCTGTCTGCCAGGAGGTGAGGCTCCTCCGGTCACCGTAAGCTCTGATTCACCCTGGGGGCAGGGGCTGTCAGAGAACGTGCTGGTGTGTGTGGTCCCCGCTTGGTATCCGAGCTCCCAGTGTGGGAGCCGGGAGGGCTGAAGGCAGGGAATAAGCGTTGAGGACCATAACCTCCAGGTGCAGGATCAAGAGACACGGAAGGTGTGGTGGTGGGGGCAGTGGGCAGTGGGCATGGACAGAGCAGTGCAGGCCATCTCTGGCTGTCCCTGACCTCTCCCCACCCAGCCCGCACCCTCTCCCCGTCACTCATGGGTTCTGCTTTCTCCAGATTTCCCGCGCCCCCTCTTACCCCGTGTTTCCCTACGTGTTGTGCCCTGTCTGGACTGCCCTTCCTGATGCCATCCACCAACTCCCACCTGCCCCGCAGGGCCCCTCCCTGCCCTCGCTGATGGGGGCGGACTGACTGCCTTTCCCGGGGCCCTTGGGGCTCATCCTCCTCCAGGTGGGATGTCAGTGCCTAGAGCCCACCTGTGGCTGGAGGGCCCACATTGGGCCCAGCCCCGCTGGATGGTTCGTGTAGAGGGTTGGGGAGGCCAGAGGAGCGCCCTGACTGTCCTCTCTGCAGTGTGGCCATCCTTTTCTACCTGTGCCGCAAGTACAGCGCGCCCTCGCACTGGTACCCGCCAGACCTGCACACGCGCGCCCGCGTGGACGAGTTCATGGCCTGGCAGCACACAGCCCTTCAGCTGCCCATGAACAAGATACTCTGGATCAAGGTGAGCAGGGCCACAGCGGGGGCTCAAGCAAGTGTCCCTCCCTCCCTGAGCCTCATTTCCACAGCCCCCTTTCCTGCCTGCCTTACAGAGCTGTGGGGAGTGTGAACCACTGAGTAGGAAAGAGCCTTAGAAAGACAAGGTGAGGGGTGCCCAGGAGGGGCTGGTATCACTGGAGCCAGGATAAGAGTCAAGACATTTCATTCCAAACTAGAACATATCACAGTTGGGAATTCCCTGGTGGTCCAGAGGTTAGGACTTGGAACTGTCACTGCTGTGGCCCAGGTTAAATCCCTGGTCAGGGAACTAAGATCCCACAAGCCATGCAGCAAAACACTCCCCCCCCCAAAAAAAACACCCCAGAGTCAAAGGGCCCATAAAGGCTACCAGATTTGAAGATGACAAATAACCAGTACATGTGTCCCTACTTCTTATCCTATGCCTGTGACAGATATCAGTAATCAATCATAGGATTCTTTCCTGCTGGGACTTCAAATCCTTCTGAACAAGGGCCCCAGGCAACTTCTACCAACCAGAACTGCTAAAAGAGGCGACACCACTTTACATCCTTGGTACTGTCCACCACCTCTCTAGCAGAAAAGGGTACTGAGACCTGGAGGGTCAGATATGGCCTCCTCTCCCTCCCCTCCCCTGGCCAGCTGCTGATCCCGATGATCACGGGTGAGGAAGTTCCAGCTGAGAAGACAGAGCAGGTGCTGGCAGAGGTGACTAACAACCTGAAGCTCTTCGAGGAAAAGTTTCTGCAGGAGAAGATGTTCATCACCGGGGACAACATCTCCCTGGCCGACTTGGTAGCCCTGGTGGAGATGATGCAGGTGTGCGGTGGGGTGACGGGGGGATGGAGCCTGGACAGAGGAGGGACTCCTCTGTGACCATAACTTTCAGAAAGGCTGGTGAACGGGGAGATATGGGGACTGTGGGAGCCACGCCTGGGTGTCTGGCCTTGACCCGGGGGCCACGGGAAACACAGGTTTTGAATCAGGGAGGATCGTGGTCATTCATGCTTCACCAAGAGTCCTCTGTGGGGGCAGGAGCTGGAGGGCCAGCATGGGACAAGGAGAAGAACACAGTGTTTCTTGGTCAGTCGGCCAGGATCCTGGATGCCTCCTCCTCCCGCTGGACTCTCCGGAAATTGTCCAGAGGTTTCCAAAGTGTCCTTCCAGCCAAAGTGCCTCTTTTCCAGAGCTCCAGACAGATAGTTGTACAGAGCAGCTCCCTGGCTCTGGGTCTGAGGGGCATCCGCTGTGCATGGGGGGACACACGTGGGTGTGGGGCGGCATTTATGTGGTTTCTGTGTGCAGGGGAGGGTGACCAGTTCTGACCTAGCTGGTGTGCAGGATGCTGTTGAGACCCTGGCCAGTATGCAAAGTGGCCCTGGTCAGTGTGCAGTGTGGACCAGCACCGGGAAAAAAACATTCCAATCTTTCCGTCCCAGGTGGTGCAGTCCCCTCAGTTTCACCCCCCACCCCTTAAATTTCATTCACAACCCCCCAAACATCTTGTGTGCATGTTTCTTAGGCTGCCTGATGGCTTTCTCGTCCCCGCCCCTGTGCTTGATCACAGAGGGAGGTTCAACAGGGGGGAAAAATAACTGAATTCCTCCCACCCTCATCTGGGGACAAGGGGTTTCCCTGGAAGAGGGCAGGACCCCTGGGAGGTTTCACGCTGGAGAAGTGGGAAGCCCTGGGCCAGGGGTCCCTTAGAGAGGGATTCAGGAGCCTTGGAGCAAGACCAGCGACTGAGAGCCCCCAGGGATCTTCCATCCCCACCCACATGTGTTACATGGCCTGCAACCCCCGACCAGGCCTCAGGGGTTAGCCAGCTCACTGTCCACAGGGACAGATGGGGAGAGCCCTGCAGCTGTAGGAGGGACGCAGGTGGGGCTGGTCCACAGGCTGACCATGCCTACCTCTCTGTCTCTCCACAGCCCATGGCGGGCAACCATAACGTCTTCCTCAACAGCTCCAAGCTGGCCGAGTGGCGCATGAGGGTGGAGCTGGCCATCGGCTCCGACCTCTTCTGGGAGGCCCACGACCGGCTGGTGAAGTTGGCGGAATGGGACTGCTCCACTCTGGATCCGATGGTCAAGGAGAGGATCTGCGATTTGCTGCAGAAGTTCACGTAGTAGCAGCCCAGCCTGCGGGCCTGGCCAGCTCAGCCCCCGGCGCCTCCTACCTTAGGGGAGACGCTGAAAATCACTGTTTTTCAGTGAACTGGAACAACCGCCACGGTTGCTGAGCCTGGGACACACATCTGATGTGGTGGGTCTGGGGGGCGGTCACGAGTCCCCCCAGCTTCCAAAAAGAATTTGAAAATTAAAGGTTAAACATGATTAAACTGTCAATAATAAGAGTTGAGACTTCAGTGCTCTACTTTCACTAATGGATAAAATAGTGAGACCGAAGATCCCCAAGGAAATGGATGATTGAGCAACACCCTAAACCAATCGGCCTGCCAACTGCGCATAGCACCGCACCCACAACACGGAATACACGTTCTTCTCAAGGGCACACGTAGTATTCTCCAGGTTAGACCCTTTTTGAAGCCATAAAATAAATCCCAAGAAATTTAAACAGATTGAAATCACAGTGTGTGTTTCTGAACACAGTGGAATGAAATGAGAAATCAACAACAGAAGGAAAACTAGAAGATGAAATATCTGGAAATTAAACAATCCATTTTTAAACAACCAGTGGATCAAAGAAGAAATCACAAGGGAAATTAGAAAGTACTTTGAACAAATGAAAACAAAAACACAACACACCCAAACTTATGGGATGCAGCAGAAGCAGGGCTGTGAAGCAAATTTATAGCTGTAAAGGCATACAGATCTCAAATCACAACCATCAGAAGAAAAGAAATAATAAAGATTCCAGTGGAGATAAATGAAATAGAGAAGAGAAAAACAGTAGAGAAGATCAATGAAACAAAAACTGGATTTTTGAAAAGGCTGTCTCTTGTGCTGTAGTTTTCAGCAAGACCCTGGATCAAACTTCACTCACAACACTCAGGTTGTGCTTTTTTTTTTTTTCCTTTCAGCAGACAGTTACCATTTTTTTGTTGTTGCTGAGAATAATTAAGAACTACTCAGCAAATTTCAGGTATACCATGCAATGCTGTTAACTATAGTCACCATGCTGTGCATTAGATCTCCATAACTTATTTATCTGGGGTATTCAAAACTTTATACCCTTTGACCAATATGTTGCCATTTCCCCCCTCCCCCTCCAGCCCCTGGTAACCACCATCTACTCTCTGCTTGTTAGAGTTCCACTTTTTTTAGATTCCACACAGCATAAGTGAGATCAGGCAGTATTTGTCTTTCTGGGCCTGTCTTATTTCACTTAGCGTAATGACCTCCAGCTTCATCCATGTTGTTGCAAATGACAAGATTTCCTTCTTTTTAAAGGCTAGATGAAAGATTCCTCTGTATGTGTCAGTGTATATTCTCCAATTTGTCTTTATCCATTCACCCCTTAACAGACGCTTAGGTTGTTTCCATATCTTGGCTATTGTGAATAATGCTGCAATGAACATGGGATTACAGATATCTCTTCCAGATCCTGTTTTCATTTTCTTTGGATATATGCCCAGAAGTGGGATTGCTGGATCTTTCAGTGGGATTGCTCCATCATTTTAAAGGTGGGGAAACAGAGGCCCAGAGGAGGGAAGAAACAAACCCAGGGAACGAGATTGAGGCACTGGGCTGGCAGGAGCAGGAAGACCTGCTGTCAGAGTCCAGGGCGCGCACCGGGGCGAAGTGAGTTAGCCCACCACGCTGACCGTACACCCAGAGGCTTTGCCTCTTGCTGGCGCCAGGATCTCTGCAGCTTGTGGCCAAGAGCGTAGATGCTGGAGTCAGACTTTCTGGACCTGTAATCAACTGTGGGCCTCAATTTTCTCATCCGTAAAACAGGAAGTTCTGACACACGCTACAACTAGGATGAGCCTTGAAGACGTTATGCTCAGTGAGATGAGCTTGGGCCTGGGGGCCCTCTGAGCCCCCCAACCCGCCTCCCCGAAGGGGACCATCCGGAGCCCCCGCCCAGCCCGCAGACTCGCCGGGCTTCCGCGATTGCACCCAAGTGCGCGGCCAGAGCGCCAATGGGGAGCTACCGGGGGGCGGGCCGCGCTGCCGCTCGTCAGACCCAGCGCTGGGCTTGCTGTGTTCCGTATCCCGTGCTTTGCGAGGCTGGTCCGCCCCCGCCATGGGCCTGGAGCTCTACCTGGACCTGCTGTCCCAACCCTGCCGCGCCGTCTACATCTTCGCCGAGAAGAACGGCATCCCCTTCGAGCTGCGCTCCGTGGACCTGCGCAAAGGTGGGCCAGGCCCGGGTCTGGGGGACCGAGAAGTCAGTGAGGGACGAGGAGGCCGAACACCAATTAGGGGGACCCCTCTCCGAGTCACCCCCGTCCTGGGGCCAGCACCGAACAGGTGAGCCACCAGGGAGATACGAGATTCGGGGATCCCCAAACTCTGTTTGGTCCCATGGAATGGACCACGGGGCTCAGCTGAAGCGGAGTAAAAAGTGGGGGAGGCATGAGGAAAGGAGGAGGGACACTGCGAACAGAGGGCGTACACCTGGGCATAGGGTTGGGGCCCCAGGGAAAGGGGCAGGAGGAGGGGGCTTTAGGGGGGCCGCATGGGGGGTGTGGCAGAGTGAGCCTCTCCTTTGTGGCC
Source organism: Globicephala melas (assembly GCF_963455315.2). Lineage (NCBI taxonomy): Eukaryota > Metazoa > Chordata > Mammalia > Artiodactyla > Delphinidae > Globicephala > Globicephala melas. The sequence goes on from NC_083326.1 coordinate 64,371,645, forward strand.
CCAGCTGCTGATGCTCTGGCCTGGGCTGCACTGGGTCCCCCTCTGTCCCTTCCTCCTCCTCCTGCTTTGCCTTCACTTACCTTGTCCTCTGCCTCTTATTCCTACCGGAAAGGGGGGCAGCCGACGGGGAGTTATGGGAGCAGGAGGGGGACTGCAGGGGCTTGGCGAGCCCTGCACTCTGAGCAAGAGGGTTTGTTTCTCTGACAGGTCCCCAAGGTCCCAAGGGCACAGCTGGCATGGCAGCTGGGGTAGGCGACAGCAGAACTCCCTTTTTGCTTGTGGGGCAAGTAGGGCAACTCTGCCTGGCTGAGCCTTCCACCCAGGGCCCCCAGCTCGGTGGGCCTCGCCTGCCATTCTGCCTTTGTGCCAGCCTGTCCTTCTGCCTGAATCGCCATCTCTTCCCAGCCTCCTCTGGGGACTGCCCACTTGTCCTGCCCAGGGGTTACCTCTGCAGAGTGTGGGGTAGGGGAGAGGGCATGGGGACAAAGGGATGTCCAAACTGGGCTGTCAGATAGAGGGTGCAGTAGGAGGTGTGTTTCACCAGGAGAGGAGGGGAGGGTCCCTGGTGAAGGAACAGTCGGAAGGGAGGGAAAGGGAGGAGAGAGAGTGGGGTTGAGGCTGGAGGGGTGAGGCGGTAGTGGATAGTTTATGGCTTTGAGCAGCTTCCCCCTGCTCCCGTGGTAATGGGGAACCACTGAAGGCTGTTGAGCGTGGCAGCAGTGATGCTTAAGTGTCCTTCAGAAGCTTCTCTCTGGCTGCATCTGAAGGAGCAGAAAACACTCATATGAGCTTGAGCAGAGGTCAGGGTCCTGGGGGACAGTGGGCTGCACCTTTCCGGGGAGCTGTGGTGGGACAAGAATGCAGAGCCTAACGACAGGGCCAGCTCTGTCCCCGGTGCCCAGGGCAGGGTGAGCAAGGGGACACTCAGGGGCCTGTGGAAGTTGGTTGCAAGTAAGTGGACACCAGGAAGAGGCCACTTGTCTGTGTTTGGTGACCCTACCTTAGAGTCCACAGGGAAAGGGGCACCGTAGGGAATCACAGTCCACTCAGGGCACCAGCCTCCCGGCCCCTGCAGTTGGGGACACCCTGCATGGGCGCTTGTGATGCTGGCAGTGGTGGCAAGGCAGTGGGTTGGGTGTCTGTGAGGGCCCAGGCAAGGAGAGGCCCCACCCTGGCTGGAGCTTCTTGAGCTCTGTTTTGGGGGCGTGCTGTTGGGGGAAGGTTATGCCCACCAGGACCTGGCAAGGGGTATCAAGGTCTTTTGCACCAGCTGGCAGAACAGCCTCCCACTCCTCCCACAGCAGCCTTTCCACACCGGAGAGCAACCCGGGGCTGGAGAAGAGCCATGAAATTGGGGCCTGGGCCTTGAGAGGGGGGTGGCGTGGGGGGTGGGCGCAGCCAGGCAGGGCTTGGCGTTTTCCTCCCACCACCCACCACGATGGGCTCTCTGCAGGCCAGCACCTCAGTGATGTCTTTGCCCAGGTGAACCCCCGGCAGAAGGTGCCTGCCTTGAAGGGCGGGGACTTCATTTTGACCGAGAGGTAACTGGGAAGCCGGGGCTGCTACCAGACCTCTCTAGAACCATCTTGTCCTAGCTCTCTATTTCATAGACAGGAAACTGAAGTCCTCCGAGGTGAAGGGCCCTTTGCCCAACATCCTACAGAGAGTCAGGGCTTGACCCTCGGCTCCTGCCTGTCCACGGTTTCAGTTCACAGGGATGGTTGGAAAAGAACTCATCTGTTTTACATCTGTACCAATCCTGTGGTTGTTGGTGATGGGTCCCCGGGCAGGGGTGCGGGGCAGGGCGGCTTCATCCCCTCCAAGGTTGCCCGCTGGCCAAACTTGTGTTTTGATGCCCCAGTGGTTCCATCTCTGGGCTGCCCCTTCCCTGGGTGGGCCATGCCCGTGGGAAGACCACCAGACACGTGCATGTTTTGCATCACAACAGTCCCAAGAAGTAGAAATCTCTTTAGGGAGGGTGAAATTTTTTTCCAGTTCCGCCCCCTTCATCACCTAAGTCACGCCTCCCACAACAAGGGGAACCTGGAACTTTTGAACTCATCTCTGGAATCTTGAGGTGGATGCACCCCCAAAGAATTCCTCCCACCTTCTGCCAGCGCCATCTTCCTTCCTGCTGCCCTTACTGTCCTGAGTCCTGTGCTGCCCACTGTTGACCTCCCAAGCGTACCTGCCAGGGGCAGCATGCAATCTCTGCATTTCTCTGTCTCTTCTCCCCTATTTTGGGAGGTGCATGGCTCCCAGGGACCTGTAGCCCTCCTCGGAGCTTCCTTGAACAATTAGTTGGGAGCAAAAAGACAAGTGAGCTGTTCAGCTGCGTGTGGATACAGGGTTCCCAGTAGGGAACCTAGGCCAGTGGTAGATACAGAGGTTTTCTGCCCCTTTGGCTGGGATGCCCAGCCCCTGGGGTATCCCGAGTTCCTGAAGGCCTTCCTATGGCCCCAAATTCCCACATTCAGTGCCCTTCCGGGTCCACCCCCGCCCCAACACCAAGGCAGTCCTCCTAACCCAGGGCAGGAAGGGAGCTGCGGGAGCGTTGTCTGTCCTGCTGGTTCATGATCCTGCAGCACTGCCCGCCCCCCCCGCCCCGCCCCGCGTTTCCAGCTGGTGCTTTAGGGACAACAGGAAAGCCTTTTTGAACCACCAGGCCATCTGGGAGGGGCTGAATGTTGGATGACGAGAGTAGATGCAGACTGGAAAGAACTGAGCTTCTTTAAGGCTCAGCTTTGATGCCATCTCCTCCAGGAAGCTCTCTCTGGTTTTCCCATCAGAAGCTGTCTCAGAACACTTGGCAGGACTTGCTGTGGGATTTCGCCTGGTGATAGGATGAGCTTGGGTATTAGCCATAGACAGACTTTCAGTTCTGCCACCAAAGGCTGTGTGCCCTGGGCAACTCCCATTTCTGTTCTGAGCCTGGCTTCCTTGTCTGGAAACCGAGCAAATACCTTGGCACATGGTCAGGAAGGTTAAGGAAGGGACTCTGTATAAAGCCCCTAGCTCCATACTTTCCCCCACCCATCATGTCCTCCCCTCCCCCACAGTATGGCCATTCTGCTCTACCTGACCCGCAAGTATAAGGTCCCTGACCACTGGTACCCCCAGGACCACACAGGCCTGTGCCCGTGTGGATGAGTACCTGGCCTGGCAGCACACAACCCTGCGGAGAAACTGCCTCCGGGTCCTGTGGCATAAGGTGAGGTGCCCCTCCCCAGGCGGAGGCAGTGAGGACATCGCCCAAAAGGGCTTGGGCAACATCGCATTTATTCTTCCTTTCAGTTTGAATAGCTTGTATTGACCTGACTTTGACTTCCTAATCCTTCCTTCTGTTTGCTGGTAAGCCCATCTAATACATTCTGTATTCGAGATATGTAATTTTCAGTTCTCGAAATCCCATTTGGTTCTTTTTAGAGTTTCCCTGTCTCTGCTGAAATTCACCATCCACTCACCCACTTGGTCCATCTTTTCTTCTAAATTCTTTAACATATTTAGAATAGTTACTTAAAAGTCTTTGTCAGCTGATTTCAACCCCGGGGTTCTCTGCGAGTCTGTCTCTACTGGTTGTTTTTTTATCCTTCTTGATTATGGGCCACATTTTCCTCTTTCTCTGTATGTCTTATAATTTATCATTATGTGCTGCACATTATGTATAAAAGGAGAGTAGAGACTGAATACATAATAAATACCCGAGAAAGGGCTTGCACTTTTCTCTATCAGGCAGTCTTGGTGGGAGGTTCCTCCCTTCCAGCTAGTCAGGAATGGGGCTGGGATGTGGCATTAGTTAGTTTCAGTTCATCTCTGGTTTCAGGTATCCGGAGGGTGGAATCAGGTTGCTCACTTTCCTCCAGCAGGGATTTGGAATCTAAGCACCAACTACCACAGTAAGATGGCTCTACTTTTCAGCCCTGCCCTAAGTTCCCCACGTGGCTGCTTCATCAGAAAACTCCTATGCTGATGGCAGGCTTACACCTCTGCTTGCCTGGACCCCAGGGATGAATGTGGCTTACCTAGGGAGGGCTCGTGCCCTCTGGAATTTAGTTCATTTAGTCCAGTGCTGCACCAAAGTACAAAGTGAGATATATGCAGTCTTAAATCTTCTAGTAGCCACCATTAAAAAGTAAAAAGAAACAGTTGAAATGACTATATTTTACTTAAGCCAGTGTACTCAAAATAGTAAAATTTTGGCTAATAAACACATGAAAATATGTTCAGTATCACTAATCATTAGGAAAGTGCAAATTAAAACTATAATGAGATACCACTTCACCCCCACTGGAATGGCTATTACATATATATATACATATATATATGTGTATATATATATGTATATATATATATATGTGAACAAAATAACAAGTGTTGGTGAGAATAAGAAGAAATTAGAACTCTTGTGCACTGTTGATGGGAATGGTAAGTAGTGCAGCTGCTGTGGAAAACAGTATGATGATTCCTCAAAATAATTAAAAATACAATTACCACATGACCCAGCACTTCCACTTCTGGGTATATACCCAAAATAATTGAAAGCAGGGTCTCGAAGAGATGTTCATAGCAGCAATATTCACAATAGCCATTATTCACAATAGCTGTGGAAGCAACCCCAGTGTCCATCAACAATGACACTTAAGTGCCCCTCAGTGGTTCTGCCTATGTTTCCCTCTAGGAGTTTTACTGTTCCTGGTCTTACGTTTAGGTCTTTAATCCTTTTTTTTTTTTTTTTTTTTTTGCGGTACGCGGGCCTCTAACTGTTGTGGCCTCTCCCGTTGTGGAGCACAGGCTCCGGACGCGCAGGCTTAGCGGCCATGGCTCACGGGCCCAGCCACTCCGCGGCGTGTGGGATCTTCCCGGACCGGGGCACGAACCCGTGTCCCCTGCATCGGCAGGCGGACTCTCAACCACTGCGCCACCAGGGAAGCCCTTTAATCCACTTTGAGTTTATCTTTTTGTATGGTGCTAGAGAATGTTCTAATTTCATTCTTTTACATGTAGCTGTCCAGTTTTCCCTGCATCACTTACTGAAGAGACTGTCTTTTCTCTGTTGTATATTCTTGCCTCCTTTGTTGTAATTGACCATAAGTGCGTGGGTTTATTTCTGGGCTCTCTATCCTGTTCCATTCATCTGTGTCTGTTTTCTGGTGTGTATTTTACATGCACAGCACATTTCACCTAAGACGAGACATATTTTAAGAGCTCAGTAACCTCTCGTTGCCAGTGGTTTCCATATTGGACAGAACAGGTTTAGGCTTTTTTCTTTCTTTTTTTGTTCTTTCTTTTATTTTCCTTTTTTTAAAGTTCTATATTCTTTGAAGACTTTAAAGAAAAATAAGGTTATTTTCTTTTCAGTGTTATGGTGGGAGCAGTGGCTTTTTTGTGACTGTCATATCCTCATCAGAAGCACTCCTCATTTTTGAAAGTGTATGGCTAATTCTGGGTCATGAGTTTTATTGTGTCTTCTATCATTTTTTTATATGAAAAAGGAAACATTAGAGAACAAAAGTCAAAAGACCTCTTTGTTGCCCTTGTACCTTCCTGAGGTGCCCCCTGCTCCCCAGGATCTGGTTCAAGTCCTTTCAGTTCACGATTTTCTACATTATTACATTTATGTGTAGCCATAAAAATAAAGTTTTGCTTTGAGTGCTTACAATTTTATATAAATGCTCTCATATCATTCTGGAACTTGCATTTTTCCATAGTGCTATGGGTGGGTCTAATTTATTTTTTTCTAACTAGTGTATAGCATTTCCTGATAAGAATAAATCAGAATTTATTTATTACCCTCTTATGGTCTTTTATATTTAAAGAGGAATAAAAACACTTTTTAAAACCCTAAGAACTTTGGAACCACCCCATGGGAACAGAAGGGAAATGTAGACAGTCTGCTGCTGGGGTGAGGCAGAGAATACACGGGAGGTGGACTTATGTGGGGTTTGGCAAACTAAGAGCCGTTGTTCCCCCCACCCTCCTGCTTCCCCCACCAAGGAGCAGCTTCTCCCCAGCAGCAGCCTTAGATGCTGTGCTGGTGGCTAGGTAGGAATGCTGGCCCTGTGTGGCCGGCACCTTTATGTTAAAAAGAAGCTGGAAAGTTCAGGATTTTTATATGAAATGTCTCCACTTTTAAATGTCAGCAAGTGATCCATAGTTTTAAAAAGTCTGCAGCCAGGGGCTGCCCTGGTGGCGCAGTGGTTGAGAATCTGCCTGCTAATGCAGGGGACACGGGTTCGAACCCTGGTCTGGGAGGATCCCACATGCCGCGGAGCAACTAGGCCCGTGAGCCACAACTACTGAGCCTGCGCGGCTGGAGCCTGTGCTCCGCAATAAGAGAGGCTGCGATAGTGAGGGGCCCGCACACCGCGATGAAGAGGGGCCCCCGCTCGCTGCAACTAGAGAAAGCCCTCGCACAGAAACGAAGACCCAACACAGCAAAAATAATAAATAAATTAATTAATAAACTCCTACCCCCAACATCTTCTAAAAAAAAAAAAGTCTGCAGCCAAAGGAATGTCATTAGCCCAGCACTGGCCTCCAGGCCACTGGTGGGTGATCACTGACCCTGTCTACCTTGTTGTTTGGGGGAGGAAACAGAAGCCACCAGGGCTTGTGCACAATCTTAGTCCTGTTTACCTTTCCAGAGTCCCAGGCTCCCCAAGCAACTTTACCCAACAAAACACCAGACTGAACATGAAGCTCCCTCCCCTGCTCCACATCCACTGTGTCTCCCTGACAGCTCTGGCAAGCCTGAGGCTGTTGATGGCTTCACCCCAAATGCCCTCCTCCCAGAATCCTGAACGCTACCCTTTCCTGGCTCTTCTCTCTAGTCCCTGGCAGCTCCCTGGGTCAGAAGACGTCAGTTCCACGCTTGGCTTAGTCTCTTCTTGGCTGTGTGGTCTCAGGCAACTGTCTGTCTCTCTCTGGGCCTCACTTTTCCACTTACTAGATGAGCCCTGTACTATTATTCCCATATCACAGATGTGGAAATCGAGGCTCAGAGAGTTGGAGTGTTTTGCTCTAGTTCACATAGTTTATAAGCAACAAAGTTGAGACCTTAAAAGCCCATCCTCCTAATTATACTGTATGAGGTACTGATTTTATAATCTGGGGGAAAGAGGTTATAAAATAATTGTTCCTAAGCCAGGCCCTCCCCCCAAAGTATGAAACTCATTGTTCAGGTCCCCTCTGAGTCATTCTCAAAGGGGTTTGAGTCCTTCTGTCAGATGCCCCAGGCTCAGATTGTGGGAGCAGGAATAGTTCCGGGAAAAGGAGTCCTTTAGGAATTTCCCTGTAGGAAAAAAAATGCATGGAACCAGGAGGCAGCTCTAAGGGCAGGGAGACTTGCCTTCCTGCCTCTGAGGCTGGACTGGGTCCTAACCCCCCACTTTGCCTGCCCACCCACCAGGTGATGCTCCCTGTTTACCTGGGTGAGCCGGTCTCTCCCGAGATGCTGACAGCCACGCTGGCAGAGTTGGACGTGACCCTGCAGGTGCTTGAGGACAAGTTCCTCCAGAACAAGGCCTTTCTCGCTGGGTCCCACATCTCTCTGGCTGACCTGATAGCCATCACGGAGCTCATGAATGTGAGTGGGCAGTTGTTGGGGGGACTAGGCAGGGGAGGTCCTGGGTGGCTGCTGAAGTCCTGCTCACACTGCCTCACCTGGCCATGGGACTGTGCTTATGTGTAGAAACCTTCTGGGGTTCTGTGGCCTCCAAACCAAGTAGATGCTGCCATACTTGGCCTCACCCTGTCTCATCCTGTCCCCTGTCTCCCTACAGCCTGTGGGTGCCGGCTGCCGAGTCTTTGAAAGCCGACCCAAGCTGGCTGCGTGGCATCAGCGCGTGGAGGCGGCAGTGGGGGAGGTCCTCTTCCAGGAGGCCCATGAGGTCATCCTGAAGGCCAAGGACTCCCAGGCTGCAGACCCCACCATTAAGCGGAAGTTGATGCCTAGGGTGCTGTCCATGATCCAGTGAGCCGGGAAGCCTCTGCTCTGCCCTTGGCAGTTCACAAAGCACCTTCCTTTCCATGTCCCATGGGAGGCAGACCCAGAGAGCAGGCGTGACTTGCCTGAGTCCCACTGCCCCTCTGCTCCCTGGGCCAGGTCCCCACTCATCTTCCACAGCTGCCTAAAAGCCACGATGAGAATGGCATACCCAGACCTTGTCTCCTTTAATCACTGCATCTTCTTTTCAGTTTGGGAAATAAACCTGGGCTCAGCCTGAGCCTCTGCTTCTAACTCTGACGTGTGGTTTATTTGAACTTCCTTCTGTCCTGACCTTGGTCTTGGCCTCTATTCGAAAGACAACCCCCTTTCCTAGGCCCCATGGATCAGCTTCCCCCTGATGGTTGTCAAGAGTGAAATTAACAAATGCCCCCTTGCCTTCTAGTTCTTAGAGAAAGACAGCAGAGGTATCGGGCGTCCACTGGTGTTGGCTGTAGGCATGCCAGCTATCACTTTGCTGGGCCAGTCACCCAGGACATGGCCCTTTGGCACCAAGTATTGTAAATCACAAGTCCTGCATCTGTCCTGAGGAATTGGTCGGGAGGGGAAATCCAAACAGCAGCTCTCCTGGTCAGGACTCAGTCATGAGGGGCCTTAAATGCCACACTTAGGAGCTGCAAACCATGAACAGGAACGGAATGCTCAGCTTGCATTTTAGAATAATATTCTGCTTGCTGTTGGGGGTTGGACTGGACGGTGGCCAGGGAGGAAGCAGGGAGATTTGGATATTGCAGTAATCCGGCCAAGGGTGACTTGTGGAGGAGGGCAATCCACTGGAGGGGGTGGAGAACATGGCTCCGCCCTGGGGGGATAGGTCTTCTTTAAACTGGGAGCCTGGGGCCCAGGAAGGCCAAGCTATTCTCAAGTTTTGCAGTAACCGATCCTCTTGCCAAGGGGCTTTTTCTGAGTCTTGGGTTTGGGGACAGGGTTTTTTATCCAGGACGCTTGCTTAGAGAATGAGGGCATCATAGCCACAGACTTCAGGAGCTCCAGGGTTGTAGTTGGAGGGGTTTGGCCCTGCAAAGGAAGTGGGGAGGTTCCAGGCCCCCCTGCAAACCTCTAGATGGGCCCCACAGGGCTTCTGCTTTGCTGGAGGGATTAGCTGGGAGTGTAAGGAAGGTTGGGGAGGGGCGGCTTCCTGAGGTGTGGACCTAGTCTTTGCTGGGTGCAGAGGTCCACACGCCCTCCCCAGCCTCCACCCTGTGCAGTGGGCCCAGGGGAGGCCGTGGCACCTCCTTTCTCCTCCTCTATTTGTGTTCCTGGGGACTCTTAAGTCCCTCCTCTTTCAGTCCCCTCCGCGAGTGGGAGAAGGTGGCTTGGGCCAACACTTTCGACTCTAAATTCACTGAGTGTCTGCGCTGGAAGCGCCCTCAACGTCGTCCCCCCAGTATCATCCCCCCGCCCCATTTGACTCAGGTAGACATTGAGGTCCGGGTTAGGGGACTGACCTGGCGGCGAGAAACTGTCAAGAGTCCGTCTCCCTGTACCCTCCCCACCAGGGAAGGGACCCCAGCCCAGAACCCCTGAGAGGGAAGGCGGGAGAGCGAGGCCGCCGCTGATTGGTCCAAAGTTCTCCGGCACCATCCAACGGGCGGGGAAGGCGCGGCCCGGCTCGATTAATCAGGCTGCGCGCGGCCGCCGGCTGCGTAGCCGGTGGTCCCCGCCCCTGCCGCCGTTTCTGCCCCAGTCCTGCACTAATCCTAACCCCCGCCCTCGCCATGGGCTTGCAGCTCTACCTGGACTTGCTGTCCCAGCCTTGCCGCGCCGTCTACATCTTCGCCAAGAAGAACGGCATCCCCTTCGAGCTGCGCACCGTGGACCTGCTCAAAGGTGGGCCCGGCAGGCAGGCCCGGGGTCTGGGCCCCTGTGTGCACACGGACTCCCGGGGCCCCACGGTCAGGCGGCCTGCGCAGACAGACGGCAAGAGACAGACTCCAGTCGGAAACCGTGGCTTCGCCTATAAGTTGTGTATTTTCAGAGTCTTTACCTTTGCTTAGTGAATACTAACCGTTCTTCAAAATACAGGTTAGGAAGGAGCAGAGCAGGTAGAGAGCAGTGGGGGTGTGGGGCCGCGGGAAGTGGAGTGACAGCTCCAACACCTCCACACCTGGGCTTGGAGAAAACAGTGAACTGCCTCCTCATTCCCAGTGGAAGCAGCCCCCATCTCTTGAGTTTCTGGGTCTGCTGGCAGGAGGAGGTTGGACACCTGCATCTGGTCTCCTCTTTACTCCTACCTATGCCTGCCTAGGTCCCCTCCACTTACACAGAATCCGGGGAGGGGGCAGGGCTGTAACTGGACAGTAGGATAAGCTCTGGATTCAGAGCCCCTCTGGCAGACCCGGAGGGAGACCCTGCTTGGCCGAGCCTGCCCACCTTCTGCCTCTGGTGCCCCAGCGTGAGCCACCAGCTGCTTTGATGCCAGCTTGCTCTGACTTTTCAATGCTCCTTGGGGTGGGGCTGGGCACAGAGGCAATTTCTAGAGGGAGGATGGGTAGGGGTGATTCCGTCCATGCAGTAGAAGGGCAAAGAGGCCCACAGGCGGTCGTACGGCCAGGCTGGATCCCGGCTCCCCTGAAGCCCTCCGACTCCACATACATTACTTGGTGTACCGTCTGCACTGGCCCGGGACAGGGAGGTATGCAGATGTGATTCAGACATGGGAACCCCTGTGGGGGAGGAGCCTTGAAGGTTTGGCACAAGAAAGAAAGAGGAGCTGACCTGCAGGAGGTTGAGTGGCTGAGTCGGGCAGGTATTGCTGGTGAGAGCGAGGTTTGCTGAGGGCCGGGAGCAGGTGTGGCTGGAACTCTGGGGTGTAGACAGGTCACCCAGTTTGCATAGAGAGGGGGACTGCAGTGGACAAGGCTAGAGCCCAGGGAGGAGGCTAGAGTGTGTGATGCGTGGATGGAGTTGGCTGGGGCTGGGGTGGATTACAGCTGCAGTGAATCACCCTCCTCCCAAGTCCAAGCTGAGATGCTACTTGACCCAGGTTCCAAGGTGGGGCGAGTGGACACAGGAAGGGGGGACCTCTGGCAGGCTCAGCGTGTATGATCCGCTGACCAGCAGAGTGGCCTCGTCTTCTCTGATGCCCCACCTGGATGGAGGCCTCAGAAAGTTGGTGCCTGGACATTGGGGTAGGGGGTGGGCAGAGACCTCAGAGGGCTCAGAGTTCTCCCCACCTGCCTCACTGGTCTTTCCCACAGGCCAGCACTACAGCGATGACTTTGCCCAGGTGAACCCCCTGAGGAAGGTGCCCGCCTTGAAGGACGGGGACTTCACCTTGGCCGAGAGGTAACGGGTCCCTTGGCTGCACCAGTCAGCCATCTGTGTGTCCACCGTTGATGGCTCGGATCGTGGCTTCTGTGCCCTGAGCCCCTTACCAGCCCGAGGGTGGAGAGTGGATTGAAGTCAGCAGAGCTGCCCAGGGCTGGGAGGGGCGCCTGGTCTTCCTCCTGTTGCTGTCCCTGCCCTGGAGATGTTGGAGAATGGTATTGGAGTCACTCTCATCCTTCGGGACACATGTTGGGCACTGCTTCCTCATGGGAGATTTCTCTGAGCATACATCCACTTTCTGAAATCACATGACATTTTGCTTTTCCCTTGGTGCCCTTAGTTCTGATGATAGGATGGCCCAACATAGAGCTGTGTGATCCTGGCTGTCACTTAACCTCTCTGAGCCTCACACTCCTACTCTGTACCAGAAACAGTGAAATGTTCCACCCCCAGGAGCTGGGGAAAGATGTGTGAGGAGCAGGGACTGGCCTCCCCCAGGGCCTGGCCCCTGTGGAATGGTTAAAGAGTGACTGGGGCATGTCCCCCTGCACCCACCGTGTCCCCCAGTGTGGCCATCCTGCTGTATCTGACCCGCAAGTATGAGACCCCCGACCACTGGTACCCCCAGGACCTGCAGGCCCGAGCCCGTGTGGATGAGTACCTGGCGTGGCAGCACACGGCCCTGCGAACAAGCTGCACCCGGACCATGTGGCAGAAGGTGAGCTTCAGAGCAGGGAGCCCTTCCTTGGTGACCAGGGGATGGTGCTTTCTGTCTAAAGCATTCCATTCAGACCTGAGACCTGAGAACACTAAATTCTAGAATGCCAGAGATGCTCCAGGGCAACCAACTTGTTTCCCAGAGGGGAAACCAAGGCACAGAGCCTGGGAATGACTCCCCCAATATGTCTTGATTCCTGAGCTGCTGGAAATTAATCTTGTGCCCTTTTGCACACTCTAGGCTGCCTGGGAATATTGTCTTTTGGGAGAGAAAAGAATCAAACCTTCACTTTGCTACACATGTACTTTCCAGATGGAGAGGTGTTAAGTGAAAAACCTCAAAGTAGGAAGAAATAAGATATTTCACTAAATGTTGATCTGATTTCTGGGTATGCAAGGATTTATAAGCCTAGTAACAGTGGGAGACTTAAAGAAAAGGCTAATCGATTTTACACAAAATCTGTGTAAGAAAAAAAAAAGAATGAAAACAAGCAAAAAAACCTGGGAAAGATCTTGGCAAAGAAATGTTAGAAAGAACATTAAAAAAATTTTTTATAATTTTTAATTTTTATTTTTGGCTGCATTGGGTCTTCGTTGCTGCGTGCAGGCTTTCTCTAGTTGTGGTGAGCGGGGGCTACTCTTCGTTGTGGTGAGCGGGCTTCTCATTGCAGTGGCTTCTCTTGTTGCAGAGCACCGGTTCTAGGCGCACGGGATTCAGTAGTTGTGGCATGCAGGCTTCAGTAGTTGCAGAGTGCGGGCTCAGTAGTTGTGGCACACGGGTTTAGCTGCTCTGCGGCATGTGGGATCTTCCCAGACCAGGGCTCGAACCCGTGTCCCCTGCACTGGTGGGTGGATTCTTAACCACTATGCCACTGGAGAAGTCCAGAACCCACATGCCGCAACTACTGAAGCCCGCGCGCCTACAGCCCATGCTCTGCAACAAGCGAAGCCACCAAAATGAGAAACCTGTGCACCACAAGGAAGAGTAGCCCCCACTCGCCGCAACTAGAGAAAGCCTGGGCGCAGCAACGAAGACCCAACGCAGCAATAAATAAATTAAATAAATAAATATGCTTAAAAAAAATAAGACGCTCTTAGAAGCCCATCAAAACACAGGAGAAAAATGCGCAGAAGAAACCAGCAGAGATGTAACTGAAGGACAGAGAGAAAGGGTCAATAAATGGATGAAAACATGTAACTTCAGTAAAAATCAAGCAAATGCACATTAAAAGAGCATGCAGATACCATTTTTACTTATCGAACGTGCAGAGGTTTTTGAAATGTGAACTCTGAGTTATTATTGGTAAAGCACTTAGTGTCTGGCACAGAGCAGGCTCCCTGCGTGTGTGAGGGAGTGTGAGCTGGCCCCTGCTGCATGTATGGAACCACTGTTCTGGGGGCCCATTTGTTGTTGTTGTTTTTGGCCGTGCAGCTTGTGGGATCTTAGTTCCCTGACCAGAGGTGAAACCCAGGCCCTCGGCAGTGAGCGCGGAAGTCTAACCACTGGACTGCCAGGGAATTCCCTCTGGGGGTCCATTTGGCACAAAGAAGGTTTCCATAGCTTTACAAGCTGTGGTGGGGGAGGAAGCCCGGTGCATTTGAGGGCAGAATGGAGAGAAGTCCAGGAGAGTGAGTGTAGATGTTTGCTACTCAGAGTGTGGGCCATGGGCCAGGAGCATGAGCGTCACCTGGGAGCTTGGAAATGCAGAGTCTCAGGCCCCACCCAGGTGTACTGATTAGGACCGTACACTTGAACCACATCCCAGAGGGATCTGCACACACATTCCCATTTGAGAAGCCTGGGGTGGAGTGGGAGGTGGGGTGGGAGAGGATGGCTGCTGCCCTGTGTTGAGGCCTTTGCAGTGAGGGCACTAGGGAGCCATGGAAGGCTTTATGCAGGGAGAAGATATGGGCAGACTGGGATTGCCGAAGTATCCCCCGGCTGCCCGATGTGATGACCCAGGAAGAGGTGGAGGCTATCTGTGCCTGAGTAAGGGATAAGGCCTGGGCTGGTAGTGGCTGTGGGTGGGAAATGGTAGATGGGAGTGAGGAGAAATGCGAAGGATGGCTGATACGTGGAATGAGAGCAGGAACCATGCTGGGCCTTGGGCAGACCCTGAGCCCTCCCCTGCCTGCCCGCCTACCAGATGTTGTTGCCTGTGTTCCTGGGCCAACGGGTGCCCCCTGAGACACTGGCATCTACTCTGGCTGAGCTGGACAGGTGCCTGCAGCTGCTTGAGGACAAGTTCCTGAAGGACCAGGACTTCCTGTCTGGGCCTCACATCTCAGTGGCAGACTTGGTGGCCATCACAGAGCTGATGCATGTGAGTGTCGTGGGGTGGGGGGCCAGCTGGGCATTGGGGTACCCTGGGAGAGAGCCAGTGTACCAGCTCACGTTGTCCTTTCTGGCTGGGGGGCCCTGGGCGGGTCACTTCCCCCTCTGAGCCTCAGCGTCCTCATCTGTAAAAAGGGGCTTAAAAACCCCACCCTGCAGGCTTATTGAGCAGCTTCTCGGTATTTCCTGGAGGAGAACCCCCAGCCTATCACCCATGTGGCAGAGGAGGGAAAATCCACCCGAGGGATCCCTAAGTTGGGACATGCTGCCTTGTGCTTCTCTGGGTCCCACCCCTCCACCCGGCTTCCTCTCCCATAGCCTGTCAGTGCCGGCTGTGACATCTTCAAAAACCGGCCTAAGCTGGCTGCGTGGCGCAAGCGGGTGGAAGCTGCGGTGGGGGAGGACCTCTTCCAGGAGGCCCACGCGGTCATCATGAAGGCTAAGGACCTGCCTCCAGCCGACACTGCCATGAAGGAGAGGCTGAAGCCCCTGGCGCAGCTTTTGTTGCAATGAGTACCGGGTGGGCCTGCAGAGCCACCATCGACGGAGCTCTGTCCTCAGAATAAAGAAATGGCACTGCCTCCCCTCGGCTGTGAGCGAGACACCTTCGCAGCATCCGGTCCATAGTGCCTTCCACACGCCAGTCCTTTGTTCCTTCTTCTGTCTGCCTGCCAACTTCACCCTTACCCCTTGCACTCTGACTTCCATGTAACCTCTGGAAATAGCTTTAGTAAACACAGATGTGACCCTGACCCCCCGGCCCTCTCCTGTTTGAAACTTACCCTGGTGCATCACTGCCCTGAGGCTAAAGGACAAAGGACGAGTCACTGAACTTTACATTTGAGGCCTTGCCCCCGTCCCTCCAGGGCACCCCCTCTGGTTTCCCCCAGTAGCCCACCATTTTCCTGGCTCTACCCCCCCAACCCCAGCACCAACTCCCAGCTTCCTCCTTGGCCTCCTGGCCTTGGCTCAGCCTATTTCTGCTGCTTACCGGGCTCCCCCTCACCTTTCCTGCTTGGTGCTCTTCCTGGTCTTTTGGCATTTGTTACCATGTCCTTCTCCAGGGAGAATTCCTCCAACTTCTCACCCTAGGCCAAGTCAGGTGACCCCTCTGGGCTCCTCAGCCTCAAAGCTTCCCTCCCTCAATCCTGGCAGGGAGCTGGTTCCATGCCCCCTGGACTGGCACATGTCACAGTTGACTTGGTAAAGAGAGTCACAATCAGGAATCATCTCAGTCTCCTGGGTCTGTCTCCTCCATCTGGGGTGACGCTGTCTCCCACAGTGGGGCGCAGGGCTGGTTCATGAACCTCCTTGCAGGGAGGGAAGTATCAGGTTAGTTCCTGGCCCTCCTGGTGCTGCTGAGGGGCTTTGCTCTCCCATGCCTACTCGTAACCCCGGCCACTGTCTTCTCCACGCTACACCCTGGGTCCCAGACTTGTCACCTGTCCCTCAGGATGGTCACAGTCTACCTGTCTTGTGTCCTAGACCCTCTGATATCTGAATCATCTAATAAAGGAAGGAGACAGGGTCATGGACAGACAGAGCCTCAGCCTGCCTGCCTCCCATAGAGGCTCCTTTAATATGTGCACATAAATAGAATTTTAGATGTGTAATTGAAATTGTTCATATACACCCATACAATTTCAATTATCTTTGTCATTTACAATTCAAACAGCTTTACAACGTAGATGAGAGTACCATGTTTGGCTACCTCAACAGACCTACACGGTTTTTTCGTTTTAATTAATTAATTAATTTGGCCGCATTGGGCCTTTCTTGCTGTGCGCAGGCTTTCTCTAGTTGTGGTGAGTGGGGGCTACTCTTCTTTGTGGTGCACGGGCTTCTCATCGTGGTGGCTTCTCTTGTTGCGGAGCATGGGCTGTAGGCACATGGGCTTCAGTAGTTGTGGCTCATGGGCTCTAGAGCGCAGGCTCAGTAGTTGAGTGCACGGGCTTAGTTGCTCCGTGGCATGTGGGATCTTCCCGGACTAGGGCTCGAACCTGTGTCCCCTGCATTGGCAGGTGGATTCTAAACCACTGCACCACCAGGGAAGTCCGACTTCCACATTTTAAATAACAACTTTTGTTTCACCTATAAAAACATAGGGTCCTGTAAACATTGCTGGTAATTCTACTGGGACTTGGTGGCTCTCACCCCCCGGTGGGCTGTCCTTCACCGTGAGGTAAGGTTGGCACAGGCACAAGAGGCCACAAAGGTAGATGTCTTTGGGGGCCAGGTAGGGATGCAGGGAGCCCGAGGGTCTCTGCCCAGCCCCACTCGAGCCCACATGTATCACCAGGTGACCTGATCAAGAGAAGTGCAGATTCACACATGGAGCGTGAAGTTGCTTGACTTGGAGGCAACCCATTTAAAAATAATTTTAAGCCTCCGTGACGACGTAACGTTTTTAGGGTGGAGCCTGGGGAAGGCTCCTACAGGTGTGTGTGTTTGGGGGGGGGGGTGTTCAGACCTCCATCTAAATATTGGCTAAGAAGCAGAAGACCGCAGCAGCGCCCGAAAGCTGCAGGAGACCGGAAACCTCGGCCAGTGTGGCTGGGGCGGGGGCGGGGCCTGTCGTGTGGGCGGGGCCTGGAGCGGCCAATGTCTCCTTGGGGGTGGGGTTACTCGGAGCCGGCCGGGCTACAGCACTTCCGGAAATCAGCGCCGTAGCACGCGGAGACTGTCGGCCGAAGCCGGGGGGTGTAGTCTAGGCAGCCAATCGGGGGGCGCTGTGTACCTGCCCAGCCAATGAGGAGCGGGTTTCCGCGGCGCCCCGCCTCCCCCGCTCCCTACAGCCCTGCCCTGGAGATCACCCACCTGGATTCCGTGCTTTCTTTCTCCCTGGCGGCCTTTCGCGCGCCTTCCCGCTAGAAATGCCGTTCGTTGAGCTGGACACGAACTTGCCCGCCGGCCGTGTGCCCGCGGGACTAGAGAAGCGGCTCTGCGCGGCCACTGCCGCCATCCTGGGCAAGCCTGAGGACGTGAGTATGCCCAGGGGAGCACGGAGAGGGAGGAGTTTGGTGGATGGGGTCGGGCTCTGTCCGCGCTTCGGCTTCCCCACCGCGACCCTGACTCTTCCGCGCCCGCCTCCCGCCAAGTCTGACCTCCCGCTCTCCAAGACCCCGCGGCCCCACCCGCCACGTCTGCTCCTGTCGCCTTGCCCAGCCATGACCCCGACGTGACCTGCAAGGACCCCGGCCCGTGCCCCCGGCCCTGATCCCGCGGGGCCTGCGCTCTCCCACTCCGCGCTACCCGGTCCTCAGCACCATCCCGGCCTACACTGGCCTCAGGCGAAACTTTCGTGTCACCGCAGCGCGTGAACGTGACGGTGCGGCCCGGCCTGGCCATGGCGATGAACGGCTCGGCGGAGCCCGGCGCGCAGCTGCTCGTCTCCTCCATCGGTGTGGTGGGCACGGCCGAGGAGAACCGCGGCCACAGTGCCCGCCTCTTCGAGTTTCTCACCAAGGAGCTGGACCTGGCCCAGGACCGGTGCGTAGAGGCAGGGAGAGGACCCTCTTGGGACTGCTGCGAGACGGGGCAGGGATCCGACTTGAGGCCCTTCCTAAGGTTGGGGAAAAAATTAATTCCCCACCCTTCGCTAGAAGGATGTGGTGCCGCAGGGCCCCTTGCGCCCCCCGGTGGTGGGCCCACCTTGAGAGTGGTAGTGGAATTGAGTGAATTCCTGGCTCTGTAGTGGTCCCTGTGACACCTGGGCAAGGTGTGGCCTCCAGGACCTCAGTGTTTCCATCTGTGAAGTGGGAAGGCTCTCCTTTAACCACTCCCTGGGGGTACTGCATGGGATGGCACTATACTGCACCTGCCTTGACACCTGGTAGGGCCGGATGTTGTTACCCTGACAAAACCAAGGCCATTTATCATCTGCCTTCAGGCTTCCCCACATCTTAGGGAAACAGGTGTAATTTTCTAGAGCGTCTCCAAGCTGGTCGAGGAATTCTGGGTATGTCCTGAGGCTGTGACCTTTGGGCCTATGGCCCAATTAGGTCCCAGGTAAGGTTCCTGGGAGGGCCACAGAGTAGTGGAAAGAGCATTGGCCTGAATGTCTGGAGACCTGGGTTCTGGGTCCCATGCAGCTGGAGGATCCAGACAAACCTGGAAGTGAACCATCTCTGGTTTGTAGCCTTCTCTTCTGTGAATAGAGAGGCATGGATTAAACGATTCCCAAGAACACCTACAGCTCCCAAACCTGGGACTCTGTGGCAAGGTTAAAGTTTCTTCCTGGGTGAAAAATATTCCTGAGCCAAGTCCATGCCTACAAGGAACTAAGTATATGAGAAGCTTGAAAGAACCTTCCAGAATGGAGCCTTCATTGGCCCAGAAAGGCTGGTGAAGAATGGTTACTTGTGGGGGGTGCTCAGACCTGGTCCTCAAGCTGGGGAGTGATAATAATTCTAACAACATAAGTAATGTGTAATTTACCATGTGCCAGATACTCCATAGGTAACTCACATGCCTGATCCCATTTGATCCTTAGAAGTTTTGTCCCCTTCTCCATACCCCTCGTGTGGACATGCCATCCCCATGAGGTAGATATCTCCTTTATGCCTATTTACAAATGGGAAAACAGGTTGTCACATATACCTCCTTGGTACCAGGCTATCCCAGGTATCCTGTTTCTTCACAAGGAACTTCCTGTCACTTCTGTGAGAGGGGCACACTCACTCACTCCATAGACATTACAGGGGTGGTGGGGGAGTCACCTTGTGCCTGGCCTTCTTGAGCCAGGCTTTGCAAAAACAGGCAGCTTGGGCACTGCGCATGCCCCCATGGGGCCTGCAGTTTGGAAGACAGGGCTCCCCTGTGAACCCACAGACAGAGCATACAGTGACCACAGAGGCCGCCATGTTGAGAGTCTGTTCTTGGTGGGTGATGATGATGTGCAGTCACCATCCCAACCTTGACATGCCCACTGCCCTGTCGGGGGTTGGGCAGAGAGCATTAATGGGTTGAGACAGGCTTGCAAAATGCCTGGTGGGCTAAGGCAGGCTGGCCTGAGAGCCCATGGTGGGAGTACCTGGCTAGGGGTCTTGGAATGTGAGGCATTAGCCAAGGAGCTGATGACATCTTTTTCTCTGTCTCCTGAAGGATAATTATCCGCTTTCTCCCCTTGGAGCCCTGGCAGATCGGCAAGAAGGGGACAGTCATGACCTTTTTATGATTGGCGTGGAGGGCATCCAGGGCATCTGTGAGCTGGCAGCCCCTTCCAGAGAGGCCTCCTGGCAGAGTGAGGGCCTGGTGGATACCAGCTTCTGGCACCCCCACATGCAGACAGGCCTGTGACCTCACGGTCCTCTTCCCCATCCTTACGACAAATAAATGAAGAGCGTTGTCTCTCAAACATGACTTCTCTACTTCCCTTTACCCTCCTCCGGCATTCTGGGCCACCCTGGGCAGCAGGGGTTGGTTTATGAGGTGGGGACTTTAGGGAACCTGGGAGGTGGGATGTTCCTGTCTTCAGGGCCTCTGATTCATGTTTTGTATCTCGGCTGCCCAAATCAGGGTGGAGGGCTCAGCCTGGAGGCCCTGCTCCCGATGCCCATGTTCAGGCTGGTGGGGAGGAGCTGGCAGCTGGTCCAGCCTGGGCCTTCCTGCAGACTCTGCGGACCAGATGTTCCTGTCCTCAGCCTGGGCTTTAGGGACCTTCCGTGGACATTGCCAAACTTCACCTTCTCCAGTGAATCTTGATGAGAATTCAGTGTAGCTGTGCGCCTTGTAAAAATCCATGTCCCAGGGCTTCCCTGGTGGCGCAGTGGTTGAGAGTCCGCCTGCCGATGCAGGGGACACGGGTTCATGCCCCGGTCTGGGAAGATCCCACATGCCGCGGAGCGGCTAGGCCCGTGAGCCATGGCTGCTGAGCCTGCGTGTCCGGAGCCTGTGCTCTGCAACGGGAGAGGCCACAACAGTGAGAGGCCCGCGTACCGCAAACAAAACAAAACAAAACAAAAAAAACCATGTCCCAGAATGGCAAACCCAGAAATGCAACATCTGCTTCTAGAAATGGAATGAATGGGATCCCGCACCCCCATCTAAAGAACATACCATGCTTTTGCATTTCAGAGGATATACAGGTTGGGTGGGGGTAGCCCAAAGGAAGTCACCTTTTCAGTTTCCTTCCGGATGCAGAGTTTACATCTCTGGGTGCTATGTTTCTCTGCACAATTAAAGCTTTGATCATCCTGTGCACCAATGAAATGCCAAATTGAGATCTGCAGTCTATGCAGTCCACCTGGTTAATAAGTTAGTTTCCAAAAGAATGTGCCTGTGCCTGCTGTGTTTACCTGACCACCGCTGAGGACTTGTTAAAAGCTATAGCTTGGAGTTCCTTTCCCTGGCTCGCTGTCCCAGCTGTTTCTGCTCTCATTCCTTCTGCCAACATGGATGTCTTGCTTCCCAAAGGGGCTCAGGGAATGTTTGTGGGTTGAATGCAAATGAATGGTTGAAGTGCCTAAGGAGGGATTCATGCCTAACCCTTGCCAGGACCATAAGGTAAGATCTGGTCTCCCCAGCTTCAATCTTATCCCCACTATTGTGAGTGATGTCATCTGTTTGCTGTGAGGACTGGCCCCTCCCCCCACACGGGCATTACCTCCCCCCGTTGTGGCCCTGAGTTTTACCCCCTGAAAACACCATGCTGCATGAGGCTCCTGCATGGCCAGCAGCGTTTCTCAACTCAATACCTTGCCACACAGCTAGCTCCCTGCTGCTTGCACCACCCTTCCCATCTTTGTTCAACTTTCACTCCAGAGCATCTTTCAAGATACAACTCAGTTGTGGGAACTGCATACAAGGTTGCAAGTCATCCAGGAAAGTTTGAAACCATCTGTTTATGCTCTGTTTAACCCAACCCTGCCCCTTATACTCCTCTCAAAAATCAAGGTTGGCGACTCAATTATTTTTTTATCTACTAGCATATCGTTAAAGCTTTACTGTACTGAACCGTCTATGAGTTCTTCACCATGGTTTTACTGTCTATAAATAAAGTTAAAGAAAAAGCCATAACATTCGTTCTTTAAGTCATTCTTGCTGGACTCAAGCCGCTATGAATGTCAACCAGTGTGAAGCCCTTCCCTAAAACGCTTAGCTCCCAAGAGCGTTACCCCTGTATCCCAGGCCCTTGTCAGAAACCCGTCAATGCTGGGCCCTCCTTTCGGCTCTGTTCTGTCACTTCCTCCCCGGTACGTTCATCCCCCGCTCCCCCTCCCCCTTTTTCTTTTGCTTCAGTAGTTGCTTGTATCTGTGACTTTTAGGTTTCAAATCCTTTTCGGAACGAGGTGAGGTCCAGGTAATGTGAGAATGCTCTTCCGGCCCCGGTTCCCTCCAAGTGTCCCAGGTTTCCACGGCCTTCAGAACACCTGTCGCAGGTTGTAACAGTAGTGCGGCCGTCACTTGGCAGCTGCTGCGGGCCAGGCCCCGAGCTCGGTGCTTCCCGGGTACGACAAGCGGTGGGGAGGGAGCGGGCGCTGAGCCCCCAGCCGCGCTCCGGCCGAAGGGCAGGGCTGCGCCGGGCGGCTGCAGGGTCCTCGCGCGCCAGCTCCGCGGGGCGACGCGTGAGCGCTTGCCGACTGGCTGGTGGAGCCGGCTCCGGAGCCAATGGGAGCGCGCCTTGTTGTGAGGCGCGCAGCCGGCAGGCGCGGGGGTCTGGCGGACAGGCGGTTGCCGTGGAGACGCCTGGTGAGTTCGCTGGCAGCGGGTTTGGGGCGGCCCCGGGTGGGGGCGCGGCTCTGCCCTGCCGGGGGCGAGGGTTTGACGGGCGGCGGTGGCGGGATCCGGCCGGGCGGACGCTGGGGCTCCTCGTGGGGAAACCGAAGCCGGGACCCGGAGCGGCCCGGCTGGGCCCCGCTGCCGCGCGGGCCTCTCGTCGGCTCCTGCTCGTCCCGGGGGGCTGAGAGGGGCTCCGCGTGGGGGCAGGGATCACAGTGGCCGCAGCGGGAGCCGCCGTCCGGTCTATGGCTTCGGTGCCGGGCCCCGCGCTGACCACCGCCTCGCGTCCTTCTACTTCACCTTCACGGCGGCGTTGCGCGGTGAGCGCCCCTCACTTGTGGAAACTGAGGCCGAGGGGACGTGCAGCCGCTTGTCCCGAGTTCCCGGCTCCCCCGCGGGCCGTTGGCTCCAAACTGCAAGCTTTGACTGCCCCACCGCCCCGAGGAGGCGGACCTGGGCCGGATAGAGCTTCCTGATGCTGGCAGGTGTCTGCACAAGGGGCTCTGGGGGCCCTCCACCCTTAGGGGCCTGGGTTACTACAGGTCGTGCTGTGTATGCGGATTCCATGCGGCGGCTGGGCTTCCTTCTGGGTGACTCATAATCGTTCTTAGAACTGGAGTATCCGAGTAATAGTATTATGTCTTGTGGCTGTAGTAAGTATGAGTATACTTATAATAATATAAGTATTCGGGTGCTATACTGTACTGAGTACTGTGGTCGCAGCCAAAGACAGTATGTAAGAGAGTGGTGGTGTTTCAATAAAATTTTATTTAGGGACACTGAAATTTGAATTTTATGTAATTTTCACGTGTCACGAAGTTTCTCAACCATTTAAAAATGTAAAAATCATTCTTTGCTCTTGGGCTGTATGGAAACAGTAGGCTAGTGAGCTTGCAGACGCCTGATTTAGTCCAAAGACTCATGCAGTAGAGGAAACTGAGACCCAGAGGGGTTATCTTATGCCATGTCAGTCACACAGCCGGGTAGTGCCCCAACTGAGCTTAAGACCTACTCTTCCCGACTCCTTCCCGACTCCTGGGCCAGAGCCTGCTAGGAAACATCACCACTTACCACTGGATCAGGGTACGAGGTGCTCAAAGTGTGCTGTTGTTATGTGTTCTGAAGGACATGAAAACTATAAAGAGTTTGAAAACTTGTGAGGTTTAACTCCTGAATGTGCTGTTCTGAGAAAATGCAACTGTTCTGCTGGGAGACTGAGAAATGAGTACCAGATACTTCCCTTCTCATCTTTATACAGTAGCTTTTTTTTTTTTTTTTTAAACTCCTTTTTGTGGTTTCTAGGGTTTGTGGTGAATAATATGGCTATGGTCCTCATTCTCACATTGCTTACAGATGATAAATATATAATCTCAAATGGTTATTTCTTTGTAAAGTTTTTATTTTAAACTACTTTGTGTGTGTGTGTTTTTATTGAAGTATAGTTGATTTACAATGTTGTGTTAGTTTCAGGTGTACAGCAAAGTGATTTGGTTAGACATACATATATATCTTTTTTTTTCAGATTAATTTCCCTTATAGGTTATTACAAAATATTGAGTACAGTTCCCTGTGCTATACAGTAGGTCCCTGTTGGTCATCTGTTTTATATATAGTAGTGTGTATCTGTTAATCCCAAACTCTCAATTTATCCCCCCCACTTTGGTAACCATAAGTTTGTTTTCTATGTTTGTGGGTCTATTTCTTTGTGGTATATAAGTTCATTTGTATCTTTTTAAAAATTTTTTTAGATTACACATATAAGCAATATCATATGATATTTGTCTTTCTCTGTCTTACTTCACTTAGTATAATGATCTCTAGGTCCATCCGTGTTGCTGCAAATGGCATTATTTCATTCGTTTTTTTTTGTGATATTTATTTAATATATTTAGTTTCCTTATTTTTTTGTCTGCGTCTGGTCTTAGTTGCGGTACGTGGGATCTTTTGTTACAGGGCGCGGACTCTTGGTTGCGGCGTGTGGGCTTCTCTCTAGTTGTGGTGCGCGGGCTCCAGAGTGCATGGGCTCTGTAGTTTGCGGCACGCAGCCTCCCTTGTTGAGGCGCGCGAGCTCAATAGTTGTTGCCCGCGGGCTTAGTTGCCCCGCGGCATATGGGTTCTTGGTTCCCCCACCAGGGATTGAACCTGCGTCCCCTGCATTGGAAGGCAGATTCTCTACCACTGGACCACCAGGGAAGTCCCTCATTCTTTCTTTTATGGCTGAGTAATATTCCATTGTATAAATATACCACATTTTATTTATCCATTCATCTGTCGATGGACATTTAGGTTGCTTCTGTGTCTTGGCTATTGTAAATAGTACTTCAGTGAACACTGGGGTACATGTATCTTTTCAAATTATGGTTTTCTCCGGGTATATGCCTGGGAGTGGGATTGCAGGCTCGTTTGGTAGCTCTATTTTTAGTTTTTTAAGGAACCTCCGTACTGTTCTCCATAGTGGCTGCACCAGTTTACATTCCCACCAACAATATAGGAGGGTTCCCTTTCCTCTACACCCTCTTCAGCATTTGTTATTTGTAGATTTTTTTTAACACTTTATTTATTTTTATACATTTATTTATTTATTTATTTTTGGCTGCGTTGGGACTTTGTTGCTGCACGCGGGCTTTCCTTTTAGTTGAGGCGATTGGCGGGCTACTCTTTGTTGTGGTGGGTAGGCCTCTCGTTAAGGTGGCTTCTGTTGTCGCGGAGCATGGGCTTGAGGTGCGTGGGCTTCAGTAGTTGTGGCACAGGGACTCAGTAGCTGTGGCTCACAGGCTCTAGAGCGCAGGCTCAGTAGTTGTGGTGCACGGGCTTAGTTGCTCCGCGGCATGTGGGATCTCGCCGGACCAC
Organism: Globicephala melas; assembly: GCF_963455315.2. Lineage (NCBI taxonomy): Eukaryota > Metazoa > Chordata > Mammalia > Artiodactyla > Delphinidae > Globicephala > Globicephala melas. The sequence goes on from NC_083326.1 coordinate 64,396,541, forward strand.
AGCTTGAACCCATGTCCCCTGCATTGGCAGGCGGATTCTTAACGACTGCACCACTAGGGAAGCCCTGTAGGGAGTAGGGGCGGAGGGAGGGCCTTCCTTCCTTAGTCCAGAATCTGGCAGCTGAATCGGTTGCTGTGAAGCCTGATCTGTCCACAATCAAAAGCACGTGTGGAAATCCACTCCCAGAGAAGAGTGAGTCCTTGGGGAAGCTGGTTTGGCCTCTGAAAGGTCGACTGAAAGACACCACCCAGAGTTGATGGGGACTTCATTCTCTCCCTTCGCTCTTCACAGGGGCACTGCCCCTTGGGATGTGTGTGTGTTTTCCCTAGGTACAGGGTTTTAGTGCTATAGTTTCTACTTTTATCGTCTTTTTTTTTCCAGATTGTATGGTGGTCACAGTGCCCATTGTAGCATAGTTTATAGTCAAGCAGCAGTTTCCAGAGTTAATCAGCAGAATTCTTTTTTCTAAATGTGGAACCCAGGAGATAAAATAGCTATCAGCCTCGTGGGGTTTCAGTCTTCCTCGTCTGTGAAGACTGTACTTTCTTTCTTCCTTGTAGGAACCCTTCGAGAACTCAGAGCCCATTGTGAAGGTCTTAGCTGTGAGCTCCGTTGGCAGTAGCAGTGGTCATTTTATTTTATACATGTGGAGCACGTGTTCAGTCTCTGCCAAGGCTCATTTCCACTGCCTGCTGGGCCCTTCGGGGCCTTCTGCCAGCCTCTCAGGTGGGACTGTTCCTGGCTCCCTCCTCTGCCCTGACGGGCTTGTTTGGTGGTGCTGCCTCTTCCTCCCCGCCCCACAGGCCAGAACCCCCGCTGTTACCCGGCACCCCTGCTGCTCCCTCCAGCCTCCCAGGGCCCCCCGTTCTGTGAGTTTGCCTCCTGGAATGTGTCCCCCCCTCTGTCCCCAGTGCCACTGCCCCAGCCAGGCTCCTGGCATCTCTTTGTTTAATAGCAGCACATAGTTCACAGACCAAACAGCTCGCCTGTGTAGGGTATACAATTCATTGAGTGTAAGTGTATCCATAGAGTTGTGCAACCATCACCACCGTCAATTTCAGAACATTTTCATCACCCCAGAAAGAAGTCCTGTACCTGGTAGTAGTCACTCCCCATGTGTCCCTCTCCCCTAGACTACTTTCTGGTTCTGTAGATTTGCCTATTCTAGACATTTTGTATAAATGGAATCAGACAGTATGTGGCCTTCGTGACTGGCTTCCTTCATTTAGCGTGTTTTCAAGGTTCATCCATGTTGTAGCAAGTACCAGTGCTTTAATTTTATTTATCACTGAATAATAATCCATTGTATGGACATACCACATTTTCTTTATCCATTTGTCAGTTGACAGACATTTGGGTTGTTTCCACCTTCAATCTGTCATGAGTAATGCTGCTGTGAACATTCATGAACAAGTTTTGGTGTGGACATGTTTTCATTTCTCTTGGCGGTGGAATTTCTGTGTTTGACATTCTGAGCAATTGCCAGACGGGTTTCACCATTTTTCGTTCGCATCTGCAGTGGATGAGGTTCTGATTTCTCCACATCCTCACCAATCCTGTCATTTTTTTAGCAGATTTCACACTGGTCTGCCTACCTCTAATTTTTTTCCTTTTATATTTCCGTCCCATCCTCCAGGCCCCCTGCCTCTGCCTTCCCGCCCTCTACCCCACTGCTGTCCCTTCCTGGGGTTTAACACAGGGCTTCCTCCTTCACCTTCCTCCATCCCTTCGAATGACTTGTTCTCCACCTGTTGCCTGTGTTTCTCTTTATTTCATTCAACTTTTGAAAAAATAATTGTTTATTGATCTGTAACCTCTGCTGAGCAGTGAGTCCTGGGGGCAGATGTCGGTCTAACTCCCCTCTGTCCCTGGCCCCTGGTCTGGCAAAGGTGGGCATTCCGTCCCAAGGACCAGGGGCTCCCCGGGTAACAGACTGAAGAGCCATCCCGAGGCCCACTAGCCTGTGTGCCCAGAGCCGGGAGGCCCGTGGGTTTGGACATGGGTTCCTGGTGGCCTGGTGCTTCCCGGGCCCTCCCTCAACCTGTTCTCCTTCCTCCATAGGAGCCGCGTGGGCTGGCACTGCCCTTCCGGTGCTGGTCAGTGCTGGGCGGTACTGGGCGGTGTGCCGAAGCCTCTGACTATGGTATGTGCTAATGCTCACCTGCTCTGCGGTCCTCCGGGGCGAGGGCCATGTTCTTGGATGGGCCCTGACGGCTGTCTGAATGGGGCAGCGTTCCTCCCCAGAGGGCTCTTGGCACCCTCGAGGGTGTGGGTGCCCGCTCTCCTGTTGGGTGGTTTACAGGGCCGCATCACCATGGCTAGAGAGGCACACAGTTATCCCGCGTCATTGGAATCTGTTTTTCCGATGCCTGGGTCTTCTGCTGTGTCGGGCCATTGCTGGGGTGTCCCCAGCCTGTTCCTGTTGTAGTGGACATGCTCCCTGAACAGGTTGGTGTGGTTCCCTCAGAATGTCCCAGTCCTCCTTTTCCTCCGCATCTGGGGAGGCCGTAGCTGTTTGAGGCCGAGTGTGTTACAGAGTGTTGTGCGTGTTGTGGGTTACTGAAGAGATGAGACACGTCTCATCTAAAAGCAACTCTTCCGTCAAATCTGTGCTTCTAGATTCGAATCGCAGCCTTAAATGCCAGCTCCACGGTTGAGGATGATCATGAAGGAACCTTTAAAAGTCACAAGACCCAGACAAAGGAGGCGCAGGTGTGTGGTCAATGGGCTTCTCTGCAGCTGGACCTTGATTCTCATTTCTGCGGGTGGCACCATGTTTCAGATGCATCCCGATGTCTCCTGAATGGGATTTTAGAGGAAAACCCTGTTTACAGAGATGGCCGGCTCTCCATCTCCTGTTTGACCTGCTTCACTTAGAGAGGGTCACGCTGAGGATGGTCACACTGTTTATTCTGAGTGTGCGTGGGCCCTTCTGCAGCCGGAGCTGGCTCTTCACTCAGCTGGTTGTGTGGGCCTCAGAAGCTGGCACACCCAGGGGATGGCAGCACGTCACTTTCCAGGGGGAGGCCCCGGAGGGTGCTGCCTAGCCCAGGTCTCACTGGTGGTCTGTGGGGAGCACGGATTCTTGGTCTTTCCTCTCTGCCACGAGGCCCGGCACCACTTCCATTCCAGCCTGCCTGCCTTACTCTCCGCCGGCTCTCCCCATACCTCCTACGCGAATATAACAAGGGTTTGCTCCGGTCTTTGTTTTCCCTGGAATAAGCATACACCTCCCCCTTATCGGGAGAAGCCAGGACAGTGTGTGGAGCCCTCACGGACGCTGCTAGTCAGTGGTCCCCGGCCCTGAGGGGTGTCAGTGGGGCTCAGCCTGCCCAGTGCCCCCTCTGCCCCTCCCGGCAGCGAGCAGGCTGAGGCAGAGCAGCACATAGAAAGCAGTGGAAGCCTTCCCTGCTCTCTCGGAGTCCCTGGGTTATTACGGCTGCTGGGGCCACTCTCCCAGAAAGCGTCAGCGAGGCTCACAGAACCTTGGCATTGCTCTGCTCTGTGCCCTCAGCCTGCCTTCTGCTGTTGCTTAGACTCAGGTGAGCCCGTGCTGCTCGTGTCTCCTTGGGGGGCTGCTGAGGGGCTCTTCTCCCAGTGATGAGCTCCTGCGAGCTTGGAGCGTTAGGACTGTTTCCAGCACAGAGCGTGCAGCTGACGAGTAACATGGCCTTGACAGCAGCCCCCTCTCACACATTGTTGGCTTAAAAAGACAAACCTTTGTGCTGTGTGAAAATGTCTCCTGTCTTGGTTTGCAGGAAGCAGAGGCTTTTGCCTTGTACCACAAGGCCCTGGATCTGCAGAAGCACGACCGGTTTGAGGAGTCCGCCAAGGCCTACCACGAGCTCCTGGAGGCGCGCCTGCTGCGAGAGGTGAGGCCCCAGAGGCCCTCTGCCCCCAGCTTCCCCGCCTGCGGAGCGTCCACCTCTCTGGCTTGCTCTGAGGGTTGGGTGAGTCCAGAGAAGCATGCAGAACGGTTCTAGGTGCAGAGTAAGAGCTCCGTAAATGCCAGCTGCTCTTCCTACTTGGTCTTCACAGCCACTCTGCCAAGTGCGGGTGCATTGTCCCCAGTTCACAGTGTGGAGATGGAGGCTTAGCGAGGTGGTGTTGGCTCAAAGCCATGCAGCTAGTGAAGCATCAGAGCTGGGAGTGGCATGCGGGAGCCTCTGGCTGGCTTACCGATGCTGTAAATGTCACCATCTAGGCTTGGGCCCTCAGGCGTGGCGGTAGTGCCAGGAGGGTTCCCTCTGTGTCTTTTGGTGCCCAGACGGCCCGCAAACCGCCTCTTGGTGGTCTGGCCTTTCTCCTCTGTGTGCTCGGAACTGGGGGGTCCTTAAAGGACATCTGGGGCCACGCTTTCATTTTCCAGTGGAGGGTGGCACTGGACTGGCCCAAGGGCCTGTGGCAGAAGCCAGCCCTGAAGCCAGGTGTCCTGCTGACTGCCAGCTGAGGCTTCAGAGCCTGAGTGTCACTTTACTCCTGTTTGCTTTGTTCTCAGGCAGTTTCGTCTGGTGATGAGAAGGAGGGGTTGAAACACCCTGGGCTGATGTTGAAGTACTCCACGTTTAAGAACCTGGCCCAGCTGGCCGCCCAGAGGGAGGATCTGGAGACAGCCATGGAGTTCTACCTGGAGGTGCTCCCCTCAGCCGGGTCTTTGGGAGTTCTTGGGGGAGGGGTGGGGTTGTGGTGCTGTGTCAGCTGTAGTGCCCGAGGCCCCAGGCAGTAGGTGACAGTAGCAAGTTCAGAGAGGGCTGCATGTGTGTTCTTCCTCTGCCACACAGGGCACACATGACCATGGGTGATTGCTTCATTTCTCTGGGCCTCCAGGTCTACATCGTAGAGTTGGAGTGATATAAAGAGGGTGCTGAACACAGGGCCTGACCCCTGGAACCCAGTACCTACTCAGAATTGTACTGCCATTATTTCTGTCAGGCCGGCTTACCTGTGTGGGCACCTCTGAGGCGCCAGCACCATGCACGTGCTCACCCTCATGCCGTCTGGCAAGGAGGGCGTCTTTATCCTCATTTTAGGGATGAGGATACTGAGGCTGGCGGCCACGCTGCTGGGCAGTGTGGGAGTATGGATGTGAACCCACGTCTGTCTCCCACCCATGCTGTTTCTAGAATCCCAGAAGGTTTCTGTATTTTCTTTTAATTCTACTTCTTGCACTTCCTTTACATATCAAATATGTAAGGAGTACAGGTGTTCAGAGTGACAGAATGTATTAAGAACATGTTCTGAGTTAGATAAATTGGTCCACGTGACTTCCCTGTCATTCCTTGGGCAGTCTGGGTGGCTGGGCTGGTGCTGTGCCCTCCTGCCACCACGGATGCCCGCTCTGGGGAGCTGACTGAGTGTGCCTCTGCTGTGCTGCTACCAGGCGGTCATGCTGGACTCCACGGACGTCAACCTCTGGTATAAAATTGGACACGTGGCCCTGAGGCTCATCCGGGTCCCCCTGGCTCGCCACGCTTTTGAGGAAGGGCTGCGGTGCAATCCTGACCACTGGCCCTGCTTGGACAACCTCATCACTGTCCTGTACACCCTCAGCGATTACACCAGTGAGTGGGGTGTCGCTGCTTTCTGCCACGTGCTCGTGCACTTGGACCGAGGAGGGCGGGAGGCCTGGATGAGCTCGGAGCCAGAGTTAACACTGAAGGGCTTTCTGCCCTACCTTCAGGGGAAATGGAGATGACTTTACTTCCCTGCTTTACTCTGCTTGTCTTTCTTTCTCGGTTGAGACTTACCCCATGCGTTGTAGTAGGAAGCATGTCTTCTGAGCGGTTTTCCCTTCAGTCTCTCATTTCGTCTCTGCAGTGTCCCACCCTGTGCCTGTTCTTATAAGTTGCTGACAAACGGCCTAGCGGCTGCAGCCTGACTCCCGGTGCCGGGAGCTCACTCCCTCCTTTTAGCAGCTGGTCCTTCCACAGAGGAGCAGGGCTGCTGGAAAGATCTGTGCTAGACGGAGCCCTGTCTGCCTTCCAGTTGCTTCACTCTCTGACCCCACCTGGCCCTCTGCTCGGCCCCTCACGGGCTGTCCCGAGGCGGGCGCTGTTGGGGTTCTGGGCCTCTTGGGCCAGCTCCTCCAGGCAGCTCTGTGGGAGGGCCCCGGGCAGGGCTCGGGTGCAGGGCAGCTGGCCTCGGGCATAGGTGGTCCTGGCGTGGTCTGCTCATTCTTTTCAGGACAGACCTGCTGCCAGCACTTGCCCTCACGTTGAAGGTTACAGCTGGAAGGCTGACTCTTGGAGGCTTTTCCTTCTGTTTCTAAGAGCGCGTCGAGCAGGTGGAGCAGGATGGGGTAGCGGAGGCTGGGAAGCTGGGCCCTGCCCGCCACCCATGGGACTGCGACCATAGCTCTGTATAGTCAGGTGAACCGTGTGCAGCACAGGGCTAGCGGCGGGGTCGGCATGCCCCAGGGGCAGGCTGCTGTGGCCCCTTCCCAGTTGTCCCTGCCCGAGGTGACCCTGACTTCTCCCTGTGTCCCCAGAGCCAGCTCAGCCCTCTGTCGCCTCCTCCAGGTGGGCCCGGGCGGGGGCGGGTGCCTTCTCCCAGCCCCTTTGCTGTGGGTCCTCTGCTGTCTGCCCTCCTCTGCACCCTCTGACCATCGCGTGCTTGCACGTGGGGTCATTTCTGGACTTGGGCCCTTGTGTCCCTCCACGCAAACGTTCTCGGGCGTGTCCTTCCGTGGATGTCCGCACCCGTGCTGTGGATCGCCCGTTTTGACTCCAGTGCTTTCATCTTCAGTGACTATGGGTCTCTCCCCGGGCTCTTCCTGGAGCTTGGGCGCCCCCTGGAGGCCCCAGCCTCAGCGTCCCACCTTCTCTCTGGCACCAGGCTCAGTTCTCTCTCCTGGAGAAGCCGCACTTGATAAGCTGAAGTATTAGTGGGAAGATGGGTTTGGGGGACAGAGCGGTGCATGTGTCTGTGAGAGCCGCAGAACCACATCGAAGCCCCAGAGTATGAGCAGCCGCTACATGGGCGCTCGAGAGGAGTAGGCAGGCCTCCCTCTGCTGCGGGCACGGTCAGCTCTGGTGCTGCTGACCAGTCCATCCAGAGGCTTGGTGCCCCCCTCGTTTTCTCTCTGCTCCCACCACCTTCCCAGAGGAAACCATGTCCTCCTCCTCCTTCCGGTTAGGCGGGAACCTCTGGGCCCCCTGTCCCTGGTTCAGTGGGCGGCTGGCGGGGCAGCCCAGACTCCTTCCTGCTTGTGGCGTGGGCACCGCTCTCCCACTGCCCTTCTCCCTGACTTCCGTGTGGCATCTCTGCTTCTGCTCCAGCTTTCCTTCCTCCTCCCTGACTCCATCCTTCTCTGATTATTCCTGATGGGAGTGCCTTGCACCCATACTCAGACTCTGGAGCTGGGTGGGGCACAGGGCTGGCCGGGGCCCAGGCAGAGAGGAGCTGGCGGCCGTACTCCAGTTTGCCGACAGCTGGTTCCCGAAGGGTTTCCTCAAGGTGGGCTTGCTGGGCTGAGGGTCTGTGTTTGATGCCCATGTTTCCGCAGAAAGATTGTTCAGCCGTCCTCCCTGGCAGTGTGGGCCTTTGCCCCTCGACCTTGGTATTATTATTTTCAAAAATCGTTCCCGATTGGATGGATTAAAGTGGTGTCTTGTCGTCATTTACCTGGTGGTTCTTGGACTCCAGAGCGGGGACTACTTCCCTGGCGTCACTGGCAAGGCCAGAGAGTCAGAGCGCAGCTTGGAGGTCACGCCTATTTCTTTCCTGGCCAGCTTGTCTGTACTTCATTTGCAAAGCTCTGGAGAAGGACTGCCGCTACAGCAAGGGGCTGGTTCTCAAGGAGAAGATCTTCGAGGAGCAACCGTGTCTCCGCCAGGACTCCCTCCGGATGTTCCTGAAATGGTGAGTCTGCAGCCCACCACCTCCTCCCCAGCGGCTGGGGGCTGTTGAGGCCCCTCACTTGGCAAACGGCTCTGATGTGCTTGGTTTATTGTTTCCCTACGCGCCTCATATGGGCGGTGCCTCCGCCTGTCCTCTGCCCTCCTTCCCCGCTGCCCTGCGGCTCTCCTCTGGGTGCTCACAGCAGCCTTGTTCACCTCACTCCTCGCTGCCCACCCTACCCCTTTCCGAGGCTGTGCTTCCTGTGTTGCCCGGCCCGCCTCTAATCGGGCCACCGTGCCTGCCTCCGGGATGAGGCTCATGCTTAGCTTCATCGCCCAGGAGGCCCTTTGCAGTCTGACCCCCCAGTTCTCCTGCTTCTCCCTCCACCAAGGGGAGAGCTGTCCCAGGGCCCTGCTATGTCCTGTCCGGTCCCGCACCCTGGCTCCCACAGCGCCCTCACCTGGAATCCTCTCCCTATTGTGTCTTCGTGCCCCTTCGTATTCCAGGCCCCACATCCCCTCTTGGCAGCTTTCTAAGTCCTGGCTGCCTCCCCGCCCATCCTCCAGTGGAACCAACTCCTGTGCCCTCTGGTATTTCCTTGGCCCTGGGAGCTCACCGGTTGGGAGTTAGTGGTTATTTTGGTGTTTATCCCTCGTAAGATTGTGCCTCTTATTCACATCTGTCCTGACGGAGCTGACCTTCTTTGGAGAGGTGGTTGATGAGCATGTAGGACAGATGATGAGTCCATAAGCGCGTGGCTCCACGGAGGAGCCTTGTGGGGAGGAGGGCACAGGGCAGTGGGGACAGGTCTCGCCGGGCCACCACAGGCAGAGGTGTGCCTGTGGGAGGCATCCGGGGCCTCAAACTCCACCTTTCTGTTGATCTCCATAGGCTTTGGTGAGCTTGGCTGGTCTGATAACCTTTTTTGGGATGGGTAGGATGGGAGAGTTAAATTCTTAAAAGGTTTTCAGCAAATAATTGAGAGCAGCATTTAATTTTTCTGTTGCTTTTCTGCCACTACTATGATCCTGTTAATACAGATGAAGGTGATGAATTGTAAGCAGATCAAAGGGCATTAATCATTTTCAGTGTAACGTGGGTATTAAGAATGCTAATTACTGCCCTTTTCAGCCCAGACTCAAGTAGTTATTTTATTTGTAGGAAGAATTAATACAGATTAAAGGATATTAACTGCATCCCTCTGTGTAAGATTTCCATCTTGGCTCTAGTGTGACACGATCACTCCTCTCTGTCTCACGCACTCTCAGTGACATGTCCATCCACGAGGTGTCGGTGAGCGCGGCCGAGTCACAGGCCATCATGGATGAGGCCCTGGGGCTTCGGAGGAGGCGGCAGGCGCTGACCACGCATGAGAAGGAGCCGGACCTGAAGCTGGTGCAGCCCATCCCCTTCTTCACGTAGGTCGTCTGGGTCTGGGTTGCTGGTGGCCACTGGGCCCTGCTTGGGAGGGGGCTGAGCCCGCCCGGGCTGCTGCCATGGCAGGAGCTGGGCGCACATGGGCAGGTGACTGCAGGAAGCAGGCCGGGCCTTCCCCGGTCGAAGTCCCTCTCTGTTGCTGTCCTTGACCCACCACCTGCCATGTTCCTGTACGCCCCTCTCATCTGCCCACCCTAAGGGGAGAAGGAAACCAGCATTAGCCAAGCCCTGGACGGGGGACACCAGGACTCAGAGAGGCTACTGGTGAGGGGGGAGCTGATCCCACGTCCTGGCTTCCCGATCTCTAGTCCATGCTCCCCTGCTAGGGCTGCTTGGCATCCTGGAAGGTGGGCCTCAGCATAGCCCCGGGAAAGGTGGTCCCTGGAGTTGGGGTCATTTAGCCCTTCGGTGAGGTCTGTTCCTAACATCCTGGCATTGACCCTCATGCCTATAAGTTGAGAGTGTCTCATATGTGGAGGCAAGTCACGTGGTGGCCCGCAGCTCCCCACCAGGTGGGACAGACTGGGGTCCAGCCCTGGTGCCCTCGCCGGGTCATTATGTGCCACTTCCTGGAAAAGAGGGAGCAGTATCCCTCTCTTGTAGGGTCATCATGATAATTGAATTGAGTGCTTGGGGGTCGTGCAGAGCCAGCACGCAGGAGGGGCTGGTTCTGACCCACGTTACTGCTCCTACTTGTTCATTCCCGCACGTTTGAGTTTCCCAGGAAACTGGAGGCAGTCCCAGGGGTACTCAGTCACCAGAAGGAGGGGCACACGTGCAAAGCTGACAGGCCCCTCGAGGAGAGAAGCACAGCACCGAGAGCTCATAATGGGGTCTGCACTGCTCCGGGGGTTGGGGAAGGCTTAGGGCCAGAGCTGGAGTCTGGTGGAGGAGTGGGCATGGATCAGGCAGAGGAGCTGGGGGGTGTGAGTGGGGTGTTGTTTCCGGGCAGAGGGAAGCCTGTGCAAAGGCCCTGTGGTATGTGGGGGGTGGTTTTGTTTGCAGAACTGAAAGCAAGCTAGCGAGGCGAGAGTGCAGGGGGCAGGCGTGGGGGGGGGGCGGGGTTGCGGCGGTGCGATGAGGCTGGGCGCCACTGAGGGGACAGGCAGAGGCTTTGGTTTTTAGTCTGAGGGCCTGGGAAGCTGTTCAAGGTTGGAAGGGTGAGTACGTCAGGCTACACTGTGTCATACCATAACACAGCATGACATACAACACAACACATGACTAGAAGTAAAACACAAAACAGCATACAACATAACACATGCTACACCTCACCACAACAGGGCACACAACACAACTTACACACCACAAAACACACGACAGTCTCGGTTTGCATCCAGCAAGCCCCGGCCCAAGAGCTGTTCAGCCCCTTTAGACCATATCCCTGCCAGTATTCCTCCCCCAGAAAACCAGACTAGTGACAACAGGTCAACGACACCGTCGTTTTAAAGATTCAACCTTGTAGGGAAGGGGTTTTTGAGTGAGTCTGTGGTTTCTCTGTGTGCCTGGTAGGTCTGAAGGGGCCTGGGGCTGAGATGCCTCAGGGCTTCTCCTGCGGGCAGTGGAGCGGGTGTGGGCTCTGCTCCAGCCCCGGCTGCTCCACCTCAGCTATCAGTAAACTGAGACCACCCCGCCCTCATGGAGATGGCAGCCCTGAGCTCCGGGCACCCCGTGTTGTGTGCTGACCCGGGCGGTGACCCTCTTCCTGCAGCTGGAAGTGCCTCGGGGAGAGCCTGCTGGCCATGTACCACCACCTCACCACCTGCGAGCCCCCGCGGCCCAGCCTCGGCAAGAGGATCGACCTGTCCGACTACCAGGACCCTGGCCAGCCCCTGGTGCCCTCTGCCGTGGTGGCACCTGTCAGCGTGATCCAGCCGAGCCCCGTCAACGCCAACCCCGAGGTGACCGTGGCAGAGCCTGTGCTCTCGTACGCCCCCGTGGCCACGGCCAGCTTCCTGCTGCACAGCCCCAGCCTGTTGGAGACGGGCATCCCCGCAGGTGAGCAGGCCTCGGGGTTGGCTTCGGGAGAGACCCTGTCTGCTGAGCAGGAATGAGAGTCGGGGTGCCCTGGTCTATCCAGAGGGACGGGTCCTGCTGCCGCTCCTGGCCCCACAGGGGAGCCTCTGGGCCTGCTCGCAGGGCCTCCCTCGTCAGCGGTGGCTTCTGCATTGGGGCCCCTGCAGGGAAGGGGTTGGCCTCAGGGATACAGCTCCTCAGACCACTCGATGCCCAGTTGCTCAGTCCTGGGGTAGAGTTTACTCCTGCTTGTGACCTGTGAGCTGGCGGGTTCCTCTGCTGGTTCTGCTCAGTTGCTGGCTCACGCCCTGCACCCAGTGCTGCTGTGCACTGATGTTCTGAGTTCTTTAGCTTTAAGAAGCAGTCAGCATAGTTACCACCGTATGCGGTAGTATATGTTGGAATGGTTTTATTGGTTTCTATTATCACTGGAGTTGTAAAAGAATTTCAGACTAAAGTTCCTGAGCCTTTCCTTGATTTTTGTGTCACCGATGAAGAATATCTGGCAGTTAAGGAAGTTTCTGAATGAACCTGTATATGATTGTTTTTAACTTTTTAACTTAATCATACATGACACCCCTCTTCTCTCTGTATGATTTATGTGACTCTCTTGCCCACATCGTGTCACTGGGCCATGGCGATGGACAGAGTCAGTGTCATTGCGACTTGCTCTGTTCCATCCCAGGCCAGCCAGTGGGAGGGGCAGGGGGATGGGGCATTTGACTCTGAGACCCTGGCGTTCTGTAGTGTGGAAAGTAGCCTTGAGATCTGGCTTTTGGGCTCTGTGAGTTGGAGAAAGGGGTGAGACTTAAGCGGTTTGGAATGGACTTTTCCCAGGCTCCTTGTTAGAGCAGACAGGAGATTTCCTGAATGTCAAAGAAGCCACAGGTTAAACCTGCAGGCAGGGTTATTATAAAAGAAGGGACCGAGTGCCTCGTGGTGCATTTCCCTAGCCTGACTCTTGTGAGATTTCAACGTTCTCTCTTTGTGAAGGTGATGTTTCTGGAGGAGATAAATCCAAGAAAGGGGTGAAGCGGAAGAAGATTTCTGAGGAGAGCGGGGAGACGGCGAAGCGGCGGTCTGCCCGCGTCCGAAACACCAAGTGCAAAAAAGAAGAGAAGGTGGACTTCCAGGAGCTGCTGGTGAAGTTCCTGCCGTCCAGGTGCGGTGCACTTTTTCTGTTTTAGAAAAGGGAGCACACAAACCTCCTGCCTCCCTTCACGTCCCTGGTTCCGTGGTCGCCCTCCCCTCCAGGCATGTCCTCCGTCTTCCTGTAACATCTGTACAAACGGCCAACGCTCAGGTCTTCCTGGATTGGGGGCTTGGGTTTTCTTGCCTCTCCTGCCTCTGAATGTCCTGAAGGCAGGAACCGTGAGTTTTGTGTCTTTTGGAGCTGGAGGTGACCCGCTCACGCCCCTGGGCCTTCCCTTGTTGCCAGGAGGCCTGGGGCTGCTGCTCCTCAGGTGCAGACGTGGGGACGGCCCGTGGAAGGGACCCCCTGCGCTCAGGGAGGGCGCCTGCTTGGCTTCTCCAGGCTCAGCAGGGTTCCCTCGAACTCTGAGAAGGTGGACGGTGGGCTCAGGAGTCATCCCTTGCTTTCACTGGTTCGCGGTGTTCCTCAGAGGAGCCTCCCGGGAGGAGATGGGCCAGGCTGCATGGAGCTGGGGGGCTGCGCCCCAGTGCTCCTTCCCTAGGTCTTCGCCAGCCCCCATGCTTTTGGTCCTTGCCCTGTCACCTCCCTCAGACGCTCTGGGACCTTGATGCCTGAGCCTTCCTGGGGTTTATGGTGCCAGTGCCAGACTTCTTAATGCCCTCACGGAGGGCAGAGAGCAGTCAGTCTCTGCTGGTTGGGCATCTCTCTGCCTTCTAACGTTTGGTGGGCATGTCTTGTCAGCTGGGGCTTCCTCTCTTACCCCCTGTGTCTTTGTGAGTTGACTCCATTTTATTCCTGCCCGGTTACTGGAGTGGAGTTTGGGAGGTAACCACGTGTGTTATGTGAGCTTGTGTCCCAGGAGTCCTCAGCTGGCATTTTGGCTCGTGACAGTAGGTTTCAATGGTGATGCATCCAAGCGGAGGAGGAGGAGGAGCCAGGATCTTTAGGTGGATTGTAAATCTGTTTTGCCACAAGGTTCCTGATTTTCCTAATTTGCTGCCTTTCCGTTTCTGTGTGGTGAGAGGGAAATGCTCAGAAGTGGAGCTGTTCTCAGTGAGTGGAGGAGGCGGGCTCTCTGATCAGTTCCTCCCTAGCCGCCCCTCCAAAAGCAGGTCTCCCTTCCGAGGGCTGCGAAGAGGAGGTGCCAAGGGGCCCGAGGACCATTTCCCCATCTCCCCTCCGGTCGTTGCCCCGCCCAGGGCCTTGCTCCCCAGCCCGCTTCGTGTGGAATAGTGTCTACCTTCTTTTTTTTTTTTTTTTCCTACCTTCTTTTTTATTCTTTATTTCAACTGCTGGTTTCCTGTGTGGTTTTCACATCAGCTTCCTCGAATCATCAGGCAGGGGCACACGGTGGCTTGCTGGGCGTGGTCCCTGGGGCAGAGGCGTGCAGTTGTACACCAGGACGTCAGGAGGCACCTACCTGTCCATCCTTGGCGAGGTGGCAGGCTCGGCTAAAGTGGAGTCCCTGGGGGGGTCTGAGGTGTGGTGCCTGCTGGGAGAGGCCTCCCTGGGCTCAGAGAGCTATGAGGAGCTCTGGAGGGGCTGCCCACCCACCCACTTTCTCCTCGTCCCCCAGGCCCCCCTCGGGCCTTGGCACCTGGAGGCCTGGCCAACTGGGCTGCCCAAGTGGAGCTTTTCGGCCTCTGTCTCTAGCTCTCCGTGGGGCTGGGGCCAGCCTCGGGTCCGGCTCAGCTCTCCTCTCTCTCCGGGGAAGGTGTTGGAACATGCGCTGTGGCCTTTGCGAGTTCGGTGTGTTCCGTGCAGGTTAAGAAAGCTGGACCCCGAGGAGGAAGACGATCCCTTTAGTAACTACGAAGTCCCGTCAGAAGCCAAACTGGAGAACTTCCCAAGCGTCGGGCCCCACAGGCTGTCCTTCGACTCAGCCACGTTCATGGAATCTGGTAGGACCCAGGCACCACGGGCAGTGCTGTGAGGACTCCTTCCTCCCATTCTCCTGGAACCCGCTCAGGCCGCGTGCTGGGGAGATGGGTCTGGGTGGTTTTTCAAGGGTGGTCCAGGGGCTGCCTGGCTTTGTCCTGCCTGAGGTCTGTGGTCAGCTGGAGGCAGGGGGTGTGCTGGAGTGTCCTGGCTCACACTCCACCGTGCTTCCCTAGGGGTGCGGGCTTTGCCGGTCGAATGGGTACATCCCAGCTCTTGGGTACGGCCGGGAGCTGTGCTGCTGTGCAAGGCCACACCCAGGGGTCAGCCCTCTCATACCCGCCTGGGCCTTGGAGGTTCAGATAGGTGTGCCCACAGCCGTGAGGCCCGCCCTCAGCGCCCCCCTGGGGCACATGGGCTCCTCCCGCTGGCGCCCGCTCTCATCTCCCGAACAAAATGGGGCCCCTGGCATGGAGGGTCCTCTGTTGAAGTCTGGTCACTTCCCCCGCTCCGGGCAGAGAAGCAAGACGTGCACGCCTTCCTGCTGGGGAACCTGAGCAACGGGGGCATTCTGGAGCTTATGATGCGCTACCTGAAGAGCATGGGCCACAGGTTCCTGCTGCGTTGGCCACCGGGCCTGGCAGAGGTTGTGCTCAGCATCTACCACAGCTGGCGGAGGCACAGCGCCAGCCTGCCCAACCCGCTGCTCAGGGACTGTGGCGACAGGCACATCCAGGTTGGCTGGCCGGGTGGCGGGCAGGTGGGGGCCAGGCATAGGCGGGGGGCCTGGGCTGCAACTGCAGGTGGAGGTGTGGGGTTGAGACGGGGGGGGGGCGGATCACGGGGGAGGGAGGTTCACGAGCAGGAGGAGAGCAGCGGAGAGGCTGGAAGGTGGAGGCTTGCTGTGTTCTAGGAGCCAGGGAGCATCGCTACCCGTTTTTTCAACAAGTGAGGAGACACAAGTGCAGAGGTGGAGGAAGGCTGCCGAAGGGGTGCTGGGGACTGCCAGCTGTGGGGCCCGAGCCTACGCACTGCCCTCTGCAGCCCAGGCTCTTGCACTCAGTGCCTCCCAGGGCCAAGGGAGCCAGGGTGCTTTGGCCCCTTCTCCCGTGAGAAGAGGAAGGCCGCTTCTGAGGAGGCAGCACTGGGAGATTTCAGAGCCCTTGGGTGGTATTTCTTGCTGGGGGCACAGAGGTGGAGGAGCTCCAGGTTCACAGGTCCTCAGGGCCGTGTGGGTCATGGGCCCCTGGCGGTGCAGCCTCCACTGGGACACCCCAGGGACTGCTTCCTGGCAGCATCTGCCCAGGCCCACCTGCCCAGACTCCCCTGGGTCATCCCGAGTCTGTTCCAGCGTAGATCCACGTGCCTCTCCTTATGTCCCAGCAGGGTGGAGCAGTGGGAGGGGCCGAGGCTTTGGTCCCTAGACAGACCAGCTTGGTTATTTCCCAGCTGTGCCCATTGGCCAGGCTGGCGCCTCCTTACTGCTGAGTCTCAGCCTTCTGGTCCACCCAGCGAATGACGCGCCCACCCTGGGGGCTGTCAGGGTTGAGTGCCTGGCGCTCGGCAGGTGGCAGGGCTGCCTCTTCCATGGGACAGTCCCCAAGGACTGAAGGCGGGTCTCCCGGGTCCTCCCGAGTCTGTTCCAGTGTAGATCCACGTGCCTCTCCTTATGGCCCAGCAGGAAGCTAGTGATTACCACCTATGAAATGGAAAGTAGGTAGAGGAAAACTTGATGTTCTCATCAGAGTAAATTTTAGTTTAGGTTCGTTCCATCCCCTGCCCTTGACCTATGTGACCCTGTTCCTGACCATCCGCACCCGTCCTGCAGGACATGATGCTGATGTCCCTCTCCTGCATGGAGCTGCAGCTGGACCAGTGGCTGCTGACCAAGGGCCGGAGCTCTGCAGGTAGGCGACCTTCCGTGTTCTGTGTGGGGCAACTTTTCTGGACCCTCAGCAGCCGGGAGGGGGCAGGAGTGGGGGGCTGAGTCACACCTACAGGGGGCGCATTTCCTGGGTCAGCTTGTCAGGCCAGGAAAGCCCCGGGGCCTTTGAGAAGCAGCTGAGCCGCAAGGGAGCCACCTGCCTGCTTCTGTTACTCAGGATGAGGGACGTGACATTTCCATTTTCTCAGGTTATCACCTGATACTTTACGTGTCCCCAGTCATTGTCCCAGGTGATATGGATCGTTCTGACTTAAACCACCACCTGGTGAGCAAAGATATGCTCCAGATCAGTCTGCCGGATGAGGGCCTCTAGCCCCAGGGTCTCCGTATCCCCATCCAGCCCATCTGGCTCTCTGCTGCTCTGGGGCTGTGAGGCTCCAAGGGCTCAGGGCTGGGGGCAACCTCAGGGAGCAGAAGGGTGTCTGGGCCCCGCACATGAGGTTGACTCCTTTCGGCCGATGGTTTTCAGTGTCTCCTCGGAACTGCCCTGCGGGTGTGGTGAGCGGCAGGTTCGGGCCCGACTTCCCGGGAGCCCACTTCCTGGGGGACCTCCTGCAGCTGTCATTCGCCTCGTCCCAACGAGACCTGTTTGAGGATGGCTGGCTGGAGTTTGTGGTCCGCGTGTACTGGTTGAAGGCGCGATTCCTGGCGCTGCAGGTTGGTCTGTGGTCGGCTGCTTGGGGAGGATGCGCTGGTACCCAGCGGGAGGGGAGAGAGCTGGCCGCGTGGTGGAGGGTGTGTGTGCGCACGTGTGGCACTGGGCACTGGGCTCTGCATGAGGAGGTGGGATGTGGTGGGGAACGTGCAGCATCTCAGAAATCCCGACGCCCACCATCAGCACAGCTGTAGCGCCACGAGGGGCCTCATGGGCCCCCTATAGACCCAGCGAGGTTGCTTTGGAGCCTTGACCCTTTCCTTTTGTTTCCCGAGAGAGCCTGAGCACGTGTGCAAATGGGTGCAGTTTTTTGAGAGGGAATCACTGCCCATCTGTGTGAATGGAGCTTGTCTGGAGGGCCCGGGAGGGCTGGCTATTCCCCAGCCCCTTGCACACTGTGGCACCCAGTGCCCCACAGTCGGTTCTGGAGCTGGAACAGGCCTGGGTCTAGTCGCGGCTCTGCCAGCTTTGCTCAAGATCTGGAATAGATACTCAGCCTTGCTCTGGTGTCCCGGTGTCCTCACCACCACCACGAGGGTCACGATGCTCCCCTTGGAGCTGTAGTGTGAATCATTCGTTTATGCGTTCATTCAGCAGGTACTTATTAAGCCCCACCCCCTCTGTAGAGGGGATATGGTAGTAGTTGGCTAAAACCGCCCTCATGGTGCCCCCAGTCTGGTGGGCTCAGGGGGCAGGCACCTGGTGCAGCACAGCGAGTGCCCCTCCTCTGCCCAGGGAGACATGGAGCAGGCCCTGGAGAACTATGACATCTGCACAGAGATGCTGCAGAGCTCCGCTGCCGCCCGGGCTGCGGCGGGAGCCGAGCAAAGAGACGTCGTGATCCGCCTGCCCAACCTCCACAATGACTCGGTCGTCTCCCTGGAGGAGGTGAGTGGGAGCTTTTTAATGGTGTTTTCTTGGTCAAAGGCCTGACCTGTCCGTGCGGACTAGGAGAGCGGCCCACGTGCTGAGTAGGGCAGGGTGGGACCCAGGAGAGGCAGCTCTGAGGCACAGGGTGCCACAGACTCGCAGGCACACCCCCTGATGGAGCGCTCCTCTGGGGGCCAGTGGCTGGGAGCCGGGGTGGAGGTGTCTGCCCACAGGGTGGAGAATGGCTCTTGCTCAGCTCTCTGGCCTGCGTGTGGCAGCAGCCCCAGAGGAACGAGAGGAAAAGCCCCGCAGAAGCAGACCAGTGCTGCTCTGGCCCTGGGGTGGGTCAGCGGTGTGTGGTTCTAATCCTGTCCTCACTGGGCAGCCTCTGACCACATGCCCACAGTTCCACATCTGTGACACATTCACATTGGCTGAAAGACTTCAGACTCTTGCAGAGTGGTTTCAGGGCCAGGCCTAGTGCAGTGCCCCTGCTGCCCGTATCCTGCAGGCCTCCTGTGAGGAAAGTGTTCGGGGATTGGTGGTGTGTGCCAGCCTCTGGCCTGGCTCCCTAGGTCTCTGAAGCCCCATGCTCCATGGTTCTAGGAGTCTGGTTCACTGAACTGTGGCCATGAGGCTGTCTAACTATTTTCACAGATACTTTCTGGAGCCCTTCTGCTTCTGTGGTAGTTTTGTTTTTTGGTATATTTGTTCTTCAAAGACTTGAATGCCTTGCCCTTAATAGAAATACTATTTATAAAGTATTTTATAAGGTATATACTTGCTGTAAATACTTCTCGGCTGGGTCTGTTAAATGCAAAACTCTGGGGGGCTTCCCTGGGGGCGCAGTGGTTAAGAATCCGCCTGCCAATGGAGAGGACACAGGTTCGATCCCTGGTCCGGGAAGATCCCACATGCCGTGGAGCAGCTAAGCCCGTGCGCCACAACTACTGAGCCTGCACTCTAGAGCCCGTGAGCCACAACTACTGAGCCCGTGTGCTGCAACTACTGAAGCCCGTGCACCTAGAGCCCGTGCTCCACAACAAGAGAAGCCTCCGCAATGAGAAGACCGCGCACCGCAAGGAAGAGTAGGCCCCGCTTGCCACAACCAGAGAAAAGCCCGCACGCAGCAGCGAAGACCCAACGCGGCCAAAAATAAAAAATAAATAAAATAAAATAATTTTTTTAAAAAATGCAAAACTCTGGCTGCATTAAGGGAGCCCGTGAGGGCTTGGTCGTCAGGCAGTGATTCTGGGCCTTTTCCAGATCGACAAGAACCTGAGGTCGCTAGAACGGTGCCAGTCACTGGAGGAGACTCAGCGGCTGTACGAGGCTGGCGACCACCGGGCCGTCGTGCGCCTGCTCCGCCCCACCTTGTGCCCCAGTGGGTTTGACCGGGCCAAACACCTGGAGTTCATGACATCTGTGCCTGAGAGGCCGGCGCAACTGCTGCTGCTGCAGGTGTGTGCTGCCCCAGCCCTTCTCCTGCTTGTGTCTTCTGCTTGGCCGGAGTTTCTTCTCCGGGGGCTTGGAGGCAGCCCTGGAGAGCGTAGAGAGAAGTGGAGTAAAATCCGCCCCCTCGGGCACCGGGAAGATGTGGTGAGAATATATGGCGGGGGGGGGGAATTGGAGCCTAGGGGTCTGCTGGGCTCAAGGTGAGCCTGCGCCAGGCTCTGAACTTCCACATGGCAGAGGGGGAAGGGAGACTAGTCAGGGCTTAGCCATCCATCCACCTGATGGTTCATCTGCATGTTGTTCATTGCTTTTTAAATTAACTATTGAGTACATATAAAATTGATAAAATATCTATACAATGTAAAGAATTAAGTGAAGGTAAATAGTCCCGTAGGATCAAGTAGTTGAAGGAAAGGAACACGAGTGTCGTGTGTGAGGCCCATGTGCCCTGTTGGCTCCCTCCACGCCCCCGTCCTCAGCACATGAACCCCTGCTGAGAGCTGGCTGGGCACCAAGTCTCTGCTGGGCTGCGTGGTCACTCAGCCTCCCTGCGCCTCAGCGTCTTGTCTCTGGAGCGGAGATGGTTATTGTCTGTACCTCAGAGGCCTGCTGTGGATTTTCATGAGCTGGCGTGTGTGGGCATCATGCCTGGCATGTGGCAAGCCCCAGACAGGTGCTGGCAGTGACCGCTGCTGCCATCCTCGGGACACGTGGAGATGGATGTGGAAGACGATACACAGGATGTGCTCAGTGGTGTGGGGTGGGCTTTGATTTATTATCTCACTGGGTCCTTCCTCTTCAGTCTAGGGAGAGAGCCCAGTCTTCTCCCAGGCTTTTTAAAAATTTTTATTTTTTTTAACCTTTTAAAAAATTTTTTTGGCCACACCGTACAGCATGTGGGATCTTAGTTCCCTGACCAGGGCTCGAACCCGCTTCCCCTGCAGTGGAAGTGCAAAGTCTTAACCACTGGACCGCCAGGGAAGTCCCCATCCGGGCTTTTTGAACTGACTTTCTTGAACTGGGAAATGGTTAAGAGGTGTGACTGGGAACAAGCGGAGGTGAAAGGGGAGGAATGGGGAGAGGAGGGCAGGGGACGAGCTGTGATGACCTCAGCGCCAGTGGCTGTGAGGTGGACAGCTGAGTGTGCCAGGGACAGGCCAGCTCAGTGGCTCAGGTGGTCTTGCTCTGTGGTCTGGAGCTCCTGGGCAAAGTGGGCGGGGGGGGGCCCCAGGGGAGGGGGCTGCTGCTGGGGAGGCACCGCATGGTGCCGAGGCCCGAGATGAGGCCTGGGCCGAGTGCTGGGGAATCTGCTGGTTTTTGCTCCTTTTCCTCTTGAGGGGGTGTGTTTTCTTATTGATTTGGAATGCTTTTTATATATTAGAGATATTAATCTTTTTTTCATCGAATGTTTTTTCCCAGTTTGTTGTCTGCTTTTAAATTGCAGCTTGTGCTTTCTTTGACGTACATAAGTTTTGAATTTTTAGGTCATTAAATCTCTTGATGTTTTCAAACAGTGGTAAATTTGTTCATTATGCTTAGAAAGCCTTTTCGAGGCTAGAACAACATTCATCCAGTTGTTGCACACACAGGATGGAGCTCCCACAGTGTGCCTCACACCGGGCAGCGGGGAGGCCCCCTGACGGAACCTACTCTCCACAAGGGAGGCCGCAGGGGCGTGTCAACAGACAGAGGCCTGTGTGCCTTGCTTCTTCCTGCAGCATTAGGTGTTGGGTTCATGCTTGCGTGTAACCCGCTTCACCTAGCTTTTGTAGGGTGGGGGTCTGACTTGGAATCCTCTCTGGGATATGCAGGAGACTCGGTCTCCCTGTGTAGATGAGCTGCCTGCCACATTCTTCAATGTAAGTGTACAGTCTCCTCATGGTTGTGTTGATTCTTAGTCCTGATACTTTGGGTTGCTGTTTGAGCAGGACGTTTTTGCTGGTCCATATGTCTTCTAACTACGTTTATGGTTCATAGGAACCTTGTTGATTTTTGCGTGTTTATTTTAAATCTGGCCACTTCACTGCATTCCCTTTATTTCTGATGGTTTCTCTTTTGGGTGGATGGTCTGCTGCCACAGTCAGTGCTGATCTGCTCTCCTATTTGTTGGCAGTTATTCTTCTGCTTTTTAGCTCTTTCTGGCCTCAAGCACTGGGGATCATGTCACATTAGAGTGATGGGTCCTTGTCTTGTCTCTGACTTTCTGTCAACGAGCCCCTTGCGTGTTCTGATCAGGTGGGGTTGGCTCCAGCCTGCGGCCTCCACCTCTGCCCCTGTGGGCTTCACACCTCAGCAGCTCCCGCTCGGTGCTGGCTTTCCCTAAAGAAACACAGGCCCCGTTTTCCTGGCAATTAAGGCTCTTATATTGGGGGTGGTTTTGATCTGCGTTCAGGCACGTTTCTGCCTGTCTGTCACCTCGGAGGGTGGTCGAGGTGGGCAGGCCTGCTCTGCATGCCCTGGGCCCCTGTGGGGCCAGGCGTGGCGCGCGTGGCCGTAGCTCTCACAGCGCCTTCCTGCCCCCTCCTCCCTCATGCAGGACTCCTTGCTCCGGCTGGAGGACCACCGGCAGTGCTTCGAGTGCTCTGACGTGGCTCTGAATGAGGCAGTCCAGCAGATGGTTAATGCCACTGAGGCTGCCGCCAAGGAGGAGTGGGTGGCCACGGTAACCCAGCTGCTGCTGGGCATCGAGCAGGCGCTCTCAGCAGACAACAGTGGCAGCATCCTGAGGGACTCATCCTCCGCCGCTGGCCTCACCCGTCTCACCAACAACCTCATCCAGGTAGCCTGGCTCCTTCCTGCCCACCCGCAGCCCGGTTGGCCCTAAGGACGCACCCCGGGGGGAGCTGACCCTGCAGTGACGCCCGATCGCCCCAGGTCATCGACTGCAGCATGGCCGTGCAGGAGGAGCCCAAGGAGCCCCACGTGTCCTCGGTGCTGCCCTGGATCATCTTGCACCGCATCATCTGGCAGGAAGAGGACAGCTTCCGCTCCCTGTGCCACCAGCAGCAGCTCCAGAGCCCCGCAGACGAAGGTGTGGGGACGCGGTCCAGTGGGGATGGCCCTCAGCCCGGTGTCCCTGCCTCTCGTCTCTGCCTCAGGGCCCTGCGGCCCTGTCCAGGCACCGTGAGTGGGCTTGGGCTTGGGCAGTTGATGTTTCGTGGCACTTGGATGGAGGCAGAGGCTCCCCACCATGCGGTGGGGGCGTGGCCGTGGCCTGTGCAGTGTTTCACATCGGGTGCAGGTGGTGAGCACCGTGAGGAGTGGGCCTGCTCTGGGAGCCTCGTGCTGCCAGCTCCTCCAGTCCCTGCGCAGCCCGTGGGCCCTCGTGGGTGTGGGCCCGGGCAACTGGAGGGCAGCACGGGGCAAGCAGGCACAGGTTCCACTTCTTGGCCATGTGACCATGGGCTAGTCAGGCGACCCCCAGCCTCTGTTCCCCCGTCCACTCTGGGGATAGTGGCACCATCTCAGGGTTGTTGGAGGACCTATGGGGCAGTAAAGCCATCGTTGCCACGGCAGGTCAGTGCTGGCACGAGGGGTGCAGAGGCCGCAGGGGCGAGCCAGGGCCCTGTGTGGAGGTGGCACTTGAGCCGGGTCAGCACCATGGTGGGAAATGTGGTCGGTGGAAGAAATTACATCAAAACAACAGCTAAATGACATTTAAGCAAAGATTGTAGCTCTACCAAATGGACTTTATTCCTTTGGTTTTCTCACATTTTCAATCTAAACTTGGCTGATATATGTATACTTTTTATATAGCTATGATTACAATACACGTATTTATGTGTATATTCAACCAGCTTAAAATTGAATTTATGGGGGTGGTTTCCTCAGTCATTTGACGGATCAGCAAAGCGCACAGGAAGGAAAGTCAGCTGTGTGGCCGCAACCATGGAGCCCACACCAGCTTACCCTCCTTCCACTTGCTCTCTTGCTCCAAGTGCTTCACTCCGCAGGTGTCTGTCAGCTGCTCTCTGCTTGTCAGGCCTCCGTGGGTGAGAACCTCTGGCCTGGAAAGGTTCACAGTGGAGGCGACAGACGGGACCACTAGCAGCACCCACAGTGCCACGCCTGCGGCCTGACGGGGGACCGGGAAGCGATGGGGCAGCTGGGCAGGGACCCGGAAGGGCTGGGCATGTGGCTGGACTTGGCAAGGAGCCAGACCGAGGAAGGCTTTCACCCCTCCGTGTATAAGCTGTGTGGCTGTGTTCTGTTGTCTTCGTGATGCTAGGAGAGGTGCCCTGCTTTGCCCAACTCTCAGGGCAGCGGTGTTTCTCTCTTACTGGTCATTCTTTAGTCAATACCTCATGCACGCCTTTTTGCTTCTGCTTAATTGATTTTTTTGGATAAATTTTTAGAACGGTTATCTTTAAAGAGCTTGACAAATAGTGCCTCTGTGTTTTACAAAACAGTTTCAGTGGTGAAAAAAATTAAGGTTTACACCTGTAAATGTAGGTGTAAAAAGACTTCTGGATTAAGAGTCTCCTCTTAATTAATTATGCAAGCACAATGTGGGTTTTTTTGGTTTGCTTTTTTGTTTTTTTAGTAACAGGATTTCTTTTGTTTTATTTTAAATATTTATTTATTTATTTATTTGGTTGCACCTGGTCTCAGTTATGGCAGGCGGGCTCCTTAGTTGTGGCATGCGAACTCTTAGTTGCGACATGATGTGGGATCTAGTTCCCTGACTAGGGATTGAACCCAGGCCCCCTGCATTGGGAGCGTGGAGTCTTATCCACTGTGCCACCAGGGAAGTCCCCACAATATAGTTTTTAAAAAAACTGCCAGTAAGCAAATAAGGGGAGGAGGACAGTCCAAGGCCATAAACTTCAAAAGGGTGGGATAGGGAAACAAAGATCCTGGTGGACTGGCCGCCGGTGTGGCCCATCTCCTCCTCCACCCCCTGGAGGAGGACTGAGGGGATAGGATGAGTGGACAGAGTCCTCTGTTCTGTAGAGAGTGGGCTGGTGGGGCTGCCCCCTGGATTGCCCTGGGCCTTGGCAGAGGCACTAAGGGCTGCTGGGTCCTGCCCCTCCTGGTGGCAGACTACATGGAGGGCCCTCTGGCCGGCAGTAAGGGGCCGGCGTGGGGCAATGTTGCATGCTGAGTTCCCTGGAGCAGATGTTGGGATGGTATATTAGGAATCTCTGCTCGTGAAAGGAAGCGGGAAGCAGCGGGGAGAACAGGGTGCATCCTGACGTCGTCTCGGACCCCGGCGGGGCCTCTGTAGCATGTCGGGCAGAGGAAGCCAGGCCTTTGCCCTCCCATCTCACTTCAGTCACTGGATATGGCTCCCGTGGCTGTAGCCACGCCGAAGGAACTGCTGGCTGGGGCCATGTGCTGGCCGCACTGCTCTCCCCGGGCAGCCATCCTACCTTTAGGAGATCTCGGAAGAGAGGACAAAACCCTGGCCCCCCAGTGCGGACTGATGCAGCCCTGGTCGAGCGAGCTCCCTTCTTTTCCCTCAGCAGACACAGGCGGCGGAAAGTGATTGAGAGCAACACCTGCTGCAAGCTCACAGCTTCGAGGAAGGGCAGGCTGGTCCTCTTTGTTGGAGATGCCCCAGGAAATTCCTTCATGGTGATTGCAGCACTGCCGTGGTCCGAGGAGCCGCCCTGGCTGACCATGAGCAGGATGGAGAGAGGTGACATGGCGGGCATGCTGACAGGTCATGGTCCACCCCTACCCCACACCCCGCATCAAGTACAGGAAGGGAAGAAGGAACACACCATTCGAGAGACAGGTGAACTAGGCCTGGAAGAAAGCGTACGGCAAGGAGCAGAGGCAGAGGCTTGTGGGTGATTGGCCCAAGAAAATCATTTGTTAAAATTTCTAAGACGATAAGCAGAATGAAATGAAAAGGACAACTGCAGAACTAAGGGAAAACGCTGCAAACCACATCTCAGCATTATAAACTAATAAACTAAAACAGCGAGGAGCAGAGTGAACATGACTGAAACTGCGGGAGACGGATTAAGAGCTAACAGCACTGGAGAGAAGGTGGTAGATGTGGAAGACAGAGATGGTCCAGTGTGAGGGTGAATGGGGCCCCTGATGGCAGCAAGGAATCTGATGTCAAATACAGGAAGAGTTCTCTGAATTGTAATAAACACTGAATCTGCAGGTTCAAAGTATATACCGAGAAAAGTTGATATGCAACAGTCTACATCAAGATGCATCCTGGTGAAGGATCTATTTTAGGGGTAAAGACTTGTCAGGTTTCTAAACTGAAAAAGCAATTTATCTTAATGGGACAAAGAACAGGGCTCATTTCAGATTTCTCCCTGGCAGTGTTCAGTGCAGTTGGGGTCATGTCCACATGTCTGCAGGGTTCTCAGGGCAGGAAAGTGTGGGCCCAGGCATGTAGCCAGTCGTTTGTAATTACAGTGGATTCCAGCTCCTTGAGTGCTTCTTAAAAGCATGGCTGGAGGATGAAGTCAGTAAACGAACATGAGTCAGGATGGAAAAGCCACAGGAAAGAACTTGCGATGAGCACCAGATCCACTTAGAATTGGAGTCGAAAGAGAGCAGTCGGGCTGATTATGGCTGCAGAACAGAATGTACGTGTTATAACCCTACTGCACTAGAAGCAGTGTGTACGACCAGATTGGGAGCTGGGGGAGACGAGGAAAAAGCTACCACAGAGCCATCACTGACCTGATGTAACAGTCATTTGATGCTGTTGAAAATGGAAATGAAAGGACTTCCCTGGTGGCGCAGTGGTTAAGAATCTGCCTGCCAATGCAGGGGACACGGGTTCGATCCCAGGTCTGGGAAGATCCCACATGCCGTGGAGCACCTAAGCCTGTGCGCCACAACTACTGAGCCCAGAGCCCGTGCTCTGCAACAAGAGAAGCCACCGCAATGAGAATCCTGCACACCACAACGAAGAGTAGCACCCTCTCACCGCAACTAGAGAAAGCACGCACGCAGCAACGAAGACCCAACACAGCCAAAATTAAATAATTTTTTTAAAAAGTACAAAACAAATTTCATGAAAGAATCTTGATTCTGTTTTCTCTAGTACTTTCTATCCTAATGTGTCCTGTCCTAATCCTCTTTAAAAACATTAGTTATAAGACCATGATGGGTTATGGCTCAGAGTTTCAAACACACCAAGGGATATTTAAGGAACTAGCCATAGTTCTAGTGATGAACAAACATTTAACTGAGATTTGGTAGTTCTTTTTCCTTCTGTAGTAGTTAAACAGACCTAAATATAAGAATTTTTAAGTTAAGCAATGGTATGTGTAGTATGGGTTCCATTGTCATAAATGACTTGTCTCTCTCTTTCAAAATGTCTCATACATGCATAGAAAGATGCTTCCAGTGATGTTCACCAAATGTCAGCCCTGGTTATTGGGGGCGGGGGTGTGGGGTGGGGTGGGGTGGGGTGGGCAGTGCTGCTCTTTGGTGATGGACCATTCCTTCTGTATACGGTCCTGTGTGATCTGAATTGTTTTTTGATAAGCATGTACTGCTTTAGTAAACCCAGTCACATCACTACTGATTTTAAAAGACAAAAAGATGAAAAAGGAAAGAGGGGGAACTCTGCGGCCCCTTGGTATAGAGAGAGGAGCGGGGCCCACTGCTCCCAGCCGTGCTGGCACTGACCCTGTGTGTCGCCTGGTCTTTCCCCAGTGTCAGCCGATATGCCCATGCTCCCTTCCTCCCTCATGCTGCTCAACACGGCCCATGAGTACCTGGGCCGGAGGGCCTGGTGTTGCAACTCCGAAGGGGCCCTGCTGCGATTCTACGTAAGTGCTGCTGGGGCGCGTCCGCCCTTCTCTGGCCGTTGTCACCCCGGGTCTAGAGTGTGTGCCCGTGCTTTCTTGCTTTCTTTCTCTCTGTCCCCCTCTCTCTCCCCGCTTCTCTCTTGGAGTAAAATTTAAACTATTGACTCTTTTTTTTAGTGATTTTAGTAGGTTCATTTAGATTTTTTCTTCCATGGTCAATTCTGTTTTTGGAATAGTGTCCATGTAAGCATAAAGTTGTTCACGGTATTTGCTGATGATTTTAAAAGTCTCTGTAGTACCTCTAGTTATGCTCCCTTTTTCATTGCTAAAATCATTTATTTATGCTTCCTTTTCCTTTTTTGAAAAACCAGTCTTTTATGAGGTTTATCGAAATTAGTTTTTTCAAACTACCGGTTATTGGTTTATTGACCTATTTTTTCTTTGCTTTCTAGTTCACTAATTGACACTTTTTTACTTTCTTTGGATTTGCTTCGTGTTTTTTCTAACTTACTGAAGTAAATGCTTATTTTAGTGATCACCTTCTAATACATGTGTTGGAGATTATAAGTTTTCCCCAAGTACATTTTTAGCTGCATGCCATAAGTTTTGATATTTACGATCTTTATTTTTATTTATTTTTTATTTATGATAAGGTCTTTTATTTGAATTTTATTTTATTTATTTTTTTATACAGCAGGTTTTTATTAGTCATCAATTTTATACACATCAGTGTATACATGTCAGTCCCAATCGCCCAATTCATCACACCCCCACCCCCATCCCCCTGCTGCTTTCCCCCCTTGGTGTCCATACGTTTGTTCTCTACATCTGTGTGTCAGTTTCTGCCCTGCAAAGCGGTTCATCTGTACCATTTTTCTAGGTTCCACATATATGCGTTAATATACGATATTTGTTTTTCTCTTTCTGACTTCACTCTGTATGACAGTCTCTAGATCCATCCACGTCTCAACAAATGACCCAATTTTGTTCCTTTTTATGGCTGAGATATTTGCTATCTTTATGTAACTGATTGCTAATTTTATCGAATTATGTTTGGAGGATGTGGTCTGTATTATACCTAGTCCTTGGTATTTGTCGAGACTTGCTTTTTGTCTAGTTTTGGTAAAAATACCGCGGATGCTTGAAAAGAATGTATGTTTGCTAATAGTTGGGCATCATAATGGTAGCCGTTGCTCTGACCTCTGTAGATTCACCAGTTGACTATCATTCACCTCCTCTGAGACCCTCACTAATGTCTGTCTGCCAGAGAGAGGTTCCCTCGGCCCTAACGGGATTTATCGTCTGACATTATAACTCTTTAATTCACACCCCTCCACGGGAGTCTGAGCTTCCCAAAGGCAGGGACAGTGTCTCGATGTGCCCAGCATAAGACGGTGCTCAGTAGATATTTGGGGAGCAGATGAATGTCTAAATGAACAAGTGTAGCTAGAAACTGCAAGAAACTGCCTGCGGTGCTGGAAGGAGGGAAGCTGGGCAAATCCTCAGCACGCCCTGCAGAGCGGGACCCAGATGGCTCCCAAGGGGGTGGTAGGCCCGTTCCAGGACACAGGCCCAGACAGGCTCCTCAGGTTAGCAGAGCTGATGGGCCCACTGTGCAGGCGGCTGCCGGCCCTCCCCCAGATGCCTCTTCCCGCCCGCCCACCACCTAGGTGCGCGTCCTCCAGAAGGAGCTTGCTGAATCCACGTCTGAGGACACTCACCCATACAAGGAGGAGCTGGAGACAGCCTTGGAGCAGTGCTTCTACTGCCTGTACAGCTACCCCAGCAAGAAGAGCAAGGCCAGGTACCTGGAGGAGCACTCGGCTCAGCAGGTGAGGGCCCCCTGGGGGCGGGGCCTGGGCTCCCCTGGTGCGGGTGCTGTGGTGGTGGGGGGGGGTCAGGTTGGGGGGTGGGATTTGCTGCATCAGGTGGACTAGTCCCACCAAAGAAAGTTCTTGGTTTCCTCGCAAGAACTAGTTTCATAAATGTTGACTAATTATTAAAAAATGCAGCATGGCAATTTTTCAGTAGATCTTTTTCCCCCAATTCGATTAATGCAGATAATTCCTTAGAGGGTTTCCGTTTTTTTGGTTTGGTTTTCAGACTGCTAGTGGGTGTGTTACCTCAGTGGTCCTGAACACGGTCAATTATTCTTTGAGGGAGTCCATCCCCTAAGTGCGCACGACTCTGGGCAGGGTCTCCGCTGTGACCCCCATGACATGCAGAGCGCCCTGGCCCAGAGCAAGTGCTTGGTCAGTATTTGGCAACTAGTTGACCTGCCCTCTGTCATGGCCATGTGGACTCAGAGCGAGCCCTCGGTTCCAGTGTTTGTCTCTATAAAGACCAGGTTTGTGCTAGTTCACTTTTCTGCTCGTCACACACTTGGGTTTGGGGATTGCAGTCGGCGAGCAGATGTTTTAAGTATGTGGGAGTCATTTGAGGCTCTCCTC
Organism: Globicephala melas; assembly: GCF_963455315.2. Classification (NCBI taxonomy): domain Eukaryota; kingdom Metazoa; phylum Chordata; class Mammalia; order Artiodactyla; family Delphinidae; genus Globicephala; species Globicephala melas. The sequence continues at coordinate 64,425,972 of NC_083326.1, forward strand.
GTCTACATTGGACACTGAGCGTTTCTGTAGAAGGACTCTCCCCCATGCACTCTACCTGGACCGCACTATGGCCTGCCTCTGCCTTCTTTCAGGTGGATCTGATATGGGAGGATGCCCTGTTCATGTTCGAGTACTTTAAGCCCAAGACCCTTCCTGAGTTTGACAGCTATAAGACCAGCACCGTGTCCGCTGACTTGGCCAACCTCCTGAAGCGAATTGCCACCATCGTGCCCCGCACAGAGCGGCCAGCCCTGAGCCTGGACAAGGTCTCCGCCTACATCGAGGGCACCTCTGCAGAGGTAGGAGCTGGTGTGCCGGCCATGTCCTGTCTCCTCCAGCACCTCTGCCTGCGTGCCTTGGCCTCTCCCCTGCTCTGTGCCAGCTGGCAGGGCCCTGGGAAGTGAAGGGTCCTGATCGCACCCTGGTGACACCCGAGTCCCTGGCTCCATGTCCCCTCACCCTTGCCCTCTCACCTGCCAGGTGCCCTGCCTCCCAGAAGGGGCCGACCCCTCCCCTCCGGTGGTGAATGAGCTCTACTACCTCCTGGCTGATTACCATTTCAAAAACAAGGAGCAGTCCAAGGCCATCAAGTTCTACATGCACGACATCTGCGTCTGCCCCAATAGGTCAGCCACCGGGTGCTGGGCAGGCCGGCTGCGGGAGGGCTGGGGACTCATCTCGGAGAGCTCTTCCCGGGGCGGTTTGGGGTTCCCCTGCCCACAGCAAGGAGGCCAGGAAGAAGGAAGGAGAGGGCAGGTGGGCACTCCGCAGAGGCAAGGAAGGGCCGAGCCTTCTTCCCCAGTCCCTGGGGTGGGGGCGGGGTCAAAGCAGGCAACTGTGTCCTTCTGGTCCCGGCCCGCAGCCCTGGGGAGTCGGCTGGATGGACTCTTGCTTCTTCCACTGCAGTGTCTTTCGTTGTGGTTGTTTTCTTCTTTGGGGGCAGGGGAGGGGGGGAGGCTCCTTCCTTCCTGGGATGCAGCGCGTTGATGGCAGGAGAGCCCATCGTACGTAAGGCTCATGCTTCCTTCCCAGTGGTCCCTGGTGGCCTCTGCTTAAATCGTACTGATTGGCCTGATCCTCGTGAAGGGCCTGCTAAGCTCATAAAGTCTGACTTGCTTGATTGAGAGGGAATCTTTTCTGATGGCTGCTGCACCTAGGAGGGCCTGGGTCAGAAGGGGACCACTCTCTGCTGGTGACCTGTGTCTGAAGGGTCCAGAGTGGCCTCCATAGGCCGCCCTCCTGGGAGTTGTCGGGAACAGAGGGCTCTGCCTTATCAGGCAGGACCCACCTGGCTGGGGCAGGAGGGCTGGGGTCTGGGTGGAGAAGCCAGTGCATGACTCCTACAGCTGTGGGAAAGGCTCTCCCGCAGCCCCTCTTGCTCAGCCTGTGGTTTCCTCCAGGCAGGGGCCTGTGTGGTGGTGGCCCTGGCTGTCCTCCCTGTGGTCGCTGCCGACTGGGGTCGTGGGGCCCAGGGTCGCCGTGGCTTAGGGTCGCGTGGCCCGGGGTGGTGGATCAGAGCTGCACTCAGGCTGGCTGAGTGGTCACTCCCTGCTGCTGCCACGTCTGAAAAGTGACAGTGCCAACACCCACCTGTTCGAGGGAAGGGGGAGCCTGGCTCCTGGCGGCACTGCTCCAAGTGTCTGTGACCGTGTGTCTGTTCTGCTTGCTTGTATTTGCAGCAGGAGACGGTGGTTTCTGTTTTGGTCTCATGCAGGCACGTAGGCATCTGCTGTGGTGTGGAAAGAGCTGCCCAGGTGGAAGGTCCCTGACCATTCCCACCATGCTCTCTCCCAGGCCCCACCCCTGGAGAAAGGGGTGCTCAGGACCCCTCTCGAGGCGGGTCCTGCACTGTCCTCTTAGGTCTCTCCTGCTCCCTCATCTCTGGTCGCTTGGAGAGCAGTGGAAGTGCCTGGAAGCTTTGTGAGCTGCCCAGGTTCCCCTGACCTTGCACAGCCCAGGGATGCCAGGGGCCGGCTTTGAAGTTTGTGCCTTGGTAGTGGAAGACTTGTCAGTCTGCAGAGGGTAGCATGCCCATGTGGTTGCTGCCTTTTCTGTTCTCTGTGCTAGAGAATTCCAGACTCTTTCAAGGGCCCAGAAATGGTCTTGGTGCCTCAGAGAGGCTCCTGCATTCTCACCAGCAGTTTCTCTGGGGTGGTCTCAGAATGATGGGGTCTCATCCATCACATGGTCCCCTTGCTGTCCATCTTGCTGCTGGTGCCTGAGCTGCAGAGGGCAGGGTCCCAGTGGGGAGTGAGGAGCCGGCAGAAGCTAGGTGGCTGGGGTCTCGGGAGTCTGGGCTGCTCTGTGCTGTTGGTCAGGGAGGTTATAGGTCATGAGATTACACCTGCGGAGCAGGCCCTTTCCTCCCACTCAGAGCCATCCTGGTGGGACGTCCTCCAGGCAGGGGAGCAGAGGGCAGCAGGGTGCCAGCGTCTGGCTATGCCAGGGGCGACCCTCTCAGGGCGGTGCCTGAGTGCCGTGAGGAGCTGGGTGACTTGTGCCCTGTGCTCTTCTCTGGAGGTGGGCCTGTGGGCCCATGTTTCCTGGCTCAGGGATGCCTGCGGTGGTGGAGTTAGGAAGTCTGGGGTGGGGCCCACGTGCCCGTGGTCACCGTGTCTGCAGGGCAGTGAGGGCAGCAGTATGTTGAGCCGGGCTGTGTCATGACCACAGGTTTGACTCCTGGGCGGGCATGGCCCTGGCCCGGGCCAGCCGCATTCAGGACAAACTGAACTCCAACGAGCTGAAGAGCGACGGGCCCATCTGGAAGCACGCCACACCTGTGCTGAACTGCTTCCGGCGGGCACTGGAGATCGACAGCTCCAACCTGTCCCTGTGGATCGAGTTCGGCACCATGTCCTATGCCCTGCACTCCTTCGCCTCACGCCAGTTGAAGCAGTGGAGGCCCGAGCTGCCCCCTGAGCTTGTGCAGCAGGTGAGGGGCAGGGGCGGCCGCTGTCCTGGGGTCCATGTCAGCTTGGTCCCTGGTCTCTGGACACCGGGTCCGGGGTGGGTGAGTCCAGGACCAGTCTCCTGTGAGCGCTGGTCAGCCACCAGTTTCAGGGCCGTGGAGAAGCTGTTGTCTCTTCCCTGCTCCCTCAGAGGAGCTTGTTGAGTCCTTGTAAAATTCTTGACACTGTGCTCGGAAGTTTGAAGCCCCTCCTGGTGGGGGAATGTTCCCCTAGTGTGGGTGCCGGGTGTCTGGCCTGAGGTCTGTGTGCTGCAGGGGCTCCCTCGGCTCCTTGAAAAGGGACGTGAAGGAGCCACATGGCGTGTCAGTGTGGCAGGTGTGGCAGTAGGACACCACGTGGTCTCATTCCAGATGGAGGAGCGGCGAGACAGCATGCTGGAGACCGCCAGGCACTGCTTCACATCAGCGGCGCACTGCGAGGGTGACGGGGATGAGGAGGAGTGGCTCATCCACTACATGCTGGGCAAGGTGGCTGAGAAGCAGCAGCAGCCGCCCACCGTGTACCTGCGGCACTACCGGCAAGCCGGCCACTACCTGCACGAGGAGGCGGCCCGCTACCCCAAGAAGATCCACTACCACAACCCCCCCGAGCTGGCCATGGAGGCCCTGGAGGTGACACCGCGCTGGCCCCGGGCGGGGACATGGGGAGGGGACGGGCCAGTCTCACTGTCTCCCTGGGGCTGGGGCACACGGTCCCAGTGACTTCCCTGCAACCCACTGGAAACTTCTTTGTATGTAGTTCAATTAAAACAGCCTTTCCTCTCTCTCTCTAAGGGGTGCTCACCATCCTTTCTGGGAGAGGGAGCATTAGCACGCGGCATCCCTGGCTCCGGGGCACTCGCGCCTGCAGCCTGGTCCCCGGGTGCATGGGAGAGCTCCCAGCCTGCAGTGGGTGCCCCGAGTACCTATCCTGGTGGGACTCAGCCGGGCAGCCGCCGGCCCTCTGGACCCCCAGTTCAGGGTCTTGCGCTGCTCCTCCTGAGCAGAGCGCGTGTGCGCTGCCTGGATTTGCACCTGTGGTTCCAGGTGTGTGGCTCAGTGCTCTCGTTGGTGCCCATGGTGGTACCTTGAGGGGGCCACTGAGGATGCAGCACAGGCATGGGTGCACCAGGCTTCCCAAGGCCCTGGGCTTGTCAGCGTCACCCTTTCTCAGGCTGCGTGTCCACCCCCACCGATCCCCTGCCCAGAAAGGTGCTTGAAATTTGGGGCAAAATCTGCTTGCGTATGCCTTTTTTGCATTTAGGGTTTTTTTCCGTTTATTAAATTAATAGATGTTAATGGTTAAGAAAAATGTAATAATCAAATAATTCAGAAGTGTTTAAACTGAAAAGTTAAAGTCCCCGCTGATCCTAGCTCCTCATCTGCAACAATCCACGTTGACATTTTGGCCCTGTCCTTGTTTTTCTAGGCATGTTTCCTGTTAACATGTAGACGCACAGTAACATTTTCTTACCATCTTTTAATTTGTTTTTCTCATTGGACTAGATGTAGTGGAAGGAGCTGGGGCTTCCCTCATGTTCTCCTGCCCCCTCGCCCGGCTGAGCACCCAGCCCCTTCTTCATGGGTGTGGCCTCTCCTCCACTCCCTCTGTGAAGGGTGCAGGCTGGGCGTGGCTTCGTGTGTGTATCCGGAAGCACTTTTATTTTTTGGCCTTGCTGTGGGGCTTGCGATCTCAGTTCCCCAACCAGGGATTGAACCCAGGCCACAGTGGTGAAAGCACTGAGTCCTAACCACTAGGCCACCAGGGGTGTCCCAGGGAGCACTCCTCTGAGCGCTTCCCAAGGTCACGTAACATTAGATCAACGACGGCCTGTGCCTGGAGCCTTGTGGTGATCTGTGAGCCTTGTGAGCAAACAAAAAAGTCACGTTTTAAAGAGTTCGCTTTTTTAAAGTGCTCCATGCTGAGTGGTGTCTAGCAGTGTTGGGCCACCTCCGGGGGTTCCTTGTGGAGTGTGGAAGGAAACTTCCTGTCTAGTGCTTCCCCGGCAGCATCCTGGTAGCTGTCCACACAGCCCAGGCCCCATGTCCTTCCCCATCGCATTTCTTTCATGCTTTGCACTTGGGTCAGGAGCCCCTCCTTGGAGGGACTTCCGCTTGGGGCATGTGAAGGCTGCCGCCCAGAGGAGTGGCTGGCGTGCCCTGAGGCCGCTGAGGGAGGGCAGTCAGCACACTCAGCCTGGACTCTCTCACTCTCAGGAGAACGACTGCTCTCTTTTTTCCTGCATGTATCTTCCTTGGACTTTTGGCCTCTGCTGCTGTCTGATAGAACCAGTGAGCAGGCAGGATGTTGGCCCTTCAGGGCCCAGGGCCTTCCGGATGAGGGGCTGAGGCCACCCTCCCAGCATGCCACCCGGGCTCTCAGGGGGCAGGTGCTCAGCTGGACCATGTGTCTATCTTGCTTTAAAAATGGGATTCCGGGCTTCCCTGGTGGCGCAGTGGTTGAGAGTCCGCCTGCCTATGCAGGGGACACTGGTTCGTGCCCCAGTCCGGGAGGATCCCACATGCCACGGAGCGGCTGGGCCTGTGAGCCGTGGCCGCTGAGCCTGCGCGTCCGGAGCCTGTGCTCCGCAACGGGAGAGGCCACAACAGTGAGAGGCCCGCATACCACAGAAAAAAAAAAAAAAAAATGGCATTCCTCTTTAAGAATTTAACCTTACCCTGGTGAAAATTCCCCTCTGTTGTTGAGCCTTCATTCAAAATACTTCACTTGCTGCTTGGATGACCTTTGCCAGTGGAACACTTGGCTTTCCCCTGAGTTTGGCCACCTGGGCACATATGAGTGCCCCGCATCTAAAAATGGACTGTCTGGGCCGGTTTCTTTGGGGCCCACGGGTTGGCTGGAGGTGGAGGGGCTCTGGGTGTGGGCTCCTCTGTCCGGGGTGCCCACTTGAGAGTGTGGCCTGGGCTGGACCACCAGGCACCTCACCTGGGTGGGTCCTGGCTGTTGTCTGTCTAGAACTGCCTCTGGGTGAGGAGAAGCTGGTTAATCGGGACCTGTGGCCACAGCAGCCTTCGTGTCGCCCACTGTGCTGTCCGTGGGAGCCAAGTGGCACCCACACCTGGGTGGGAAGGTCAGGCCTGGTCACTTGTGGTGTGTGACACTTCCTGGGGGCAGGAAAGTGCCCTGGGCTCTCCTGGCTGGGGGCCTGGGCCGCTGGCCTCACGCTTGTGAAGGGACGAGTGTGGTGAGGACAGAGGAAAGGAGGGAAGGCCCAGGCCTCACTGCTGCAGCACTGCCTGCCCGCCTCTGTCCGCAGGGCGGCTCTGGGGTGGGGACACAGACAGAAGTCCCGCGACTTGTGGCCTCGGGGAGCCCATGGTGCGGGGGAGATGTGTGTGCAGGAGCTGTCCACTCTCCGCGGTACCAGGAGGGGGTGTGGGTGCTGGGTGGGAAGCTGTGCTGGATTAACAGCTGGTGGGGTGACGGGGGGTGGGCAGCGAACCTCGGCAGCTGGGAGGGCTGCTCACACCCGCGTCCTTGTCCCAGGTGTACTTCCGGCTCCACGCATCCATCCTGAAGCTCCTGGGGAGGCCCGACTCTGGGGTCAGTGCAGAGGTACTGGTCAGCTTCATGAAGGAGGCTGCAGAAGGGCCCTTTGCCAGGGGCGAGGAGAAGAACGCGCCCAAAGCCTCAGAAAAGTGAGTAGCACGTGCTCCCGGCGGTTGGGTGGCGGCTGGGCAGTGGGCATTGGGGTGGGGAGGGATCTGCTGAGTCTCCCAGAGCCTACAGAGTCAGGTCTGGCCCGAGGCTCCCAGTGGCTGGGCCGAGACCCTTCTGTTGAACCTGAGACAGAGAGGCTGCTTGTGCGTGCCCATCACCTCCTCATCCTTGGACGGTCCCTGGAGGAGCTGACTCCCCCTCCCGGCACAGCTCTGCCCGTGTGGATGCTGCACGCGGCAGCCTCCTACCCTGGCACCCTCTGCCAGGGCCTCTCCCTGGGGTGGGGCCCTCTGAGAGCTGCTGCCCCTTCTCCCAAGAGGCCGGGAGGGTGTGAGAGGCAGGGGCTCCTCTCGCAGCACCAGAGAGCTCGTGGCGCTGGAGCTCTGATGGGGTTCCCTTGGCAGGCCTGGGCCAGACCCCCGGGCCTCCCCTTGATTGTGGGTCACCCCGGCATCCGCGTCCTGGAGCTCTGGCTCAGCTTGCCTCATCCCTGGGCCCTTGCCTGGCTGGGCACCGTGCAGGCTCTGCCCAGTGCTAGAGAGACCTGCACCCGGGGCCTGTCAGCTATGGGACAGGTGGGCACATGTGCGGCGGGTCACCAGGTGGACACGGTGTGCCCAGAGACTGTAGTCATACAGGGCCCCCAAGGCACAGTGATATGGCCTTTTTGTGATTGTAACTTTTTTTAAACTTAAAACTTATACACATAATACACAAATACATACTAGTTATAGAAAACTCTGGTAATGTATAAATGTATGGACTAAAACGTGACAAATCCTTTCTCACCCCCAGGGTTAGCGTCTGTTCACGGCTGAGTTTCCCAAATCAGGTTCTGTGCATTTGCACACACTTCCACGTGAACGTCCAGTTATAGGGGTTATTTTATTTTATAAAATCAAGCTCCTGGAGGTGTTGCAGAGTTTGCTTTTTCCCAGCAGCGAGTCTGGGACCCACTCTGTAGATGGTGCCCACTTGTCTGGGTGTGTGGTATTGCAGAGCACAGGTGCGTCCTGCTCTCTATAGCCATTTCCTTGCACGTTTCAGGTGTTTTTAACTTTTCTCAACATTGTTGTAGCATATACCCTTGTACACGTGTGAGTGCACAGTAAATCCAGATGTTTGGCCACACACTGATTGGGATGAATTGTGTCAGGCCGTGGGTCACACGAAGGGCGCTGACGCGGCCTGGAGGGGCGCTGGGCGGGTGCTTCTGAGGAGGGGTCTCCTGGGCGTGAGACGTGAGCTGCCGGCAAGCGCAGCTGTGAGGGGTGGGCAGCTCCCGGCTGGGCCCGTGGGGCCACCCCTTCAGCCCCTGGATGCCAGAGGGGGTGGGTGTCACCAGAGGCGCTGGGAACAGGGGCCCCTGCTCTGGGAAGGGCACCATCCAGGCTGGCACATGCCCCATTTCAGTGGGCCGCGGGGTTCTGACCTGCGCCCTGACCCTCTGGTCCACAGGGAGAAGGCCTGCCTGGTGGACGAGGACTCCCACTCTTCAGCTGGGACACTGCCGGGCCCCGGAGCCTCCCTCCCTTCCTCCTCTGGCCCAGGTCTGACATCCCCACCTTACACAGCCACTCCGATTGACCACGATTACGTCAAATGTAAAAAACCCCACCAGCAGGCGACGCCGGACGGTACAGTCCCTGTTCTCCCTCCTGCCAGCCCAGGGCGGCACGCCAATCACGGGGGCGGGTGCTTCGGGTGATGAGCCGCTTTGTTTTGGTGAGGGGGGTGCCGGGTCTGGGGTGACACGGGCAATGTTGCGGCTGTTCATTAACCTCATGGACTCACGGTGATCCTGTGCTCCCCGGACATGCTCAGGGTCACCACCTGCCCCCGCCCACCTGGGGGCCTTTGCGAGCCTGCATTTCCTACCTGTGAGCTGGGGACGTGAAAGGGCGGTTGGGAGGCCGCTGGCGTCTGCAGGCAGCCCCGAGTGGCCCCCACGTTATTACGGCACGTCCTTCTGATGATTGGGGAGGGCCGTGACTCTGAATCTGTCACCCTGGGAATCCAGACGGGTTGGTGGTGGGGTCAGCTGGCTCCCCACGTGGGACGGGCAGGTGGTGGTCGGTCACCCACATCCTTACTAACACCGGAGGCTTGCATGCCGGCCTCGCAGCTCAGTTTCTTCATGTTCCCCTCACCTGCACGGCACCGGGCCAACTAGTGGGCCTTGGGGGCCACTAAGTGGAACCCTGGGGGTAGTGACAGTGCTGAAGGCCACACAGGCCCTCTCTCCCACGTCGCTCAGCTCAGCAGGACCCAGTGCACAGCCCCTGGACAGCAGGGCTTGGGAGCAGGGCCAGGGCAGAGCTGGTGGAGGGGGGCAAGGTGGCAAACTAGACTCCTCGGGGTGTGGTTTGTGACCCAAGAGGAGAGGATGCTGGCGGTGTCCCCTCCAGGGTTCAGGGTGGCCTGTGGTGTGTGTGGAGGGGCTGTGGTCTGAGCGCGTGCAGGTCTGAGCGTGTGCTGTGTGTCTATCACCTCCCTGCCCACCCCAGAGCAGGGAGCATGGACCCGGGAGCTGGCTGGCCTGATCTTCCCGCTGTGATACCGCAGACATCCCTGAAACAGGGACCTTCCAGGTCTCACTCACCTCAAGTTAAACCCTGTTCTCTCCTTTTACTCTTGAGAATATTGAGAAAACACTGGAAATAAGTCCTTGCTTGGGAGTTCCATTCTGCCAGGTACGTCCTGGAGGAATTAGCACCAGGCCAGTCTCAGGAGGGAGGAATGCCTCTCAGGGTGTCCCACGCTGGCACACCTGTGTGTGTGTGGAGCCGTGGGGAGCAGAGCACTGGGGACAGGTGCCGGTGTAACATGTCCTGGGCACCTGGTTCTGCAAGCTTGTAGGGGGAGCCACACAAATACGCTCAGATGTTATTTCAGTGCTTGTGCGTTCTTGAATGGTTGTAAAAACTTTCTATGCAAAGTGATTCTTGTCGATGACATGGAGCCTCTGAGCTCCCGTGGCTCGCTGTGGCCAGCCCCAGCTGGTTGTGCCGGGAAGCCCTGCGCTGGCCAGGCCTATCTACAGTGCTGCTAGAACTCTCAGCCCTCACCTCAGAGAGAAAGTGGCGTCCACAGCACGAGAATGTTTGGGGCCCTGAGCTAGCTGTGGTCTTGGAACGTTGGAGTGGCCCTAGGGCAGCCTTGCTGGCTGCCGGGCAAGGCCCTGGCTAGGGCAGAAGCAGCAGGCTGCTGATGCCGGGGGACGTGCTGGAGCCTCCAGGGTCTGTCTGCACCAGCCACCTCAGCTCCTACCTCCCATGACCAGCCTGGGGTCTCCTGATACGGGAGATCGGGGGCCAGCGTGGAGCCCCTGCCTGGCGAGGAGGATGGCGCGTGCCCCCAGCCCTGGTGCAGATGAGTGTGCAGAGGCTGGGGCCCTGCTCGAGGTCAGACGGGGTGGCCAGGGCAGAGCCACCTTGCCCCCTCCACCAGCTCTGCCCTCGGCAAGGATTTCACTTCTCTGAGCCACAGCTTCCGCACCCGTGGGACGGGGGTGACGTTCTCCTCGTGGGTGTTAAGCGAGGGTGCCTGCGGGTCACAGCTGCCTCCTAGACGCAGGCACCCCTGTCGTCGGAGCTGGCAGGGGCCCCGGGCGCCACTGCTCAGCTGGGGGAGCTCAGGTGTGGGGTCAGTCACCCTGACTTTGTGCCCTGACCCTCCAGCTGTGGCACGGCCTCAGAAGAGGGGCAGGTGGCGTCCTCTGAAGTCGGCCCCCGAGGGGCCCTGGTCCCCTGCACCACAGGGTCCATCAGGCTAACTTGCCACCCGCTGGACGGGCAGCCAAGTGCCAGGCCCTCCCTGGGGTGTGGTGAGGAGACCCAGCCTCAGGGCCGCACTGCCGCACTGCACTTGAGGACGCCTCTGCTTCACCACCAGGAGCCAGCCGGGCTCAGTTCTGACCTGGAGAGAGATTGAGGAGAGATTTAGGAAGATGGCTGCGGCCTATGTAGGGAGCTTGACAGTTATTCATTGTCTTAGTAATTACTTAGCATAGGAGGCCCCAGGGTGCTCTCTGAACCGGCCCCACCTGCACGCTTGAGGCCCCCACACCAGGGTGGGGAGCTTCCTGCAGCCCGTCTGCGGCCCTGGGGAGAAGTCCTTGGAACTGGCCCTCGGGCGGCTGGAGGCGCCCACGGCTGACCTGAGGGGCCCTGGTTGGGCTGAGAGGGATGGAGACAGAGACAGAGCAGGACCTCCGCTCCCGGCAGCCCTGCCTGCCTCACCTCTTCCTTCCATCCGTCTTGGGATTCGCCCGCAGCGCTGAAATCTTCCACGTTGGAGCATGTTGGGACCTTCAGGGGGGCTTTCAGAGATCACCGCTCACACAGGCTCGACCACAGTGTGATGAGGTTCCCAAACAAGCTCTGTGCTCCTCCCCACATGCGATGTGCAGTGTGCGCGTGTGTGCGTATATGTGCGTGTGTGTGCATGGGCACCCCACCACGAAGCCGTGTGTACTTGATCCGCGTGGGGCTCCAGGCTGGGTCCTGGGAGTGGTAGCAGGTACCCATCCTCACGGTCGCCCGGCGGGCTTGGCCATGTGTCCTGTTCCCCATGAGGGAGTGAGCTGAGGGCAGGAGGCTGTGGGGCTAGTTGGGGTGGAGCCAAGGGCACCTGGGGTCTCAGTGTCCTCCCCAACCCGCCCTGGGCCAGTGGGGAGGCCACACTGGGGAGGTCCCCACAGCCTGGAAGGCACTGGATCTGTGCGTCTCCCTGTTGGAAGTTCCCTGGTGGCAGGGCCCAGGGAGCGGGACCCTTATAGAACAGCCTGGGCCCCGGCTTGGACTGGCCAGGACCCTCACTGTCTGGCTGTTGTGCTCCACATCACTTTGGAATGTCGGAGCCAGAGCCGGAGGGGGCCTCAGGCTGGGGCTCTCCAGCCTGCCCAAGGTCCCGCCCGTCCTGCAGCCCTGTGCCAGGTACATGGCACAGCCCTGGGCTCTGCCCTGCTGCGGGTGCTTGGTACAGGAGCAGGTGTGAATCCGTGAACAGCGGAGGGTCCCATAGAGACCTGTCCTGGTCTCCTGGTGGGTGGGAAGCCTTCCTGAGGGGGAAGCTTAGCCAAGATCTGAGGGGTGTGTTGGAGGTCACTGTCGGGGAGGGGAGGGCAAGCCGGGGTCAGGCAAACGGGAGCCACAGGGGCTGGGGTGGGTGCAGGGTGCCTGTGTGGCCCCCTTTACAGCGTGAACCATGGCTGCCCTGAGCCCCAGGGGCAGGTGTGGGCCGTGGGGGTCTTTGGGGCAGCCCAGCGTGCCTGTGTCAAGCTCCCTCACGACCATCCATCCTCACCTGCCATGCCGTCACCGTCACCGTCTGTGTCATGTCCCATCTGTGCTCGTCCTCGCCCACTCGCCCACGCTGCCTCCACCAATATTGCCCGTGCTGCCCCTAACCCTGACCACTGTTCTCCAGGCTGTCCTCTGCTTGTGCTGTCACAGCTCGCTTCAGGGACCGAGCTGGCCGCATGCTGACCCTCAGTCCGGCTCCCTGCTTCCCGGTGGCTGGGAGCACCTCTGTATTGCTGTCCTGTGGTTTGGAGAGTGTGTGTTTGATGTGCTTGGCTTCTGCCCCGGCCCATCATCCCGGTTCTGGCCAGATGCACATGCAGCAGTGGCCTCCCCGCACTGCCCGCCCGCCCGCCTGTCCTGCAGGCAGCTCAGTCTGTGTTTCCGTTGCTTTATTCTTTCTTGCTTAAAAGGGTAGCAAAGGCAACAGACTATAAGATACAAGGCGTTCTTTACAAGGACAAGGGTGTAAAAATGCTCACCGTGCGCTCTGCAGCCGTGGTGTCCTCGGCCTGGCCGAGGGGACAAGCCTACACTGGGCTTGTCCTGCACATAGACCTTCTCCTCATGGAGCCCAGGTGGTCCTGCGAGTCCCCACAAGGTGGGACTGGTGTCGGGCTAAGGAGGGAGGCTGGCAGAGGGCAGAGCCCATCACCTTCTCTGTCCTCTTCTCCCTCATTCTCACCTTTTAAAAACGTCTTTGGGCCGTAGCTGGTCATGGCATCTGTTAGCGTCTGCTGTGTGCTGGGCCTAGGAGAGGGCGCCGTGGGGAGAGCCGAGATGAGATCTCAGTTGGGTCTGTGTCCCTGGGGCAGTGCTTGGTGTCCTGAGGGAGTGCCATGAGCTGGCTCTGGGGTTTGGTGGATCGGGGAGACTTCCTGGAGGAAGTGGGCCTCCAGAGAGAGCTGCAGGGCCATTTCGGGTGAGGGGCCATGGGAGCAAAGACACGGAGGTTGGAGAGTCCTGTGGCATTTGGACACTGAGGTGACCGGGTGGGTGGAAGAGAGACCTTGAGGGAGCGAGCTTGGGAAGCAGCAGGGCCCGAAGGCCACAGGGGAGTGGCGTGGTTGTGGTGTCTCCCTCTCTCTCTCTCTGGCTCTGAGAAAGGCAGGTTCCCAGTCATCCTCTGTTGGAAGAGCCTTCCTGGGAACCCCTCCAGGTAGCTGTGGGGTGCTGCTCTCACCTGACATGCTCTGCCTCCCCTGGTATCAGGGTCGAGAGGCAGCTGCCCACCTGCCTGCCGTTAGGAAAACAGGGCTGCCCGAGGCCTCCCTGGTCAGTGCCTTGCCGGCTCGGGGAGCAGGGTGGTGCATGGTGAGGGCTCAGGGCAAGGGGCACACCGTGAGGCCAGGTCTTCTCCCCATTCTTTTTATTTATTTGTTTGTTTGTTTATTTATTTATTTGGCTGCATTGGGTCTTCATTGCTGTGCGCGGGCTTTCTCTAGTTGTGGCAAGCGGGGTCTACTGTTCGTTGCAGTGCGTGGGCTTCTCATTGCGGTGGCTTCTCGTTGCGGAGCACAGGTTCTAGGCGCACAGGCTTCAGTTGTTGTGGCTCGTGGGCTCTAGGCGCACAGGCTTCAGTAGTTGTGGCTCGTGGACTCTAGAGCGCAGGCTCAGTAGTTGTGGCACAGGAGCTTAGTTGCTCCGTGGCATGTGGGATCTTCCCGGAGCAGGGCTTGAACCCGTGTCCCTTGCATTGGCAGGCGGATTCTTAACCACTGCACCACCAGGGAAGTCCCCTCCCCATTCTTTAAAATTTTTTTTTTAATTTTCTTTTTAATTTAATTTTGGCCGTGTTGGGTCTTTGTTGCTACGTGTGGGCTTTCTCTAGTTGTGGCGAGCGGGGGCTACTCTTCGTTGCAGTGCGTGGGCTTCTCATTGCAGTGGCTTCTCTTGTTGCGGAGCACGGGCTCTAGGCTCGCAGGCCTCAATAGTTGCGGCACATGGGTTCCGTAGTTGCAGCACGCGGGCCCTAGGGCGCACGGGCTTCAGTAGTTGTGGCTCGCGGGCTTAGCTGCTCCGTGGCGTGTGGGAGCTTTCCGGAGCAGGGATTGAGCCCATGTCCCCTGCATTGGCAGGCGGATTCTTAACCACTGTGCCACCAGGGAAGTCCCTTCTCCCCACTCTGAGGATTGGGGGCCTGGCTCCACTGCTACGTCTCTGGGGGTGGGTGGGGTGGGTTTCTGGTGTCTCTTCTCTTGGAGGTCTGTCCAGTCTCCTTGGCCTGCAGGAGGGCACCCATCCCACACCCCAGCCCTACTCCCGGAGGACAAGTCCCTTCCTGGCGGTCATCAGGGCCCGACTGGGGCAGGTTTTGCCCGGTTGAAAGATTTCTCAAAATATTGATTCCACCCAAGTTTGCAGTTCTTAGAAACCAGTTGTTTTCTGGTCGGCAGAAAATTGGTGATGTTTTCAGGGCTCAGCAGCCAGAGTTGCTGCAGTTTTGATCACACCAGCATGCATCTTTTTCCTTGAGCTTTCATATAGCCGAGCTAATGGACTAGCTGGCTGTGGCCATTTCTAGCCTTCCTGCCAGAGCAAATGGAGAAAACACAGCAGGGAACGTGGGTCTTGTAACCAAAGAGCTCTTTCAGGCTGGCCTGCAAATCCTGAGAATGTTCAAGGGATGTGAACTGAGTCAAACCCACATAAAGAAAGCCCCGGTGGGACAGGGGCTTGTGTCACCAGGCCAGACCCCTTTCCCTCTGCGCCCCCAGCTCTGTTCACTTGCCCTGGCTGTGGGTCCCCCGGAGGTGGTGGTGGGGGTGCCCGGGCTGAGAAAGCAGGTCGACAGATGCACGTCTCTCTTAGGTTCAGAGGAAGGGCTGCGGCGGCCCAGGGGAGTGGAAGTGAACCTCTTGGGTGATTAACAGTAAGAGTGACATATTTATAACCCTGCCTCACGTATGTATTAGTGTGAGCAGGTTCTGTGTGGACAGGTTCTAAAAAAGCGCCCTGGAAGGAGTGTAGGGCTGCCTGTGTAGCCGGCCCTCCACCCCGGTGCCAGCTCTCTTTCCTGCCGGCCTCTAGGCAGCCCACTAAGGAAGTCGGGAGCTTGGGCGGTGGGTGGTCCCCAGGGTCCACCCACCTGTGTGCCTTTCCTGGGAAGGCCCTCCCGCCCAGCCCTGCGGGTCGCCGGCTCTTCAGCTGAGTCTGGCTCTGCCTTAGGACCAGGGGCCCGGAAAGCCCCAGTGCAGCCCCCCCACAGGCCCCCACGTGGGGCCTCACTTGCTTCTTAGTATTTAAAATCAGGATCATTTTCAGCAGTCTCGTGCCGACCCTCTCTGACACACAAGACCCGAGAGGATTGGAGATACTTAGCCCTGGGCCTCCTGAGTCCCCGTTGGTGTCTGTCTTTGCAGCGACACACTTATCCTCTGTTTCCCAGGCATGAGCATTCCCCACCCTCTTGCTTCACAGACCCTTGCCTCCCCCAAGCTGCAGGGGGTGCTGCGTGATGTGGTGGCCCCTGGGGATTTCCCGGCCCTTTACATGTTCCTGCTGAACTCTGACCTTCCTCAGGGCTCCGTGAGTGCCCGCGATCACCCTGGGAGGGACCACACGCGTCGTGCCGGCTGATGCTGCTCTCTGCCCTGTCAGGGTCAGCGTCCTACGTTTTCACCCACGTGTCTGAGGGGTCAGGGAAGCGTGGTCGCAGCCCCATCCCCGCTGGCTCCCTGGCTGACACGTGTCCTGCTCTGTGGTGGCTGCAGGTGCAGTTTTAAAGGAGGCTCAGCTGAGGCTCCTCTACCTGTCATTCCCCGGGGAGCGGGTACCGCCGTCCTGCCCACACCACCCTCCCTCACCCTCACCGGGCAGCGCTGCCAGGACATTAGCGCATTGGTAGGAAATATCCGAACGTTTGTTTAAGCTGATCCTTGGTTTTCATGATGATCACAACGGGTTCCACCAAATGAGCAGTTCCTTCAGGCCCAAAGCCCAACAACTTGTGAGCTCGTGGCCCATCAGCCTCATGCCGGCTCTCAGTCAGTCCTCCCGCTGTGCTGCCTCCTGGATGCCTGCCTGCTGCAGGCCGTGCTGCCCAGCCCTGCGGCGCCTGCGGCTGCTTGGGTGCTGGCAGGGGAGCGCCCATCGGCTGATTGCCAGGACCACTTAACCACGAGCCTGAGTCCTTTGTCAGGGCCGGAGGTGGGGCTGAGGGCCGGGTGGGTTGGTGGGCGTCACTCCAGTGTGCCAGGAACCAAGCAGGCCCCTGTGGGAATCCTGTGTATGTGTTGGGGGCAGTGGTGGTGGTGGTGGAGGGGTGGGCAGTGACAAACGTGTTAAAGACCATGACACGGAGTCCTCGAGCAGCCCAAGTGGCAGCTCTGGGATTGGAGTGCAGGTCTGGGGCTCCCGGAGCCCAGAGGGTCGGTTGCCAGCC
Source organism: Globicephala melas (assembly GCF_963455315.2). Lineage (NCBI taxonomy): Eukaryota > Metazoa > Chordata > Mammalia > Artiodactyla > Delphinidae > Globicephala > Globicephala melas. The sequence goes on from NC_083326.1 coordinate 64,442,288, forward strand.
CTGGAGAAGCGATGCCTTCACACTGCCCATCACCCCCATTTGGGGCTTATGGAGCTTGGGGTCTGCCTTGCAGTCAGGGGAGAGCCCCTCGCCGAGCAGGTCCCTGCCCCCCCGAAGTGAGATGCTGATGCCCTGCACTTACTGGGCAGTGGACATGCAGAGGCAGCTATGGAGCTGCCTGAAAGGTCACTGTCCCCAAAGCCTGGTCATCAGTCAGACGTGGGTAGAGAGGTGGAGCCCCAGAGCTGCCGTTGGAAGCACAGGCCTGATTCTTGGTGTCCTGTGTGCTGCCCGGCCCACCTGGGACAGTGCTGCCCAGTCAGTGTAAGGAGTGGTCAGCACCCTGTCGACAGGCCCTGTGTCCAGTGTGGCCTTTAGGACTAAACCCTTGTGTGTCACATCTGAGACATTAGAGATGAGATGGTCCGGGTTCTCTGAGGTCATACTGGTGATAGTTGAGCTGACATTTCGTGAACATTCACAGTGTATCAGGCACTTTAATCCTCATAACAGCCCCATGAAGTGGGCACATGTATTATGACAGTTCTACACGTCGGGAAACAAGTGTAAAGAAATTACGGCAGCCGCCTAGGCTGTCCGACCCAGTAAGTGACAGAGCAGGACCTGGACTCAGGAGGCCAGGGTCTCCCAGAGTCCAGGCTCTCGACTTTGCCAGAACAGTTTCCCATTCTGTTGTGAGTTTGCCTGCTAAGCAGCTCCTGCTGTCCTGCTGGTGGCCCCAGGGCACGGCCTACTGGGCGTCTAGGCTCTCCAGCAGCTGAGCAAGGGTTGAGGGCCAGACCCCAGAAGGCCCCATGGCACCAGCTCCCCTGAGATGATACGTGGCTGCAACTCAGAGGTGGGGAAAGGGCCTTACTTATTCAAGGTCACGTGACTAGTGAGCTTCACCTTCAAGTACACAAAGTTCAAGACAAAAACTAAGTGCTATTTTTTAATGGGTTGCCTTTTATCTCTACTATTGGTTTATTTATAACTCTTTAAAAAATAATGTACTGCCTGCATTAGGGTTAAGAAAATACATCTTCAGGTGATCACAGTCTGCGCTTGGAGGACATGATCCTGCTTCACGTGCAGCAGCGTGAACCTCCCTCCTCTCAGGCTGCTGCTCTTGTTCATTTCATTCTTACATGTGCTGCCAGTCCACGATGCATGGCTGCTGGTTTCGCTTTCATCAGGAGTTAGTAATAGTTTAGAGAAGGTAAATACAAAAAAGAGAGGGGAGGGTCACCTCTGAGCCCAGTTCTGTTGATCTTTTTGTCTCTTGACAATGTTCTTTTCTGCTTTTGCGTGTGTGTGTGTCTTATACTTTTTATATTGAACTCGAGATAGCGTGTGTAGGACAGAAGAGGTTGAAATAACTGATATTCATGCCTGGAATGGGCTTCACTCTTAAGCTCCCAGGCGTCAGGTGGGGAAGTGAGGCTGACGAAGTGGAAGCTGAGCAGGGTTGGGTCTTGCTGTTGCTGTGGTTCCCTTGGTGCACCCCACCCCCAGCCTCCAGTTCCCCCAATGCTGCCTTGTGCTCAGGGTGGAGTGGTTTGCTGGAAGGTTTTCTCAGCGTCTGTTTCCACCTTCTGCTTGCTTCAGGCCCTCTGTGTGCCCCTCAGGTGGGTCTCTCTATGTCCTCGCCCCTCTTCCTGTGGCAGAGTGCTTGGCTGTGAGTCCGTGCCTGCCAGCCCGGGCTTGGGGCTCGGCTGGTCCTCTGTTGTCTGCGTGCAGCCTGAGACCTGGCCAGCCGGGTCCCTGTGTCTTGGTGGGAGTGTTCAGGCCCTGGGCGATTCCCTGCAGGTGCTTCCTGTGGGTCTTCACCTGTGCCCTGGAGGCGACAGGGCTATCACCGGGCTTGCTGCCCCTTCCCTGTTGGCTTTGGCTTGCTCTGTCGGGGAGAAAGGTCCAGCCAGGGCTTCACACCCTTCCCACAGCAGCCTGCACCCCGGAAAGATGTCCCCCAATCTCTCCTGCCCCGCCCCCATCTTTCTCAGGAGCAGCTGGGAGGCTGTGGAGAGGAGCCCAGGGGGCGCCCTCAACCTGGGGTCTGCAAGTCCCAGTGATCTGTACTGTCACTGCAGACCCACCACACGTGGCCTTCAGAGACTGGGTAAAAGTGTTGGCTGAGTTCTTCCCTATCGCGGTTACGTGTGCCTGTTGCGGTAGGAATACTGTGCGGTGGTGTATAATCACTACTGTGCATCTCTTCCCAACCCTGCATTCAGATACATCACGTTGGTACCTCGAAACTGGCCATGGTGGGAGTATTTGCACCACAGAAATCAGTAAATGCTACAAACGAAGGCTTTTCCCTCCTGAGAGTCAATTGTCAAACACTTACCAGAGCACCACTCTTGGGGGAAACCCCGGGAAATTGGTGCCTCTGGTGAGTGACTCGGTGGCCTCCAGGACAGGCGGGCCAGGCAGTGTCAGAGTGGCTGTGCACGGGGCAGTGGCCAGGCCTCTGGCCGAGAGGCTCCGTGGGAGGCCCCTCTGTTCCCCAGGTGCCAGGGTTCACGCTGCCGCCTCTGTCCTTCTCTCCCCAGAGCGCAGCCAGGAGAGCACGGCCGTGGCGCTCTCGGACTCCAGCTCGACGCAGGACCTCTTCAATGAGCCTGCCAGCTCCCTGGAGGGTTCCCAGAAGCCCTACACAGAGAAGAGGCCGCCCGCTCCCAGTTCCCAAGTAGGACCGCCCGGGAAAGACCTTCAGGGGGCCGCAGAGGAGAGAGGTACGGAGACCTGACTCAGTGTGTGGGCAGTACTGCTGGGGTGTCCTGGGAGCCTGGGCAGCGCTGGACAACGTGGGTCCTGGCCTCTGCCCTCACGCCTCTGCTGCTGCCCGGGGACCTCGGTTGGCTGAGCCACTCACTTCCCTGGGCCCCGCTGTTTCCCATGTAGGATGGGAGTGATCCCAGGCCCACTCCTGGGTTGTGGGGTCAAACGCGGTGTCTCAGGCAGGTGCGCACAAGCGCCTGGTATGCGGTGGGCGCTGGTGACACTGTTCTTGTTGTTAGGACCCCACTGTGGCCCCGTGTGGGAGAGCCAAAAAGCCTTTGGGTACTATATGTCACAAATGTGCTTTCTTTTTAGCCTGAACCCTTCCTTTCTTGGGGTGGGCCCTGATCTGGCCCTGGAGTCTGCCTAGCTTCTGTGGGGCCCCCAGGCCCCACTGTGGAAGTCAGTGGGCAGAGCCCACTCCCGGGCTTGCTGGGAGGTTGCAGGCGGGCCGGCGGCCCTGGCACTGCGCTGAGGCCATGGCTGGTCAGCCGGCCGTGGATTCTGAAAGCTTTCCCACTCTGGCCGGGCCGGGGCACACAGCCACTTGGTGGACAGTAGCAACAACAGCAGCCAGGCCTCCCAGCCTCCCCAGGGAAAAGCACTGGCTGTTCCCTTTTACTGGAGAAGAACCTGAGGTCCAGAGAGGGTCAGTCTGCACCCTTATCCACTACCCCACGCTGCCTCTCCGGTGGGCTGGAGGGGCGGGTGGGCTGGGGGCGCTGAGTGTGGAGCGGGTGCTGCCCTCGGTGGTGGTGGTGGCCACGCCTGCCCTCTTCGGTCTGCTTCCCCATTCACGTGCACGGCCTTGAGGCGGGCAGCCCCGTGCCACCACCCACAGGGGCACCCTGAGCCCAGCTCGGAGCCCCCTTCTCAGCTGCGTGCCAGCTGAGATATCCTGTTTCATCAGGGAGCAGACTGGAGGCCACGGAGGCCTCAGCTGGGGGCTCGGGGGGCAGAGGCAGCGAGGGCCCACGCCTCCTGCCCCTGAGTCGCCTGGGTCCAGCTCCCATCCAGCAAGAGTGTGGACCCAGCTGTGCTGATCGCTCACCAAGGTGCCCCTGTCGCTGGTGGTGGACTGCCACGGGGAGAGGGCCTAAAGCCGAGGTGACTTTCTTTTCTTTGTTCTCAATTCAGGAAAAGCCGAGGAGTCCTCGGAGAGCACGGAAGGCTTCCGGGCCACAGAGCAAGGCAGCCAGAAGCCTGCTGCCGACCCCCCGGCCTCCGCTGGCACCCCTGCCAAGCCCCCAACTTCTGTGTCTGCCCCGTGGGATGGGAGGAAGAGAGGGGACCCGCTGGGGGAGCCAGCTGCCTTCCCCCCGGGGCTGCCGGCCGGCGCAGAGGAGCAGCGCCAGTTCCTCACGGAGCAGTGCATCGCCTCGCTCCGCCTGTGCCTCAGCCGCTTCCCCCAGCACTACAAGAGCCTCTACCGCCTGGCCTTCCTCTACACCTACAGCAAGACCCACCGGGTGAGCACGAGGCTGAGGGAGAGGGGTTGATGCATCGGAGCTGGGAGAGGTTTCTGGCGGCAGTGGCGGGAAGGATGGGCGGAGGGCCAAGAGGCGGGCGGGCTGGAGGTGTCCAGCCTTCCAGGTGACAGGTGACAGGGGCAGGCATGGGGCTGCTCCCCCAGCAGGACCACATGCTCAGATTCTGGCTTTGGGGTGAGGGACGGGGGACGACAGGCTGTCAGCTCCTCCCTGTGAGGGCCTCACTGGCGGCTCCCTCCCCCGTGGCCTTAGAGCCCGCACCCCCCCACCCGCCCCGGTCCCCCAGGCTGCCTCTTGCGCGGACCTCCTGGCCATCACCCTGCCCTGGGCTCACCTCTCCACGCAGCTGCCGGCCTTTGTCACTGGCTCCGCGCGTGGGCTTTGGCACTGGCAGCCTCCTCCAGCTTGGAGGGCAGATGATGTAGGGGCTCCCGGCGCTTCCCAGCCAGGCCTCTCCTGCTGGCGCTTAGCATTTGTGCAGGGAGTGGGGCCTGTCTGCTTTCTTTCACTCACACTTGCCCCTGAGGCACTGGGAGACAGCTCCCACAGAGCTACGTTGGGGCGGGGGGATCAAAAATATGCAAATGAGCAGATAAAGCAAGTCGCATCATGACAAACCCTACAGGGAAGACAGTGGGGTGCACATGGGCTGGGGTGCTGCTGCACTCTGGGAAGGTACCCTTATGCTGAGACCCCTAGGGTGGCCACGGGTCCAGTGGGGATGTGGCGGCTGGAAGGGAGGGGAGGGGAGGGCAGTGCCCAGACAGGTGAGCGGTTGGTGGGGCGGCCTTGGGGGTCAGGCTGTGGTCTCTGCTGACCTGAGCTCAGCAGCCAGAAGCTGCTGGCCCCCGGATGGCTTCTCTGTGGGACGTTTGAAGAACTAGGGAGGGCAGTTGACCTGAGATGGACCCTGGTTGTGACAGGAAGGTCCTGGATGGGGTTCTGTGGGGACCGGCTGGTGTGCTCACGTGACTTGGTTGGTGTTCATGGAGCAGAGCAGGTAGAGCGGTTGGCAGGCCTGGTGGGGGGACCTCAGCAGGGGCTCCGTCTCAGCTGCAGGGCGTGAGGCTTTCCCAGCCACCCATCGCTGCCTGGCCTGCACTCAGCAGTGCACCTGACCTCCAGTGCCCAGGCCTTCTAGACCCAGGCAGACCTGGATTTTAATAAAACTCCCACTCGGAACAGTCTGTGGGGGCCCTGTGGCTGATGCTCCCCTTCTCCAGAAGCAGTTGCTGAGGCGGGACGTGTAGGGTACAAGACGCCTCTTAGGGAAGGGTGGCGGAAGTCACAGGGTTGGGTGAGGGAGAGCTGGGCTGCAATGTGGGCCCCATGGAGGCCTGCGGCGCGCCCACTCCCGCCTCCCCTTTGAATGGCTTTAATCTGAGTACGGGAGCTGTGCCCATAAAGGGCTCCACAACCTGTTCCCTTGCTGAGTGGGCTTTTTAAAAGTGAAAAACAGTATTTATGTCAAAATTAAAGAAAAATTGGAGGGGGGCTATTCATAGTTTTGCCAGTATAACAGAGTACGCTGCGTGTGTCTCTTCTCTCAGCTCTTGAGCACTCACACCGTTGACCATCGGGGGTCGTGTCCTCTGCTTGAAGTCACGGAGCCCGGCTCTGGGAGCCCAGGCCCTGTCACTCCACTGCCCCCCAATGTCGTGAGTGTGTCCATGCTCACAGTTGGCCATTTGCTCTTTCCTCGAATTCCCCCAGGTCGTCTGGGTCCCCTGTGATGGTCTGTGGCGGCCATGGGGTGGGGTGGGGTGGCTGGACCGGGTGGCGGAGACGAAGCTGCCCAAGGTTGTCTGCTCCTTGGGCATCACACCCCATTTCTGCATCTCCTCGGTCACTGTGTGCCCAGATTCGCCACGTGGTTCTTCCAGAGGGTGCACTGTCTCAACGCGTGAGCCCCCCTTTCTCCTGCATCGGCCATGGAGGGCCCCCAATATGCACCCGGGCCTGGCCACGCCCTGGGGGTAGCGTGGGCTGCCATTTGCTTCATCCAGAGGCTTTGCTGAGCAGTTTGTGAATACCTCACTGCCTTGAGGGCTGAGCGCGGGAACCTGTCGAGGCAGCCCGCAGTCCTGGGGGCGTGGCCAGAGCTCTCAGCTGAATCAGTCACTGAGCAGCAGCGACCACTTCCCACGCAGCTGTTGGGTAACAAACGCTTCCTGCCGTGTGGGCTCAACAGCAGCCTGTTTCTTCATCAAATCCGCCTGTGGGCTTGGCAGTGGCATCTCCCCATTGCCATCTCATGGGTCCGGTGGCTGCCTGGAGCAGAGGCGCCCCGGTGGGTCCTTTGTGCTTCAGAGGACACTATCAAAGTGAAAAGATGATCCACAGAATGGGAGAAATATTTGCAAGTCACATATCTGATAAGGAACTCGTATCTAGAATATACAAAGAACTCTTACAACTTGTTAATTAAAAGGCAACCCAATTTAAAAGTGGGTGGGACTTCCCTGGGGGCGCAGTGGTTAAGAATCCACCAGCCAATGCAGGGGACACGGGTTCGATCCCTGGTCTGGGAAGATCCCACATGCCACAGAGCAACTAAGCCCGTGCACCACAACTACTGAGCTTGCGTTCCAGAGCCTGTGAGCCACAACTACTGAGTCCACGTGCCACAACCACTGAAGTTTGCACACCTAGAGCCCGTGCTCTGCAACGAAGAGTAGCACCCGCTCGCCACAACTAGAGAAGCGCACGTGCAGCAATGAAGACCTAATGCAGCCAAAAATAAATAAATAAATAAATAAATATAAATAAATAAAAATGGGCAAAGGGTCTGAATAGACATTTCTCCAAAGAAGACATACAAACAGCCAATAAGCACAAGAAAAGATGCTCCACACTGTTACCCATCAGGGAAATGCAGATCCAAGTGCCCTGAGATGCCCCTTCACCCTGCTGCAGTGGGCTAGGGCCCAGGCCTGTGTCTGTTTAGGACTTGTTTGGTTAGGGCTGCCCCCTCCAGGAGGGTTGGCAGAGCTGTGCCCACCACGAGATCTCTGGGAAAGCCCTGACCGATTCATTGTCAGCTTGTGCTCTGCTCTGGGCGGTCCTCTATCCTCTGGGCCACCAGCTCATGTGTGGGACCCTCAGAGCCTCTGAGGAGTGGGCAGGTGTGAAGGGACTGACCCTCCTGCACAGGCTGTGTGCCCTTCTGTAGGCGCGTGTGAGTGATCGGGGCCAGGACCCGGCATCACAAGGGCAGGTGGCCACAGCGCAGAGCTGCCCACCTGCTTGCAGCCCTGCTCCCCTCTGGGCACATAAAATGCCCCCCACCCCCCAGCCTCTCCACGCAGACCCCAGCCAGGTTCTTGTCAGGCTTTACTTGTGTGGTTTATAAAGTGAGAACTCGATGTTTTTCTCAGCTTAGGAACCTTGGTTATGCACTTCAAAGTCTGTACCATGTGGTGTGAAGAGTGCTGTGCCTTTGGGGCCAGAGTCAGCGGGACAGATGGGCCTCTCTCCATGGTGTGGATTCCATCGATTTGAGTAGGTCAAGCCCTCTGCCAGCCGTGTGCGTCACAGATACTGTTGTTCACGTTTGGAAAGAGGGGTGAACCCATCACCATGTCGTCCCACGGCCACCACATGGCAGGAGTGCCTATGCTTGGCGTGCCCTCCAGGGCGCTCACGCATTCCGCAGCAGGCTCCCTGGGGAGGAGAGTGGGGCGAGAGGAAGTGGGTAGGAATGGGCGCAAGAGTGTGGCCGTTTGGACAGGGCGCCCGGGAGGCCTCTCTAAGCAAAGACCCGACAGTCGAGGGCCCAGCGAGGAGCTATCAGGGAGAGGCCTCCAGGTGGACACACAGCCAACATGCATGCTCCGGATGGGGCTCAGCCCGCAGCCTGTGTGACTAGCCGGACAGGAGGGGAGGGCCAGGAGGCGGCAGAGCTCAGGAGGGCCGGTTAGGTGGCAAGGAGTCGTGGGGTGTCATTCTGAGTGAGGTTAAAGTGTGGCAAGGCTCAGGGGAGGGGGGGACGCGTGTGTGAGACTCGGGCGGCTGTGGGGAGAGCCAGTGGGGTGGCCGTGGGAGCCCAGCAGGTCGCAATGGCACCATCCAACCGCTGATCTGAAGAGCCGTTAACGAAGGAGACAGGGGCCTGGGCCGGGTGGGCAGTGCAGGCCTGGGTCAGCCGCAGTGCCCCTGGAGTGTTTGCCCTTTGGCGGCCAACCCTTGGCAACCCCTCAGGGAGGGAACTTGGGAGAGAAGCTCTCTGGCCTCACCCCCACCCCAGCCTCCTACCTCCCAGTGCTGCCTCCCACCTCCCAGTGCTGCCTCCCTTTAGCGCTCAGCAGTGGGAGGGCAGAACAGGGGCGGTGGCAGGGCCAGCTCCTGGGAGAAGGTGTGGGAAGGGCAGGGAGCTCTCCCCAAGGCGCCGTGTGTGTACACAGTTGCTTTCCTGTCTGCATTCCTGGGGTTCTCCAGCTGATGCTAGGTGTGGCCTGATGGCCACCGCCATCCTCCAAGTGGGCAGTGGAGGCCCAGAGAGGCGGTCCAGCTCTCCGAGGCTGCCAAGCACTTCCACAAAGATCCATGTGCACCACCCCGCACCTGCGTGTAGCTCTGCGAGCAGACCCGGACCTCTGAATGCCTGTCCGGGAGACCAGCGGGGGATGTTTTCCACAGAACAACCTCATGCTCCGGCCTCCCCGGCTCCTGAGTGCTCAAGCAGTCCTTTCCTGGGCTCCCTGGTGTGCTGAGCCATGGGTGGGTGGCTGCTCTGCCCCCTCCAGTGCCCTGGGCTCCCCCCTCCCCAGTGTGTGTTTCAGTCTCTTTCTTGCCTCTGGGCCTTAGTCTGTCCCCTCGGCTTGATGGGCTGCATTTCCTTCAAGCTCAAACTCTGTCCATCTTCCTTTGATGGTTCTTTTTTTTTGGCTGCAGCCGGTCTTAGTTGCTGCACGCAGGCTTTCTCTAGTTGCAGTTAGTGGGGTCTACTCTTCATTGCGGTGCACGGGCTTCTCAATGCAGTGGCTTCCCTTGTTGTGGAGCACGGGCTCTAGGTGTGTGGGCTTCAGTAGTTGTGGCACGCAGGCTCTAGAGTGCAGGCTCAGTAGTTGTGGCGCACAGGCTTAGTTGCTCCATGGCATGTGGGACCTTCCTGGACCAAGGATCAAACCCGTGTCCCCTGCATTGGCAGGTGGATTCTTAACCACTGCGCCACTAAGGAAGTCTCCTTCCTTTGATTCTTTTCTCAAATATCTGTCCCACCTTTCTATGGACCCCCTACTGATCTAGACCCTGAGGAGCCATCAGTGAAGAGGTCAGTCTGTCCCTGCCCTCGGGGCTGACAGACAGCGGGGCGGTGGACGAGGCTGTTTGAGGGCTGTGGGGGTGAGTGGGGCGGCACGTGGGTTTGGAGGTCAGAAGACGGGATGGGCTGGGCCTGCTCTGAGGGAGGGGCGCCTTCAAGCAGAGGAGAGCCCCTCACCAGGACCCCTGCCCTTGAGCCGGTGAGGGGCTCCAGCCCGGCGAGTGGCGCCAGGTCACATGAGGCCTGAGAGGGGTCGCCTGCGTCCCTGGGGTAGCGCGGTGCCGAGCACAAGGCAGAGGCAGAGGCAGGTCTGCGACATGACCCCCATCCCACCTAACCCCCGCGGGGCCTAGGGAGGATCCCGGCCTTGGGGTTCCGGCCTGGGCCAAATGCAGGCTCTGCTCTGCCCTTACTGGCTCTGGACCTCAGGCAGCGCTGGAGGCCGCTCTCCTTGGCAGTTCCACGTGGTGAGGGTAACAGTCACGTGCTCTGCCTGGGAGGCACACGTCGCTGCAGGTATGCGGGCAGGTCAGGTGCCCCCGCTGGCCTGTTGCCTGTCCGTTCCCCACGGGTCTCCTTGTCCCCATCAGCTCCATCTGGGGCCTCGGATGTGAACCTTGATAAGGTCTCCTGAGCCATTGGTCAGTTCCGTCTGGCCCACCTGGGGGCTGCCCAGAGCCTGCTATCTGCCGAGTCTGTGGGAGGCTGACAGGCCCGCAGTTGGGCCCACGCTGTCTGTGCTCTGCTGGGAAGGCGTGCTCTCCAGTCCATGAGAAGTCCCCAGAGAAGGCCTGGCTTCTCACCGTGCCCTGGGTTCCACCAAGAGGCACCACTGCCCAGAGAGCAGCGGCCTGAGCACTGCACAGAGCACCCCACCCCCGTCCCAACAAGCACGCATCCCCGGCGTCCTGCAGAGCCCCAGGTCTCCCAGGCTCACGGTGGCAGCCGACACCCTGACAAGTCAGGCTTGACCGTTTGGGCCAGTGGGGGCATCCCCTGGCAGAAGGTGGGGTGCTGGGTCCGTGCAGCAGCTTGTGAAGTTGTCAGGGTGTGGCGTCCCTGTCTGTGCCCTCCTCAGGCAGTCTGAGGCCACAGTCTCCTAGGTCAGCTGTATTAGGCAGGAAACCAGTTCCTGAAACGCACCCCACAGCCAGATGATCAAAGCCGGCGGCCGGGGCCGCTGGGCGCTGCGGGATGGATGTCTGCAGGAGCTGCTGCTTTGCCCACGCAGCCTGGAAGGAGGGGACTGCCTCCCTTCTCCGTGGGCGCCCAGAGTTGCCCACACACTCACTTCCAACCTACTTCTTGCTTCCCCAGAACCTCCAGTGGGCCCGCGATGTGTTGCTAGGTAGCGGTATCCCGTGGCAACAGCTGCAGCACATGCCGGCACAGGGGCTCTTCTGCGAGAGGAACAAGACCAATTTCTTCAACGTGAGTAGTCTGCCTTGTTGATTTCCGCGGCTGCTGGCTGCCAGCGCTTTTCATGGAAGGAGGTGTGGGAATGGACCCCAGCGTGGGCGTTCCCAGGACACGGGATGGCAGCGGCCTCAGAGGGCAGGCTGGGTGGCACAGTTGAGAGTGCGCCAGACTCGGGAGTGAGGCCCTGCTTGCCGAGCGACTTCTGGCAGGTCGCTGCCCCCTCTGGGCACCGGTTTGCCAGCTATGGGGAGAGGCCTGGACGAGCTCGGTGGTTCTCTGGGGCCGCGGTGGGCAGTGGTGAGAGGGGCTCTAGGCCCGTGCCCTGCTTCCCCTTGGGGTCCTGGGCACCTGGAGATTCTGATTGGAGGCTGGTCTGCTGCTGAAAAAAAATGAGTGTGGCCAGTGCTGGGTCTTCAGTGCGCTTCCAGCCCTGATGTTCCATGCGAGGTAGAGACCCACCCTCAGACAAGACATGGCCCATCCCTGAGGCCCCGTAGAGCCCACATCTGCCCCTCCTGGCCAACCCGCCTGGCCTGGGCCTCCCGCATTTGCTCTGCCCTGCACAGAGACCACTGGCCCCTCACTCTGCTCCACCTATGGGTCCTCACCCATCCTCCTCACCTGTCCTCAGCTGGGTGGCTTTGGCATGTCACATGGATCCTCAGAGCTTTGGTTTCTTCTGTATTTTCCTTGCTTCCCCTTCACATCTAGAGAAGCCGAAGGGCAGGATTGGCCTGGACAGGAGCCGAGGGGGTCTTGAAGGGTCTGGAGGGATGTGGCAGAGGCTGGTTCTTGAGCCATATGGGCAGAGTGAGGTCCCTGCTGAGAGCCGGCCGGGTGGTAGGTGTCTGGATTCATGGCTTTTCTCCTCTCCCAGGCTTGAGCAGGGGCTGGGCAGGGGCTCCGAGCCTGGGAGCCCTGCTCCTGCCAGCCCTCTCCCTATGGGTATTTTATAGACAAGTGGTAGATCAGTCTGCATGGTACCAAGGGGTTTGCTGTGAAAGAGATGCTCCCTCCCACCCAGATGCCCAGGCCACAGCCACTGTCCCTCATCCTGCCCGCTTTGGAGCCCACGCCCGGAGACGCACACAAGGGCAAAGTGCACGTGCTCCTGCCCCTGGTTTTTCTTCACTTAAGCGTGTGTCTTGGAGGGTGTTTTTTGTTTGTTTGTTTGTTTGCGGTATGCGGGCCTCTCACTGTTGTGGCCTCTCCCGTTGAGGAGCACAGGCTCCGGACGCACAGGCTCAGCGGCCATGGCTCACAGGCCCAGCCGCTCCGCGGCATGTGGGATCCTCCCGTACCGGGGCACAAACCCGTGTCCCCTGCATCGGCAGGCGGACTCTCAACCACTGCGCCACCAGGGAAGCGCTTGGAGGGTGTTTTTGAACTTGCTGTTCTTTTTAATAGCTGCCTGGTCCTCCCATGTGGATGTCCAAGGTTTACTAACCACCCCTATTGATGGACGTTTAGGTTGTTTCCAGTCTTCCACTGTTGCAGACAATGCTGGTATATATGTCTTTGCACACGCGTCGGGGGTCCACTCCTAGAATACACTCTGAGAGACAATTCCTGGGGCAAGGGGTTTGTGGGGCCTTGAAGTTTTAGCAGATGCTACCCTCCGATCCAGCTCCTCCCCAGCCCTGGACTTACTGACTTTCTCTATTATTAAATGGTTTTATGTTTGCTTTTCAGTGGGTGAAAAACACTTGCGTTCTTTGTGAGTGGGACTGTGATGTCATGTAAGCAGTTTTAATTTTTTCTGTGTAGTTTCTACTCAGGTTCATTTTCCTATTGGATTATTGGCCCTTTTGTTATTGATTTATAAGAACTCTTTCTATATTAATGAAAGGGGCCCTTCTTCAGTGTTCTGCAAAACTTTCTTCTGCAGTTGCTGAACCAGAGTGAGAGTCAGGCAGGTGGCTTGGTTCCCCTGAACTCCTGCTTGCTCTCCTTACACGTGGGCCTGAAGAGTGACTGAGGACCCAGTTAGATAAGGGGAAGTGCCTCACTTGGGAGCTGGTGCATGGTTGGTGCTCCGGGAAAGTTTCCCTCTGCCCCCCGCCCCCACACACACACCCCCCGCCCCGTGGTGCTTTGCCCTTAAAGCCTGTGCAGTAATGTTGCAAGGAGGGACCCAACCCCCATTTCTTCCTTCCGGGTCAGGCACCAGCCTTCCTAACAGCGGAGTTTAGGAGGCCAGCCCCTCAGATGCCTGCTCCCCGCAGCTCCTCCCATGGTTTCCAGAGCCTTCCAGAAATGAGTCCCACAGGCTGAACGGGACGTTTTGCACGGTTTTGCCTCTTCTGGGTCAGCTTTTGTTTCTTTGTGCATCGCAGTGAAAGGTTAACCTCTGGGCAGAGAGCAGACAGGTGATGGCACCCCCTTTTATGCAGCACCCGAGGGACAGGCACTCAGGCTGGCTGGTGACAGCACGGCCCCTGCTGAACCACCCACTCTGGCCTTGCCATTGCTGCGGCTGGACCTTCGGGGTGGACGTGTCTTCCAGCCACAGCTCACTCCCAGCGCCTCAGGGAGTGCTGGCCCTGCACGCATTTGTGGGACAGATCTTAGCAGGAGGGATGCCTCCTGCCTTGTTTACGAGGAGTGTTCAGGGCAGCCCTCGGCTGACTGCTGCCCTGGCCAATGTGCTGGGCTGACAGCTGGGCTGGGGGTCAGGACGAGCAGGCTGGCTCTTCTCCCTTCCAGTGCTGGGGTTACTGCCCGGGCCTGGGGTGGGGGCGGGGCAGGGACTGGCCCTGTGAGCAGGTGTGGGGAGGTGAGGGCAGGGCCATCCAAACCCCCACCACCCTGGGCGGTGCCGTCATCCTCAGGGCCTGGGCTAGGAGACCTGCCTCTTAACTTTTACTGGCGATTTCTGAAAATCATGTGAGCCACATTGTCATTGGGCCACATTGTCATTGCAAACCGTTCAGACGCACAGCAAAGCCCACACCCTTGGTCTCCCACCCCAGGCCTCCTGCCCTCCTTAGAGGTACCTCTGTGAGCGGCCGGCTACTCCGTTTTCTCAAGTGTACGTGTACCAAATCAGACAAGTTTGTCATTCTGCTTTAAAAAATATGCCTGCGTGTATATGTGTATGGGGGGGGGTGCTTTTTGGTAACTTGGGCTTTTTCGCCGACACTAAGTCTTGGGGACATTCCCTGTAAGAGATGCAGGCCGCCTGTGGCTGTTTGTCCTCTGGGTCCCGAGGAGGTGCTCGCTGCGGGTCTGTGGACCGTCTCCCTGACAGCCCGTCTCCAAGCACGTCCTCCTGGTGCGGCCAGCACCGGCTGCCGTGGGCCCTGCCGCAGGACACTCGCGGGCTCGCCCCTTTGCGCTTGCCCGGTCGTGCAGGCCTCTGTAGCGTGCTGTGGGGCACAGGGAGAGAGCGGGACCCTCAAGGAGTCCGGTTGACTGGAGGCACGGCTCCCACGGGTAGCGGGTGCTGCTTGGCCAGGGAGGGGGCCAGAGGGAGGCTGGGGCTGAGGCTGCGCCGGCCGGGGCTTCTCGGGGAGCATGAGGGGCCGGGCAGAGGGCTGGGTGCACAGGGGACCGGTGGCCTGGGCCCTGCGGCAGAGGCCTGGTGCACAGCGGCCCAGCCATGCGGTGGGACGAGCATCTGAGGGAGAGCAACAAACTTGGCGCATCTCCATCACCCCCCCGCCCCAAAGACTTGACTGAGGTACTGGCTCCCACCCACCCCTTCTCTGCCGTGGAAAATCCCGTCTGTGGGCCATGTGCCGGGCAGGCTGGATCCTGGCCCTGGGCTTGAGTCCGGAGTGGCCGCAGCCCCACCCAAGGGCCCCACACCCCGCCCTCTCCCGACAGGCAGAACGGTCTGGCCTTTGCCAGAACAGGGCCGGGAGTTGTTGGACATTGCTGGTTGAAGTCCTGCGGCCCTCCCCGCCCTGGCACGGCTTGGCCTGGGCCCTGGGGAGGGACGGGCAGAAGGCGTGTGGCCACATGACTCAGCGGTGCCTCCTCAGGACGACTGTGCAGGGAGCTGGGACCCCATGGAGGACACAGAGGCCTAGGTGGGAGGCAGCGAAGCGGGGCTGGACCTGGGGGTGGGAGCCCTCTGAGCCAGTGCCAGCCCTGAGGGGCCTGCAGAGAGGGGCTGTCCGTCCCTGGGCAGAGGAGACCAGGAAAGCAGAGGCCACGGGCTTGTTTCTGAGTGCCTGGAAGTTTCCACGGCTTCCTGGGCAGGTGTGTGTGCCCCTGGGTGGGGGGCCCGTGGAGGCTGGAGCTCTGTCCAGGGCAAACTTCTCTCCCACTGGTAGTTGATTCGGAAACGTTCCCATAGTAACCAAACCAGAGATGGCTCTCCCTCCTTCCCCAAAATGTTTGCTGATTTTAGCAAGCAGGTTTTTTTTTCTTGTTTCAACCCAGTTTCCAGCCACCGTGAAAGAAGCAAAGGGAGCGAGGGCCTGGCCGGCACTGTTCCTGCTTCCCAGGCTGTGCAGGCGTCGGCGACTGTGGCCTGAGTTTGAGGGAGCGAAAGGGGAGCGCTGGCCTGCGGGGCCTCCACCACGGCTGCTCCCGCCCCATGAAGAGGCCCGCCTCTTCATGGAAAGCAGCCCACGGCTGGCGGTGGCTGGCGGCCCCCAGGGCCGCATCGTCACCGAGAAAAGCACAGACTTTAGGCCCCAGTGGGTTTGGCTCCCAGCCACTCACCCCTTACTCAGCCCACACAGGGCATGGGGTTGCTCATTGGCAGGATGGGCATGATAGGTGGACAGGAGCCCTCGGCACACTCTTGGCCAATCACACAACTCACCCTTAGGACAGGAAGTCAGCCTGCTCCGGGCCCTGGGGCTTGTCTGCGGATCCGGTGGTGCTTCAAGAGGGCAGTGCTGGGGACCAGAAGGGACCTGGTTGGAGGGTGGAAGGGCCTGCCCTGGCTTGAGTGGGGCAGCCTGAGATGTGGATGTCGTCATCCCCACCCACCACCTGGGCCCCCTTCTGTGTGTCCTGGCTCTACTGTCAGTGCCTGTGGATGCAGCTGTGTTCGTTCTTGTCACTGCTGCAGATGCCACTGTCTGGCTGTCCCGGGGCGCCTCTACCTGCCCTCTCCCCCGTGGATTGGCGGCTTCAGTTCTTCACTGGTACAGGAGGGCTGCTTCTCCCCAGTGCCAGGGGCTCCACGACGAGCACTCCTTACCCAGTGCTCCCACGCACGCCTAACGGCT
Organism: Globicephala melas; assembly: GCF_963455315.2. Lineage (NCBI taxonomy): Eukaryota > Metazoa > Chordata > Mammalia > Artiodactyla > Delphinidae > Globicephala > Globicephala melas. The sequence continues at coordinate 64,458,433 of NC_083326.1, forward strand.
CTGCCGATCTGGGCCAGGTGCCTTCCCGCCGGCCACTGCCCTGCCCCTCCGGGCACTCAGAACCGAAGGAGACTCTCATTTTGGCCCACCTGTGGGGTGACCAGGGGGACTGGAGCACCTTCCCACGCCCAGGCCTGTGCCTTTGCCTGGGCTCTGGTGTACTCTCCTCTGCAGCCACCACACACCCTGTGGTTCTGTTTGTCCTGACTCCAAGTTGCTTAAACTGATGGGAGATACAGTCATCAGGAGTCATCTTTGTTTCATTAAGTGTTTGTGCCCTGGAGCCTGGTGGCTCACTGAGGGCCCTGATGTGGGAGGAAGGGCCCCCTGGTTGGGCAGCCAGCTGCCAGACAGCTACCTACCAGAGCTGGGGGAAGGAGAGAAGGTCTCTAAAGCCCCTGGCACCCTGTGCTTCTTGGCAGGAATCCGTCCCACTGATCCTACTCTGACTTGCTACCGGTTGGCTGTGTGACCTGGGGGGTCCCCCAACCCCACCCAGTTGCAGATGCCGGTGTTAGGGAGGGGCAGGTGCAGCGGGCCCACCGCCCAGGCCAGGGGCCTCTGAGCCCCAGCTATTGCCCAGCCCCAGGTATGGCCCACTGTGTAGGTCAGGCCTCAGCCAGCACCCTTCCCCCAGGGAGAGAGCCCATGGTGCTGGGCAGGGCCTGGCCTCTAGAGCTCAGTGCGCCTGGGCATCCCTAGGTGGGGGCCTCATCTAGAACAGCATTGCCATTGCCCCCTGATGCACCCCCAGCACAGTGCCCGGCAGGCGGGTGTGCCTGGTAAATGTGAATCCCTCCCGCCCTCTAGAGGTCCCTGGGACGAGGTCAGCTAGGAAGCAGCAGCCCCTAGCGAGGGGGCGCCCAGCCCCGGCCAGGCCCTGGGGTCTGTGCCTGGGACAGCCACCTCCTGTTGCGGGGCCTGACTCGGCCCCTCTTCCCCCGCCCTTCCAGCTCAGCGCCGGGTGGGCCCGTGGGCAGCCCCTGCCTCACTTGCATACACCCATTGACTGAGCCAGTGGTACCGCCCCCGGACGCCAGCCTCAAGTTCAGGGCCTTTGGAGGCTCAACCCAGGGAAGAGGTGTTGGTCTCCACCCAGTTAATTATACGCACCCGCCCCTGGCAGCGGGGCTTTGTGCTGCCTCCTGGCAGTAAACAAGCCACGCGGCGTGTCCCTGTGGGGCATTCCGGCCTGCGGGTGCCCCGGCATGGCTTCTCCAGTGTGGAGTCTGCCCGCCCGCTTGGGCCGGGGCCAAGACAGCCAGGAGAGGAAGCGCCCGCCTGACAGCAGACCGACAGCTTTTCCGAAGTTGGTCCCGCCCACGTCACCTTCCCTCCACTCGGGCCTGGCTGTGGACCCGATCACCTTCCACCTCGGCTCGTCCCTCTGCCCACACCTCGAGGCGAGTGTCGCCTGGGTGTTAGACCAGCTCGTGCCAGGCCCTGGGCCGGTTGACAGCAAGATCCAGGGGCCACAGGCCAACCCACGCAGTGGCTGGATTATTAGTCCCGTTTCACAGAGGCGCCAGTAGGTGAGGTGCCTTGGCCGAGGTCCCACAGCCAGTCTAGGCCGGAGGAGGGATGTGGACCTTGTGCTCTCTGGTGCTGAAGCCGCGGGTGGCAGCCGGCAGTGCCTGTGAGGAGGAAGGGCGGAAGGCCAGCGCTGGCTTCACACTGGGATTGGCCCATTTGGCGATAAGCAGGATGGTGGCCTGGGCAGGGGGCACGGCCATCTAGCCCTGCCCTGGGAGGTGAGGCCGCGTGCCAGGTTGATGGGGGGCCGGGGTCAGTAGTGGCCACGGTGTAGACCAGGGCCTCCCCTGGGCAGCGGGGCCATGTGGACATGGCCTCAAGCGACTGGCTGGCTGGGCCCGGCCACCTCTCTGTGTAGACCCCCAGGCCCACCTGCTGGGGCTCCCGAGGCACAGCACAGCGACAGAGGGAGGCCAGAGCATCTGTGCCTGGTCTGGCCCGGTCTTGGACGGGGGGGCAATGGCAGGACTGGCGCCATTTACAGGCGCTCACTCTGGTCCCCACAGCACGTCTGTGGTGCTCAGGCACTGTTATTGTCCCCGTGTACAGAAGGGGAGGTTGATACCAGTGGGCATTTTAGGCTGTTAAAACCAAAAGCCCTTTTCTAGTCTCTGTCCACCAGGCTGGACAGCTGAGCTTGTGGCCCTGTTTCCGGGCCCTGTTCACAGCCCCTCCCTGGCTGCCTTGGCTGCTGTGGGTCCTGGGAGAGAATGTCAAGTGGGCCTCTGCACAGTAGCTGCCAGCAGCCGTGACAGCGGCCAGGGCCCTGGGAAGGCTGGTTCTGTTATACCCCCTTTGAATGAGGTGCAGGGCCCAGGGAGTAGCCCAAGGTCACACAGCTAACAAGTGGCCAGGCTGGGATTTAAATCCAGGTGGGTCCCACTCCAAGGCCTGCTCCCTTAGCAGCTGTGCCATTCGGAGTTCAGCAGCCACATCTGGGCTCTAGAGAGTGTGGGTGTCGGGGAGGTGAGTGTGGTGGAGGTGAGTGTGGCAGCTTGTATCCTGCGCCTCTGCCCCCTCCTGGGATGGGGGGGAGGACCCTCGCCCCTCCCTTTCTCTGAGACCTCCTGGTGGCGAAGCACTCTGTGCACGGCCCTTGATTACCTTCCATCATGCCATGAGTGAGGCCCACTCTTGAGGGGCACCAGGTCTCTGGGGGAGGCGACTAGGTGAACAACAGCTGGGGGAGCCCAGAGCTCGCAGTGGGTTTGCCATCACTTTTGCACACATGCTTTTTGAGACCCTCAGGCCTGAATAAAGCCCCACCACTCTTGGAGGTCAGAGCCCGTAACCTGAGGGTGAGCAGGAGGTCGAGAGAGGCAGAGGAGGTGGCGTGGGGGTGCCTGCACCACAGAGCAGTGGGAGCCGTGGGGTGACCCCGTGCCCGCAGGGACGGGCCAGGTCCTCGCAGGGCAGAGGGGCTGGCAGGGGGCAGACGTGACACCAGCTGACGCAGGCGTGCTGGAGCGGCCGGGCTGGGACAGGGCCAGGTGCGCTGCTGGCCTCCACTCCTCTGGGCGGCCACCACTCACAGCAACGCATCACCGCTCACAGCAGCGCGTTGCATCCTTAGAACCCACAAGGTGTTGGTCGTGCCATCGTCCCTGCCTTACAAAGGAGGAAACTGAGGCCCAGCCACACTGCAAGTGGGCGCCTGAGATGGGATCCAGACATTCTGAAACAAGTCAGGGCCATGGGAACACAGCCAGTGGACGGACCCCAGAGACAGGCAAGGACGGGCCCAGCGCACCTTCCTGGACCGACAGGGTGACAGGCAGGGCCATAGGGACAGAGAGTGTGAGGGCGCAGGTGGAGGTGGGCCCAGGGGTGGGCCCTGGGTCTGCGTGGGCGAGTGGGACACAGGGCGCCCCTGCAGGCCCACAGTTCATCGTCCTACCATTTACCTGAGGATGGTTCAGTTCCACGTGCTGGTGTCGACTGATTCCCAGAAGAAACTGGGATTCCTTGTCACCAGTGGACACCCCTCCCGGTCCTCTGTTCCTGTCCCCACTCTCGATGGAGGAGGACCGTGGCAGGTCACCGCCTGCCCCATCCTCGCTGAGATCACTGAGGCCGTGCACAACACCGTCCTGACGTCAGGGTAAAGGACACCCAGTCACGTCAGTGGGAATTAGAGAACAGAAAAGAAGGGAAAAGTTTAAATTAAGGAAATCGAACACTGGGCTGTAGTAGGAATTGCTGCTGTGGCGCTATTTTTAGCTTTATTGAGTTGATTGATGGGCCGGTTGCAAAAGCAAAGTAAACAAAAGAATCACTTCAAGTTCTCCAAGGGAAAAGGCCCAGTTTTTAAGAGTCTTTAGACGGTTAGCAAGCTTGTGACTTCTTAGCATCACTCTGAGCTCTCCTTCCTTCCCGTGTCCTCGGCTCTGCAAGCTTCATGGGACTTCACAGCCTCCAGCCCACTGGGCCCGGTTCAGCCTGGAGCAGGTGCCCAAGGCCTTCCCTTCTGTAGGATGCCCCGGCCCCACCCTGACAGGACCACAGCGGTCATAAATCCCTGCCCGAGCCAAGCCACCCCCATTCACAGCTAGACTTTAAAAACCAATCAGACATAATCAGCCTCTGGTCGGGCTGCCCCCACGTGCATTTTTGCCAGGCCCTTGGGGACAGTTTCTGTGTCCAGGTGTGGGCTCACTGCTGTGGCCATGCCAGGATGCCCTGGCAGAAGGCGGCACCCCACCATGATGGTCCCCCAGTGGGGCACGGGACTTGCCCCGGGTCCCACATCCTGCGGGCAGCCTCCACCCCAGAGTTTCTGGCCAGCCCCGGGACAGCAGTGTTTGTATCCGCATCCAGAATGGTCAGGAGCTTGCTGTGCAACATTCCTGAGAGAAGAACATTTTCCAGTGTGCACTGCTTTTCCCACTGCAAGTTATTTCTCAGAGGCTTGCTCCTGGAATCAGTGTCTCCGCTGAGTCTTTCTGAGGCAGGCACGTATCAGGCTCAGCTTCATCCCCCTGGGACACTGCCCCAGGCAGGCGCCGTCTGGAGGGCGGCAGGGGGGCAGCTTCCGGAGGAGGCCCAGGGCCCTCTTGAGGGTTTGGAAAGTGGAGCAGGGCAGGCAGCGGCTCAGACCACGGATGGCAGGGAGCCGCAGGGAGCCGTGGGAGAGGGCCGAGGGAGGGCTGTGTTTCCTGAGGCCGCAGGAGCAGGACCCAGCGGGGCAGGGCCAGGAGGAAGGGGGCTCCCTGAGGCCTTGGCTGTGGCAGAGTCACTGCAGGAACCTGTCCTTTGGGAAGGAGGATGCTTGGCTATGCCAGTCTCTGCTTAGTCCTCTTGGCCCATGGAGTGCTGGGGCTCACTCCGGATGCAGGCCCTCCCTGTGGCTCCCGGCCTGTGGGAGGGCAGTGGCTGTGGCCTGGCCCCTGGGCTGAGGTGGGAAACAATGTCAGGGAGCAGGCCTCTGCCATGGAAGGGAGGCCACAGGGCTTGCTTCCATGGGGCACAGAGGAGCTCGGGGACAGCAGACATTTCCTCCTCCCTGCGGCCCCATGATTCCCATCTCACGGTGAGCAAACTGAGGCCCAGCATCGCGCAGCCCGCAGGGAGCAGAGCTCGGATGCTTCTCACCTCCTGCCCACCGCCCTCCCCACCCAGCCTGCGCCCAGCCCGGCAGGAGTGGAGGTTCAAGCCCACCTCCGCCCTGGGCATCATCCTGCTTGCCTGGCCCTGATTAGCTGGCCCCACCCCAGCCCAGCAGGAGGGACTCTGAAGACCACAAGCCCTGAGCCACAGAGCCAGGGAGTGTGGGGGCTGAGGCTGAGCCAAGGCTTGCTGCTTTTGCCGGGGGGCCGCCCCCGTGGGCCGGCGCACCTCTGACCGAGTCAGGTGCCCTGTGACTGCACAGACCCAACCTCCTCATTTGTGAGATGGGGGATGTAAACGTCCAGCGCTTGGCACTCGAGAGCCCTGTGGTCCCAACAGTGTCAAGATGGCCACAAGCCACACACTGGGCCCCAGGGAGCAGCCTGGTGCCATCAGGACGTGGCCATTCCGGGCCCACCCCTGCCAGAGTGCGTGACTGCCTTGCCATCACGTCTCCAAACACCTGTCTCGACAGTGAAAGCAGTGGGCAGGAGCATCCCCCCCACAGAGGGTTCTGGGGGTGGGAGGGGCAGGGTGGAGCGCAGCTGAGGGTCCCTAAGGGGTCTGGCAATGGGTGGGGGCATAGGGGAGGGCAGAGTGTATCTGGTGGCCTTTGCCTGTCCCCCATCCCCTCAGGGCACCGTGCCTGTGGCTGCTGCTCATTCACCTCCCCTTCCTTGCGGGCTTCCCAGGTGTGCCCTGGGTAGCTCAGAGTCATCCTGAGCTGGAGTGGAAGCCCCAAGGGAGGACGGCCTTCCTGTGGCGATGGGCGCTGGCCCAGGAGCCCGAGCACAGGGCTGGGCGGCACCCCCATGGCGTGGAGCCGGGGCTGCTGCAGGGGGCTGGAGTGTGGATGCCCCAGCGCCCCGTCCACATGGGGCCCGACCCACAGATCTTCCGGTGCGCCTGCTCTGGGCGTAGCCATGCTGCCCTACCTTCGTGGTTTAGCCCTGCTTTTGACTTCCTGGTCCCGACCCTGACCTCAGTTTCCCCATCTCCAAAGGCAGGCCAGCTGGATGAGGTCAGTGGTTTTCCAACCCTTTTTCCAAAAGAGCCCTTTCTCACACACCCCACTGGGAAACACAAAAGGGCAGCTGCTCCCGCAGAGACAGGAAGGGCCGGGCCCACCTGCTTCGGCTGCACCACCACCGCCTGCTCCCCAGAGGAGGGGCATGAGCCCTGGGGAGGCTACGGGGTCTCTGCCCTGCCACCACACTGCCCACCCAGACAGGGCTTCCCCAGCTCAGGGCCCAGGCCGTCTTTCTGGGGTGGCTTCAGTCTGGGAATTTCTCTCTCTCTCTTTTTCCTTCCACTTTTCCTATTTGGAAAGTTTGACCAAGTTGCTTCTGAGAAAGCGGCATTGGGTTTGAAATCCAAACCAGAGCTGAGGGCTCCAGGGGCCCCGGCCTGGTTTCCATGGTGATGGGCTGTGACCACCACGTGCCTCTGGGGGCAGAGCATGTACTCCCTCACAGGCCAGGGTGAGGCCACTCAAAGGCCGCCCACGCCCTCACCCTCAATTCTGCTCCTGGCCAGCCTCAGGCCCTGCACCATGCCTGGCCCCACCCATAGCTGGTGGCTTTGGGCGAGCTGCTCAGTATTGGTAAGACTCAGTTTCTTCATCTGTAAACTGGGGCTGACCAGACCCACCTCACGGGGTTATCGAGGATCACGGGAGACCATTACCACATGTGCCCCGGGGCCACTGTGTCCAGGAGAGGGTCCAGGAAGGCCCCGGAAGGAGGAGGAGGCAGCTGGGGGAAGGGACTTCGTGGAAAAGAGCACACAGGCTCACTGGGGTCCGTGTGGGAAGGAGGCGAGGTGGCTCGGGGCCAGTTCGGAAGGATGTGCAGGAATTTGGTTGATTAAAAACAAATTTTGAAACGTTGATCTCTAATTAGGTATAAGAAGTCTAAAATTAGGGTATGCCAAAGCAGGTGGAGCTTCCCCAGGAAGCCCAGCCCCTCGCCAGGGTGGCACTGACTCTCAGATAACGTCCTGTCACACCCACCCCGCAGCTCCCCATGTGGGGACACTGGCAAATTTGCTTAGGACAGACGAGCAAGGGCCCGCTCCGGGCTGCAGGGGAGGCCGCCCCAGCCCCAGCGGCTCAGTGCTGGGCTTTATTTCCAGAGAGGGACCCGCCTGGCCCTACTCAGAGGAGGGGTGGGGAACCCTGGGCTCCAGGCCCCTCTTGGGTGGGCAATGAAGCCGGCCCTGCAGCAGGGGCACCACGGGAAACCCAAGAGGAGGAGATGGTGGTGCTCGGGCGCAGCGAGCTCTCGGAGGGAGGGCTCGACCTGCGGGAGCCCCTGCCTCAGCCCCCTTTCCTCGGGGCCGGGTGTGAGCAGTGCACCCGGCACCCTGCGTGTGCCGAGGGTGCAGGAGAGGGGGTCGGCCAGCTACAGCAAGGGGAAGGGGGCAAGGTGGCCGGACAGACCAGGGAGAAGGTGGTCCAGGAGAGGGAACAGAGAGAGGCCAAATGGCACATGAGGGTCGGCACTGGGTGGGGCAGGTGGTGCTGGAGAGGGCAGGGCTGGCTGTCCCCAGGGCTGCCCACGTCCATGGTCATCCAGAGGTACGTCCGGGGGAGGGTGCACTCTAGCCAGAGAGTGATTGGATATGTGCTGCGACGCTGCTTGGCTTGGGTCGTGAACTCAGGCCTCTGCAAGTTCCGCCACCTGCCAGCACGAGCGTCCGGCAGGTGTGGGGGCCCTGCTCCCAGGGGCCGGTCCTCGTCCTTGTTCCTCACAGCTCAGTGGGAGGCCCCCAGGCCACAGCAGAGGCTGCACGGCGCCCTAGAGAGGGGAGGAATGCTGCGCTTGTAACATCTCACATTTGTTCTTCTGGTTCGGGGCACCCCTCAGGTTGGGGACAGAGCCCTGCTCTGCAGGACACGCCTGGACGAGTTTGTTCCCCTTCTGATGTTCTACACGAGTGTGAAGGGTTTGGGGGAGGTGGCGGGTTGTAAGCCTGCTTGGGACCTGAACGCCAGTGGAGGCACCAGCTCTGCCTGGGATGTCGGCTTTGTCTGTGGTCAGTGCCTGACCCCCGCCACCCCTTCAGCTCAGCCCCTCCCTGCATGAGGATCCTGTGCTGGTCATCCAGGGAAGACACCTGGCACAGGCCACGGCTACTGCCACCACTTGTGGCCTGAACCTGGCTCCACTTACTCAGCACAGATGCCCCCGTGTCCATAAAGGCCACTCATTAGGAGCCAGGGGTCAGATGGTGGATGGGTTGTCCTAGTTTTCTCCATGTGCACATCAGACATGGCTTTTCTAGGATGCGGGCTCCCCTCCTGAGATGAAACGGAAGCAGCTCAGCAGCCCTCCAAAGACTGGGCTATTCTAGAAGCCTGGACGGTAGCTCTCATTTCCAACCCTGACGTGGGGCGGGCTCAAAGGAGCCAAGTGTTAGCGCCCTCTTGCTCTGAGGAGGCTCTCTTGGGCCCCATCAAACACATGCCAAGTCCCAGATCACCCCGAGAGGCATCAAAGCCTGCTGGTGTCTCTTCTCCTCGCTGCCCATTCCCCAGACCCCTGACAGTCCCTCTCTCCATGAGGCCACGTGCAGCCCCACTGCACACACTAGGCACCCCTTGCCCTCCACGTGGTCCCACTGGCTGTCCCTGATCGTCCCAGCCACCCCCACCCCTGCCGCCATGTGGGGAGATCCCTGTCCAACAGCATCCAGCCCACAGGCCTGCCTCTTCTTCCTGAAGCTGCTCTGTCCCCCACCCCAACCTTGTTTCTCTCCCTCTGAGGCCAGCTCCGTTCCTGAGCCCCCAGCTGGGCTGGAATTGCCAGGTCAGCCAAGCTGACATGGGCCACGGCTGTGTCAGTGCCTGCGCACAACAGCCCTGGCATCCATGACCGAGACCCTGGCTCCGCCCCATGGTGACTGGGGCCTTGGGCAGGCCCTGCAGGTCAGGCACTGTGGAGGTGCATGCATACTCGTGTGCTCATCCCCGCAGAGCTGAGCGTGGCATGGGCACAGCTGTCTGCTGAGGTGGATGCTGCCCCGGACCGAGGGACAAGGGTCCTTGCGCCCGGCCCTCTTTGTTTCCCTGGGCAGGTCCTTGTTCCCCACCTGTGTCCTCACTCATGGGTCAAACAGGCAAAACAGCTGGACTCAGTGACATCAGCGATACTTTGCAGCTGCAGAGCATAGTCTGAGCCGCTTTTGAGCGCCAGAGGCTCTAGTGAGAATGAGATGGGGCTGCAGCTGGGGTCTGTGTGCCCGGGGTGGAAGGCGAGCTGCTTTCTCAGCTGTCAGGGAAAGGAGAGGAAGCTGGCTGCCGTGGGCCTGTGAGGCTGGCACGCTACCGGCAGAGAGATTGCTCAGGCACACGACACACAGAGCCAGCATCCCATAGCGGGGAGGCCTGCACCTCCAGACCAGCTGGCAGCTCAAAGCTCCAGTGCTGAGAATTTGGACTGTTAACTCTAAGAAGCAGTCTTGCTACCTAAAAGGCAGTGTTGGACTTAGCCTGGGGAAGACTGGGGTTAGGTCAAGGTGGGGGCTGGGGTAACGGCTGGTGGAAAGGAACCAGGAGCAGCCTGCAGGTCTGCGTTGGGTCAGGTCTTGAGAAGGATGGCCGTGAGAGGCCACTGGGCCACGTGGTCCCGTGGGCAGCGCAGCCGGTGGCACTTTGGCCAGCAGCTAGCTCTAGGTCTGGGTCTTGGCTTTGCAGGGCCAGGAGCCACCTCTGCTGGGGGTGCAGGCCTGGGGCGTGTGACGCAAAGCACAGGTGCGTGGTTCCAGGGAGGGTGTGGCCACTCGAGGGGGCTATGCTGCCCGCTGAGAGGAAGGTGGCCAGAGAGGTGTGAGCAGGCCCGCCACACGCTCTGCATGCCGCCCCGGGTGCAGGCCTGGGCTCTTGCACACGTTGGTCCGTTAGTCTGGCTTCCACTCCCCGGTCCACCACACGCCTCTTGGCCTTGGAGTCTTCCTTTCCACTTGCATAGGGATGACAGCCTCTACCCCAAGGCTACTGTTTGTCCTCTGCTGCTCCTCACTCAACACGGACGCCTTGAGACAGTCTGGACCACCTTCAGGCCAGGGACTACTCACACAGACAAGGCTGGAGTTGTCCAGTCTCACCTTCTCTGGCTCCTTCTGGCTTTGGCGGCCATCCCTGGGCTCCCGGGCTCACAGCTCCCCCTCTGCAGCCCCGACGGGTGTGCAAGTGCTTCACCTAAGAGATGGTGGCAGAGCAGAGAATGAACGGGGATAGTCAGGTGGGGGCCGCAAGAGGAAAGCTGGCCGCCCGACTTCCCAGCGTGGACACGGGTGCAGCCCCGGCCTGCCTACCTGCCCGCTGGCCGCCCAGGGGTACTGGGTGGATGGTGGCTGGGGATGTGAAGGTCAGGACTTCCCAGGGCTGGCCCTTGACCGGGGCTGGACCAGAACCTCTCCCTTAGGGCTGAAGAGAAGAAAGACAGGGTCCTGTAGGCAGTGAGGCTGCCCGGGGTGAGGGCCATGTGGGGAAGGCCTGGGCTCTGAGCCGAGGGCAGGAAGGGGCCTGTGTGTGGGCCGTTTCCTTCCCCAGCTCAGCCCTGCCCACCTCTTTCTCCTGCTGGCCCCCAGTCCGCCATCTGGAAGAGGTCAACGAGTAAGGTCCAAGGCAGGGGAAGGTGGCTCTCAGGGCCAATTACCTCTTGCCCTTGCCACCATCTTCCTTGTCTTCTTGGTCACCCACAGGTCCTGGGGCTAGAGTGGGGAGAGGGGTCTGTCAGGCAAAGCCCCCGTGGGGATCAGGTGATGTCCTCAGATGTTTGTTTTCTTCTTATGATCGATTGTTGAAGTTTGCTCTGGGGGATTAAGGTTAGGTGTCCCTTGGAGAGGCAGCGGGGCACCCTGATAGCGTGGGGCTCATCCTGCCCTGAGGTCAAGGGGCTTCTCAGGTGCTGGGCCTGTCTTCAGCCCAGGGCCGTGCACCCCCCTCTGCATCAGTCCTCCTCCCAGGAGCCTGCCAGGCTCAGGCAGTCCTGGGGCGCTCGCTGTGACTAGGCCAGTGACAAGGGTGACTCCGGGGCAGGCTGGAGCACACCCTTCAGCACCCAGGCAAGGTGGCCAGGGACACCTGCCCCCCCCGCCAGGATTAACCCCGAACAGCCAGCTCACAGGTTAGACCAGCCCCTCCCTGCTCACAGGGGCTCCTGCTGGCCGTGGGGGAGCAAGGTCAGGGTGGCCCCGAGGGTGGCATAGTGGTGCAGGAGCTCCCACCCTCTTAGGCCCTCAGGGTGGCCCTGAGGTGGGGAGCAGCTGTTTCTCCAGGGCAGTAGTCAGAGGCCTGTGTCCTGCACGTCCAAGTGCTTTGTGGGCGATTAGGACCTGCATAGGGTGCTGACAAGTGCCAGGTGGGGCACAAGGTTTTCTCAGGCCCCAGAAGTTCTCAGGCCCACCAGTCCCACAGCTATCACAGTGCTGTTGCATGAAGCCCCGGGGGGGATCCCCATGTGCACAGAAGTGTTTCCCCCTGGGGGGTCAGGGAGGGTGGTCCCCACTTCCTTGTTCTGCGGCCTGGCAGCTAGAGACGGTGATGCCCATCTCTTGGGGCTCTGGAGAGGGCTGGGGTGCAGGGTGCCGTGTGGTGCTGGAGCAGGCCAAGGAGGTGGAGCCCTCAGGTGCCAGCATTTGCCCGGGGCATCTCCCCAGAGCCCCTGAGCTCCCCTCGCCCACCATGGCCTCCCTCCTGCTGTGACAGCAAGACCCTGAGCCCCGGGCTGCCCCCACCCGCTGCTTCCAAGCTGTGTGGGAGGCCTCCTGCACACAGGGGCCTGTTTCCAGAGAACTACCCGTTCCACACACACCGTTTCTTTCTGGCCCAGATGTGATGCCCACACACATCTTCAGCCTCCCTGGGTCTGACTCGACCTGTGCAGGGCATGAGCGTCCCATGTCTGCTCTAGCCCTGGGGACAGCTGGGGGGAGTGTCCCCACCTCTTCTGGAGCCGGCCAGGCCTGGGGATGGCTCTCAGCCATACTAGACTTCCTGCTGTGTGACTCTGAACCTGTCCCCACGTGTGGGTGTCATGACGACATGAGTGTGGACAGTGAACAGCTGTTGTGACTTGAGGACGTGCGGCGGGAGCACTCCTCGCCTGAGACCCAGCCCAGTGGGCATAGCCTCAAGGTGGCCTGTCTCCCTGCAGCTGTGTGGCCTCTGGGAGCCCAGGGCCAGACAGAGAGTCCTGATCCTCCAGGGAGTGTGAGCCACTGCCTCTGCGCCCCCCGGAGGGAGGGCAGGCAGGGAGTGCACAGCCCCCTGGCCGAAGGTTGGCCTTGGGCCGATTGGACTGGGGGCACGTGGCAAGCCTGGGAAAGCTGGTGGGCAGGAGCCAGCCGGGGCAGGACAGGTGGAAACTATCTGGCTTGGGGAGATGTCACCAGGACAAGTGTCACCAGGATAGGGACCTGGTGGATCTGAGGCATCTGGGTGTTTGGGGAGGGAGGAAAGAGCCGGGCCCTCGTGGTGCTGAGGTGGGGGAGGGATGGCGGGGAGGCTGGTGCCTGGCCGGGGGGCTGCGCCTTTGCTCGGCCTGTCCTCAGCTGGGTTAGGAGAAGCAACCAGGAGCTGGTGGATAATTCCAGGGCGGCCGGCTCCACAGGAAGCCAGAGAGGAAGGTGCTGTGTGCTCGCTGGGGCTGTGGGTGCCGGGGGCGTCCCTCTGAGCCCACTCCTTTCAGAAGGGGCACAGTCCCGCTCCTGGCACCCGCAGGCCTCTGCAGGGCTGCCACATGCCGAGGCTGAGGGGCTCCTGAGCCTGCCTGGCTTCTGCCCAGCCCCACCCCTCCCCGCAGTGTCTTCTGCTCTTGGGGCCTCACAGCCAACTGGAAAATGAGCCCCCTCCCAGCTGGAAAGCCCCCTAGGGGATGCCATGATGCCCCTGTCCTGCCCTCCCCGCTGAGGATGGGCCTGGGAGAGGCTTCACTCCAGCTCCCACTGCCCCACTGGGTCAGCAAGGACATCGCCCACTCACCCACTCCTCTGCCCTGCACCGGGCCCTCGGGGCACAACTCCAGCGGCCCCGCGCACAGAGCTGCCCCGTACAGGGCGAGGACAGCCCCAGCCCAGCGCGTTGCTGGCCCCTGTCGCCCTGCCTTCCGCACTCCTGGCCGCCCCTACCCGGCTCGGCCTGGGATGCCAGGTCCCACAGCCTCCCGCGGTGAGGGCTGTGCCCCCCGTACCCTCAGCGGCCCGGCCCGGAACCCGCGAGTGTTTGCCGGCAAAGTCAGCCGTGCCGCTGGGCCCGCTTCCAGGCCGAACAGCGAGCGAGCGCCCGCGCCCCGTCCGGCCCCGCCGCCCCGCCCCGGCCCTCCGAGCCAGCGAGCGAGCGAGCCTCCGCGCCATGGCCCGGCGCCCGCCCTAGCTCCCTGCACAGATGCCACGGCGGAGCCGGCGGGTAGGAACTTGCCCGGGGCGGGGGGCGGGGGCCGGGCCGCGACAGTGTCTCCCCTCTGCCCGCAGGCTCTGCGCTCTCCCGAGCTTTGGCTCAGTCCTCCGGGCCGGCTCACGCGGCCGCCCCCCGCCTGGCCCCCGGCCCGCCCGGCGCAGCAGGAAGCCCGCGGGCCGCGGTTTCCCGGGCGCCGCGGCAGAGGAAGTCGGCAGGCGGCGGGGTCGCGGCGCCCCCTGTCCCGTCCGGGTCCCCGCACAGCGCCAGGTGGGCGGCGGGCGGACCGGGGCGGGGGGACCCGGGGGAGAAGCCCGCCCGCGAGCCTGGGGCGAGCCCAGCCGACCCGCCGGGGACGCAAGTGGGCGCGCGGGGGTGTGCGCTGCGCCCGCCCCGCGAAAGCGAAAGCCGCTAGCTCGCCGACCCAGCAACTTCGCGGCGGGCGGCGCGGACCGGGAGCTGCGCGGGCCACTACCGGGGATGGTGAGCCGGCCGGCGGGTGGGCAGCGGCACCCCGCGCCGTGCTTCCCCGGCTATAAATAGCTGCCGTGCGGGGGTGGGAAGATGGTGCCGGGGCTTGGCGAGCGCCTGGCCTACTCCAAGCCCCGGGCTGGGCCGGGACCCTGCCCCGCCGCAGAGTGGGCGGGAGGGGGCGGAGGGGCTCGGCGCGGAGGCGAGGGGGGCCCGGCGGAGTTGCCGGGTGGGCTGCCTCCGCGCTCTTAGTTGTTTGTCATTTCTGCTTCTCCCCGGAGGGGGAGGGGACGGACGGCCTGGCAGTTCTGGGGATCCCGTGTGCGACATCTTATTTGGCAGAAGAGGCTGGAAACGGGCGGGCACCGGCCGCAGGCAAATTGTAGGCTTCCCCAGCCCTTGCCTGCGCTGGGGACTCGTTACCTGTGGATGGCGCGGGGAATCCCTTTCCCTTCGCAGCCCAGCTTGGACGGCTCCTGGGGGCAGGGCCAAGGCGCCCCTGGCGGCCTCTGTGCAACCCTGCGGCCAGAGAGGTGGCTCTGATGGTTTTGCAGAGGAGGCTGCAGGGCTTCCTGCCCCCAGGCGTGTTCAACCTCGCCCGCCCCTGGCGCGCCCTTAACCGAAGGCCTGGAGCAGGATGGTGGCTCCGATTGCTGTGGGAGGTGCAGGGCCCTTAGCTCTGCAGGGCATCAGGAAGATGGGGAGCTGGCAACCTGGAAACGCAGTCCTGGCCCCAAAGGCCTCAGGACTCCACCAGGGCAGTTCCTGGAGGTGATGGAGCCATCTGGGCCGGCGGTGGGAGAGGTGATGCCGTGCTGGCCTGCCTGTCTGTGATGTTCACCCTACTTGGGGGCAGGCAGGGCGGAGCGGGAAGAGCTGGGTAGGCTGAGTTCTGCTGCCAGCTCATCTCCCTGTTGGCTGTGTGCCCTGGAACTAGTCTCTCCGGGGGAGGTGTAAGTGGGGTCATGTGTGGGAGAAGCTGGGAAGGTGCCCTGTGAGTACTGTCGGCCCCAGGGACTCATGGGCACCAGATGCAGCCCTGCCCTCTCCACCCTTCTCTGAGTGGTCTCGCTGCTTGGGAGGTTTGCGTGGGCTTACAGGTAACAGGTGTCTCCCCAAGCCTGTGGAGGGCGCCGGTATTCTCCCCAGGGCTGCTCTTGACCTCAAGGCCTCACAGTCAAGATACCGACGCTTTCTTTGCTCGGCTCAGGGTTGGGCTGCGGCACCGAAGCTGTCCTGGAAACAAAGTTTTTATGCTTCTCTGGGAAAAAAGACTCCTAAGCTCCTACCCTGACACCCCTTCTTGCTGAGGGGCTCCCTCTCACCCTCCTGCTCCTACAGCCCCCAGCCCACTGCTCCTCGGAGTGGGATGCCAGCAGGCTCTCCTGGCCTCGCCTGCTCGGAGCGCTGAGTCACTGCTGCACCCATGCCAAGGGGGTGGGCTGCAGGAATCCCTCTGCCCGGGAGGCGGGCTCTCCCTGGGGTGCTCACAGCATCGTGTTCTCTGTGAACAGGGATGTTGGGCTGAGCGGCCGTGGGGAGGCCTTGCTCACCTGTCATGCTGTGGGCGTGGGACAGGTGGGGGCTGGGAGGGCCTGGGCAGGTGGGACGCTCTCCGCATCTTAGATCAGGAGCTCAGGCACGGCCTCCAGGACAGCACCCGCTGCTGCATGCCCACCATTGTCCCCTCTGTGGGGAGGGGTCCAGCCCGAGCAGAGGGAGAAAAGCTCTGTGGGGAAGGCTGTTCAGCCGACGTTCTTCCTAATGATCCTGAAGACTCCACCCCAAATGTCACCCAGGAGGGGACCGAGCGAGTTAGGGTACACCTGCAGGGTGACGCACTGGGGTCCTTTTAAGTGATGGGAAGTTTTTGATGGTGCAGGAAAATACGCGTGCTCCATTACTGAGTTAAAAATTAAGGTGAAAGAACTCACGCTCCTCTGTACCTTCTGCTCAGGACACTTGGGTCACAAGGTCGACTCTAGGGGGCTGCCCATCTCCCCTCACTTGGCAGGGGCTCCCCTCCCTCTTCCTCCGGTTCCTGCTCCTTTCTGGCTTCCTCCCTGGCTTTTCCTGTACAACCCCCTCCCCAAAGTTCTTGCTCTCTTAGCTCCTTTTTTCTTATTCCAGTCTCTCGTCTGTCCCCTCGCCCTGGATGGCAGCCATCTGTGTCTGCCTATCCCACCAGCATGGACCCCTTTGGGGGTGTGCCTGACCCATCCGTGTGACCCCCCAGTCCCTGGGATGCACTTGGCTTTCTGTGCACTTGCCAGGCTGAGCTGCCCTGGGGGACCCAGGGGCCTCCCTAGCACCTGCGGGGGCTCCATCTGGGGCGCAGACCCCCCCAGCTTGACCAGGCCTTGGCTCAGATGCAGCGCTGGCAACTCCCTCAGAGCCGCCCGAGAGCTGCACCAAGGTTGTGGGGACTTGGGACCAGGGTCTGTGGTTTTGACCGGGAACATTCCTTTTGTGGAGGGTGTGCAGGCCTGCCTGGTGGCCCCCCAGAAGGCCAGCTCTATTCAGGGCATGGAGGGGCCAGGAAGCAAGAGAGGCTCAGCCCCTCCTGCCTGCCCACCGGTGGCAGCTCAGAGTCTGGGGGGGCCGCGCGACAGGATTCAGGACTGGCTGCTGCCCACGAGAGCTAGGTCGGCCCTTGACACCACCCTGTGGCAGCCCTTGCTCAGGCTGGGCCTGGGAAGGCACCAAGCAGACACAGGCCCTTCTGGGTTGCCTGCCCAGCCACCTGCTTCTACCTCTTCCCGCCCTCTGGCCTGCTGTGGGTCCCCTATCGCCTTTCTCTCCTCTCTTCCTACGTGAGGCTCCTAGGCGCAGCTCCTTCTCGGCCTTTCTGGGTGCTCCTAGCTGTCGTTACTTTCTCCTCTGTCCTTCTGTTTGAGCCACACCTGGTGCCCCGGCTGGGCACGACCCCGGTGGCAGCACAGTGGGGAAGGGGCCACATCTGAGTCCCATGGGTGGGGCAGCAGGGGACAGCGGGAGGAGCCCAGGATTCCGGGAAGACTCCCACAACAGGGCCGCAGGGACTTGCTCACAAAGGCTCTGGGGCCCTCAGGGTGCTGGGGAGGGCGCTGGCTCCCCCGTCCCTCTGAGGGCAGGGCTTCCAAGGCCCCGGCTGAAGACTGAAGTGACTTGGTGTCACTGTCTAATTCTCTGCACCCCCACTTCTACGTCTGTAAGTCACAGGTCATATTGCTGACTTCTTGTGAGCCTTCAGGGAGGGCGCAGAGAGTGGGGGACAAAGGGGTCTGGCCCCTGTGTCCTGGTCCCACCCCAGCGTCACTGGGCAGCCTTGGGCGGGGTTGATTACACACACGGACTGTCCTTGCTGGTGTGGGCATAGCACGAATCCGAGTCTCCGCCCAGCCCCCATGGCCTGAGCCTCATCCCCTCCCAGACAAGCCTGGCACCGGGGCTGAGTGTGGCTCGGATGGAGTGGAGCCCGACTGGGCCGTGCCTCTCTCGGCCTTCTTTCCTGCCCTGGCATTTCCCGGCCCCTTGTTTTCCTGGGGAGCCTTTGCCTGGGCCCTTGGAGTGGAGGAGCCTTGACTGAAAGGTGGGGTCCGTGAAGGTGACACATGGGGCCGGGAGCCCTGGAACGACCCTGAAGTATGCCGTGGAGAATGGCCCGAGTGGTGGCCCAGCAGAGGGTGGTTGGGTTTGCCGTGCGAACCAGAACTGTGTCTGGATCTCTGCCCTCCGTCTGCCAGGCTCAGAGTTGGCCCCGGGTTGGATGAAGAGGCTGTGCCGGCAGCCCTCCTGGGGTGCAGGGAGCCGGCGCTCCTTCTGGCCCACACTGAGGCAGTTAGGGAGGTGTGGACTGGCCGGCCAATCATGAATCTGGGGGGAAAGGAGCCCCTGCCCCTCCAGGAAGAAGCTGTCCTAAGACCACAATGTGCTGGAGACAGCGTGAGCCATGGGCCTGAGCACGCCCTTGGCCTGGCAGCCAGGAGCAGTGCTCCATGCCAGTGGGGCCATCTGCTGTCCGTCCCTTCCCTGGGGCACCACCTGTCGAGGCTGCGGTGACCAGAGGCCAAAACCTCATGGCCCTTCTGCCCAGGCTCTGGCCTCGCCTTGCTTCACAGCCCCCCTTGTAAGTGGATGGCACGTTCGATGGTACCCCACCATGCCACTGACCCAGCGTCAGCTCCCTCGGGGACGTCTTTAAGAGTCCCCAAGTAGGGCAACCCACCCCAGCTCCCAGGACCCCTGGCCTGCCCCGCTGTGGGGCTCAGCTGCTGCAGCTTGGTTTCCTCAAGAGCAGTAGGAGGATGCCCGGCTTTGGGGGCTGCATGGAGGGTTTGGTAACTGGTATTAAGCACTCAGCCCAGAGTCTGGGGCTCCATGCATTATTCAGGTGGTTGCAGTCTGTCTCGGTGACCTCATCTGGCAGCCAGGAGCCCAGAGCCGTTCTGATGGGCTGCAGGGTCGGCTGGGACACTCCAGATGAGCCTTTTGGCACACGGGTGAGCTCTGAGCACAGTCCTGGCATTTCTGAGTGCTCTGAGGCTGCCGCTGCGCCCCCTGCACCACCCGTGGCTCTCCAAGCAGGCGGCATCCCTGCCAGGATGGAGTGCCTGCCGCCTGGGAGAGGGGAGTCTGGGGGAGGGCACAGTGAGGAAGAAGCCTGAGTCGTGGCCCCCCAGCCCCGCCTGGCACCAGAGCTGCCTCCCTCCCTCGAGGCACCCTGTCCCGGACTCTCCTTGTGGGCTGCCTGCTGCGTGGCTCCTGCTCACTGGGATCCTGCTTTGGGCTGTCCTTCAGGCCCCCCAGCGCAGCCAGTCTTCCTCTCACGCACTGCTGCCCCCATTCTTCTCGGTCCCAGTGCGCTCCCTGCCCTCCCTGGGGCCTGCACACGTGCCCTCTGGGTGAGTGCATGGGGGCCTCTGCTGCTGAACTCTTGTGTGAAGGGATGCAAACTGGACCTGTCCTGGTGGCTGTGTCCTGGCTGCCCGAGGAGGGGCTGCTCAGCAGGCTGAGTCAGTGGCTGAGGCGGGAGGGGCCCCATGCCTCCGGGCTGGCTGCTGTCCAGCAGTGTGGCTGTGGGCGGGCTGCCCCTTGCTGGCCCAGGCTTCCCACCTACACAGCAAGCAGGTTCAGCCAGCTGTCTGCCTGGAAACGTCCGTGATCGTGATGCACCAGACCGTCAGTGCCGGGCGGGGAGAGCAGTCCCAGAGGGTGAGCCGGGCAGCGGGTACTGCCTCCGTGTGACAGGGCAGGTGGCAGGCAGACCCCTCTCAGTGTCACCCGGAAATTGTCTTCCTTGAGGCATTGCCTGGCAATTCCCAGTGGGCTGGCAGTGGCGGGAGGCTAGCCCACTGTGGCAGGGGAAGGGAGGGACACGGTGCCCTCCAAGGCGTTTCTCAGCGTGTGCCTCGGCTCGTTTTGGCACCCTCACCCCAGGGGGAAAAAAAAACCAGGTAGATGCCTTGTGTCACCGCCCCTTGCAGGCTGTGGTGGGGACCACGGTGATGTCTGAAGTGCCTTGGTGGGGCGGGCCCTTCCTTGGTCTTATACTGCTGGGCCTGGCACCCTCCTGGCCACTGCCATCACACCTGGGGGCGGGGTGCCTGGGCCACTCTGGCTGTCCCTCGTCCTCTCCAGTGGCAGCTTTCCCCGAACTGCTGCAGAAGCCACGCCCGCCCAGTAGGAGATGCAGCATTGGTGTTAGTGCCACAGGAGAGGGTGGCCTCGGGCCCCTGGTTTTGTCTGGACGGGGGCCCAGCCTGCCCGGGCGGGCCCTCCGTGTCCACTGTGAGCCCGGGGACCAGGCGTGCAGGCTGCCGGGACTCAGCCCTGAGGGTTTCAAGCTCCTCTCTTTTTTTTCTTTTTTTTATACATTTATTTATTTATTGGCCGCGATGGGTCTTTGTTGCTGTGCACGGGCTTTCTCTAGTTGCGGCGAGCTGGGGCTACTATTCGTTGTAGCGCATGGGCTTCTCGTTGCAGTGGCTTCTCTTGTTGCGGAGCATGGGCTCTAGAGCGCAGGCTCAGTAGTTGTGGCGCACGGGCTTAGTTGCTCCGCAGCATGTGGGATCTTCCTGGACCAGGGCTCGAACCCGTGTCCCCTGCATTGGCAGCAGATTCTTAACCACTGCACCACCAGGGAAGCCCTCAAGCTCCTCTCTTGCCCAAATGGCTCAGGCCTGGAGGGGCTCTGGCTTCCTTCCCAGGGCTGCTGGAGCAGGGAGGGTGCCGTGGACCATCCTCCAGCTCCCACGGGAATAGGGCCCTGAGAGGGGCTCTGCCTGGACACCCTGCCGTGGGCCGCACGTTGGAGAGGCGGCGGCGCTCACGGCTCTGTCCTTCCTGGGCAGGAGTTTCTCCAGGGGTCAGCTGCAGGGACCCATCTGGGAACCTGCCCCGGAGATATGGCTCAGTGGTGTGAGCTTCTGTTCACTTGTCATTCTCTCCCTCAGCCAACCTGGGCTTCACCTCACCTTGACTGGGTCTGAGCGGGTGTCAGACCCCATGCTGGTGGGGGGGGCACCTCAGGGAACCAGACCTTGGGGCTGGTGATAGGCAGGGTGCCGGGTGCAGCGGTGGGCTAAGCATGGCCAGGGGGGAGATGGCAGTGGGGCTCCCCAGAGCCAGTCCTGCCCCCGCTCAGCCGTCAGTCAGTGGAGTTAGCCAGGGGGGAAGTGGGGAGGGGATCCCAGCCAGAGCAAAGTGCTGGCAAAGGTGTGTTGAGGGAACCCGGCATCCTGGGAGCTGCTGGTCATTTTCGGCAGGCCTGCGAGTCTCTGGCCACTGCAGGAGGGAGAGCCGTGGGTGGGGCCCAGGCCTGGGCCTGTCTGGCCAGCACAGCTGCCGTGGTATGGCGGCACCTTTTGACCCTCGGCCTCACGAGTTCCTAGAGTTTCCCTCTAGGAACAGGTCCCACGCTAAGTCAGCACCTGTGCAGGAGACACGTAGGCCCCGGCTTCTCCCAGTCCTGCCATTTGACCAGGCGCAACCCGTTTGCTTCCCGTGGGAGCCGATCAAGTAAACGGAGGCCGTGCAGCCTTTCAGAAGAGGAGGGCAGAACTATGCACACGTCCTTGCCCCTCATCTGTGGGAGGAAGCAGGTGGGGGGCCGTACTCCCGTCCCCTTGGGCCCCAGGGCAGGCTCTGGTCGCAGCGGCCCTCCTCTCATGCCCGCCGCGTCCATCCCGCAGGGCATCTGGCGGATCCCCGTGGACGAGATCGACCGGCCGGGCAGCTTTGCCTGGCACATGAACCGCTCCATTGTGCTGCTGCTCAAGGTGCTGGCCCAGCTCCGGGACCACAGCACCCTGCTGAAGGTCTCCTCCATGCTGCAGCGGACCCCGGACCAGGGCAAGTGAGTGCAGCCGCCCGGCCGGCCGGCCCAGTCCAGCGTGCGGTCAGCCCTGCGGCGGCGGCTGACACTGCCGTGGCTCAGAGCACAAGCACGTACTGCCTGGAGCCGCTCGGCCCCGTCTGCCTGGGGTGTCTACACGAGCAGGGAGCCCAGCCCAGTCCTTCTCCTCAAGGCCCTCTCTGTCCCGCTGTCTGGAAACCAAACACCAGCGCCCCTGCCCCAGACTCCCCGGGGCAAGCACGGGCTCTCCCCACTGGGTTTGGTTTCCCCACTGAGACTCTGGACAAGCTAGCCCTTCTGCTTCCCCCAGCTCGGGGCGCCTGGGGATGCTGTCAGCTCGTGGGGACAACAGGTGTCCGAATGACAGCCAGGGTCCCCAGGTGAAGGCCAGTAATAGTGGGCTGAGCCACAGGGGGCCTGGGCTTCAGAGGTAACCAGAGACCTCTTGGGACAGATAGGACTGAGGGATAGCCGCCACTTGCAGTGGTTGGGGGGAGGGGGGTCCCAGGAGAGACACAGTTCAGACGTGGAGTGGCCCGACTGCAAGGCCTCCTGCTGCCAGCACCATGCCTCACCTCTCCGCTGTCTCACTCACCTGTGCCGTGCCAGGGGCTAGGGTGGGGGCTTCAGCAGGGGCCTGAAGCTCCCTGGAGATGGGCTTGTGGGAGAGAAGCCGGGGGCCCCCAAGCTCACTGAGCCTGGCCTGCCCCGCCCCGCCCCTGGGGTCACAGCCCAGCTCAGGGGGGCCCAGGACACAGTGCTGGGCGAGGAGGAGGAGGCTCGGGGAACACTTCTGGGGAGCAGACCCCAGGCGGGTGGGACTCGGAGGGGCACGGGCCGCCATCCAGCTCTGATGCTCTGGCCACCCCCGCATGCCTGCAGGAAGTATCTGCGAGATGCCGACCGCCAGGTCCTGGCTCAGCGGGCCTTCATCCTCACTGTGAAGGTGCTGGAGGACACACTGAGTGAGCTCTCGGAGGTACACCCCGCCCACCCTGGGCAGGTCCCCACACCCCCACCTGTGGGCAGTACTCACCTGCCTCCCCAGGTGGGAAGGTCAGTTCAAAGATGACCTCGCAATCACCTCGTGTGAGGCACTGACGCGCTTGGCTAAAGTGAGCTCGTGGTTGGTGAGGAAGGTGGTGAGGCTCCTGAGGCAGCCCCGCCCGGCAGGACCAGCTCAGGAGACAGCAGCTCTCACAGTGGAGCAGATGGCAAAGCCAGTGGCCCCGCACCCTCACCTGCCAGCCCCCAGGAGCTGGTGCACACACGGTCCCTCGTCACAGCTGGGTACCCTGAGGGCCCGGAGGCTGGTCACCAGCCTAGCAGGCGGGGCCGCTGGGAGCCAGGGCCATCTGGCTACAATGCCCCGCTGCCCAGCAGAACTGGCTGGGCCCTGGTGCAGGGGCTCAGGGTGGACTCGGCTCTGCAGTGAGCACGCTTGGTGGCCCTGGCAGGTCACTTCCCCGCGAGGCGCCCACACATAGAGAAGCCATTTGGCGAGGGCCAGCTGGTCCTCAAGAGCAGAGCCATCTCCAAGGCCTCATCAGCCCCCGTCAAGGCCGGAGCTTCAGAGTCGGGAGGGCCTTCCCAGGCAGCTCTCCAGGCCCAGCCCTGGCCAGCGGGCAGATGGGCAGAGCCTGAGTGGCCTCGGTGGGTGGGCAAACCTGGCGCCCAAGGGTGCTTTCTTGTGGCAGATACACCAGACACACTGAGTCTTACCATTGGTTTCCTCACAGGGGTCAGAACGCCCAGGGCCCAAGGCCTGTGGCTTCCCTGGAGCCAGGATGACCACCGACGTCTCCCACAAGGCCAGTCCTGAGGGTGGCCAGGAAGGCCTCCCGCACCCCAAGAAGCCTCCTCTGGCTGATGGCTCAGGGCCAGGGGCCGAGCCAGGGGGCAAAGCAGGCCCCCACAACCACCGGCCTGTGGCTGTGGATGCAGGAGATGGTGCAGACCAGGGCGGGGAGCGCAAGGACAATGAGAGCCCCCGGGCAGGCCCCACAGAGCCCATGGACACGGGGGAGGCCGCCACCCGTGGCTCAGACTCGGAGCGGGCGCCACCCCTGCAGCCAGGCCGCCCCCCAAGAGACTGGGGCCCCGAGAGCCGGCCAGCCGAGCTGTCCCTGGAGGAGCTGAGCATCAGCGCCCGGCAGCAGCCCAGCCCGCCCACACCGGCCCCACCAGCCGCCGCCGCTGCCCCGGCCGCCACCCCTGGACCCAGGACAGGCAGCCACCCCGAGGAGGCACCTCCACGGCCTAGCCGCAAGAGGAAGCTCCTGGAGGACACAGAGTCCGGCAAGACCCTCCTGCTGGACGCCTACCGAGTGTGGCAGCAGGGCCAGAAGGGCGTGGCCTATGACCTGGGCCGCATCGAGAGGATCATGTCCGAGAGCTACATGCTCATCAGGCAGGTGGGTGGCCTTGGGGCGGGCCTGGCGGCTCTGTTCCCAAGCATGATCACGGCCAGGCCCCCCAGGGTGGGCTTTCAGAGTCATTCCTGGTCACCTCTGAGGTTTTCTACTGTGAGCACGAGATAGGTTCAGATATGTTACAATTTTATTTGTCAACTAAACGTTAGTAAAGCTGGGGAAACAGATACCAAAAAGCAAAAGGAAAACAACATGCTTTTAAATGTATATATTCACCCATAAAGGAAAGGAAGCCGCTTTGCAGAAATCTCGTCAAGTCTGGCACAGGGAGTCGGGGCCCCCGAGTAGGGGGCTGCAGTGGAGGAGCCCTTCTTATTCTGTTTCTTTTAAAAAAAACTCCATTAGGCACACGTTTTTTTCTCTATCTAGAGAAAAATAGGTTCTTTCCACAGGAAGAACCCTGCACTGTGACTGGTTCATACAGGGTGACCATCTTGATACACTGTTTTCCTTTTAACTTGTGTTAATTTGCACTGCAGCTTGTGAGTGTGTCTGTCTTATCACCACCTCACAAGCACCCAGCAGTAACTTTTTTTGTTGCTGATAAACTAGAAAAAAAGCCCTGCATTCCCTGCTGGTGAGGGCGGGCCCTTTCGCCACGCCAGGCTGGCTGTCTCCCTCATGCCCTGTCTGCTGCTCATCCCGGGCGACCCCCAGGTCTCTCCGGCCTCATCGCCCCCATGAGGGGCAGGTTCTGGCTCAGAGTCTGCCAGCCTCAGCCCCCGAGGATGAAATAGCACAGCCACAGACATGAACGTGGCTTGGCCATCTGGGCCCAGAGCGGTGCCCCTGGCAGATGGGCCTGGGAGACAGGGCTGGGGTCCTGGGGGGAGCAGCAGTGGGAGGGCTCACCCTGGGAGCTGTCCTCAAACACCAGGGGCCGGGGGAAGGCTGGCCTCCGAGGCCCCTGCCCTCTGACCTTGGGCATCTCCTTGCTCAGGTGGACGAGGAGGCTGCCCTGGAGCAGGCCGTGAAGTTCTGTCAGGTCCACCTTGGGGCCGCCGCCCAGAGACAGGTAAGCGTGACCCTGCCTGTGCCAGCCTCGTCGTGCAGAGCCCGCCCCGGGCTGCAGGCTGGTCAGGTGGGCCCAGGGGAGATGGGCAGCTGAGCCTCAGGCCCTGAAGGAGCCCCTGACAACCCGCCTGGGGGTGCACCAGACCCCAGCTCTGACTGGGCGTGTGACACAAAGGTCCCCTCACCCCCGCACCTTTTCTCTAAACAGGGAGGATGTTCCCTACTTAGTCGACTTCAACTGGAAAGGTTGCTCCTCCGCACAGAGGTGGAGCTGGGATACGGGGCTGATAGGAGCAGGGTGAGCGGGGGTCCTGGTGTTTGTCCAGCATCGTGTTTTGGGAAGACTCCCTGCTGTTGGGTGGAGAGGGTGGGCTGGGGCAGGGGCCAGGTCAGGTGAGCCACAGGTGGGGATGATCCCGGGCCAGGTCACTAGGTCAAAGAGCAGGTACGTGCCATGTGGGTAGGTGCAGCCTCTTTGTCCCCAGGGGTGGCCTGACTGCCCTGCCCCAGCAGCAGGCCCGGCCTTCCCAGTCATCACTCTTCCTTGGGCCCCCTGGGGAAGGGTGTCATGAGGGAGTCCAGAGGCAGGAGCTCAGGGCAGTGGGCTTCCAGCTGCAGCCGGGGAGTCATGTCCTAGTCCCTCAGCGGCTGGCTGTCCCTCGGTGTCCAGATGGGCTTTTTCTCAGTGGAGTGAGGCATCGGGCCACTGCCCCACCTGGGTTCTGGGTCTGAGGAAGCCCAGGGGTTCAACCTTCACCAAGTGGGCTGTGGGCCACATAGGAGGGCCAGACCCCCAGCTGAGGGCAGGAATCCCTGGAGGCAGGTGTCCCCCTGCCGGCAGTCCCCACCGCCCTGCTATTGCCAAGGCAGCAGAGTTCACAGTGCAGCCACCTCGTCACAACCTCTGCTCTGTGGGACAGAAATGACTGCCCAGTGCCCCAGAGCAGGGTCGGGCCCAGGGGTCCCCCTCCTGCCTCCTCCACCAACCCAGACTGGGGCAGGTGGGCAGTGATCACTCCAGAGAAAGGAGTGCTGTTTCTGATGCAGACTTTTAAGGTGCTTGAAATGATAGAACCACACAGGAAACCCCCAGACAGCTTCCCCCTTAACTGGTCTCTGGTCTGAGGTGAAAGGGGGTGCGCAGTTGGCAGGAGCCAAGGGCAAGGAGGGGACATGGGGAGATGGAGGCCCACGGAGGACCAGCACCCAGCTGGGACCTGGCCTGTCAGAGGAGCCTAGGAAGCGACCTCAGGGATGACAACCATGTCGGTCACAGCTGTCCTGGACCCGCCTCTGGCCAGTGCTGCGGGGGAGGCGGCCGTGGCCCTGGGAGCCACTGCTCCCACCCATTTTGTGTCCATTTTGCTGGAGGTATTTCCGAGTTGCCACGCAGCCCAGCACATGCCAGGAGGGTGCTCGGGACATAATTAGAGGCTGAGTGCCATCACCCGTGGCTCCCGCAGGATAGGGACACAGCACCCACCTTCCCCATGTGTCTGCCCACAACAGACAGGTCCTGTCCTGCCCACCCTCCCACTGGAGGTCTGGGCTCATCCCAGACACTCACTGCACAGCAGAGTCGCCGGGCTGACCGCACCCCGTGAAGCTGGGGATGGGGCATGCTCCCAGCAGGCGTGAGGCTCCCGCACTCGCAGCCCCGGGCAGGGGTCCCCACGGCCCTGGTGTGGGCTGGCTCCAAGTATGGTGAGGCTGGGGTGTGGCTCAGGCACTGGGGTGCAGCCCTCAGCTCTGCTGCCAGAGGCCGCGCGGAGCCCCTGCCCCACCTCGCAGCTGCTCTCAGGGAGCCGTGGCCCTCGCACCGCCTGGGGAGTGGGCTTCAGGTGCAAAGTGGAAAAGGCCTGGCGGCAGAGGGAACTGTGTGCACAAGGATGGGGAGGTCCTGAAGGGCCCAGCTCCCTGAGAACCGACGGCCTGTGGTGGGGGAACCACGGGGCAGCCGAGGCCAGGCTGCCGGCAGGGGCCACGCCTGGGGCCGCCTCGGGTGCTGTGGCTTTGGGGCTGCACAAAGCCCAGGAGCTGACTCTGGCGGTGTCATCCCGGCTGTCTCAGGACCCCTCCACCAGTGGCCTTGGGAAGTCGCCCTCCAAGACTGACCTCCCATACTGCAGTCAGTCTTGGAGGGGGCCACCAGCCTGTGCCCCGGGTCATGGCTGGCATGTTCCTCCCAGGCTGGCACCCAGGAGTGGGAGGGTGAAGATCCCGGCCAGCCTGATGCCCCTCCACTGAGCCCCTGCCAGCGTGGCCTGGAAGTTCTCCTAGGGACAGACTCTGGGCCCCCAGCGGTGTCCCGAGTTGGCAGAGTGGGCCTCCCTGCTAGCATTGGGGCCCAGAGCGGGGCACCATGACAGGTGTCCTGGGGGATAGCGTGGACTCAGGCCTGCCCAGCTGGCCTCCCTCACCTCCCCTTTGTCCTCCCAGGCTGCAGGGGACACACCCACCACCCCAAAGCACCCTAAGGACAGCCGAGAGAACTTCTTCCCTACAGTTGTGGCCCCTGCAGCCCCCGACCCCACGCCGACGGACACCCCGCAGCGGCCCAGCGATAGCCACACCAAGCCTCGTCCTGCGCAGGCTGCCGCCCCGGCTGTTGTCACCTGTCCTCCCTCGGCGTCAGGCTCTACCCCAGACCCGTCCAAGGATCCCGGGCCCCCACGGCCACACAGGCCCGAGGCCACCCCCAGCATGTCCTCTTCGGGCCCAGGTGAGTCCCATCCCCTTCACCTGGTGGTGAGGCCCGGCTGGGCCAGAGCAGGGCCCAGACCCCGTTGCCAGCCAGCGGCAAGTCCTGCTCATTGCATGGAGAGTGTGGGCGCCTCCAGCCTGGTGATCCCTGAGAAGCTGTCTCCACCCCACCCCACCCTCACGGCACCCACCTCACCATGTTTCTCCTCCCACGAGGATTCAGGAGTGGGGAGGGGGTCCTGACCCCAGTGCACATGAGACCTCTCAGGCCTGTGAGCAGTCCTGGGTGCCTGCTGGGCTGTGGGGCAGACCTGCCCAGCTCCTGCGCCCCCGGGGCGAGGCAGACGGAAGCCGGCCAGGCTGAGGCGGGGTCTGCGGAAGGATGGGGCTGGGGGCTCTGTCGGCAGGAGGGAGCCCCAGTTCCTTCCAAATCTAGATGCCACTGGGAATGGGAACGGCAGCCCACGGGCGGGGGCAGCCAGCAGACCAGGGAGGGCAGACGCTTCAGGACAAACACACACACGCACACACACCCTGCGCCTCTCCCTCCCTGCTCCGCGGACCCGGGGCCGGGCTCCCACCTGCCCACACATCCCTGCTCGTCCCCGAAGGCCAGGCTCACCTGTCCACCAGGAGCCATCGACGTGGAGGGCCACAGCTGGGGTGCTACTGTCCGCCATGCAGGCTCGGCCATGTCATTTCCTGACCCATCTGAACAAGGGGACAGTCAGCCCTAGCAGGAGTGCCTGGCCGGAGCCAGACCTGGAAGCCCGGTTAGCCGTGACCAGGAGCGCTGCTCCCACAGGCTGCTCTGCCCAGATGGAGGCTGAGGGCCCAGGCCCCCAACCTCATGGGTCCCTAGTTTGCTCTGAAGGTGGGGAAGTGCAGGGACCCTCTACCCAGCCAGTCAGAGCGGTGCTGACCGCGGCCTGAGACGGTCACCTCCCCTGAGGTAGCCCCTGCAGCCGAGTGTTTAGGGAGGAGCCTCTGAGGCCAAAGGGCCACAGGTGCGGCTCCACCCAGTGGCCTGGGCGTCCCGTCCTCTCTGCTGTCCCATGTGTCTCGCTGTCCACACCCAGCAGAGCAACGGTGGCAGACGGTGAGCACGGCCCTACAGGCGGGTTCTGCTGGGGGTGACTTCACAGGGTGGCGGCAATGACCGTCCACGGCCTGGGGAAGCCACTCACTCCACGAAGACCTGGCTGCCGTCCCTTGGCCTGTCGCCGCCGCCGCCTGACTCCTGTCCCAGAGGATCAGAACTTCAGGGGCGTCAGGCCATCAGCTGGTCCCCTGGGCGCTCTCAGGTTGTTGGTGGCCTCAGGTTCTCGCCAGCTGTTGGCTAGAGGCCTCAGTTCCTCCACTGTGCGTCCCCCAAGAGGGGCCCTGACACTGCCCATCGCTGCCCCCGTCGGCTCACCTCCCTGTCTCCTTGGGTGTCTGCCCGCCACAGGCCAGGACTGGATTTCCTGCTGACGGTGCCTGGCCCATGAGTGATTGAGGGTCCCTCTTGCTGAGGTGGTCAGGGCTCCAGGGGTGGGGAGTGGGGGCTCCAGGCCGTGGGACCAGCTGGGTCAGGACTCAGGGCAGGGAGCACCTGTCTGTGCAGGGTGCCGCCCGCCGGACGGGGTTGAGGGGGCCACAGTGCCGGCCTCGTGCCAGTCAAGAAGCCAGGGAGAGTCTGAGCCTGGGTCAGGGGCGCCTCCAGGACACTGGGCCTTGGGGACTCAGCGGCCAGGCTGTGAGTTTACCTAGGGAGCAAGGAGAGTTACCCCGATGGCTCAGGATTCCAGCCCGTCCCCCTGCTTCCACAGAGCCTGAGGCCTGGGGGCTCGGGGAGCCCCAGATAGCTCTTCCCTGAAGGCTGAGGCACCAGGCAGGTCCCCTCCCCGTTGGTACCCCCACCACCCCGCCGTGGTCCTCCTCACAGGGCCGCCTGGCCTAGGAAGCACCTCTCCACGTGCTTGAGTCTCTGCTGGACTTCCCTGCCTCGAGTGTCCCTCCTCCTCTGGCCACCCATCAAGAAGGGAGGCCGGACCGTGCCCTGGGGGCAGGAGGGACTGATACCTGCCCCCTGAGGGCAGACTTCGCTTCCTGCCAGCCTGGCCTGTAGACTGCTCACAGCAAGGTAGCCCCCTGCCCGCTCCCCTAACCCAAGCAGCCGCTCCAGGTCGCTCGGCCAGACCCTCAGTGTTGGGCCCAGCCAGGCAGGGCTTTGCCACCTATGGAAGGCCCTGGACCAGACAGCCACCGGGCCTGCATCACATCGTGGGTGCGTGCCCGGTGCAGTGACCCATTCCTGCCACGGGCCACAGGATTCCTGCTGCTCCACCTGCTCCGCGGGGCCCAGGAGGGCAGCTCTGGAGCCTCCGAGGGGCTCATCCCTGCCTGTGGCAGCGTGTGGAGCTGGACCCTGGGAACGAAGAGGCTGTGACCCTGACTGCCGGGCAGTCAGAACCGAGAAGGGAGGGCGTGGCTCGCGGCCAGGCAGCAGGGCAGGTGCTGTCCTCCAGGACTGGAGCCAACAGGCAGGAGGCCCATCTGTCCCCCTGCCCAGCCAGGGAGGGGCCAGTGTCACCACAAGTGGGGAGCGGCTGGGTGTTGGGGTCATGGCCGGCGTGGCAGGAGAGTCCGGGCCTCAAGGGGAAGGAGGAGGAATGGGAGTGCAAAGAGGCCGGACGTGGCCGGGGGCCCTGGGGGCAGGCGCCCCTGTGCCGACTGACCACCTGGCACCACGGAGGCTGATTCACAGCCGCCTCCCCACACCTGGAAGGTGTGGCCTGGCAGGAGGGCGCCAGGCCCACCACCGCTCCATCTACTTTGTCCTTAGCTGGATTGTTCGGTTCCAGTGGCTACTCCTGTGAGCTGGGGTAGGGCCTCCGCTGTGTCAGGTTCATAGCATGTCCACAGGGGTGAGCGGTTTCCTGCTGGTAGCAGCCTGGCCCCACCCGGGCGATTGTTCCAGCGGAGCCCCTGCGTGGCCATGGTGGAGGTGGAGGCCCCTATCCCAAGGGTGGGGGGCGTGTCACCCATAGCCGTGCTGTGTCTCCACAGAGGAAGAAGAGCTGGCAGGAGGGGCAGAGGGCACGGGCTTCCTGCCCCAGGAGCCGCGGTGCAGCGAGCAGGTGAAGACGGCCCCCGAGGGCCCTCCAGCAGAGCCGCACTGCTGGCCAGCAGAGGCGGTCCCCCGGACAGGCGCTGAGCCCACCTGCAGCCAGGGTAAGGCCAGTCGGGAGCAGCCCATCACGGCCCCCAGGGCCAGCAGTCAGCGGGTGCTTCTCGACAGAGGGGCCTGGAGTGGGCCTGGGGGTGAGGTAGACAAGAAAGGCAGGCCAGGCAGGGAAGGCCTGGCTGGAGAGCTTCCTCGGGGGAGGGAAGGGCCCGAGACCCCCCACCCCCACCCCCACCCCCGCCTCACAGAGGGGAATAGCTCGGGAGGTGCTGAGCCCAGGCCAAGGTGGCCTAGCCGAGAGGGAGGGGTGCCTGTGCCCAGATGGGTCCATGGGAGGGGCAGGCGTGGGGCGGGGAGGAGGCAGGGGTGGGCAGAGGGCCGGCCGGGTTGGGCGGAGCCAGATGGGCATCCATGTCATGTCTGTGTCCGTGTCTGTGTCTGAGTCACAGCCCGTTCCCACCAGCCGCCTCAACCAGCCAGGCCCCTCGGGGACTCCTCAGGGCTGGGGCCTCTCGCAGACCCCACTCAGGACAGCAGGGCTTGGTGCCAGCCCGAGGGAGTCGGGCATGGGGGCTGAGTGAGCCCCGCTCCTTTTAAAGCCATGGAGCAGCGGAAGAATGTGGACACCAGCCAGGCTGCGGCTCCCGGAGGCTGCCAGCCCACACTGCTGCCTCCCAGCTCCGGCTCTTCCTGAGGCGCGAGGGGAAAGTGGATGCTGGCTGAGTGGCCAGCTCTGAGCCCCAGCATCCTCCCTGTGGCGGGAATGACCAATAGAATGTGTGTCCTAGTGATCTCAGGTGGCCTCGGCCTGCAGCCGCTCGAAGCAGGGTTTTGGTTGCCGGCCAGTGAGAGCGCTGAACCCTAGCCACTAGGCCAGTGGTTAGTGACAAGGCCCCGGCCCTTCGGCTTTGCAGAAAAGAATTCCCATAAAGACGGAAAGTAGTGAAACAAGTAAAGTGTTTATTAGGAGGAAAAAGTGTACAGTACATGTGGATAGACACACAGGTGGGCTCAGAGAGAGAGTGGCGCCCTCCTGCTAGTTTGAATCACATGGGGCATTTCTTCCGGGTTTCCTTTGGCCAATCATCTTGATTTGCCTGCTTCCAAGTCCGTATTTGGTGTATCTCGGGATCCTCCCCTGTGTGCGTGCCTCTCAGCCAAGATGGATTCTAGGGAAGAGACCTGTATGGGTAGTGAGCATCACTCCCCTTTTGACCTCCAAGGAGCTTTCTAGTCAGGAAGGTCTCTTTGACTTGCGAATGAGGAATATGTGGCCTGTATTCCTCATCTGGGCAGGGCCCAGCCTCCTTTCTCAATTGTCCTGCTATTTTCATCTCGGAGTATCTGTCCACAGGGAGCGAACTCCAGCTGTTCGCCCTGGGGGCTCGTCTATCTCCTGCCTCACTAGGATGGTCTGAGAGCTCACATGCGTGCCTGGGAGGTGCAGGGCTTGCCCTTGTCCCAGCCCTGGGCACCCAGTGAACACTGTGCTTTTGGGGGTGCCCCACAGCCCAGAGCCAGAGCCAGAGCCAGGCCCTCGGGGAGGCAGAGAGACAGGAGGAGGCCTGGGAGCCTGGCAACCAGCACAGGCCTAAAGAGAGAGGGTAGGGCGGTCTGACGCTGCCAGAGGAGGCGTCTTGGTGCCTCTGTGGTGCAGGGTTTGCGGGGGATGAGCCCCAAGCAAGGGAGGGGCAGGCAGGCCCGGGAGGCCGAGAGCCCGGCTCAGTCCACTGGGTCCACCCCACAGTTGCCAGCTCCAAGGTGCCCAGTGGTGGGAGTGCCCAGCCACCCGAGGGCCACCCGGGCAAGGCTGAGCCCAGCCGGGCCAAATCACGCCTCCTGCCCAACATGCCAAAGCTGGTCATCCCCTCGGCCACCACCAAGTTCCCCCCTGAGATCACCGTCACGCCGCCCACCCCGACCCTGCTCTCGCCCAAAGGCAGCATCTCAGAGGAGACCAAACAGAAGCTGAAGGTGACTGCAGGTCCTGGGTGGGACACAGAGCTGGGGGTGGGGGGTGGGGGGGTGGGGTGGTGGTGCCAGGCTGCCACTGACCACTGCCTCACCCGGTCTGTGCAGTCAGCCATCCTGTCTGCCCAGTCGGCTGCCAACGTGAGGAAGGAGAGCCTGTGCCAGCCGGCCCTGGAGGTCCTGGAGACATCGAGCCAGGAGTCCTCGCTGGAGAGCGAGACAGATGAGGACGATGACTACATGGACATCTGAGGGCCACTCCCCACGCACCACCACCTCCACCACCCCCCCACGCCCCGCCCGGTGGGGCGTCCCGACCACAGGGCCACAGGCCACAGGAGCCCAGCAGGGCCCGCCTCCTTTTTTATGAAGTGATTTTCTTTGTAAACGTGACCGCCCCCAGCCAGGCGGCCTCGTCCACCCTCCACGGGCTCTGTCTGGGTCACGGCAGCGGAGGGTCCTTTTTTGGTTGCTTTTCTAATAAAGATGGAACAGTCGTCTTGGCCTCTTTGTCCCCTGGGGTGGCGATCCCTGTCCAGGCTTTCTGGGCCTTCCTCCCCCAGGCCAGGTCAGGGTCTGACCCACAGGCACCCGGGGAGCAGGCGGGAGCCACACAGGGCAGACGCTCCCGGGAGAGACAGCAGCCGGGCCTGGAAGGAGCACAGGGATGAGGGCACGTCCCTCCAGAGTCAGGGTCAGGAGGGTCCCAGCCGTGCTGAGGAGGTGGCTTGCACCCCAATGTGATGGGCACCCTGGGGAGGGGCCTGAGGCAGGGGGTGGCGCTGACCTCCCACCATACTCGCCTTCTGACAGGACCAGCCACACGAGTCGGGGGGCTCGGTGCGAGATACAAACGTGGGGCCCCAGCAGAGTGATGTTGGCCCCACCATCCCGGCTCCAAGCCCGTCTGTTCTGTGGGAGCACCTGCCCTTCACAGTGTCAAGCCCCTCCGTGCCGTGGGGGCCCAGCCGCCAGCCCCACAGCTGGGGGCCGGTCCCGCTCTGGGGGCCTTCTCTGAAAGGCGTTCTGTCCAGGGAGGGACAGAGACCCTTCTTGCTGCGCTGTGCCCCTCGTGGGCTGGACGCTGTGCCCCCACACCCCACTGCCTGGGAAGAAAGGCCCAAGAGGCTGGACACTGCAGGGTCCCCAGCCCAGGCCCGGCAGAGCCACGTGGGAACCCAGGGCGCTGAACTGGCACTGACTCAGGCCCTTCTCAAGGCCGCAGGGCCTGAGGGGACCGGCAGTTACTCAGCTGAGCCCCCTGGGCCCCCACGCTGCACTCCTGGCTTCTGGTTCAGGCTGGGGAGAGGAGGTGGCCACCTTCCTTCCCCCGGTCCACAGACCCCCTTCCTGGGAGCAGCCTAGCCATCTCCTAGGGCCCTTCCTGGCTGGGGCGCAGGACACCTCGGTCCCTCCCCAGGAGCTTCCTTCCCTAAGCTGTGCTCTGGGCCCGGGCGAGTCCCAGCACCGGCCCCCAGGCTGGCTGGGGACCTCAGTGTCCACACCCAGGGCACCTGCCCACAGAAGTGCTCTGAACAACCAGTAATCCACTTGGGACTTCTGGTTCCAACTCCCGCGGCTGGCTCCCGACACCTGTGGCAGCCCAGCTCTCTGGAGCAGCTGCGAGGCGGCGGTGACCAGGGAACAAGGCTGGCCGACCTCCGCGGCCAAGGCCGGTCATGTGGCCAAAGCCTGTGCCCCGCTACCTTCAGTTCCCTGAGGGGTCCAGGACCCTGTCTCCTTCAGACGTCTTGAGAAACCGCCACTGTCTGCTTGTCCAGACCCCGGGCCCAGGTGGCAGAGCCCAAGTGAGTCCTAGGCCTGGGTTCCCCCCATACCCTGACCTTGGAGGCTCCCAGAAGATGCCTCTCCCGGTGACCTAACCGCCCCCTCCCTGTCTGGGCCTCAGTCTCCTCACCGGCACCAATAGGAGGAAGATATACAAAGAAGAGATTATGTAAATATCGAGAGTGAAAGGGTAGGGGCGGGTGGGGCCGGGCGGCTCCTTTCCTGGTCCCCAGCCCAAGGCGGAAGCACGTCTGGAGCCCTCAGACTGACCCAGGGGCCCAGAGAGCCAGGCCAAGGGGAGACCGGGGTCCTGGCCTCAGCTCCCACCCCACCCCCAGGGTTAACTTGCCTGAGGCTAGGCCCCTCCCTCCTCCTTCCCCTCTCCCTCTCTCCCTTCCCCTCCCCCTCTCCCCCTTCACCTCCTGCCTCCTCCTCCTCCCCAACTCTCCCTTCCCCTCCTCCTTCCCCCTTCCCCTCCTCCCTCCAAAAGGGATCCCCACGGAGCTGTGTCTGACAGCTCCCACCCTTCCTGAGAGGGAGCCCTCCCCCAGCGCCCACACAGCCGGCCTGCAGCAGGCACCAGCAGGAAGTCACTTGCTCCCTTACCCCACCCGGCTGTGGGGAGGAACTGGGACCCCCTGCTCCCTGCAGGGAAGCTGAGATGCCAGGCTTGTGGCCTGGGACCCGAGGGGCTGGAATCCTGGGATTGCAAGGACAACCCTGCCTCATCCCCACTGCAGCATCCCATCCCCTTTAGGAGCCTGGCCTGGCTCCCCAGAGCAGGCTCCAGGGGTGGGATCCAGGGTCTGAGCTGCAGCTTCCGGACATCCGGCTTCAGGACGTGGGCCCCCTCCCCGAGTCGCGGGCCAAGGGCCAGGAATGTGCTAACTGGGCAAGTAGGGCGCATAGGACACCTGTGGACTTTGAGAGGGGACCCGAGTGAGGCGGGGCGGCAGCGTGGGGCGGGGCCAGGGCGTGGGGAGTGAGCCGCCGCCACCTCCCAGCCACTGCTGCGCTGGCTGCAGACACAGGCAGGCACCATGAAGCTGTCTCTCCTGCCCTGGACCCTGCTGCTGCTGGTGACAGCCCCCGACCCAGGCCCCTGGCCTGCAGCAGGTACGCCCCCACGCTGCCCTTTTGTCCCCCGTCTGTCTGTCCATCTGCCCGCTGTAGTCAGACCCGGGGCAGAACTTCCCTGGGCTCAGCCTCTGTCCATCCGTCGGGCCATCTGTGACCATACTAGGGGTGCTAAGAAGAAATTCTGGGGAGCCCAGGGTCAAGGGGCTGCTGGTAGGGATGGGGGTGTCTGGGCCATGCCTACCCTAAGCTTGCTGGGAGCCAGAAGGCGGTGGCGGGCTGGGAGGGAGGTGGCCAGGGTGTGGTGAGCTCTGGAGAGCCCTTGGCCTGCACCTCAAGCGCCGATGGAGGGTGTGTTTGTACATGGAAGAGCCCCCAGCCCCACTGGGCCCCCTGCCTGGCCAGAGGCAGGATTCTGGGTCCTTCTCAAGGTGGGCTGAACCTGAGAAAGTCTAGGGGAAGGCCACGCACTCCAGAGCCGGGACCCTGGCCCCCGGGCTGGGCTGGGCTGGGCTGAGCTGGTATTTGCCAGCTCCCCGGCCTATCTCCCATCTCAGGGAAGCACCAACACCCTCCGTCCACTTATCTCACTTACAGTCATCACTGGGCCTCCTTCCCCACCCCCTCAAGCTATCACAGTCTTGGTCAATACATATTTATTGAGTGCCAGGCCCTGTGCTGGGTGAAGTAGGGCCCGTAGTGGTGGCTCAGGCCCAAGCCTGGCCCTTGACCAGCCCCTTTGGGGAATGGCAGGGAAGGGCCAGATGGGACGTGGGCCTGCACCCCACCCCAGTCTCCACCCTCCAATCTGCACAGCCAGGCCAGCTCCAGGGCGATGGGTGCCCACAGCCCCCCACCAAACCACCCTGTCCCCTCTCCTGGCCTGGCTGGGTCCTCTGCTGGAACTGTCCCTCCTCTCCCCTAAACGAAGGGGAGAACCCCTGGCCTTCTCCCCCGAGGGTGGGGCCGTAACCGGTGAGCCTGCATTGCCCAGCGGAGTGAGATGCGGCAAACTCAGCCTGGGCGCGAGCCCCTAGTGGGCCTCCACTGGGACTCTTAGTAGCCATATCCCAGACCCCAGATCGTCCAAGCCAGCGTGGTTCTTCTCCAGGCTGCCGGTCCATTGATGCTTTAGGAGTGGAGACAGGTCCCCGGCCCATGTCAAGGGGTCAGGCATGTGTAGCCATCTGAGGACGCCGTCAGGTACCGGACTTGGTAGCTGAGGGTCAGTCTGCCCAGGGGCTCCTCCCAAAAAGTTTTATGTCTGGACACATTTCCCCAAATCTCCCCTCATTCTAGCCAGTCATTCAGGCCAACTGGACTAAGAGTTACCCCACCCCACGGGCCCTATGGGTTTCCACTGGGTCCACGTGGTGGTCAGTGCAATTCCTGGCCAACTTTCTCCTGGGGATGCTTCTAACAGGCTCGAGGGGGAAAGAGATGTGGGCCCTGTACATGGGGTGGCCAGGCTGGGCACTCAGGGCCCTCTCCTCCAGGTGCCCAGGGGAGCTGCTCCTACCGTTGTGGAGTCCAGGATGGGCCGTGCTCCTGCCACCCGACCTGCTTCGGCCTGGCCAGCTGCTGCTCGGACATTCGGGACTTCTGCCTGGAGATCTTGCCCTACTCGGGCTCCATCATGGGTGGCAAGGATTTTGTGATACAGCATCTCAACTGGTCCAACCCCACTGACAGCGTGATCTGCAGGTGGGAGGCCCGAGGGCTCTGTGCACGCTGGGGCTCAGACCCACTGGCTGGTTGGGTGGGGCCCCCGGGACAGAGGACTGGGACGGCTGGCCAGATGGTTTCCCCAGGGAGGAGGCTGGGAGCCTCAGAGAGGTCAGCCCACGCTGGCCCAGCCTCTCCTGCCTCCTCCACACTCACAGCTTTAAGGAGAGCATCCAGACCCGCGGCTTCGTGGACTCCTCGGGACGAGTGCACTGTGTGTCACCCTTGCTCTATGAGACCGGCCGCATCCCCTTCACGCTCTCCATGGACAATGGCCGCTCCTTCCCACGCTCAGGCACCTGGCTGGCTGGTGAGACCCAACATGCTGGTCCAGACTGGAGGCACCAGGCCGCACCCTCCCGGGCCCAGGCCCCTCACAGGGACTTTCCATGGCGCTAATCTATGCACACCTGGCCCACCTGCTCTGGGTGAACCTGTCCCTCTGGAGGCCCGCCCGACTCCCTGGGTGCAGGCTCCCCAAGCTCCTTTCCCCACCGCTGGCACCCATGCAGGAGTTCCAGCCCAGAGGGAGTGTGGCTCGGCCAGCCAGGGGAGGGGAGCAGCCAGGTGGAGGACAGAGGCCTGGGCATGGGTGGGGGCAGGGCCCTGCCTCTCCCAGTTCCTGCCCTTTCCTGCCGCCAGGGGGAGAGCATCGCTCCCGAGGGACTGCTGTGCTTTGTCCTTGGGAGGTCCCCACAGCTCTAAGAGCCCCGGGCCTCCTCCCCTGGACCCCCTGGGCCCTGGGCCTTCACTCACCCCTCACCCACGCCCCCTGCCCCCTGCCCCCTGCCCAGTGCACCCCAGCAAAGTGTCAGAGTCCGAAAAGAGCCAGCTGGTGAATGAGACCCGCTGGCAGTACTACGGCACCGCCAGCACCCAGGGTAACCTCACCCTGACCTGGAACACCTTGGCTCTGCCCACAAACTCCATCACCGTAGAGCTATGGGGCTACGAGGAGACAGGTGAGGCCAGCAGAGTAACCCTAGGCTGCCTCTGTGGGGCTTGGTGGGGTCAGGAGTTTGGGGCTTGCAGAGATGGGAGAAAGGGGATTCCAGGTGGGGGGAATCCAGGTGGGGATTTCTAGTGGGAAGAGTGCAGGCAAGAAAGGGGAACTGGCTGGAGCAGCACAGGGAAGCTGGGGAGCCCTGGCTGTTTGGGTACCAGCTCTAGGAGGAGGTGTGGCCATTCTCCGCTCCTGGATACAAGGCTTATCCTGGAAACAGAAAAGGCTTGCTCTGCCCCATCCTCTCTGAGCCCCTGGATGGCTGGCTGGCCCTGGGCCTGGCTCCCTCCCCAAACAGGGCAGGGCCTCCTATGGTGGTCATCTGTCTACCCTTCTGTCCATCTACCAGGCTGCTCTGAGCACCAAAGACCGGCACCCCACCCCCCCACCCCATGCCCCGGGGTTCCTCGGACTCGGACAGGCCCGGGGGCTGACAAGGCCTTCTCTCCCCCAGGGAAGCCGTACTCCCAGGAGTGGACGGCAGCGTGGTCATACCTGTACTCCTTGGCCACAAGCATCACCAACTCCGGCTCCTTCACCTTCACACCAAAACCTGCACCTCAAGACTACCAGAGGTGGAAAGTGGGTGCCCTTCGCATCGTCAACAGCAAACACCACGCAGGGGAGAAGTAAGGGCCGCCCTGCAGCAGATGGGCTGGGGCCTGTCTGCCTGCTGCCCCCACGCTAGATGGGGAGCCAGGGCCGAGGGCAGGAAGGGTGGTCCCTAGTGTGCATGTGTCCCCATAGGGACGTGCACGCACTCTGGAGCAACGAGCATGCGCTAGCCTGGCACCTGGGCGATGACTTCCGGGCAGACCCTGTGGCCTGGGCCCGAGCTCAGTGCCTGGCCTGGGAGGAGCTGGAGGACCAGCTGCCCAACTTCCTGGAGGAGGTGCCCGACTGCCCCTGCACCCTGGCCCAGGCCCAGGCTGACTCTGGCCGCTTCCAAGTGAGCCCCTACCCCAGTCAGGGCCCAGGAGGGAGCGAGGGGACAGGCGGGGCCAGCTGCCCCAACTAGGCACACGGCTGTGCCGTCCAAGGCAGTGCAGGGGGAGGCAGGTAGAGACCTGGGAGGTAAGGCTGGGGTCTGAGGGCCCAGGGCCCCAGAGGGGTTGGCTCCCAGGGAGGGGATGACAGAGCGCAAAGCCAGTGCAGGGGACAGCAACCAGCCGCTCTGCAGGCAGACTACGGCTGTGACATCGAGCACGGCAGCGTGTGCACCTATCACCCAGGGGCTGTGCACTGCGTTCGCTCCGTGCAAGCCAGGTGAGCACGGAGACGGTGGGCAGGGTGCGGGGTGGGGGCTGGGGGCAGGGTGCCAAGGCGGCCCTGACCTGTCTGTGTCCCCAGCCCCCTATATGGCTCAGGCCAGCAGTGCTGCTACACGGCGGCGGGCACACAGCTCCTGACAGCCGACTCCACCAGTGGCAGCACCCCAGACCGTGGCCACGACTGGGGCGCACCCCCATACCGCGTGCCGCCCCGCGTGCCGGGCCTCTCCCACTGGATCTACGACGTCATCAGCTTCTACTATTGCTGCCTCTGGGCGCCCGAGTGCTCCCGCTACATGCAGAGGCGGCCCTCCAGCGACTGCCACAGCTACCAGCCCCCGCGCCTGGGTGGGTGCTGCCTGGGCAGGTGCTGGCCAGGGCGAGGCCCCAGGCAGGGCGGGGCCAGGGCAACCTGCCTGACCCTCCGCTCTCCACAGCCTCCGCTTTCGGGGACCCGCACTTTGTCACCTTCGATGGCACCAACTTCACATTCAACGGACGCGGCGAGTATGTGCTGCTGGAGGCCTCTGGGACTGACCTGAGGTTGCAGGCGCGGGCCCAGACCAGGATGACGCCCGAGGGTGAGGCTGGGCCCTGGGGCTCTGGGTGGCTCAGGGTCATCCCTGGGGAGGGGGAGGCTGAGCCGAGTGGACCCCATTTTGCACCCATCATCCCAG
The DNA here is from genome assembly GCF_963455315.2 of Globicephala melas. Lineage (NCBI taxonomy): Eukaryota > Metazoa > Chordata > Mammalia > Artiodactyla > Delphinidae > Globicephala > Globicephala melas. The sequence goes on from NC_083326.1 coordinate 64,498,607, forward strand.
GCTCTCAGGACCGAGGCACAGGGCTGACTGCTGTGGCTGTCCAGGAGGGCAACTCAGATGTGGTAGAGGTCCGGCTGAGGGATGGGGCGGGGGCCCTGCAGGTGCTGCTGAACCAGGAGGTGCTCAGCTTCAAGGAGCAAAGCTGGATGGACCTGAAGGGTGAGTGGGATGGTGGGGGCCCCACTCCCCTGCCCTCCCCACCGGGGCCTCCACACCTCTCTCTGGCCCTGGCAGAAAGCAGGCCGTGTCCAGGGCGCAGATGGGGAGGTGGAGTCAGGGCGTGAGGGCCGACAGGCAACCGCCACGCACGGCCCTGGTATGGGGGCCCCCTTTAGGGCCTGGGCACCTCAGATCCACCACCCGGGGTGGTGGAGTGTCATAGCAGGCTGGGCCCTGGGGACACCCTCCCTTGCCCCTGAGCCCATGGGTGCCGGCCCATGCATCCCGGGGCTCTGGGGTCACGGCAAGGTGCCCACAGGGGCGGCCCTGACCCCAGCTCCCCCTGTGTCCAGGCATGTTCCTGTCAGTAGCTGCTGGGGACAGAGTATCAGTCATGCTGTCATCAGGGGCCGGCCTGGAGGTCAGCGTCCAGGGTCCGTTCCTGAGTGTGGCGGTCCTGCTGCCCGATAAGTTCCTGACCCACACACGAGGCCTCCTTGGGACACTCAATGACAACCCCTCAGACGACTTCACCCTGCGCAGCGGCCAGGTCCTGCCCCCCAGTGCCAGTTCCCGAGAACTGTTCCTGTTTGGGGCTGACTGTGAGTGACCACAGGCTGGAGGGGAGGGGGCACCATGCTGGGGGGTGCTCAGTGGAGGTGTGTGTGTGGGAGCCCCCAGGCCTTCCCACCAGCCAGGCCTGCTGCTGTCTCCCTAGGGGCTGTGGAGAACGCCTCCTCCCTGCTCACCTACGACTCCAAGTTCCTCGTGGAAAATTTCCTGCTCCAGCCCAAGCATGACCCCAGTTTCCTGCCCCTCTTCCCCGAGGAGACCACCTCCAGCCCCAGCCAGGAGAGTGAGGCGGCCAAACTGTGTGGGGACAACAATTTCTGCAACTTCGACGTGGCGGCCACTGGGAGCCTGAGCGTGGGCAACGCCACGCTGTTGGTCCACAGGCAGCACCTGCTTCGCGCGCAGAGCCTGCAGCCCGGTGAGGGCGGTGGTGGGTGAGGGCGGCGGGCACTGGGTGCTGGGACACGGCCCCCCAGGCTGGTGGCTGTGGTCAGCAGCTCAGGCCTGTCGTCTGTGCCCCACCCCTGCCCCAGTGGTGTCCTGTGGCTGGCTGCCTCCGCCCTCCAACGGGCACAAGGAGGGCATGAGGTACCTGGTGGGCTCCACTGTCCACTTCCACTGCGACAGCGGCTACAGCCTGGCCGGGGCCGAGGCCAGCACCTGCCAGACTGATGGCACCTGGTCCCAGCCCACCCCGACTTGCCAGCGAGGTGAGGATGCCCCGCCCACCTACCGGCCCCTCCCACCAGCTCTCGGCCTGCCCCCAGCATTGCCCCGCCCACGCGCCCGCCCCGCTTACGTGCCCTGCACGTGTGCGCCCACCCACGCCTTACGCCCTGCCGCCTCTCTAGGACGGAGCTACGCGGTGCTGCTGGGCGTCATCTTTGGAGGCCTGGTGGTGGTGGCCCTCGTCGCGCTCGTCTACGTGCTCCTATGCCGCAGGAAGAGCAACACGTGAGACCCCCGCCCTCCCAGACCCCCGTCTGCCCCTCCTAGGCTCTGTGCCCCTCCTAGGCTCTCCTGGCGTCCCGGGGCGCGGGTGGGACCACCGGGCCTGCTCTAGACCCAGCCTCTGTTGCAGGGCCGTCTGGGGTTCGCAACCCTGAGGGAAGCACGCTTGTCCGGCGGCCAAGGGCACACAGGACCTCCCCGGGGCCAAAGACCAGCCTCCCAAACTCCCAAGAACGTGCACCCCAGTACTTGGATCCACAAATCCCTACCACCATACACCTGGGACACGGACACCTGAACCTGAGCTTTTAAAGCCCGGTGCCCTGCTCTGTCACCAAAGACCCGGACCTTGAGCGGTCACTGTGGAGTTCCCGAGGCTCTGTTCCCCACATACCCCTCTTAATTCCCCAGGCCCGAGACTCCGTACCCTTGAATTCTGAGGCCTGTCTCCCGAGCCCTAATACTCCAGCACCTGATATTCAAAGGCCAGTACCAGTACCTCAGATCCCTTGCCCATGATGCTGATTCCCAGTATACTGAGTCGTGGTGCCCCAACAGGGGGCCCCAGGGCCGAGCTGCCTTGATTCCCAGACCCTGGGCCTGGCCTGAGACTGTAGGTGGGTCCAGACTTGGGTGTGGAGAGTCACCCTCTAAGCTCCAGGCTTGTAATTCTAAGTCTCTGGAACATCTCCTGAAACACCCCTCCCTGCCTGTTGGGGGAGAAAACAAGCCTTTGGTGCTCCTTCCCTGGTGTCCTCATGCTCGTGCTGCACCTCGGTTCCGGGGAGTCCCACGGTTGCCCTGTGCGGTCCACAGCACCCAGAGCAACCTGGGTCTGAGGCCTTCGTCCACCGGCAGGTCACCTGGGACCGGTCTCTCCCCAGCTTCTGTCTCTCCATCTGTAAAGTGGGATCTAGAACAATGACCACGTTGTGGCGGGGAGGGGAAGCGTTCTCCATGGGGTGCTACGCTGGGCACTCAAGAGAAGGGACAGGGCTGGGCGGCCCACCCTCCCCCAATGTAGGGAGCAAGCAAGCTGGCAGCCTGGCCCTGGGCCCCCCACCCTGCCCTGTCACAGCCCCAGAGGCAGTCTGGTAATGCGATGCCCAACTGGTCCCGGTCCCTGAGCCCTTTGCCCAGGAGTGTCCAGAAGCTAGTACAGGGCCCAGGTGTCATGCCATCACTGCCCCGTTTGTAGCAAGGGTGCTGAATGGGGGCTGTGGGCAGGCCTGGGCAGGGTAGGATGGGGTCAGATTTGCATCATAGGTGTTAGATGGAGAAAGCACCCGGGAGTGTGGGGTTGGAGGTTGGTGCCCCCTGGCCAGGGCGGGCAGCTCTGCCTGAGAGGAGTGAGGGGCAGGGGGTTGCCCACGAGATCTGGAGCCCTGGTTGGGAGGCTGAGTGAGGACCCTTCACCGCAGCACCAAGAGTGGCCACGTGGGGGCAGCAGAGGGTAAGAACAGTGGAGGCGGAGGCTACACAGGGACCCAGGCCATCAGGGAGAGCAGTGCAGTTGGGCCAGCAGGCTTGTGGTCACAACCCCGGCCAAGGTTCATGCAGACCCACCTCTTCGTCTCCCTCATCTGGGGGGGTGACCTCGAGTCGTCCCCCAGTCTCAGAGGTTGCATGGGTTACTCAAGGTCGTCCAGCTGGCACTGACCACTTGGATCGGAGGCCAGGCCTCCCTATCTCCTCAGCCTCACCTTTGGCAGAGGGGTGAGCAGGGGCAGCGGCAGATCCCGTCTGCAGGGATTCCTGGAGTGTGCACAGTGGGGCACATTTGAACAGAGCTAAGACGAGATTGGGGGGCTGGGAGTCCTGGGGGTGGTGCTGAGGAGACTCTGGTGGAGGCGGATGGGGTCAGTGCTTCTTGTCCTTCCAGACCCCACCCACCTCCCCCCAACCTCTGGGCTTCCAGCTCAGGACAGGGAGGCTGAGGGCCCACCCTTTGGCCCCTGGGCAGGTACTTTCCTCTCTGCAGATGAGGTAAGGCAGGGCTGGCCTCCCACCAACCTGAGCCCCAGTGCCTCCTTGCCGAGCCAGGCCGGGCCAGGCCCTTGACGGTGGGTGAGGGTCAGGTTCCTGGTCAGAGCAGGAGGGCAGGGGCAGCATCACTGCTCCCAGACTGGCCTCAGAGGTTTGATTGGTCAGAGAGCTTTCCAGGTAGAGGAACAGCCTGGGCAAAGGCTCAGAGGATGGGCAGTGCACTCAGGTCTGAGGAGTAACGTGGAGGGCAGCAGTAGAGGTGCCTCCCCTGCCAGGCTTCATCCTGAAAGTAAAGCATGGCCTCCCTCAGGCCCCCTACCCTACTCTTGTCCCTCTAAGGTAGGCCCTGGAGCTGCCCTGGCAGGAGAAGGGCTACATCGTGGCCCTGGCCCCAGATGTCAGGCCTTCCCAGTGCCAGGGGCCGGCCAGGCTGGGAAGCCCCAACACCTGGCAGGGGTTTTCCCAGGGACCCGTCGGGAGTCTGGGGTGCTGCAGGGCCTGTGTGAGGGCACAAGATCCCAGAGCTGGGCAGAGACTCCCTAGAAACATCAACGGTAGGCACCCTGGCCTCAGAGAGGTGGTCTCCCCAAACCACAGCCCCAGGGAGTGACGGCACCAGAACCCAGCGGCCAGTCCCCTGTCCCTTGTACTAGTTGGGATTTTGAGGACAGTAATCCAGGGACTTGGAAATGCAGGTAATGAGAGAGCTGGGAAGTGAAATAGGAGCCAGCGAGGGACAAAGGGTGGGGGAGGCCAAGGAGCCAGGCCAGGTCCCCAAGAAAGAGAACATGCGGTTGTGTGGGGCCCTCACCACAGAGGCAGTTGCCCCACCAGCAGAGACCTCTAGCCTCCCGAGGAGGGGAAGCACCACTTCCCCTCCAGCCTCCCACTTGGGCCTCCTGTTGGCTGAACAGTGGGAAGGGGCTGATGTGGGGGGAAGGGACCGATGTGGGGAGTAGGGACCCCTCTGCCAGGCTGCTTCCTCCCACAAAGCCCCAGGTGACCGAGTCCCTGCCCCGGGCCAGGCCTCTGCTGGGAGACCCCTGTCCCCATGGTCCATGCTGCTCTGGAGGAGGGTGTGATCGGTGTAGTGCATTGTGGGAGCAGGAGGCCAGGTGGGTGCTTCTTGGAGGAGTCTGGTTCCAGCTGAATTTCAGAGGACAGAAGCCATTAGAGAAGTGAGGTCCAGTAGGTACTCTGCAGCCACACAGGCCGGGTGCCCTTCCGAAAGCACTGGACTACATTCCCCAGCACCCTTTGCAGTCGGTGCAGTCATGTGCCTGGTTTCTAGCAGGAGGGGGTGGGGCAGTTCCAGGACTGGTCCTTAACACCTCCACAGGCAACCCCCTGCAGGCCCTTCCCCCTGCTCCCGATGTTGCACAGGTGACTGGAAGCCATGCCAACCTAGGTCCCTAGCATGTGGAAGGATCTCCCCATCCCCACCTGTTCACCCATCCAGTACTGCTTTGGGAACAAAAAATAAACTTCCCTTGTGAGTAAGCCATAGTACATTTTGGGGTCTATGTGTTGCAGCAATTGGTCCCCTGAGCTATACACAACAGGCAGAGATGTGAAAAGATGGCCTTATGTTTTTCATCAGTGTTGAAGATAAATACTATGTGCAAAAGGTTTTAAAAAATTCAGTGGATCTTCCAATGTTCATAGCAGCGTTATTCACGATAGCCAAAAGGTGGAGGCAACTTAAGTGTCCATCAACAGGTGAATGGATAATCACACGTGGTCTGTCTGTACAATGGAATAGTATCGGGTCATAAAAAGGAAGGATATTCTGACCACTGCTACAACATGGATGAACCTTGAGGACATTATACTGAGTGAAATAAGCCAGACACAAAAGGACAAATACAGCATGATTCCATTTACATGAGGTCCCTAGAGCAAATTCATAGAGACAGAGGGTAGAATAGAGGTTGCCAGGGGCTGTGGAGGGGAAATGGGGAGCTATTGTTTTTGGCAAGTTCCCTGACCAGGGATTGAACCCAGGCCGTGGCAGTGAAAGCACCAAATTCTAACTACCAGACCACCAGGGAACTCCTGGGAGCTGTCAATTAATGGGGACAGTTTCAGTTTGGGAACATGAAAAGGTCGAGAGGGGTGGTGGTGATGGTTGTGCAACCATGTGAATGTACTTAATGCCACTGTGCTGGACCCTTAGAAATGGTTAAGACGGTAAAGTTTTTGTTATTTGTTTTATTTTTTTAATTTATTTATATGTTTTTGCCTGCGTTGGGTGTTCATTGCTGCGCACGGGCTTTCTGTAGTTGCGGCGAGCGGGAGCTACTCTTCATTGTGGTGCGCGGGCCTCTCATTGCGGTGGCTTCTCTTGTTATGGAGCACGGGCTCTAGGCACGTGGGCTTCAGTAGTTGTGGCACATGGGCTTAGTAGTTGTGGCACGCAGGCTGTAGAGCACAGGCTCAGTAGTTGTGGCGCATGGGCTTAGTTGCTCCACAGCATGTGGGATCTTCCCAGACCAGGGCTCGAACCTGTGTCCCCTGCATTGGCAGGCAGATTCTTAACCACTGACCCACCAGGGGAGTCCTGTGTTATTTGTATTTTACTACAATTAGAAAATTTTAAAACTCAAACAGAGGAATTTACTTAGTCATTCCCCAGGTGGTGGACAGTCTTGCTTCTTCAAACGCTGTTGTGCTTGGTAAGTAAGTTCAGATTCACCTGTAGGGGAAATTCACACAAGATGATGGGCTGGGGTTTTTGTTTTTGTTTTTTTAATTTATTTATATTATTTATTTTTGGCTGTGTTGAGTCTTTGTTGCTGCACCCTGGCTTTCTCTAGTTGTGGCGAGCCAGGGCTTCTCATTGCGGTGGCTTCTCTGGTTGTGGAGCATGGGCTCTAGACACGCGGGCTCAGTAGTTGTGGCTCACGGACTCTAGAGCGCAGGCTCAGTGGTTGTGGCGCATGGGCCTAGTTGCTCCACGGCATGTGGGATCTTCCCAGACCAGGGCTTGAACCCGTGTCCCCTGCATTGGCTGGCAGATTCCTAACCACTGCGCCACCGGGGAAGTCTGATGGGCTGGTTAAACGACACATTTGTTTTCCTCCTAGAGTTGTACCCGCTGACACTCACCACCAACCTACGCGATTGCCAGGCCCCCTACACCCTCATCAGCGTAAGGAGCCTTCAGATTTTTTGCTCTTTGTCAGTTAGTGAAACACACTGTGGGGCCTCCGTCAGGCTGACCGGCATTCCCAGAATTCCCTTCCCAATGTGTTTTGGGTTAGGACCACAAGAGAGATTCCTGTGCAGGATTGGGAGGGCGGAAGGGAATTGGCAACCTCTTTTGTAAGTCACACTCCTTGTGGCACGCCTGCTGACCCAGCTCATCAAGCACCAGCGGAATCCAGGCAACTACTCCACCTCCTCCCAGTCCACCCTCAGTCCATTCTCCTGGGTCAGGTGTGTGACAAAGCAGTCCAGCTGCTACAAGAAACCTTCGTCGCCCTTGGCAACAAGAAGGGATGTGGGCTTCAGGCCATCCTCGTGGGCTCCAGTCAGCTCTGGATCCTCCCTCCACTTTCCATGCATCTTCCCTCCTGACTCTGCCTCATGGACCTCAGGCTGCAGCATCCCATGGGAGACAGTAGCCTTACAGGGACCCCTTGCCCAGTTCCCATGGTGTGGGCCCTGCTTCTTTGATGGAACTCTGCTAAATAAAGTATAAGTGTAAGCAAGAGAGTGCACTGCTCAGGGTACAGCTTGTGAGCATGCCCAGTGAACCACCACTCTGGTCACCCCTAACATTTTCTCTATCAGACACTGTCCTCTCCCTCCTCCTCAGGTCAACCACCAATTTCTCACCCCATAGGCGAGTTCTGCCTGGTTTGTCCTTCACACAGGTGGAATCCTAGAGTTTTTCTGAGTATTATTTCAGCTAATGAATTTGTTTATCCATTTCCCTGTTGAGGCGCTTTGGGGTGGTTTTCAGTTTGGAGCTATAATGGCTAGTGCTGTAAACATTCTTGTATGTGTCTTTTTTTTTTTTTTTTGCGGTATGCGGGCCTCTCACTGCTGTGGCCTCTCCCGTTGCGGAGCACAGGCTCCGGACGCGCAGGCTCACAGGCCATGGCTCACGGGCCCAGCCGCTCCGCGGCATGTGGGATCTTCCCGGACCGGGGCACGAACCCGTGTCCCCTGCATCGGCAGGCGGACTCTCTGCGCCACCAGGGAAGCCCGTATGTGTCTTTTGATGCACAGATGTGTTACCGAACCAAACGTGGGTCTGCTCGCCTTCATGCAGTAAAGCCAATCTACTGACACCAAGTTGTGCTGAAGGAAAGTGCAGCGTTTATTGCAAGACCAAGCAAGGAGTCTAGGTAGCTAATGCTCAGAAGGCCCGAACTCCCTGACGGCTTTCAGGAAAAGGTTTTATTTTATTATTAATTCATTTATTTATTTGGCTGCACCAGGTTTTAGTTGCAGTTTGCCAGCTCCTTAGTTGCAGCACGTGGACTCCTTAATTGTGGCATGCAGACTCTTAGTTGCAGCATGCATGTGGGATCTAGTTCCCTGACCAAGGATTGAACCTGGGTCCCCTGCATTGGGAGTGTGGATTCTTATCCACTGCGCCACCAGGGAAGTCCCTCAGGGAAAGGTTTTAAAGACAGGGTGAGGGAGGGAGGTTTCAGGGTGCGTGGTCAGGTCGTGGACATTTTTCTCATGGGTTGGTGGTGAGGTAATTGGGAGTCAACATCGTCATCCTTCTGGTTCCAACTGGTCTGGGGTCTATGTGCTAGTGGGCAGCATGCAGTTAACTTCTTCCACCTGGTGGGGGTTTTAGTATCTGCGAAATGGCTCAAAGGACATAGCTCAGAATATTATTTGTAGCCCTTGAGGAGTAACTGAAGGTCCTTGACTTTGTTTAATGGCTAAACTATTATTATTTTGTCTTGCTTGGCTATTCTCCTTTCTTTCTGTATTTGTCACTTCTCTGATTAAATGTATTCTCAGAAACTCAGGGAAGGCCTTGGAGACTAAAGTTTTTCTATAGACAGAGAGGCAGGCGGAGGACGTTGGAAGGAGCAGGGTCTATTCCAGGAAGGCCCCATAGGGTCCTGGTCAGTTACAGACATATGCATTTATATTGGGTAAGTTCCTAGGAGTAGCATTGCTGGGCATGAGGTAGGAGTGTGGTAGTTTTAGTAGGTAATATTGGTTTTCCAAAGTAGTTTTACCAGTTGATGTTCCCACCTGCAGCGAATGGCAATTCCATTTTGCCATATATTTTTATTTTTTAAAAAAAACAACCGCTGTATTTGTACTTTGTTTATAGAAGTGGAATGTTAGTGTGGGATCTTAGTTCCCCAACCAGGGGTCAAATCCATACCCCCTGCAGTGGAAGTGTGGAGTCTTAACCACTGGACTGCAAGGGAAGTCCCCATTTTGCCATATTTTTGCCAACACTTGGCATTGTTGGTCTGTTGGATTTTGGCTGTTCTGATGGGTATATGGTGGTAGCATATTGTGGATTTATTTTGCTTTTTTTTTGACAACTAGTGAAGCTGTGCACTTCTTTGTATGTTCATTGGCCATCCAGAGCTCCTCTTTTATGAGATGTGTTCACGTCTTTTGCCCATTTTCCGTCAGGTTATCTATCTAGAGCTCTCTAATTGATTTTTAGGAGTTCTTTATTCTGGGTAAGAGTTTATTGTCAGATATAAGCACTGCAGATGCTCTCGTATTCCATGGGTTGCCTTTTCACTATCTTAATGTCTTCTGTTGAACAGAAGTTCTTAATTTTTCTATAGGTCAGTTTATCCATTTTTTTCTTTTGCAGTTAGTACTTTTTGTGTCCTGTTTAAGAAACACGTGCCTTCTCCCAAGTCACAAAGCTGTTCTGTATTTTCCTATAAAAGTATTATTGTGTGATATTTCATAATTAGATCTGCCAACCATCTGGAAGAGTTTTGTGCACGGTGTGAGGTAGGAGTCAGGATACACATTTTTCATCTGGCTGTCTGATTGACTTAGCACTGTTTATTGAAACAGCATTCTTTTCCCATTGCACTGCCGTGTCTCCTCCGTCAAAGGTCAGGTGACTTTCTGTTCTGTCCCATTGCCCAGTTTATTTTTAAAATTTTATTTATTTATTTTTGGCTGCATTGGCTTTTCGTTGCTGCGTGGGCTCTCTCTAGTTACGGTGAGCGGGGGCTACTCTTCTTTGCAGTAAGCGGGCATCTCATTGTGGTTGCTTCTCTTGTTGCGGAACATGGGCTCTAGGCACACGGGCTTAAGTAGTTGTGGCGCATGGGCTCAGTAGTTGTGGCGCATGGGCTCAATAGTTGTGGCTCGCGGGCTCTAGAGCACAGGCTCAGTAGTTGTGACGCACGGGCTTAGTTGCTCCATGGCATGTGGGATCCTCCTGGACCAGGGATCGAACCTGTGTCCCCTGCATTGGCAGGTGGATTCTTAAACACTGCACCACCAGGGAAGCCCTGCCCAGTTTATTTTTGCACCAATACCAAATTGCCTTAATTACCATAGCTTGTTCATGACATCTGGTAATGTGAGTCCTCCTTTATGTTCTTTTTTTTTAAATTGGCCATATCTTTCCTTTTTTTTTAATATTTTATTTTTATTTATTTATTTGGCTGCACTGGGTCTTAGTTGCAGCATGCGGGATCTTTGTTGTGGCATGCAGGATCTTTTTCTTTAGCTGCAGCACATGGGATCTTTAGTTGTGGCATGCGGGATCTAGTTCCCTGCAGGGATCAAACCCAGGCCTCTTGCATTGGAAGCTTGGAGTCTTAACCACTGGACCACCAGGGAGGTCCCTCTCCTTCATGTTCTTCCTCAAGATTGCCTGGGCTAGTCCTGGTCCTTGGTGTTTCCATATGAATTTTAGAATCAGCTTGCCAATTTCCACACACACACACATACACGCACACAAACCTGTGAGGATTTTTATTAGGATTGCATTGGATTTATAGGTGAATGTGGGGAGAATTGGCATCTTCACAGCACTAAGCCTTCTAGTCCATGAATGTAGTATAATCCTCCATTTATTTATTCATTTTCTTCAAATTCTTCGGTTATATTTTGCAGTGTTCAGTGTAGAGGTCTTGCATACTTGTTAGTTTTACTTCTAGGCATGGATTTTTTTTAATGCTATTGTAACTGATTTCAGTTCAAAAAAGTGTTTTCTATTTGTGAATGATGTAGAAATATCATTGATTTTTGTATATTTTCCTTGATTCCAGTGATCTTGTTCAGTTCACTTAATTCTAACAGTTTACCTGTTAACTATCTACAAATATTGACAGTTTTATGTCCTCCTTTCCAATTATACCTTTTGTTCTTTTTTCTCACCTCATTGCCCTGGCAAGGACTTCTCTTTCAGTACGGAAAGGAAATGATGAAAGCTAGCAATGCATGTTTCCATCTCAAAAGGAATTGGTCTCAATCTCAAAAGGAAGGCTTGTATGTTTTACCATGAAGTATGATGTTTACTGTAGGGTTTTGTAGCCACAACTTATAAAATGAAGGAAGTTTTCTTCTATTCCTAGTTACTGAGAATTTTTATTGTGAAAGTTGGCAAGTTTTATCAAATGCTTTTCTGCATTTATTGAGATGGTGAATGATTTTTCTTCTTTATTCTATTAGCATGTTAATACCGTGAATTGCATTGCTTGATTTTGTAATGTTCAGCCAATCACGCATTCCCAGAATAAACCCCGATTGGTAGATGAATTTCTGTATATGAATTTGGCTTGCTCAGATTTCATTTAGGAATCTTGCATCTGTGCATGAATGAAATCACCCTCTACTTTTCTTTCATGAAGTTTCTTTGTCAGGTTTTGTTCTCAGGATTATGCTGGCCTTATTAAAAGTTGGGCAGTGTTTTCTCTGTTCTGTTCTCAGGAAGAGTTAGTGTAAGACTGGTGTTTTTTTGTTGCATCAGTGTTTGGAAGCGTTCACAGAGGAAGCCTTTGGGCTGGAGCCGTTTGCTTTGTCCCTGTGGATCTCATTGTTTTTTTCATTGGCGCATTTATCAGTGAGGTTGAGCAATTCTTTATATGTTGAAATGGCGATTTGTAGTTCTCTTTCTGTGGTCTAATGAGTCATATCCCCGTGCATCTTTCTAATGGATACTTGGTGTTTGATGTTAAATATTAAAGTAACCAGCCCCAGATCACATACTGAAACTGTCTTTCCACACGGTTTTCATTGGTCTTTTGAAATATTTTTCACATCAAAATTTAAAATTTTTATGTGTTCAAATTTCTTTTCTTTTTTTTTTTTTTAAATTTTTTGGCCACGCTGCATGGCATGTGGGATCTTAGTTCTCCGACCAAGGATCAAACCTGCCCCCTGCATTGGAAGGGCAGAGTCTTAACCACTGAACTGCCAGGGAAGTCCCAATTTATCCTTTCCTTAGTATGGCTTCTTTTTTTTTTTTTTTTAATTAATTAGGCTGCGCCAGGTCTTAGTTGTGGCACGTGGGATCTTTAGTTGGCTCACGCGAACTATTAGTTGCAGCAAGCAGGATCTAGTTCCCTGACCAGGGATCGAACCCAGGCCCCCTGTATTGGGAGTGTGGAGTCTTACCCACTGGACCACCAGGAAAGTCCCTTTAATGTGGCTTCTTGATTTTATGTCATGCCTAAAAAAGGACTTCCCTACTCTAAGAACATAAATAAAATTTTTTTCTCCCATTTTTTTTACAATATTTGTATGGTTTTATTTTTAACTCTTAAATCTTTGGTCCAACTGGCATTTAATTTGGTATAAATAAAAGGCCGGGGTCCCACTTTACTGTTTTCCAGGTGGCTACCCACTTGTTCTAATACTGATTGTCAGCAATTCATCTTTTTCCTACTGCTTTGAAATGCTCTTTTAACAGACAAAATCCCCATATATTTGCATTTCTTTGTGAACTTTGTGTTGTGGTTGATTGATTTCTGAGGTTTATTCATATGCTGTTTTAACCTACTGTATGTTTACAGTGTGTTTTTAAATGTGATGGCTTGGTTTACTTGAGTTTTTTTGTTTGTTTCACAAAAGCACTGATGATTCTGGACTGGCTGCCCAAGCATTTATTTTAGTTTTCCCATTTAGGCCTAAGATTCATCTCGAATTAATTTCTGTATATGGTATGAGGTAGGGGTCAAGACTCATTTTCTCCATCTGTGTCCCCAGTTTCCACCTCTGGCACTTACTCCACAGGGCCCTGGGAGCTTCAGTACATCAGTCCTCTCATTGTGAGATGGGCCTCATCATAGCTCCCTTTCATTAGGGAGAATTACGTGAATTAATACATGTAAAGCAATAGAGTAGCGCCTAGCCGTGGTCAGTGTCCAACAGATGTTACTGTTGTTTTGAGATATTTATTCATGTTAAGGGAATATCCATTTATTTCCATTTTATTCAGTGTTCTGTTGTTTTGTCTGTGGGTTTTTTGTTTTGTTTTTTTTTTTTAAATCAAGAATGAGTGTTGAGGGCTTCCCTGCTGGCGCAGTGGTTGAGAGTCCGCCTGCCGATGCAGGGGACACGGGTTCGTGCCCCGGTCCGGGAAGATCCCACATGCCGCGGAGCGGCTGGGCCCGTGAGCCATGGCCGCTGAGCCTGCGCGTCCGGAGCCTGTGCTCCACTACGGGAGAGGCCACAACAGTGAGAGGCCCGCGTACAGCAAAAAAAAAAAAAAAAAAAAAGAATGAGTGCTGAATTTTGTCAAATGCCTCTCCATGGAGAGGACTCCGTGATTTTTCTCCTCTGGTGAAAGGAGCACAAGTCCCTCTCATGGACATTCCCATCAGTAGTGGTGTTGGCCCCACCCGGACACCCTGTCCTTTTGAATGTGTTGCTTGGAGTCTCCTTGCTTGTATTTGTTTGAGGAGTTTTGTGTTGTTTCCCAAACACAACTGGCCTTTGGTGTGCTTTGCCAAGTTTGGGGCTAGTCCTATGCTGACTTCATAAAGTGAATGTGGAAATGTTCCTCCGGGCTCTACACTGTGGCGGCTTAACTGGCAAGACAGGCCTCTGATCCTAACGGCAGGACACACTTCGCCTGGGAAACTTTCCAGAAGGGCATTTGAGATAGACCAGTGTTCCTGCCACGTTCTCAGTTTTTTTTTGTGATCACTGACATGTCTAGACCTTTGCTCTTTCTTGGACCCGTTTGTCATTTATACTTAAGCTTGCCAGATTTAGCAAGTAAAAATAAAGCCTGCCCAATTAAATCTGAATTTCAGATAAGTGCCAATGTTTTTAGTGTGTGTTAAGTATCGCAATTCTACTTACATCATCCTAGAAAGAAAGTTATTTTGTCAAGTTTCCAAATTTATTTTTATTAAAATGAGTAATCTTTTCTAGTACTTCTAACTTCCTCTATAGCTTAGGTTATTTCCCCGTTCTCATTTCTTTTTTGTGTGTATTTACACGTCCTTCATTTTTACTAATTGGCTAGCTAATAGCTTATATATCTTTTTCAAAGATCTGTTCTTCTGACTTCAAGTTTATCAATTTCTGCTTCAGTTGTTACTAAATTCTTCCTCTTGCCTTCCTTACTGTTCTGGTTGTTCTTTTACTAACTTGGTATGTTAGATATTTTGTTTTGATTATTATTAATGTAACTATTTAAGGCAATATATTTTCCTCTGAGCCCTGCTTTAGCTATATTCTGTGGGGGCTGATCTGTATTGATGTGAATGTTATTTTGAAGATACCGCTTTGATTTCCTCTGTGTAACAAGATGTTTAAAGAGGCTGTAAGAGTCGCTAACTGGGCTGGGAATGCATCTTGGTTGGCATTACTTGTGGTCCAAGAGGGATGTGGGCAGGGGCCAGGCAAGTAACCTAGGGTGGGATGAGCAGGGAGCAAGAGGAATGGGCTTCCTCCAGGGGCCCCCAGAAGCCAAGGAGGGCTCTGTGTGGCCTCATGGCAGGATCAGGTATGCATTTTCCAAGGCTCATCACTGTCACGAGTAGGGAGTGGATCGAGGCTGTGGCAGCGGCAAGGAGGCAGAAAGGGATGAAGGGATGGAACCAAGGCCAAGCCACACATATGGAGGGAGAGGACTGGGTGACTATCATGGAGGGGGGAGAGGGGGGCACCAGAGAACTTCCGGCTGCCTCAGAGCTGGCTTCTGGTTGGGTGTATTGAGTCCGAGGTGCCTGTGGATCCCAGGTGCTCTGGAGGTGGGAGGTGGGCGGGTGAGTGGGTATGTGAGTCTGATGGTCCAGAAACCTGGGCTAGAGCCTGGGCGGGGACCCATCAGTTCACAAGTGGTAACTGAGGCTCCAGGGGACGGTGAGGGTCCCAGGGATGGCAGAGGGTGAGTCAGGAGTGCAGGGACACCGTTCTCATGCTCTGGGGATGCAGCTGGGAGGCACTGCGGCGAGGGTGTCTGTTGTCTGAAGGCCCTCGGTGTGTAGTGCTCTGTCCCAGCAGGCACAGGAGCAACACCCAACCCGTCCTGTGTGGCTGAACTCCAGGCAGAATGGGAGGTGATGGATCTGTAGTGGCGTCCTTCCAGGCGGAGGTACACCCCTGTGGGATGTTTGGGGTGAAACAGGAACTCCCAGTGCTCCCAGGACTCGGCATGGGGCAGGACCCCCCAGGGAGGGTGGCGCACTCAGGAGCTGGCAGAGCCATCCACGGTGGCTGGGGGCTCGCGGGTCTCAATCGGGGGTGGTTTGGTGACTGGCCGTGGGGGTGGGGTGACCCTGCACCTAGCAAGGGGAGGCCAGGGCTGCTGCTCCACTGCCTACAGTGCGTGGACAGCACCCCCGCGAAGAATGACTCACCCAAAACATCAACAGTGCTGAGGGTGAGAACATGTTGGAGTTGGGGGCTGGGGAGGGCTTAGGTCTCGCTTCATCCAGCCTTTTCCTGGCACGGAGGACAAGCTCCAGGACGGGCCTGAGCCAAGGGCCCCCAGGAGCCAGGGACAGGTGCCCCCAGGCCACACCCCTGCCTTCCTCCCAAAGGCGTGTGCGGAGCCCCAGCAAGTGTCCAGGGTGGCCTGGAGAAGGCCCAGCCCGTGTCTGGTTTCCCTGGCTCCGTGGTGGTGTGTGTGGAGGGCTGCAGCTCACTGCACGTGCTTTCTGAAGGTCCCCTCCCCACCTCGACCCTGAATCAGGCGTGGTGCAGCCTTTTCTTTAATCTTGGACTGGAAGATACACAGGTGGGGAATGGGGTTTCGGGGAGCGGGGGCCCAGTCCTGGGTGAGAGGCCTGGGGAGGTTGGAGGGGTCAGGGCAGGGCCACAGGGGCTCTGGGAGGGCAGGGCTCGGCCCCCACAGCCGTCCATCTGCTGGGCTGTCCCCACCTCTTGAAGCCCCAGGCTGACCGTCCAGCCAAGGGGTCCAGATTCTGCCGGACCAGGCTAGCCTGGACGTGTGCTGGGTGGGATCCCAGCTCTGGGGAGGGAGCAGCCTCTTTAGTAGCCTGAGGGCTCCCCACCCTTCCTGGGGTCCGCTGCGGCGTACACGCAGGCCCCGTCCTGGGACACGGCCTGGACCACGTTCAGGAAAACGGGCCTCTCGGTCTGGCTCTGGCCCCGGTACTGGAGCCCCTTCTTCACCTCCTGGAGAGGAGAGAAGGCTGGTCATGGAGGGGCTGGGACCCGGGCAGGGAGCTGAGGACCCTGGCCGAGGAGGCAGGACTGGCAGGGGCGGTCTGGGAGAGGACAGAGGGGCGCTGGACGCAGCCTTGTCTGCAGGCATGGAGTCTACGGCCTCCCACTCCAAAGGCCCCAGAGGAGAAGCCTGGGCTCCAGGGGATATGATAGGAGGACATCGCCTGGACTAGAAGGAAGCTGAGATGCAGGTTCACTTCTGTCCTGGATCAAGGACACCAGGGGCCTCAACGTGACAACCAAGGAGTCCAAGGGCTTCTGTGGAGAAGATAGCTTTCAACGTTTTGAGGACCTTGAAAGCAAAGTCTTCTAGAAGGCAGAGCTTGGGCCCTTTGGAGTCCCAGGTCACCCATACATAAGAAAGGCCCAGCTCAACATCTGGCTCCTGCCCTGGACAGGAGGGATGGCCCTGGTGCCAGCACTGTTGGCAGCTCAGGACCTGCCATCTCAACACCAGCATGAGAAGACGGGGGTCCCAGACTCTCCAGGGCCCCGCCCTGCTGGTGGAGGAGTCAGCTAGAGGCTTCTGAACACCCATGAGTCCAAGGACATGGACCCCAGGCCACAGGCACCAGCGGTCCCCAAGGGTGAGGCACTACGAGCACGGGCTGTAAAGGCTCAGGTCTGAGACGGTGAGTGTGTGGAATTGGAGGGCGTCAGGGCCCAGGTGTTGGTGTCTGAGCGCCCGAGTACCTTGCCTTGGGGCCTGGTCCCCACACTTGCCAGTCTGTGGCTCTTCACACAGATCCTGGCACGTGGAGACCTGTGTTACTCGGGCCCCGCATTCCCACTTAAGGCCAAGGACCCCCACCCACCAGGGCCCTCAGTTCCAGGTGTCCTGCAGTCCCCAGGACCAGGGCCTCCAGGACCTGAGCCATGGGTACGGCGAGGTCTCCAGGCGCTATGGCCTTGGGTGTGTCTCTGCCTGACGTGCTAATTACCTAGTGTCCTTAGGTTGGAAGGCCCAGCTCCTCACAGCCACAGCAGGACCTGTGGTCCTCGGAGACCATTCTTTAGCGTCGTAGTGGCCAAACTCCAAGGCCCTGAGGAACAAGGACCCTCCTGGCCTCAGGCCTGGGCCTTGGCTCTGAGGGCCCTTGGAGACTCAAGGTCTCCACCGAGTGCCTCAGATGTTCTCCATGGGAGGTCCTGACCTGTGTGGCCAACACTCTAACCTTCCAGGGAGCTGAGGGCCGTGGGCTCGGGGTTCTCTGGATTCCAGGCTGTCAGGTCCAAATTCTCAGAGTTGAGGTCCTTGGAGAATGGTGTTCACAGAGTAAAGACCTTCAGTCAAGGTCAAGGAGAAGGGCCTAAGAGAGCATCAAGTCCTCCTGCCACGGGGAGGACCCTGCACAGGGAGGGAGGGAGGCTGGGAGGGAGGGCCTCGGACTCTGAGAGTTTGGGCCTGACGGGCTGAGGTCCTTAGTCTCCAGGCCCAAAGACCAAGGTTCTCAGGACTACACACCCCCTTGGACTCAAGGCCCCTCACTCTGTGGTCCTCAAAATTCCAAGGGCCCTGGGAGGCGGCCTTGAGACCAGAGAAGCTCATAACAGGAAAGGCAGCTTTGATGACCTGGAACCCCAGCTGCTTGAATGGACCCTGGACATGAAGTTTGGAGTCTTGAAAAGCTGCTAGTCCTTTAAAGTGGGTCCTAGTGAGGGCATCTGCCAGCCCAGAGACCTTCCAAGGAGGCCAGCCATCTGCCCAGGAGGAGGGGAGGGGCTGGGAGGCCCACAAGAGAATTCAGCTCCTGGGCCTGCTTGTGTGGGGAACCAAGAACCCAGTGCCATGGAGGGAAATCCCTCTGCAGACTCCCAGGAATAATAGACTCCTTGAGAAATAAACCGGCAGATAAAAGCTGCAGATCGCACAAGGAAGCAGATCACCATGAGGGAGGGTCCGAGAGGCCTCAGCCGGGGAAAGTAGCTTCCGGATAGAATGGCCCAGAAAGAGGAGGGCCCAAGGTGCAGGGGAGCTCGTTCTGGGAGTCGTGTGAACAACACCCTGTCCCCTGCCGGGGAGACCAGCTGCCTGTTGCCTCCCCCATGGAGCTTCTCAACTCCTGGTGGCCCCCAAAGCCAAAGTGCACCGGGCACACTCAAAAGCTGAGGCCCCACCAGGGGCTCTGAAGGCAAGCGCTGAGGCGTCTGTCTGGCGGTCTCTCGGCCCACGGCCTCACCTGGCTGAAGCTGGGCTCGTACTCTACCCGGCCCTTGCTGTCCACGTGCAGGATGGGGGCTGCAATGGCAGCTTGCAGGTCAAGGCCCAGCCACAGCTTGTTCATGATGGCCTGTTTGGGGAGAGAAGGATGCAGGCAGGGAGGGAGGGAGGGGCACCAGCCACCCTCCCCAACCCCTCCTAGGACATGAAGACAACAGGGCCGCCCAGCAAGGGCACGTTCCATCCAGGAGCCCCCAGACTCACCTGGGCCACAGCAGAGATGATGAGCTCCCCGCCAGCCCCGCCGATCACCAGCTTCGACCCCTGGGCTGCGTTGACCAAGATGGAGGGGACCATGGATGAAGGGGGCCGCTCACCTGGAACTGGAGGCCGGACAGGTATCAGTGCAGCCTCGCTTCTGAGCCAGCGCCCCCCGGGGCCACCCCCTCCATCCCTGTCTCTGTGCTGGGCCTGCCCGGCCTTCCTGCCTTCCCTCGTCTCGCCCGGGGGCATTGTGCTCACCGGGAGGTGGGGTGACTCCGGAGCCCCGCCGGTGCCTCCAGCACAGGTCCAGGAGCTCGTTGTTGAGGAGGATGCCCGTGCGCGGTGAGTACACCATGGCTCCAAAGCTGTGGACAGAGGCAGAGCTGGGCGCAGGCCGTGGGCTCCCGACACACATGGGCTGCACCCCAGCGCTCCAGAAGCTCCTCGTTTTAGCAGCTGTCCCCCAGCATCCTGGAGCTGCTCTTCCCTCCCTGGCCCTGCCCCCAAAGATCCACCTTGTCCCCCACCACGGCATCCTCCTGCTTGTAAGGCCCGTCCTCATCCCGGCTCAGGGCCACCCCATCAGCAGCCTTTTCGGCCAGAGGTGTCAGGGTGTAGGACCCTTTTGACACAGGAGAGGGGAAAACAAGGTACCATTCGATGGACACAGCCAGGGAGGTGCTGGGAGGCCAGGCTGGGGGTGGAGGGCTGAGGTCTAGGGGGTGGAGTGGGGCCTGCCCGCCTGCCCCCGGCCTCACGTACGGCGTATTGATGGTGCTGGTGGCAGACACAGCGCTGCCATCCTCCCCCAGCACGGACACGTGGGCCGTGCCCATCCTGTGGCTCCAGGTCTCGGCCAGGCTGTAGTGGCTGAGCTGGTGGTCACCCCGGGTGTCGATCTGCTGGTGGATGTGCTGGGCCAGAGCCTCCCCCAGCAGGTCCTGGGAGGCGTTCTGGGGTGGGCAGACAGGTGACAGGGTCAGTGAGAGGCCAGGTGGAGTCACAGAGCAGAAGGTCCCCTAAGGGTGTCAGAGATGCAGCACCACCACTGCCTTCCCGTACCTGCCCCTCCGGGGCTCCCTTCAGTCCCCAGACTGCTGTACCCTCCCTGCTCTGGCCCACTGACAGGCCATCCGGTTCTAGAACCAACCATGTACACACCCCTCCAGCCTCACCCGCCAGGCTCTCAGGGTCTGTGGATAGAGCACCCGTCGGCCTGACCCTCCCTTCATGCTGAGCCCTGGGGCAGGGAAGGGGGCTCTCCACCAGCTCAGGGCACCTCACCTGGACCTCCGGGTGGCTTCGAGGGTCCCACAGCCGCCACCTCTGCCCGCTAGCAAACTTGAGCGTCTCCACGAGGTGATGGTACAAGTTCACCCTCCCCTCGGGCCTGGCCACTGACTCCGCGGAAAAGTTGAACCCTGGGGAGGGGGTGGGCGCAGGTGGGGGTCATCCTGTGTAGTGGGTTGAGAAAGATTTGTCCATGTCCTAATTCTCAGAACCTGTGAATACCTTATATGGAAAAAGAGTGAATATTACCTTGTATGGCAAATGTGTGATTAAATTAAGGATCTTGAGAGGAGCGGACTATCCTGGATTATCCGGGTGGGCGCTAAATGTAATCACATATATCCTTATAAAACAGACACAGAGAAGAGGGAGGCTGAAACTGCAGGGATGCAGCCACAAGCCTAGGAATGCTGGCAGACGCCAGAAGCTGGAAGAGGCAAAGAACAGATTCTCCCCCAGGCCCCCCGGAAGGAATGTGGCCCTGCAGGCACCCTGGTTTTGAACTTCTGGGCTCCAGAACTACGAGAGAATAAATTTCTGTTGTCTGAGCCACCAGGTTTTGGTAATTTGTGATACTTTGTTACGGCAGCCACAGGCTGCATCAGGCAGCCCCATCTCTGGACGCTGCCAGGATGCCTCCTGCTCCGCACAACCCCCTTGCAAGCTGCAATAGGCTGGGCCTCAGCCCTAGCTGCACACACTGGACCGGCAGCTCACCACCTGCAGAGCCACTGCACCTGTGCCCTGCGCCGGGGTCACCTGGGGGCACTTAGTGGGTAGATGTCTGCAGACTCTTCAGCAGAGCCCAGGCGTGGGCCACACCGGAGGCCAGCTCTAGAACACACCGTCCTGGCCCACTCCTCAGCCCAGTCTTCAGCATCTGAGGAGGGGGCTGAGCTGGAGGAGGCAGTGGCTACCCAGAGCCTGGCTGGGCCTGGAATTCAGTTCACGGGCGCCAGACCCCCTGGCTCCTGGGGGCCTCACCTTTGAGCACATTGAGGACAAAGCTGAGAATCGCGCCCCCTGCAGGCGGTGGCGGTGAGTACAGGGTGTAGTCTCCCAGGGGCACCTCCAGGGCGTCCACCACCTCAGGCCGGAATGATGCCAGGTCCTGCGGGGTCAGCAGGCTCCCTGGGGTGAGACAGAGGACTCCATGTACAGACGGGGAAACGAGGTGCAGAGTGTCAGCCAGGGACCTTGGTTTACACAGTGGGGGCCCCCCTCGTTCCCTAGCCTTCTAGGCTCAGAGGGGTGGTGCTGGGCCTGTGGGCAGTGGCCTCAGGGCTGGGGGATGGGTGGACAGAGGCCAGGGACGGGCAGGTTGGAGGGGAGAGTGGGAGAAGGTGGGGGAGGCAAGCTGGCCTCTGAGAGACTGAGGGTGGCCAACTCCAGGCCCAGGAGCAGCCACCGATAGCTCCCGTCCCGTGGCCCTAACCCTCAGGGTCCTGCTCCTCGGGGGCTTTGACTGCAAGGTCCCTGAGACCAGCAGTGGGCATGACTTGGGCAACGACCTCTCCAAGCCCTGGGAGCAGCTGGCCCCCTCTCAGGGCGAGGGGAGGGGAGGGGAGGGGAGGGCCGGACCCACCCTCAGCCCTGGCGCCCAGACCCCTCTTTCTCTGGCGGAACGGGGCTGTGGGGCCTCATGTGCTGACCTTCCTTGGCAACGTCCTCCAGCAACATCTGGCCCAGCCTCCCTGTGTAGAGGGCCTCTGCGCCTTCCGCAGCCACGGTCTCCAGGGTGGCGGCCAGCGCGGGCCACGGGAGTGGGTCATGAGGACTCAGGGGTTCTGTCCCATTGAAGAAGAGCTGCCTGGGGGGTGGGGGGCAGCCTCAGGGTGAGGCCAGGTCCTGGAGGGCAGCCACACTTCTGCAGGGACCCTACAGGGAGGGAGTCCTGGTCCGGAGTCCTGAGGGGCTGTGGTGGACATGGGGGCAGATTCTCCAGGATTGGGTGGGGCTGACACCCCTCATGTCTCTCATCACCCAGGCCCAGGGAGGACACGCCCCCCCCCCCACCACGCCAGCGTCCACCCAGGGCCTGACACCCGGCATTCCTCCTGGTCAGTGGGCTGCCCGGGTGGGCGAGTGGGATGGCCAAAGCCCTCCTGCCAGCCCAGAGAGAGTGGGTGGGGGGGGAGGGCAGGGCCCAAATCTGCACCCTGGGAGCCCCATCACTTTGGCATAAACTGTCTCTGGCCTGAGCCCTCTGATGAGGTTCTGCCACGTGGAACCGGAGGTCTCTGAGCTGCGACATAGCTCAGTGACATATTGGCCAGCCAGGGCCCCGGCCCCCAGAAGGTTGATCCGCTGGCTGGAGGAGGAGCTGAGGAGGGGCCCTGGGCCCCCATCGGAGCTCACCTCAGGGACGATGCGTGCAGAGAAGGGCGCAGGTAGCTGCTATGCAGGAAGCGGCTGAGGATGCGGGGCACGCGGAGGCCCCCCCGGAGCAGCGCGATGGTGGGCCTGAAGAGCTGCGCCCAGGGCAGGTGGCCGTGGCGGTGGTGGGCCTCAGCGTAGCCACGGAGCTCCCCAGGCACCCCGATCCACTGGGCACCTGCACGGCACGGGGGTCATGCCCCTGCCCCTGGGCCGCCCCCCTTGGCCCCCAGGGGCTGTCACTCCACTCTTGGCTGCCTGGCCCCCCAGCCGTGGCAGCCAGAGCGAGCCTTCTGGAGCCCACCTGGGACCACGGCCCTCCCCCCTCACACTCCTGTGCCTCCCCATTTCCCTCTGCACAAAGTCCATGGCCAGGCCTGTGGGGCCCAGAAAAACTGGCCCCATCCCCACCCCCCACCCCCAGCCCCCCAACCTGTCTCCACTGAACCCTCCGGGCCTTCAGCTGAGGTGGTCCCTCTGCTTGGATCGTCCCTCCCAACTCAGAGAGCCCTCCCCCGGGAAAACCCGGGGAGTCAGGACCTCCGCAGGGGCTCCCCATCCCCAGCTGCCACCCCTCAGTGCCAGGGTGGTTCAGCTGTCCATCAGGGGCGCTGCCCCTTCAGGGTGGGGGGTTCTGCTCAGCCCCAGTGGTCTGGTGGGGTGGGAGCGGGTGGCCCCTCTAGGGCCTCACCTGTGCCCAGAGGCTGGGCCTGCTTGCACTGGTCCAGCAGACCTGGGACGTGGCTGGCGGGTACCGTCTCCCTGGCGTTGATGACCTCCACCTTCCCTGGAGTTGGGCAGGGCGTGTGGGGTGTCAGGGGCACCCCGGTGGCTGCCAGGCCTCACTGCACACCAACAGTCCCCCTCAGACAGCCCTGGCCCTGCTCTCGACCTCAGTTTCTCTACCATGAACTGGCCTCTGCGCGGGTTTAGGCTTTGCAGAGGTTGGGGGGCACCAAGAGACTCAGGAAGGGGCGTGGGTAGACAGGGCAGGTCGGCCACACTCTCAGGTGGTCTAAAAGGACCTCACTGTTAGCACCTGTGGACGAGCCCATCCTCCCCACGGGCGTCCCGTATGGACTCACCTGTGGACGCATTGTAGATAGTGAAGATGACCCCTCCACCCAGGCCCATGCTCTGGGGGTTGACAACCCCGGTGCAGACCAGAGCCGCGATGGTGGCATCCACGGGTGAGCCGTGCTGCTGGAGGATGGCTCTAGGGAACACGGCACAGAGTAAGTGGCCTGGCTGCCCCGCGCTGGCCTCCTGACCTGGGCTGCTCTGCCAGCATTCACTGGGGAGTGGGGACAGGTGGGTGGTCTGCTTGCTGCCACCAAACCGCAGGTTAGTTTTGAGACCACACTGGGCTGCCCCCTCAAGCCCAGCCACTCACAGGTGTACAGCACTCTACAGATTGCAAATTGTGACGCCATTTACACTGCCCCTGGCTGTATATAAGGTTCTTCTCAGTTTACAAAGTGCTCCAGCTGCCATTATTCCCTAGGTCCTCCCAGCAGCAGCGGCTCATTCACAACAGGCAGAACCAGGCCCAGGCCAGCCCCTCCGTTCCTCCCGGCAGCGCCGGGAGCCTCGCCTGGCAGATGCCACTCCTCATCTCACTGGGGACACACTGGCCCAACCCCTTCAAGACTGGATTTTTTCAAGTCACCCCGGGATCCTGCCCTGCCATCAGGGCTTAGGGCTTGGGCTGATGGGTTCCACAGCCCCTCCCAGGGCCCCACGGTCTGTGGGAATGTTCTCAGGCCTCAGTCTCCCCACCTGTCCATGGGCAGCGAGGGGTGAACCCTTCAGCTCCTAGGTGCTGGTCAGACTGGCCTGTGCCGAGGAAATGCCCGTCTCCCTGGGGCACAGCCTTGCACAGCTCACTGGGGGCTGCCTCTTCCCTCACGGCCAGGATTCCTCCCCAGCACCTCAAGGTCACAGATGCGAAACCAAGGCCCGAAGAGGGGCTGGGCCTGGGTCCCCTTCCCCCACCACTGACCCCAGCACCTTCTCAGCTCAGGCACACTGATCCGACGACTCCATGCTGGGCTCACCCCTCCCCGGAGCCACGTATCCCTGCTCTGGGCCCACACGTGGGCACACATGGGGGCCACATGGACACAGGTAATCTTGGAATGGGAAAGAGGGCACAAAGACAGAAGTATGAAAGAACTAAGATTCTACATCCAGGCACAGAGACACGCACATTTTAATTAGAATAAAACACCATAAACAAAGAAAAAAGACAAACTGGAAAAAACTAATTTAAATTCCCATCACAAAGGCCGCATCTCACTTGACCTCGGAAGTGCTCTCCGCACTAGGCTTTCAGGACCCCCACCTACCACACTCCGGTTTTCCTCCCACCACCCCAACCTCAAGATGTTAGAAGCCCCAGGCTCAGTCCTCGGTCCTGGTACATCTATGTCCTCCCCCAGATGAGCTGATCCAGGCTCAGGGCTTAAAATGCAACCTCTGTGCTGATGACCCCCAAATTTGATCTCCCCTAAACTCCAGGCACTTATCCCCAGCCATCCACAGGCTACCTCCCCTAGGCATCTAAGAGGTATTTCACTCTTGACATGACCTAAACTGCACTTTTTCCTTCCCTCCCACCTCTGCCCCCAAAACTGCTCCTTTGTTAGTCATCATGATCCTAGAAAAGGACACAACCATTCACCCTCAGGCTATAAACCTCAGAGTCGTCCTTGATTGGTCACTTTCTTTCATCCCCATATCCAATGGCCAATCCTGCCTGTTAGTTATACCTCCAAAACACACCTAGATTCCAATCCTTTCTCATCACCTCCTCCACCACACCACCACCCTGGTCTAAGCCACCAGCATCTCTCACCTGGGTTACTGTAACAGTCTCCTATCTGGTCCCCTGCATCTGCCTTGCTCCCATAGGTTTATTAAAAAAATAATCTGTTAACATGTAAAGCAGACATCCTAGTAATGAAAGACTAAACAATTCAGACCAAACTTCCACAGACAACTAGAAAAGCCAGACAAATAGAAAACATCTGCTCAAAGGTGTCACAAGCAGGAGAGAAATACAGGCCTCCGAGTGAGAGGAGCCTGGCTTTTGGAGCCGCTTTTCCCCTCCAGACGACTGCCAGTCCTGGAAGAGGAGGCTGAACGGCCAAGCAGGGCTTCTGACATCCTCAGAAGAGGATCTTGCTGTGGTTTATGTCAAAGAGTGTTTTTCCTGTGTTTTCCTCTAAGTTTTTTTTTTTTTTTTTTTTTTTTTTTTTTTGCGGTACGCGGGCCTCTCACTGTTGTGGCCTCTCCTGTTGCGGAGCACAGGCTCTGGACGCGCAGGCTCAGCGGCCGTGGCTCACGGGCGCAGCCGCTCTGCGGCATGTGGGATCTTCCCGGACCGGAGCATGAACCCGTGTCCCCTGCATCGGCAGGTGGACTCTCAACCACTGTGCCACCAGGGAAGCCCGTTCCTCTAAGAGTTTTATAGTGTCTGGTCTTACATTTAAGTCTTTAATCCATTTGGAGTTTATTTTTGTGTATGGTGTTAGGGAGTGTTCTAATTTCATTCTTTTACATGTAGTTGTCCAGTTTTCCCAGCACCACTTATTGAAGAGGCTGTCTTTTCTCCATTGTATGTTCTTGCCTCCTTTGTCATAAATTAGGTGCCCATATGTGTGTGGGTTTATCTCTGGGCATTCTATACTGTACCACTGATCTATATTTCTGTTTTTGTGCCAGTACCATACTGTCTTGATTACTGTAGCTTTGTGGTATGGTTTGAAGTTGGGACGCCTGATTCCTCCAAATCCGTTTTTCTTTCTCAAGATTGCTTTGGCTATTTGGGGTCTTTTGTGTTTCCATACGAATTGTAAGATTTTTTGTTCTAATTCTGTGAAGAATGCCATTGGTAGTTTGATAGGGATTGCATTGAATCTGTAGATTGCTTTGGGTAGTATAGTCATTTTCACAATATTGATTCTTCCAATCCAAGAACATGGTATATTTCTCCATCTGTTTATGTCATCTTTGATTTCTTTCATCAGTGTTTTATAGTTTTGTGAGTACAAGTCTTTCGCCTTAGGCAGGTTTATTCCTGGGTATTATATGTTTTGGCAATGGTAAATGGGAGTGTTTCCTTAATTTCTCTTCCTAATTTTTCATTGTTGGTGTATAGGAACACCAGAGATTTCTGTGCATATAGGCCTCAAATTACTTCTAAACAGTTTTAACAATCTTTATACACGCTCGTTAGTGCTCAATTAAAAAGGACTAAGCTGGGGCTTCCCTGGTGGCGCAGTGGTTAAGAGTCCGCCTGCCAATGCAGGGGACGCGGGTTTCTGCCCTGGTCCAGGAGGATCCCACATGCCGTGGAGCGGCTAGGCCTGTGAGCCATGGCTGCCGAGCCTGTGCGTCCGGAAGCCTGTGCTCCGCAATGGGAGAGGCCACAACAGTGAGAGGCCCGCGCGTACCGCAAAAAAAAAAAAAAAAAAAAAAAGATTAATATAATTATAACCATTATAACAAACATATAAACCTTTCTCAGTATCAAAAATTATATCAGAAAGAGAAAATAAGAGATATATTTTGCAAAAAACAAATAATTTTAAAAGAAATAAAGAGAAAAAAGAAAAGAAAAAATATATATATATACACACATACACATATGCATTTGAAAAAAGAGAAAAGAAACACAGGAAAAATAAATCCAAAACAAATGAAAATGATTTCCTCTAAAAGAGAGAATAGGAACAGAATAAAGGTCATATGGATGAGAGTGAGACTTTTGAGAATACCTTTTTATACAGTTCTGACTTGTATTCAGAAAGAAAATTAAACAGAAAGGATGAAAAAGAAAACCCTGAAATTGAATTTTAATTGAAAAAAAACTAAGCTAATAGTATATTGAACTGTTAACATAATCACACAGGAAAAAGAACTTAATTAACTGCACATCTTTCATGGGATATATCTTAAGGACCAAAAAAACCTCTGCAAAGACATCTTGAATTTTCTCTAGTAGATTCATTGTTCATAGTGTATTGTTGAAGTAATTCTGAAACTTTTTTGTGAGCACCTGGGGATACAGCAAGTAAGTAAATATATGGACATTGCTGGGAACTTCTCATAGTTGCAGAGACAAGATGGGATGGAGAAAGATGCAGAAGACCCCATCGTAGTGGATTTGAACTGGAGGTGTCAGAGATTTTACATTTTTTCTTGTTCTATGCACTGATACTACCTAGAAGCAATGGCATCCCAATAATAATGAACCCTCTTAGCATCCAGATTTTCATTTCTAAAATACCATTCTCTACCAATTCCTGATTTCAGGTCTGAGGGAATATACGAATAGATCCTGGAACATTTTGTGTACAAGTCAAGAAAATTCTCTAAGACTGATGGATTCTTGTAAAAGAACATAGATGCTGGCTTAAAGGGGCTCTCACTGGTCAAATTTGTGACAATTTGAGCATCAGAAAAAGTAAAGTGATGGATTATAACATAGTGAACTAAAATAATCCATGAGTCAATAGTAATACTCAAGAATATCTGGGTTGGGGAAGGGGGATCTTTTTTACAGAAGAATGCCAGCCAATGAGTGGTGAAGAAATGACTAGTTTAGAAATCGCCTTTTTGCAAACACAAATGTATCTGTTGAGATGATGATAAAAATCGATGCTAAAACATGGGATAAACGTTGTTTGAGAAAAGGATATTCGCCTGGTCTCAAAGTATCAAACCCTATGTTACTAATTTAATAGGGAAATGGTACCCCGTACAATGGAGAGATCTGGAAGACACCACCTTTATGAAGTGATCCAACTTGGCATCACAATGATGAGAGGGTCTGACACTGTGTTCCCTCTTGTGTGATACAACGGGAAGGCAAAATACCTATCTTACATTGTGTTTAACCTGAATCTGATCGTAAATAAATTATAAAAACAAACCAAGGTTGTAAAGAAAGACTGATACAACTGAACCGACTTCTTTAATGTCACAGAATATCAACTTTTTTTTTTTTTTTAAAGCAGGGGATTATTCTAGATTAAAGAAGACTAGAGAAACATGACAATCACTGGATACTGGATCTAAAAAGAAAGATGGGTTGGGGGTGGGGGTGGGATGAATTGGGAGATTGGGATTGACATATAAACACTAATATGTATGAAATAGATAACTAATAAGAACCTGCTGTATAAAAAAATGAAATAAAATTCAAATTAAAAGATGAAAGAGAAAAGAAAGAAAGGAAGGAAGGAAGGAAGGAAGAAAGAAAGAAAAGAAAGAAAGAAAGAAAGAAAGAAAAGAAAGAAAGAAAGATAGATTGGGTCAATTGGAAAATTTTTGAATTGGACTAGGTATTAGGTACTATAATTTTACCAAGGTTAAATTTCTTGAGTGTGATAATGGTATTAAGGTTATATAGGAGAATAATCTTATTCTTAATAGATACATGTTTGAAATATTTAGGGATAAAGTGTCATGATAAATGCAACTTATTTTCCAAATATGTGGAAAGATAGATATATGGAGAGTGAGAGAGCACGAGAAAGAGACAGCGAGACAATGTGGCAAAGTATGAACAACTGGTGAACCTAAGTGAAGTGTATATGGGTATTCTTTCCATTTTTCTGTGGGTGTAAAACTTTTTCAAAATAAAAATATGAACATTTAGGGGAAGAACAACAAAAAACTTGTGGAATGCAGCTAAGCCAAACTTTGAGGGAAAATTATAGCTTTAAGTGCATGTACTAGAAAAGACTTTAAAGATCAATCATCTATGTATCCACCTTATAATTTGTTTTTCCCAAAATGTATCTCAAGATGAATATTTTTTAAAAAGCAACTTAAACTCAATGGAAGGAGGAGAAAAGAGCCAAGATAAAAGTAGAAACTAATGAAAGAGGAAATAAATGCATCATAAAGAAAATCAACAAAGCCAAAAGTTGGTTCTTCCAAAATACAATAAAATTGATAAAACCCTTATCAAGACTGATCAAGAATGATAAGAGAAAACGCTAGTTACCAATATCAAGAATGAAAAATGGGGGCTTCCCTGGTGGCGTAGTAGTTGAGAATCTGCCTGCTAATGCAGGGGACACGGGTTTGAGCCCTGGTCTGGGAGGATCCCACATGCTGTGTAGCAACTAGGCCCGTGAGCCACAACTACTGAGCCTGCGCGTCTGGAGCCTGTGCTCCGCCACAGAGAGGCCGCGATAGTGAGAGGCCCGTGCACCACGATGAAGAGTGGCCCCCGCTTGCCACAACTAGAGAAAGCCCTCGCACAGAAACTAAGACCCAACACAGCAAAAATAAATAAATTAATTAATAAACTACCCCCAACATCTAAAAAAAAAGAAATAGAAAAAGGGGCCTCATTACAGACTCTGGACATTAAGAGGATAATAATGAGAGGACGTTATAAACAATTATATGCCAACACATGACAACTTGCACAAACTGGACAAATTCCTTGGAAAGAACTTACCAAAACTGACTCAAGAAAAAATAAAAACTTGAAAGTCTTATACTTGTTAAAGAAACAGAATCTGTTATTTAAAACCTTCACATGCACACAAAGAACTCAGGCTCAGAAGATTAACCAGTAAATTCTTCCAAACGTTTAAGGAGGAAATAACACCAATCTTAAGAACAAGAAACAACAACAACACAAAACCTATTCTTGCAGACTATGGAAAAGGAGAGGACATTTCCTAGCTCTTTTTATGAGACCAGTGTAACCTTGACACCAACACCTGACAAGGACATGAGAAGAAAGGAAAATTACAGACCAGTACCTCTCATGAATATGAAGAAAAAAATCCTAAACAAAATATTAGCAAATCAAACTTAGGGATAAATAAAAATGATATTAAATCATGAACAAGCTGGGCTCCTTCCAGGAATGCAAGGGCAGTTTAACATTTATTGCATTTTTTTTTTTTTTGGCCGTGACACCCGCGGCATATGAGATCTTAGTTCCCCATCCAGGGATCGAACCCCCGCCCTCTGTATTGCAAGTGTGGGGCCTTAACCACTGGACTCCCAGGGAAGTCCCACTGCACTTTTTTAAAGGGAGAAAAATCATTTGATCGTCTTGATAATGCAGAAAATGCATTTGATATACATTTGACAGAAAGATGGGCAAAAGATTTTAACAGAAATTTCACAGACGAGGATACCCACAATGACCAATAATCACTTCCAATCCCTCAGCATTAGGTGTGGAGTTATTGTCTATCTCCCCCTACTACGAAGGCAAGAGCCTCGACCATCTGGTTACCACTGTGACTCCAGGACAATGGCTGGCAGGTGGCAGGTGCTGCAGGTAGCCAAGCATCACACACCTTCACGCATCCACGATGCCTGCCAACATGTACCACGAACACGGTCATGTCAACAGGCAGGATGGTACGCGCTCGGGGCCACCTGGGTTGGGGTTCCTACTCACCAGGCACGTGCCTCACCCTCCCTGAGCCTGGGTCTCCTCAGCTGTGAAGGGGCCAGTTGTGGCCAGCAGAGAGCTGCGGTGCAGAGCAGTCACACTTCTCTCACCTGCCTGTCCCCAAGGAGCTGGAAGGCTGCTGTCACATACACACTCGGACACGCACGCTCACACGTGTGTATGCATGATGCCCAGGTATACAGGCTGTTTCCTCCTGAACCCCAGAGGGTTGGAAGTGCAGTAATTTCCCGGTGAGCCAACCGGGAGTCCAGAGAGCCACTAGGGTCACAAGGGCTGGGAGGGGAGGAAGGGTGACATCACACCATAATCCCGTGAGCCTTCCCCACAGCAGGGTCCCCTGTTGAGATGCCGACCACATCCAGACCAAGCCACTGTTACAACAGGCCAGGGACACCTCCTCTGGGCTGCGTGCGCTCCGTGACAGAGGTGCCAACACGAGCCCCATTTCACAGGTGGGGAAACCGAGGCTTGTCCAGAGTCCCCATTCTCCTCTGCACCCAGGGCATGACCCACAGGCCGACTCCTGAATGGGTCTGAAGCAGCTGACAAGACCCAACCTGCAGGGCCCAGCCCCTCCCCACCCCTGACTCCAGGGCCCCACAGGACAAGCACCCTGGGCCCCCCGCCGGCTCCCTCTACAACTACCCACATGGCCACTGAAGCTCTGGCCTTTACAATCCGAGCCCAGGGGCTGGGCAGGCTGGAATCCTGGGTGGAGGGTGGGGACCCTGGGAAGACTCCACCCTCCAACAACCCCGGAGAGATTCCCCCTCTGCAGGGGCAGCAGAGCAGGACAGTCCCAGCTGGGCCCGCTCATGCTGTGACACCCAGCTGGTCCCTTCTGTGCAGGCCTAGTTTCCTCTAAGTCAAGTGGAACTATGAACCCTCCGCTCAGGATCCTGCGTGGCATTTCCGAGTGATCACAGCAGACAGACATCACAGAGCCTAAAAATCACCACTAACTCTGGTCTCCCTAGAAGGCAAGCACTCACGTGGAGCCTTGGAACTCCCAGTTTGAACGTGAGCCTAACACACTGGCATCACGCAGGATGGGACGGGCCTCGTTGTCACCGTGCTTCTATCGTGTGTACACTAGGCTCGGAGCCGGATCCTCCCCCAGGGGCTCTGGCTGCTGCAGGAGTCCCAGCCCCACTGAGAGAACCCAGAGCTCACAGGGTGGAAGGAGGTGGGGTCTAGGAGGCCCTTTCAGGATCTCCCCAGCCCTGCCAGATGGTGTGAGCCTCTGTCCCACAGCAGCTGTGGCAGCTCCAGGCTCTCTCCCACCCCTGGTTTCTTAGAACAAGAACAGGAAGTGGAACGCCGAGGACATGAAACACTTGGGGGGAACCACATCTGCTCACCTCACCAGCGAGGGTTGCAGAGCAGAGACCCCAACCCCCGGCCCTCCAAAACCCCCAACAAAGACTTGGGGAGACACAACAGGCCCGGAACCCCCTCGCAGATCCGTGGCAGCAGCCCCCCACCCCTGGGGGCCGCGTCCCCATCAGTGGTCTCTGGGTCTGAAGCCCCGACTTGTTTGCATCCTTGCAAATATGGGCTCAGGGGGCGCAGCGCCTCTGCAGTTCTCAGAGCATTGAGAGGGGTCATTCCCCTCCCGGCCCCTGGGAGCCCTCTGGGAAGACCAAGCAGTCTGCCCCCAACTTGTCCCTGTCATCCTAGAGGGAGCCCTGAGGGAGGGGACAAGTCCTCTTTGGTTTACAAAGCACTCCTGATTCTGACAATGGCCCTTGAGGCAGATATTCCGGGAAGCAGACTGAGCCGGCAGGGAGGGGGCTGCTAGCCCAGGCTCCCACAAGCCCAGAGTGGGGCAGGGGCCAGGAGGGGTGTCCTACGCATCCTGTCATGGCAGGCAGCGGAAGCCTCCCGTGGGCTGGGCTTCCTGGAAGAGCGTTGGAAAACATCAGTTGGGGCCCCTCTCCACAGCCCCCCTGCCCCGGCCCACCGAACATCAGTCACTCTGCCTGCCACTGGCCTGGCCCCAAGCCTTGACACGCAGAGGGGAGGCCGCAGGGGACATGATGCCATCAGAGGCCAGTTTTCCAGGGCCAGGAGGGGAGCCTGGTCCCGGCAGGCAGTCCTCACATATGGAGCCCCTGAACCCCCTCACCCATGTCCCTGGGGAAAGACCCCAGCCTTGGAAAACTGCCAGGGCTTCTCTGAAGGGGCCGGGACCAGACAAGCAACACTGTAGCAGTGCCCTCGCTGGGCCTCCCAAGCCCCGGAGCTAGGACCAGCCTCACACACCACCTCTGCTCTGCCCACACTGTTGTTACCCTGTGCACACCTGCTACCTGGTCTGTGCAAGGGCCCTGAGGCTGCTTCCTTACTGGAGCCCAAACCCACACGACCCCCACATGGCAACATGCACACACGTGTGCCTTCTCCACACTCTCGCCACTGGTCACAAAGTCTCTGGGAGGGGTCAGCGCCAAGGGCCACCCAGTTCCCACCCACTTCCTACTCACCGTCCAATGTCCGAGCAGATCTTAGAGTCTGCAGCAACCGCAGCATGGGCAAAGGCCTGGGGGCCACAGTGGACACGGTGCCAAGAGACGACCACGATAGGCACGATGATGGCCAGCGCCAGCCCCAGCCCCAGCAGGACCATGCTGACCGTGGCTCCGTGTCCCTGGGCCATGGCTCTGTGGCCCAGGGGGAGAGAGGAGGTAAGTGGGCACACACGCCAGTGGGCGGAGAGATACAGAGAGACAGGTGGATGAATGGACAAGATGAGCAGATGGGCTCACAGATGATGGGACAGATGGACAAATAGACTGGAGCCAGAGACAAACAAAATGGATTGACAGCCAGATGGCTGGACAGAGAAGGAAGGTCAGATGGACAAGTGGACAGAGTCAGGATTACAGATAGATAGACAGACAGGTTTCCAGGAGAACAGCGGGCAGCCAGGCGGACAGGTGGGAATGTGGACGGGCGGCTGGCAGCGGGGCTGCTGCCTTCCTCCAGCGCCCACCTCAGAGGCGGAGCTGGCCACCCGCCTGGACTTCCAGTTTTCAGCCCGTCTTGGCCCTGGCAAGACGCCAGGCAGCAGGGTGTCTGTGGGGAGTTTTTCCTGCCAGAGAGGAGTCAGCGGCTGCCGTTAACTCCCTCACTGCTGTTCCCACTGCTTGTCCCCTGAAAGCCTCGGTACAATCACCCCTCCCACCGGTTGCCAACGCCCAGGGCTACCCTGTCCTGTCCTGTGTGTGTGAGGACTTGGTGCCTGCTTGGCTTC
This sequence comes from Globicephala melas, assembly GCF_963455315.2. Lineage (NCBI taxonomy): Eukaryota > Metazoa > Chordata > Mammalia > Artiodactyla > Delphinidae > Globicephala > Globicephala melas. The sequence continues at coordinate 64,532,696 of NC_083326.1, forward strand.
CCAGGGGAAGCTGGGGTGCGGGGCTCCCAGGACCCTCCCCCTGGATCAGGCTCAGTGGGGCAGAGGGCCAGGGCAGAACTCCAACTCACCTCCTCTTCATGGGGCCCCGCCCAGCCGCAGCTCACCGCAGCATCCTCAGAGCCAGAGGACACTGGGGCTGAAGGGGACCAGAGGCAGACACAGGGGGACCCAAGGCAATGTCAATCAGGACCCGAGTTCAAGTCCCAGCTCAGCTGAAGCCAGGGCAGGGGGGGTGGCCAGGGGTGACCAAGAGGGGACTTGGCTTCCCTGCCTGCTCAGGGGAGGCGACTGGAACACCAAATACCTAGGACAAGACTTCTGGGTGGGGAATGAAGACAGGGCCTGCGTCCAGCCCTTGGCACACAGTGCCCACCGGACTGTCCACCCCCGGGGCCTGCTGTCCCAGAAATGCCACTGGGCCTCAGGGAGCGGGCTTCCCTTCCACCTGCATCTCTGCCCATCCCTGGTGGAATGTCTGCTTCCCTCTTCCTGAGCTGACAGCACCTCCTCTCCTGGGGGCACCGGCCTGCACCCTGCCCTGCCCAAGCCTCAGGGTGCCCAGCTGGGAGGTGGCTGGGAGAGTGGGGGCTCCCTGAGGTGCCCCCTTTGACAAGACTCAGCAAGGCCCAGGGTGCAGGGGCTGGACTCCCACCCCCAGAGCCCCCACATTCTCCCAGCTTCCTTTCCAGCTGAGCTTTGCCCTCCCCAGGTCTCTTTACCCCTTCTGGCACAGCAGAGAAACTGAGGCACGTGCCCGCACTGCACAGAGCCTGCCAGGCCCCCCTGTCCGAAGCCCCTGCCAGCCTGATCTGGAGGGGCTACTGGGGCACCCTTGGGGGGTGGGGAGGGCTGCGGTCACCTCCCACCACCCCCACCGGACCCCCAAACCACAGTGACATTGCTCAACCAGGAACCAGAGTGCATTCCTGGGCCAGGGCCAGCCCGGGAGGCAGAGGAAGCAGGGACAGAGAGGTCAGCGGGGTCAGGGTGGAACAATGGCCCCTCTCTCCCCAACTTTCCTGGTCAGGCAGAGGCCAGGATGCAGGGACTGCTAGAGCGAAGGCCCAGGGAAGGAACAGGCATTGTGCTGGGCTGGCCAGAAGTGTGATCAGGGAGGCACAGCCAGAAAGGGCCCTGGACATCCGTGTCCAGGAGATGAGGGGCGGGAAAGAGAGGGGAAGCCAAGTCTCCAGGCCCCAGGGGGGAGCTGAACCCCATAACGGCTGGGGAACTGGTGTGCACCCCGTCCACGTGCTGGGGCCCAGGGAGTTCCAGGCCAGCCCCCACCTCCGCTGGAGCAAGGCCCGCCCCTCAGGCCTCAGTCTTCTCCCCTTTCCTCTGGGGCTAAAATGAGGGCTGAGGAGAGACCTGCCCACCCCACCAGCTCAGCCTCCATCTTGTGCCCCCATCCCCCAGGGACCCCAAAGATGCCACCCTCCAGGGCTCAAGGCTCAGACATGGGGGCACTCTGCAGACCAACACCCTGCTTCCCTGTGGGCACTTTGGAAGCATCAGGATTTTCTGCCTCATGAAGGAGAACCCAAACCTGGGCTCTCCTAGCCCTGTGCCCCTGACCTCAGAGGCCCCCACTGGTGCTCACTAGGCAGCGGGACGTCTTGCTGTCGTGCTGGGACCCCCTCACCCCTGCCCGCCTCCCCAGGTCTTTCCCAGCACCTCACCTTGGGCGTTACAACTGTGTATAAAGGATGAGTTAGGAGGCCCTGAGGGAGGGAGGGGCTGGCCCCGGTGGGGGAGGCTGGGTGCTGCGTCTTGTGGTTCTCCCCCACCCAGAGCCACCCTCCCTGGGGTGCTGGCCCAAGCCCTGACCCCTAGGGATTTGGCGACCTCTTCCAGTTCATGGATCCCTGAGAACCGGGCCTCCTTCTGGAATGGATCACAGCTTGGGTTTCACTCTGGGTTTCTGCTTGGAAAGCCCCCTGGGCCTGGCCCTGACCAACATGTTTTGCTCCAGCCTCTTGCCCAATCCCACCCCCACCCAGACCTCAGCTTCACCTCAGTGTGTGCTGGTTATGGTGAGGCTGGACACCCGCCGGGCTGAAGAGGTACCAGGGCTCCCAGGAGGAAACGCCGGGGCCATGCGCCCCCTGGTGGCTCACACTGGGAAGTGCTGCTGCCCAGCCCAGGGAAGAAGTGGCCTGGCTCTCGTCGTGGGGCTCAGGGTGACGAAGAACAGTGCTTGGCATGGCCCACCCTGGGCCCCCACCCCAGCCCTGCACCCCCAACTCCCGCCCCGTTCCAGTGAAAATGCTGAGGCTGGCTCCAGTGCCTGAGCTGTCCAGACCTCTGAATCCCTTCTCTCCATCCTTCCCTGCCAGGTGGCCCCACTTCACACAGGATGCTGAGGCCCAGGGAATTGGGAGCTGGCCGGCAAGACCGCCCAGAGCCTGGCACTGCAGCCCCCATTTATTGCACTGCTTTGCCGCTCACAGGGGAAGCATGTCCCCCAAAGTCCCACTCCCAGCCCCCCACCCCCAGCGGACATCTCATCCCTGGGCTGCTGGTCCACCTTGCCTGCCTGAGTACTCAGTAGCCCGCAGGCTCCCCGCCTTTCCTGGAGTCTGAGGCAGCTGCCCAGCCACCAGCTGTGCGGACAATGGCCTGTACCACAGCAATGAAGGTAGAAGTGACCTCGGTGTGGTGGTGCCGGGTCTTCAGGGCTGCAGCCACTGCCTGGGGGTGAGAGGGAGAGGGAGGCCTCAACGGGGGCCCAAGACACCATCTGAACCACACCTGTGTGGGCATGGCTTCCAAAGACACCGGTGGCGCCATTTCTGTCTGAGTGGCCACGAAGAGCAAGTTGGGGGCAGCGGGGCCGACTGGGTCTCATCGGAGCAGGTGGCCTGGCCCTCAGAGCATGGGGTGCAAAGTGGCCCAGGCAGCGGACAGCAGCCATCGTCCACTCCGCAATGACACAGGAGACCCAGGCCCTGTTCCAGGATTCCCAGGGGCCCCCACTGTGACTCAGCACCCCCCCAACCTGGTCAATGTCCTTCTCCAGCGTCGTGGTGTTGGGCAAAAGCTGGTTGTGCAGCCGGGGCTCCTCCACTGCCTGCTTCACATCGTAGCCGAACCACAGGCTGTGGATGATGGCCTGCGGATGAGGGGATGGGGTCAGTGTAGCCCAGCGGGCAAGGGGCTGCGGGCACAGGCAGGTGGCACATACCAGTGCGGTGGACGTGGTGATCTGCGTGCCCCCAGAGGCACCCACCACCATGCGGACCTGGCCGTCCTGACCCACGATGATCGCCGGGCACATGGACGAGAGCGGCTGTTTCCCTGCAGCCGGCCGGTGGGAGGGAGGGGACAGAGGAGCTGGTCAGCTGCCTGCTGGGACACCAGCCCCCTCCTCACCCAAGCCCTGTGCCCACACCTGGCGTGATGAAGTTGGCCGGTGAGGGGGGCACCCCGAACTTGTTGATGATGTTGGGGGAGCTGAAGTCATCCATCTCATCGTTGAACAGGATCCCATTGGCCCGTGACAGCACCTTGGAACCGAAGCTGCAGACCAGCTGGGTCAGAGAGCTGTGCCCACCCCTGCCCCGTCCCACCAGCCCCACGTGCCCACCAAAGTGCCAACACGCTCCCTGGGGAGTTGGGGGCAAGCACTCTACCAACGTGGAGCCCCCCTTCTAGGACACGCAGGCAGCCCCGGCCCACCCAGCCACCCAGCAGCCCTACTAGAGGTTGATGGTGCTGGTGGCCGACACAGCACTGCCATCCTCTGAGACCACGGACAGGTGGGCGGTGCCCCCGTCACCCGGCGTGTAGAACTCGGGCTCATAGTAAGAGGCCGGGTGAGTGGTGTCATCGGAGATCCGGGCCCGGAGCTGGGCAGCGAAGAACTCGGAGCTCATGTTGCGGACCACCTGCCGAGACCCCAGAGCTGGCCTGAGGAGGTGAGGGAGGTGGGGAGGGGGATGGGCTTGTGCGAGCAGCTCTCAGGAAGCCCCCAGCCATGGCTCTGACCATAACCCTCTTGCACCCAAAGTCTCACGTGGCCCGTCTGACCCCCTCTCCCCAGCCTCTGTCTCTGTTGCTGTCCAGCAACTCTGAATGTCTGTCCGTCCTCGGAGTCTCCACTTTCATTGCATCCAATCATTCATTCATTCAGGGAGCTTGTAACTTCATGCCCAGCACTGGGGGATCAGCAGGGAACAGACACGCAGGTCCCCACCCTCACAGCAGGGAAGACAAAGGCAGGCAGGGATGTGCTGGAAAGAACAAGCCAGGTGAGGGGGGTGGAGTGTGATGGGGTGGGAGCAGAGTGGTCAGGGAGGGCTTCTCAGAGAAGGTAATATCTGAAAAAGCCACCTGAATGGTAATGCAAAGGCCCTGAGGCAGGCCTGTGAGTGACAGGCAGACAGTGAATGGGGTTAGGGAGAGAAGAGGCTGAAGATGCCAGCAAGGGCTGATCCCATAGGTCCTTACAAGCCCTAAAAGGACTTCAAAGCCACCTGTGCTTAGGGCAGAGGAGTGATGGGTGTTATCCCTCTGGCAGCTGTGTGGGGGTGAAGCCCAACCGGGAGGCTATGATATCCACCAGGTGAGAGTTGCTGGGGGCTCACCAGGTGGAAAAGAGGAACGGAGAAAGGCCCCAAGTCTTCAGTCTATAGTGGCCGCTAACTGGGGCAGGTTGGGAGCCTGATTTGGGAAAGGAGCTCGTCGGACCCTGAAGAATCTGTCTCAGGTGGGTGATGGGCCACACCTGATGTGTTGAGTTCATGGGCAAGGCAGGGCGCAGGAGGCTGAGCAGAGGAAATGCCTCCAGAAGGTTCCAGCAACACCCATGAATTAAGTGACTAATCCAAGGGGAGAACGTTCAGCCTGAATCTACTTCCAAGGAAACAGGGTTGAATGCAGGAATTGGGACATCCTAAAAGACAACTGCCCTGGGCCTTAAAATCAACAAAACAGCCCAGGGGGTCCATTGAGGCTAAGAGATGGCAGACGTGACAGCAACAGCAGGTGTGAGCTTGACAGGCCGGGGGCCTCAAGACATGGATGGGACCCTTGGGAAAAAGCCGACCAGACATCTAAAAAGGAAAAAACAGGGAGAGCAAGGGGGAAACGGATGGAGATGGGGAGAGAGGAAGGAAATGTGCCGAAATGTCCATAACCTTGCAAATTAAAAAGTCAAGGGAGGGAGGTGCTGGTGAACGTGGTGAGATGCTGCAGAGTGGACCGAAGGGGAAATGGAGGCTGGTCTCAGGACCTGGCAGCGCAGGTATGGAGGGAGGGAGGAAGGGCGGGCACCAGGGGAGAGGGCTCCAGAGAGGAGGTGGTGGCCAAGTTTGCCCCAATGGGGAGCAGAGGGACGGGGAAGCAGCTGGAGGGTTCTGGACCCACAACCATACACTTCTTTCGGAAATGACCCATCAGAAAGGGCAGACTGGGAACCCAGGAGGGAGAGCAGCAGTGTAGGAAGGGCGTGCAGAGTCAGAGAGTGGATGAGCAGAAGGCCAGTCTCAGCCAGGAGGGAGGGCAAAGCGGGACACGATGCACTGGCTTCCACCACCTCAGGGATGCCAGGTGCTGATGTGGGGAGCAGTGAGTGCAAAATCATCCCCAGGTAAGAGAAGAGGGGCTGCTGAGCAGCTGCGGGAGGTCACAGGTCAGTGTGAGGGGGTCTGCGGGTCCACCTTGCGGGGAGGGGGGGACCCAAGTAGGTAATGAGGGATGTGATCGGGGTGGAGGTGGAAGTCCAGCCTGGAGCCGGGGCACCTGGCGAGTGGGTGGGTCGGGCAGTGCAGGGCCTGGGTGGGGATCTGGGAAGTTAGCTCCTGGGTGTGACCAGGGAGCATGTGGCTGGGGCCTCTGCCCACCTGGAACACTGGTCCCCTCCCTGAATCCACCCTCCTCCACCCTGAGGGCTGTGATGCCCCTGTGCATTCCTCACCTCGGCACTGACCACTCCAGAGCCTTCCAGGCCAAGGACACAGCACATGCAAAGTCCCCGAGGTTGGAACGTGGCAGAGGAGGGCACTACCACTCACTGACAAGTCTGTCTCTCCCACCCTGTGAGCTCCGTGGGGCAGAGGCTAGGACTCAGGGTCAACAGTCCATCCTAGCACATCCTTGCCCTTGCCCGGGGGCAAGTCAGTGGCAGAAATAGATGAATAAAGGCTGAGTGAGGCTGGGGTGGCCCGGGGAGCCCTCCTGGCATCTCCATGGTAGGCCCCCCACCCATCGAAGGCCAGCCCCTGCCCTTTACCTCAGTCACATTGACAAACTTGGGGTCCCCAAGCAGGGTCCTCTTGGCGTAGGCAAACCGGAAGGCCTCCACTATGCGGTGGTAGGTCAGGCCCTTCTGCTCAGGTGTCTCTACGCTCTCCCGGGAGAAGTTGTACCCTGGTTGGGCAGAGCCAGGCAGGTTGGTGGTCCCGGTGGCCCTGGGACATCCCAGCTCGGCCAGGACAGCTGAGTGCCCTGGAAAGGGGTGGTCCACGCCTCCCTGACCCACCTGCTTCACCTTGAGAAGGGGGACGTTTAATAACCAACAGCAGTGGCTGCTTGGGAGGCGGGGGAGGATGGAAGGAAGCAAGGGTCCCCCAGGTCTGGGCCTCACATGTCAGCCACAGGGCTACCCAGTCCACGGGGTCACAGATGACCACTCAGATTTACCAGATGTGCCCTTTGGACCAGGCCGCCCAGCATGAACTCTGGCACTGAGAGCCACCCCGTGATCCCGAGACCTCACACGGCTGTGCCCACCCCCAGGACGCTGCTCTGCAGGGCCGCGGAGGGCAGCTGACCTTTGAGGATGTTGAGGATGAGGGCCAGCACTGGCCCGCTGAGCGGGGCACTGGGCACATAGAGCTGGGCGTCCCCGAGGCCGATGCGGAGTGGGTGCTCGATCAGCTCTGCGCGGTAGTTGTTCAGGTCCTCGGCCGTCACGATGCCCCCTGCATGGGGTGACACGGAGATGGGGCACACTTCTGGGGGGCCATCAAGCGGGGAGCCCTATCCCCGGACCTCCCTGACGGTGCCACCTTCCCCTGGCCAGGTCCAGGCCAGCGCCCTCCACCTGCTGCCCCACTGGCCTCTGGGTCTGTCGTCTGCCCTCTTGGCGGCCAGAGGATCTTCTCTAAGTGGGAGATATCTGCTCCCATCCCCCCGTCCCCTCCCTCCGCCCCCGCCCGTCCCCTCCTCCTGTGGCTAATGGGTGGGTGGAGGGAAGCTCTTAATTCTCTAGGGAAATGGCTCCAGACATACCAAGTATTTACAGGCTAACTTCCGATGTCAGTGGTAAAGGTCAACATGCTAATCACCCTCCTCCCTGACACACTGGAAAAACTAACATGGAGAGGCCATGGCTCGGTGAGGGAGAGGCAGCATGGGGCTCCTGAACCTGTAAGAACCTGCCCACAAGTTCCCAACCGCAGGCCCCGCATGCAGCTCCTCCCATGCCTCGCTCACCAAGCCCACCCTCATCCCCTGTGATCCTCCTGGAGAAATAAAAGCCTTCTCTCCAGGCCTCAAACTGTTCTCTCTGCTTACAAAGTCCAACCTCACCTGTGGCTCAGGCACCACCTCCTCCAGGAAGTCCTCCAGGGTCTGTACTTTAGCACTTCCCCAACCCTGGCTCCTGCCTACACCTGCGTTCCCCCCACCAGGGTTTTCTCTCCTGGACTGCAGGGTTTCTCTCAGCTTTGACTTAACCAGGAGCTGTGGATCCGTGTGGCCTGTCATTAACTGCAGACACATCTGTGACCCTCCCCTGCCAGACACTCCCTGAGGGCCCAGTGTCCAGGCCAGGTAGGACCCAAGGACCCCAGGCTCAGTGTCCCCGCTGTGGAGTTCCTGGCCCCAGGCCCCTGAGGTCGCCCGCTCACCGGCCTCCTGGATGTCTTTGACAATCTGGGCCGTGAGGCTCCCGTTGTAGAAAGCCTGAGCGCCCTCCGAGGCCAGCGTCTCGTAGGTGTCGGCCAGCCGAGGCATGGTCACTCGGTCCCCCTCCCGCAGCACCTTCCCATCCCGGCAGAACACCTCGCTGGGGCAGAGGGGGCTCCCGTGAGGCAGGCAGGTGGGGCGGACTCAGCCACCTCACTCACACACACACACAAGAGAACAAAGGATGGGGTGCCCCTGTCCACAGAATCCAGCCCAGGTGGGGCCGGGACCCCACCCCCAGGCTCAGAACAGGCAGGGCTTTGGTCCCTCGTTCAGTGCAGGTTCCTTAAAGTGCCACCCGCTCTCGCCCACCAGTAGGGACCACAGACGTGCCACAGCTCAGGGTGCCGCTGGATAGCAGCCTGGCTTCTCTGCAGGGCTCCCGCCAAGCTCTTCCCCACAGGGAAGCCCTGGCGGGCCAGCTGGATGCTGGGCTGGAAGAGGCGAGCCCAGGGCAGCCGCCCGTGCCGCTGGTGTGCCAGCTCATAGCCGCGGATCTCGCCTGGAACCGCCACCGACAGCCCACCTGCGAAGGAGAGGGACACAGCTAGTGGCTCCACACGGGGGATGTTCCAGGCACATCCCCAGGTGGGACCAGTGAGGCTCAGGAAGGACATAGATTTTTGAGGTCACATCTGGACTCAGCAGGCATGAGTGTGGCTCAGCTCAGCTGTCTGATGAGGGCACAGGAGGGAGGGGCGGTAGCACGTGTGCTGGGTTCCGCTGTCCCAGGCCTGGATGCCTGTCTCCGCAGGTGCCACTGTGTCTGAAATCCCGTGCCAGGCCCACGGTTGCACAGCGAGAGTATAAGGAAGCCAGACCTCACCATCTCTCCGTTTGAGCCTCCTGGGCCACGAGGCCCCTCATCCCATAAGACTCAAGTGTTCCTCCAAAACCCGCCAAAGCCCCCAGTGCAAGCCCAGGCCACTCTCAAGGCCGGGCTGGTCCCAAAGCAAGGGCCTCTCTTCCTCTCTTCCATTGTCCCAACTGGGACCTGAGCCCAAACCCCTGCCCTGTCCCCTCTCTGGGTCTCGGTTTCCCCATCTGACCATAAAGAGTTTTGTTTCCCAGCACTGTCCTTTGAGGAGCCATGATTCCCCTGGAAACAGAGCCCTGGACCCTGGTTCCCCACTAGGCCTCACTGCCCCTGCCGCACCCTAAAGCCAGCACTGACCCAGAAAGTTTCAGCCACAGCCTCGGCTCCCAGGCACCCTCCTGCTCTCAACCCTGAGATGCAGGGTAGGGGGGCACTCCCAGGCTTGGCGGCTGCAGCTCTTGAGCTGCCTCTCCTACCCTGAAGTGGGGCACGAGGTTCCAAGAGCCGGGTTGTTACGACATTGGCACATCCTGGAAGGTTTGACACCCAGCACACAATTCCTCCCCCTTATATAAGTGCTGCCCTGACCTTGGTCAATCAGGCTCTCATGCCACACTCTCACCAAGGTCACCAGTGACCCCCACGCTGCCATCGCAGGGCCTCTTTCTCATCTTACCTGGCCCATCACTCTCTCTTCCTGCGTCACTTCTGCATCTCCCTGCCCTCTCCTCTGTCTGCACCAACTCTGGGTGCCCTCCTCCATGTCAGGCTGCAGGGTCCATTACACGCTGACAACTCCCAAACTGACTCTTCGGCCTGCTCCCCTTATGGCCAGATCTGAGGATGCACCTGCCCACTTGAAAAAGGCTTCTCAAACTTAACACCTTGCTGGTCTCTGTAAGGGCCACCCTGTCCTTCCAGGTGCAGACCTGAGACCCCAACTCACCCGAGACTCCTGGGTGAGCGTCACACCCAACCCATCGGCAAATCTGCAGCTCCGCCCTCCAAGTGTGCTCGGCCCAGCCACCAGCCGCCAACTTCATCTCTCCCTGGTTATCACCGTGACATCCTGATGGGCCACCTGACGGGCAGGCAACTTGCTCCTCCTCTTTCACAGCAGCCTGAGGGGGTCCCATCAGAAAGCGGCCAGATCCACCCAGGTCCCCCTTTCGACTCAGGGAACACCTTTACCTCACTCAGACATGATGACCCATGAGGTCCAACATGACCTGGGCGGTTCTACCTGACCCTGTGTCCTCCTCTTTCCCCCAGACACCCCCACGGCTGCCCCCAGCCCCAGCCTCTGGGTCTTTGCTCACATGCCCTGACCAGGGCACCTGATGAACCCACAAGCCCTCCAACCCTTCCCACCTCTGCTTCCCAGGCAGTGTTGTGGCACATGGCACACCCATGTGTGCTATCTCTCCCTGTTCCACCTGGAATGTGCATTTCACCTGTTACCTTTGTTTCTACTGGCTTAGGGAACAGCCCCTGATGCTGTAGGAGGTGCCCAGCAAGCCCTAGTTAAATATGTGAATTCCAAGCATCCAAAGATGCTAAGTCTGTAAGATTCCCACAATCTCACACTCTGAATGATTTCATTTCTACACTGAGTTTCCCAATGGGTAAAAATTCAAAGACTGTGTTGGAGGGGATTCCAAAACGACTGCTCTCAGCACCCTACACAGGGCTCCACCTGCAGGAGGGGTCCTGCAAAGCCTGCAGGAGGGGTTCAGACCCACTATGGCCTTTAATCCCCACACCTCCTTCCCTCCAACCTCATCCTGCAATCCACTGGGGTCCTTGCAGGGGCGCCCCCTGGTGGCCATTGATTTCCCTTGGCTGCCTGGGGAGTTGCAGGGATTTCCTTCTTGGCTTAAGGACAGGTTAGAAAAAAGAGACTCCTTCCCATACTCTAGAGAGCTATCCCCACCGTGAACAAAAGAACGAACGAATGAATGATTTGGATGCCCTTTAAAAACCCAGGGTTTAGATAGCCTGGGTTTTTAAATAGGTTTAGATAGCTGGGTTCAATCCCAGCTTTACCACCATCCAGCTGTGTGACCTTAATCAGTTTACATGACCTCTCTGGGCCTCAGCATCCCCACCTGTAAAATGGAAATCAACACCACGCTACCCCTGCCAAGCGTACAGGGAGGATTCAAGGGGCTCATCGGTGAAAAGGGCTGAGCAGAGTGCTGGCCCCAGGACCCCGGCACATGCAAGCTGTTGTAATAGTAATCACTCTCTCCGTGTTCTAGCTCCGGGTGGCCCTGGAGGGACCTGAGCAGAAATAACAGAAGCTCTCTTTACCCTCTGTGATGATGGGCTTGACCAATCATTATGGAGGGTTTTGTGGGGCCAGGAAGGGATGGGAGGGGACTGCCAGAGCCACTCCCAGCCCCAGATGGGATGGGGGGAATATGGAGGGTGTGGGGGGGTGCTCATGCCTTCCAGCAGCTCGTCCTGCCCCTGCACCCACACCAAGCCTGCACTCACCTTCCTCTGACTGCTCTGAGCTGTTGAACATGCCGGCAGAGGCCAGCTGAGGGGCCACCTCTCGAGCATTGATGACCTCAGCCTTTCCTGGAAGAAGAAGCATGTGGGCAGTCCGGACCAACACCAGCCCCTCACTTGTGTGAACCTAGGAGTTGCCCAGCTCTGCCTGCCCAGCCCAACTGCAGCCTGAGGCAGGCAGCCCCGCCATTCACCTCCCACCCTGCCAGCCACTCACGTGTGGTGCTGTTGTAGATGGTGAGAAACAGGCCACCCCCGATGCCCATGCTGTGTGCGTTCATGAGCCCCACGCACAGCAGGGCCGCGATGGCAGCATCCACCGCTGAGCCGCCGTCCAGCAATGCATCCCTGCCAGTGGCACGTGCCGGGAGTGAGAGCCGGCGGGCTCTCTACCCTCCGAGATGCACACCCCTCCACACACCTCCCCACCGCCTGGCCACACTGCCCAAAGGAGGATGGAGAGGAGCCCATAGTTTTTGATTTTTTAATGTAAAAGACTGTTGTATTCTAAAACCAATGGGCTTAAATGTTCCTCTTTTTCAAGCAAACAGATGTACGTGACTTATAATCGGAAAAAAAGGGGAAATTGTTACTTTTTATTAATAACATCTTTTTTCTGTTTAAGTTTTTAAGTGAGAACTGATCTTTGTACATGTGAGCTAGGGGTCTAAAAATAAAACAGCAGAGTTTATCTGAAGAGACAGACACCCTTGAACTGAGAAAAGGGCTCAGCTGGACACTGGGAGACCCACACCCTGCTCTCGGGGCCAGTGTCCCCTTCTCCCCTGACCAGAAGCTGCTGAGAAGGTCCAGGGACAGGATAGGCAGCTCCACGCACACCGAACACCCCTCATCCAGGCAGCCCGTTTACCAGTGGGGAAACTGAGTCCCAGAGAGGCGAGGGTCTTGCCCAGGTCCACTTACGGTGGCTGTCTTCCAGGGCCTGTGTCCCCACACCCTGCCCCACTCACCTCCCGATCTCTGAACAGCGCTTGGCATCCGCGGCCACGGCAGCTCTGGGGTACACGTGGCTGTGGGGCTTGAAGGTCTCAGGCAGCCAGACGCAGAGGCCAATGATAAGGAGCATTAGGACCACGGCCACCAGGGCCAGCAGCATGGACCGCTTCTTCATGGCTCTGCGGGCACGGGGGATGGGAGGGTAGAAGGTCAGGGGGCCACTGCTGACCTGGCCTTGGGCGCATCATCGTCCCACAGGGCACAGCACAAAGTCGAGCCTCAGACATATGTCCTCGTGTCTCCTTCCGGCCCCCAGAATGCATGGGCCACCCAGTCCCCAGATTTTTGCTCAGGCCACTCCCTCTGCCAGAAGCTCCTGGTCCTACCTCTGCCCCCCCAAATCCTCCTGCTTATCCTCGGGGCCCCCTCCCAGTAAGGACCCCATCTCCAGCAGGGAGCCCCCCGGATTTCACTTCCAGAGAGGAGCCCCTGATCCTGCAGTCACTCCGGGAGGCACAGGCCTGGCCTGATTCCTTCCCGGCACTGTTCTTGGGTCCCCAGAGTGACCTGCCACAGAGCGTGGGGTTCAGCTTTTGTTGTGTCCTCAAAGGGGGCACGCACAGTCTCCTGAAATTATCAGATGAGCCACCGTGGGACCAGAGCCTACCTTCCTCGGCGGGTGGGAGCCCTGAGCCTCCCAAGGAGGTGGCCACAAAAGACGGTTTGGGCTGAACAGGCCGGAGGAATAACTGAGGTCTCCTTCACACTCTGCAGGAGCCTGCGGCCGCAGAATCTGCTCCAGGGAGACTCCCGCACCACGCAGTCTGCTTGTTCTCCTGAAAATGGAGCAGGTGTCTCTGAAGCGGGCTGGGCCTGGCCCTCCGGGGAGCAATGTGAGGTGTCTCTGCCTCTGATGAACTCCGTCAGCCACTCCCATGTTGGTGAATATTCTGTCCCCACAGTGCATTTCTCTCCTGCACAGCAAGGGTGTTGCCCAGAGCAGGGCAGGGAGCTGTCATGTGGCCAAGGGGTGAGGGCCAGTGTGCCAGCCGAGGGGATGGACCATGGGCTCTGGGGCCAGCCTGCCCCGTCTCACCTGTGTGGGACCTTGGGCAAGTCACTGACCATCTGACCATCTGTCCAGTGGAATGACAGAAGGGCCTGCTGGGAGTATTGTGAAGATGAAGTGGGTTGGAAAGCATGAAGTGTTAGGTAAGTGTTGGCTATGTTGGGAGGGCCTGGAGGTCTGTGTACGGCACAGGGGAGCTGCTCAGCCTCCACTCACCGTTTATTTCCCTGTTGACTTCCTGCCAGGCTGTGAGGGAGGGATGGAAGTAATCCTTGGGGTCCCCGTGGCAATGGCAGCAGGCGAGGGGTGCGACCCCAACGGGGGAGGAGAGGTGTGGTGACAGAGGCAGGGTGCGTCCTCTCCCGGACTCAGTTCCCTCCAAAGGGCGATGTCTGCTGGAGAGCCCAGGGCTGGGACCCCTCTGGCTACCCTGTCCCTATTCACAGGGTCTCCTAGAGCTGGTCTAGGAATGGAGTCCCACCCAACGTGGGGGCCCAGACCCCAGCACAGAAGGGCTTTCTCCTCCCCAAGCTCAGGGGGCGGTCACACAGCTGACTACCACCCCACACCCCCAGCAGGGTCCAAGCCAGCCTCCTCTCTGTCTTGACCACCTTGACCGAATCTAGGCACCACCGTTTCTCGCTGGACACCCTCCCATCCCCCACCAGCACTGCCTGCTCTTCGGTCCTTGGAAGAGCGGTCAGAAGGCAAGGCTCTCTCCAAAGAGCCAGCCAGGTCCTGCCGCCACCACTGCCCTGAGGACAGGCCATGCCCTCTGCCAGGCCTGACAGCTCTCAGGGCGTACCCCGGGCCCTGGCAGGGGGCCAGGTCAGGGTTCCTGATAGAGGCAGCTGTGCTGGGAGGTCTGCGGGACCTCAGGAGCTGGGCCAGCAACCTGAGGCATCTGTTCCAGACCTAGAACTTTCCCATCATATGCGGTGGGGTGGGCGGGGCAAGACAGGAGCCGGTGTCCCCCTCCCCAGCACAGGCACAGCCCCACCCGTCAAGGAGGCCCCCCAGTCCTGTCCACTGGGTCAGGCCACGCTGGGCAGCTTGAGGGCATGGCCTCATTTCTCCTGGGCTTGGGACCATCCGCTGAGACCCCACCCCCACAACTCTGGGTGCTCCTCTCCACCCTCAGGCCCCTAGACAAGCCAGCCAAGACCTCCTGAGGTCCACGCTCCAGCCCCCCACCAACCATCTGCTTGCGCATCCTTCCACCCAAGGGCCCAAGTGGGCTCCCCAAAGGGCAGGGGGTACCTGTGAGGCTCTGTCTGCCAGGGAGTGGGGGGAGGGGTGGGCCGCACTGACCCATCCCCTTCTCCCTGGGCAGGGCAGTAGGGAGGTCTGACTCAGCCCCCCATAGGCAGCCATCCCAGCCCTGCGGAAGACACCCTGCCGGGTGACTGTGCTTCTGTTTCCCATCCCCCACACACGTTTTTCTCAGCCTCACTAAAACAACGTCCAAGCCCAGAGGACTGGCTCTCACCCAAATCAGTGTCAGGAAGGGAAACTGAGGCCAGAGAGCGGGTGCTTGACCTCCAATAGCGACCCTGCTCCTCCCGAGCCCGGTGGGCTTACCTGAGGCCTGAGGGCAGCGGGGGCCCAGGACAGCCCCTGTTCCTCAGAAGACAGCTCTGGGCTGGGACACTGGCTGGGGAGGAAGAGGCAGATTTGTCTGCCTGGGAAGGTCTTGGCCACAGTGTAGGCCAGGCCCCCCCCACTCCCAGGAGCTGCCCAGAGCCACGCCTGCAGCCCTGCCTGGGCAGAGCTCCTCTGGGGGCCTCAGAGCTGGGCTGGGATCTGGGGTGGGGGTGGGCTCCTCCCAGGAGGAGCAGAGGCAGGAAAGGAGCAGGAGGGGCCGGAGGAACTCACATGCTCACGTAGTCCAGGGGGTGGGGGATGGGGGTGGGAGGGGTGCGGGGGGACACGGGGAGAGGCCTGCGGGGGGGGGGGCACCTAGAATCCCTGTGTGTGTCAGAATAGGTGGAGAGTGGGCGGTCCTCAAAGAGAGGTCTGACCTGGCAGGGAGGATGGCCGGAGGGTGGCCGGAGGCTGCTGTCATGTCACGGCAACAAGGAGGCACAGGGACTCGGCCTATTGCCAAGTGACTAGAGTTCACGCAGTCCTGGGAGGGCCCTGGAGGTACGAGGTGCTGTCAGCAGTGACCCTTGGGGTCCCCTGGATGGTGGCAGCAGGCAAGAGCTGTGGCCCCAATGGGGAAGGCGAGGTGTGGCGACAGAGACAAGGCATCCCTCCTCCTGGACTCAGGCCCCTCCGAAGGGTGGGTGTCCCCCACAGGCTTGCCCTGTCCTTGTTCAGAGTATCTGAACTCCAGGGCCAGACATGGTGTCCCAGAGATGGTTCCTGAGGCCGTGGAGCAGGGGTGTCACCAGCACCAGAGCAGAACCCAGACCTGAGAGGCTCACCACACCCCACAGCTGGACGGCAAGGGTACCTCCCTGGGGCACGGCCCAGGGCTTCAAGTCCGGAAGGTTCCACCACCTATCCAGGAACATTAGTGCCCCAGGCCCAAGGAACCACCTAAACAGCCTGGAAAGGCAGGGCCCAGGGACGGCCAGAGTGGGTCCAAGGTCACACAGCCCACCAGTGCACACCTGGCTACCCCGTACCCGCCCCAAGTTGCTGCATGTCCCTGACCAGCCCACCAAGGAGTCCAGAGTCAGGAGCAGCTGCAGACCCGCCCCAGGGAACTTGGACACTGCCCCCTCCCCCTTTGGCTTTCGTCAGCCAAGGAGAAGGCTCAGCCACTTCCTGAGTCATGCCTCCCTCCCCCTCTCCCCAGCTCGCTGTGCCGAAGCTGCCCAGGAGCCCCCACAGCCCCCATCTGTGCCATCTAATCCGCAATAACCCCGCAAGGCTGCATCATTTGATAGGTAGAAGGAGACGTGGAGGCTGACCAGACATTGCTGCCTGCCCTGGGTCACACAGCCAGAACAGGCCTGGTCCTATCACTCAACTGCCCTTGGGCGGGCTTGGCATGGAACCGAACCAATGCACTACCATGAAATCTTCAACCAGCATGACCCTGGGATGGGGGTGCCATGACAGCTCTTTCCCTAGACACCATCCCCTCCCCTGCAGACCGGGGTAACTAAGAAGATGGACAAGGCAGGATCCAGGGACCAAGGCCCAAGACCTGTCCCCAAGGACTGGACATCAGCCAGGAACATCAGGGTATTTGGTCCTGCCTGAATGGCTGCATTGCAGCTCAGTCGGCTGGGAGGGGTCTGCAGTGGAGAGCCACAGGGCTCTGTCTCAATGCCTGAGCCTGCTCAATGGTTTTCTCCCTGCCTGGGATGGCATGAGACATGGCAGAAGTGGCAGGAAGGTAAGAAGAAGGTCTGAGTGGGCAGAAGATGACCCAGACCCCCCAGGTGACCTCAACAGGAAAACCCTGAGCTGAGGCAAGTTGGAGGAAGCCCAGCTGCAGCTGCAGGTTCTATGGAGGGGAGACAAAAGCGAAGGTGTCTCAAAGGCCATGTCGACTGAGGCATACATACGTACAGAACAAAGAAAGCCCTTCCTCACATATCAAGTGTGTCACATTCTGTCCCAGTCAGCCCCCCACACCCACATGCAGAGAGGGGACCTGGGGGCAGTTGGTCTGGGCTGGAGGTCTCCTCCAGACCCCACGGCTCCTGTCCTAGGCACAAAAGGTGGTGAGTTCTCTGCCCCCAGGAATATGCAAGCCTCACCCAGCCAGAGATACTGACCCTGCCATCAGCACCACCCCCTCCCAGTACACACACACACACACACACACACACACACCCATGCTGAATCTAGGCTGAGCGAGCATGTTCTAGGACGCAGCAGAGAAGAGAGCATGAAGAAGAGTGAGACAGAACAGACAGCGTGGGGTTTCTCTGTTAATCCTCCAGCCCCAGAGTCACAGGGGCGAAACTGGGCACAGCCCCAAACCCATTTACAGGCCTGAAGCCGAGGCTTAGGTAGAAGTGACTTGGCCCTGGAGGCACATGGATGGACAGGTAGGCACCCCTTCACCTTCCTTACCACCAATGCCCACAGTGAGGAGTGACGTCCCCTAGGTATGAGAACACAGCTCTGGGCAGGAAGCTTACCATGACCCAGACTGGATTTGGGAGGCTCCTTCCCCAAGACCTGATAACCACTACCTGCCAGAAACCTGTCGAAATAGCTATACATGCCTGCAATGACCACAAGGGGGCGGGCGTCCCCGGAGTTGTGCAATCACCCCTTGTACTTGTACCGGCCATGCCCCACCCCCACCATGAGAGCAAACCAGAGCCCGAGAGATGTGGCCCGAGGACACAGCACCTCAGCCCCCATCACCACTCACCCCCACTCCAGACCCGCCACCCCAGTGACCCCACCACCACCCCAGGCTGCCCCATCCTTCTGGGCCTCAGTTTCTCCACACTGCCCTCCTCCCTCTCAATCCAAGAAGCCCACTTCCCCACCCTCCTCCACCCACCCCACAACTGTAGCAGTCAGCCAGAAAGCCTTGTCAGGCAGCCTCAAACCCACTTACTGGAAAAGAAACAGAGGCTCCCAGCCCAGACCCAGTCAGACCAAGGGCCTAAGGCTCTGCCCATCCGTGTGACCCCTCTGCAGGATCCGTCCACACAATCCCCACCCCCATCACCCTGAAGGGCAGCTCACTCCCATGACGCAGGTGTATAAACTGAGGCTCAGAGAGGACGGGGGACTCCTCCAGAGCACAGCCAGGACATAACAGAGCTGGGGCTGGAACCCAGTCCTCCAGATGCCCCCGAGAGGCCCCAAGCCTGAGCTCCCCACTCCTACGATGTCCAGCAGCTCAGAGATGGTGAGCTGAGCTTCAGGGTCACATAGCACTGGGGTACAGCCAGACGCCCATCCTGCCCCAGCTCACCTGGCTGCAAGGCTGGTCCTCCTTCTGTACTCCAGCACAGAGCAGAGTCCCCAGTGCCCAGCTCCTCCCCTCCCTCCCCCTGCTGGCCTGAGTGGGGGGAGGCTTTAAAGGCACAGGAACCTTTCCAGGTGGGAAGAGGACTGGTTCCTGGTCCTGTCCCTGGGGCTGTGTGACCTGGGACAGCAGGTAGCCTCTTCAAGCCCAGTGGGGTCCCAAACCCTGCATAAGAGACCTGAGCTTTGAGGGCCTCGGTAGGGCTACATGAGGCTGGGTTTCAGGCAGAGGCCAGTTAGGCCAAGGGTCCTCTGGGAGGAGGAGAACTCCCGGCCACGTTCAATATCCAAAGAGAGGTCCCACAGTGCTGGGGCACAGCCAAATGCCTCCACCAACAGGGGTGGGTGTGTGAGCATAAGAGGCCCCGCCAGGCCTGAGAAGCCTGACGCTTTCTCTAGAGTTCCTGGTCAGGGGATGCCCTCGCCCCCACGCCCGGGGCTGCAGATGTCCACAGGCTGTCACTCCAAGGACCCTGGTCACCGTCACCAGGACAGAAAGGAGTCACATGAACCGGGGAGTCTTTCCTCATCCCTCAACTTCCTGGGGTTGAGGAGGCAGGCTGATGGAGGATGGGGCCATCTGCTCACGCCCCCGCACCTGCTCCAGCCAACAGGATGGGGTGGGTACCCCCACAGGGCTGGCAGGCCCAAGCCTGCCCATTCTTCTGAGGTCCACACACAGCCTGCTGCTTACACGTATTCATCCATCATTCATTCATTCACTCACTCTCCCATCTGACCCTGGCCCATTCAGATTCTTCTCTCAAGCAGCCCCCAGCCAGATTGAAGATGGGATAGTATAGTCAACCAAGGAGGAAGAGGAGCCCAGGACCCCCAGGGAGGGGCAGAAACTATGCGGGGGGGGATCCAGATAGCACTGGGATCGGACTGTGGAGGCCAGCCAGGCAGAGGGAACAATTTGAGCCTGGGGCATCTCCGCAGCAGTGAGGGTACAAGGGAGACTCTTGACCGCCCTGACCCTTCCTGAGCCCTGAGGCATCAAACCTGGAAAAGGAAGTGGCTGAGCTCAGACCCTGAAGGCCAGGCCAGTGCATCTGGACTTAGAGAGCCCGGGGAGGCTGGTGAATGTGCCACCGGGCTGGGTAACCCATTAACCCCAGCTCACTCATTAAGACCCTGGTGGGTGACCATAGCTCCTCAGCCATTCTGGGAGTCAGGCAGAGGGCAGGGGCCATGGGAAGAAGGGAGTGTTGATGGGGCGCTGGCTGGGGGCTGGCTGAGCTTGGGTCTCTGTGTCCCTGCTCCTGGAGGAGCTCCCCTGGGTCAGGCCGGCCTCCAGCCAGGGGAGCTGCCAAGGCAGCCTGGGGGCCCCACCCCACCATCCCAAAACCTTTCATCTGCTAATCACTCCTGTGGTGCTGGCACCAGCGACCTAGAGAGTTTGGGGGCCTTGGCCAGACAGGAGGCTCAGGCCCTGGACCAGTGGTCAGGGAGGCAGGCACCTGGCCCATCCCCCACTCTGAGAAGTGGGTCCACAGAGGCCTTGGAGGCCACTTTCCTGCTCTAACAGGCTCAGGTCTGCCCCACTTCTATGCCTGGAAAAACAAAGCACTTGTGGGGCAAGCAGGGTGTTCCTGGCACAGGAAACCTCACCCTAAGTAGAAAAAGCACTTACCCAAAGCTACCCAGCAGGACAGCAACCCAGGAAATGGGGAAAGACCTGCAAACCACTTCCTACCAGTGGTGCCCCACCCTGCTGTCAGGTCCTGGGAGTGGCTGTGTCTGAGCCCCCAGAAGTGCCAGCTGAGCCTGTGCCCCAGGTGGGCCACATCCGGCTGGTAGAGACACAACATCCTGGGCGTTCCCTGGTGGCCTTGTGGTTAGGATTCTGGGCTTTCACTGCTGGGGCCTGGATTCAAAACCTGGTGGGGAACTGGGATCCCACAAGCCACGTGACTCGGCCAGAAAAAAAGACACAACATCCCAAAATGCAGTTGGGAGCCTCACAGTGAGTGAGCCAGGCAGGCAGGTCCAGACGCAAGCAGCATCTGACCCATCCTCCAGAGCTGCTGGGCCAGGATCTCAGGGCCCACCGGGAGTCAGGAAACCTAATATCATCCAAGACACTTTGTGTCCCCTGGTATCTGCACCAAGGAGACATCTGGTCAGTTGGCTGAACAAAAGTTCATCTTCATCAATTTGAGGACCACAGAATCTCAAATGTTTGGCCTCTGAGCTCCCATCTCCATCACCCCAGAAGGGTCGGCTTGCACACCTGCCATGACAGGGAACTCACTACCTCTAAGGACAGTGAGACTGGTTGTTTGGCAGGTTCTTCCCAATGTCAAGCCCCAATTGCCCTTCTTGGAATGCCTTCTGCACCGGCTTCAGGGGGACCTGGCCTAACACCCTGCCCACTGTCAGAGGCCACAGAGCAGGGCTCCCCATACCCTATGGCTATTTGGCCACCACCTCTCAGAGCCACACAGACCACACTGAAGGGACGGAAGGAGAACTCGGGTTTGGTGAAGGGGCTGGTGAGGCCCAGTGGTAGTGGGAAGTGAGCTCTGGTCAACTGCAGGCATAGGCAGAGAGCCCCCTGTGTCCCAGACACTCCCTGGTGCCCTTGTAGCGGTTCACCATCTCCGCACCCACCTTTGATGTGAGGACAGAGGCTGGAGCTCCGGCAAGTACATGGGCCTCCAGGGCTAGCAGCTTGTTAACACCTGGAAACTTCCGGCAGCAGAGCCAGTCTGGCACCTGGTGGACCAAGTCTAATTCCCAAACTCAGAGGCAGCGCAACCAAGGGCATGGGCTCTACAGTCCCTAGGTTCAAGTTCAGTCCCAGCCCTGATGGCCCAGGGTCTCCTCTTCCTGCCTTCAGTTTTCTATCTGGATAGCAGGGATCATTAAAGTAGTTGTTGGGCAGATGCACTGAGACGGCCATGCACAGGCTGCTGTGAGCACCATGACCTCCATGGTCCAGCACCCGGGCCTGCAGCTGCCTCTCCCTCCTGGATGAGCAGCTCAGAGCTCAGAGGTCATAAGTGCCCCACTCCTGGCCACCGCATCCTCCTTAACTACGGCTCCCTGCATAGGTAGCATTTATCACATCACCTCCTAATTATCTGCTGTGTCTGGGAGCTCCAGGGGGTGGGGGAGGAAGGCTGCGTCTTGCCCACACCCCAGCCCCCAGCCCAGCACATGGCTTGGTCTCCCGGAGAGCCGACATACTCCTATCTCCAGGTGTGTGTGTGTGGGTGCAACGCCCAAGCCCACCTGTCCACGGCTGCCATCCCCCACCCCGTGACCCTGCACAGGGCTAAGTGGGTGCGCGGTTCCGCTAATGCCAAAACTGCCCCACACTCTCCATGCACACCCTGCTCAGCCTGCCTGGGCTTGTAGAAGCCCTGCCCCCACCCCCTTTTTTCAGCATCTCTTTGGCCCCCCCTCACTGAAACATCCTGTTGGCTGATGTTTCAGATGCCTAACCAACAAGCCGGAACCTGAGCTAGGCAGCTACCCTCCCAGACCTCCACCGGCCATGTTAGCCAGGGCCTAGCCCTGGACAGCAGCCCACGCATCCTCCCCGGCCCTGTCCAGCAGCCCCTACCTCTACACCCCCTCCTGCTCGCCAAACCTGACCCCCCAGCCCCCCGCACCGCCCCCTCTCACCTGGCAACTTTGCAGAGTCCCCAGCCGCTCTACTACTGCATCCACAGTGCTCTGAGCACATCCCTCCCCCACTGAAAAACACTTCAAAGGTTCACGTGGCCCTCCAGATAAATTCCTGTCAGCTGGGGCCTGCCCCTTCCTCTGTGTGATTCACCCACTGCCCTACTGCTGGGGCTCTTCCATCAGGCCCCAACTTCAACGCCACCGCCTCCTCATTGAAGCCCTCCTCTGTCTCCTGGTCTGATGTCTTCCTCGGCTCCCGCAGTGTCTGGGACCCCCATCACAGCTCCCCACCTCTGCTGTTCCTTTAACCTCCTGCGTCTTTGTCTCTGAAGTATCCACAGGGCCCAGTGATCATCACTAAATGTAAGTATAATGGCTGTCAGGTGGCTGGGTGGATTCGGCATGAAGCCACGGAAGATTGATTAGAGCCTACACATGCCACGTGCGTGTGTGCTGGACGCTTTCGTTGCTGCGTCTAATCCTACACCTTTGCCAGATGGGCATTCTATTTTCCCCATTTTACAGAGGAGGAAACAGTTTTGCAGAAGCTACTGTAGTGGGCTGAATAGTTTCCCCCCAAATCCACATCTGCCTGGGAGCTCTGAATGGGACCCTATTTGGAAATAGAGTCTTTGTAGAAGTCATTAGTTAAGATGAGATCATCCTGGGTTAAGGTAGGCTCTAAATTCAATGTTAGGCTTCCTGTAAGAAGGGAGACACACAGACACAGTGAAGGAGGCCTTGTGGCCATGGAGGCAGAGATTGCAGTGAAGCAGCTACGAGCCAAGGAAGGCCGAGAACTGCCGGCCATCGCCAGAAGCTGGCAACGGGCAAAGAGAGACGATTCCCGAGCACCTTCAGAGAGCACAGCCCTGCCAACACCTTGATTTCAGACTTCTGGCCTCCAGAACTGGGAGAGAATACATTTCTGTCGTTTTAAGCCATTACCAAGTTTGTGGTAATTTGTTATGACAGCCACAGAAAACTAGTACCACTAACTACCTTGCCCGTGTTTATATACCCCAAAAGGGGGCAGGTCCAGGGGACTAGGAGCTGGGGCCTGAGCCTACACCTGTGACCCCCGTGGTGACTCCTAGCCCTGCAGGAAGCTCACAACCTATTCCTTAGAGCCAGATCCAGGGGAAACTGTCTCCATAGATTGTCTGTCTGCTTCCTTCCTCCTAGTGAGTTCCGAATCCATCCTGCATCCTTCTTTGCAGTGGCTGCCAGGAGGCTCAGTGACACCTGGCTCCTTGCTGAGGTACCATCAGCCCTGGGCTTCCCTGCCTCCTCCTGGGCTTGAAATATCCCACTGGGTGGGTAGAGAAGACGCCCGAAGGTGGGACAGGTCCAGCTGCAGCGCCAGCAACAGCCCTCCACCCAACCTGCTGGGTCATCAGGACCCTGCTTCCCTGTCATTCCACCTGGGCCACCAGCTGTCGGTGCTACTTGTCTCCTGGAAGTTCCCACTTGGGGCCCAAGATGCCCCCAGCAGGGCCTGGGTTCCGTCCACTTGACTCTCTGGCTCCCAGGGGTGGTAAGGCTGCCCCGAGAACCCCTGAACCTCCACATCAGCCCTGGGGGCTGAGAGGGCAACACCACAGCCCTCCACCCACGGGGTCTCCCCAAACACAGCTCAGAGGCCCAGCGCAACTCCAGGCAGAGGGGCCAGCAGGCTTTAGTTAAGCATACATGGAGGCCGGCCAGTGGGGGGACAATGCTACCATTCCCGAGGGCACAGCTCTGTCTCTGGGGTCCCCTGTCCCAGTCAGGTTATGCCAGAAAGAGTCAACCTCGCCACCCCTCACAGGAGGCTGAGGGAGGCCCAGGCAGGGATTTCGGCCCAGATGCCACCCCTCCCTCCTTTCCTGGAAAATGTTCTCCAGGAATCTCTCAGCCAAGGACACAGAGGGTGGGACGGGGTTGAGGGGTGGGGCTGGGGAGCAGTTCTCCACTTTCCATGGGATTCCAAGCTCTGGGCATACTCCCTCTGCCGCTGCCTGACGGCCCCCCTTCATTACATCCAGGCTCAGCCTTCCCCCCCACCCGCTCCCACCCCGCCCCCACCCCACCCCCTCCCCCAACCTCGGCCTTCTCGCTTTTGAGGGGACAATGTCCAGACCTGGCTCAGCCTCTGGAAGGATATGGTCACGATCTGGGAATCATCCCAGCTCTGGCTCCAGCCCTGAGATTGGGGTGGGGGAGGTCTTACCAGCCTGCCAGCTCTGGGTAGGGGTCTGCGAGGCCCCTGGGGCAATGGGGCTGCTGCTGAAGTCTCTGGCCCAGTTTAGTGAGAGCAGCACCTTGGCCCCGGAGGAAGGCAGGCCGGGCAGTCATGCAGGTTTGCCAGGGAGGAAACCTGTGGTGCCAAGGTGGCCCCAGGACAAAGCTGGCTACATAGCAGCGAAGGGAGGTGTCTGGGTCCAGTCGCAGATGGCAGGAAAGAAGGGGCTCCGGGATAGGAAGGCCCCAGGAACAGGCCCAATGGGGGCACCCAAGCAGGCAACGACAAGGGCTGGGGTTCAGTGGGTGGTCAGGCCCTCTGCCTTGTCTCAGGGGCTCAGCCCCAGGGCACCACAGAGCCCAGCACTCTGTCTTGGACAGTCTTGGGGGGGGCAATTCTTAACTCAGAAGAAGGAGCCTAACTCTGCCCTCACTTACTACAGGCCCTCGGACAGCCTCTCCTCCCCCTATCGCTGTCCATGCTCAACCCCCGGCACCCGTGCCCAGCTACACTGTCCTCCCAGGCTGGACACACCCTCCTTGCTGTGGAGGTCAGGGTCTGGAGCCTAGTGCCCCAAATGCCCCCTACCCTGGGAATGTGAGGGGCCCAGAGCTGGGTGGGGGGTGCTATAAGGGGCAGCAAGCCTCCAATAAAGACCTCTCCAGCTAGGGGGCTCCTGGCTCAAACTTGGTCCCCGGAGTAGCCAGCCCCCACCCCACACACTTTCCCCACTTCTGTCACGGGGAAGACTGAAGCAGGGGCAGGTGCGGCTGGCCTGCTGCCAGCCTGCCCAGAGCCAGGCTGAGATGGTTAACCAGCATCCCCCATCCCATTTATCTCCCAGGTGTCTGGCAGAGGAGGCCGGCCTGCCCAAGTCTGCCCCCAGCCAAGCAGGGAGGGGTGATAAACATTTGTCAACTCAGAAGTGTCCACGCAAGGCGGACAGGTCAGATGCTACAATTGCTCGCTGCGGCTGGGGCGGGGGAGATTCTGAAAGCAGGCGCTGGCACTGTCTAAAGCTGGCAAACGGCAGCGGAACCCCCACCCATCCCGCCCTGACTGCAAGTCCAGTGCTCTTTGCCCCGCCAAAGCGACTGTTCCACAATCAGCACGGAGGCTCGGAGCCTTTAAAGGCGCCGAGCGCCACCTCGTCCCGACAGCTCCAGTTCCTGGCGACAGGGCTCGAGCCAGGTCTAGCGCGGGCGAGGGCCTCCTCCAGTGACACCCCCAAACCGGGTGTGGGAGCTCCGGGGCCCCCAGCAAGAACCCTCTTCCCTTCCTCCGCCTCGGCCCTGCCGGGGCGCGCAGCCTTGGATCCCGCGCTCCCCGCCCAGAGCATCCCGGGCGGGGCCAGGGGCGGGGCGCAAGCGGCCCTGCCTCCCGCCGGCTCGGCGCCCGCTGCGCGGCGGCCATGGGGGCGCGGCTGGGCCGGCGGCCCGGTCCCGAAGCGGGCTCGGAGGCTGGGGCGGCGGCGGGGTGCGGGCCGGCGCCCTATGAGCGCCGGGTGCGCTGGCTCCGCGAGATCCAGTCGACGCTCCGCGAGCGGCGGCCGGAGCGCGCCCGGCAGCTGCTGCGCCTCCTGCGCCAGGTGAGAGAAGCAGCCAAGCAGCCGGCCGGCCGGCCGGGGCTGGAGGCCGAGGAGGGGCCGGGAGGAGATGCGGAGCTGGCCTCGGGCGCGCGGGCCGGGCGGGTTCCGAGGGGAGGGGACGACTGGCCTCAGCGGTGGGGGTCTTGTCTGGGCCGGAGGGCGAGGGAGGGAAGGCAGTCAGCTAGAGTTGTGGGGTCGGGGGGACTGTGAGTGTGGAGGGGGTCCCATGACTGTACGCGTCTCTGGGGTTTGAGGGTGCTCCCAAGCCTGGAGCTAAGAGTCCACATTCAGGCCCTTAGAAGAAAGGAGGGCGGCTGGGAAGAGGGCAGGTGGGGGTGAATCATCTTGTATTGAGGGGCAATGGGAAGAGGATGGTTCCCCCCTCCAGGGTGAAGGGAGGCGCTGCACTGGACCCCGAAGCAAGGACCTGGGGAAGCGACAGCCCAGCTGGTCAGTGGGTGCAACCTCCCCACGTCAGCTCAGACAAAGCCACAGCACACAATGCCCATCCTCCTAACGGGCAGCTCTCGCCCACTGAGTACACACACCTGGCATCTGTTCATCACAACATCACATCACGACGGGTGGGGGCTCTGGTTCCACATACACCAGGTACCTGAGTCCCATATCCCTAGCCCTGGGTTGCCTTAAGAGACATGGGTTCTGATCCCAGCATCACCACTGAGCAAGCCACTCCTCTCTCTGCCCACATCCCTATACCCTGCAGCAGCTGCCACCACAATCGGCCCCGTCCTGTAAGCCGAAATCAGCTGTGCCGGTGGTCTTTGACCTGCAGGTGGATGATTGGGAAACTGAGGCTTGGAGAAAAGCAGTGAGCCTAGGGCCACAGAGCAAATTGGGGGCCAGCCAAGGCCAGAGCTCACCCTCCAGTCTCCCAGCTCTGCTCCTCCTGCTGCACTGGGTTTCCTTTCTCTGGGCTCAGCAGGCTGGAAAGGTGGGGCTGGCCCTTTAAGAGGAGCTGTCCACATCAGCAGAAGGCAGGCTTTGGTCTGGGACCCTGACTGGGTCAGCCCAGGCTCACCAGCCATCCTTCCCTTCTACTGGATCCTCCCTAGCTGTCATCTCCAACTTGAGCCGTGTTTAAAATGCAAACAACAGAGCAGCATAAATCAGCGAGAGACTATTCAGAGGCACGATCTCTGTCCGGCATGGCATCTGCAGCCCAAGGCACCATCTGGAAATTTTAGCTGGGGAACGAGCTAGGTTGCCCACTGGTGTCCCGAAGGTTGGAATTTGAGGCCCGCCTGTCCTGCCCCGTAACCTTCAGGGACTCTGCAGTTATGGACCTTGGTCATTCTGGCCTGGCCTGGCCTCCTGTGCCCTGGGCTTATACACAGAACATGTTACACTCTGGCTTGGGGAGGGTCCACATGGGGTCTCGAGGCCCCTCCTGGCTGTGCCTGTCTCGTCAGCTTGTCGGCATATCCTCTAAACGGACCCCGAAAAGGCACCACACCAGGCCTATGGGAATAACAGGAGGAAGAGGCCAAGGGGTGAAGGCAGGAAGGCCAGGGCAGGCCAGGGACCTGATGATGGGATCTGTGTGAGGGGTGGGAGGATTGGAGGCTGGACAGGAAGGCTGGTGGGCGAGAGAGGGTGTGAAGGCCAGGCCACAGGGAGTTCTGAGACTGCAGGCTGTGTGCGAGTCTCTGCCATCATACAACCTTGAGAGCATTTGGTTTCCACTGAAGGGGTTAGGGGTCAAGCGTGTGTTTCATAGAGCTGGCTCTGGCAGCATTAGGGTGGACTGGAAGGGTATCAGGAGGCTGGGAGCCCCGGGAGGAGGCTGTGAGGGGAGGAGGCCTGAAGCTCCTTGAGCAGTGGGCTTGGGGTGGGGAGAGCTGGGCAGAGGAGGGATGAGGGAAGAGTGCGGGGTGATTCCTGGGCTCTGGCCCAAGTGCCTGGGAAGATGGGATGGCGGCACCCTTTACTGAGCTGGGGCACAGGAGGCGAGACACACCCAGTCTGAGTTGCCTTTGGGTCGTATGAGCTGAGAGAGAGAGAGTTCCACCCTGACAAGAAGGGTCTGGACCCGTCAGCAAAGAGGTGGCGGCCATAGCTCAGGAGAGCTCGGGGATAGGTGGATAGAGGCAGGGGCCCCAAAGGGAATGAGGAGGGCAGGGGCATTTGGGGATCATCAAGGAGCCCCCAGAGAATACCCCAGACAAGCCCAATCCCAGAGGAGCCAGGGGGTCTTAGCAGAACGTTTCACCTCCAGGGAACCAGTCTAAGGGTTCCTGGACCCACTTACCACCTCCCTGAGGCCCCTGATGCACCGACCCTCTGCTCATCCAAAGGGTCCACCTGCCCCGGACAGTTTGCTCATCGCCATTGTGTGGAGGGCTCCAGCAAGCCTCAGAGGGGAAATGGAGAGAGGGGAACAGATGTGAGAGCCTCTGGCTGACTGGGATGGGGGCTAGGGGAGGGAGGCCTCGACCCCTGGCTCATTCCACTCTCACTACCTGCAGGACCTAGGCCTCGAGGGGACCCTCCTCACAGACATCCTCTACAGGAATGTGGCCTTCCTCAATCTGGTGGACCCCATCTCCCACGACCTGCTTGTGAACCTGGCCCGGGACCTGCAGTGCCCCAAGTCGGTGAGGCACGGGCCCCAGGCTGGGTAGTGTGGTTGACAGACCAGAAGAGCCCAGAGCTGGGAGCTAGGATCTGGGCCCTCACCTGGTCTGCTGCGTGGCCTTAGGCGGGTCACTGTCCCTCTCTGGGACCTGATGCCAGTTTCAGTGTATGAGGCTGGCCAGCAGCTGGAGCACATGGGAACTCTGCTTTCCCAGCCCTGGAAAGTCATCTGTTGGGTAGACGCGTTTCCTCTTTTCTTTTTTTGGCCCTGCAGCACGGCATCCAGTATTTTAGTTCCCCAACCAGGAATTAAACCTGTGCCCCCTGCAGTGGAAGCACGGAGCCCTAACCACTGGACCGCCAGGGAATTCCCTAGACCCGTTTCCTGAATTTCAGCACTGTGCGCCAGGCCCTGGGACCCAGGCAGGTAGTCATATGAGGACCCTTTGGGATACAGGACATTCTGACAAATCCATTGATGGAACCAGGCTCCCAGCCCCTGAGTCCCAGAGCCAGAAGAGAGCTCCCTTGGCTGGAACCCCTGTCCACATGTTCCCACTGCGTCCCACAGCAACTCAGCCACAAGCACATCCCTCCTCGTGTTGAGCTGGCACCTGCCACCTGCAGCCTCAACTCCCTTCCTGCCACCACGTCTGCCCAGAACACCTGTCCCCACCTGCTATGTCGGCACCTGCGGACGTCCTGCCATAAGCATGGAAGGTGCCGCACTCCTGACACAGCCTGTGGCCAGCCCCCGGCCCCCGGCCCTTTGTCACAGTGAGCCCCCGAGTGAAACAGGAATGCCCACTCTGGGCTCTGCCAGCTCTGAACTGCCACGTCCAGGCGCGCTTGTCACTGAGGGGTCTGTGAGGCTAGCCTAGAGCCATCGCGGTGACCCCTGGGCCTTGCTGCCACTGTGGTGCCCGCTGTTAACAGAGGGACTGGGTAAAAGAATGTGCTGGGTGGTGGAGCGTGCTTGGTGCCAGCCTGTGGAAAGCAGTCCACCCCACATCCTGCCTGAGCTGGGCCTCTGCAAGGGTCCACTTGGGAACCAGAGAGAGCCAGGTGGTGGTGCTGGAAAATGGTAACCCTCCCTGCTGGCAGCCCAGACCCAGGCCCCACGGGTGCGGTCTCGCTTGGAGAGTGAGAGGAAGAAGAGCGTGCTGACCTGGCTTGTTCCTATTCCCTGGGGGTGGCGTCAGTGGAGCAGGGCTCCCTGGAGAGGCCTGGTCCTGCCTCCCCCTGTGGTGAGTCCCAGGGGGGCACCGAGGGTAGACAGGGAGCCAGTGGCTGATAGCCCGAGACTCTGGCCCAGGGCCTGAGGACAGGGAACAAGGGCCCATTGTCTGGGCTTCCTCCCGCCGAGCACCACGGGCCTCGGACCAGCCTGTCCAGCTCCCAGTGGGCAGCCTCCCCTGGCTCTGTGCCAGGCCACGGGGCAGGGGGGCGGGGGTGGAGGGGAAAACCAGTGGGCGGCTCAGTGATCCGTGATGAATGCCTGTGCGCATGCACACACTTGGGTCCCCAAGGCCCGGGGGCTCACAGGGCTCCGCCTCCCCTGACAGCGCTGCCCCCGCAGGACTATGAGCTCTGGGAGTCCTCGGACAAGACCTGCCGGCAGCTCATCTACCACCTCACCCCTCACTCCAAGCGGCAGCAGGGGTCCAGCCTGCCCCGAAGGAAGTCCCAGAGCTGGTAAGGAAGCCCAGACACAGCCCAGCTGCCTGGCCCCTGGGGGGGTCCCTTCCCAGGCCTCTGTCAACAAGAGCTGGGGCCTGAAATCCCACCCTGCAGGCCCTCACCCTTGGCTGCATCACTGCCCGTCACTGGCCGGTGGCAATGCAGGCGGATGCTCCCCAAGGCCAGCTCCTCTCCGTGTGACTGCCTCCTGCCATCTGCCTGTCCCTCAACGCCCCGCCTATCACAGGGCCTGGCCCCCCTGGGGGCCTCAGCTGGAGTCAGCAGAGTCCCCAGGACAGGCTGGGAGGGAGGTGGAGTCTGGGTCATGATTCCCATTTTCCAGGGAAGGAAACTGAGGCCAGGGGAGGCAGAGTGTCTCGCCCAAGGCCACACTGCCCTGCTTCCTGAAGCCCTTTGGGGACTCTTTGCCAGGCTGCCTGAAGCTGAGGCCTCCAAGGCCAGCCCAGCAGCTCACTCTGCAACGGGGTCCCCCTTAGTCACTCCATCACAACCTCGTGGCCACAGACTCAGCCTGGGAACAGGCCACTGGCACCTGGGCCCTGGTGCTCTCCCCTGCTTGCCCCCCAGCCTCCTGCCCCCTCCCTCAGGCCTGGTGGCCCATGCTGAGCCTGGAGCCCATGGGGTTGTTCCCTGCCTTGGCAGGTGAGGGCCCTGGAGGTGTTCCCACTGCTGTCAGTCCCCAGGCAGGCCCATGTTCAAATGACAGGAGAGAACTAGAGGGGGTTCTGGGGGCAGTGGGGGACCCTCCTCAGTCTCTAAACCTCCCTTCCAGCTTAGGACACAGGGAGCCCTCCCCTAGGGCAGATCCCACCCACATCCCCCAACACGGCCCTCTTGCTTACCATGGGCCTGTTCCCACATCTGTCCTTATTCCAAAAGGGTCAACCTTAGAGGAGGCACGTGAAAAAAAAGCATGGGCTGAGGGGTCAGAACACCCCGATTTGGAGACCTGGCTCCCCCTTAGTGGTGTGTGACCGTGGAAGGGTCACGTCACCCCTCCAAGCACCCATTTGCTCCTCTGCAGAATAGGATAATCATTCCCACCCCACTGAGTTGGCATAAAAATAAGAGACAACAGATGTAGCAGGTGTGGTGATGCAAGCACACAGAGGGTTTTTATAACAGCTCATGGAGCCTTAACGCAAGTGCATCTAATCCTCACAGCCAGGTCGCCTCTTAACCAAAGGGGACTAAGGCTCAGAGCGATTCAGAGCATTGCCCATGGCTACTCATCTAGGAAGTGGCCATCTGCAGGGCCTGGGCCTTGCTGCCCTGACAGAGGGGTCACTGTCTGAGGCAGGTGGGGCCCTTGCTCAGTCCCTCCCCACCCTCGACCCTCCCGCAGCCTCAAGAGCAACCTCCAGAAGACTCTGCCAGCGGGGGAGACCGTGAACCTATCGGGGATACCACTGTCGGTGCGGGACGTGCAGCATATCATGCGCTACCTGGGCAGCCAGGGCGCCAGGCTGGCAGTGCTGGACCTGAGCTTCACGGGGCTGAGTGATGAGCTGCTGCACCGGCTGCTGCCCAGCCTCTGGACGCTGCCCTGCCTCACCCAGCTTCTGCTCAATGGCAACCGGCTGACGCGGGCTGCCGCCCGTGAGCTCACTGAGGCCATCAAGGACACCACCAAGTTCCCGGTGCTGGCCTGGGTGGACCTGGGCAACAACGTGGATGTGGCCTCCCTGCCCCAGCCCCTGCTGGTTGGCCTGCGCCGGCGGCTAAGCCAGCGCACCTCACTGCCCACCATCTACGAGAGCCTGGACCCAGAGCCTGAGGGTGGCATGGCCGGGGCCACGGCCCTTGCCTCCACCTGGGGCTCTGCAGCTGCCGGGCCAGGGCCCGAGCCCCAGGCCTGCTGCACCAGGTGACCCGCCACCCGCCCTGGCTCTTGCTTCCTGACTGGCAACGCACCCGAGCACGTGGGAGGGGGTGATGGAGGCGGAGTTACCCCACAGGACCCGGATCCAGTGCGCAGAGGAGGATGGGCTCACTGGAGACTGGATGGTCGGTCCAGGCTGGAGTCTCAGCCTTCCCTCAGCAGGAGGGGCCCGGCACCTACTGTGCAGACCCCACAATAAAGGCCGATGCCACCTCCACCTCAGCCTTTCTGCATTGTGGGCCTCAGGGCCACTGAGCACCAGCCCTGTGGCTGGGTTTGGGAGAAGGGGTGGCTGGGACTCAGGGGCCCTGCCTGCCCAAAAGGGAGGGGCCAAGCTCACACTGGTCTCCCCTGGGTGCTCCCTGGGCAGGGTTCCCACGGAAACCAAAGAAGGGGGGAGGGTCCGTCTGTGGTCGGGGAGTTAGAGGAAGCCTCCAGAGACCTGGCACTGATGTCTGGGCGGTGCTTGGGCACTTTGAGGAAGGAGCTGGGGAGGAGCAGGTTGGGAGCCCAGAGAGGAGCGCAGGCTGCTGACCTCCCCACCAGGGCCCCCTGGGCTGGGCACGAGACTGTGCCGACAGGGGGCAAGGCTCATTTCCCACAGGGCACAGCACTGCCCACCAGCCCTGGTACCCACCCCCCAGGCCTCCTGTACTTGGCGAGTGGGCAACTCCATGGGGTTGGGGAGGAGAGACATCAGGCCAGAGACAAAGAGCTCTGTGTTCCCTCCAGGCCCTGGGGGCCCACATGCAGAGTCCTCCCCCCATGCGGGACCCCAAGGGAGCATGCAGGGGTGAGGTGGGCACGGCCCACAGCAGTGGGGGGCCCCGGGGGAGAGCAGTACTGGAGCTGCCCCAGCAGGGGGCCATCTCCTGTCTTCCGCAAGCAGCATAAGGGCAGGCTCCAGACCAGACGCCACAGTCACCTCGCAGCCCAGTGTGGGGAGCTGGGCCGGGACAAGGAAGGAATTTAGAGGTGTCGGGTGGACTGAGGCTGCAGCAGGGAAGCCATGGCCCAAGGCTCCCCTGCAGCACTGGGAGGTCAGGACTAGGGTAGCTGGATCCTGCAGGATGAGGAGAGACCCAGCAGCGGAGGGAGCCCCACAGGCCAAGGAGAAGGTGGGGGTCCCCCGGGCCCACATCCCGGGGCCCACCAGCTGACCTTCCCCCATAGCTCTGGCCCACAGGGGACTATGAGTCAGCACTGATTACACACGTCCCCAGGCAGCCGGATGCACAACAGCCTCTTGGGACAGAAGGGAGATGGCCAAGAAGGGTGACGTCGGTCCCAGGACCGACAAGAGGCAGTGAGGAAAAGGAGCTCCTCTCCTGCGCTGCCTGCCAGCCCCGAGGTCAGGCCCCGCCGCTCTCACTGCTTTTGGCGGAACCCCTATCGGGAGAAAGCCAGAAAGGCATGAAGAGCACCCGGTTCAGCCCAGCTCTGCTCCCTCTCCGGCCCCCGGTCTCTCCTCTCCTCTGTCCACCATCCCTTCCAGCTCTCAATGCTCCATCCTGGGGTCCTGGCCCCTCCCTGGCCTCCTTGCTTTAAAGACATGAGCCTGCCCAGTGGCTTGGGAGCCACAGAAGTATCTCCCTGTGTCCCCCGCTCTGGGACAGGGGGCTCAGGCTCCCCAGGAGAAGGCAAAGCGGGTGCGGGTAGAAGGGGCCACAGAGAGGAGAAGGATGAGGAAGCCGGCCCAGGGCCAGGCAAGCTGATAAGCCCGTGTCCTGCAGCTCCCGGCTGGAGAAACGCCAAGCTGTCTGTGTCCCTCCTGCCCCTCGCTCCCTGCCCATCCCTGGCCCTCATCTGCCCACAAACCTTGAATGTGACGAACATGACCACTCAAAGAGATTCTTACCAGGATGGTGTGAGGACCTTGGTCGGGTGTTGCCAGGCGAGTTCTGGGAGAATCCAGGCGGAGGCAGCTGTTCTCAATCTCCCCGCCTCTCAGATGCATGCACGCGATGCACTGGCTGGGCTGGAGCATGAAACAGCTGGAGAGAGGTGGGCTGCCCTTGTTCCCACGCAGGTGTCCAGGACCCCTTCGAGGGGCCCTTACGACCACCAGTGAGGCTACTATGCAGGCAGGGACACCCCAGAAGTCACGCAGCCTGGTGGGCAGAGCGTGCCCTCCAGGCTGGCCCCAGCCCGAGTTCCAGACCAAGGAGGCGCTAGGTGGGCGTCGCTTGGGCCGGTCCTCTCCTAGGCCCAGTCTCAGAGGCAGACAGACCTGGCCTGGTCCCACCCTGTCACCTGCTGGTGGTGTGGTCCCCTCGGGGTCTGTTCCCTCATCTTGGGAACGAGGCTCACGAAGCCTCCCCTTATCCTGCTGGAGTGAGGCTGACAGAAGGATTGGAAAGTGCCTGCTGCGTGGGGGGCACAGGGCAGATGCTCTGCAGCATCAGTGGGGCCTCCACCCAGGGCTCTCTGGGTGGGAATGGCAGGAGCCCAAACCTCGGGACTAGACAGGGCTGAAGCCGTTTATTTATTTAAGAGTGCTTCTGTAGCCTCTCTCGGGGCCAAGCACTGTTCCGATGGCTTTACACCCTTTTAATTCTCTTTGCACTTGCAGGAGGTGAGTGCTATTACCACCTCCATTTTGCAGGTGAGTGAGCTGAATCAGGGAGAGGTTGAGTAACCTGTCCAAGGTCAAAGGGCTAGAACTGGAGATGCCGAGAAGTGAGCCAGGTGGCCTGGCTTCAGTCTGGGATGCTAACCCCTGCCTGCCTCACCCAAATTCCTGCCAGGGGAATTCCACCAAGCCCTGCCAGAGGCCATTCGAGGCAGGAGACATCACGGTGGCCCCGCTGGCAGGTGCCCTGCAGCAGAGAGCGACCTCCAGCTGCACTGTCCTGGAACAAGACCAGGCAGGACCTCCCTGGCCTCCATTTCCTCATGTGCAAAATGGGTGGGGAGGGGAGCCCTCTTCTGGGATGGAAAGGGACTGGTGAGGAGTGGGTTTGGAAGTACTTGTCAGACTGAGCCCCACTCTGGGGTGTGGGATCCACGCCCACTTCCGGTGGCCTGGCTGGGACAGCTGCAGGTGAGGTGCCTTCACCTCCTCAGGTCTTGCCAGGATGTTGAGAGCATCAAAAGGAAAGATGTAGAAAAGATGACTGTTCTCTGCAGGACCTCGGTGACCAACACTTAGGAACTTCTGTTCTGTTCCTGAAGGGAGGACATTTGAGTCCAGATAAAGTTCTTTAAGATATGAGTCTACAGCAAAGGTCAGCCTCTGCAGACAGTCTTTTTGAGAATCCAGAATCTCAGATGACTGATCTTCCCAGTGGCTGATATTAACCCAGCACAGAGGTTTTTCTCTAGGTCCTGGAGAGAAACGAAAACATACTTCTTCCTCTTAGAGATAGTTGCCAACCAACAATGGAAAGCAGTATTTCCTTTCCCAGCTGTATACTTTAATTTTATTTTTTAAAAATAATACCGGGAGTTCCCTGGTGGTCTATGGTTAGGATTCAGCACTTCCACTGCCGGGGCCCAGGTTCAATCCCTCGTCCAGGAACTGAGATCCTGCAAGCCATGTGGCACGGCCAAATAATAACAACAACAATAATGATAACAATACCTTATTTAAAAAACAATTCTTCATTGTCGTACAACTAAAATACAATTAAGTACACTTCCCTGGTGGTCCAGTGGTTAAGACTCGGTGCTTCCACTGCAGGGACTCGGGTTTGATCCCTGGTCGGGGAAGTTCCACATGCCACGCAGTACAGCAAATAAATAAATAACATTAAAAAAAAAAACCCAATTAAGTGGACATCCCAAGTGTTACAAGTTGAAATTGTGCTACATGGCGCATTCTGACTTGTGTATAAATCCATGAAGTAAACGTATCTGTCACACCCAAAAGTCTCCTTGTGCCCCTTGGCAATGTCTCCCTCCCACTGTCCCTTTCCCCTCCTTCCCCAAGCAACAATTGACCTGCTTTCTGTCTCTATAGATTAGTGTGCATTTTCTAGTTTTAGATATATGGAATCATACAGGGTGTACTCCTTTTTATATGACTTCTCTCACTTAGCATAATTGAGACTCCCACAGTGATGCATGTATCGATAGTCCCTTTTAATTGCCGAGTCGCATTCTACTGGATGGATGTACCACAATTCACTCACCCGTTGGTGGACATTTGTGTTGTTTCCAGTGTTTAGCTATTACAAATAAAACTGCTATGAATATCATGTACAAGTTTTTGCATGAACAGATATTTCCTTTTCTCTTGGGTAGTGATATCTCAGTATGTTTTTCTCTTCTTGTAATATCTTTGCCCGGTTTTGGTGTCAGGGTAATGCTGGTCTCATAGAATGAGCTGAGGTGAGACGTATTCCCTTCTCTTAAATTTTTTGGGAATGGTTTGTGTAAAATTGATATTATTTCCTCCATAAATATTTGATAGAATTCCTCAGTGAAGGCACACAAGCCTAAGGTTTTCTTTGTGGGAAGGTTTTCAACTACAATTCCAATTTCTTTAATAAGTGTAGGGCTTTTCAGGTTAGCTATTACTTCTTGAGAGAGTGTTTGTATTTTGGATCTTTCAAGGAATTTGTCCATTTCATCTAAGTTGTGGAATTTGTTGACATGAAGTTGTTCATAACATTCTCTCTCTCTTTTTTTTGGACGTGCCGCACAGCTTGCAGGATCTTAGTTCCTTGACCAGGTATTGAACCCAGGCCCTTGGCAGTGAAAGCACGGAGTCCTAACCACCGGACTGCCAGGGAATTCCCTGTAACATTCTCTTTTAATATCTGTGGAATCTGTAGCAGTCACCACTCTCATCCCTGAGATTGGTAATTTTGTCTTCCTCTTTTTTTGCCCTCATTGCCTGAGCACTCTGGCTAGAGATTTATCAATTTTATTGATCTTGTTAAAGAATCATCTTTTGGTTTCACTGATTATTCTCTATAGTTTTCTATTTCATTGATACCCACTTAGATCCTTACTTGTTTTCTTCCACTTACTTCAAATTTCTTTTTCTAGATTATTTGGGGAGGGGGCAGCTTGTGGGATCTTAGTTCTCCAACCATGGATTGAACCCGGGCCGCGGCACTGAAAGCACAGATTCCTAACCACTGGACCATCAGGGAATTTCCTCTAGAATTTTTTTTTTTTTGGCTGCGTTGTGTCTTGCTGCGCGCGGGCTTTCTCTAATTGCGGTGAGCCGGGACTACTCTTCGTTGCGGTACGCAGGCTTCTCATTGCAGTGGCTTCTCGAGTTGCGGTGCACGGGCTCTAGGCCCGTAATTGCAGCATGCGAGCGCAGTAGTTGTGGCGCACGGGCTCTAGGGCTCACGGACTTCGGTAGTTGTGGTGTACAGGCTTAGTTGCTCCGCGGCATGTGGGATCTTCCCGGACCAGGGACGGAACCCGCATCCACTGCACTGGCAGGCAGATTCTTTTTTGTAAATTTATTTATTTATTTATTTATTTATTTATTTATCTATTTTTGGCTGCATTGGGTCTTCGTTGCTGTGTGCGGGCTTTCTCTAGTTGTGGCGAGTGGGGGCTACTCTTTGTTGTGGTGCGTGGCCTTCTCATTGCAGTGGCTTCTCTTGTTGTGGAGCACAGGCTCTAGGTGCGCGGGCTTCAGTAGTGGTGGCTCGCAGGCTCTAGAGCACAGGCTCGGTAGTTGTGGCACACGGGCTTAGTTGCTCCGTGGCATGTGGGATCTTTCCAGACCAGGGATCGAACCCGTGTCTCCTGCATTGGCAGGTGGATTATTAACCACTGTGCTGCCAGGGAAGTCCCATGAAATCTTCTTGTCTGATATTAATATAGCTGAGATCATTGACCTGAGACCTTGCCTTTTTCCTAATATAGGTGTTTACTGCTACTTAAAAAAACAAAAACAAAACCGCACAATGTACAAGCTGTGAGTGGAGTTTATCCAGTGTCTTACTGAGGACTGTAGCCTGGGAGAGAGCCTCTCAGATAGCTCAAGAAACTGTTCAGAAGAGGTAAGGGGAGAGGTCAGTACATATGTGATTTTGGCAAAGCGGGTAGGTGCAACCAAGCACACATCTCAGTAGAAGGTTGCTGCTAGTCACAAGGAATGGAAATCTTAGTTAATGATTTAGTGCTTTTCTAAGGGAAGATGCAAGAATCCAGGTTCATAAAAAATTTCTCCTGAAAATATCTATCTTATGGTCTGTTCTGCCAGTTTTCCCAGAGCACAGAGTGCCTCATTCCTGATCTCTGTCCTGAACTCTTTTCAGGGTGTGTGGAAGGTCAATGGCTGCAGTGGCTTATATTCAATCCTTGTGGAGCCGAATGTCTAGTGACATTCTTTAGTGGGTAGTGCTATCAGTTACTTCTCTACGTTCTGCTTTAGTGACATCCCACAAATTCTGATATGTTGTGTTTCCATTTTCAAGTCAGTACAGACTACTTTCCAATTTCTCTTTCGGTTTCTTCTTTGATCTACGGGTTACTTAGAAGTGTGTTATTTTGTTTCCAAATATTTAGAGATTTCCCACGGATCCTTGTGATAAATGATTTCTAATTTAATTATAGTGTGGTCAGACAACATAATATGGCTTGAAGCCTTTTGAATCTTGATCAATGTTCTGTGTGCACTTGAGAAGAATGTGTATTCTACTATTGTTGGGTGTCCTGTGTTAATCAAAGTCAAGTTGACTTACCACGTTGTTCGAGTCTACTATATCCTTGCTGATTTTCTGCTTACTTGGTCTATCAATTATTGAGAGGAGAACTGAACTCTGACTGTACTTGTATTTGTCTGTTTCTTATTTCTATCCATTTTTTGTTTCATGTATTTTGAAGCTTTATTATTAGGTGCATAAATGTTTAAGATTGTTATGGCTCCTTGATTAACTGACCCTATCATCATTATGAAATAACCTTCATTATCCCTGAAACCTACTTGTCTGATATTAATATAGCTACTCCAGCTTTCTTTTGGCTAGTGTCAGCAATGGTATTCTTTCCCATCCTTTTACTTTTAAACTATTTATGTCTTTAAAGTGTTTCTGGACTTCCCTGGTGGCGCAGTGGTTGAGAATCTGCCTGCCAATGCAGGGAACACAGATTCGATCCCTGGTCTGGGAAAATCCCACATACTGTGGAGCAACTAAGCCCATGCACAACTACTTAGCCTGCGCTCTAGAGCCTGTGAGCCACAACTACTGAGCCCACATGCCGCAACTACTGAAGCCCGCGTGCTTAGAGCCTGTGCTCCGCAACAAGAGAAGCCACCACAATGAGAAGCCCAGCCACCGCAACAAAGAGTAGCCCCCACTCACTGCAACTAGAAAAAGCCCATGTGCAGCAAAGAAGACCCAACGCAGCCAAAAATAAACAAATAAATAATAAAGTGTTTCTTGTAGGTAGCATGTAGTTGGGTTTTGCTTTTTTAATCCAATCTGACAATCTCTGCTTTTTAATTAGAGTGTTTATACCATTTACATTTACTGTGATTATTGATATGGTTAGACTTAAGCCTACTATCTTGCTATTTATTTTTTATTTATCCCATCTGTTCTTTTAAATGTATTTATTTATTTTTGTCTGTGTTGGGTCCTTATTGCTGCACGCGGGCTTTCTCTAGTTGCAGTGAGACGGGGCTACTCTTTGTTGCGTGGGCTTCTCACTGTGGTAACTTCTCTTGCTGTGGAGCACAGGCTCTAGGCGTGCCGGCTTAGGTAGTTGTGGCATGCGGGCTTCAGTAGTTGTGGCTCACAGGCTCCAGAGCACAGGCTCAGTAGTTGTGGTGCATGGGCTTAGTTGCTCCGTGTCATGTGGGATCCTCCCGGCCCAGGGCTCGAACCCGTGTCCCCTGCATCGGCAGGTGGATTCTTAACCACTGCGTCACCGGGGAAGCCCCCATCTGTTCTTTGTTCCTCTTTTTCTTTTTCTGCCTTATTTTGGTACAATTATTTATTTATAAATCCATCATAAGTCTCCTCTGTTGGCTTAACTTTTTATTGAAGTAAAATCCACATAATGTAAAATTCTTCATGTTAACCTTTTTTTTTTTTTTTTTGCGGTACGCGGGCCTCTCACTGTCGTGGCCTCTCCCGTTGCGGAGCGCAGGCTCAGCAGCCATGGCTCACGAGCCCAGCCGCTCCGCGGCATGTGGGATCTTCCTGGACCAGGGCACGAACCTGTGTCCCCTCCATCGGCAGGCGGACTCTCAACCACTGCGCCAGCAGGGAAGCCCCATGTTAACCATTTTAAAGTGTGCAATTGAGTTGTTTTTAGTACATTCTCCATGTTGTGCAACCATCATCACTATCTAATGACAGAACATTTTCATTACCCCAAAAAGAAACCCCATATCCATTAAGCAGGCACTCCGTATTCTCCCCTCCCCCAATCTCTGGCAATCACTAATCTGCTTTGTGTCTATGAATTTGCCAATTATGGACATTTCATATACTTGGAAACGTACAACATGTGGCCTTTTGTGTCTTCTTTCACTTACCATGTTTTCAAAATTCATCCATGTTGTAGCGTGTGTCAGTAATTCATTCCTTTTAATGGCTAAATAATATTCTAATTGTATGGATATACCACTTTTGTTTACCCATTCATCAGCTGTTGGATATTTGAATGTTGGCATAATTCTTTGTTATTTTAGTGTTGCTTTCGGGTTTATATTATACATTTTTTAATTATCATAGGCTTCAAGTAATATACCACTTCTAATATAAGAAATTTACAGTAGTATATATTTTCCCCTCTTGGCCTTTATGCTAATATTGTCACGCATTTTACTTCTACATGTCATAAGCGCCATAACACAATCTTCATTCCTTTGTGTAGATCCAGATTTCCATCTGGTCTAGTTTTCCTTTTTCTAGAAGGATGTCCTTTACCATTTTTTGTATAGCAGGCCTCCTGTGATGAATTTTTTTCAGCCTTTGTGTGTCTGAAAACATTTTATTTTGCCTTAATCTTAAAAAGATTTATCCCCCCCCAGGTATTGAATTCTAGATTGATAATTTTTTCTGTCAATACTTTGAAGTTGTTGCTTCACTGTCTTCACGTTTGCATGGTTCCCAATGAGAAATGTCATCATTATCTTTGTTCCTCTAACATTTTTTTTTCTCCAGCTGCTTTTTGGAATTTTTCTCTTCACCACTGGCTTTATATGCCTTGGTGTCATTTTCTTGTGCTTGGAGTTCATTTAGCTTTTGGGATCTGTGGGTTTATAGTTTTCATCCAGTTAGGAAAGTTTTTGGCCATTATTACTTCAAGTACTTTTTCTGTCCCCTCATCACCTCTCCTTTGGGGACTCCAACTACCCATATATTAGGAAACTTGGAGTTGTCCCAAAGCTCTTTTCTTTTGCAAATTCTTTTTTTCTGTGTGTTTCACCTTGGATAGTTTCTATAGCTTATGTCTTAAAGTTCATTGAGTTTTTCTTCTGTAATGTCTAATCTGCTGTGAATCCCATCCAGCTATAGCAGTTCAATGAGAAGTTTCTCTTTCTCTTTTCCTTCTCCTTTCTCCTCCTATTACACCCCCTCGTCCTTCTTTTTGTTTTCATTATTATTATTTTGGCTGTGTTGCATGGCTTGCGGGATCTCAGTTCCCCAGCCAGGGATTGAACTCAGGCCACGGCAGTGAAAGTGCTGCGTCCTAACCACTAGACTACCAAAGAACTCCCTCGTCCTTCTTTTTAGATTGTACTTGTTTCTACTTAACTTTTTGAATATATGAAAGAGTTAAAACAAACGTCTTGGGCTTCCCTGGTGGCGCAGTGGTTAAGAATCCACCTTCCAATGCAGGGGACATAGGTTCAAGCCCTGGTCCAGGAAGATCCCACATGCCATGGAGCAGCTAAGCCTGTGTGCCACAACTACTGAGCCCACCTGCCACAACTACTGAAGCCCACATGCCTAGAGCCCGTGCTCCACAACAAGAGAAGCCACCGCAATGAGAAGCCCACACACCGCAATGAAGAGTAGCCCCCGCTCGCCGCAACTAGAGAAAGCCTGCACACAGCAACAAAGACCCAACACAGCCAAAAATAAATAAATAAATTTATAAAAACAAAACAAAAAAACAACCATCTTAATGTCCTTCTCTGCTACTTCTAACATCTGTGTCAGTTTTGAATGTTTTGATTATTCTTATTACGGGTTGTGCTTTCCTGCCTCTTTGCATGCCTGGTAATCTTTGACTGGATGCCAGACATTGTGAATTTTACTTTGTAGGGTGCTAGATGTTTTTATGTTCCTATAAATCTTTTTGGGCTTTGTTCTAGAATACAGCTAACTGACCTGGAAACAGCTTGATCCTTTCAAGTCCTGTTTTTATGATTTGTTAGCTGGGTCCAGAGCAATGCTCAATCTAGGGCTAATAGTTCATTTATGATGCAAGACTTTCCTGGATACTTGTCTTAAAATACATCATATTTTTGTATTATTCGTGTTTAATGTTTTTTTACTGTTTTTTTTTTTTTTTTGCGGTACGCGGGCCCCCCACTGCCGCGGCCTCTCCCGCTGCGGAGCACAGGCTCCGGACGTGCAGGCTCAGCGGCTATGGCCCACGGACCCAGCCACTCCACAGCACGCGGAATCCTCCCAGACCGGGGCACGAACCCACGTCCCCTGCATGGGCAGGCGGACTCTCAACCACTGCGCCACCAGGGAAGCCCCTATTGAATGTTTTAAAAATTTTTAAATGGTGCTTTGACATCTTGGGGCCTTGCTCATCCTGGAGAGACTGCCCATCCTAAAGTTAGTTATTTCCTAGAGATAGTAAACAATTTGCCTGCACAGTATACCTTTCACATAAAAACTAACCAACTCAAAGTCTACCCGCAACGACGTTTAACTCTCACACGCCAAGCCATTATCTGCCCTGCTATAAATCACCACAGGGCCAGGTACCACATAACTGCAGACTACCCCTATGGCTCAGAGCCCTCTGATTGGTTTAAATTATCCAATTCTAGACTTACTCAAACTGGTCTACGCTGCCTCACCCATGCTTTCCCCGTGGAAACCATAACAGAGCTTCTGGGCCATGCTCTCCTTTCACTCCTGCCTCTTGACCCACCTGATGTTTCCTCGTGTGACCCTGCATGGCATGGCATGCTCCCTGCTCTTGAGAATTGTAATAAACTCTTCTTTCAAGGAAGTCATCTCCATGTCTGTCACCTTACTATACCTGATTAAAATAAAATTCTTGGTATAATAGTCTATCCACTATCCTGTGAGTTGAGTTTTTCTCTGGCCGGTGGGAACACACTGTTATAATCCTTTTTGATGGTTCCTTCCCCATCCTGTTTCCTCACACTTGGTATGCTGATCGGTATTATGAATATTCAAGAGGGATCTTCTGCAGACCTCCTGGGTCCTCTATGCAGCTTTTTTCTCCTGCTGTTCTGTACTATGAACCCGAGCTGTCTCCTCAAACCAGAGAGCCTAGTGGTTCCCCCTGTGTCATAGCCTGGAAACTCTCACAAGGCAGTAAGCTCACCTTATTTGTTTCCTATCTCTCAGGGATTTCTCTCCTTCAATGTCCTGAGTTTTGATTTTTTTTCAGGCATGAGGGTAAGTCTAGGCAATTACCTCCATCTTGGCCAGAAGCAGAAAAAAATCCTGTGTGCTTTGACTTTATTTTTTTAAAAAGATTATGAAATACTCAGCAGGTGAGTATAGAAGCTGAGACAGTATCAATGAATCAACTGAGTCTAAACCCTCCCTTGTATAGATAACAAACCAGAGGCCTAGACAGAATTGGTAGTGGAGGTAGTCAGAGCCAGAATCCATCTCTTAAGTCTTGGTCTAGTTATCTTTCTATGACATCATCCTTTGTTCTGTATCTTCTTTACCGTGCCAAGTGGTTTTCAATGTTAAAGTCGTATGTTTTCAAAGGAAAGACATGTTTTTTAAAAAGAGAGAATGTGCTTAAATATTCAGACCTTCATATGATCTTGAGACTGCCCCTTCCCAACTCTGGCAAAAAGTTGGATGCTTACTCTCCAGAGGGGGTTAGAAGGTTTCTGGACTAGGAAGCCTTCCCAGAGACCTGGAAGATGAAGTGAATCTGGACATGAGTGCTGAAAATACCCAGTCCTCTTCCCTCACTGAGCTCCCAGTAGGCCAGCAGTTCAAGGTGAACCCACCTGACAAGACTGAAGGTTTCTCCAAGGAATCTGACCAGCCCAAGAGGAAAGTCCTAAAGATACGGACATTGGAGATTTACTCAAAAAAGTCCAATCAGGTCACCTTACAAACATATATTCTTTTTAATACCCTGCTCTTAAACGTAAGTAGACTACCAATGATTGCCAGGCAGCTAAGGAAAGTCTGTAACACGAAAGACTAAAACAGAAAGGGGTAAGAAAACATCACGCAGGAGATGAAAGCTTCAACACAGCATATTTTTTTTTTTTTTTTTTTTTTTTGTGGTACGCAGGCCTCTCACTGTTGTGGCCTCTCCCGTTGCAGAGCAACAGGCTCCGGATGCGCAGGCTCAGCGGCCATGGCTCATGGGCACAGCCGCTCCGCGGCATGTGGGATCTTCGCGGACCGGGTCACGAACCCGTGTCCCCTGCATCGGCAGGTGGATTCTCAACCACTGCGCCACCAGGGAAGCCCAACACAGCATATTAATTAACGTCCTCAGAGATAGGAAGATATTGCAACCCTGGAATGAGGTCATATTTTTTTTTTGCCCGTGCTGTGTGGCATGTGGGATCTTAGTTCTCCAACCAGGGTTCCAACTCGTGCCCCCTGCAGTGGAAGCATGGAGTTTAACCACTGGGCCGCCAGGGAAGTCCCAAGGTCCTATTAAAAACAAAAAAACAGGACTGGTGTTCCCAGGTGGCGCTGTGGTTAAGAATCTGCCTGCAAATGCAGGGGACATGGGTTCAAGTCCTGGTCCGGGAAGATCCCACATG
The DNA here is from genome assembly GCF_963455315.2 of Globicephala melas. Lineage (NCBI taxonomy): Eukaryota > Metazoa > Chordata > Mammalia > Artiodactyla > Delphinidae > Globicephala > Globicephala melas. The sequence continues at coordinate 64,577,465 of NC_083326.1, forward strand.
CCACGGAGCAACAAAGCCCGTGCACCACAACTACTGAGCCTGCACTCTAGAGCCTGCGAGACACAACTACTGAGCCTGCACGCCTAGAGCCCGTGCTCCACAACAAGAGAAGCCACCACAATGAGAAGCCCATGCACCACAAGCGTAGCCCCCACTCGCCGCAACTAGAAAAAGCCTGCACACAGCAACAAAGACCAAATGCAACCAAAAAATAAATAAAATTTAAAAATTAAAAAAAAAAAAAGAAAAATGAAGCTTCAGAGAATCAACTTGGGGAAATCTACAAAGGAGGTCAAAAAACAAGAAAATGGGGGATAGGGGAGGTAAGGAGAGAAAAGAGGAGAAAAATAGGTAAGTCCAGGAGATCCAACATCTGAATAACAGGAATTCCAGAAAGCAAAATCAGAAAACCAAAGGTAGGAAATCATTAACAAGTAATTCAAGAAAGTTTCCCAGAAATGAAGGATTAAAGTCCATTCTGAAAAGGTTCAGCAAGAGCCTAGCACAATGCACCAATAGACCTTTGCCAAGGCACGTCAGTGTGAATCTCAGAACACTGGCAACAGAAGGGAGAGTCACATACAAAGGTCAGCACTCAGAACGGTCTCAGACTTCTCCACATCAACACAAGATGCTAGATGAAAAAGTAACGATGCCTTCAAAATTCTAAAGGAAAACGAACACCAACCTAGAATTTCATACTCAGTCGAGTATGAGAGAACAAGACACTTTCAGACATGCAACGTCTCTCAAAAAATTACTTCCCATGCACCCCTTCTACAGCAGGTCTCTACTGGACGAGGTAATAAACCATGACAGGAAAAGGTTACACAAACAACAGGAGATTCAACAGAGGAAAGTCCATGATAACGGCAATACCTTAGGCACAAAGGAAAGCCAGTCCAGAGTGGGGCCAATCAAGAAGAAACTGATCAAATAGATGATGTATTAATGTCTACAGAGAAGTCTGAGGTTAAACCAGCGACAAGTTGACAGAAAATTAAGCCAATAAGAATGTAAGTGAATTAATTCTAGGAAAAAGTTAGTTCTGCAGGAAAGTAACCTAGTCTACCACCTGGCTCAGCTGTGATTTAAATGCCCAGCCCTAATAACATAAATACTGAACATGATCTAACCAGAATTATAATATCAGGGAGATGGGTGATGGGGAGCCCATGCATGGTGGGCAGGAGGAAGGAGAAGCTGAAAGATAAATGCCTAAAACGAAATATCAAGGAGTAGCCATACAAACAGGTTTAAACTGAGACATGGAGGCAAATACAAACAACCAGCCAAGAGTTGAAAGGGACTCCCCAGAAGCAGGGGAAATGGGGGAGAGGGTCAGACAGGGCAGGAGGGCTGTTGTTTTTCATAATAAGCCTCTCAGAACTATTTGCTCTTTCAATGTAACTGATTTTTTTCTAAAGTGCAAGATATAAAACTGTTTATAAAGCTCTATGTTTTAGGTTAATCTTCTTTATTGTTTTATAAAACTTCCAGGGAATTCCCTGGCAGTCCAGTTTGGGACTCAGCTGCTGAGAGCCCGGGTTCAATCCCTGGTCAGGAAACTGAGATCCCACAAGCCGTGTGGTGCAGCCAAAAATCAGAATTAAAAAATGTAGCGCTTACATAAAATAAGACACTCTAGACCAGGGTCAAAATGTGACCTTGGATATACCGAATTAGAATCATGGAGTCGTGGCGGCAAGGGCATGGTTTAAAATGCAGATTTCTGGGTTCAAATTCCAGACCAAGTAATAGGCACCTCTAGGGGTGGTGCTGTGCAAACTTCACTTCTAACAAGATCTCTAGCCGATGTGGAAACCACTGCTCTAACTCACTATATTACTAATTCAGGAGGCTCAATTAAGAAGCCAATAAATCAATGTCTAAATCAAGGGGAAGGGGGAGGGTATTCCAGACAGGGCACTATGGGTATCATAACTTCTACCTGAAAGAAACCCACTCTATATGTAACTCAATGTGCATGTTTCTTTTCTTATCAGAAACAAGTTAACTCTTGTTCACATCTAAAACAAATTAACTCCCTTCCACAGTGAGTTCACTGGAAACCACCCCACGTGCAGGAAACCCTCCACTGGAGCAGCACTGCTTGTTGGGTCACTGGCCACACTGCATCCAAACATATCAGAGGAGCTGGGGGTGGGGGAGCAAGAGACACAACACAGGGGCTGCTCTCGGGGGGAACGGTCCTGTTAGCTGACAGACTCAATGATGCTCACTGTCCTCGAGTTATTACAGGAATGAAACAAGGTCTGTCACCACGTGGTTGTGTCATAATCACAAGACAAAGCTTACTAGAAAATCTCTACTTGATACAGATGGCCAACAAACACATGAAAAGATGCTCAACATCACTAATTATTAGAGAAATGCAAATCAAAACCACAATGAGGTACCACCTCACACTGGTCAGAATGGCCATCATCAAAAAAATCTATAAACAATAAATGCTGGAGAGGTTGTGGAGAAAAGGGAACCCTCTTGCACTGTTGGTGGGAATGTAAATTGATACAGCCACTATGGAGAACAGTATGGAGGTTCCTTAAAAAACTAAAAATAGGGGCTTCCCTCGTGGTGCAGTGGTTGGGAATCTGCCTGCCAACACAGGGGACATGGGTTCAAGCCCTGGTCCAGGAAGATCCCACATGCTGTGGAGCGACTAAGCCCGTGCGCCACAGCTACTGAGCCTGTGCTCTAGAGCCCGCGAGCCACAACTCCTGAAGTCTGCGTGCCTGGAGACCGTGCTCTGCAACAGGAGAAGCCACTGCAATAAGAAGCCCACACACCGTGATGAAGAGTGGCCCCCGCTCGTGGAACAATGTCCACGTCTCTTTTCCTACCCTGCAAATAGGTTCATCAGTACCATTTTTCTAGATTCCATATGTATGCGTTAATGAACGATATATTTCTTTTCTCTTTCTTCAATCTGTATGACAGACTCTAGGTTCATCCACATCACTATAAATGACCCAGTTTCGTTCCTTTTTATGGCTAATACTCCGTTGTATATATGTACCACATCTTCTTTATCCATTCATCTGCTGATGGACATTTAGGTTGCTTCCATGTCATGGCTATTGTAAATAGTGCTGCAATGAACTTTGGGATATATGTATCTTTTTAAATTATGTTTTTCTCAGGGTGTATGCCCAGCAGTGGGATTGCTAGATCATTTTTAGTTTTCTGGGTTTTTTAAAATTTTAATTAATTTATTTTTGGCTGCGTTGGGTCTTTGTTGCTGCGCGCGGGCTTTCTCTAGTTGCGGCGAGCGGGGGCTACTCTTCGTTGCGGTGCACGGGCTCCTCATCGCGGTGGCTTCTCTTATTGTGGAGCACGGGCTCTAGAGCACAGGCTCAGTAGTTGTGGCACACGGGCTTAGTTGCTCCGTGGCATGTGGGATCTTCCCGGACCAGGGCTCGAACCCGCGTCCCCTGCATTGACAGGCGGGTTCTTAACCACTGCGCCACCAGGGAAGCCCCCTCCCCATTATTTTTAAAGTCCTGACACATCAGGATCATTTTTTAAAATTAATTAATTAATTTGGTTTTGGTTGTGTTGGGTCTTCATTGCTGTGCGCAGGCTTTCTTTAGTTGCGGCAAGCGGGGGCTTCTCTTCTTTGCGGTGCACAGGCTTCTAATTGTGGCAGCTTCTCTTGTTGAAGAGCACGGGCTCTAGCCGCGCAGACTTCAGTAGTTGTGGCACACAGACTCTAGAGCGCAGGTTCAGTAGTTGTGGCACGGGCTTAGTTGCTCCGCGGCATGTGGGATCTTTCTGGACCAGGGATGGAACCCGTGTCCCCTGCGTTGGCAGGCGGATTCATAACCACTGTGCCACCCAGGGAAGCCCTGAATTACCTTTTAATATTGGATTACTTTTGCTAAATGCTGAGTCACTGGGGTTTCCAGGCTACAAGGTCACAGTATTAGGTTTTTTTCACAGACCATGACCACGTGTGTTGTGTTGTTCAAGCTGAGCTGATGGTGCGCCCACAAAGGCTGCCTGAACAAAGTGCTGCATGAATGTCCGTGCCGACAAACGAGGCAATCTGTGCACCCTCGGAGTTGTTCCAAGGGCTTAACCAGCAACTGGCCTGGAACAGCAGCTTATGCTCTTATCAGTAACTATGCTACTTCAAACTGGAAAAAAGCAGGACATCTCCCAGGGTGTGAAAGTTTAACCTGCTGCCAAAGCAAACACACACACACACACACACACAAAAAAAACTACAAAATGAACACACAGTCCTTATATTCTCAAAAAGAGAAAAACCCACCACAATTATTTAGTTTAACATTTACCCAGATCTAAAGAAAAAGATGTCAAAAGATAACCTAGGACATATACATACGCACGCACCCCCTGACCCAGATAACCTAAAAGAAAAAAATAAGGGCAAAGTTCTGTCCAAGAGAAATTTATCTTCGTTTCTGGAAGATGTTGCCACGTCCCATTCCACGTCCTCTCCCTCTTGCGGCCACTACAAGGTGGGGAAGAGAAAGGACAAGGCCAGGTCAGTAAGGACTCATATCACAGAGCAGCCAGAGCCCTAGGACATGGCCCAGGAAGGGGACTGAAAGGCCACCCCGTCCAGCACCACGCTCACCCCGTCACATTTCACGGGGTAAACAGAGACCCTGGGAGGGGCAGGTGCCTGGCATCAGAGCTGGAGAGCCCTGGACTCCTGCCTTCCAGCCCAGCACTGTTCCCCACCAGAGGCAAGGCCTTGTGGCAAAGGTGGTTTGGGGACCCAGTATGGGAACCATAGAAAAGGTGACTTCTCAGAGCTGGCCCAGGGTGAGCTAATAAAACATGACAGATGCATTTAATTCACACTTAAAATTCTGAAACAAACAGATGTTAAATGTTAATATCTATTAAATCTGGGTGAGGGGTTTTATTATTCTTCGAGCTATTCTGCAGGTGTGAAATATTTTGGAATGGGGCGAAAAACCAAAACCACTCCCCACATAAAGATTGCTGTTCTCTGTGACCCAAAGGTTCTAGGAGACCAGTGGCTTTGAAGAACAGGTGACAATATCCTGATGGCTACTAACTGGAGCCTCACCCCTCTCCTCTTACAGAGCCTGGGGCTGGCACAGGCACAGTGGCTCAGGCAGAGGTCAGCGGGCTGAGGCAGACTCACTGCCAAGTGCCTTCTAGTGCACGGCCACTGGGCTCCTCCCTTTGCTAGAGAAGATGGTATTGTTACACAGTGACAACGAGGGCAGCTCTCCTTGAGGAAGCAGAGAGAACAGCAGCTGTAGCACAAAGCTGGAACTTCTGAAAATAGTTCCTTCTCCAGGACAAAGGTCCAGAGCTTTGGTCCCATCTCCCCACAACTATCTCTCTTCCAGGAAGGGCAAGGAGATTCTCTGATCAGTTTTTCTGGAGGGCATTTTAAAGGGTTACTCTACTGAGTCTTTAAACTCAACATATGTACTGCAGCTAAAGATACTGACAGAGACGCTGGTGACTTTCCTGCACTGTAAAGCCTTTTACCAATAAATACTAAGACAGTTCCTAGCGACTGCATTTGCTTTCTTAGCTAATCAACATGGCAGAACTTTTCAGGACCCACATACAAAACTCTGGTTGGGCTAACCAAGAAAAGAGGTCAGACCAAGTCACCGGGAAAAGGCTAGTCCCACTTTTGGAAAGTGGTAAAGAAAGGACTTATTTTCAAATGTAAGAAGTTTTGAAAATGAAGTCAGCCCCCTTTAATGGGTAAAGATGGCTCAAAACTGCTTACTTATCTGAAAGTGGATCCCCCCCCCCATTTCCCTTATTTATATTGCGTATCAGGAGACATTCCCAGCCTCAAGAGGAACTATTATCCCATTGCTTTAGGAGTCAGCTAATCAACACCACAGTGCCTCTAGTCAGCAAACTAGGCCAGGGCAAGCTTCCCCCAGACACCCCAGAATTTCTGAAAACAAAGGGCCTCCTAGAGAGTCATTATAGGAGACTTATCTACTCTTTCATTTAAGTCCCCATCTTCTTTCTAAGGAGCCACTTTGGAGTTTGCATAGCTCCTGTGAATGGGATCAGGTGAGGCAGACAGAGAAGGCAGGGCACTTGGATCCCCCAAGACTGCAGGGAAAAGGGGTGGCAGTGGGTACGGAGTGGCTCAGGTCAGGTCCACCCCCATGCCCCAACAACAACAGGGCATTTCTAAAAGGTACACGACACACCCACATGTCACAACCAGTGCACGAGGAGCACCTACCTTGGGCCTTCAGAATAGCAGCCTTTCCCCGACCGGCCCCCGAGCCTTGGTTTTTATTTTTCATGCTCTTTAACATGGGTGCGTTTTTCAGCATGTCAGGCAAAATCAGAAAGCGGATCTTGCTGCCACGGATGTACACCTGCTCCAGCTGTGCCACTCGGCCATCTCTGTATGTGACTGTGATGTTGGACATCTGGAAGGGAACCACCGGCTCATGAGTAAAGGCCAACAGCACCAGTGGAGAGCAGGGTACGTGAAGACAAGCCTTGGCAAAGAGGGGAGTCCAGAAATGCAGAAACTCACATCACTAAGTAAAGCTGGGGGAACTCCAGAGGGCCTATTGTGTGCGCCAGGGACTGTGCTCAGCACTTCACAGAGATGGTCCTAACAGTATGAGATTTCCCCCACACACACCTTTTTTTTTTTTTTTTGTGGTACGCGGGCCTCTCACTGTTGTGGCCTCTCCCGTTGCAGAGCACAGGCTCCAGACGCGCAGGCTCAGCGGCCATGGCTCACAGGCCCAGCTGCTCCGCGGCATGTGGGATCTTCCCGGACCGGGGCATGAACCCGTGTCCCCTGAATCGGCAGGCGGACTCTCAACCACTGCACCATCAGGGAAGCCCGAGATTTCCCATTTTTAAAGATAAAAAAACTAAGGCACTTGTCCAAGGTCCAACAGCCAGAAGGCAGGGGCTCCTGATTCAAATGCCTGGACTGGCCCCCAGAGCCCCAACTCTGCCATCCTCGCTCTCCCACCAGCACGTGATAAACTAACTGAAATGGCTTAGAATTGCTTGTCCAAACCCTGTGTCCCCTCCCGTATCTGCCCAGCACATGGACTGCAAAGGCGCCATGAGGGTTACGAGTGTGCACCAGATGCGGTCCCTGACCTCCCAGGGGACACACTCGAGTAAGTGAGACAGAGCCCCTCTGGCTTGGGTGACAGGGACTGAGAAGTGGGGGTGGCAGTGCCTGCACGAATGGCTCAGAATACAGGACAGGTGTGAGGCGAGAGTTCACACAAAGACCAGACAGGACATGGAGCAGAGGAACTGGGACTGAGGGCAGGGTCGTCACCTCAGAGACTATGGGGCCATGCAAGTTTGTGGATAGAGGCAGGGCAGACAGGGCTAGGGCGGCACTTCGGACAGATGAATGCGTCAACCATGGGATGGGGGGTGGGGGATGAAGGGGGGCTTAGAGGAGAATCCAGCCAGGATACTGGCCGGGCGTGGGAACGTGACACAAACCTGCCAGTGCCAATCTCAACAGGCACCACGTTTATCAGATAAAGCAGCTTATTTTACCAGCCTTCTGGATGGAAAAGGACTACAATTTATTCAGAATGGGTCAAGCCTACATGGGAGAGAGGTGTGCTGGCTCCCCAATTTCTGCTGCTTGTTGTCACCTCAGCCTGACTTGCTCTTTTCTTCAAGTGTTAACTGGCCCCCGTGGCCTCTGCATGAGCGCCCAGCGGCAGAAAGATCAAACACGCTCTAAGGCTGCCCTGCAGCTGCCAAGCCGCCTCCCCTCCAGCACATCCTGGTACATCTCACTCCCTCCTCTGTCACTGCCTCCCCAACCCTCTCTGAGAATCCCTGACAGAGGCTGTTACGGAAGACCAACAACACTTACACTGAGTGCTTTCACAAACGGCACGTGTCCACCTGGGCTGAAGCAAGAAAGAGCCCAGCATCCCTAGTCCTATTACAGCCTAGGAACCAGGCGGGCCGCTGCCTCGCGCTCTCTCCACGGCACCAGCAGAGAAATGGCCGTGCCGTGTATCCCTCCGCCGGGTACACAGCTTGTCAACAAGCCCGAGCTGCGCTCGCATCATGAGCTAAAGGCAGCAACTTGTGTGAACTCGGTTTAAATGAAAGTCAGGCAGGAACACCCCGTCCATTCAACTCTCCCAAACAGCCACAATGAAACACAGATGGCATAAGCCAGGTGCCCAACTGCAATGACACTTTGGAGAGAGAAGATCTTAGTACAGACCGTCTCTGTACTCATTACCCACATGTCTGGGGCCGGGGTGGAGAGTGCTGGGTGGCCAAGGATAGTCGGTCACAGCATCCCAGCTGCGGGGCACATGGCGAGCAGCCAGCAGATGTTCACCCCCTCCCTGTCCCACCATCCTCATTTTCCTGTCTGGAACCTGACAGTCAGAACTGAGGGCTTGATGCTTTCAGAGGCAATGGGATCCAACAGGTTTACTCGAGGCCTCATTTTAGAGACTGTCGCCAAGTTCACAGACTTGGGAGTCAGACACTTGGGTTTAGATTGGCTCCTTCCATGCTTGGTCACCCTGGGCATCTGGAAGCTTGTCCTCAGAGAGGTCCTGTAATGATTCAAGGACCTATTGTATGTAAAACCCCAGCATAGTACCTGGCACAGAATGTGCATGCAATGAACAGAACCTTCTGGCACTATTAAGCACAGCCATTTGGAGACAGGTCCTAGTTTGACAAGTTAAACTAAGACTTCAAAATACTTAACAGCACCCAGTAGAATTTAGAGTTTGGTTTCTAAATTCTACTCCCAACCTAAAAGAAAGCAAGGCTCCTGAAGAAATGGCTGATTCCAGAGCTGGGTTAGGGAAGGTAAAAGATGAGCCTGTAACAAGCATCTTATACCAGAAGGTAGGGATGTGCTCCCCCAAAATGACCAGGACACACCAAAGGACACAGGAGTGAGCCTGAGAGGCTCCTACTGGTCAAATCTGGGATAACTGGAACATCAAAATAAACATTGACAGCAATGGATTGTAACACCCTTAACAAAACATATTGACAGTATGAGCCTATATTGATAGTAAATGAATGGATAAATGGGGGGTAAGGGAATGCACTTCCATACAGCAGACCCAATAAATACAGAAAGAATGATGGAGGAAAAACAAAAATTATCCTTTGCAACCGTAATAGTAAAAAGATTCAAGCAAGAATCTTCACGGGAAGCTAAATGGGGCTGAGGAATGGGACAATAATGAGGAACAGAATGCTCACAAGGTATTTACTTAAAGAACCTCCCCACAAAATTCTCATTAGTTACAAAAGGAAAAGGAACATACAGTGGAGAGACCACATAACACCTTAACCAAAAGATCAAGGTTAACATTGCAAACAAGGGGCAAACAGGTGTTTAGGCCTGACTGACCCTCTGAGGAGACAAAAATCACACAATAACAGCCCATAAAAGCATAACCCAAATCTAATTAGGAAGAAGCATCAGAGAAACCCCAATCAAGGGACATTCTAACAAAATAACTGGCCTCTAGTCTTCAGAATCATCAATGGTGTGAAAAACAAACTTGGAGGAACCGTCCCAGACTAAAGAAGCATCAAATGAGTTGACACTAAACCCAGGAGGCAGAGAGGACTACACGGCCATAAAGGACACACTGTGCACCTGTAGAAACTGGATACACTGCAGGTTAAAGTACTGACTCAATCTTGGAGTTCTTGAATAACTGTACTATGGATACAGTAAGAGGAAATATACACAGATATACACAACATATTATGCAATAAAGGAGTATGATGACTGCAATCCACTCTCAAATAGCTCAGAAGAAACATCTAGGTAGATTTTTCCACAGACCATTATGCCACAGCCAAGAAAACAGTTCAAATAGTCCTGTCACTGACAGGGTGATCATGCCAAAGCCCCCAAAGCATCATTTCTGCAGAATCTATTAACTATCACTTTTCCCCCACCAAAACGTCTAGGAATTACGTCACTTTAAAGATAATGAAATTTTGGATTTGGCCCTTACTCTCTTTTTAAAAAATAACATTTACTGTGCTTTATGATCACAAGCTTAACACATGATTGTCATTTTAAGGTAAGAAAAATATTTTTTTTAATTTAATCACATATAATTTCCCACGAAAAAACAACTATTCACTTTGGTCTTCCTCAAAAACCTTTTTTTGTTTTAAATTTTATTTACTTATTTTTTTGGCTGCATTGGGTCTTCGTTGCTGCGTGCGGGCTTTCTCTAGTTGCGGTGAGAGGGGGCTACTCTTCGTTGCGGTGCATGGGCTTCTCATTGCGGTGGCTTCTCTTGTTACGGGCTCTAGGCACACGGGCTCAGTAGTTGTGGCTCGCAGGCTCTAGAGCACAGGCTCAGTAGTTGTGGCACATGGGCTTAGTTGTTCTGGGGCATATGGGATCTTCCTGGACCAGGGCTCGAACCCGTGTCCCCTGCATTGGCAGGCAGATTCCTAACCACTGCGCCACCAGGGAAGTCCCCCACACCATTTTTATAATAGAAAATGTTATTAAAACCCAACATCAAATGGCAAACACTGAACTCCAGCTGCCCTCTAGCAAAGAACAAGCAGAGAGAGAGCCAAGAGGACACTCTCATCCCCAAAGGGCACACTTACTGGGACTAGGAAGAAAGGAGAACAGCAGGCACCATCGGCCTCCCAGCCCGGGGACATGTGAGTCAACTGTGCTGGGTGCTCATCACAGTGGGCTCAGCTCCGCCATAGCCTGCTGGGGTCTATCCAACGCGCCAGGTTTCGCTATACCCCGTGAGGCCTCGAATCTTGGCATGGGCAGGGTAACAGGCTGAATTGTACCCACCCCCCAAATTCATATATTGAAGTCTTAGCGCCCACCAACATGACTGTATTTCAAGACTGGATCCTTACAGAGGTAACTGGGCCCTAGTCCAATATGACTTATGTCCTTATAAGAAGAGATTATGATACGGACACACACAGAGGGAAGACCACATGAAGATAAAGGAAGAACACAGCCATCTATAAGCCAAGGAGAGAGGCTTGGAATAGATCCTTCCCTCATGGCCCTCAGAAGAACGAACCTTGCAACACCTTGATCTCGAACTTCTAGCCTCCAGAACCCTAAGAATAAATTTCTGTTGTTTAAGCCACCCAGCATAGGACTCTGTTATGGCAGCCCTAGCAGATTAACACAGGTGGAAGGAGGTGGCAGGCCCCCACTGTCTGACACGCAACGGCTCATTTATCCTGCACTACAGTCCTCAGGCTGAGGTGCTATTTTTATCCCTGATTTAGAAAGGAGGGAACAGAGGGTGAGGGAGGTCCAAAGCTCACGACAAGTCACACCAGGTGGCAGCCTGCAATGATTCCAGATCCATCACAGGGTCTGTGTGCTTTACTTCACACTGGCTACCATTAGAGAGAACACCAAGGGCACCCGGTCAGACACCTTACCTTCACGTTATAGATGGGAAGTCTGAAGCTCTGCAAACTCAGGAAGCTATCCAAATAAACAGCTAAATAAACAGACGAAGATTCCCATCCTAGTCTTGCATTCTACTCACCAAACTGAAGCACCTTAAAATGGATGAGGATGCCTTCAGCCAGAGGACTGGACCTATGACAGCCATACCTCATGAAGGCAAAGGAGGCCTGGCCCCACCAGACCTGCAGAGAGGCCACCCACCCACCTCTGTGGCGTTAACACCGAGGAGAGAAACCTGCAGTCAACAGATGTCTATTTCCCCAAACACGAGGGAACCCCCAGCTGGTCAACCTGGCAGGAAGAGGATGCTCAAAGCTACAGAGAAATCACAAATAAACCAATGAACCCTGTGAAACAATGGATACTTAGGACACCTGTCCTGCAATATGACCTTGGGTAAGTCACCTCACCTCTCTGACCTTCAGTTTTCTCACCTAGAAAATATCAACAGGTACCATATGTTGACATTTACAATGTGCAAGGCGCTGAGCTAGTTGCCCCCCCCCGCCCCCCCCCCACACACACTCTCTCTCTCTCTCTCTCTCTCATCTGATCTTCAGAACAGCCCTGGGGTGGGGGTATTACCCCAGTGGCAGTCTTAGGAGTGCACTGCTCGGACTGGGATCCACCACAGCATTCACCCTGAAGCCACTCTCTTGTCAGGCTGCCAGTCAATGACTGACCACAGTGGGGGTATAGCGCCAGGCCACCTGTGCCCCATGCTAGACTCTTCCAATGAGAAACCTTCCTTTGCCTGGCTGAGACTTCCTCAGAGATACATTCCTACTCAACCCTCCTTCCTTTCCTCTCTCCTTTCCCCAGTGTCAGACCAGCACCCCAGACTGAAAGCTCTCCTGCTCCCTCTCCTTTACCCTTTATTGTTAGCTTTCCCAGTCAATCTCTTGCAGAACTAATTCTGTTCTCATTTTACAGATGAGAAAACTGAGGTGATTAACATGCCCAAGGTCAATCAGAATTCAAAGCCACATCTGATTCCAAAGTCCAAGCTCTTAAGGAGAAATTATGTTACACTTTGTAAAGCGATGCCATACAAATCCACCTGACTATTAACAAAAAGCAATGCTGTGCCACGGGAAGGGCACCACATCAAGAAGTGGCTCCAACATTTATTAACAGTGACGTTCAGTAGATGAGTCCTTTAATCTTATTCTTCCTATCTTTTTTTTTTAAGGTTTATTATTTATTTATTTTATTTATCTCTGGCTGCGTTGGTTCTTAGTTGCGGCATGCGGGATCTTTCGTTGTGGCTTTTCTCTCTCTAGTTGTGGCGCACGGGTTCCAGAGCACGTGAGCTCTGTAGTTTTCGGCACATGGGCTCTAGTTTAGACATGCAAGCTCAGTAGTTGTAGCACTCAGGCTTAGTTGCCCCATGGCACGTGGGATCTTAGTTCCCTGACCAGGGATCGAACCCACATTCCCTGCATTGTAAGGCGGATTCTTTACTACTGGACCACCAGGGAAGTCCCCTATTCTTCCTATCTTATGGATGATGAAACTATCACCAAACCTGCTTACCTCACAAGGTAGTTGCTATAAATGCAATCAAATGAGATGCCTCCCCCAAGAAAAATGGCAATAAACACAATATGTGAGCGGAAGATTCTGCTAACTGCAAAGCACTATGCAAACATATGGGGTAAATGAACAGTGGCCCCGAACCCGATGGTCCTCTTGAAGGTAGTGTCACTTTTCTTAAACAGGTCCCCAAAATATGGGAGAAAATGATTATGGGATTGGGAGACACAAAGAACAAAGTTAAATATTCCAAACTTCCGAATGGCTCTTATTTCTACTCACATCCCCAGTACCTGTAGCAGTGCCTGGCACACATTAGGCACTCGGTAAATAACTGCTGAATGAGAACTTCAAAAAGACCCCCAGCCACCATCTTTCTGTCCTCCAAGGCACAGGCTCAAGCTTCCCCCACAGCCTCAAGTGCAAAGCAGGGTACCTGGCAGTTCATGTTGTCCTCCGCTTCAATGAGCTTCCCTCGATACACCTCACCAGTGTTCGTCTCACATGTCACGATGTGACCCTCAGCCTCATGCAGGACTTTAATCGGCACGCCAATAGACATCTCGGCAGGAAGAGAGTTCTACAGTGAGAGAGACAACAGTTAGTTCACCTTTCAGAGCCCAAGAAGGCATGTGGCAAACACCACGCCCTCAAGGCCTGAAACTACACAAAACTTAGACAAGATGCCAAAGGTGCGTTTGTTATTATTATTATTATTTTTTACAGAAAAAAGTAGCTTAATTCCTAGCTTGAAGGACCCATCTGGCAAACACATGCAAGATGTGGGTGGGGAGGAACAGTGGAGCTAAAGGGAAAGCTAATGGGAATGAAAAGTTCCTCCCATCTCCCTCCCACTGTAGATCGCTTACTTTTCATCAAATAACTATGTGTTCCCCAATACTGTGTGTTGGAGAAGAGAAGGTTGAAATGCATGTATATTTGTCAACCCTCAGTTGTAGGTAACATCTCTTGGAGAACCTATGACGCAGACCTGAGCTGTCCAAGGCAGTAGCCACTGTCTGCATGCAGCTACTGAAATTAAACTCAATTAAAGTGAAATAAAATTAAAATAGTAAATTCAGTCCCTCAGTCACATCAGCCACGTTTCAAGAGCCCAATGCAGTGGGCACTAAGCAGTGCAGATACAGACCAAAAGATCCAGGCAAATCGAGAAGAGGCAGTGCATTTAATTCAACCCATTAACTGCTCTCTGACCCTCCACTTACTTCACCATCAAGGCTAAAGAGAAAATAGCAAAGTGTTCACAAAGTGACAATGTGCTACAAGCAGGAAATGCTTATCTTGGAGGAAAAACATAATCAGGGCAAGAGCCCGACTTGACCTAATTGAAAGGGAAAAGCAGTGGACTTTTTCCGTTCCAAGATGGGCACATCTTGTGTGGTCAAGAGAGGAAAAGGAACAGGAGAGGTTGGGAAAGACAGGCTCCCCTGGTGCGGAGCCTTAGGAGTGTGGATTTTATGCTGAACGCAGTGGGGGAACCACGGCAGTATAGGAATTATCCGATGGAAAGGCATCCGCACTTACAAAATGAATCGAACACGATTTAGAAGCAGGGAAACTTGATAAAAACTTGTGTAACAGTGTAGAAAGCATGAAGGGACCAGTGTCTGAAAGGGGGATGGAGGCTGAGATGCAAAGGGCTTTGAAAAGGATCACCCAGGTAGGATTTGGGGGAAGGAGGCAATCAGTCAGAAATGATCTCAAGACCATTACCTGAATGATTCAAAAAACACCGGCCTGGAGAGGTATAGAAACTGAAGAGCATGTACTTTGGGGAAAAGCTAACGAACTCACTCCCAGGCGCTAGTGAGGCGACGCTCATGTTTCGATGGCCAGGCTTCCCGCTCTTCTCCCTCCCCGAGCCCCGCAAAGCTTCCCGGCAGCGCGTCCTCCTCCAGTCCCCGGCTCCTCGCGGGTACCTCGGCCTACCCTCGCCCGCCCCCGGCCTCTCCTCACCGGTTCCGGTCTCCTCTTCCTTTCTGGTGCGGAGGTGACTCTTGCGACTGCGAAGGCGTTAAGCGAGTGAATGGCGGGTCCCGCGCTCCCAGAATACCACGCGTTCCCAAAATGCCTCGCGCAGGGCCCGCCCCCTTCCTTTTCCTAGTGGCGGGCGCGGTCTCGCCTCTGCTTTCTCCTCACCCTGCCGGCTGGGAAACTTGGGCTCTGGTATAATAGTTCCGGGCCCGGAAGAGAGGGCTGATGACCGGACCCAGGTGCCGCCGGAAACATCGACCCTCGGGCCGGCAAGGGCAGAAGGGGGTCGCGTTTCCAAGCACCCCACACCAGCGACGGGCTGGACGGCAAGGTGGGCATCGGGGGCGAGAGGCGGTGGGGCCGAGGGTCAAGACCTGCCCTCACAATCTAACCTTGAGAACCCGGCAGCGCCAGGTGAGGGGCGCCCTGAGCGAGGCGAGTATCCCACCATACGGATAGGGAAACACGGACGGAGCGGAGCGGGGGCGGCCTGTGACAGTCCCTCCAGGGGGTTGGAGTGGGGCTTGCTCTCCCGGAGCCCCGCGCTCTGCCTCGGCCCGAGGCTGGCGGAGGAGCTGGCCGGGCAGAGGCGGAGCTTGCTTGGGGAAGAGCCTCTGGGGAGCCCGCGTTCGCCCGGGCCTGGGCGGAGCTTCCGGGGAGCCGGGCGGGGAAGGGGTGCGAGGCCCGGGAGGCCAGGGGCGGGGCTCCCGGGAGCCGGGACCGCTAGCGACCGGACGAGCTGAGATCCCGAGCCCTGGGGCCTGGAGGCGTAGGAGTCGGGGCGGGGCGGGCCGCGGCCTGGAAGGGCCAGGGCGGGGCTTGGGGCGGCCCAGCCGCTGCCTCCCCTTCACCCCAGCGCGCCGGTGCTGGCGGTGGCTGCCCAGGAACCCGGCGCGCACGGGTCCCGCTCCAGCCCCAGTCAAAGCCGAAGCTGCAGCCGGCTCCGGGCCGGGGCCATGGGAGCCCCCCGCCGCCCGCGTCATGAGGACGGAGGCGGAGGCAGCGGGGCCGCCGCTCGAACCCGGTCAGTGCTCCTCGAGGGCTCAGCTCTCACTCCGGGGAACAGGGGGGGACCCCGCCCTAGCGCGGGGCAGGGTCCGGCCGCGCGACCTTGGGCCGACGGCCGCCGCGGCCCGGGCTGTAGAGCTTTGAGCGAAACCTGGCCAGGTGTGCACTCCGCCTTGGCCACCCCACCGCCAGCCCCGGTTAGTTTGGGTTTCCTGATACTTCCTGGGCTGGGACCCCAGGCAGCTCTGATTGCGATCATGGTGGGAGGGTCCCCGTTGAAAGTCAGGAGCGGCACCTTCCCCAGAAGCGAAAAGTCCTCCTGGGGCTTGGAAGATCCTGTCCCCTCGGGTAGTTAAGGCCTAGAAGGGCTGGGAACTGGCTGGGAGTACAGAGCAATGGGGGAGGGCCTTCCCCTGGCCTTCCAGACTCAGCGTTTTGTCTTGCTACAGTTCTTCACTCTCTAGTTCCTCTGCCCCAGGTGGCCTGAGTTCCTTGGGGGCGGAAACACAGACTGACCCGTTCAGTGCGGCGGGCCTCAATTTGCTTTTCTAAGTGGGGGAGGGGGAAAGCAGTGATTCCTGCTCTGCTTAAGGCACAGGGTTGATGAGAAAGAGAAAGGGCTGGTAAACTCTAAAGTGAAGTGCCAACACACTGGAGAGGTCAGGAGCACAGGAGACCCCAACCCTAAGGCATTAGTGGGACACTGTGATTGCAGCAAGGAGTAGGGCCCGGGGCTACCCTGGGATTTGCCTGCCTACTCCTCCAATTACCTAACTCTGTGATCTTGGATCAGACACTTGCCTTTCCTGAGCCTCTGTGGTGTAGTGACTCACGTTTACAGGGAGCTTTCTGTGGGCAGGCACTGTGCTAAGTTGTTTACATGCAGAGCCTCGTTAATGCTCATAATGACAAAGTCGGTTACCAATGTTATTTGCACTTTTGCAGATGAGCAGACTGAGGCCGAGAGGGGTTAAGTATTCAGGGCCAGTGAACTATCTTCCTTCCTTGGCAACAGCTGCCAGCTGAAGCCAGGCCAGCACCTTCCAGGCAGACCCTAGCTCTCAGGTGGGACAGTCCCTTGGCTCCAGGCATCAACATCTGGCAGCAGCTTTGGGCTTGGAAGGCCTCGCCTACTCTTATCACCCCCCACAGGAGTATCTCTGGGTCCCTCTTGGCTGACCTGCTTGTGCCAGGATTCGGGATGGCCATGTGGGGGACGTTTAGCCACATTGGGGGTGGGGTAAGGATAAAAGAGTTAGAGATCAGGGCAAGAAGAGAAGGGGCAGCAGAGTTCCCGAGGGCCCTAGAGAGCCGCCGACCCCTGCGACGTTTACAGCTTAGGCATAGGGGAGGCACAGGAAGAGTCAGAGCCTGGCCAAAGATGGCCCAGCTAGACAGTGTCAGAGCCCAGGCCACAGAGCAAGGAGGGAGCTGTGAACAGAGGGGCACAGTCTGGAAGCCTGGGGGAAAGGGGAGTATTGTGACACGTGGGCCTGGGTATCTCGAAGGATAAGGTCTTTTTGAAAAAAACTCCTTTCATTCGCGATTCAAGCATGTGTATGTGGTCTGAGGGTTGGGAGGAGGCAAATGTTGTCTGCCTGCCACTGAGGAATTCCCAGTCTGTCCAGTGGGGAAGTTACACACCACCTCCAATCCTCCATATAAAGGGCCTCAGGGAGGGAAAGAGACCAGAGCATTTGGATGGGAGACCACCTTTCGGACTAAGGGATATGCAAGAGCAAAGGCTGGGGAGTAAACAGCCCATGTAGAGAAAAACAAAAAGGCAGTTTAAAGCCACAGTGAGGGGTTCTTGAAGAGGGAGGCACCCACCACAAGGGGACAGCACACTGCATAGGCTTCTCCCTCCACTCAGCCCGTTGGGGGATTACTTTAGGATGTGAACACCTGGAGGGCAGGGCTTGGTCTCAGTTACCTGTAATGTCCCCAGAGCCTGGCACACAGTGGTGCTTAATAAGTTCGGTTTTTTTTCCAGCAAAGGTTTGATTTACTACTAAGCATCAGACATTAGGCACTGGGAATAACAGTGAACAAGATTAGCACATTCTCTGCCCTTAGGAAGCTTACAGCCTAGTGGGGAGACAGGATAGCTTTATTTTATTTTTCTTGTTTTTGTTACTTTTGCTAAGTACTGTGAAGGAAACAGGGAAATACTGTGAAGAAGAGCCCCTTCTCCCAAAGGTACAGTCAGAAAACGCCTCTCATGGGAGGAGACTTTGAGCTGGGACCTGAATGACAAAAAGGGGAAGACTTGAGTACTGAGGGTAAGAGAGTTCCAGAGCTGCACATATAAAGGTCTTGGGGTGAGGGCCAAGGTGAAGCGAGTGAGGTGGGCCCTACAGGCCTTAGTAAGAGATAAGAACGTTATTCTAAGAGCAATGGGAGACTGGAAGGGATCCCTCCAGATGCTGTGTACAGAAACAGGAGAGGGGCTGGGGGTAGAAATTGGGGCAGAGGACAGGCAGAAGTCAGGCAGGATGGAGCCCTGGGGGTTGAATCCATGGCAGTGGATGGAGGGAATATTAGAAGGCCTCTAGTCATGGCCTGGGTTCCTTTTAGAGCCAGAAGGAGGGAGCAAAGCCTGAGCCTGCCTGGTCTAAGTGTGCCACGCCCCAGCTGGATGGAGATCAGGACTCACGGCAGCGCCTGTGAAGGGCTTCGCACACATTCTTGCCCCAAGTGCCCACAGCACCCTGCGGGCTGGGGTCTGTGAGAAAGGAGCGGGCACCGAGAGGCCATGTGACTCACCCAGCTGGTGGCCTGCACTCACCCGTGCCATCCTGCCTTCCAAGGGCCCCGCAGGTGAGGCATAGGAGGAGAGAGGACAGTACAGTGCAGCGAAGGAGCAGTCACGGGTCCCTGCTTCCTGGGAATGCATGACAGCCCAGCAGGGCACAGATGAGCTCCATGCGAGCGTCTCCTCCTGTGAGCCAAAGCATGAACTCTGGCCCGGCAGAGTGCAGATTAGGGAAGGGGCACGGCCAGCCTGGCATCAGGGAAGGCCCCAAAAGTGCTGGCATCTGAGCCAGGCCTTGAGACCGGGGAGTGTTTAGACATGGGGAGTAGGAGCTTGGGACCCACTCCAGGCAAGAGGCTGCCTGGACAAGACCAGCAGGTGAAAGACCAGGACAGACTCCAGGATTCATGGGTGGCCCTCCTGGTTGGTGCACGCGGAGGAGGCCAGGGCAGCTCTGCACAGACCAGTCGTGGGTTCAGGAGAGTCCCCCGGAGACCCCTGAGGCAGGGAAACCACATGGGCTGAAAGGCCGTCCTAAATGAACAGAGTGCTCACAGCCGGAGAGAAATCCTTCCAGTTCTTTAGACTAAGCTCTGTCCAGATTCACAGGATCCCAGGGCAGGAGGGTCCTGCAGGCCGCGTGCCCGCTTGCCTGCCCCAGCCCTGCCTGGTGCTCCCTGGCTCTCCTCTCTAAGGCACACCCCCCTACTTCCCCTATCCTGGCCCCTTGTTTTTCTCCTACGCTGCTTGTTTTTGCTGTCCACCAGGGCAGGGACCTGTCTGTGTCACTCACGACCATCTCTGGTTCACATGCCAGGCACTTACTAGGCTCTTGGGAATTATTTGTTGATTGAACAACTGAATCAGACCAAAGTCCCTACTTTAGAGATGGCCAGACTCTGTCCAGCATGAGGGAGTCAGTGGCCTAGCCCACAGCCGGCCAGTGGCAGAGCCAGGGCTGGAATGCCAGAATGCCTAGGTCGGGCCCTTTCTGCTCCACCCAGAGTAGCTTTCCACATGCAGACACGTGACCGTCCCCTCCTTGTAGCCCTGGGGGCTGTGGAGTCAGGGGCCTCAGGAATTCAGACATGAATATCTGCTGAGTGCCTCCCGGCTGCCGCCCTGTCCCTGCCTCCTTGGAGCACCCACCACAGAGAGGGCTCTGGAGAGGGGCCTGTGGGGCTGGGAATGCATGGAGTGGGGGGCCAGGCACAACAGGGGTCGTCATGGAGAAGTGACGTCCGTGGACAGGAGTTAGCTGGTGAGGATGCGGGGAGGCGAGGAAGCAGAGGGTGCTGGAGCAGCAGCCATGAAGGCCTTGTCCTGGGGAGGTATGGGAGCTAGCCCACTGGAGGGTTTTGTGTAGGGCTGGCCTTCTCTGACCGGCATTTTGGGGAGATCACTGCCATGGTGAGGAGAATGGATCAGGGGGCCTTTTGTAAGGCAGTGCACTGGTCCCTGAATGGCTCCTGCAGGATCTGGGCAGCAGCTGATTATGGTGGGAGTGGCAGTGGTGGGCCCTACACCAGGGTCTGTGACCTCCGTGTGTTTCCCTGCAGGGGACTTTGTGCAGCTGCCCGTGCCCATTATCCAGCAGCTCTACCACTGGGACTGCGGCCTGGCCTGCTCCAGGATGGTGCTGCGGTGAGTGGGCAGGCCTTAGCCCTCCCAGTCCACAGCACCTGCTCTTGCGGGGTGGCACACAGGGAGAGACCTGGGGGGGATTCATCGTCCATGTGGCTCTCCTCTGTTGGGGCTTGTGGGAGGCCCAGCTTCCATCCAGGCTCCATCCCACCTGCAAAAGCAAGCAATGGTGGACCAGGCCTTCCAGGTCTGCGTCCTGAGAATGCCAGGGCTCTGGAATGGCCAGGAAGTCCCAGGTGCCCGGGCCTGGCCCACAGAGTGACCCCATGATTGAGATGTGGTGTCCTCCCCACTCTTGGCCTTGGACTCTTGGGAGACTGAGTCACTAGGGAGCTGACCGCTGAGCTGAGGCTGCGTGAATATCACAAGAACCTTGACCACTGGGGCACGGAGGGACCATAGCCATCTCCTTGTCACAGAGTTTTCAGGCAGCAGCCTAGAACGCCAGGGCAGCCTCTCCCTCACCCATTTTACCTCCTGGAATTCCAGGCAAGATAGGGTTCAAGAAAAGGATTCTGTACCTAAAACTTAGAAAACCACTGATGTGGTCCAAGCACTTAGATGGTCCTAGAGATGAAGCTGGCGAGGCCAGAGAGGATGGCAAGACTTGACCAAAGTCACAGCCAGCAAGAGAGGTCAGACGCAGAATCCAGGCCCTGGACTCCGTGGCCGGTGCAGTGCCCCCAGCAGCCTCGGGTTGTGCCTGGCAGTGTGTGGGCAGGACGTAGGAGTTCATGACAAAGGACAGAGCCTTGTGGGGGCACAGGAACTCAGACAGTGGCTGGCAGGCCCTCGGGTAGAGGGTGACCCGGACCAGCTTCCCTGACCTCAGCAGCCCATCTGCCCACAGCTACTTGGGCCAGCTGGACGACAGTGAATTCGAAAGTGCCCTGCAGGAGCTGCGACTGACCAGGAGCATCTGGACCATCGACCTGGCCTACCTGATGCGCCACTTTGGCGTGAGGCATCGCTTCTGCACCCAGACCCTGGGCGTGGACAAGGGCTACAAGAACCAGGTGAGCGCCGGCCACTGGCCTTCACCAGATGTGGTGATCAGAAGAGGGTGTGGTCCAGACCTGGACACCCAGGTGAGCACCCGGTGTTCAGAGACCAGGGAACCAAGGCAGACGTGCTAAGGGCAGAACTTGTGAGCTGTCGGACCAGATCACCTTGGGTCCAGCTGCTCAGAGGACCCCAGTGGTGAGCCGGGTCCCTCCTGACACCCCCACCACAGACACCCGCCGCCTGCCTTCGACAGCACCTGACGATGCACAGAGGAGCGTCCGGGTGACCTTCCTGTGTCCTTCCCTGTGTCCCAGCATGAGCCGGGCCAGGCCTCAGAGCACACACTGTCCTCCTCTACCATCACTCACCGATTTTCTTCCTTCTCATGGGGACAGCTGGCTCCAAGTTGGGTCATTGGTGTTCTGGAAGAAAAAACAATATACTGTCTTTCATTTCTTTTATTTTTCTTTTTAAAAAGAATGCCAGCATAGCCTTTCCCATACCCCAGTGCATTTTCCCACCCTGCACAGCTGGAGCTGGTCTCACCTGCCTCCCGCAGGGTGGATCACGGCCCATGCTCCAAACTTTGGCAGAGCAGAGTCGCTACTGGCCTCGCTGGCAAGAGGGTTGTCGCACGGTGGCCAGTGCTCGTCAACCTAACTCTCCTTTGAACCTTCTAGGCCAGGGGAAGAAGGCTGACAGATCTGGCTTGGTCAGCATGGCCGCGAGGCAGAGGAAAGGGCCTAAGAGCAGGGTATTTTCTGCCTCCACCACAGGGGCTCTGGCCCCCTTAAGACCCCTGCACCAAACAGAGATTGTTCCTTGCTAACATATACTGGCTGAGCCGAGTGGTGGCTAGATATCCAGGGGCCTCAGCCGGCCCGTTTGCTCATTTACTCCAGACTCCTGCCCATCAGGGTACAGAAGCCCGGGGCGGCTAACCTTCCTCAGGGTGCCAGCCTGAGCCTGCTGCCCACCCATCGCCTGAGCATCCTCCTCATTCTCTGTGTGGTCCTGCACTCCCGGCCAGCCGCCCTGCCCGCTTGGGACAGACACAGCCTTCCACCCAGGCATGCTGCCCGTGCTGTCCCCCTGCAGGCTGGGCTCCTCTGCTAACTCCAGAAGGTGCTGTTTACTTCATCCAAGTGGGGTGAGGGCAGTGGCCTCTCCAACTGCCCTTCTCTCTTCAGTCCTTCTACAGGAAGCACTTCGACACAGAGGAGACCCGGGTGAACCAGCTGTTCGCACAAGCGAAGGCCTGCAAGGTGCTGGTGGAGAAGTGGTGAGTCCACCCCACCCCTGCCCTTCCTTGTGCACCTGCTCACCCACAGACTTGCAGGTTGGGGGGAGGCCTCAGGAAAGGCTGGGGAGTCAGGCAGAACTGGGGTTTCCTACCCAGCTGGCCCTGGGCACTGACTGACTTGCCCCCCCTCCCCAGGCCTTAGTTTTTCCATCCATAAAATAGGGACAAGTGGGGCTACATGACCTACTATACACAAAACTCTGGCCTGGGGTAGATCCTGAGTGGGGGATGAAGGAACAGGTGAGCAAGACAGACTCCAGCCAGCCCTCGGGCTGCTCACAGAATGGTGGCATGGGACAGAACACAGGGACCCTAATAAAGGGGTGACAGCCTGGGGAGCATGCTGGCACGGTGACGGAGGGTGACAGGGACAGCCCAGGGTCACTGTCTAGGGAGGCCTGGCTGCCAGATCTCCCCACGGGCTGCTCGACCTTATGTGGATCCCGCTTCTCAATCTATACGTGGGGGCAGGACTCAGGAGACCCCACGAGCGACTTGGCCAGATGCGAACCATTTCTTTCCCTGGGCTCCCTGTAGGTAATGCGCCCAGGCCTGCTGGCTCAGACCTGGGCTGGGTCCCCCAGACCTCCCTTGGGTCTCCCATTCCCCCCAGATTTCTGTTTTCATTGTAACGTAACCTAGGCACACGAAAGCCCACTGGGAAACAGGGAAAATGTCTCCACACATCCTCGGGCCCCGTGAGCACATGTTGGAGGGAGAGGCAGCCGATGTGTGCTTAGTGGCACTTGACAGGTGCTTCCTTGTTGAGTGGAGAGCTGGGGCTGTCCCCGTCCCACAGGTGAGGAAACTGATGGGAAAAACAGTGTGAGCCACCATGGCCACCCCAACTCAGCCGTGCTGTGACTCGAACCTGGGACTTGCACCCCCCGGGTCCCATGGGGTCTGCCCTTTTCCTTCCAGCCCAGCCCCTGCTTTTCCCGGTAGCTGAAATCCCACTCTGGTACATACCGTTGGCAACTCAGCCAGCTGTTTCATTTCAAAGACCAAATGGAAAAAGGGCGTATTTCCCTGGGCCAAGGCAACAGACCAGACGGTCCTGTGACTCAGCGTGGCTGGAGTTGGGCCAGGCCATGAGGTGCTAATGTGTGCTCCTGAGGAGCTTGTAAGGATGGAGGGCCCAGAGTGGGTGAACGTCCCCCCGTGAAGATGGTGGGGCCCCAGGCACAGAGGACCCTTGCAGCCCTTCTCCCCTCTGGGTCTTACTTGGACTTGCTTCCTTCTGGGGGCATTGGAGGGGGGCTGTGCCTAAGAGTCTGGAGCAGCTGGCTGAACTGAGGGTTCCCCTCAACGTGCTGCTGACCAGTCCTTCCTGGGCAGCCCCTTCTGCCACGAGGAGCCTTAGAGAAAAAGAAAAATAACCCTTTCAGAGAAACACTTGGTTTTGAAACTGGTGAAGGCGTGCTTGACTCAGATTTTGGGAAGCAAATTAAACCAACAGTTTACATTAGTCACGCATCATTTAGGGTAAAAGACCAAGGCAGGGGGTGCTTGTACAAAAGAACTCACTAACCAGGTCAAGAGGTGGGGTGCTGCGCCAGTGGCCCTTGATGGGGGTCTGTCTGGAGCTGAACTGTCACCCTGTGAAGGGCCTGATGGGCCCAGCTTGTCCTGGGCACGCTCAGAGCCCTCCAACCCTGGTCCCATGCTTGGCCCCCATCTGAGCCTGGGCCACCGTAACAAAGCAGGACATTCCCACCTGCAAGGATCTCAGGGCAGACACGAGCCATGTCCCCAAGCTTTGTGACACAGGACAGGACGGGTCCAAGTGGGGGTCCACTTGAGAGACGGGGAATGGGCCCCAGCGGCGCCAGCTGACCCTCCTCCTGCCCACAGCACAGTGAGCGTGCAGGACATCCAGGCCCACCTGGCACAGGGCCACGTGGCCATCGTGCTGGTGAACTCAGGGGTGCTGCACTGCGACCTCTGCTCCAGCCCCGTCAAGTACTGCTGCTTTGCCCCCAGTGGCCACCGCTGCTTTTGCCGCACCCCCGACTACCAGGGCCATTTCATCGTGCTGCGCGGCTACAACCGGGCCACTGGCTGCATCTTCTACAACAACCCGGCCTATGCTGACCGTAAGTGTGGCAGGCGGCAACAGTGGGCAGGGCGGCCCCTGGCCCCCACGTCTCCTCCCATTCAACCTGGTGTGGCCAAGACCTACCTCAGTGCCTTCTCCCCAGAGCCCCTCCTCCCCCTGGACTCCCTCATCCTTGCCACCCCTCTGGCCATGCAGGAAACCAGCCACAACTTGGGGCTGTGCCAGACTCCATACCCCCGTCATCACAGGCCAGCCCTCTCTCCCTCCCACTGCGCCAGCCCCCTGCCACCTCCCGGGGCCCACCCTGCTGTCTCAGCTGCACAGGCCGCAGTTTCCATCTCCCCCAGGCCAGCCCTCCGAGGATAGCCAGCACACTTGTCAGAAAGGAAAGTCTGCCCAGCCCCGGCCCCAGCCCTGGCTCCAGAACCCCCCAGGGCTCCCATGGGCCTGGGGATGGGGAAGGACCATCCTGACTCACACAGACTTGTCCCGTGCGACCTCGCGCGTGTTTCGTCCCCTCTCTGGGCCTCACTTTCTCCATCTGCTGAACTGGGGAAAGGTCAGAGGACAAGCTCACACAGGCTGCAATAGGCAAGGAGGGCTTCCTGAGCAGGGAGGGGCAGCCAGGCACGTGGGATGTGGCTTCCCTGGGCGCTAGTCAGGCAGGTGCTCGCCTCACCCGCTGACCCTGCTCTGCCCCTCGTGCCCCAGCAGGAATGTGCAGCACCAGCATCAGTAACTTCGAGGAGGCCAGAACCAGCTACGGCACGGACGAGGACATCCTCTTTGTCTACTTGGACAGCTGACAGCAGGAGCCTGGTGTGTCCAGGCCCTTGGACCCCACCCTGCCCTGCCCCAGCTGGGCCCACTCAGGAGGCCCTGGCCCAGGTCTGGGGCTGCCAGGGCTCAGATGTGGAACTGTGGCTCCGGCTCATGTGACCAAACACCAGGGAGTTCTAGGAGGCTGAGTCCCACGTGCTTAATCCACCAGCGCTGAGCCGTCATGCCACTTACCCTGCACTCCTGCTGGTTGCTGGGTCGTCCCCAGAGCATCTGGGTGGAGCCTCCCCCAGGACCCCGAGGCTGACTCCAGCTGTGCTCAGGGGACATCCACCCCTACGGGTGCCCTTGTTGCCTGTGAGCCAGACCCAGGGCAGAGGGAGAAGCCTGAGCCCATCTCCGCACAGACCTGGTGAATGAGCCCTGAAGAGAGGTGTTGCTTGTCTGTTTGGAGACTGTGTAGCTGGCCTGGGCCCCGGGGCTGGGACTGCTCCAGCGTTGCAGGGACCTGGAAGTACTGCAGACACCCCTGGGCCTTTGGTGGATGCTGCCGCCCCCTCCCACCTCCCAGTGGGACCAGTTCCTGCAGCTGATTGCAAGGCTTCTGGCCCCTGGGGAAGGCTGGACCTCAGGCAGAAATGACTCTGAGGCCCCTGCGGCCCTCCAGGTACTCCATCTCCTTGGGGTGGAAACCTGGGCTGCAGGTGGGACCCTGGCTCCTGCTGGCCAGCAGTGCTCACAATGCCTGACCCCGAGGGCCAGGAATAGCTGCCTGGTCCCCAAAGATGCTCACACCCACGAGGCTTCCTGACTAGGCAGGCAACGGGGCTTGTGTCTGAGGGCGGGGAACCCCAAGTTTCGCAGGGTTGGTTGCTGGGGCCCTGGGCCTGCGTGGCTGATCAGTGGCTGGGTGTGGGGGGGGGTACTGTGACCCTCCACCACCCGCCCTGGTGTTCACATCAGGACCTTTTGCACAGAACTTTGGGTCTCTTCTATCTGACAGGAGGGGTGTTACCTACCCAGGATCACACAGCACGGCACCATAGCATGGACTAGAGCTGTTTTCTTTTTCTTTTTTTTTTTTGAGAGGGGGAGGGTGGTGTTTTTGAGATTTAAGTTTTCACTTTATGGGGGTGAGACTCAACCTCAAGTAAGACAATAATAGTGAGATTGTAGGTACTTTGGAACCACTGACACCTCTCTTCACAGGACAGGTAAGCCAGCCCAAGTTCTCTTTCAAAGGGGCCTCTCACCATACGGACAGAATCTGGCCCAGGAGAGTGGTGGAGCTGGGTCTTGAACCTGGCTCTGCACCTGAAAAATAAGGACAATGGATCATTCCCAAAAGGGCTGGGGACACCCATGCCTCGGGTTGCCTCTGGCTAGGGGGAAGGGATGCCCTAACAGCCACACCGCTGCAGCACCCTGCATCTCTGTCTTCCGGTGCCTGAGGCATGATGTGGGGCAGCTGCTGCCCCTCCCTCAGACTGCCGACCATGGCCATGCTCCACGTCTGCCCCCATGGAGCCATGGCTACTCTGAGGGGCAGGGGTGGGCTCTGCTGACAAGGGCTGTCAGACCACCTAACCACATTGTTTCTCAACACCAGACGGCCTTGACCAAGAGGGAGGCGTTGTTGGCTGGGCAGCCACCCTGGGTTTCAGAGACTAGTGCTGCCTGCAGACTGGCCTCGTGTCCATTGCCTTAATGCTGGGTGGCCCAAGATCCCAGGGAGCGCTGTCCCACGCCCAGGTGGCTTTGGGTTTGGGTGTGCTCAGGAGGGGTCCAGGTAACACTGGTGAGGACATATGTGTCAAGGGAAACAGGAAGTGAAGCTTTCAGGATGGCTCCCTGTGAGTGAGGCTGGCACAGAGAGCAGCCTCCACAAAGAGCGGTCACGGCACCTCTGTCCATCAGAGACACTCAATCCCTGGGCTTGGAGGAGGGCTTCTCAGGGCAAGCACAGGTTAGAGGTCACCTGTCTGGAAGATTCACAAGAGCCACCTGCCCCTGGGGTGGTGCCACCTGCCTGGGGAGGGTCATGGAGGCAGGACACAAACCTCATTGTGTCGTATTCTCGCACAAATCATGAAAATGGGGCTGGAGATAGAGCCCAGACATCAGGAACTCTGCCTACAGCACGTGGCACCACAACCCCCTGGCCACACACAGGGGGCCACGCTGGACAGTTGGCTCTGTTCACTCCAGCCACCTGGGGACAAAAGGGATCTTTTGCATTACAGAGATTTTATACATATATTTTGTTTGTAATGAGCCATTCTCAGTAAACATTATCCTCACTGCGAAATGAGTGATTCCTGTCTTCTCCCCGGGTTCTCAGCACCAGTGCATGGGAACCTGAACATTCAACCTGCCACAGCGGGTTTAGCTGGGACTGGAATAGCTTCCTGCTTCTCAGACTTGCATCCCTTCCAGTGCCTGTGGAGGCACACACAAGCGGAGCTGGAGGTGGAAGAGTCTTGGAGCTCAGCTCGACTTTGACTATGGGTCTTGGAGAGGGCCTGGATGATGCATAGCTGTGGGCAGGAGGAGGACCTGGGAGGGCGGGGGAGGAGTGGGGGGACAGTGGGGCCCACAGGAGGGCATGGGGGGTGCAGAGGGCAGGACTACAGCCTTCCCTGCACCCTGAAGCCTTATCTGCTGGCTACTGGACTCCTGGCATTTTGCTTGATAAGAATCTACAGAAAAGGACTTCCCTGGTGGCACAGTGGTTAAGAATCCGCCTGCCAATGCAGGGGAGATGGGTTCGATCCCTGGTCCAGGAGGATCCCACATACTGCGGAGCAACTAAGCCTGTGCACCACAACTACTGAGCCCGCGTGCCTAGAGCCCGTGCTCCTCAACAAGAGAAGCCACCGCAATGAGAAGCCTGTGCACCGCAACAAGGAGCAGCCCTCGCTCGCCGCAACTAGAGAAAGCCCGCGTGCAGCAACCAAGACCCAACGCAGCCATAAATAAATAAACAAATAAATATGTTAAAAAAAAATCTACAGAAAAAGGAAGTGTTTGGAAATCCTGCCTTATCTGGCATCCTCAGACCTGCCCCAGGTCCTACAGAGAGCTGATGGAGCCGGAGCCTGTAGGTCCTGGTCTCCGGCCGGTGCTCTCATGCTGGCTGACTGCTGCTCAGCCCCTCCCCAAGCCCCACATTGTGGAGACAGAGGTCTGTAAACTGGAGAACAGCCCTCTGGACACAGCTTCAGTCAGGGAGCTGACCACCTGAGGTCAGTGTGCCCAGCTAGTGTGCCAGGCAGCAGGGCAGGTCTCCTATGAGTGTAGCCAATAGCATGTGAGCCCTGGCAGGGAGCGCACCTCTGCACTTGAGCATGAGCCCTGACCATTCGGGGAGAAGGAGCCCATCCTGAATGGACATATCATGGGTCGGGACAGGCATGGGAGAGATTGGTTTGGGGCCTCTGAGTGGCCCCTGAATACAATTATGGGAGGAAAATGACAGAATGAGGGAGGCATTGAAGCAGGAGGGACCAAAGGGGGGGCGGGGCATGGTGAGTCCTGGATGGAGTACGTTGCCCAGAGCATGTGGATGGGGGGCATGGGGGGGGACAGGCTGAGGACTCCTGGGAAGGGCCCCACTGGGAGCCAAGGGGCCAGACCAAAGCAGAGGTTTGGGTGCAGGTAAGCTGGCGCCTTTTGCCCAGGGTCGCTCATGGGGTTACATGAGGGTCTCTCAAGCTGTTGGGCAGGGCTGCAATTGCCTCAAGGCTGGACTGGGGCTGAAGCATCTGCTTCCAAGCTCACTCATAGGGCTGCTGGTCACAGGCTGCCTGGGCATCCTCATGACATGACAGGAGGTAATAAGAGGGAGGGAGGGAAGGAGGGAGGGAG
The DNA here is from genome assembly GCF_963455315.2 of Globicephala melas. NCBI lineage: Eukaryota > Metazoa > Chordata > Mammalia > Artiodactyla > Delphinidae > Globicephala > Globicephala melas. Next base: position 64,606,908 of record NC_083326.1, read on the forward strand.
AGAACAAGAGCACGAGAGCATGAGAGCAAGCGTGAACACCAGGAGGCAAGGATCACTAGAGGTCCCATAGACCAGAGCTAGGAACGTTCCGGAGACAATCCTCTCTAGAGTGTCCTGAGCCACGCCCTTCAGAATACTAATGGTGAGAAGTTCTATATGACGGGGTGCCCTGGTCAGATCAGCTTGGCAAATACTGCATGCTGCAGCCCCCGCCCAGAGATTTAGGATGTGCAGAAAAGACTCTATAATCCTGCGGCAGGGTGACCGCATTCATTTAGGGTTTCCCCAAACTGCTTTGCCACAGAGTTTGTTTCTGTGGAACACTGGTATTCTGTGAAACATGCCCATCCTTGGGTAACCACTGGTCTAGTCCAGTGGGGAGACTGCAGCCCAGAGAGGGGAGTGACTGGCCCGAGGTCATCGTTCAAAGAGTTATGGACAGAGCTTGACCCAAACCCATCATTGCTGCTTTCCCAACCCTTGGCCCAGGTCACGGTCAGAAGCAGACCAGTGGCCCTGCAGGAGTGAGCCGTGCCAGAAGAACCAGGAAGTGAACTCTGGGTTCTGGAGCCAGAGCTGGGCTGCACTTGTCCCGGGGGTCCTGTCTCCAGGTAGGGAGCCTGGCGTGTGGCCCCAACACTCTGGAGGAGCACAGATCCTGTTCTCCTCTGACTCACCTCCGTCCAACCTGCCCCAGCTGCAGTATCCAGGGACCCACATCATGGATTTCCCCTGGCCCGAGGGACACCTCAGCTTTACCTGAAAAAACTGGCAGCTGATCCTCCAGGGGGAACTTACATCCCCAACTCCTTCTACCAAAGCAAAGCCATTGGCTCTATGGTGACCTCAAGTTCCCCCAAATGCCTGGGTCTTATTCACCAATGGGTCAACTAAGCTGAAATCCAGTGGTGTCCACTGGCTGCTCTGCTGTTTACCCTCAGCAGCACGGCCCAGAACCAGAAATGGATGTGAGTCCTCTGCTCAGTGCGAGAATCCCAGGCCATTCTCATGCACTAGGCCAATCCTCCACTTGGTAAACCCTGATGTGTTTTTACTGGCTCTTGGGCTGTTGTTGGGTCTGCCACCCCGCAAACTTCAAACTGTCTAGATCACTCATGTGGATGCCCAAGCCTGTTCTCTGATGCGACCAACTGGGATAAGGCTGGTGATTGCACCCCTGGGCCACCTGACTGCCACCTGGATTCATCACTGGGCTGGGTATGCCAACACACCCACCGCCTTGGACCTGGCACAAAGGAAAAATGGTTTCTGATGTGGAGGCCACCACTGCATGCTGGAGTTGTGATTCCTGCCAAGGGCTGGCCCATTTCTCTTGCAGGGAAGGAGGTCACCTTGCCCACCTTGCCCGGGCGGCACACCTCCGACTCCATCGTACCTCCCACCTGCTCTCGGGGCTATTCATGGTGACTCATCACGGTTGACACTTTTTAGGGTTATGGAGTTGCTGTTCCGTTCCAATCAGCCAACTCTGGGCACACCGTTGTGGCCCTTGAAACTAATCTGTGTGGTGTTTTTGGTTTTTGGGGCCATTTGCAGTCTGACAAGGTGTACCTTTCATCACAAAAGCTAATCAACAATGAGCAGAAGTCAAGATATGCTGTGGACCCTCCACACTCCCTGCCATCCAACCACAGGCCTCTGGAAGCATTCAACACTGGAATGCCTCCTCAAAAATCAACACAAAAAGGTTTCTGGCTCTACTTCCCTCACTGCCTCCTGCTCCACACACTTTTGTAAAGCATTTTGGCCATTGAACGCACCTGTCCCCCACTTCCTGGGGACATCTGGATGAAAGTGGTAAGAAGGTCATAAGGACCTATTTTGAAATTTGGGGATTCAGACTTGACTATTCCTGGACACCTTGCTTCTTTCTTTCCCCTGAGAGCAGCTCTGGGCTGGCCTGGTTGGCACATTTTCTAGGTGAAAGCCAAGCCAAAAGGGGGCCTAGGGATTCAAACTTGATTCTGGTTCAGCCACTTTGATTCTCTTGATGGACTGGCATGGTCTTAGATCACAAGGACCGCAACCACTTGGGTGAGGACATTGCTCGAGGAGAACCCCTACGGCGGCCCATGCGGGACAAAGTGGGGAATATATTGGGTCTCTCTGCATTTTATAAAAATGTCCTTTTCTTCTTGCACCTGACCCTTCCAAACAAAAGGTTTTGGTCTGAGAAGGAGAAAACTGGGGAAAAAAATTTAACAGGTGACATTTTAGCTACTGGAGTTTAGCTATGCTGATTTTGGAGGGGGAGCAGCAACTCTGGCCCCTAGGTAGGAAACACCTTAGATCCCAGGAGATAGGTAGAGAGAGGCATTAATCACAAATGATCTTTGCCTTTCATAATTGCCTCTGGAGCCTTCCAAAAATATGCCCTGGTGCAGTTCTCCCAAACTTCTGCAAGCACCTTAAATGTAACAGGGTTTGCCCTCTTCCTGACCAGATGGTTTTGACTACAGTGTGATTCCTGTTAACCTCACCAGAAGTCCATTGGAAATGCAGGGGATGTGGTTGGCTCCTGTATCTTCCAGGAAAAACTCCTGCAGTACCACCAGATGCCTTCCCAACCCCCATTCCCATAGAACGCACTCAGTCACCCTGTGGGGAAGAAGAATGCCACCCAGCTGGCGGCATGGGCAAACAGAATAGATTGGATGACTGCCCTCAGGCAGTCCTTCCAAACACGAGGATCAGACTCAATTATTCAAACTCAACTGGGAACCCAAAGGCCTACCAGCTGGCCAGGAGGCCACACTAGAGGCATTATCAACCTCTGTCTTGACGGATGGAGGTCCCTCTTGGGGGACCCCAACACTTGTAAATAACACTTTCTTTCTAGGGGCACCATGTGTGCCCTGATGACTGTACTTGTGTGGACGCCATGAATGAACTCACCAACCTCCCTGAACAGTGTCTTGCATCTTTATGGTGGTTATAACAGACCTTCAAGTGTTTATTTGTTTTGTTTTGTTTTGGTTTTTTTTTTTTTTTTGACTGCGCCGTGGCTTGCAGGATCTTAGTTCCCTGACCAGGGATCGAACCTGGGCACTAGGCATTGAGTGCGCAGAGTCCTAACCACTGGACCGCCAGGGAATTCCCCCTTCAAGTGTTTAAACAAATACCACCAGTAGGTTGGGTAGCCCACAGACAACTGTGGAGACCTCACTGAAATGAGGCTATCCTGAGTTACCCTGGGGAGCTTGCTGGACCAATAACTGACCCATTATTTAGGTGGACTCTGTGGGTAGTTATCCCTGTGATGGTAGTCATTGATTAGAAACAGTGATGCACAATTTGTCCCTGACTGTAGCTAAAGTGACCAGTGATACCACCTTGGCCCTGGAAGTCATTCAGGTCAGTGTCAACTTACTGGCCAGAGTGGGTACGAATGATAAACTTGCCTAGGCTTCTTCCTTGTGGGCCAGAGCGACGATTGGGCAATACCTAATACATCCTGCCATTCTTGGATTAATGACCTAGGTTAAGTGGAGAGGTCAGTATTTGAGAAAGCCATTTGACTTTTTCTAAGATAGACCTTGATGGTTTATGGGATTTGTCCAGCCTGTTGGGTCGAGGACCCAGGGGTGGGGGGCGGGTGGGGGAGGTGGGATTGAGGTTAATACTGCAGGTGGGACTCATTCTGCTCCTTGAAGTGCTGTGGGTGAAATTAATTAAATGCCAAGAGACAAACTGAATCGATTTAGTCCAGCTTCTGTTGATCAGATTAATGAGAGCAACTGTTGGCGTGGTACACTCATGGGGATGTTGCCAGAAGTCAAGATGGTGTAGAAATGAGGGGTGGACATTTTTGGAAGTTATCGTTGTGGGTCTCTCACATTTCTCGAATTTTTGCATGACTTGCGAGCTAAAGCCATGAATGCCTTTGTCCCAGACTATTTTTCAAGGATGTCTGCCGAGCCAACAGCCTTGTAAGATATAGTTCTCCCTCCAGAGCAAAGCACAAGTGTTCTTGCGACCTTGGTAGAGAGGGGCAGCGTCTGTCTTTAGAACAAGGAGCAGACGTACTTTACCATCCAGTATAAAAGAGTCAAATTCTCTAAGCTCTCATCTCTCTTTTTCCCTTTCTCTCCTTCATGCAACTCACTGTGTGTGTAGGAGTCACTTGGCCCTCTTTGTGTTGTCTTGTGGGAATTGGGGCTCAGGGAACTCCTGCAAGAAAATGCTGGTCCTCTGGCTGCTGCTATTGTTGTAACGAAGTCCTTTGTCTCTGATCCAGGAGTGTTGTATCTTTGCGGAGCATCCATGAAACTGAGGTCAGCTAACTCATCAGCTTGCACGTAGGGTAAGATGTCAGATTCTTCCCAGTTCTCGACAAGATGTTCATGCTTTTCAACACAGTGAATTCCATTTCTTGGGACCTATCCTAAAGAAAACAATAGAAATAAGACTAATTTAGCCATGAAAGTATCCATACCAGCATCATTTGTAACAGCAATGAATAAATACATACATACATACCTTAATGTCTAACGTAGGGGAATAATTAAATAGGGGGCCATCTACATGTCGAACACTATGCAGCTGGTAAAGTGTTTAAAAACAATTTTTTTTTATAGTGAAGGAAAATGTTCACATTACATTGAGAAACAGAAGGGAACACCACAAAATTATATGGACATTATGATCCCAATTATGTTAAAATAGGCATAGTCCATAAAATAGGACTGGAAAGAAATATGCCAAAATGTTAGCTATGATCTATCTCTGGGTTGGAGGACTAGAGATGAGTTTTTTCTCCCTTCTCTGTATTTTTCCTTATCTTCTAAATTTTCTATAAAATATTTGCTCACTACAATCCGAAGAAAAAAGCCGATTTCTCTTTTGAATACCACAGTCCCCAGCCATGAGATCCTCTGCCCAGGGTCCCAGCTGAACCAGCGTGCCTTCCTTTGCTCTACAGAATTTCCCCAGGGGCCTGCTGTGCACCTGGAGCTGGGAACAGGAGAAACAAGAGCAGAAGCGGAGCCCTCAACCTGCACCATGCAGACATCTGCATTCCGGGGCCCATGACTCGTCGTGGACTGAGGCATGTGACCAGGAAGGACTTCCCAGCACAATCATTTAATGGGTGTTGTTGGTGTTTTTGGTTTTTTGTTTTTTTAAATAATAACTAGCATTTATTGAGCTCTTACAAAGTGCCAGACTATTCTGAGTGCTTTACATCCTCATAATAAATCTATTAGGTAAATACTACTAATTTTTTTTTTTTTGGCCGCATTGCATGGCTTGTGGGATCTCAGTTACCCAACCAGGGATTGAACCTGCACCTTCGGCAGTGAAAGCGCCGAGTCCTAACCACTGGACCACCAGGGAATTCCCTGTAGTTTTCATTGTAGAAGTCTTTCACCTCCTTGGTTAATTCCTAAGTATTTCTTTTTGATGCTATTCTAAGTGGAATTGTTTTCTTAATTTCCTTTTCAAATTGTTTAGTGTATAGAAATACAATGGATTTTTGTGTGTTGCTTTTGTGTCTTGTTGCTTTGCTAAATTCATTTATTAGTTCTAATACATTTTTTTTTCTAATACTCTTTTGGTATGAAATCTTTAGGGTTTTCTACATACAGGATGTCATCTACAAACATGATTTTACTTCTTTCAAATTGGGATATGCTTATTTATTTAATTGCTCTGGCTATAACTTCCAACACTATGTTGAATAGAAGTGCAAAAAGTGGGCATTGAGTCTTTCACCATCAACTATGCATGATGTTAACTGTGGGTTTTTCATATATGGTCTCTGTTACATAGTTTACTTCTATTCCGTGTTGAGTGTTTTATTCCCAGTTACGTTGAGTGTTTTTTTTAACCATGAAAGGGTTTTCAATTTTGTGAAATGCTTTTCCTACATCAATTAAGTTGATCATCTGAGATTTTAATGTGGCATGTTACATTGATTTTTGTATTTTGGACCATCCTCGCATTCTGGGAATGAATCCCACTTGGTCAAGGTGTATAATCCTTTTAACATGCTGCTGATTTCAGTTTGCTAGTATTTTGTTGAGCGTATTTGCATCAATATTCAAAGGGATATTGGTCTGTAGTTTTGTTTTCTTGTAGCATCTTTGTCTGGCTTGGGTGTCAGGGTAATGTTGGCCTTACAGAATGAGTTAAGAAGTGCTCCCTCCTCTTCAGTTTTTTTGAAAAATGTGAGAATTGGTGTTCTTCTTTGAATGTTTGGTAGAACTCATCACTGAAGCCTTCAGGTCCCAGGCTTTTCTTTTTGTTGGGAGGGTTTTGATTACTCCTTCAGTCTCGTTAATAGTTATAGGTCTATTCAGATTTTCTATTTCTTTGTGACTCAGTCTTTTTTTTTTTTTTTTTTGCGGTACGTGGGCCTCTCACTGTTGTGGCCTCTCCCGTCACGGAGTACAGGCTCCGGACGCGCAGGCTCAGCGGCCATGGCTCATGGGCCCAGCCGCTCCACGGCATGTGGGATCTTCCCGGACCGGGGCACGAACCCGTGTCCCCTGCATTGTCAGGCAGACTCTCAACCACTGCGCCACCAGGGAAGCCCATCAGTCTTTTTTTAATAAATTTATTTATTTTATTTATTTATTTTTGGCTGCACTGGGTCTTCGTTGCTGTGCGTGGGCTTTCTCCAGTTGCGGTGAGTGGGGGTGCGCGGGCTTCTCATTGCAGCGGATTCTCTTGTTGCGGAGCACGGGCTCTAGTCGTGTGGGCTTCAGTAGTTGTGGCACGCAGTCTCAGTAGTTGTGGCACACGAGCTTAGTTGCTCCGTGGCATGTGGGATCTTCCCTAATCAGGGCTTGAACCCATTTCCCCTGCATTGGCAGGCGGATTCTTGACAACTGTGCCACCAGGGAAGCTCCTGTGACTCAGACTTGATAGGTTTTGTATTTCTAGGTATTTGTCCATTTCATCTAGGGTATCCAATTTGTTGGCGTACAATTATGTTGGTTCACAACCTCAGGAGTTCCCCAGGTGAAATTTAAAACTGGCCCCTGCTCTCGGAGGGCAAGAGACCAAAGAAAGAAGCAGCCACTCCAGATTGGCAGGTGGCAGTTTTAATAAAAGGACTTACATAGGAAGCTTGTCTTGGGCGGCTGCAAGATGAGTAGATCTCTGCCACCTGCCTGTCAGAATCTTAAGAGTTTACACAGATGCCTTAATGGGGTTCAGTCACTAAATACAGTCCAGATGGGCTCAATAACACACCACTCTCTCAAGGCTGCATCACCGATGTCGCTCCTAATGTAGGAACTGTGGGCAGAATGGACATTCCAAGGACACGGAAGAGGGTAAGAGCCTCCAATTGCCCAGGTCCAGCTCACAGCTCATCAGTGCCTTTAAATCCAATCGAATTAGAGAAGAATTCCAGGAATCCTAGAACCAACACAGAAGACTCATCCTTGAGATTCTGTTCCTCTAGAAACAGTTCCAATACCAGAACCTATATCAGTCGGGGTCCACCAAGGAAAGAGAAACAGGGGAATTCCCTGGTGGTCCAGTGGTTAGGACTCTGAGCTCTCACTGCCGAGGGCACGGGTTCAGTCCCTGGTCAGGGAACTAAGATCCCGCAAGCTGTGAGCCATGGCCAAAAAAAAAAAAGAAAAAAAAGAAGCAGAAACGGTACGACACATATTAAGGAATTCATTGCAAGGAATTGATTTCAGTGACTGTGGGGTCTGGATGGACAAGCCTGAAATGTGGAGAGCAGGCTGTCAGGAAGGGCAGACTGGAATGCTTGGGCCTGGGCTGAGGCTGCTGTACACACGCGAATCCCTGAATCCCTTCCTCATCCGGGAACCTCAGCCCTGCTCTCAGGGCCTTTTGACGGATTAAATCAGGCCTACCCAGATTATCTAGGATAATCTCACTTGCTTGGTTAACTGGCTATGGGCTTTAATCACATTGACTAAATACCTTCACAGCAACACCCAGATTAGCGTCTGATTGAATAAGTGGAGACTATAGCCAAGATGACTCTTCCAATGACTTCCCCCCTGCCCGCAGCCACCAGGCGCCTCAGTGACTCTGGTCAGCCTCACCTCCCTCTAGTGCATACACTCCCACGCTGACCCTCGAATTGCTGCCAGTCTAAACGGAGAAGCGGAGAAACTCAGGACTGGGGCCTCCCACCTGTGTAACTTCAAACCAACCTGCACAATGGGTGCCTGGGAATGTCTTTATTTATTTTTTAAATATTTATTTATTTATTTATTTTGGCTGTGCCGGGTCTTCGTTGTGGCACACGAGATTTTTTTAGTTGTAGCGTGCGGGCCTCTTAGTTGCAGCATGCATGTGGGATCTAGTTCCCTGACCAGGGATTGAACCCGGGCCCCCTGCATTGGGAGTCTTAGCCACAGGACAACCAGGGAAGTCCCTGGGATTGTCTTTAATTGAATTTCTAAAATTCACTTAACAAAGTTTAATCATTTCAAAGTGAACAATTCAGTGGAGTTGGTACATTCACAATGTTGTATAGCCATCACCTCTATCCAGTCCCCAAACATTTTCATCACCACAGAAGGAAACCTGGTACTCATTCGACCCTCCCCACCCAGGCACTTTAAAACCAATCTGGGCAGCAGTGCTGTCAGGGCATCAAGCAGGGAGAATTTGGACACTAGAGCCCAGAGCCCTGGCTGATCTGCTGTGGGCAGAGGTGCCCTCCTTGGCGGGCAGCGGCTGAAGCCTGTTACTCTTTCACAATCTTGGGGCTGTAGTTGGGTTGGACAGCTTCGGCAAGCTCCCGTGCGTACATCTCGTACCTGCCTGTCATCTGAAAGCGAAACACAGACTTTAGAGGTTCCCGTTTCATAACCGCCCTCATTTGCTCGCCACCACCTGCTGCCACTGGAGGGCAGCCATGGGACAGAAATGCGTTAGGAAGGCTGGTTGACAGGACAGTCTCAGAGTATAATATAGAGGCACAACCCCCGTGTAACCTTTTGGCAACGATTCCGGGGCTGTGGCGAAGATCACGGATGCCGGTGATGACTCATACCCCCTAGCCCCTTCTGAAAGACCTCTGTGATCTTCGGCCAGAAGGTGTGGTGGCTCCAACTCAGGAGGGAGGAGGGCTTGACCTGCTCCCGGTCACGAGCCAGCAGTGGAGTTGCTGGGATTCGCACCCTGGTCCCCTGGCTCTGGAGGCCCATCCATTCCACATGGCATCTCATCATGGACACAGACAGAGGCTGGGGGTGGGGCCGGAAAGCCCACCCAGGGTGCTCACACCCCAGCATTCCCTCCCTCCCTCCTTTCCAAAGCCTTGACGGGAACTCATGCCCATCACCACAGCTTGGGAAGGCTTCCGCTTTCAAAAAGTTACTAATGAGGGCTTCCCTGGTGGTGCAGTGGTTGAGAGTCCACCTGCCAATGCAGGGGACACGGGTTCGTGCCCCGGTCCGGGAAGATCCCACATGCCGCGGAGCGGCTGGGCCCGTGAGCCATGGCCGCTGAACCTGCGTGTCCAGAGCCTGTGCTCCGCAATAGGAGAGGCCACAACAGTGAGAGGCCTGCAAACCGCAAAAATAAAATAAAAATAAAAAATAAAAAGTTACTAATGAGAAACCATTCTGTTTATTGGTTCCGACTTCTAATTTGTGTGGAATCCTGCATTAATCTAAGCTTCCAGAGGAGGAGAGATAGGCCAGGAGACTTTCATGTGGGCAGTGCCTTCTCTGTCCAATGAGAACTTGGGACTCAGGAAACATGCCCAAGGACCCACCCTCACATAAACAGGGGAGTCAGGCCTAAAGCCCACATCTGGCTGGATCTGAAGTCCTGGTCCCTTCCAGACATGCTGGGCAAAGTCATTCCGTCCTGACAATGCAATGTTCATTTGTGTGTATGATTTTCTTTCTTTTTTTAATTTAATTTTTTAATACAGTATGTTCTTATTAGTTATCTATTTTATACATATTAGTGTATATATGTCAATCCCAATCTCCCAATTCATCCCCCCCCCCGCCTCTTTCCCACCTTGGTGTGCATACGTTTGTTCTCTACATCTGATGATTTTCTTATAAGTGGGTGCAGAGTTGGTGGAAATACTGCTAGACACTAACACAGCAAACTCCATCTGTGTCCTTGATGAGATGCCATATTTTTGGGGGGGTCCCAGGCTGCAAGCACGCTACCCCAGGAGGTGGGCACTTATACTCCTGTGGTGTCACAGGGTATTGGTCTCCAAGGCCACCTGGGGCCTTCGAGTTCAGCCTCTTGTTTTACAAATGGGAGTACTGAGGCTGGGAGCAGAAGGGGCTTGCAAGGCAATGGCAGAGCCAGGCCTGGATCCCATTTCTCTGCTTGACCCACTTCCCTCCACTGTCAAGGCCTAGACTCGGGGCATGGCCACAGGCAGAGCCAGACATCCACATTTACCTTGTGGTAAGTGCAAATGCCTGGAAAGGAAAACAGGATTAGCGAGGCCAATCCACTCTATTCTCTGGACAAATGAAATTGAGATTAATTTGCTTGAAGGTGCCCAGAATCTAAATCAGATGAGCAGAGAATTTATTGAGGCCGGCTGCCTGGGCATCGTTTGACCCAGTGGTTCCTCCCCTGAGCACTGGCCCTGGCCTTCAAGGAGGCAGACACCAGGCCTTCTGCTCAACTCATAGCCTCACGCGGCTGTCCCTGAGGCCCACAGCAGCCGCGGTTCCCAGGGCTGGGGGCAGGACGGGCCCACGCGGAGGAGCAGGGGACTCAGAACCCACCTTGAAGCCCCAGATGTCATTCACCTGCCGGCAGAGGTTGAGGTCGAGCTCGGTGACCAGCAGCCCATCCCGGTTGCGGGAGAGCCCGGGGGTCCGGCTGCCATCAGGGGCCGCCACGTAGCTTGAGCCATAAAAGTAGCCGAAGTCCCGGTGAGCTGTGAAGGAGCAAAGGCAAGGCCCCGGTGAGCTCAGGCAGACATGGGTGGACTCGGCAGGGGGACGGGTGCACCAAGAGACTCCCAGGACAAAGGGTCCCCACCACCCTTCCCAGTGGTGGCCAAGGTCCCAAGGACCTGCCTCCCTCCTTGTGCCTGGAGGCCCAGCAAGTGGCTGCATGTCACCCTCAGAGCCCTCACCTCTGCCCCAGGAACCTTTTACAGGTCACCCTAGTAGAGGTATTGGCTTCTGGCTCCAGCATCAGCCACCATAGCCCAAGGGAGTTGCATGGCTCTGCAGGGCCTCCTGTGGTGGCCCCGCACGGTGAGCTGGCAGCTCTGCCCTCGCCAGCCGCCAGCCGTGCCAGCTGTCACCCCCACCCTCCCTCCACACCTCGGTCCCCTCACCAGTAAAGCAGGGTAACAGCCACCCTGAAGGTGTGTAGGGAGCACGTGGGCACAGTGCAGGGCCCAGCTGGCCTCACTTTCCTGCAGGGAGCTAAGTGAGACTAGAGACTCATGAGGTCTCACGTTGGGGGGGATGTGGAGCCCTTTCAGGAAATGCTTTTCTGGGAGACAGACCCCCTCAGCACCCCCTGCTTCCCAGGGCGGGAACCATGAGCGAGTTCAGACACCTCCTTGGTGAGGGGGCAGCCCCCCTCCCACATTCCAGGCTAGAGAGGTGAGGCAGGGGGGTGGTGGCAGATTCCTAGCAGAGGTGAGGTGAGACCTGCCCTCAGATCAAAACAAGCTGTGGATTCTAGGAACCCAAGGCAGCCATGCTGGGCTCTGGGGCATTTGTACAGCTGGGGAGTGAGGGGTGTGGACGAGGACAAAGGGAGGGGAGAGTGAGGTCTGTGGGGTGGATGATGCACCCCTATTTCAGGGCGCTCACAAAGGGCTCCCCCCACACCTCAGTCCATCTTCACCCTAGTCCCGGGGGAGGGATGGAGTCTGATCCGATCTCTACTCCATCCTCATCCGGGGAATGAGGTGGTCACAGGCCCAGGAATGCCGATCCACATGGGAACACAGCTGTGCAGACACAGTCTGTGGGGTAGACCCTGCCCGGAAGCGGCAGATGGGGAAGGAACAGTGAGGCCCACCCCTCATATGCAGTCCCACGGAAAGTTACGGGACATACCTTTCTTGCCATCCCCAGAGGTGAACTCGTTCGGAAAGAACTCCTGGGAAATAAAACCAAGGTAAGACACACCTATAGGGGGCGCTGCTGGGTTGTTCCTCAACGTCAGGCTGGGGTGAGGGAGTTAGGAGTTAAAGTGATGTGGACCAGCCTGAACTTAACTGGTCCCTGCTGAGTCCCAGCCCCAGGCCAGCAAGCGGCCAGCGGGGCATCTGACTAGCCAGGGGAAAGACCCGGATTTTGCCATCTGCTGGGAGAAGAGAAAGTCATTGCAGAGAGTTGGTTCCCAGGGCCGTGGAGGGCGTCTGAGGCTCGCCTGCTAGAGTCATAAAGTCCAGCCTGGGGTCTGCGAAGGCAGCGGTGGGGGGTGGTGGTGTCTGCTCGTGGCTCTCAATATCTTCCAGAAGCCTAATGGAAACTGCGTATCCAGCAGGGACAGGGATACGTGGGCTAATTAAAACACCAAGTCTCTTTACGTTGTCAGAAATTAGACCGACTTAGTGTTCTCTCTGACTGATCAGATGCTCTGATTAGAGTTTGACATCTGATTAGTAAGAATGAGGAAGAGGATGTGTTTTGCAATAAATACATGGCGTGTGTAGTCAGAATCCTTTGGTGCATGAGGTCAAGGGTGGGTGGGAGAAATTGGGTACTTGGTGGTACTGAGGTGAGAGCCTTTCAAAATGGTTTCAGCTAAAGACAAAACAGACAAAAACAGGGGAGGGACAGTGCTTTCTTCCAAAGTGACAGAAGCCAGTCTGCCCCCTGCTGGGACCCTAGCATGTGGGGTGTGCCTGCATGCAGAGAGGAGGTGTAACAACAGGTGTCCCCAGCAGGGCCACAGCAACAGCAATTCTTTCCCTTGTGGCTTTTGCTGCTCTGAAGAGGCTGGGCCCCGCTGGCAGGCAGGTTTCGCGGCAGCTGCAGGAGGGCTCTCTGGAGGCCAGGCCTCGGGCACTTACCTCGCCTACCCGGTTGATGGCGCAGGTGAAGCAGTGATTGGCGATGGCTGCGTTTCTGGCCTCGATTGGCCACAGGGACTCACTGTGAGAGCGGAAGGAGAGGAACCAGGTTGCCGACTTCCCAGCCAGGCTCAGAGGATGCTCGGCCCCGAGCTGCAGCCCGGGTGCCAGCCTTCCAGGCCTGCAGTGGAGATGGCCAGGGAGACTCACTGCATCCGTGGGTGACCCCAAACCCACAAACAGGCCGGCTCGTCCCCGGCTCAAGCCAAAGCGGCCTTTTGGAGAGGGCCCAATGCAGCAGAAGCAGCCCTGGATCAAAGCCTCATCCTGACTCAGTTTCCTTTTCTGAAACTTCCTCAGAGACCATGCAGATGAAGCTTCTGGGGGCGGGGTGGGGGTGGGAGGCTGTGTGGCAGGAACCCCTTAACTGCTGCTTCTCACTCGTTCCCTCCTCCCAGGTGGGGGTCAGGAACCCACCTCCCAGGCTGGTAAATGTCCGAAGGGAGCTGGGGCCCTGGTGGCTTGTGTGTAACGGGTCCCCCAATCCCTACCCTGCTGTGCTGCCTTGCAACGCAGTCTCTACGGGGGAGATTTCACGCCTAGCAAACAGAGTCCACCTGAAAGGAATTTAGGTTGTAGGTGGGCATCGCCTCCCCTGTGCTGGCTCCCATTTCCCAGTGCCCCCCCATCTCCCTCTTCTGAACCCTGAGTCTCGCAGCCGAGGCCCCTTGGTTCTCCTACGGGCCCGGGAAGGAGTCATCCCACAGGCACAGCTGAGCTGCAGGCCTCCCTCAGTCCAGCACCTGCGAAGTGGGGACAGGGTGGGAAACTTCGCCCCAACCAGACAGGTCCTTCCCCAGCCCACCAAAGAAAATGTGCCGCGGGATTCAGTGGGCCTCCTTGTCACTAATTATCTGTCTGAGGAGCAAGGCGATTAGGATTCTGAACTGACAGATGTAATGCCCACTTAGAAACGCTGAGTGACTGGGAGCGGGATGCCCTGGAATCTTCCTTCCTGTCAGCATGCACCTGGTTTAAACCACAGAGTAGGTGGAAGGGGTGGGTGGGTGCTTGTCACAAGCCTAATTCTCAGGAGGATTCACGAGTCTGGAAGAAAAAAAATCACAGGCTTGATTGAGGGGACTCATTTTGCCGCTTTTCTCCCCCCTCCAGCTGCTAAGCCAAGCTGACAAAACTTTTAAGAAAGGATTTTTACAGAAACACACCCGTCAATGACATTTTCGGGAATTAAACAGACAGTTGCAGAGCGAGTGCCATAAAACATCATTCTTGCAGTTCTCCAGGGAGGGTGCGGAGTGCAGGACTCAAAACCACAGCTGGCAATAAAACGGAGGCTCTCAAAACAAGCAAGGGGGGGCTTCCCTGGTGGCGCAGTGGTTGGGAGTCCGCCTGCTGATGCAGGAGACGCGGGTTCATGCCCCGGTCCGGGAGGATCCCGTGAGCTACGGAGTGGCTGGGCCCGTGAGCCATGGCCGCTGGGCCTGCGCATTCAGAGCCTGCACATCCGGAGCCTGTGCTCCGCGACAGGAGGGGCCACAGCAGTGAGAGGCCCGTGTACTGCAAAAAACAAACAAACAAACAAACAAACAAAACAAGCAAGGGAAAGGAAGCCGGAGGTTCGTGAGAGCCGGGGCATGCGGGAATCGTGGAGAGCCCGGTGGGGGTATGGGGACATCTGCCACTTTCCCAGCGCGGTGTACACAAGCCCCTAAAAATAATCACGGTGGGAAGGGGAAAGCCATCGAGGGGTGGGGATGGCGGCTTTCCTATTAACACACATACGTGGTAGAAATCCTTGACCACACGGGCTGCACGGTTTGTCAGGATGACTCAGTTCGTCAAAAAGCACTTTGCCGGGGCTTCCCTGGTGGCGCGGTGGTTGAGAGTCCGCCCTCCGACACAAGGGACACGGGTTCGTGCCCCGGTCTGGGAGAATCCCACTTGCCGCGGAGCGGCTGGGCCCGTGAGCCATGGCCGCTGAGGCTGTGCGTCCGGAGCCTGTGCTCCGCAACGGGAGAGGCCACCACAGTGAGAGGCCCGCATGTCGCAAAGAAAAAAAAAAGCACTTTGCCTCCATTGGGTGCTTGGAACTGTGGGACCCACAAATGAGGATACCCTTCCAATCTGTGCATGTGCACGTGTGTGTGTGTCTGGGGGGGCTCTGATACAGGAAGTGGGAGATGCCGGAGAAGGGGATGGATGCTTCCAGAAGCTGTGAGCCGATGCTTGTGCACAGCTTGTGGGGATCTGCCTGGCATCGTGCTTGCCATCAATTCTACAAATAATCATTCAGTATTTTAAGAAACTCAGAGTTGCACCATCCTAGTGAACCACCTGTTGTAATTTTCCCACGCTCTACGACCATCCTCAGTCTTTGCAGAGTTCTGATCCCAGCCTGGAAACATCTTTTTGCTCACAGGCTTTCATCATGGTGCTGCAGTACCTCCATGAAGATTTGTTTTAGTGGCTGTACGATAACCCATGGAAAAGACGGGCTGGCACTGACCTGACTCTGACCTCTCTCTCCCTTCCAGCTTTTCTTGTAATCAATCATGCTGCCATGAGCATCTTCAGGCAGGCAGCCTTCCCCTCCTCTCTCAGATGCATCCTCAGGCTAAGGTTCTCAGACTATAATTATCTGGTCAAGGTGTGGACACTGTGGGAACTTGTGAGACATGCTGCTTCTGAAAGACCTGTCAGAGTTTTAACTGCCAGCAGAACCACATCCTTGGAGGGCACCAGTTGGACCACTGTTGGCCAAGGAAGGAAGATCGATAACTTAATAAGCCAAGGACATGTGTGTATTACGTTGAGGTGCTTCTGTTTGCTTAATTGGGGCTAATAAAAGCCTGGGGGCGCTTGGTTGGAGAGGTGACCATCTGATTCCAGGCCACAGCTGTGCCCGGCCCAGCCTGACAGCAGCTGTACCCGGTGGGGCACTGGCTTCAGGATCCACCAGGGACCCCTTTGGGGAGATGGAGCTTGCTGGATGTCTTACACATGGCCAGCAGGAGGGGCTGCTCTAGGGCCCAGAGGTTCTGCCCAGGCTTGGTGGCCCGACGACCAGGAATCACCCTTTGTCGCAACTGCCAACGGATGTTGTCATAGTGGCCATGCTGCCAGGAGGCCCCCAGAGATTCTCTGAGGGGAGATCCAAGACTCGAGTGTCCCCTTCTGCCCGACAGTGCCCCCCTAGACTTAGACAAGATGGGGTGCATGGATGGGGCAGCAGGTCTGGGGTAGCAGAGGGGGGTCTGCGTTCTGTGAGGGACCTGCTGTGCAGATCAGAACACTGAGGGAAGTCACGCCGTGGAGGGGGCATCACGCTCAAGAGAAAGGTAAAGTGAATGTCACATCCTGACTTTTAGAAGAAATTAGACTGAAATTTCATGGAGAGCGAGGACAAGAATGACAGGGGTGGGCTGACAGGGAACTCAAGGCTGCCCCCCAGAACTCCCCCAGCTGACCCCACGTGGGGACCGGGACTCCCCCTCCCGGCCCTGTCCCGCTGACAGAGAGTGAAAGCCAGTACCTCCTGACCCAGCAATGCTGCTTTGGAGGAAGTGAGCTGGGGAGAGAGGTATTTGCACACAAATTCCTAGAGCTTTGGTACTTGTTGATGATGCAAAGCTGGAAACCACCCAGAAGCTCAGCCTTTGGGGAGACAGAAGCAGCGGAAGCGCAGTCGTGCTGGGTCATCTCAGCCGCCTGCTCTTATTCAGTGAGGGGCCCAGGGCTTGCCCAGGAGCTCAGGGGTGCCAGGCCCACCCTCTACCCTGGTCACAACAGCTTTATCTACTCAGGGCTGGGTTAACACCCAAACACGGTTCTGTGTTATCAGAAGGAAACACTTGGTCGGCTAAAAACAGGTTTCAGAGCCACCTGACTGATGTCTTAAGGACCCTCTCAGCTCCGACCCATCGTCTGCTCCTTCTCTCGTCTGGGTGTCTGCCCTCCGTGCTCCGGACTCTGCAGACAGGAGACTTAGGACTCCTCATTCGTCACCCCACCTCCCAACCCCCCAGGAGCACAGCTGTGACAGGAGGGGGAGCTGAAGCTGGCCAGGTACCTCCGATGCTCCAGACCCCTTAGAAGGGGAGCTTTTCTGAATTCTGTCAGCGATGGGGGAGATTATTATTACCTGAGACACCATCATAGCCAAGGACGGTATTTTGCAGTACAGCACAGCTCTTTAGGAGGGATCGTAATTGACACTTGCAGTATTTTTTCACAGAAAAGTTGGCACCATCCCAGGATTCAGATGACCTGGTGGTCGCACCTGCCTGCTGTTTCCCAAACCTGCCTCCGCGCCCTGCAGCCTGCCCCCAGAACCCTCCCAAGTCCCCTGTGCCAAGTGACCTGAGCACTCCGATGGTGGCCGAGGGGTTGAAGATGACCTCAGCACCGTTGATGCTATACATGAGCCAGTTGAGGGGGTGGTGCCGCCCGTAGCAAATGTTCACGGCGATCCTCCCAAACTGAGTCTGGAACACGGGGTGGCCCAGGTTTCCCTCCATGTAGTATGTGGACTGGAAGACAAAGGGTCATGTATGGATGCCCCTGAGCTGTCAAGTTTCCCTTTCCTTAGACTTGACAGAAAAATGAGATGTCACCCATACTCCAAAAGGGATGCTCCTGGTATGACTCTACTTTAAGTTCCAAAATTTCAATCCACTTAAAAAAAAACCCAAAAATCTGAAAACCCAGACACAATAACAAGCAGCTGACCCAAGGGGAAATCACCGTGGCTTGAGCACTTACCCACAGTTTCTTTTGTGGGATGTTAAAAAGTCCCCAAAGCAACTTCCCACAGTATTTCAAAGATAAACTTGGTGAGGTTTCAATCGTGGTACAACTAGAGGCTGAGGTGTATGGTCAGTGTTAACACAAGTTGGTCAATGTCCTCACCAACCACCTGTTCCCATAAGAAGGTTAGAGCTGAAGGGACGGGGGCTCGTCCAGAGCAGCTCTTACCCTGCTTGGGGGGAACAGCGTAGCCCAGTGGACACAGGACCTGCCTGGCTAACGAAGGCCAATATGAGACTAGAATCCCACTCTGAAAGTGCTCTTCTCCACAAAGCTCCCTGGGCACTCTGCCTGGGGTCAAGGACGTCCCTGTGTGGCAGGCAGGTGAGACACAGTCCTACCAACCCTGCCTCTCCGCCTGCCCCCTTGGGGTGCTGGTCAGGGTCTCACACAGATCTGCTTCCTGCCTTCTGCCTCCTCCCATTAATTTCAAAATTCGTCAGAGTCAAGCAGCAACCAGGATGTGCACACAGGGTGGACGCCAGAGCAGATCCTTGTGTGTTGAGACAAGCCCGTCACTATCTGTGGGGAGCTAAAGATTAATCCCAGGGTAAACAGGTGAGGGGCACGTCTTCCCGCCCTCGCCTCCAGCTGTCACTGGGGAATGCTGGCTTCTTCTTTCTCCCCAGAGGGCCTTGGCTAGCTCTGCACATCCTTTCTCGTCTGCCTGACCAGCCTGAGAGTGGCTGGGACCCCCACAATCAGGGAGGGCGGCAAAGGATGGGGATATCACATCCTGAACAACTGTACTTACTGCAGATCAAGTTCAGACTTCATATCTTAGGCATTAGGTGGAGTTCATTTCCCTCCTTCAAACATCCACCTCCCTCCACCTACACATCCATGATGGGCAGAACAGCTCCCCTGACTTACAGCCTGATTATGGGCACCAAGCCCCAGCTTACACACCTGTGCACAGACACACATTCCTCGCTGTCACCTGACACGTGGACATGGCTGACTCAGACCCCATGGGAGCCATGGACAAGGACCTCTCCCCACCAAACAAGAACTAGACTGTGACGGACGCGGAGCTCAGGGCCTGAAAGGGGCCACGGGAATCATTTCACGCTTGTGCACTATTGATTTTGGTTTTAATTTGTATATGACTTACTTCAAAGAAAAATTCCAGGAAGCCAAATCAGGTTATATTTTTTAAAAAATAGCCCTCTGCGCTAAAGGCGTTTGGGACTCACCGGGAATCCCACTGCATCCCATCCACCTGTGTGATGCAGTGCAGTGCAGGGAGGCCCTCAGCGCTGCTGCCACACCGTGATGCAGCTGCGCTGGTCATCCGAGGGGCAGCTCACCTCATTGAAGTCGCCCACTCTGGGGATGTGATTTTTCCTCGTCTTGCCCAGGACGGCTCCAGAGTTGGAGATCACCACGGCTGTGTTCCACAAGACGTCCCCATGCTCCGTGTCTCGCTCCAGGATGGGGGACACCACCACCATGTCATGCTTCCTTGCCAGCTGGAAAAAGGAGCATGGCACAGTCCTATTTTCAAATCAAGTGTCATACATTTTTATGGAAGAATCTAATGGTCCCCCTAGATAGTTAGACGGGGTTCTGAGCTCTCCCTGCATCTGTTCTTTGAAGAGTAAATGCCAGCGTTGTCCTGACGCCCAAGCTTAGCTAAACAGGAACCAGCATCGTCCTTGTGCACTGTTGGTGGGAGTGTAAAAACGGTGCAGCTGCTGTGGAAAACAGTATGGCGATTCCTCAAAAATTAAAAACAAAACTACCGTATGACCTCATAATGCCACTTCTGGGTATATACCCAAAATAACTGAAATTAGTCTTTTTTCTCTTTCCGATACAAGTGAGAATAATAACTATTTATTCATTCACTTTACCATTTACTATATGTCACGTGTGTGCTAATAGGTGAAATGCATTCTCTATTCTTAAGCAGTCTAAACTTAAATAATTCTAGTCAGAATTAAATCACTTGAAATTTCAATTAGCCTAGCAACCCTAATGAGAGGGTGTATGGGTTATATCAGGATTTCTGAAATATTGAAAATAGCCCTGGGGACCTTTTTAGTGTGAATAAGGCTGATTTCCTAATTCTAAAGGGTGCACAGAGAGCTAAGTCTTTTGTTTTCCAATGCTGTGAGCCCTATACAAAGATCACAGACCCTACAGTACAAATAAAATAAAAGCAAGACTTAAAAGCCACTTCCCATAGACCTTCAGATCCAGAGGCAATAACAAGACAAAACAAAAAAGAAGGTAACAAGCGTTGACAAGATGTGGGGAAACAGGAACCTTCATAAACCGCCAGTGGGAATGTAAATGATGTCGCGTTCCTGGCGGAGTTAAACACAGCTACCATAGGAGCAGCAACTGTGCAGGAAAGTAGATTTTCACACCGATGTTCTGAGCAGCGCTATTCACAACAGCCAAAAGGTGGAAGCAACACAAGCATCTAAATAAATCGTGGTGTATACATGCAATGGAGTATTATTCAGCCTTAAAAAGGAAGGAAATCCTGGCCTATGGATGACATGGCTGTCATCCCTGACATGGATGAACCTGACGACGTTATGCCAAGTGAAATCAGCCAGGCGCAAAAGGACAAACACTGCAGGAGTGCACTCATGTGAGGCATCTAAGCTAGGCAAATTCACAGAAACCAAGTGGAACGTCAGGCACCAGCAGCTGGGGGTGGAGGGGGTTGTTCCATGGGTGGAGGGTTTCAGATTTACAAGATGACAAAGTTCTAGAGGTTTGCTTCACAACACTGTGAAGATACTTAACATGACTGACCTGTACACTTAAAAATGGTTAAGATGATTAATTTTATGTTATGTGTTTTTTACCATAATAACAAAGAAAAAAGGGATTTCCCTGGCGGCCCAGTGGTTAAGACTCTGCGCTTCCATGGCAGGGGGTGTGGGTTTGATCCCTGGCTGGGGAACTAGGATCCCACATGCCAGGTGGCACAGCCAAAATAAATAAATAAAATAAAATAAAATAAAATAAATCATATGTCTAATCTATACCAAAAAAACCCAGAACCAAACCAAACATAACTCTTGACACCAAATTCCTTTTGTCTCAAATAAGAAGTTCAGGATCTGGTGACCAGGATGAGCAGCCCCAGCTGGTCATTTGTCATCAGCTCTTACCAGCCCGTTGCTACTTCTGACCTTAATGACAGAACAGAGGGATGGCACGGTGGGCAGAAGGGGATGCTATGAGCCACGTGGGGGCAGCTGTGGTCCCGGGGCCCTCGATACAGACAGGGGTCCCCTGGGACCAGCTCATCCCCATCCTCCCTTTGCTCTTCCTTCCTCCCACCTTTGCTCTTCCTTCCTCCCACCCTGGTTCAGGCACGCCATCTGCAATCACTTCCTGCCTCGTAGCACAGAATCAACAATCTGGTGGCTGAGAGAATTTTCCCTACAGCCTGAGAACAGGGATGTTTGGAATCACAACTCAGTATTGATAGAATCACTATGATTACAGTTCTGCTCCAAAATCCCCTAAGTATATGTAGAAAGCCTGAAATGGGACATTGGAGAAATGAAAGGAGTTATTTTTTTCGAGGTGAGAATAAGCGTAAGTCACCATTTGTAACCTCTTGGAATATCATTGGGGTTTTCTGGATGACCGCTTTATTAAGATACAATTCACGGAGCATAAAGTCCATTCTTTCAAAGTGTGACATTCAGTGGTTTTCAGTACATTCAGAGTTGTGCAACCAACACCACAAGCTAATTTTAGAACATTTTCCACACCCCAAGTGGAAACCCTGTCCCCATGAGCAGTCACTCCCCATCCCCTCTCCCCACCCAGCCCTGGCAACCACTAATCTGCTTTCTGCCTCCAAGCATTTGCCTACCCGGGATATTTCATATAAATGGGATCATAGAACATGTATTATGAGGTTTTAATAAAGAAAAAGGAAGCCCAGTTTCTACACTGATGAGACGGGCCATGCAGAGATGCTTCCATAACTCAGGCTAACAGCAAGTGGGGTAGCAGAGCTGTGGACACAGACTCGACCTTGACCTCAGTCCCCGAGTGCCAGTGCCACACTTGCCAGCTGCAGACCCTACTATGGGAGTCATCTCCAGGACCCCCTCCGTGGGCTGCAGCCCCCTCACTTAAAAAGCCATTAAGGGCCCTTCTGGCTCTGAAACTCTGATTTTAAGTGAAAGTACACTAGGGACTTCCCTGGTGGTGCAGTGGTTAAGAGTCCGCTTGCCAGTGCAGGGGACATGGGTTCAAGCCCTGGTCTGGGAAGATCCCACATGCCGCAGAGCAACTAAGCCCGTGTGCCACAACTACTGAGCCTGCGCTCTAGAGCCCACGAGCCACAACTACTGAAGCCCAGGTTCCTAGAGCCTGTTCTCTGCAACAAGAGAAGCCACCACAATGAGAAGCCCGTGCACCGCAACCAAGAGTAGCCCCCGCTCGCCACAACTAGAAAAATTCTGTGCGCAGCAACAAAGACCCAACACTGCCAAAAATAAATACATAAATAAATAAATTTATTAAAAAAAAAAGAAAGTACACTAAAAAAAGGGGGGGCAGGGGCAGTAAATAGTCTTATCTATTCTCACCTGGCAAAGCAAGAGCCAAATGGGTGCGTTTTCCACCCCTGGCAGCTGCGGCCTCTCTTTGTGACCTGCCCGTGTTTGGCTGCTGCCAGAGGTTAGTTAACAGTTAAAGGTAGGTTAACATCCTACCTCTTGACAGAACTTGGTGGTGGGCCCGTCCTCTGCTGACTCGGCAAATTCCGTCCATGGAAGCTTCTCTCTCGTACAGAAAGCAAAGGGCATAGCTGTGGAGAGGAGACAGGTCAGAATCACATCCAAGCTCATGGCCTCTGAGGGGGGTCCTTGGCCTGGCGGGGGAGGGTTTCCACAGGAGACCCCAGCCCCAAGAGCCTTGGTCTGCCTTCTGAAGCCCATCCCTGGCTGTGGGGACGCCTCCCCTTTAGGCTTCATGGCAGAATAAGAGGCAAGGACAAATGTCCTTCCTATGGTCTTAAAAACACTTGCAACAGAAATCTGAACAGATACTCGCACACCCACGTTCACAGCAGCATGATTCACAACAGCCAAAAGATGGAAATGACCCAAATGTCCATCAGTGTACAAATGGATTAACAAAATGTGGTCCATCCGTTAGATGGAATATTATTCAGCCTTAAAAAGGAAGGAAAGTTTGACACTTGCTACAGCATGGGTGAACCTTGAAGACATTATGCACATTGAAATAAGCCAGACACAGAAGGACAAGTGCTATATGGTTCCACTTACATGGGGGACCTAGTATAGGCACGTTCACAGAGACAGAAAGTAGATGGTCGGTGCCAGGGGCTGGGGGAGGGGAGAATGGGGAGATGTTTAAGTTTGGGAAGATGCAAAGGTTCTGGAGATGGATGGTGGTGATGGTTACATAATAATGTGAATGTACTTAATGCTACAGAACTGTGCATTTGAAAGCGGTTAAAATGGTAAATTTTACGTTATGCCTATTTTACCACAATTTTAACAATACATATATATGTTAAATTTTTTTTGCAAAAGGTACAGCCAGAAACTGTTCCCAACCAGCAGATCCCGAGCTGCTGGCCAATCTGCTGGTTGGTTAAGAGCACAACCAAGGCTCCTTGGGGACAGCGTCAGAGGGCCACCGAGGATGGCGCTGGGACCCTCACGCATCACCATAGGAATGTTCATCGTCCCAGGGACTGAGGCTTGCTCAGGAACAAGAAAAGCCATTCATTTAATGACACCATCAGAAGTTTGGGAACCACTGGGTAGGCTGAGCACTCCCCAAGGATAAAAGCATTATTTCTGTGACCTCTGGCTAGATGCCACCATCTAGGGGGCTAATTCAATAGGAAATTTCATTAACTCACTGATTTTTGTTTGCTTAAAAAAAAAAAAGCAGGTACATATACACACAGTAACAATTCAAAGAACGCCATGCACACCAGATTCTCAAGGGCAGTTTCCTTTGTGGGGTGGAGGGGGCTGCGATGGGGGTAGGCACCAGGGACCTCTGGCTGAGTGTGTCCCACTGCTCCACAGCCTCGGCCACGTGCATCCACACCCGCCAGTCTAATGCTGTGAGCTGGGATCTCATTGGGATTAGATATGCGTTTGCCGTGTCACCATTGAGGTGGAGCACCTGGCCACATGGTTGCTGGCCTTTCTGGATTCATCCTCCAGATGATCTTGTCCGTACCCTTTGTCCACTTCCTGCTGAGCTGTTTGTCTTTTTCTTCTTGATTTGGAGTACTGAATTCCTTGTTTGGACCAATTCCGCATAGAGTTGGCCCTCTGCATCTGCGGGTTCCCCCAACAGCAGGCGGAAAATATTTGAAAAAAAAATTCCACAAAGTTCCGAAAAGCAGAACTTGAATTTGCCACACACGGGCAACTATTTAATTGGCATTTACACTGTATCATGTATTACAAGTAACCTCCAGATGATTTAAAGATTTAAAGTATACAGGAGGATGTGCGTAAGTAACATGCAAATACTACACTATTTTATATAAAGGACCTGAGCATCCCTGGATTTTGGTCTCTGCAGGGTTTGGGGTCCTGGAACCAATCTCTGTAGATACCGAGGGACGACTGTACTCTTTAGATCTTCCTCCTCCTAATAACCCAAGTCCATTTCTTTTAGGAGGATTAGCCTAACGGATGTTTCCAGGTGCTTGCTACTGTTCCGGTCACTCTGAAACTCAGAGTGCAGGGAAGGTTTGTAGGAAGCTGTGTGATGTGGCTGGCGAGGACTACCTGGCCGCTGCATGGGTTGTGTGGCCTGTTTGGGGGTAATAATTGCAACCAACCTTTTCCAAACATGGGCCATGTGCATGCCAATTTTGCAAAAAAATTTTGCAAATTTTGCAAAAAAATTTTAAGGTGCCAGGCCTGGTAATAGGCAGCATGTCCCCAATACCCCTGCGAAGGTGGTGTGACTCCTCATTTCACAGAGAAGAGAAGCATCAGCCTCCAGATTCCTTCCAGTCCCTGGAAGCCTGGTGCTATGATGGCACCACCACCATCTCAGCTGCCAGGGCGGTAGCCCATGGAGGCAGCTAAGTGGGCAGCAGGCTCTGCCAGCACCAGCCCAGGGGGCCCTGGCACCAGGATCAAGATTCCCCAGGCACCATCGGTGAAGATGGGTGAGCTATTTTAAGGAAGCCAACAAGAAAGCTGTTGATAACAAAGAACAATCCTTAATGACCGTTGTTCACTCTCAGCTTTCAGAGCATTAGGAGAGACTCAAATGCCCCAAGAGAATAAAACCTCTCTTTCCGATTTCATTTCAGCTTGCTAAGCTCTCCAAATTTCTCCATTTCCATTTTAATGGCTTCTTTTCCTGTTTTCACAACTGCTGTAATGTAAACAAACTTTCGAAAGAAGCATGTGGAAGGGAGGTTGGGGGAGGTCGGCTGTGAAGTTCCAACTACAGTTTCCAAATTAGAGGGGAAGGGGGTTCCACATTCACTGAACCAACACTCCATGAGGCAGGCTCAGACTTGGACCGGGCCCTGCCCTCAGGAGCTGCCAGCCAAGATGGGAGCTGAAAGGGAACCTGTGTAGGGGAGTCCCCAGGGCCCCCCCAAAGGAGGGAGTGTCCATGCTAGGCCTTGATGTATGTGCAGGAGTTTTCCAGATCCAAGAAAGAGAAGTTGGTTAAACCATCCAATATTTTTTAGTGTCTGTCATGTACCAAGGGTCATTCAAGCCACTAAAGATAAAATCTGGGTAGGGGAAAGAATAAACAGAATGTGGTCCATCCAA
The DNA here is from genome assembly GCF_963455315.2 of Globicephala melas. Classification (NCBI taxonomy): domain Eukaryota; kingdom Metazoa; phylum Chordata; class Mammalia; order Artiodactyla; family Delphinidae; genus Globicephala; species Globicephala melas. The sequence goes on from NC_083326.1 coordinate 64,632,504, forward strand.
ACAATGGAATATTATTCAGCCATAAAAAGGAAGGACACTCCGACACATGCAACAACACAGACGGACCTTGAAACCATGATGCTCAGTGAAATACGCCAGACACAAAAGGCCAAATACCATAGGATTCCACTTACATGAGGCCCCTAGAGTAGTCAAATTCATAGAGACAGAAAGTAGAATAGAGGTTATCAGGGGTGGAAGAGGAAGGGGAGTACAGAGTTTTGGCTGGAAATGATGAAAAGGTCTGGGTATAGATGGTGATGACAGTTACATAATTTTGCAAATGTATTTAATGTCGCTGAATTGTACACTTACCAATAGTAATAGTATGCATATTTTACAATTAAAGTTTTTTAATGTTAAAAAAATAGAGGTGGGGATTGGGGTGGGAAAAATAAACACCACCGAGGCACTGATCACATGGAGCTTACGGTCTAATGGAAGAGGCAGACAAATCAAAAGCATCACACAAGAGTATACGTGTAACGAGAAATGTGAAGAACGTGATGAACTTCTGGGTACAGGTGGCAGATGGGACACACTCCTTTGCTCTTTCCTGAAACCCCACCAAATGAGAGTAAAGGGTTTTTTGTGTACAGGTATAAACCCACAGGGATGGGGCATGAGCCAGGGACAAAAACAACAAAACATGGGAGGCTGGAGAGCCGAGGGAGGTGGGAGATATCTTAGTGAATCTGAGAACACTGAGTCCCCTCCGCAGTGGAGGAGGCCAGGAAGCACCCCACTCTCCATCACAGACCCCTTGAAAGCTCAGGAGCCAGAGGCACCATGCAGCTCTGAAGGTGGGGACGCAGGGAGGGGCGACAAATAAGTAGGATGGTCAAAAGTCTACTTAAGAAGCAGTTAGATCCCTTCTCCACTCCAAGAGGCTGGGTTGAGCCTCTCCCACCCCAGCTAGAGGCTCACTCTCTAGAGACAGTTAAACAGAGGGTCTCTGGCCTTGGGGAACCCAGGACAAAGGTGAGTGGAGTGATAAAAACAAAGGGATTAACTCAACATAAGCACACTGGACTCCTGTCCTTTCCTCTTGGCAGGAGATTAGATGAATTTTCTCTGGGGAATCTGACCAGCCTGAAAAGAATGACCCAAAGATACTACCATAGGCGATTTCCTAACAAACAGCTAAATCCGGTCATCCTATAATGAAACTCAGTGGAGAAGCCCCTCCCACAAACTCAGAGCTTGCAATCAGCTTTTTAATCCCCAATTCTTAAAATATAAGTAATTGGGGCAGCAGCGGGGAGACCAACTTGGAGTAACCAGGAACCATGCAGGGAGAAAAAAAAATATTACTTAATATCCTTAGAGATAAGAGAAGATATTGTAACTATAAAACGAGAACAGAATGTGATAAAATAGAAAATTTCAGACCAAAAGAACTCATAAATTCAAAATATGACAGCAAAAACAAAAGACTAACTAGAAGGCTGAATGACAAATTAGCTAAAATCTACCAGAAAATTGAACAAAAAGACAAAGAGATGAAAAATAGGCACAAATACAAAAGAAAATGAGGGATCCAGTCCAGAGTTCCAACATCCTAACAGCAAGGAGTATCAAAAAAAGAGGAGAGAAAAAAGGGGAGAAAATCACGAATGAAACAATCTAAGAACATCTCCTAGATCTGAAAGACTCAAGTTTCTAGACTGTTAGAACTCACTGAAGTGTCTAGAAGGATGGATTAAAATATATACACTCCATGGCACATCATTATGAAATTTCAAAGTACTGGAGAAGAAGAGATCCTACAACCTTCTAGAGAAAAACAGTCCATATACAATGGGGCATAAATCAAAATAGTCTTAGACTAGTCAACAACACCCAAAGCCAGAAGACATGGAGCAAAGTGTTCAAACTTCTGAAGGAAAATTGTTTCTAACCCAGAATTCTATACCCAACCATACTCTCCAGCAATATTTTCAGATGTGCAAGGTCTCAAACGGTCTACTCAACAAAAATGAGGGGGAAAAGCAAGAAAGAGGAAGCTGTGAGATAGGAGAAACACAAGAGAAAGGCAGAGGGACCCTCCCCTGGATGATGGTTAAGGGAGTCCTGGGATGGCAGAGAGGGGGAAACCAATTCAGAGCAGAGCAGCCAGAAGGCTCTGTGACAGATTCCTGTGAGGAGATGAAACCGATAGACTACTTCATGTGTCTAAACCTCTTAGGGGGATTTAGGAAACCAGCAGAAAGTTTGGGGTAGACTTTGTGGTAAGCATGTACAAAACAAAGCAAACTGCAGGGAAAACAGAAAGCTATTCAGGGAAAGAAATCAAAGCGATTTCCTCTGAATCTTGGTAGCAAATGGACTGGGGACAGACCAGGAAGGGTACATGTGCGTAGAGGGGGCAGGAGAGGGCAAAGGACTACACTGTCTCCTTCCATCATGGGAAGTCAATAAATGATGCAAAACTGAAAAATTAGGAAGCAGCAACACAAGCAAAGGTAAATTCCAAAAGAACCAGCTCAGAGAAGAAGTAGCTGCCTCTGGGGAAAAGGATAGCTATTTTTTGGTAACAGACCTTGTAGACCCATTTGAATCTAAACCATGAATGTGTATAACTATGACTAAAAATAAAATAAAGAGGTACAAGGTAGCAGGAGTATTTAATAGGGATGCAGCTTTACACAGGGAGGCAGGCTCTGAGCTGAGATCCAAAGGTCGAGCAGGGTTACAGGCCAGGGGAGAGGAATGCTCCAGCTCCAGCTCTGGCTCTGGGTGGAGGGAACAGTGGGCGCAGTGGCCTCGGGGGAGGGGAGTAAAGTATCAGAAGGTCAGGGCAGAGCCCGGCAGAGATGGGGAGGAACAGATGATGCAGTGCAGAGTTTTCATACAGATCTTTCCTAGAAGGTGTGGGCAGCCAGTTAGAAGGGGCCAGAGTGGAGAAGACCAGCTGGAGGCGATTACAGAAGCTGAGGAGATGCTGACATGCCTTGGATCAGGGCAGAGGTAAGGAGGTGAGAGGAAGGAGTAAACGGATTCAAGTTTGGGAGGAAGGCTGAGGCTCAGACGAGAGACTGAGGCACGTGAGGAGGAGGAAGGCTGGGGTTCTGGGGCTGCTGGTGTTGTTGACAAAGAACCTTTCTATGGATGACAAAAGAAAGGAGATTTTAAGAAATCAAGCAGCAGACACTCTTGGCGACGTGGAGATAAGACAGCACTGAAGGCAGCAGAGAAAGCACCCCGAGAGAGACTTACTCCATGCTTCCTGGAAACAGATGATGTTGACTCCACACATGGCAGCCACCTCTACGATGGCCTCGATGCGTCTGTGCAGGGCAGTGACCTGGCAATTTAAACAGCGAGGATTAGTTGGTTGAGACCATCTTTAGAACTCAACACCCACGTGGCCGGCTGCAAGAGGACGAGGAGGGTGGGAGGTTCTGGTATGTTGGACTGTCCTTGGGTCCAATTCTGCAGTCAAAGGTGGCGGTGCAGAGGCTCTGGGGTCCCACACACACTCAATGCTGCCTCGCTAAGCCTCGGTTTCCTTGACTAGAGAATGGGGAGAACACTACCCACCTTGGGGGTTGCTAAGAGGAGGACGTGAGGATGTGAGTGCTTACTGCGATAGGGGCCACACTCAGTGGGCCCACCACACACCACAACCATCCCCTGGGTTAACTGCTCCCTCGCCCCCTACCCCCCAGGACCCAGTCCGCTTATGACTTCCTGCATCCACAGCTTCGGGGACGCTTTGTCCTGCCACTTCTGTTCTCCCATATGTATGGTGTCTTCCAATGACTCACCTTTCCCAGCTGTGCCCTCTGCCAGAACGTGCTCCCTTTCCCCACCCAAAATCCCCTGGATGTGTTATCCACAACACGTGTTGCCCACAGAGGGGTAGCTCTTCCAGCAAGGGGCCGAGAATTGGGGTACCTGCATTCTCCCCGGCCTGTGTGTGTCCCTATGGTGGCGCTGTTCCCACTGTGCTGTCACATTCCTCCACTGACACTCCCATGACCCCACGAGCTCCTTGGGAGCAGTGTCCTCAAGTTCTCTGTGCTCAGCATGACGTCTGGCTCCCAGGAGACATTCAGAAGTGTTTGTTCAAAGACAGACCAGAGGAACCAGGCTGAAAACCCAGAGACCACAAATGCTTCCTGATGGACGCTCAGTCTCCCTCGAGGGACTGCGTGCACGGGGCCCCGCGGATGACTGCTGGGTGCCAAGCGTGCTTCTAGGCTCTGGGGGGTGGTGATGACAGCATCCCTGCCCCCCGATGACCTGACAACCTGGGCTGAGGAGACATATTCACAATCTGACCAACGTCTGGGGATCTTAGGATCCAGGCAGAGGGACACACGGTGGACAGATGGGTCCTGACTGGTGTGTGCCGGTAGGAGCCCGAGAGGCAGTTCCACGGAGAGCGCGTGAGTCACAGGGGCACCCTCCCAACTGGTAAACGGAACTTCAGCTCGATCACAGAAGAGGAAGTGGAAAGGAAGGTGGACAGAATAGTGAGGAGTGAGAGGAAGGCAGAGAAAGGGTAGGAGCCAGAAGAGAAAGAAAAGCAAGAGACACGGCTGGAAGGAAGTGGGGGCCAGGGCAGAGCCGCTGGGCAACCATCCGGGGACAAGATCGAGTTCAAAACACAGAGCGGCCCGCTGTCCGTTTATGTATTCACAGTCAAAAAGGCCAAACCTGTTTCACCACAGGGGTGTCCGCGGGGAGGGGGGTTCTGTTCTGAACAAGCCCCATGCGCACGATCCGGGGCCTCCTCTGCTGCTCCGTCACAGCCTGAAAGGCATAGCCCTGCAGCTCAAAGTCCCCTTTGGAGGCGGCTTCAAAAGCCCTGCTGGGCAGGTCGAGCTTCCTAAACAGGCAGGAAAGAGGGGACATGATCTGCCTGAGGTCTGCTGCATTTAATGACCCTCCAGAGTCACTCCTCAGACAGAGAAGAGGTGGGAGCGTCCCGGCAAGAAGGTCCCAGCAGCCGGCCAGGGCCAGGGCCTCGGCCACATGTGGGAAGCTGAGGCGGGGCTGGAGCATTGGGCCCGGTGGGTGGAGAACGGGCTTCCCTGGGGAGACTGGAGCTGGGAACGGCATGGCCAGGCTGGGCGGAGGAGGGCAGTGGGGAGGGGGCAGCAGGGAAACTAGTCACAAGGTTGATGCTGGAGCTGCTGAAATCAGGGGTGGTGGTGGTGGAGGTGGTGGTGGCGGGAATTGAAGTCTCAGCAGGCAGCACAGGAGAGAGGGAACAGATTCCCAAAAATGTCTGTGGACTAGAGTGAGAGGACCGTGCTGAGCCTGGGGGCTGCGGCAGGTCATGATGAGACAAAGGAGCTGTCGAGAAGGAGGCTGGGAGCCGGTTAGGAAGAGAGGCCAGGACGACAGCAGGACGGAGGGTCCCGTGGCCATTTGCCACTAAGGATTACAAGTCTTTGGTGACACCCCCACCCCATCCTGTCCTGCTTCCCGCCAGGGGAGAGGGCAGCTCCTTGCCCGATGCTGGGTGAGCGTGGCGGGGCCCAGATGTCCAGACCAAAGGCTGAAGGGCTCATCCCTGTTTGTGATTTATTAACAGAAGCAAGTGGATTATTTATAAAACCTCCCATCAAAGTGACCATGGGCCACATGGCCCGTTTTGTGCCTGGCCCAGGGGTGAAACCCGCAGGGGCATGGGACAGGGCCCCCAGCCAGGAAGGCCTTACCACCTAGGGGCACGGTGGTTATGAAATACCCAGAGAATGCATCAAAAAATAACCTGACAACCATTATCTAATAATATTTCTCTCCTACTTTAAACCACTTTCTTAAAGACATTCCTTTCAAAATCACAGCCCTGTCAGCCTGAGCCCCCTGCCACCGCCCCCTGCCAGGCAGTTTCCCTGTGATGGCCCTGACAGCTCGGAGTTGGGTTCCACCCCTGACAATCAGCCTGCTTTTCAACTAGTCAGGGTTCCGTGTGCTTCAGCAGGTTAGAAATAGCAGCAGTGCCCACACTGCGCCTCCTGTTGCCATGACTGCCTCAGAGACAGTCCCCCACCTGCAGGCGGACGCCCCCACTCCCCCGGACAAGTCACCATGGTGGCCAGGACAAGAAGGAGGGCCTGGGGGCCGGCTGCCCTTGGGAGTGGTCCTGGTAGGCCGTCCTCAGCCTGCACTGTCAACCAGGAAGACATCAGGTGGAAAAGCTCGCCTCAGGTTTGCAAGCCCAGCTGTAACCATCACCTGGAAGGGGTCCTTCATCCTCTGGCTAACTCTCCCCACCCACTGACTGCAGCTGTCAGCTCTCCCCACGTTTCTACCTTCAACACTCAGCCCCGTCATTCCACGATGCTCGACCTCCCTGCCTCCATTCCCATCCCTGCCCACAGCTCCCTGCAGACACCCGTCCCCTAGGCCATGCAGGCCAGGCCTCCACTACCTTCTGGGCTCTACCTCTCCCCAGCACCCCCCACTGTCTGGCCACTACCTGAAGGTTTCCCCACCCTCCAGTTACCCTGGCATTCCTTCACCCAATCCTGCCTGCTTCATCCTGGAGAACCCAACTGGCCCTCGAGCCCCATTCTCTAACCATGTGCTGTGTCCACCAAAGGCTTGGCTCAAGGATGTGGCGTGGCACCGACCAGCCGTGGTGGAGACCAGCAAATGGGCCACAACCTCACAAAGGGGGCTCCGTGCTGCCCCCAACCCTCCCTTGGTCCCCATAGTTGGCTCTTGCCCCTCTGCCCCTCATCCTGATACTAAGGCCCCCACCCTGGGGGCCTCACCTACAACTTCAAGGAGGAAAGCCCATCACTTCCTGTCCTGGCTCCACACATCCCCTGGCCTTTCCCCGGGGCACCCCCTTTTCCAGCGAGGTCAAGGCAGACCTTGCCCAAGGGAGCCCAGCCCCAGCTTCCTTGGCAAGCTCTTGCTTCTGGAACTTCTCTTTCCCCTCTAATGGCTCTTTACCATCAGCATTTTAAATAATTAAACCAGAGCTTTGTTACAAAAGAAACACATGCTCATGGGGGGAAAAAAATCAAACAGTAGAAAATGTAAAATGAGTTCCCCTCCATCTCAGAACCTAGAGACAACCCCCTTAACAATGTCTTATGTATCTTTCCAATATTTTTGATATGCGTGTATGTTACACATACAAAGGTGTCCTTCTGTATGTTCTACTCTGCCTTTATTTTTGTTTTTGGCCGCGCCAAGCAGCATGTGGGATCTTAGGTCCCTGACCAGGGATTGAATCTGTGCCCCACTGCATTGAAAGCACAGAGTCTTAACCACTGGATCACCAGGGAAGTCCCTTCATGCCTTTTTCACTTAACGATATACCCACTTTGGACATCTCTCCCTGTCTCCTGCAGACCTGCCACATTCACCATGACAGCTGTTTGAGTCTCTCCCATTAAAAAACCAGAAAAAAAGAAAAAAGGGAAAGCGTGCTCTACACAGGCCTCTCTTGTTCTGGAACCACCAGCCTACTGGTTGCTAAAGCCAGTGGACTCCCTGCTGTCCCCATCCTTACAGACCTCCTTGAGCCACCTGACACTCTGTCCCTGTCCCAATCAGCATCCTTGATACTGGCCCTAGTGTCCCCCCGGCATCCTTACCTCTAGAGTCTACCACAAAATCTCCACCTCCTCTGCCCCTTTAACACTGGGACCCCCAGATTCCTACTCTGCACCCACTCCTCCACCTGGAACGACCATCTCTAGGACAATCCCAAACCCAGCCTCCCTCCACCCTGATGCCCACCTCTGCAGAATCTCTGTAGTGGGCTGACCTGTGGCCCCTCCAAAAGATATGTCCAACGTCCTAATGCTCAGAACCTGTGAATGGGACCTTATTTGGAAAAAGAGTCTTTGTGGATGTAATTAAGGATCTCAAGATAAGATCATCCTGTATTACCCGGGTGAGCCCTAAATCCAGTGATGGGCTAAGAAACGCCCAGAGAAGAGACACAGGGAGAAAAGACCAAGTGAAGACAGAAGCAGAGACTGGAGTGATGCTGCCACAAGCCAAGGAACGCCAGAAGCCACAGAAACTAGAAAAGGCATGGAAGGATTCTCCCCCAGAATCTTTGGAAGACTATTCCTGCCAACACCTTGATTTTGTACTTCTGGTCTTCAGAACCATGATGTAGGACAACCATCAAAAGACAGAAAGTCCCTCGAGAGTAGGAACCGTGGCTAACCCATCCTTGTACCTCTAGTGCCCAAGACAAAAATAAACAATAAATGTTTGTTGAATGAATAAATGTTTCTTGGTTCTGGCTGTCTTAAAACTGAGAGTTGATGTTCTCTGGGGATTTCATCTGTCTGGCACAGGCAAAGGCCCATTTAGCTCATTCACTTAGCAAACATTTACTAAGCATCATCTTTGTGTTGGGCGCAGCAATTATTGGGGTGGGAAGCTGGTCTTGTGTGGAGCAAAGGGGGAGTCCAGGGGAGGGGCTGAGGATTCAGGTCCACCAGGCATTCATAGAGGCAGCCATGCCCGAGACAGGCCATGAGAAGTGAACAGAAGGATTTTTAAATGACTAATTTTCTTTTCTTTTTTTTTCTTTTCTTTTTAATAAATTTATTTATTTATTTGTGGCTGTGTTGGGTCTGTTGCTGCGCACGGGCTTTCTCTAGTTGCTGTGAGTGGGGGCAACTCTTCGTTGCATTGCACGCGCTTCTCATTGTGGTGGCTTCTCTTGTTGCGGAGCACTGGATCTAGGCATGTGGGCTCAGTAGTTGTGGCTCGTGGGCTCTAGAGCGCAGGCTCAGTAGTTGTGGCACACGGGCTTAGTTGCTCTGAGGCATGTGGGATCTTGCCGGACCAGGGCTCAAACCTGTGTCCCCTGCATTGGCAGGCAGATTCTTAACCACTGCGCCACCAGGGAAGTCCCTAAATGACTAATTTTCTACCTTCACTTTGCAGTCTGTTCATAGCCAAATCCCACTCAATCACAAGTACAAAGGTTTATGCCCTAGAGGTGAAGCTTGGAAGGGGCTCAGTTCTGGGTGGAACAGAACCAAGAAAAGGGAAAAGGAGAAAGAATGGAAAAGGGGAACCACTTACTCAGTTATTGTGAGCCAAGCCCCAGGAGGAGGCCTGGTGGTCACTGATTAATGGAATTTGGCTCCCATTTTACCTCCCATTCCAATCCCTCCCCACCCTGGAGCGATCCAAATGTGCACACAAAGTCCCTTTTACAAGGCAGTCCTTACTCTGAGCTCTAGAATGGGTCCCAGCAAGTCCCCTACGTGGGAAACTTATTTCTATTTTCCTAAGACTCTCCCTGACACCCACGAGCTCTGTCTTTTCCCAGGGGAACATGCCCACCTCACCCTTAAACACCCTGAGACACCCCCTGCTTCAGGACACCTTCTTTAGGAGCCTCAATTCTAAGAGGCTTGCCCCCTGACAAGCCTTTACACATGTGGTGGGAAGCAGTAATCCAGCATGAGCACACTGGAGGGGACTTGAAGTCCCGGGCACCCCTCTTTGGGTACTAAGAGCCATTTTGGACAACGTTCTGTACCATGCCCACCCCGAAAGGCAGCTGTTCTACCTTTACCATCCACTAGCTATGAAAACACCTGAGACTCTGAGGTCTGGCCTCCCTGCAGGAACTCCACATCAGCTGGTGGCTGGGTATCTCTGATCCAATCAACACTCTCCAGTTTCAGGTGAGCTGATCAGGTTCCTGCCTCAAGGTCACTGCCACAAGGGCAGGGAGTGCGCAGTCTGGCTGGATTGGGGGAGCCCACAAATGGGCAAGAAAGTGGAAGGACGTTTAGTCAGGAGTTGCATGGGGTCAGAGTTTGCATTACATTCTAAGGGCTGTGGGAATCCCTGATAGAGTTTTAAGCAGGATATGATTTACATCTTCTGGTTGCTTTGAGAAAAGTGGACTGAAGAGAAACAAGAGTGGAAGGGGAAGTGTCTTCCAGCTCTGTATGCCCAGCGTCCAGCAGTGCACTGCCCTCAGAAAGTCCTAGTGATGCACACAGCTGGCTGGGAGTGGAAAAAATTTGCTCTGAGCATGGGAACTAACTCCTGTGGCTTGCCAGTGGGAAAAGTTCCTTCGCCAACCAGATTCAGAGGCCTCTCCCTCCAAGGGTCCGCCAGAGGCTGGGTCACTGCAGGAAGGAGGAGGTGGGGGCTCTGACAGGAGGTAATGATCTAGACAGACACCTAGAGGGCAGGCCTGGCTCTGGGGAAGAAGCTGGTCACTGGAAGCTGGGAAAGAGAGCTGGGTGGTCACAGAGAAAGCACAAAGAGTAAAAACCGTTCTTTCCCTCTAGGCTTGTAAAGTTCACTCTCGGTTGTGCAACTCTGAGCTCCCAGAGCTGTCACATCTAGACCTCCTAGGGTCTCAGCTCGCCAATTCAGTACTTCACCCGCGCCCTTGTAGAGCCCTTCCGATACTGAAGCACTCTGCCTGGTCCCCCAGACCCACACCCGCTGGCCCCAAGGTCCCCCACCTTCCCACTCTAGGCCCCACACCTGGTCTCTTTGCCATAGAGAATGCGTTTGACCTCCTGCAGGTCTGCGGGTGGTAGATGCTTCTCCAAGCACCGCTCCAGCGACTCAAATCCAGCCCCGGCCATGGCTGAAGTCCGAACGTTTCTTTAGACGCAAACTGCCCGACGGCCTTTGCCCCCAGGAAGAGGAGCAGGCGGACAAGGCTGCGGCAGACAGCCAGGACCGCGCACGCGCCATCCCCTCTACTCCAGCGCCCTCGGCACCCGAGAGCTCACGTGGGGACACGCCCCCTCCTCACACATCGGCAGCGCGCCTCCAATCAGCGCCCCAGGACGTCGCGGGTGGCACCGCCCCTTGCCCTTCCCGCCTCCTTCGGCACGCGCCGGCCACGCCCCGTCCACAAGGGACGCAGGAGTCTCGCGCGTCAGCGCTGTGGCTCCCGCTGGCCTGACTGCCTGACTGACCGTCCGCCAGCCGCCCTCAGAGGCCCTCGCTCAGGTGCCCGGGCCGCGTGCTTGTCTCTCGCTCTCCTCACCTCAGGTTCCCGCCCCGAGGGTCGGGACGGAGGACGCAGAGAGGCGGCGAGAGTGGCCAGGATGCGGCCTGCAGGACTGCGGCGGGCCTGAGGTGAACGGACCGTTGCGGGGCCTTCCCGTCAAGCCCTCAGGCTCCAGCGCAGCGCCCGGGACGCAGACGGAGGTACAGGACGAGCTGAGCCCCGGGCCGGAGGCCTCACTACTGCCTTCCGGGGCCAGGTTTCTAGAGTTGAGGGGCCGGGCCGCGTGCCCCCACCCAGGGACCCTCACGCCGTCATGGGGCTGATACCAACAAGCGCGGGGCGGTCCGCGCGGGGCGGGCGGGCGGGTGGCTAGGTGTCCTCATGGCCCCCTGGGGGGGGTTGGGGCCGCCGCCCAGAGGCCACGGTGGGCCCCCCCAGAACCCGAGGAGCCCCCAGGCCTGGCCCACCCGGCCCGACGGGGCAGGCGCTGGCAGGGACAACCTGGTCAGCCACCTGCAGGCCTTGATACCCCAGGCGCGGGGCTTCTGTTGCTTCTCTGTGGACCGGAATCTCGCTGCCGAGCGGGGTTGTTTAAACATCAGATAAGATGAACACACAGGGAGCTCAGAGTAGGTGCTGTGGGGCCCAAGGCTTTAGAGACGTTACAGAAGCCTCTCACGCACAGGTTTGGGTCATTGATTTAATGCATGTTCACGGGCAGTTTCCAGTATCTGATGGAGCCGCATTTCAAGAATGCAGACTTTGAAGGCTTGCTGTGTCTGAGGCTCCGAGATAAGGGCATTGCACAGAGCAGCAAGACCTAGTACCTTTCCTCTGTGATTTAAGGTAGGGACAAACTTTGTAATTACTGCAGATTTAAATAATTCGGTGTGGAAACGGTATACTAGGTGCCGTGGAGCTCAGAGGAAGGGGTGATTTCTGGCCTTAGAAGGGGAAATCGTTTAAGGCCTCAAAGGAGAGGATTCATTGCCGACTCAAAATGCCTCAGAGGGAATTTGAACCCCCCTTCTTCCGCCCTGCTCTTGTCTTCTGTATGGTATTTCCTAGTTTAGTTAATGGCCTTGTTGCCCACTCATTTGCTAAGCCTTTGGGAGTCATCCCCAACTCCTCCATGTTCTTTTTTTCCCCCATGCAATCAACTTCTGCTAAATTTATCTCCTGACTTTTGCTAAAATCCTTCCTTCTCCCACCTCATGCCTGCAGTATGTCATCTTTTGCTTGAATTGCTGCCAGTCTTCTAACTTTACTCCTTACCTCTGATGTCTATCCTTAGTTGTCCCTCTAAAACTAACATCTTTTTTTTTTTTTTTTTGCGGTACGCGGGCCTCTCACTGTTGTGGCCTCTCCCATTGCGGAGCACAGGCTCTGGACGTGCAGGCTCAGCGGCCATGGCTCACGGGCCCAGCCACTCCGCGGCATGTGGTATCTTCCCGGACCGGGGCTCGAACCCATGTCCCCTGCATTGGCAGGCGGATTCTTAACTATTGCGCCACCAGGGAAGGCCGAGGTGTTACTTTTAAATTCACAATGTATGTTAATTTTAATCCTTAGGGAAGGTACTTAAGGTGCTGTGGACTCCACTCATCAACATTTGGAAGATTTGAACGATTTTATGATCGTTGTTTGTGAGCAGTCCTTGCAAGGGCCATGACATGGAGACCCCATCTTCCTCTTTTCTCCTATGAACCAGAGGGACTGCCTATGACCTCATTTAGCTTTACAGCACACAAAAGCTTTTGCCTCTTTTTGTCCCATTTGATCCTCGCAGTAATACTGTGAACTATGGGGCAGGAGTTCTTGGTATTTGTCAGATTTCCAAGTTAAACATGATACTTACTGGAAATGAAAATACAGGCGCCAATATTTCACTTATAGTCAAGGGCGAAAAGATCTTAAGTGACCCGATTTCTAGGAAACTTTCTAAAGGTCCAGTGTCTGGGTTAACTTGTCCCTATATGGTGTTCCTTAGCTCAGAAGTCATAGTTCTTCTTTCTTTGCTAGAGTGTATTTTATTGTTAATATTATTATCCTTGTGTAGACTTTAAGTGGCTCACATGAAAGAGTTTCGGAATAACACACTCAAGCTGCCTGAAAATGGATTTTGTAGCAGGACAGGGCCAGCCCAGCCAAAATGGTGACATGGAATTTCATTGTCTCCTTTTGAGCAGTCTGAACTTTTGTCCCTTGTTTTTGCTTTGAGTCCCTTGCTTCTCCCCTCATCACTAATCCTGCCCATCCCTGCAAGGCCTTCTTTACTCCCAGTGAACTTTCATAGCCCATCTCTTTTTGGTTTTTTTTGGCTGTGTGGCAATGTGGGATCTTAGTTCCCCGACCAGAGATTGAACTCGCATGCCCCTGCATTGGAAGCGCGGAGTCTTAACCACTGGACTGCCAGGGAAGTCCCTCATAATCCATCTTAATGTTAGCTGAGCAACAATAAAATGCAGTGATCACCTCCATTTTAGTGGGGGAGATCCTACAGAAGGAACCTCTGATGATGAAAGTGTCAGACATGAGAAAAAGCCCTGAGAGAAATATTTAAGTCAGGAGACCCCACCCCTCAGAAAACATTCAATGGCCTCATTTTTTCTGGAATATGACCTATCTGATACATCGTATACATTCCTATTGCTACTTATACATCTGTGTACAGGCTCTCACCATTTAAATTACTTCAACCAACATGATCAGTCTTCCTGCCTCCCAACTTCAAATTCCTCCTCAGCCTTGGTTCCCAGGGTGATCTGTTCTTCAGTGGCACTTCATTAGTTTAGGCCGAAGTCCTAGAGGGCATGGCATCAGGCCCTCTGATTTGGCCTCATCTCATGCTATAACTCTTCCCTACCCATACTTTGGGCTCCAGCACTGTCAGACTGTTTCTAGTTGCACAAACCCTCCATACCTTTTCATGCCTATGTCTTTGCTTGGCTTCTTCACCTAGTAAATTCTCACCCAAACCTTAAGATTCATCAGGTGTCTCCTCTTCAATAAATCCTTTCCTGGCTCCTCAGGCTTGCTTGAGTTCCCACCTCTGTGTTTCCATAATATCGAATCTGTTAAGTTTCTTGAGGATAGAAGTATGACATGTCTTTGGACAAATGATTGTTGAAGCAAATTGAACACCACATCAATATTTATAAATGTTTATATAGTCATTTACCGGGTCCTTTTGTAGCTGTATATTTAGCCTGCTTTTTTTTTTAATTAATTATTTTGGCTGTGCCAGGTCTTGATGTGGCATGTGGGACCTTTTAGTTGTGGCATGCGAACTCTTTAGTTGCGGCATGCATGCAGGATCTAGTTCCCCGACCTGGGATCGAACCCACGCCCCCTGCATTGGGAGCATGGAGTCTTACCCACTGGACCACCAGGGAAGTCCCTTAGCCTGCTTTTTAAAAAGACCACCCTTAGCTGTGGCAGATTCATAATCCTTTCCTTTCAGTAAGACTCTCAGCTGTCTTTAAACCCTGGTCATCTAGGACACAAGTAGTCCAAGTCCTTGAGTGGTTCCAATACCAGTATTGCTGTTGGGGGAAAGAAGTCCATCCTTAGGGGCTACTTCATATAGCATAGCTCTGTTTACTCGGAAGTTGCCAGTTCAGTATGTCATGATTCATCCCTCTCTGATTATCTCCTAGCCCATAGTCACTTGGATTAGGAGTTTGGCAGGATCTTTAGCCATCACATTCTTGAGTTGTAGATAACATACATCAGACCTCATTTTCAGAAATGTCCTAGCTATAGGTAACAGAGAGCTGCCTACATGTATTTTGAGAAACAATATAGTATAACAAAGAACATTGAATTGTTCTAATCCTGGTTTTGGTATTAGGTAACTGCAGCTTTAGATAAATTACTTGATATCTCTTCCTAATCTATAAAGTTAAAGGTATTGGACTAATTCTCATAAATTTTATTATTTTATGATTGCTAGAGTTTGCATCTCTTAAGTGTTGTAACAACTTCTTATCTTTTCACTGAGACCTCTTTTTATCTGTATGGCAAGGGCAAGTAGAGCACATGTGGCTAACAGCTAATGGAGAACTCCTTGGATATTAGTGCCTTAAGGCCAGGACTGGGCCACCCTTGTGTTATTGAGTGCCATGGGAATTGCACTGGACTAGAAATCCAAGGACTTGGGGTTCACTCCTGGTTCTATGCCAGGACAAGTCATGACCTTTCTGGGTCTGTTTCTCCATCTATAAATGAGGATAATACCCACTCTACTTTCTTTGAACTAATCCAATAAGCTAAGTGGAAATATCTTTGAAAATCTTTATTGCTACAAGGTATTTTTAATCAGGGAAAAGGTATTTAGATATAATATTCCCATGGAAAATCATAAATATACCATCCTTAATGTACTGGATGCTTATCTTTGAGGTATTTTTTCCAGTTGTGGTAATGCCTTTGCATTGAATCATTTATACTCTTTCCGCCAGTTCTTCTGGTAATAAATAGCATACATTTGAAAGACGAGTAATTTTAAAGAAGGCTGCATTCTGAGGGAAGCCATGAAATAAATCAAAGCTGACTAGCCTAAGCTGAAATCTAGTCCATGACCCATCACTAGTTTGTCTAATCATTTGGGCTAGCAAACTAAGTAAGCACAGGCTGGTGTATCATTAGGAATGCAAAATCCCAGGTTGAGTTTTTGGGACCCAGATTTCATGAAGTTTCAATGTGGTAAATGAATCTTCTTAAATGAACCTTCCTGTCTACTTCCTGCTCTCCCTAAAACAATTGTATACATATGCAGTGGGATTAGTAGCAATACGTGTGGCATTTAGGGGTATTTGGCGGATTATAAGCTCAGTGTGAGTCAGCAGTGTGTTGTAGCTGCAAAAAAGATGATATAGTCTTAGGTTGCATTATGAGAGGTATAGTGTCCAGAACACATCTGTAATCTGTCTTGCTCTGGGCTAGATACGAGGCATGTAGATCATCTTGAATACATCCAGAAAAGAAAGAGATGATGTTGGTAAGAACATCTAACAGCAACAAATTGTTGAAGGCACTAGCAAAACAAAGCAGACAAACTCAGGAAGGATATTGTCACTTTATTCAGATATCTGAAGGGGGCCATGTATAAGAGGTTTATATTTGTTCCATATGGCCCTAAGGAGAGGAGCTGGAGTCAATGGATAGAAACTCAGGGAGGCATATTTCAGCCCCAGTTATTTCCAGCAGGTGATTCAAAGGTGAAATTGGCTGCCTCTGCAGACAGTGAGTTCTCAGTCGTTCTGAATATTCAAGTATGGTCCTGATGACCACTTGGTGGGAGTGTTGTAGAAGAAAGTCAGTCATCAGATGGGTAGTTGAACCAGATAGTCCATGATTTGTATGTATTGCTTTAACATGAACCAAAAAAAACTGAGGGATATTAAATCCAAAGAGCCACAAACAGACCATAGACCAATACAAGATAGTTTGGTATCTGAAGAAGTGAAAGTCAAGAAGAGTGCTCTTACTGAAGAACCAGGTGATGGGAAGATTGTAGTAGTAGTAGTAGTAGTAGTAGTAGTAGTAGTAGTAGTAGTAGTACTAGTAGTATTTGTTGTAGTGTATTTGTTTGGTTTGGTTGGTTTTAATGGAAAAGGACCAATTTTTTAAAAATTCATTTATTTTTGGCTGCGTTGGGTCTTCGCTGCCGTGTGTGGGCTTTCTCTAGTTGTGGTGAGCAGGGGCTACTCTTCATTGTGGTGTGCAGGCTTCTCATTGTGGTGGCTTCTCTTGTTGCGGAGCACGGGCTCTAGGTGCGCGGGCTTTAGTAGTTGTGGCTTGCAGGCTCTAGAGTGCAGGCTCAGTAGTTGTGGCGCATGGGCTTAGTTGCTCTGTGGCATGTGGGATCTTCCCGGACCAGGGCTTGAACCCATGTCCCCTGCATTGGCAGGCAGATTCTTAACCACTGTGCCACCAGGGAAGTCCAAGGACCACTTTTATTGCTAGTAGTGTGGACCTAGATTCTGGGACCTAATAGTGACAGGAGTTTTGGTCCCAGAATCAGAGGATGAAACAACTATCTTGTGGTAGGAAAGAGTAATTTCAACTTGGAAGTGGTTGTATCTGGGGATCAGTTAGGGGAGAAACACTGTAGTGGAATTAAGAGACTAGGCAGGTACAGCCCAGGGGTGAAACAAGTGTTTAGAAAGAATTAGATATTTGTTAAGCCAGACCAAACAGATTTGTGGTACTCTACCATCTATAGGTAACTGGTGTCTCAAAATCCTTAGCACTGAAGCCAAGTAGAATTTGTGCTCTGAGAGACTGTACTGTGTGTTAATTATCCATTGTGGAGGGTGTGCAGTATCGTAGTAAGGTGCCAGGTTCTCTGCCCCACCAACAACCTTACCACTAGCAAGTCCTGTCCTTAGTCCCAGAATCTGAGTTCCACTTCAGATTTCAACTTTGCTGCTAGCCCTGCCTGAATAATTAATGCCCCAAATCAAATAACTAGTCTGCCATGTTTGCGGCATTAAACCTGTTTGCACTATAGTTTAGTAACTGAATCTGGGTTTTGTTTCCTTAAATCCAGGTCTCTCTCTGGCATCCCAGTGCACTGCCCCTTTTAAACTTAGCACTGCCAAAGACTTGCATCTGGACTTTGAGTCTCATTCTGCTCACTGGGCCCTGCTAGCTGTTGCCAGATTCCAACACAGACTACTTCCTGCCACTGCCAAATCCCAGGACCCCAGAGACTCACCTTTGGGTCTCTGTGGGTGCTGCAGGTATAGGCTTCCATTCTCAAAGAATGAGGTACCCCCTTCATCATCAGGAGCCTTTCCTACAGTCCCAAATTTCTCCCTGATCAAGGGAGTTGGTCTGACCATGCCATCTACATGTGGGAGCCAAACTGATCCTGGCCTGTGCTCAGATCAGTCCACAGGAGGCTGTCTTCTATAATCAACCTCTGCACTCAATAGCCAGCAAGAGCTTTCTGAACGTGGTACCATGCATCCTCCTGGACCTCTAGGCGGTGCTTCCATGCTCCCCAGCCCCATCTCTGTTTGCTTAACTTGGTACTTTTCCTGTCTAGACTCTGAAGAGTTAGTTTTAGCAGTCCATGGCAAGCTGCACAGCTTGTTTCACAAGGCTCGTATAGCCATTTAACATTTATTCTCTTCATTGGTTAGTTTTATAAACGTGTATTGAGTGAGCCAGACACTGTACCAGGCACTGGGGTCAAACATGAATAAGTCATATGGTGCTCGTTCTCATAATCATAATAATGGCTCCTATTTCTTGAGCACCTGCTGTGTGCAAGACACTGCTAGGCCTCTAAGTGACAGAATTCATAGGGGATGGGAGGTGTGTTGTGAGGGGGTAGGAGGAAAAGCTGGGTAGTTTGTATTACAGACATAAGACTCCAGGGACAGCACATGGTTAGTGCTTAATAAACAGTAGCTGTGTTTACAATGTTAGATGATAACATTACCAAAAGTGCCACACAGATCCAGAGGTGGGAGAACAAGCATCTGAGCCAGAAGGATGTGTGGAGGACACAGGAAGGTCAATCCAAGAAGGAGGAAAAGCAAGATTGCAAGCAGAAAAAGGTGACCGTTGCAGAGTAGCCAGTCTGTCTGGGGCACCAGAGTAGATAAATGGTCGCACTGTACCAGTGTACAGGAAGATAGCTCGAGTTCTAGAGACATGTGCTAAAGAAAGATTCTAGCCATGAAACCTTTTACTGTATTCACAGGAGAAAATGATTGCATGAAGTTGTAAAAACCGGAAGGGTAAGACAAGCCTGAAAATTATCTAATTAAAGGAAGGAAGATTGCAGACTGCTTAGTCACCTGAAGAGAGAGAGTAGACCTTACAAAATGAGAGGAGATGATTACATCACTTAAGTGAACATTGATCAACGTGTTTGGCAGGACAAGTGGAAATGTTTTTCTCTTAAATAATTCAAGCCTGCAGGCTTCCAACCCAGCTTAAGACAGTATAATCATCTGTTATATATAAATGTGGATGGTGTTCCAGTGGTGAAGGAGTAGAATTTAAAGGAGGAATAAGTAAAACTTTCTGTATTCAACAGAGGGTGCTTGAATAAAGCCCTGATGGCAAATAC
Source organism: Globicephala melas (assembly GCF_963455315.2). Taxonomy (NCBI): domain Eukaryota; kingdom Metazoa; phylum Chordata; class Mammalia; order Artiodactyla; family Delphinidae; genus Globicephala; species Globicephala melas. The sequence goes on from NC_083326.1 coordinate 64,651,532, forward strand.
ACGAGAACCTTCAGTTGAACACATTATCTGAGGAGAAGAAATTACTATTTGCTTGTTGACGTGGATTGTAACATACGTAAACCACATGATATAATCAGGGGAGTCAGGCCTGATGATTTAAAGACATTTCTATTTCTAATGTTCTGTGTTTCTATAAGGTAGACTTAATTCAATATCTATGACAAGTTTTCATGGCTGGTTGTTCATATTTTCCTAAATTAGTAGATACAGAAAGTGGTTGGGAAAAAAATTAAAGGAGTATTAAAATCATGGCCATATGAGATAAGATTATATAGTAATGATACTGTTTAATAATGCTCCCATACATTGAGTTATTTTATCAAAAGCAACGTGATACAGTGGTAAAATCATAAGTTTTAAATTTTCCAACTCTGCTATGTATTTTATAACCCTGAGCAAGTTGCTTAACTTTTCTGGACCTTCTTTTATTCTTCTTTAACATAAGATGATAATACTTGCTTCTGTGGCTTCTTCAAGGATTAAATGAAAAGTGGGTCTGTGAAATAATTAGCAGTATGATGCCCCACTCTTGGTAGGGGCATCCCTTCCCTGCAGTGATGTAGCTAGTTCTCAGAATATTTGGAAAGCCTCTCTGGAAGTTGCCTACAGTCTGTGGCACAGCTTCTGGAACAGCTTTACTGCTGCTAAGTGTTTGTTTTTTTTTGTTTGTTTTTTTTTTTTTGTGGTACGCGGGCCTCTCACTGTTGTGGCCTCTCCCGCCGTGGAGCACAGGCTCCGGACACGCAGGCCCAGTAGCTAGGGCTCACGGGCCCAGCCGCTCCGCGGCATGTGGGATCTTCCAGGACCGGGGCACGAACCAGTGTCCCCTGCATCGGCAGGCGGACTCTCAACCACTGCGCCACCAGGGAAGCCCTGTTTTTGTTTTTTTGAGGGTAGATTTTATTTTTGAAAAAAACAAGAGCTAAATTATTGAGTGATGAGGTTGGAGGTGTTAACAGAGTGTGATGGTAAAGTTTGGATTGTAGATTGACCCTGAAAGCAGCTCCAACAGAGAAGTTCCAGAGAAGTGTTGAGCAAAAACAGCATTTTTGGAATCAGTTTTGGACAGATAAGTTCTTGTGTGTTTAAACTTCAGCTTTGTTATGTTATAATCACACTTCATTTCTGTGGAAAGGATGAGGCAAGACAGAATTGTTAATAGAGACTAGCAGAATGTGAGGAGAAAATAAAACCACAGGAAATACGTAGAGTTCAACCTAATGGCACAGAGTTCATTAAAATGTTTTAAAAATTCTTTCGTTATGTACAACTCAAGCCTGGGTGCTAACAATGTAAAAAATCTAATTTCTAAATCTGACTATATTAAGGCCTTTTACATTCTCCCAGAGCTGAATGGTCCTACTTTGTCTTCAACTCAGTATACCTTCAAATGAATTTATCTTTCTCTTACTAATGTCCTTCTCTCAGTTTCCCAGACTTAAAAATGTGTCTGATTCTCTTTTTCTTACATTAAACCTTTTCTGCTTTAGAATGGTTTGCATTCTGCCTCTTTTCCAGTCTTACTGCATCCACCATCATCACCTCACTTGCTGGATCTTGCCTGAATCACTGTATTAGCTAGGAAGCTAATTTCTCCAATTTCAGTGTTTTTGTCTCCTGTAGAGCCTTTTACTTTTAACCTAATACTTTTAGATTAATTTTCCTAAAATAACTCTCCCATCTTGTGTATATATTTGTTACATTACCTAACACATTGACGTATAAGTAATTGTTAATGAGGTAATCATTTGTGCCCCTGTCTCTGTTTGGACTTGAGATCTTTGAAAGCAGGAGTTATTTTCTTTATCTTTGCCTGTAGCGCTTAGGGGCTTACACACAGCTGTGTGGCCCCAAGCAAATTATTTATGGCTCTGTGTCTCATTTTCCTCATCTGCAAAATGGGGATAATAGTGTCTGTCAAAGGATTGCTGCATTAAAAGAGTGTCTTTGCGTGTATATCAAAAGTAGCTTTTGTATTATTATAGTTTTTGTATATGACAGTTTTTTTTATTGTTAGAGCACTCAAAAAAGTTACTGCTTTCTTACTCTGGGCAAACTCCTTTTTCCTTGACCTTTGAGGGCCTCTTTTTTTTTTTTTTTAATTTTATTTATTTTTGGCCGCGTTGGGTTTTTGTTGCTGTGCACGGGCTTTCTCTATTTGCGTTGAGCGGGGACTACTCTTCATTGCGGTGTGCAGGCTTCTTTCTCATTGCGGTGGCTTCTCTTGTTGTAGAGCACAGGCTCCAGGGCGTGGGCTTCCGTAGTTGTGACACACGGGCTCAGTAGTTGTGGGGCACAGGCTTAGTTGCTCTGCGGCACGTGGGATCTTCCCGGACCAGGGTTTGAACACATGTCCCTTGCATTGGCAGGCGGATTCTTAACCACTGTGCCACGAGGGAAGTCCCAAGGGTCTCTGTTTTCTGACCCACCTATTCTCTCCAGGTTAGTCTCATTGGTCCCCAGCATAATTTCCCACTCCCATTAGGCCCATCCTTTCAGATCCTCGGGAAGCCTCTTCTCTGTGAGGTCTTCACCAGAAGTTCCACCTTATACTGACCTGTCTCTCTTCTGAGTTCCTCTGGTATTCAGAGTTTGTATCTCAGTTTAGGTACTTAATAGTTTCTTGTGTTTGTTTTGTCTCTCTAAAAAGAGTATAAGCTCCTAGAGGACAGGGACCACATCATATTTCTTTCATATTCTCTACATGCCATGATTCTGGGTTTATATTCATATAATAAGCTTTCTTGATGCATATTTAATGTACTCTACTAGGCAATGGGATACAGTAATTAATAAGAGGTGCCTTCATTCTAATGGGGAGCTAGAGATATAAATATTCAGGATTTCACCTGGTCACGGCTATGGAAGGTTTTAGAGAAGATGATTAATATGCTCAGATCTATTAATTAGATAAATCACGGATCTGTGCAGAGGGTGAGCAGGGTGAGTAACTGGAAGTAACTGCAGTATAAGCTGAGACATGACAAAGTCCTGATCTAAGTAAGGCACTGGAAGTGGAGAGGGTGAATTCAGGAGATACTGTGGAAATAAAAATCAAAGAGATTTGTGACCACTCAAACACAGAGTATGGCGTGTGGAAGATAGGGATGTTCAAGATGAGTCAGGCTTCTTTCTTGAGCATTGGCTTAGTGGTGAAGCCATTTAGGAAACAGGAACCGTAAGTGAAAAAGCAAATTTGGAGATTAAGGTGCTCATGAAACCTCCAAAGAGAGATTCCTGTGAACAGTTGGGAACTCAGGTCTGGGGCCTAAGGATTGGAATTTGAACTAGAGAGAGCAGGAGTTGGAAATCTAAGCAAATAGTGATTGTTGAATCCATGGGAAGAGATCACCCAGAGACAGGATGCAGAAAGATGAGAGGTAGAAAATGGTGAGACAGAAAGTTCAGAGGACTTGGAGGAGATGCAGAAATGAGCAGGTCACCCGAGGTCAGAGTGCTGGGCAGCAGTTAATGCTGCAGTGGCGTCAGTTCACAAGTGTGTATTGAATTCAGAGTTTGGGAAAGTATTGAAATGGGCTGAGCTGGTCCCTAGTAGGGTTCAGTATATAGTGGCCAAAATGAATTGAATAGGGGGAAGGAAGGGCCGACAGTGAGGATAAACTGTGACTATGGTTGGAATGACAGGAAGGAGAAAGAACAGTTCATTGTTTGAGGATGAGTTAGGGCTTTTTGAAAAACGAAGGTCTTTGAACATTTTTTTTGTGAAAAGGGAAGGAACCGGAGGAGAGGAAGAAGGCAGTGTCAGTTGTGTGCTAGGTGGTCTGTTAACCCCTTTACATATTCTCTCGTTCCATTCTCATAATCACCTTGAAGTGGGGTCTCCTATCCACTTGACATATGGGGTCAGCTCAGTCAACAAACTTGACCAGAGAGATGAAGATTTGTTTGACTACAAAGACCAAACTCTTTCTACCACATGTTGCTCTTTCTAGGCTCTTACCCACCTGTTTATGATCTGTTGGTCCGGATAAAGAAGGGAGTTGGAAGGAATGGGGCCACGGTCATCGTGTTGAGACTGCCTGGGGTGCAGTGTGGACACCCTCTCCATGACAGGAGGCAGGATGTGAGGAAGAACCTGTGCAGAGCGGGAACTGAAGATGGACACACGGGAGCTGAGGGGACATAACGAGCCTTAGTGGTCATCTCTTAAGAGGGAGGGGCAGGGAAGGATAGTGAGGAGATCAAAAGCACTTACTGGATGATTGACAATTAGAAATCATAGCTGAATAGCAGTGTTTAAAATGCTTTGGTAAAAGAAGGGAAACTTGGCTAAAAGATTTCAAAGATTAAAAAAAAATCCTGTCTGGGCTTCCCTGGTGGCGCCTGCCGATGAGGGGGGTGCGGGTTCGTGTCCTGGTCCGGGAGGATCCCATGTGCCGTGGGGCGGCTGGGCCCATGAGCCGTGGCCGCTGGGCCTGCGCGTCTGGAGCCAGTGCTCCACAACGGGAGGGGCTGCAGCGGTGAGAGGACCGCTTACTGCAAAAAAAAAAAAAAAAGAAAAAAATCCTGTTTGAAACTGCTTTCACTTTCTTGGGATTTAAAAAAAAGGGGAAGGCAAAAAGGAGCCAAGTTAAAGAAAAAAAAAAAAGTCCCTAAAAAAGGGTAGGAAGAATTGAGGGATCAATAATTTATAGAAAAAGTCTGTGAAAGTATTTTTATGCTTATATATAGTTCCAATCCCTAAAAAATAAGGAATAAGATAGCAAAGAACTCCACATCCTTAAGGTGAATCAGAGAACCCGAGGCCTTGAATCCAGCCTTGAATCCTGGCTCTGTCACTAGGCAATTCCCATCCTTCTCACTAGGTCTGTTTTCTCAGCTGCAGAATTTGGGAGTTGTTCTGTGATATCTAAAGTGCTTTTGAGTTCGGAATATCTGTACTGGTGTTGGATACAGTATGACATAGTGGTTAGGAACACAGACTCTGGAGTCAGAGTTTAATGTACAGTATTGTAATTGTAGATTGTAGATGCTGTTATTCTGATACCCTTTTTGCCGCCACTGAGAGCACACTACTCTGCACCTACATCTTGCAAGGAACAGAAGGTAAATGGAATTAACCAGTTGGAGTTTGCCAGGTTCCCCTTTGGGAAAGGAATGAAAGGAATCTTCAAGGATTTGAGTAGTCAGGACCTCTGGGTTATGATTCAGCTGCAGTCAACTGTCAAATTTTCCCACAGCTCAGTGGAAAGTCACTGAAGGCTCCATGAAAGCAGTGCCACCCCTCCTTCAGTGCTTCTCTTCTAGGACGCACCGCCAACCCTGGAGGTCTGAGTCTGTTGGTATCCCAGCAGGGAGAGGATCTAAGCAGGTCTGGTAGACTCACCATCCAAAGTACTCATGTCTGCCATTGCTTCTGCTTTATCAACAATGCTGAAAGACTCAAGCCTGTGAGAGTTTGTTATCAACCCAACTGTGGGGCATCAAAGAAGAAAAGTTTGGGGTCCAGATTATTTTCCTAGGCAGGAACAGTGATGTAGTAACTGTCAGGTTATTTTGGAATTCAGAATCTCATGTCTCCATCATCCATGCTATTCCCTGCCTCTCTCTGTGGGTAAAGTTAAGATTATGGATGCTACCTCATAAGATAACATACGTTAGTGATAGTCACAAAGATTTTCACGTTTTCTCAAATTACCCCAACAGAAGCTTCCTCTCTATGTAACTGGCCATAGTTCCACAAAAGTGGAAGCATCTACACATCTGCTTATAGTTCTGACATCTTTTGAAATCTTCTCAGATCACTTTCCCAAATTTGAGTTCAGTGTTCCTTTTATGAATTGAATGTTTCTCAAGCTTCGTGCTTTTACCCGTGCAGAGGAAACTTTAGTTAGCCCTAGCATGATGTTCATCATGATATTCAAGTAACAGTTGGTGATCTGGGCCAAAGCTCCTTTTATTTCTTATGGTTCTCTTTTCAAGAGCAGACAGGGTAGGTCCAAATCTAGCCTGGATTTTCCTTTGCATTGAGGTCTACTCAGTATAAGAATAGAATTCGAAACCTAGGTCTCTTGTCGAAGTGTGAACTCCCTTTATGGCTAACCTCAAACTTGACACTGGGTGCCATTCATCAACATTGTTATGACATTGTTTATCAGAACATACTTCTTGATAGCATTTTAGTGGTTCTGGCACCTCCAACCTGCAAATTTCTGCCTTTGGCCTCACTACTTCTCTGTATACTTCTTTGTCTTTAGGTAGATCATTGGGGTGCCTGCCCTTTGCAGAATAATCTACTCCATGGTGCTTGAAATGCCATATAATTTACAACATTTTTTAGGTAAAGAAATTGAGGCCCAGAAAAGGTAATTGATTTGCCCAGGTTCATATAAGCACTCATCAACAGAGGTCAAGCCCAGAATGCTGACTTCTCTAAATCCTGCTCCATACTGACTGTGTTAAACAAGCAAGCATCTTCTTTTAAAGGAGAGGTTAGGATGAGTGGAGGGGATAAGACCCTCCATGAAGAAAGGACAGGGCTGAAGGAGGTTAGAACCCAGGCAGGGGTAGGGCACTGTGTAGGCAGAAGGCCCAGGGAAGCTGTGGGTGCCTGGCTGTAGGGGGAGCAGAGGTGCCACTGGTTGAGAAAAGGGCACAGAGAGTTAGGAGACCACCACCACACACTTGGCCTGCTTGAAAAATCTCACCCAGCCAAACAGATACAACAGCCTGTCCAGTTCTTATTATTTCTACAGCTGTGATTTAGCTGCTGCTTATCTTTCCTCTAGGAGATTCCTTGGAATGAAACCAATGGGAGATTAGGGTTTGGGAGAGTCTCATCAGAGCAGATGGGCCAGCAGCAGCCAGAAAGCTTGTTGCCTTTGGCTGAGAGCACCATCCTGGATCTGAACGTCTTGTGAGTAAACCCCAGCAGGCCCAGCCTTAGGCCCGAGTGAAATTGTACTGCTTCTCCTTGAAGAAGGACCTTGTGTACTCCCACATCTTCCCTCCCCTCTTGCTGATGTTGAAAATCACGTTCTCAGAGAACTTTTCAACCTAAAATCATGGTGCCGTTAGCAGCCCCCAGGCGGATGGCTTCTTAGTGCTTTAGGTCCCTGGGTATATTTGGAAGTAATACTGCAGGGAAGGTCAGGAGACCTGGGTTCTGATTCTTACCCAGCCACTAATTTTCCTTGGGACCTTAGGCATATTGTTCCTCCCTAGGGCACAGTTTCCTCACCTGTAAGGTTGTTTATAATAATATTAGCTCAATTTATGAAATGCTCACTATTTTCTACCAGACGTAACCTCATTGAATTCTTTCAATAGTCCTATGAGATAGGTACTGTTATTGTCCCATTTTACAGATAAGGAAACTGAGGCTTGGAATTCTCATACCCTGCCATCCTATTTCAATTGCCAGTCCCCACCCCTGACCAACACTCCTTTCTCTGCTTTATTTTAGCCATAGCATTTATTACCACCTGAAATATTACATATTTTACTTTTTTGTTTGCCCTCTCCCCCTACAAGACTGTAAGCTCCATTAGGGAATGGATTTTGTCTTGTCGTCGTTGTTGTTGTCATCTATTTGCTGTGTTCCCAGGGCCTAGAATAGTGCCTGGCACACAACAGGCATTCCAATATTGGTTGAATGAAAAAAATGAATGAATGAATTCTTGATAGGAGTATATATTGGTAGACGCTAGAGAAATCGATTTAGAAATGTTAATATTTAGCATGCATTAACCTTTTGAACCTATAATACCAGAACTAGGAATTTATTCTGTTGATGATATATTCATGCCTGTGTTTAAAGCCATAAGTGCAAGGATGTTTCCTGCAATACTGTTTGCCATAGAAAAAGGCTAGAAACAATCAAACCGTTCGTCAATGAGGGAACTCATTAAGTAAATTGTGATAGCTCCCTATAGTGGAATTCTGTGCAGAAGCAGAAAAGAATGAAGTAAATTTGCGTGTGCTGATATGCAACAACCTGAAATATGTTAGTAAGTGAAATTAAGCAGAATCCAGAGCAGAACATCACTTCACCCATTTGCGTTAAAAGAAAAAGATATGATAGATTTCAAAATATACTTATGTCTGGACTGTTTCTAGAAGGAGAAACAAGAAATAGTTGCCTCTGGGGAGGGGACCAGATTCTGGCTTGGATTGGAGTATTTTCTCCAGTCTCTCACTCTTGTAGTATACTCTTTTTTTTTTTTTTTTTTTAGCAGTTTTATTGAAATACAATTCACCCATTTAAAGTGTATAATTCAGTGAGTTTTGTAATATTACATTATTAATTTTTAAAATTGTGGTAAATATATATAACAAAATTTGCCATTTTAACCATTTTAAGGTATACAATTCAGTGGTATTAACTACATTCACAGTACTGTGCAATCGTCACCACTGTCTATTTCCACAGCTTTTTTAGTCCTCAAATAGGAACTCTGTAACCTTTATAGCATAGTCTTTTTTTTTTTTGCTGCGTTGGGTCTCTGTTGCTGCGTGCAGGCTTTCTCTAGTTGCAGCAGGCGGGGGCTATTCCTTGTTGTGGTGCGTGGGCTTCTCATTGCAGTGGCTTTGGCTTCACTTGTTGCAGAGCACAGGCTCTAGGTGCGTGGGCTTCAGTGGTTGCAGCATGAGGGCTCAGTAGTTGTGGCTCGCAGGCCCTAGAGTGCGTGGGCTTCAGTAGTTGTGGCATGTGGGCTCAATAGTTGTGGCATGCAGGCTCTAGGGTGCACGGGCTTCAGTAGTTGTGGTGTGCAGGCTCAGTAGTTGTGGCTTGCAGGCTGTAGAGCACAGGCTCAGTAGTTGTGGCACACGGGCTTAGTTGCTCTGCGGCATGTGGGATCTTCCTGGACCAGGGATTGAACCTGTGTCCCTTGTGTTGCCAGGTGGATTCTTAACCACTGCGCCACCTAGGGAAGTCCCTGTTATATACACTTCTTTATTTTTCAGACTTCACATATAAGTGATAAAAAAGAGTATTTATCTTTTTCTGTCTGAGTTATTTCACCAAGCATAATGCTCTCTAGGTTCGTATACATTGTTGCAAATGGCAAAATTTCATTCTTTTTATGGCTGAATAATATTCCATTTTATATATACACACACACACACACACACACACACATACACACACACGCATATCTTCTTTATCCATTCACCTGTTGATGGACACTTATGTTGTTTCCATATCTTGGCTGTTGTAAATAATGCTGCTATGAACATTGGGGTGCTTGTATCTTTTCAATGAGTGTTTTCATTCTCTTCATATATATATATATATATACACCCAGGAGTGGAATTGCTGGATCATATGGTACTTCTATTTTTAGCTTTTTGAGGAACCTCCATACTGTTTTTCATAGTGGCTACACCAAACTACATTCCCAAAAAAAGTGCATAAGGGCTCGCTTTTCTCTATGTCCTTGCCAACATTTGTTATTTGTGGTCTTTTTGGTGATAGCTGTTCTGACAGGTATGAGGTGATATTTCATTATGGCTTTGATTTGCATTTCTCTGATGATTAGCGATGTTGAGCATCTTTTCATGTGCCTGTTGACCTCTATATGTCCTTTTTGGAACAATGTCTTTTCAGGTCTTCTGCCCATTTCTTTTTTTCTTTTTTTAAAAAATTTATTTGTTTTATTTATTTATTTTTGGCTGCGTTGGGTTTTTGTTGCTGTGCGCGACTCTAGTTGCGGTGAGCGGGGGCTACTCTTTGTTGCGGTGCACGAGCTTCTGTTGCAGTGGCTTCTCTTGTTGCAGAGCACAGGCTCTAGGCGCCCGGGCTTTAGGAGTTGTGGCTCCTGGGCTCTGGAACACAGGCTCAGTAGTTGTGGTGCATGGGCTTAGTTGTTCTGCAGCATGTGGGATCTTCCTAGAGCAGGGCTCAAACCCGTGTCCCCTGCATTGGCAGGCAGATTCTTCCCCACCAGGGAAGCCCCTTCTGCCCATTTCTTAATCACGTTGTTTGTTTTTTGGGTATTGAAGTGTATGAAGTGTTTATGTGTTTTGGATAATAACCCCAATTGGTCATACAATTTGCAAATATTTTCTCCCATTTAGTAAGTTGTCTTTTCATTTTGTCAGTGGTTTCCTTTGCTGTGCAAAAGCTCTTAAGTTTAATTAGGTGTCATTTATTTTCAATTTTATTTCTTTTGCCTTAGGAGACAGGTCCAAAGAAATATTGCCATGATTTATGTCAAAGTTGTGTCTGCCTATGTTCTCTTTTAGGACTTTTATGGTTTCAGATCTTATATTTAGGTTTTTAATCCATTTTGAGTTTATTTTTGTATATGATGTGAGGAAATGTTCTAACCTCATTCTTTTACATGTAGCTGTCCAGTTTTCCCGGCACCACTTATTGAAGAGACTGTCTTTTTCCCTATTATATATTTTTGCCTCCTCTGCTGTAGATTAATTGACCATAATTGTGTGGGTTTATTTCTGGGCTCTCTATTCTGTTCTCTTGATCCATGTGTATGTTTTTGTGCCATTACCATGCTGTTTTGATTACTGTAGCTTTGTAATATCGTCCGAAGTCAGGGAGTGTTACATCCAGCTTTGTTCTTTTTTCTCTCACTAGTAGTAAAATTGAATTTGTAATAAAAAAAAAAACTCCCAGCAAACAAAAGTGCAGGACTGTACAGCTTTACAGGGGAATTCTACCAAACATATAAAGAAGAGTTAATACCTATCCTTCTCAAATTATTCCGAAAAATTGGAGAGGATGGAATACTGCCAAATTCATTCTACAAGGTCACCATTATTCTGATACCAAAACCCGAAAAAGACAACACAAAAAAGGAAAATTATAGGCCAAACTCTCTGATGAACATAGATGCAAAAATCCTCAACAAAATATCAGCAAACTGAATTCAGTAAATTACAGAAAGGATCACACACCATAATCAGGTGGCATTTATCCCAGGGACCTAAGGATGGTTTCAACGTATGCAAATCAATTAGTGTGATACAGCACATTAACAAAAGGAAAGATAAAAATCACCTGATCATCTCAGTAGATGCAGAAAAACCATTTGATAAAATTCAACATCCATTCATGATAAAAACTCTCATCAGAGTTGGTATAGAGGGAACATATCTCAACATAATAAAGGCCATTTATGACAAACCTACAGCTAACATCATACTCAACAGTGAAAAGCTGAAAGTGTTTCCTCTAAAATCAGGAATAAGACAAGGATGCCCACTCTTGCCACTTCTACTTAACATTGTCCTGGATGTCCTAGCCAGAGTAATCAGACAAGAAAAAGAAATAAAGGGCATCCAAATTGGAAGGGAAGAAGTAAAACTATCACTATTTGCAGATGACATGATACTATATATAGAAAATCTTAGTCTCCACCAGAAAACTATTAGAACTAATATAAATGAATTCAATAAAGTTGCAGGATACAAGATTAATATACAGAAATCTGTTGCTTTTCTATACATTAATAATGAACTATCAGAAAGAGAAAGCAAAAAAATAATTCTGTTTAAAATTACATCAAAAGAATAAAATACCTAGGAATAAACTTAACCAAGGAGATGAAAGATCTATACTCAGAAAACTATAAAACATTGATGAAGGAATTTGAAAATGATACAAAGAAATGGAAAGATATCCCATGTTCTTGGATTGGAAGAATTATTATAGTTTAAATGTCTGTACTCATTAAAGCTATAGATTTAATGCAGTCCCTATCAGAATATTCATGACATTTTTCATAAAACCAGAACAAATAATCCTAAAATTTATATGGAACTACAAAAGACCCCAAATTGCCAAAGCAATCTTGAGAAAAAAGAATGTAATATTTGATTGTTTAAAATCATGTGCATGGGCTTCCCTGGTTGCGCAGTGGTTAAAAATCTGCCTGCCAATGCAGGGGACATGGGTTTGAGCCCTGGTCCGGGAAGATCCCACATGCCGCAGAGCAACTAAGCCCGTGCACCACAACTACTGAGCCTGCGCTGTAGAGCCCACAAGCCACAACTATTGAGCCCTTGTGCCACAACTACTGAAGCTTGTGTGCCTAGAGCCCGTGCTCCACAACAAGAGAAGCCACGACAATAAGACTGCGCACCACAACAAAGAGTAGCTCCCGCTCACTACAACTAGAGAAAGCCTGTGTGCAGCAACAAAGACCCAACATAGCCAAAAATAAATAAATAAAATAAATAAATTTATTAAAAAACTGTGCATGTATCACCTTTTAATTCTAAAAACTAATGTGAAAAAAGAAGTAAATCATGTTTAGAAAACTTAGTAACTTGTCTAAGATCCCACAGCTCCTACTCCATGGCAGCCACTACCAGTTTTATTATAAAATAATAAAAATACTTACAAAGAATCAAATTTTAGCCATCTTTCTGGGTACTCTAAGGGATGTTGGATATCATCCAACCCCTTCATTTTACAAATGAGATAACAGACTCACAGAGGTGAGGTGGCCACCCCAAGTCAGGCAGCTCATCTGTAGCAGTCCTCCCAATCCAAGGGACAGTATTCAGAGTAGGTCACAGAAGAGGTCTCTTGCTCCTTGACAAAAAGTGGGACTTGAATCCCTCCTGCCCCAAAGGGAATTAAGGAATCTCCCACTTGAGATCTCTCTTGTATGTCCCATGTACCTTTTCTGTCTAGTAGTAGGGAATGGGGCCATTGCACCCTGATAATAGTGTTTCTGTTTATCTAAAATTATGCAGCAAACCTTCAGGGCCTACCTCAATTTCTACTTCTAAGAAAATGTCTCTGATTGCCCTAGCACATCCAAATCCCCACTTGATTCTTAATTCTTATAAACATTATTATTTAAAGCATATAATTAGCAGTCAGAATGGTGTGAGACATTTTGTAGCTGTGTCAGTTTATGATTTTATTCTGCCCACTAGTGTAAGCTCCAGGAAGCCAGGAATTGGTGGTTGATTCCCTGTCATATGTACCCAGTAGATGAGTGATGGTTGATTGGGTTAACTGAGCTGTGCTGTTATGGGAAAAAAAAAAAAAAGCTATGGTATGAGATGTGAGTTCATCAAAGGGTTTCTCTTCGCCGCCTAGCAGAGACACCTGTTGGATCACAGAACATTGGAATTGATGGAGGTTGCAAGTGTCCCTCAGTCACCAAAACCAAGTATGATCCTTCCTTTATCGTACTTACCTTGGCATTAATGACACCCTTATTTACATGACTAATTACAGTTCATCTTTTCCTCTTTTCCACTGCCACCAATAGACTTGAAATTCCATGAGAACATGGACCACGTCTGTCTAGATTCACCATCATATCTCTAGCACCAAGCCTGGTAACGTAGTAGGTGCTCAAAAAGTATTTGTTGAAGGAATGGATGAATGAATATATCACCTTGTTTTATAGATGAAGAAGCAGAGGTCCAAAGAGATTGGGCTTCTTAGTGACAAGACTGGGACAAGAAGTCAGGTCTCCTGCGTCGCAAGTGGGTTAGCATCCTTTCTATTGGGTCGGCCAAAAAGTTCGTTTGAGTTTTTCTGTAACATCTGATGGGAAAACCCAAATGAACTTTTTGGCTGACCTAATATTTTCCTTTGCATTCTGTCAGTATTGGAGTCTAGTCCAACCCTTTTGTTTCCAAATGGGAAACTGAGGCCCAGAGAGGGGAAGGACTCACCCAAGGTCACAGAAGAAGGCACCGGCAGAGCCAGGCCTAGAACTCAGTTCTCCTGACTCCTAAGCTAGTGCTCTTTCTTTGTAAAGGCGTAGAAAAAACAAAGCTGGATCGGGCTTATTGCCAAGCCCCTGTAGGAGGTCACATAGCCGAGCAGCTCTCAGAGTTCCTTGTCTATTCTTAGCCTGAACTTTTAGTGACTCTGGTCTTCAGCAGCCTTTTTCCCCTTTTTCCTTTGCATTTGGTTTTTTGTGTATATGTGGTATGTGTTTTAAATAAATGTGCTACATGTAGGAAATGGGCTTCAGCACCGTCCTGCTACAGAGGCCCTGAAAAGAATAAACGTGAGAGAGGGGACCTGAGAAAACAATTAGCTTCCCTCCTCTGAAGTGACCCCAGTGCCCCAGAGCCACCCTCTCTGTTGCCTCTCACAACTGCCAACATAAGGCTAAGCTCCTCACACAATAAGAAGGAAATTGCCAGAAAGAATTTACAAGGAGGACTGACTGTTAGTATTAGCCACTGATGCCTCACATGGGTGAAGTCCAGAAATTAGCTCTTCCCAAGCTATAGTCCCTTTTCTAACTTCCACGTGTTTCCCACCTCCAAATCATTTATCTGTCAGCCACCAAATATGAACTAAAAGCCCATTTCTGCACAAAATTCTAGCCTCTCAAAACCTCTTTCTCTACTTTGCCAAATACTTGCTCTGAACAGGGACACACAAGAAATTTAAGCAGCTAGTGATCTTGGGTTACTTGGAATGGACCAGAGACACAGAGGATAGAAGGTAAGTAATGTTGCAAAAGTATAAAATGACCAATGATAGCAGCTCTACAAGTTCACAAGAGGTAGAAGTTGCTTTGGACTAGGCTAGGTGAAAGAAACCTCGGCGGGTAGTTTGAACCAGGTTTTGTGTGTTAGTTGTCTGTTGCTGTGTAACAAATTACCTCAAAACTTAGTGGCTTAGAGCAAAAACATGTATTATCTAACAGTTTCTGTGGGTTAAGGATTGGGTCCAGCTTAGCAGGGTGACTTTGGCTCAAGGTCTTTTGTGAGGTTGTGGTCCAGCTCTCAGCCTAAAGTCTCAACAGATCATAGAGGGGAACCCAGTTTCAAGCTCACTGAATTGGTCGTTGGCAGGCCTCAGTCCCTTGTGACACAGCCTCTCCACACGCTTCTTCAAGCCTTGGTGCTGGCTTCTCCCAGGGTGAGAGATTTAAGAGAGAGCAAGAGTGACCAAGATAGACACCGCAGCCCTTTTGTAACCTAATCTCAGAAGTGATATCCTATCACTTTTGCTCACTCAGTGGAAGCAAGTCGCTATGTTCAGCCCACATACAAGGGTGTGAATACCAAGAGGCAGAAGTCATTGGGAGCCATCTTAGAGGCTGCCTACCACTCCTTGCTGGATGGATAGGATTTAAATAAGGTATAGAAAGCATTCCAGGTAGGGAATAAGCGTGAAAGCACAGAAGTTAGAAAGGTTTGACTGGGGTGATTTGGTTGGAGCAAGGCATTTCAGTAGGAGTGTAGGCGGTACCTGGAGAGGTTGTCTGGGCCCAAATTAAACTGGGTTTTCAAATGCCAGGCCACAGAGTTTTATTTCTATCCTCTGGCTCTTGTCTCTATTCTCCCACTCAACTGTAAGCTCTGTAAGTACAGGGACTATGTCTATTTTATTTTATTTTATTTTTTTTATTTATTTTTTTTTTTGCGGTACGCGGGCCTCTCACTGTTGTGGCCTCTCCCATAGCGGAGCACAGGCTCCGGACGCGCAGGCTCAGCGGCCATGGCTCACAGGCCCAGCCGCTCCGCAGCATGTGGGATCCTCCCGGACCGGGGCACGAACCTGTGTCCCCTGCATCAGCAGGCGGACTCTCAACCACTGCGCCCCAGGGAAGCCCCTATTTTATTCTTAGTATATCTCTGAGATTTACAGTAGAAGTTGGCATGTAGTAGGTGATCAATAACATTTGTTGAATGAATAAACCTATGAAGTCAGTGTGTAAGGAGAATACAGAGTGCCAGATTTGTCATTTTCATTCTGACAGGATTCAACATAATTACTTGTGGAGCTCCCAATCAAGATTCAAACATTGTCCCTTATTTCTAAGGTACCACTATTCAAATTGCATAGCACACAGCAAAGAGGAAAGTTGAGCTTTAATCGTGTGCTACATCCTTCCCTTGGACTAAAAGCTCTTTAAACAGCTTATTCTGTTGAGTCTCAGAATCTTGGTACATAGGCAGAAGAAGACAAACTTGGTATCTAAGAGCAGACAAAGATGGTTTCACTCACTCAGCAGTTCAGGGACATAACCCACAAGTAGGCTGGGCAAGCTCCTAACACCTGGTCCTGACTACTTGCCATGCTGCCTCCTCCCTTTGCTGGCTTGCTGGAATGCCTCTGGGAACCACTTTTGTGTATTACCCTTCAGTGTGAAGGGAGAATCTGTTCTGGGGAAAGGAGTAAAGGCAGCAAAACTTAGGTGGAGTGTTAGTTTGCTCAGGCTGCCATAATAAAATGCCACAGCCTGAGGGGCTTAAACAATAGAAACTCATTTCTCATAGTTCTGGAGGCTGGAAGTCCAAGACCAAAGTGTCGGCAAGTTTGGTTTCTCCTGAGGCCTCTCTCTGTGCCTTACAGGTGGTTGTCCTCCCGCTGTGTCCTCACATGGCCGTTTCTCTGTGTGCGTACATCCCTGGTGTCTTTTCCTCATCTTACAAGGACAACAGTCCTGTTGGATTAGTACCCCACCCTTATGACCTCATTCAACCTTAATAACCTCTTTAAAGGCCCTATCTCCAAATACAATCTCATTGGGGGTTAGGGCTTCCTCATATGAACCCGGGGGGGGGGGACACAATTCAGTCCATAACAGTGGGCAAGGTTTATTATACATGTGCCTTATATCCTGTCATCCATGTTCTTCTAAAGGAATGATAATCTCCCATTTGCAGAGATGGTGATCAATGATTCTTAAAGATTCTTCACAGCTACCATCTCACATGATGTTACAGGAGTCTCCAAGTTAGTAGAGGTGGTATTATCTCTACTCTACAGAAGAGGAAACCCACCAGGAGGGTTCACAGGTCCCCCCAGTCACGAAGTCTAGAGACCAGTTTCCAGATCATGGGCCAGCTCTCCCTATGCCCTGCCTTGGTGTAATCTGCTCTTGACCACTCAGGACCAGCCCCTGCAGCACCGCCACCTAGAGTCTAACTGCCCACTTCTTCCTACTGCCCCCTCCATCAGAACTTACCCCCCTTCAAGGTCCTTACATTTGATTTTCAAAGCGACAATTAGCTGGCTGAAGAAAACTGTCATTAATAATCCATGTTGATTTGTTAGTGTGAGATACTCAGGAGGGATCCTAGCCAAACAGGTTAACAATCTATGATACTTTATAGCTTGTAAAATATTTTTTTCATATACCATATCTAACTTACTTTCACTCTAACAAGAATTCTCTAAAGCAGATGCTATTATTATCCATACTTTTTAGACTCAGATAAGGTAGTTAGCCCTAAATCACACAGGTGAGTAGCAGAGGTGGGACTTGAACCAGATACTGTGTGCTCTTTTTACTCTATCTTGCTTCACTGCCCAACTTTACTAGTTAGTTCAGAATAGTATTTTGTTACACTGATGTTTTCCTCTAAATATTCCAATATGTGGCTCTTTCCCTTCCCTGTCTATTCTGTCCTGATCTACCCTCTATTGAGCTCCCACAGGGTTGGGACTTGAGACTCAGCTCCATTCCTGCTTAGCTGGGGTGACCACAAACACATGTGTTCCCTTCTCACTAGGCTTTTGTTTCTTCATCTGTGATGAATTTCATTGACTGGGGTCATTTTCCAGTTTTAAGACTCTAATAAACTGATTGTCTTTACCTTCCATTTCATCATTCTATAGTTATCGAATATCTGCTATGTGTCAGGCATTGTGCTACGTACTTTTTTCCATTTCTTTTTAAAATAAACTTGGATCTTTGGGTGTGTCCTGCCAACAGAAAACAACAGCAACAAAAGAGAAAACCCAAAAGAATAAAAAATAAATAAAGAAAAAAAACTTCTGCAACAAGTTCTTCCCTCTCCCCCTTCCCCCTGCCCCACCATGCGAATGTGTAGACCTGGGGACCACAGCAGGTTTACAGAATGCAGCATACAATCCACCAGAACAAGACAGACACGGACCCTGCCTCAGGGTGTGTAGGGGGCCAGTATTGCCCCTTGAAAGCATCTAGTCAAGTACTTTTACAGAAAAGAAAAGTTGAGCCATGTGTATGAGTGACTTATAAAGCAAAGAAAGGGCACAAAGCAACAAGTGGCAGAGAGGAAATCTGGGAAGCTGGGTCTTTTCATTCCTAGTTTGGGTGTTTTTCTTCCACTCATATTGTGAGTTCTCCCTTCTCAGCTTGCTAATGAGACTGTGGCCTCTCTGATGGGTGTTTTTGCCGGAGATCTGGCCCTGTGCTGCTGCTGCTGGTGGTAGCTGACAACAGGACTCATGGGGTCACCATTTCAGCATCATAAAGGAGAAACTCTCCAGTTTCCACTGAAATTTAAGACACAAGAGTGTAACAAACAAAGCCTGATGCTCAGGGTATGAGACAACTCATAAACAGGGCTTCCTTCTTGTTCTTTTCATGCTGCTAGGGCCAGTCTGTTAGCTACTGGAGGATGGCACGTTTTTCTGTCCCACTCACCACATTTCTACCCCCTGCTCTTCTCCAAATTAGGACCTGAAGCAGCTGGCTGTAGATCTAGGCTCTGCTCACTCTGTATTCTCTAGACATTTGCTTAAAAAAGCCTTCACCACTCCTTGCATCTGGTTTCTCAAGGAGACACCCTGAGATTTAGGCCAAGTAACTTACTGAGGAGGCAGTAAGCACTGTGGGATTAACCCCCGTGTTACTTTCCAAATGGACGCACCCTCTTCCATGTGTTTTTAATAAAACCATGGTGCCTACATGTGGAACACCTGTTTGCACTGCAGGCCCTCAATAAGTGAATTTCACCACACTCATTTTTTAAGTTATGTTATTTTATCAAAGTTATACAGGCATGTAATTTATGTTTTTTTATTTTTATTATTTTATATTTTGGCTGCGCTGCGAGGCAGTGTGGGATCTTAGTTCCCCAACCAGGGATCAAACCTGAGCCCCCTGCAGTGGAAGCGTGGAGTCCTAACCACTGGACCTCCAGGGGATTCCCTGCAGGCACATAATTTAAAAAGTCAACTTCTACAGTGCTACAAGGTTTATTAAGACAAAGAGTGGTCCTCAGCTTCCCTCCACCACCCTACCGCCACTTTTCCTTCTCTAGAGGGACCATTTTCAACTTGTTTAGCTCATTCTTTTAACTATCTATAAATAACATGTTTGTATTGCTACTTCCTGATTTTTCAGTTCAGGCATTATCTGTTGACTTCCCACCATGGGAGATGAGGATTCAGCTCCCTTTTCTCCACTCACCCCCCTACACATGTTATACTTCCTATGCCCAATATAGTTCCCAATATAGTTATAGTGTAATTTTGGGTAGATCAGTAATTAGTGCACTTGTCATTATGACAATGTAAATCCCGTTCACAGGTAAGCAATGTAGTCAACTATGATTGGTTTTCCTTCCCAGCATATCTTTTTGTTTTGTTCTTCTTGTTTTTTCATGCATTTAGGTTTCTAAGATCTTAGCACTAATTAACCCTAAACCCTGCCAGTTATCCAGATCTCTCTCTATCCAGATCCAGACAGTCTCTTGGAGGCTTTCTTCTCACCTGCTCTGGGGGTACTGCTGCCGTCTCGGGAACCCCTCCCCCATACTGTCATCCAGGGAATTCCGAATTCCCTTGCCTCTTTCCTGTCTTGGATCACCTGTTTCTGGATCCCATGTGTTCTCATTTTTTTGCTTCCTTCCCTCTTTTTGATGACTTATATTTTCTAGAACTTCTGAGAGTGCATGAAAGGGAAATTTTTTGAAACCTTACATGTTGATTAAGTGTAGGGCCCTAGATAAGAGTCACTTGGTAGTGTGGCTCCACTGTCTTCTAGCTTTCAGGACTGCTGTTGAGGCCATTCTTTCTTTGCATGTGGCCTGGTAGGACTTCTTAGTCCCCAGCATTAAGAAATGTCACGAGGACATACCTATTGTGCTGGCCACTTGGTGGCCCTTTCAAAGGACATGAAAGCTCATGTCCTTTGATTCTGGAGTGTTTTCTTGAATTATTTTATATCCCTCGTTGTTTTTCTAAAACTCCTGTGATTCAGCTATTGGGATTAATTTCTTATCTGTTCTTTCCTAGTTTCTATCTTTGTCTTTTTATTCTACTCTCTGGGAAACTTCCTCAATCTGTCTTCTAATGCTTTTATTACATTTTTATTTCTGATGTCATTTTTTCCTTTCCAAGAGCTCCCACTGGAGACTTTGCTCTAAAAAAGAATACTTTTTAATGGAGTTTTAGATATATTGAAATTAGACACGTGTTTAATCCACTATTTTTACTCAGTATCTCTATATACATTGGCTATTAATTCCTGCCTTCTATTTGAATCAAATCCTTTAAGCTTTTATAATGGTTTCCTATTAGTTAATATATTTGACCCTCACAGCCTAGAATGTGATATCTGGATAGAACCTTGGGATTGTCTAGTTCATCCCTATCAACTTACAGAGAGAATACCCAGTTCTCAGAGAGATGAGGTGTTTTCTTGGAAAACACTTGCTTCTGTCAGAACTTACCAGAGGCGTGTGAGATGGGTGATTTGGCAGGCACACTGTACTCACGTAGCTTTTTTTTTTTTACTCTTTTCCAAAAAGTGTTATTGAGGTATAACTGACATATAATAAATAAACTGCACATATATGAAGTGTGTGATTTGATAAATTTTGATCTATCTATCTATCTATCTATATACTTCTGAAACTATCATCATAATCAAGATACTGATCACTTCCCAGATTTCCCCATTCCCTTTGTCATTCCTCCCTCCTGCCTCCCCCCAACCTGCCCAGGCAACCACTGATATGCTTTCTGTCACTTTGCATTTGCTAGATATAAATGGAATCATAGAGTGTGATCTATTTTTTTTGCCTGGCGTTTTTTACATGTAGTTTTTCTGTGTGCTCTGGAGGCTGCACCTGACTGTCTAGGTCAAAAGGCTTCAGCAGCTCCACCCCCTCTACATCCTTTCTCTTCTGCACGCTTCCCATCTTCCCTCTTACAGCCCCAGGGGCTGCGCTGGCAATCTTCTAGCCTTCTAATCTCCATCCGAGCCTATTGTCAGGAAAGGACCAATTTATTTCATTCACAATTTTATGTGTATGATTTGTGTGATTGTACAGAAGACAAAAACTCACATTTGGCTTGTGCCAAAGAAGTAAAGCTCTAATGATGGATTTCCAAGCATGAGCAAATAAGTTTGGAAGAGATTTTTGGACAGAGGCCTCCCCTGAACCTCTGGAAGTGCACCCTGTGTACTAGAATCCCAATGTAAGACTGACCCTGCCTGCAGACAGGCAGAGTGAATTGAAATCCCCTCTGGTCCCGTTCAGAATTTTGGTTTCCTGAAATGTCAGCCATTGAGAGGCTAAGAAAAGAACTAATGTCTTGCTGGCCTTCCTTCCTTTTGGTCTATTTCTCAGAGAAAACAATCCTGTGTAGATAAAAGGTCACTCAGGAGGGCAGGGTTCCTGTGTTTAATCCCTATGTCTCTGGTCTGGGTGAGAGGAGGGCCACCAGAAGTGGCCACGGGCAGCCAGACCGAAGTCTAAGCTGGCAGTGGCCCGAGGATCGCAGTCGGGAGGGCCTGGCAGACCAGCCTGGCTCTGGAGATGCCTTGCCTGTCTCACTTCTCTTCTTACTTGTTTTCACATTTAATCTTTAATTATTAATTAATTCACATTTAGTTCTTAACAGTACTGTGAAGGGAGGAGAATGGGAAATATTTCTACATTTTAAAAATGAGAAGAGAAGTAGCATGACCTCAACTTCGAAGCATTTCTCAGTGCCAGCCCTGTCCGTGGGGAACCCCAGGCCACTGCCCTTGCCAGGGAACATGGTGGTGTGAAACCTATGGGCAGCAGCAGAGGAGTCAGGGCAGGGAGCCAAGTCCCCGGCCCATACACTCCCTCCACTGCACTATGTGACCATCTCCCAGGTTTACCAGTGCTCCCCACAGGCCTGTTGGAAAAACCATAGAGCCTGGGAGGGGAGGGCAAAGGCAGTGGTTCCCAAAAGCCTGTGGGAAGGGACCCATCAGACATCTTCCTTGTGAGCAAGAGGCCCAGCTCAGCACAATGCACCTGGTAAGGGAGGGATACACAGGCAGTACCTTGGCTCAATTCAGCATTTGCTGAATACGGACTCTGCCAAGATGGGGCCAGGCATAGTTTGCAACCTCAGGGTCCTTATACGTCTTACTAAATAGTGGGAAACCTAACAGTGGTGGGTAGAAGAGGAGGAGGTGGAACCAGAAGCCCTCCTTCAGTAACCCAGGAAAGATGTAGTGAAGCCTAGACCAGGAGAAAGGGCACAGGGAAGAGATTTTGAAGACCAACTTGGCTAACTTCAGTATTTTGTCAGGACTGGCTGGCCCTGCCTCCAGGAACCCTGGACTGCCTGCTAGTTTCCTGTGCCAGAGAGCCGAGTGGCACAGAGGTGACAAGCCAGATGAGGTGGGGAAAAGGAGTAGAGCTTCCAGAGTCCTGCTTCTGGTATAAGGCCAGCACCCCCCACTCCACTACCATGCTTCATGGCAAAATGCTCTACATCAAATCTCTTTACAAATTGGAAATCCCATGATCTCTGCAGCAAGAGGGCAGGCATTTATGCATCCTGAGAATAATAAAAAGTTAATAATTTCTCATTTATTTCACACATTTATTGCTTCTTATCCTTTATTTAACTTGATGCTGTTAATGAGGTCATGTGACAGCCAGGCAGAGATTATTGGCATCTAACATGAGAAAACTGAGTCACAGAG
This sequence comes from Globicephala melas, assembly GCF_963455315.2. Taxonomy (NCBI): domain Eukaryota; kingdom Metazoa; phylum Chordata; class Mammalia; order Artiodactyla; family Delphinidae; genus Globicephala; species Globicephala melas. The sequence continues at coordinate 64,674,163 of NC_083326.1, forward strand.
AGATTGACTTAACTGAGTCACACGGTGATTGAAAGGTGAAGCTATATCTAAACACTTCATTAGCTAGAAGTTGTAGCAGCTGAGACCAGGGCTATCCAGGGATGTTGAAAGGATGGAGTGCCCCAGGCTGGGAGGTGGGATAGATTCTGCATTTACCATTCTCTGAGATTCTCTGCAGCCTTACTTGAGATGAGGAGTCAGAGGGCTAGAGTTCTGGTTCTGCTTCTGGTTCTGCTGCTCATCTGACATGTGAAGTTAGCACGACTCAGCCTCTCTTGACCTTGGTTTTCCCATCTGTAGTGTCAGGATTAAAGGACTCAGGGATTTGCTGGGCTAAAAGTGAGGGGAAGGACAATAGCCATGAGCACTGGCACATAAGGCAGAAATTCAAGGCTTAGTTTGGAAATTGCTAGATAAATTTAACTTAGAGTACAGAATAAGTGTTGATATGTCGAGTTCATTCATTTTGTCTTCTGTATGACAGTTCCCTGTAGGAACAAACCACAGTTTATGTATCCATTTCACCTCTGAGAATTGCTTCAGCTTTTTAGTATTGCATTGTAATGAATGTCCGTATGCATGGTTTTATATATATGTGTGTGTCTTTATTGGAGATTGAGGCCTAGAAGTGGAAAATGGTAGGATATTCACATCTCCAGCTGTACTAGGTATTACATATTTCTGTCTTTTCACATCCCCACCAGCACTTTTTTTTTTAACTTACAGTTTTATAATAGCAAAATGAATACAAATCAGGACCAGCCAAAAGAAGAGATGTATAGGGCAAGGTCTGGGGGGGGGGGTCCTAAATTCAAAGCTTCTGTGTTGTCTCCCTGTGGAGTGAGGACACACCACTCTCCTGGCACATCAGTGTATGACAATATGCACTGAGTATGTTAACCAGGGAAGCTCACCCGAACTTTGTTGTCCAGAGTTTTGCTTTTATTGGGGTTTTATTACATAGGCATGATTGATTGAATCACTGGCCATGATGTTGAATTCAATCTCTAGTCCTCTCCCTTCCCTGAAGGTCCCTTAAAGCCCCAACCCTCTAATCACATGAATGGGCCCCATTGACACTTTCAAATTGTTGCCAATTGGCTGACCGTGAATGGCCAGAAAATATATTTTAATTTGCCTTTCCCTAATTACTAGTGAGATTGAATTTTTTTTTAATTTTTAAAACTTCAAAAAATCGAATAAAGTTGACATGTAACGTGTAAGTTTAGGGTATACAGTGTTACTTTGATACATTTATATATTGTAATATGATTGCCAATGCAACAATATTTATCACATTACATAATTATATTTGTTAAGGCAAATTATTGTCTATATTCATCATATTGTGCATTAGAACTCTATGGCTTATTTACTACTCATTACAAGTTTGTACCCTTAAACACCATCAATCTTACCCCCCACACACACACAAACATACACACACACACGCACACACGCACACACACCCATCCCCTGGTACCGCCGTTTTACTGTTTTTTTACAGGTCAAACTTTTTTAGATTCCACGTGTAAGTGATATCATACAGTGTTTGTCTTTCTCTGTGTGACTTATCTCACTTAACTCAAGGTCCACCTGTATTGCAAATGGCAGGATATTCTCCTTTTCCATTGTGTATATGTACCACATCTTTTTTATCCATTCATCCATTGATGGGCATTTGAGTTGTTTCCATATCTTGGCTATTGTGAATAAAGCTGTGATAACATGGGAGTGCAGATATCTTGTTGAAATCCTGTTTTCATTTCCTTTGGGTATATACCCCGGAGTGGGATTGCTGGGTCATATGGTAAATCTATTTTTACTTTTTTGAGGAACCTCCATATTGTTTTCCCATATTGTTTTCCATAGAGGTCGGACCAATTTACATTCCCACCAATAATGTATAAGGAGATTGAACTTATTTTCACATGTTTATTGATCATTTAGACTTCTTCATATAAATTGGTTATAACTTCACCCATTTATCTAATAGGTTGTTATTTATTTATTATAAATTTATTTTATTTGTTTACTTTTGGCTGCTTTTGTTCTTTGTTGCTGTGCGTGGCTTTCTCTAGTTGTGGCGAGTGGGGGGCTACTCTCCGTTGTGGTGCACGGACTTCTCATTGCGGTGGCTTCTCTTGTTGCAGAGCACATGCTCTAGGTGCGCGGGCTTCAGTAGTTGTGGCACACGGGCTCAGTAGTTGTGGCTCGCGGGCTCTAGAGTGCAGGCTCAGTAGTTGTGGCACATGGGCTTAGTTGCTCCGCGGCATGTGGGATCTTCCCGGACCAGGGCTCGAACCTGTGTCCCCTGCATTGACAGGTGGATTCTTAACCACTGCGCCACCAGGGAAGCCCTCTAATAGCTTGTTTATTTTCATAGGAGTTATATATTATGGACACTAATCCTTTATTGATTATTGATTATATGCACTATAGTTACTTTCTCCTAGTTTGTGGCTTTTCTTTGTACTTTTTGAATTTTTTGTGTGTGAAAAAAAGTTTAAAAATTTTAATAAGTCGATTTAGCAGCATTTTCTCTTAAAGCTTTTGCTTTGTGTTTTAAAAAATCCATCTTTCTTCAGAGATCATAAAGATATTTTCTTATGTTTGCTTTTAGAAGAGTTAGTTTTTTTGTTTTACCACCTTTATTTTGTTTTCAATTTTATTTTTCCATGAAGAAACTCTGTTGTCTCAGAACCATTTAAGGAACACTCTGTCCTTTTTCTGTGATTTGTAATGTGACCTCTGCCATATAACACATGCCCATACAAGATAAATTTGCTTCTAACCTTTATATCCCATTCACTTTGTCTATTTGCCTGTTTGCCTATTGTAATGACTTGAACTTTAGATATGTTGAGGCAAATTTTCACCTTCTTCAAAAGGAATACAAATATTTTAGCTCTTCTTGACCCTGTCTTTTTTTTTCCACATGATTTTTTTTGGATCCAAATTGTCAAATTTCATGAAAACCCTTTTGGGATTTTTAAGGGAATTGTACTTGATATCAAATTAATTTGGGGATAATTTCCAGTTTTATAATATCAACTCTTCCCATCCATGAACATGGCACGTCTCTTCATCAGTTTGAGTCTTCTCTTTTGTGCATATTTGTTAGATTTATTCTTAGGTACCCTCTAGTTTTTGTTGCTATTGTAAATAATGTATTTGTAAATTACTTCTTATAATAGTTTTTGCTGATATATAGGAATGCTATTGATTTTTTATATTGACCATATACCCAGCAGCCTTGATGAACTCTCATTAGTACAATAATCTCTAAAGAAATTTTTTTGAATTTTTCAATACAGACAATTAATGAAAATAATATCACTTTATTTCCTTTCCCAGTCTTGTATCTTTTTCGTGTCTTACTGTGATCTCTCAGACCTTTAGTACAATATTGAATAGCATAGTGGGTTTGATCTTTACTAGAAAGAGAAGGCTTCTAACATTTCACCACTGAGTATGATGTCTGCTGTAGGTTTTTGAAAAATACTGTTTATTGGGTTAAGAAAATACCTTTATATTTCTAGTTTGCTAAGAGTTTTTAATATGAATGGATGTTGAATTTTTTTAATCATAATCATTTTCTGTGTCTATTGAGATATGTTTATTAATATGAATAATATTGATTGATTATCTAATGTTAAGCCACCGTTGCATTCCTGGGATAAACTCTAATGGGTCATGATTTATATTATTTTGATACATTGCTGTATATGGTTTGCTAATATTGAGTATTTTATACCTAAATTCATGAATAATATTGGCCTCAGATTTTCCTTTCTCATGCTTTACTTACAGTGTATACCAGTGTAAGCCAACTATTTTTATAAGGATTAGAATCATTAGGATTAGAAGGGAATTTAAAGGGTGTCCCATTTGATCTTATTACTTTATAGTAGGAAAAACTGGAACCCAGAGAAAGGAAATAGCCTTTCCAAAATCAAACAGAGTTTGTTAGAAACAGAGTTAGGACTAAAGTACTTGGCAGACCACTTACAGATTTTCAGTTACTTTCCCATTCATGATCTTACTTTATCTTCACAACAGCCTTGCAGGGAGAGTATTGCTTATTGCCCCCATTTATGGATGGGCTGAGGACCAGAGAAATCATATCATGAATTATGTGACCCAGTAGAGCTGGGACTAGAAGCCAGGCATCTGACTCTAGACCAGAGCCCCCTCCCAAGTTTCTTTTGTTCTGTGCCCAACCCCCGGACAGATCCACTTTTTAGCCTGAAAGAAGGGAACCCTGAGACCTGCATCCAAAATTATTATTTTATAAGAGTCCAGCAGTATTTTCACAGGCATGTCAAACAAATGGCCCATCTGCAGATAAACCTCAGTGGGCAGGGATGAGGGCTTCATGATCCCTAAGGGTGATCTTGGTGGAGGGATACCCTCAAGGCCAGAGTAAGTCCAGGGTCTCTAAGAATGTCTCCTAAAGTGGAAATGGGTCCAAGGCCCCTAAATGGAATCTTTGTTACAGATTCAGAGCACAGGGTCCCTAAGGGCCTGTCCTTAATGTCCCCCACAGAATGGGGGCTTCAGTTTCCCTTCCATCCCCCTCCCCCACCCCTAACCACCACAACCCCTCCCCCATATCTCTCAGCAAGCTGCTTCCTGCACCAGCACCCTTGTTTTGCTTGTGCTGTTTGTGTCTGCTTCTAACAGCTGGCCCCAGCCTGGCAGCCCCTCGCTCTGAGGATTATCCAATTATCCCATTAGCCCAGCATGTCCTTCCTTCCTCCAGAGCTATTAGCTCCGCATCTCCCTCTCCCTTGCTCCCTCCAGGGGCTGTTCCATAGCTCCCCTTGCTCCTTCCCTAGCCAGGCCTAGGGCTGGGTCAGTCCGCAGTCACACAGACTTGGGGAGCACCAGAGCTGGAAGGGACGTTTTGCATTGTCCCTCTGCATCATTTTGCAGGGAAAGAAGCTTGCCACCATACTTAAAGTCATGTGACCCGTTAGGACTGCAAAGGGCTAAGAGCCAGGTCTCTCAACTTCATGGCCATGCTCTTTCCCACCATGTCTGGTCACCATGCCTTATCAAATGCTCACTATGCTTAGCCCTGGGTTGGAGGAGATGCCATTCCCACTCCACTCTCTGGAAGTCTATGGTTAGGATTAGAACTTATGGTCTAGGTAGGGAGACAGAACACACACTGTTGAAACCAGCACATTATCCAGGAGCTAAGTCATACCTTAGCAGAAGAGATGTTACCAGAAGTAGGTGACAAACTTCCAGTGCAGAGGACAGGCACTAAGTGCTAAAGGAACTGGGAAGAGGGAGATGAGGCTTCCAGCAGAGGGTTCAGGAGGGCCTCCTGGAGGAGGTGGCTCTTCAGCTGGTTGTGAAGCATGGGATGTGTTGAAAATAGGAGAGATTCAGAGAGTCAGCATTCCTAGCAGAGGCCTCCCTGAAAGGGAGAGGCAGGGAATGGGTTAGGAGGGAGGAGCTGTTCAGTTTGGCTCAGCTGGGGAAGCTGGGGGCGTGGGTGGAGGCAAGGCTGGAGAGCAGAGCTGTGGCCTGACTGCCATTCTAGAGGGAGGCTTGATGTGATATACACTGAACTTCTGAGCAAGGAGGGGCATGATTGGAGGTGCTGTGGGAAGGCTAATCTGACTGCAGGGGCTGAATCGATTACGGTAAAAAGAGAAATGCAGAGAGGTTGGTTTGGAGCTTATCCAGGTGGGTGAGAGATGGTGAGGCCTCAGCTAACACCATGACTTTTGGGGGGTTCCTGGGAGTAGGATAGATTGAACAGATTCAGAAGACATCTGGAAAGAGGAATTAGCAGGATACAATAGATTGGACTTGGGGAGATAAGGAAAGGATTAGGGCAGTTAGGAGTGGCAGTGGGAAGTATGGGGGTAGGGAGGAGGTGGGTGAGGACCCTCCCATACTTCACCCTCGGGCACTCATTGGGTAGAGTACTTCATAAACTGGCAAAGTTTGCTTAACCCTGTGCTGCGTGAAACCTTATCTACCCCATGTCCCATCTACCCCATGTCCCAGCTCCTCAAGCTTCTCCACCAGATGTCCACATGCTAACCCGATAAATTACATGTTGCCCCCACCAGACAGCAGTGCACTTCAGCTGTCACCACCTGCTGTCACTGCAGGTGGTTCTGGTGGGAAGAATTTTAGGTCTTGGGTATATTCCGTCGATATAGGGCACTGGGCCCTTTTGATTCCTTTCAGTTCACACCTGGTCATCACCCCTCACCTATACCTATAAACTTGAGTCAGGTGATGGTTTTATTTTGTTTATACTTTGTCATTCCCTGTTCCTTATCGCCTATCTTATCCCCCATTCCTGATTCGGGCTTCCAGGATCCTGAGACAATTCTGGGCAAGAAAGAAGAGCCATCCTTATCTGGCCTTATGCCCTCGTGGTTCGGGGGAGGCTCCTCAAAGGCTCACAACGATGCCCATGCCCCTTGCAGGCCAGTGAGGCCTGAGTGCCCTTGGAGGGGTCTCCATTTGCTGCAGCCCGGTAGCCTCAAACATGAACTATAGTTGTTCCACCAGAGTTGCTGTGAGCCCCAGAACTCCTGTAGGTTGTCCTACTAAGCCTAGTTGTGCCCTTTGGGACAGCACATGACAAGCTGCTTCCCTCTTCTGGTCTGCTCACCTGGTGTCATGGCTCTCCCTCAGTCATCTCCAGCCTTCTTTCCTCCAACCGTTCTCAGTTTCCGGTTTGCAGACACACTCCGCATCCTCCCCCTGTCTTGAGTGCCTTCCTTTGGTTACTTGTTAATCCTGCCAGGTGTCCCTGAGAGACTACCTTCTCTGGGTGGGCACGTCTTCATAGGGTACTTCAGTTTGTTGATGATCAGCTGTGGTGTTGGGAACTGAACACCAGCCTCCTGCCTTGAGCCAGGACCTGGACCCCGTGAGCTCTTCCCGCCTGGGCCTCCTGTTAACGGCAGTGCAATGCAGCTTGCGGCTGCAGCCATTTCTTTCTCTGGCATTTTGCACAAAGTTGGCCTCTGCTGACCTTAGCAACTGAAGTGTTCATTGTCGTGACATGAACTGATGGTAGCTGGGTTCTCTCTTCCCACTTCTCCCTGCACATTTGCTTTTTCAAACTCAGTACAGGACTTTACACTGATCTTTGCTTAGATTTCTCTGTCCGGTGCCCCTGAGGTCATTTTGAATCCTGATTCTGTCAGCTCAGACATTTATAATATCTTCTCTGTTGCATCTTTGATAAGCCTTAACTCCCCTGGACTTGAGGTGTTAAATGTATGGGACAGGATTGGGCTGCAGACAGCAAGTGATCCATAGTCTGTGTCCCTTGCCTCAGTTGTCAGCCAGTGTCCACACCCAGCTCCCGGCCCCACAGACACCAGAGGCTTCCAGGTGCCTGGTTTAAATTCACACTTGCCATGTTTCTTTATCTCATATACCTTCCAAAGTGCTTTCACATTTATTATCTGCTTTATCTAAAAGCAGGCATGGCAGTTCAAAGAGGGGCTTGCCCACAGTCTGAAAAGAAGTCAGTGGCAAGGCCGTTTGAACCTGGTACTGACCCCCATTCAGAGCTCGGCGAAGCAGGATGGTGGTTTTAGGAGCAAGCAGAGGGATTTTTTGGCATCTCTGAATGAGGCAGGAAAGAGAGTCAAGCTGAAACCCCAGAGGTAGTCATCTGAGGATGACTGCAGAAGGCCTGGCCTGGTCTCTCTAGTCCCCCTAAAGATTCTGCAGCAGACAACAGTTGTGATATATGTTGGGTTCTGGGCCTAAATTTTTCCAAGAGAAAACTACATAATTTTTAAAGTCCCATCTAACATTTCCAAAAATCTGAATCTAAACCAGGTTTTATTCCCCTCACTCTCCTTTCTATACCAACTAGAAAATGTGGGTGGATTGAGAAAGAACAGAAAAGAAAGATCAAAACTGTGACAACTCTCTGACAACATTTTAACTTGAAAATTGCCTGCAAATGGGTGGCATAATCCTGTGTGGGCAGATGTAAATCAGGTGCACGTCTACTCAGCTCCTTCTCCTTCACATCTCCTAACAAACACCTGGAAAACACAGCCCTGGACTTGACCGTTGGCCTTCGGAAGACTAACTCACTTCAACCTGCCTGATTCTCCAGTTGGGTGAGACCTGCTCCTCCACTGCACTACCAGAGCCTGTGTCATGCTGGTGGCCTCACCTCCTGCTGCCCCTATTGGTGGCACCTGTACACCCTGTGCACCCCCCTCCCTGCTGCCCCAGGCCCAGCATCACCAGCAGGTTCTCATTAAGTGGTTGAGAGGAACAAAAAGTCAGGAGATGGGACTCCAGTTCTAGTCTGCTCCTTCCTACCCAAGCCCTCTCTGAGAGCTTACTGGTCATTAGGTGCCAGTCCAGAGGCTGATTCTGCAAAATCAATCCCTCTTTCTCCCCCCACCCCCCCGCCACACATACACACACGCTTCCCTGGGCAAGGCAGAGAAGTGTGGATGGTTCTGCACCAAGCCTTTCCTACTGGTGGGAAAAAATTCTTCGCTCAGAGGACACTGGGTCATCACACCTGTCACCTGCCTAGCCTTGTGCTGACACCCTGGCCTGGCCTCTCCCTGAGCCCAGCCCCTCTCTAAGCCTGACTAGTGGCAGGGCAGGGGGGCTTGTGGGGTAGCTCTGCTGAGTTGCCCTTTCTCCTCTGGCAAAAGAAAGGGTGGAGCCAGAGCACCTACGAAGGTGACTCTGCACCCAGGCTCTGTGTTTTGTGTGTCCAGCCTTCTCCTTTAGGGCTGTGAGTCACCTGACATTCTCCCGCCCCACTCCTGGCTCTGCAGCCTGACAGGGGCCATCCCAACAGTGACAGTTACTGCTAATGATGAGTTACAGTGCAGTGAGGGGTGCCTTAGAACAGAGGAGGGGAGGAGAGGGCTGTGGTAATCAGACATTCTGATAGAGTGCTCTCCACTTTTCAGAGCGCTTTTTCATTCCCTGAGGGAGTGACTTGCCTCACAGCAGATCTCAGGTCTCCCTAAGTTCCTTCCCCCTTAATGTAACCTCCCGTCAGCAGAGGGGTGTCCCAGCATGCTCAGGAAGCGCTTTGGGAGCTTAGGGGAAGAGTGTTCACCATGGCAGCAGCCCACAGGACTGGCCGGGAGCCTGTGTGACATGAAAGGATAGGGGTGCGTTCTAGGCACAGAGTGCCATCCTGACGTGCCTTTATTTAGGCCCTGGGCATCAGGGCAGGCTGCACGGAACCATTCCTACTCCCTAAGCAGTTGGCTTCTGCGAGCCCCCGGGTTCCTGTTTCTCTACCACAGTTGCAAAGAAGGCCCACTTCCAGCTCTGGGTTATCAAGACCCAGCCCAGTAGATCCAGGGGGCAACCTCTCATTTCCTCTTACTTCCCAGGCTGCCCTTCATCCCTGAGCTGCCTTGATTTGTCTCCAGAGCTTGTGCCCTGGTCAGTATGTGCAAAACTGAGGCTGGCCCACCCCACCCACCAGGAGCCCAAAGTGTTTTATGTAAGTCCTCCCAGAGGAAAGGACCTTAACACAAATGGGGAGGCTTGCAAAGGTAGGGGTCCTGTCTCTTATGGGGCGAGTGATGAGCCAGGATGCGGCCTGAGCCAGGCCTCTGCTCACAGGCTTCCCTGGGGACCCTGGCCACAACCGCCATGGAGCGGGGCTGGGACCACCACACGGACAGGTTCTGTGATGGAACTCTTTTTTTTTTTGCGGTACGTGGGCCTCTCACTGTTGTGGCCTCTCCCGCTGCGGAGCACAGGCTCCGGATGCGCAGGCTCAGCGGCCATGGCTCACAGGCCCAGCCGCTCCGTGGCATGTAAGATCTTCCCAGACCGGGGCACGAACCCGTGTCCCCTGCATCGGCAAGCGGACTCTCAACCACTGCGCCACCAGGGAAGCCCTGTGATGGAACTCTTGTGCTTGGAACAGGCTTGCATGAGGCATGCGGTCCATCCCCAGCCCTTTGGGAAGAGCAAGGAGAGAGCAGAGGGGCCCTAGGACAGAGCTTTAGGGGTTAGAGCAGCCCTGGTATTGCCCCCGGCAGCTTGGCCCAGGGCAGACACGCATCTGCAGCCCCAGGGCTGGGCCAGGCCTATGTCTCACTGCTGCTGCTGCTGTTGAGGTGGGCTCTGTATGTTTGCGTGCATACACGTGTATTCTCTCATGGTCAGGGAATGACACATGCATCTGTTCGTGTCTGTGTATGTGCGCTTACACATGAGCCTGGCTCACAGTGGGAGCTTGTACAGGGTGTGTGTGGTGATGGGACACTGGGCCCCCTGGGGACCCGAGGAAGCATGATCACGTGGGCCTGGGCTCCAGGGCTGGCCTACGGGCTGGTCCTGCGAGGGTCTAGGGCTCAGTTGTATCTAAAGTGTTTCCTAAGACCCTGTCCCTGTTCTTCCCCAACCCAAAGCCTGCACCATGTAGCCCAGCACTCAAAGCTCTGTTCCCAAGAGGCCTCAAAAAAGGATGGAGAGACGATATTTCTTCTTTACCTACCTTTGTGGTTCTCTTAGTGGCCTCTTCCCACCAATTGGTCATGAGGACTGACAGCATCTGTGCCCTTGGCCGCCTCAGGCACAAAACAGGCCACTGTTCTGCCCTCAGCCTGCAGCAAGCCCAGGCCAAAGTGTGTAGGAGAGTGGAGGGAGTGGGCTGTGTGGTTGTGTCAGTGGTTCTGACCCTGACTGTCCATGAGAACCCCTGGGGAATTGCTGCTGCCTGGGTCGACCCAGCATCTCTGGGGTAAGGGCTCAGGCGTCGGCACTCTTTAGAGCGTCCTAGGTCTCTTCTGTGCAGCCAGTCCAGAGGACCTCTGATAGATATGACAGTGAAATATTGCTAAAATAAACCTGTGTTGGTTTAGGGAATACTTACATATACATCTGTCTAGTAGAAGTATTAAGATGTGCAGTGGAACAAAATGAAACCCAGGAAAGTGGTTGTTTCCAGGTGCACGAAGCAGGGTGATAATATGGGGAGGGGTTGGTTGTCATGTTTCGTTTCTTGAGCAGAGTAGTGGGAACATGGTATTATTTCATATTTTTCGGTTTGGTTGAAATAGTTCATCGTTAAGTTAATGGGAAAAAAAATCATGGATTTTTTGGTCAGATAAACCTTGGGTTTTAAGTTCACTTCTGCCATTAACTAGCTGTGTGACTGGGGCAAGTACTTAACCTCTCTGTTCAGGAGAGGTGGTTTAGTCTCTCTGTTGTTTAGTCATCTGTAAAATGGGGCTCCCAGGGCTACGTGAGGATTACCTGTGAAGTTCTAACATTCCTGCCCATCTTCGCCCTGAGTGTGCCTGCGAGACTTCAGACCAAGACTGGCCCTCCGGCTGGGGCACACTGCTCACTTCCCCTGGGCCTCAGACTTCTCCAGCACAGAAGGGTGGCACCCTCTCCTTAGGCAGGGGGCCCCAGAGACAGCGTTAGAGCATGAAACACCTGTTCCTTGTACGTTTCTTTGTGGGAGTAGGAGGAGGGATGACTCCAGGGGAAGGCAGTTTAGCCCCCCACCCCACCCCCTCATCATTTCTAGATCCCCTCTCAGCTGAGGGGTGGAGCAGGGCAGTGGGGAGTGAAGGAAACAGCTCTGAGAAGGTAACATAGAAGGAGACCTACAAAGGACATTAGGAAGGTAATGAGGGAGGGAGGAGCCTGGTCCCCACACTGAGGGAATGCCTAGGGCTGGATGGGTCTGTGGCTTCTGGAGGGAGAGCAGCTAGAGAAAGGGTCCCCTCCTTTCACATCCTCTTCTCACAGGAATGCAGGTTTGGGGCTGCACATGGGCATTTGCATTTTGGTGCATCCAGGCAGCCTCTTCCCTAGGAAGATGGGAGCCTGGGAGTCCCATCAAGGCCCCAGGCAGGCAGGCTGTCTGCACATATGTGCACCCTCTCTCACACCTGCAACACATACCCATATGTGTGTGCCAGGCCTGGCTGTGGAGTAGGGAAAGGAACTCAGACACCATTCTCATTGGACAAGCTTAAAACACAACGTGGCTCATTTTTATTGTATCTCAGAAAAAAAAAACATTCCCTTCAGAAGAAAAGGCAGTTAGATAGGGCCTCTACCTGGGCAGCTCTGAGCTCCCCAGGCTAACCCATGCTGGCCAGCCCCGACATCCTCCCCTGCGCCCACGCTCTGGCACGGCTCCATTACAACTCGCTGTCCTCGAAGGAGACGTGCATGACAGCTCATGGCAGCGGGAGAGGGCTGCCTGGGTCTCCCTGGGCCAACTCCTGGTGCCAGGTTAGCAGCAGGGCTGAAACAGAGCCAGCAACCCGGCAGGGAAGATTAAAAGGGTTTCCTCACACTTACATTTTCTCCTGGAAAAAATAGTCAAACGCCACCTCTGAGCACAATAGCTCCTGAATCCTTGGAAAGTCTGGGGAGGGTGGTGTGTGTGTGGCAGGGGGGCCTTTTGGAACCACTCCCCAGCCTCAGGCCAGCCAACCTGCTCTGCCACAGCTGCTCTGCGGAGACAAGGTGGCACTTCTAGGTGCTTCTGGAGTTGGGGACCAGCCCTGGCCAGCCAAGATGCTCTCGTGCTGGGGCTCTGGCCTGATGCAGGGCCTCCCAGCATGAAACGTCCACTTCCTCGGACTCCAAACCCTTCCTTCTGGGCCTCATGCTGCTCCAGCCGGGGCTCCCTCCTCAGTCCAAAGTGGAAACCGGCCATGAGAAGGGTCTCCGGCACATGCACTCTTCTCTCAACGTGACTGGTTCCAGCAACCAGGAAGAGAAAGATTTCCTTCCCTTAGGAAGGGGCAGACTCAGTGGTTCATCAGGACACTCCTGCTCCATCCTGGGCTTGGGGACCCTCGAGGCCCAGGGACTCTGGGCACTCTCCCTTGAGCTCCTGTCTGAGGAGCTCCACGTCTGGGAGGCCCATGTCCCGGTGGGACTCACGGGCACTCCCTCCACTCAACAGCCCCAGGGTGTAGCCATTGGGTCGCCGCTCAGGCTGGGGGGCACTGCCGTTGGCCCACACCCCGGGAGGGTGGCCATTGAGGCGGAGGCTGATCTGCTCCGCGTCGCTACTGTGAGCTGCCAGGGCCCGGGCACTGGTGCCACCTGCTTTGAAGGGCTCCCGCTGCCTCAGGATGTGGCTGCGAATGATCTTGCGGAAGGTCTGGCGGAACTCGCGGATGCGGTAGGCATAGATGAAGGGATTCACCACGGAATTGGTGTGGGAGAGGATGATGGTCAGGTACATGAGCCAGGGTGGGGCGTGGCTGCACTTGGGACAGAAGAAGGTGAAGCAGTTGATGATGTGCAGGGGCAGCCAGCAGAGGGCGAAGAGCCCCACAATGATGGCCAGTGACTTGGCAGCGTGGACCTCTTTCTGCAGCGTGGACCGGGCTCGCTCCCCCGGCAGAGGCTGGCTCTCCATCTGCTTCAGCTGTCGCCGGGCTGCCAGGAAGATCCGCAAGTAGACACCCAGCATGAGCAGCAGGGGCACCAGGACACAAGCAAAGAAGTTGTAGTACACCATGTAGTTCATGGGGACCACGTCCTCAAAGAGACAGGCCACCTGGCCCACCCTGCAGCCCTGCGAGTGGTTTCTGCCCTCCTGCTGACTGCAGTTGTTCCAGCCTAGCATGGGAGTCAGGCCGATGGCAAACGATAGCACCCAGCAGACTGCAATGATGCCCTTGGCCCTCGTGCCTGTCACCAAGCCATTGTACCTGGGGAGAGGAGACCAGCATCAGAGGCCTGGGAAACCAGGGCTTAGGAAGGGCCAAGAGTCAGAAACCCAGAGCAGCAACCTGTACCTCATCCACTGGCTGTGAGGTCTTGGACCAGTCACTTCCTGCCTCCTAGCCTCAGTATCCTCTTCTGTTCAGAGGAGGGCCAAGCCTGGCCTTTTCTCACAGGAGGTAACAGGAGAGCAGGCACCCTGGAAAGGGAGACCACTGCACGGACGTCCAGATGATTTTTGAATAGTATTACGAGTAGTCCTGGGACTTAATTAGTTTGGTTTGAAGGAATTAGTAAGTGATTCTGGGGGGGTGAGGAGGGGAGAAGTTATAACCTCCATGTTGATCTCAGTCGATGCTACAGTGGGTGTCCCTTTATTTAGAGTGGGAACGGGTCAGGAGGGTACTCGCTGGCTGGGAACCAAACCAGCCAGATCAAACCTGTAGGTGGTTCACATCTCTTGTGCTTATGCTCTTCCTTCCCCACTTGACTTAGGGTCTCCAGAAGCCCCTAAGGAGAGGTGGGACAGGTGGGAAAAGGAGGGGTGGAGGTCCCGGGCCAAATGAGATACCCCCTCTCCCTTCCAAATTCACCCACAGCCCTCTGGAGAGAGATGAGATCAGTATGTCTTAACATTTATATAAGCCTTAACATTCAAGAGGAAAGAGTTGCATGAGATTCTAAGGTCCAGAGAGGAGAAGTAGTCTGCCCCAAATCACTCAGTACTCTAGAGCACCAGACTCAGTTCCAGACTCGGGGAGTGGCCTGATCTGCTGGCTCAGAAGCTGACCTCAGGCCAACAAAAAAGGGTGGTATCGTTTTTATTAAAAGAAAGGGCAATCAAAAAATCATCTCCCTGACTGAGGAAGGTGACCTCAGTTATCTCTGAGGGATGACTTTGCATTTAACGGTTTTGATTCCGGCAACACCAGACTGCCTTCCTCTGTACCTAGTAAACCCTACCCATCCTTTCTAAGTTCAGGTTAGACAGATCTCAGAGAAGTTTACTACCCAAGCTCAACTAATCCCTACCCAATCTGGGCTCCCAAGGCTGGGGGCCCCTTGGGTCCCTATATCCATCGCTGCATTACCATCACTGAGACAGGACATAGTAGGTGTCAAGGAAAAACATGCTTAATTCTGGAGCTGGAAGTATCCATAGAAACTAGTCCATGGGGTAGCAAACACAGGGGCCTAGAGGTTACAGATGTGTGAGGCAGGCAGGCTGGTGGGTATTTACCCTGTGTGCAGGAGGCAGCTGATACCACTCAGCCACCCCCTCCCCCACCCCCACCATTTAAACTTGCCCAGTGCTGCCAGATCTCAGGAGGGTCTGGGAGCTGATTTTTCTGGGTAAAACCTCCCATGGTTTAAATTTTATCAACTGATTCAAATTAAGGGAAAAAAAACCACGGTGGCCTCTGACCTCTAGTCTATTCCAACCCTCTCGTTTTATAGGTAGAGAAACTGAGGCCCAAGGAGAGGAATGGACTTGCCTGGACATTCCAGGAATCCAGAGGCAACTCGGGCCAAGGTAACTTCCTCATTTCTGAACCCAAACAGTAACCTAGCAGGACTGTTCTCCCGAGCTCTGCAGCCCCATTCACTGGGGGCTTGGGTGCCTGCAGCAGGAAGAGGGTCGTGGACTTGCCCATTTCTGTCAAGCCACAGAGAGCCTATACTGCCCTATTTCCTGTTCTGGAGCTTCAAACGTGAGGTCACAGGTTTTTTTTTTTCCATTTATTACTTATATAGCACTTGCTCTGTGCCAGGCACTGTTTTTAGTACTCTACAAATAGTAATTTATATGATCTGATTGAATAAGAGGCTGTTTTAATGTGTTTGGCTGCACTGGGTCTTAGTTGCAGCATGTGGCATCTTCATCGTGGCACGTGGGCCCTTAGTTGTGGCATGTGGGATCTAGTTCCCTGACCAGGGATCGAACCTGGGCCCCTTGCATTGTGAGCTCGGAGTCTTAACCGCTGGGCACCAGGGAAGTCCCAGGAGGCTATTTTAATGTTGATATTTTTCTGAAGAAAAGCATATTCCCTCTGGGTTCTAGCGATGGTGCATTCTTGTTTAGCCATGTTGTCACTGCGTCTCTGAGCCTCAGTTTCCCTATCTGTAAAATGGGACTAAGAATCTGGGGCTTGTGAGCACTGTCGCATGAGGGCAGATTGTAGAATTGTTGGGTGAAAATTATAGGGAGATGGATTGTGGCTCAGGGTAAATGAGCTATTCACAGGAGAAATGGACTGCCTCAGGCAGTGGTGAAGCTCCTGTCATTTGAGGCAGTCAAGCAGAAGCAAGCAGTAATAGGGATGGTGTAGAAGATCCTGGAGGCCACCTGCTTTGGGGATTTTCAAATTGTTCTCCAGCAGCAACCCTTCTCACCTGCATTCCCAGGCAATCACAGAATTGGAGCTGCCGAGGAAGAGAGGAGGCTTAATAATATTCACTGAACGAATGAACTGGGGGGGAAGCCAGGGCCCAGCCTGAAGGCTTCTGGGGACACGGTTTGAAAATTCCTGTTTTGTCCACTTGTCTACATTTAGATGAGGAAACCTAGGAGAGGAAGTCTGCCACTGCATTCTGAAAAGAAAGCTCCTCCTGTCCTGGGGACAGAAACAGAAACACATTGATAGCACTTGTCTCTGTATGCAAAGGATGTCTGGAAGGATTCCCAACACTGCCTTCCAGGAAGGGAGCTGAGGTGGGGCAAGGGGGACAATTCTTTACCATATATGCTTTTGTTCTTTTTTGATGTTGTAATACATGCAGGTATTATTTATTTTAAAAAGATACCAAACAGATTAATTTTGTTATTGGAAAGAAAGCCTCTTAGGCTTAGAGGCCTGGACCCAGGCTCCCAGGGGACTGGATCAACATTAGGGCCCAGATGGAACCATGGCCAAGCCACAGCCTGGCCCAGCAGCATCTCCCATCCCCTGAGCTGTGTCTGTGACTAAGGCAGTCACATCTTGCCCTCCTGGGCCTCAGACATAGACTGCCTGCCTGGTGGAGGGGGTGCCAAGGCCATCCAGGGTCATGCTCTGCTGTTCTGGGGAGCCCAGAAGTGTCATAGGAAGCCAGTGCCAGAACCACATCCCCCGCGTTTAGAGGTGTTTCTGCATCCCTATGTCCTCCAGCTCACAGGCTGCCCCTTCCTGGGGGCTCCCCATTACATTGGGGGCTTACCCTATGATCCAATAGTACCCCCCACAATTCAGGTTAGGGCTTCCCGTGCATTTGCCCTTCAGTCAGGAGAAGGCGGAGCTTTCCTAAGTTGTCCAAAGGAGCCACTGACCTACAGCTAAAACCCAAACTCCCTCCCAAGCATGGGAAGGCCTGAGCCAGCCTCACAGCCTCCCTGTAGGCCTGTTCTCCTCTCTGTCACCTCTCCCTGGCCCAGAGCCCACATGCTTATTCCTTCCCTGTGGCCTTTGTCCAGGCTTGGCCCCCTTCTGTTACCCCTTTCCCCACACACGCCAATGCCCATTCCAACGCATCCCCAGCAACCCATGGCGTCACCTCCTGCAGGGAGTCCTCTCTCCCAATCTTGCCCCCTTAGAAGCCAGGGTACTCAGGTTTTGTTCCCTGGGGCAGTTCACCACACAGGACTCTGCTGCCCCATACGAAGGCCTGTTTCCCGAAGGGAGAGAGCAGTCAGAAGGGGCTAAAGTAAGAGATGGGAGACAAGGGGTGTGGAATTCCCCTGGGAAAAGAAAGCCTTTGTCACCCTGGGAATTCTGTCCTCTGGGGACATGGAGAGCTCCCATCCCTGCCTCTGTCCAGGCCCTGCCCTAGCCCAGTAGGGTCCGTGCACTTGGGAAGGAGCACATAAGATTTTTCTGAAACTGAATTCTTTTAAAAAAAAAGAAAAATTAATGGTGAACGGTGCAGGCCTGGAGCTAGGCATCCAGAGCATCGGTCAGAGGCTGGACTTCAGGTTAGCCAAATGGACTTACTGAGTGGATCAGGAAACAGCACACAGGAGAGACTGGATTCCAGCTGGAAGGGGACAGAGGAAGGGGGGCAGGAATGGGCACCCTGAGCCAGGCAGCAGTCCCAGAGCTGCCCCGGGTTACCATCTGCCTCCATCTAGTCCCCACTCATGCCCAGCTTGCTCTCAGGAGCCCCACACGGACAACTTTACACACCTCGTTCTCCCAGCCCTCGCCAGCCCAGTACCCTTGAGGAAGAGGAAAGTGGAGGGACCCAAGGGGACCTGGAGCAGGGTGAAGGGCCCTGGAGTCCCCGCGTCCGGAGACACTTTTCCTTCTCTGGCTCTGGCCTCCCCACGAGTAACAGGAGGGTCATAACATCCTCCCGGCCACAATGCCGGCCGAGAAGACCAAAGGAGACGCTGAGCCAACATCCTCTGGCAAACGTGGAGCTCTCTGCCCCAAGCAGGGTTGAGCATCATCACCACCGTCATCCCATTGGCTCCCTAACCCAAGACAGCCAGGCTGACCCTTCTAAGCCCTATCAAGTGGAGCTCAAATGGCCAAGGTCTGGGTGGAACTAGGTCCTGCTCTGGAAGACTGTGGGAGTTGGGCAGGCAGATGGGGTTGGGAGGGGGGGCCAGGTCCATAGCTCTGAACCTCCAGCAGCTTCAGAAAGACCTGAATCTCCATCCACCCCACCCTGCCATCCTTCCTCAGGGACCCATCACTCCAGTCCACTCACTGGGCCCTCAGAACACCTTTGTGAGCTCAGAGGGATAGAGACCTGGCCCCTTTTATAGATGAAAAATGGGCCCAGAGAGAGGCAGCTGACTTTCCACAGTCACACAGCGCGTCCCATCCTCTTGCATCAGGGAGGATGGGACTTTTGACTCTTGAAAAACAGAGACAAGAAAAAGAAGCCAAGGAAGGCCCTTTAGATTGAGATCAGCAGCTCTGATCTCTCCCTCGAATCTACTGCTCCTTGAATCAGGAAGAAATTGAGAACGACACCTCTGCTCCCCACTGAACATTCTGCCAGAGCCGGCCCGGCCCAGCCCACACTGGCCTGGCCCCGAAGTGGACACCAATCAATCAGCCTGGGAGCCCTAAGGCCTCTGTGTCCTGGTCGAGCCTGGACTCTGGCTCTGCCTGTTTAGGCTGGTCCTCTATTAGGACCAGCCAGAGTCCCCTTTTCTTTTGACAAGGGTCCTAGGCTGTCCCGAGACAAAGTATTCTGGGAGGGCCACACGGGGCCCAGGCTCCTTCCTTCATTTAAGCAGCATGATGAGGGTGTCTGCTTTTCCCTTAGAGCCCAGGTGGCCCAGGTTCTGGGAGACAGGGGCCACCCTATGACCAGCTCCCAGAAGACTGAAGTCACCGAGGGTGGCAGTCATGTTTCTTCCCAGGCCCAGTCCTGACTGTGCTACCAACTCATTGTGTAGCCCTGGGGGCTGACTCCCTTCTCTGAGCCTCATTTTTCCATCCATAAGATGAGAGGAAAGGACCTCTAAGGGTGCCCCTGGGTTTGACACTCTATATTTCCATTTGCTCATTGAGCCTGTTCCCTGTCCTGGCTGGGGCACCCTCAGCCCAGCGTGGAGCTGATGGGACTACTCTGGTTCAGAGAATTCGCCACTGGATGGGGGCACACCATCCTCTGAGACCTCCCTCAGGGCCTGCAGCCATCTAGGCTGTGGAACCCAGCTCCAGGGTGGAGGGGCGAGGAGGTGGGGCAGAAGGCCCCCAGGCTGGCCCCCAGGTGGGGAGGGACACTTACTAGCCCTGTCCATGGGTCGGTGGTGGTAGGTGGAGCCTGTCTTTAAGTGAACTCAGCCTCAGGGAAAGTCTTTGTTTACACAATACATGGCTGAAGTCATTTCACAAAAGTTTCACCATAAAAACCCCCATCCACCAGCCAGCTCCCGTCCCCCATGAACACTTGGTGACTGAGCAGCACAGAATTTGCATAGAGGTCCAAGTGACTCACGAAGGCATTTGACCAAGTCACTTCCCCTCTCTGGGTCATTTTCCTAATGTGCAAGCTGCAGGGCAGCCTGGAGGAGCTGGAGGAAGGCAGGCGGGTAGGTGGGCGGGCTTCTAGCTCTCAGGTCCTGTGGTTTCCCGTGGTGCCCACCCTGCCCCACTGTCATGCTGTGTGAAGAACGCCCCAGATGCACCCACCCAGGCCTGGGCTGCACACATCTGCCAATAGCCAAAACACGGCAGCCTCACCCATGTAGCCCAGGGGAGCCTGGGAAGGACCAGCCTGCCCTGTGCCCACAGGGATCAGCTGGTGTGGCACAAGTGCTGGCCATGTGCCAAGCCCTGGGCAGCCCCAGACTGAGCCCCATGGCCCTGTCCTCAGCTCAACACACTGACCCCAGACCAAATCCTGACCCCAAGTTCACCCTGACCCCTGGTTCACTCTGATCCTGGCACAGACCAGACCCTGACACAGGGAGCTTTTTCACAGATGTGGCCCCCAGCATGAGGTGTACCAGGGAAGAGAACGTGGCTCACCGGAGTGGGATGCGGATGGCGATGTAGCGGTCAATGGCGATGGCCAGGAGGCTGAAGATGGAACTCTGCGTGAGGACTAGCACGAAGCAGGCGAAGAAGAGGCAGCTGTGGCAGGCGGCACAGAACCCCGTGCTGATGGTTATGGCAAAAGGGATGGCAAGGACCCCCACAGCGATGTCGGCTGCCGCCAGGGATACCACAAAGTAGTTGGTGACGTTCTGCAGATTGCTGTTCAGCCACACAGCCCAGCACACCAGCACGTTGCCCAGGATGGCCAGCACGGCAATGGCCAGCTCCACCATGATGTACACTGAGGAGCCCATGTTGGGCACAGCTGCAGATGGGCAGGGTCAGCAAGGACGCAGGCCAGGCCAGCTCACGGTCCATAGCTGCAGCACAGCTGGCCTGCCCAGGCCCTGAGCCCCTTCACAGGAGCCAGGAGCGTCCCTGCCGTTGGGGGGGCCCCCCAAGGGCTTTTCACAGCCAACTCCGAGTCTTCAGAAACCAGGCCCTCTCCAGGGGCTCTGGCGGCATCTTGGCTCAGCTTAGCTTCAGAGTTCCTGTGGTACCTGCCAAGGGAGAAGCCACGTGAGGAGGTGGACCACTGGCAGGGGCACAGCTGAAGATTCCCAGGGGCAGCCCTCAGCCCCGGTTCCCCAACGCCCTCCCCACAGGCCAGGCATCAG
The DNA here is from genome assembly GCF_963455315.2 of Globicephala melas. Taxonomy (NCBI): domain Eukaryota; kingdom Metazoa; phylum Chordata; class Mammalia; order Artiodactyla; family Delphinidae; genus Globicephala; species Globicephala melas. The sequence continues at coordinate 64,695,023 of NC_083326.1, forward strand.
CCTGAGGACGACCTACCGTGCCCTGCCTCTCCCACCTGAAACAGAGGGCCAGGGATCAACCCCAGTCTGTTTTTCTTCCAGAGGAGCCGAGAACTTTCAGAGTTGAGTCACTTGTGTTGGCCCCCAGGCTTAGCTTCTCAAGCCTTCTGGGGCAGCTCTGCCAGTTTCCTGGATCCCTGAGCTCACCACTACCCCATGACCCTCCCTCCTGGAAAGGCCTCCTTAACCCCTGGATCTCCCAGGGCCACCCACCTTCTCTCTCAGCCAGCTTCAGTCTGCTCCATCCCCCTGAGAGCGCTCCCCAGGGACTACCAGCACCTACCTATGCTGCCCGCATAAGGAACAGGCCCAGAGACCCCAGAGCTCTGATCTGGGAGGATCTGGTGGCCCTCTGGTCCTGTCTCCCACTGCTGGCAGGTAAGCCCTCTTGCCCTCACTGGTGGTGCTGCACAGAGTGTTGGAGCAGGCACAAAGGGAGCCCGCCCCTCAGCAGCCCCCGCCAGCTGACTGCACATCTGGGAGGGGCGGCCGCCTCGCCTCCCCGCTCACTCCCTCCTCCCACACCTGCTCCCCAGCCTGGCTGGTGCGCTCAGCCAGGCTTGCCTGGGGACTGCGGGCAACAATGTTCTTCCTTTCTGGGCCTCAGTTTCCCCACTGATACAGTGGGGAGGTTGGACCCCAGTAGCCTCTGGGGGCCATTGCAGCTCTCACCCATGATTCTATGAGAAGGGAGTGAACACATTTGAAAGGGCTCCCCCAGTCAAAATGTCATAGAAACGTAAAGGATTAGTGACACCCAGTAGAAGCAAACCCCCAGGGATCCCCCTTGAGCTTGTGAAACAGTCTCTATCGCCCCTGCCAGTCCAGGGGCCTCTCCCCATCACCTCTACCTCCCCCTTGTCACACTCACGTGTGCTGCCCAGCAGTATCCTCCATGCCAAATCCACCCCCTCCTGCAGTCCTGGGCTTTCATGGTCCAGGTGCACATGGATAGTGGCTGCCGCCTGCCTGGGAACAAAAAGCCTGAAGCTGCCTTTCAGGCCCACATGTGGGCTCGGGGTTGCATCCCCCCTCTCTCTTCCAGGATACGAGGGATCAAGAGGACTGGCAACCTTGGGAGAAGTTTGCTTATTGTCCCTGCCTGTATTCCAAGGGCCAGGCTCCCCCCACCCTGTCCAGGAGGTGATTTAGAGCTGCAATAAATGACCCCAAGTTTCCTTCTAACTCCGATCTACCTCAGGTGGCAGGAGCTGGGTGGGCACGGAGAGGTACAACAGAGAGGTGTCCCCCATGCCCACTGGGAGGCTTGGAGGGGAGTGCCCAGCCCCAGGAAGCCGGAGAGAGAAGAGGAGGCCGAGCTCCTGAGAACCCAAGGGGTTCCTGCAGCCCACGTCTTCTCCCAGGCCTGGCAGGAGCCTGCCTCCAAGGGGCCATGGACAAGTCCCACCGAGCCCCTGCTGTGCACAGGGCATTTGCCAGCCAGCTACTTACAAAGCATGTCACTGGCGGAGGTAGGGCAGACCAAGTCTCCTGGTGCCAACTCTGGCCACACAGTGTCCCTTGGTGTTCCCGGCCTGCAGCCCAGAGTAGCATTCACCAGGGGCACCCTGACTGCAGAGGCTATGTGTCCAGTGTCTCGTCCTCGTTCTGCAGGAGTGAAGTGACAGCCCCAGAGCTGCCTCCCATCTGGGGGCCTCCCAGGTTCAGCACCACCAGCAGCGGGCCACTGTCCAGTCAGGCCCAGCAAGCCCCAGGGACCCTGCCTCCTACCACCAGTGAGCCACCCATCCACCTTCCTGGCCTCCAGACAACCCCCTGCCATCCTTCTTACCCTGGCAGCCTCTCCTGGGGAATCTGCATTGACAGAGACACAGCCTCTGCCAGTCCAACCAGCCCAGGCTAGAAACCTGACTTGGCCCTAGGCCATCATCCAGATTCAGAGGGTGCTTCCCAGGGTCAGATAAGGTGGGGCCACCAGTGATCCACCTGACCCAGATAAGTACCACGTTTTTGTGGAGCTGAACGTGGGCTGTCTGGCCCCACTGCCTGGAGCCCTACTGATGGGGTCACATCATTAGCATCTGCCCTGGATGTTGGGCTGACTCCATGTGGGCTGGGATGCCCAGCATAGAAGGGTGTTTGGGGACCCTAACCCAAGCCCTCTGTTTGGTGAGGTTCTCCTGGCAGACTCGGGACCCCTAAATCCTTGGGGCTTCCCCATCACCTTCTGTACTGTGGGCTCTCAGGCCTCACAGCACCTGGTACCAGCACCCTTCCTGACTAAGCTGAAGGCACCTTCCTACTGTCCAGCAAGCCTTGGGTACCTTCCCAGTCTCACTGGATACAACAGACCCTCCAGCCCAGGTCAGCCCTGCAAGGAGCCAGATACACCCCTGCCAGCTGGGTCTGGAAGGCTGCCTCCCTGCACACTGGGCTCCCCATCAGCCTTCTACAGCTTTCCTGCAGGCCCTCCAGCAGCTGCCAGCACATCCCGGGTTGAAGCTTGCCTGGCCACACAGGCAACCTGGTTATCTGCCAGACTAGAATCTCCCAGCCCCAAGCAGAGCACATCAGTGGAGCCCAGGGCACCGCGGGGTGAGCAGGGCACGGAGGTAGCTGGGAGGAGGTTGAAGCTTCCCAGCTGTCAGACCGCAAATCAGCCCAGGGTTGGGGGTGCCCTAACTTGGGGCCTTTGCCAGAGTTTTGTAGTAAAATGCTCCCATGATGGCCTGTTTTAAGGTACTAATGAGTCACTGACAGGAACTGGGAATCAACGTACACAGTCAGCTGGGGAAAACAAGGCTCCAGCCACCACTGAGCCACCAAGCCCTGTGCTCTCCCAGGGCCCACCTGCCTGGACTCCACTCCAGACCCTCTACAATAGTTTGCACGGCCTGCTTGGGAGCTCAGGAAATGAGGGTGCAGAGGTCTGTGGGTCATCTGTGTTCTCACTGGCTGGCCCCATGAACTTCACTCTACAGATGAGGAAGCTAAGGCTCAAAGAGGCTAATGCCCTCCCAGCTTTACCATGAGCATAAAAGGGTGGAACAGAGCTGGGGGAATGCCCATGAAAAACAGCAGCAGCAAGATTTCCTAGGGCCTCCTGGCCCCTCTCTGCTTTCCTTCAGAGGCCTCCTAGAGCAAGAGTGACAGGAAGGTTGGAGGCCCAGGGGGAGGGGGCTGGGGGCGGGGCCAGGATCTGGCAATTTCCTGTTCCTCTCTGTTGGCTCTAATTAATCCTTGAGTCATCTGTTGCTAGCCAAGAGGGGAAATGAAATATTAATAATGTAATATTTCCTTGTGATTGTCCCTTATTGGGGACAGGGCAGAGGGCAGAAGCCATCCCATACAGATCAGAGTTACATGCTGGGGAAGGTGCATGATAAGCCTCAAAAGGACAAACCCACAGGATTCCCCAGCAGTTAGACTCAAAACTGCTGCTGCTTCCCGCCTTTCTCCTTACCCTCACCAGTCTGGCCACTTTAATTAAAACTCCATTTAATCAAACCCGCACATTTCCTGGCTCCTTGTACATCAGACTAGCAAGGCTTTCTGTACACATGCCCACATGGTGGCTGTACCCCCCAGAGCCCGGTGGATAGAAGTGCCCGCCAACTTCCAGGCAGGACCCTGCACACCTGCTCCTGAGTGCAGCTAAGGGCAATGTACCAAGGCCAGCCTAGCGCCTTGTGCCTGTTGCAGCCACACTGGGCCTGTTCCTGGGTTCCAGAATCCCAGCCTGAGAATCCTCCACTACTTTCTCACAGCAGATGTTTCCAAGTACCTACTCTGTGCCAGGCAGCATCCCAGCTGCTACAGCACAGGGAGCTTTGTGCCACCTGCTGCTGAGCCTGACCCCAACAGGCCCTGAGCCCACAGTGGGGGGCCTTAAGGCAGAGTTGTCCCAGGAGACTGTCCTGAGAGCTGGCTACTACCCAGGTGTGCAGGTCACTCCCCACTTCCAAGACCTCAATATAGAGATTAATTCATTCCAGAGATGAAGATAATATAGTAATCTAATAATTTTCAAAGACATTTAGGATCTTCAAAGAGATAAAGGAGTAGTATCCATAAACAAGAATGAGAATTATTGGCAGAACCAAAACAAGAACAGGCAAATATGAACGAGAAATAATATAAAAATCCTGGAAATGAAAAACAGAAGGATTGAGGAGAACACAATTGATGTGTTGTCATGTGCATACAGTTTGAGGAGACAGTTGGGGATCTGAAGACCGCACTGTGGAATTCTCACCCAAACCTCAGAGCAGGTAGTTGAAAGAAATGGAAGGTAGACTGAGCAGCAGCACCTCAGTGGGAAGGGAACTCAGTGGGAGAGTGGAGAGGTCAACAAGCAAAGGAGAACTAGCTGGACAGGCAGCTCAGCTCTGCCCCAACCACAAGCCCTCCAGTGGCCTTTAGAGTGGCCCAGGCCTGGGCACAAGACTCCCAAACCTCAGGACCCTGGGACCGGCCAGGCCCCTCTCCGAACCCATCAATGAGAGCAGGGCCATCTCCAGTGTTGCCTGGAGGTGAGCATCCTCTGTGTCATGGCACATCTTCCCTCCCTCTCTCCCTCCCTGCAGGGTTGCTAGCAGCTCCAACTTCAGGAACCTTGTGAGGGCTGGGCCCAGGTACCCTGGCAGGCACCAGTGGTGTCCCTTCCCCCACGGCCCCTGGGGTGTGCAGCTGCTGCTTTCAGAGCCTGGGGGCAGGATGTGGGCAGGACTGGGGCTGAGAGCCTACTCCCTGCACTGAGCCCAGCCCCCAGAGCAGCCTCCACATCAGCAACGCCTGGAGCCGCAGGGCCTTTCTCCCTGCTGGGGGCCCAGAATCCCCCTTCCACCCCCTCGTGTCCAGGCCAGATGCCAGAGAGGCCACAGGCCCTGCCTCTTCCCAGCCTGACGTGGCCACTCACCCCCATGGGCTGCCTCACCTGACTCCCCCCTCCAAGGGGCCACTCCACACACAAAGTGCTACGTGCCCACCCTGTGTTGCAAGGAACCCAGATGGGGTCCCACTCCTGCTCCATCCCACACTCCCTGAGACCCTGAGCAAGAGGCTTCCCCTCTGGTACAGCAGGCCACAGTGAGACAACCTCCTCACCCACGTGGCTCAGCACCCACACCTCTCAAGTGAATCTTCTACTGGCATGACGACAGGCACTACCATGCCTGAAGAGGTCAAGATGGGGGGGGGCTTCTAAATGGCCCTGAGAACATAGACCCTAGTGGGCCTGGGGTGGGACCCTGACAGAAGGCTGGCCTGCTGAAGGGGCAGTGCCAGGTGCACAGCCTCAGGAGCTCCCAGAGGGTGGGTATGCTGAGGATGGGAGGCAGGCAGACCCACTTCTGGGGTCCCTGGGATGAAGATGTGATGATGCAGCCCTGGAGGCTGAAAGGAGAGAGCAAGAGGGTCAGCCAGACCAACTCCAGCACGGCCCTGCCACTGCTCCCTGGTCACTCAGTGGCCTCTGGTACCTGGCTTACGGTTTGCAGAGTCCACTGAGGGGCCAGAGGTGAATGCTCTGTGACAGATGGGCAGACACATACCAGCCCTGGGGGCCTCTGGGCAGAAACCATTACCCTGACAGCAGGGAGGCACCAGAGTGGCACTGACTGCCTCTCCATGGCGCACCAAGGCAGCCTTTCTTCCAGGTGACAGCTGGGCTGACGCGAGCAGCAGCAGAGGTGGGAACCGCAGAAAGACCCTGCCCAGCAACTTCTGAAACAAGCTTGTCCTATGGAAGGGGTTGTGGGCCAGAGGAGTCTGGAAGGGCTCTCAGGGGAGGGGGTATTCATGCTGGATTTGAAGGGTCAGGGAAGAGAGGAAAGGAGATTCCAGGCAAAGGCAACAGTCTGTGCAAGGCCCAGAGGCATGCCAGAGAAGGCCTGCGGGGGTCCTGGAAAGCTGAAGCCTCCTGCCTTCCCTCCCCCATCTCCCCCATCCACCATCCTGCTCCCCCAGCTAGAGTGAGGGCAGCTGAGCTTCTCCAGTCCCCATCAGGAGTCAGGATCCCATGGCTTCCACACTGTAGGGGCCCCTTGCATGATTCTGTGGGCAAGGGCTGGGGGACCTCTGCCACTAAACTGCTCCTTCCCACCACCCAGAGCTCCCAGCCCTGTCCGGGAGGTGAGCAGTCTCTTGCGAGGGCTCCCTGCATCCCAGCTCTGAACTCCTGCCATTCCTCACTTCCCTTCCCCCATCTGGGCCCAGCACAGACTTCCAGGGGCCCACCCTTAGCACCGCACTCCCACTGCTCCCTTCAGCCTCCAGACCATGGGGCAAACCCTCCCTTCTGTGGCCGCCAACATTTCCCAGGCCCAGATCCTTCCCTAGGGGCCGGAGCTCATCCTTTTGTCAACTTAGCACCTGACACCAGTGATCTCCTCAGGGTCCCCTGACACACACACCAAAACAACTTCTCAGCCCATCCTTCAAGCCCTTGCCTTCCCTCAGGCTGTGCTCGCCTTGGCTCTCATGTGTACACATCTTTCAGCAGACAGGACTGACCCCCACAAGACACTTGGGGTGGCAGTTCCAGCTCACTCAGAGTCAGGTGGCTCAGGAGTCAGGCAGGTTAAACGGGAGCAGGAGTTGCTGAGGGATTTCAGGTCACTGCTGAGGGCCACCAGGCGCTGTGGTCCTACACAGCAGACCTAGAGGCCCTACATTTTGCAGGGTGTGATGCCAGGTGCTTGCTCCCAATCCAACTCCAGTCCACATGTCCCTCGGCCAACAGCGATCTCTTGTGGTGTCCCCCCCAACCCCATAAGGCTAAGAGCCTCCCTCCCAGGTTCCCAAGCTCAAGCACAGATCCCAATCTGTCCCCCACAACCAATGCCTATCTCTCATTTACTCTCCACCGCAACCCTCGTTAAGCATTGCTTGCACCATCAGGCTTGTTTTACAGATGAGAAGGCAGGTTTGCTGGGGCAATGACTGGCCCAGGGCTGCTCAGCAAGTGAATCAAGACTAGAACCCAGGTTTGGGCATGGAAGTCTCTGGGCCGTTGGGTTGCCTCTGAAGCCAGCCATTGCCCTCTTAGGCTGTGGATTCCTGGGGGCAGGACCAGTGTGTGGTCAGAGACCTGCACTTCCCAGGCCAGTGTGAGGAAGGCAACACACACGTCCACCAAAACCCACCTGGCCCAAAGCCTGTCTCCTGCCAGCCATGTCTGGGCTGCCCTCAGCCTCCCTGAGGCGATGAACAGAGAAGCCAGCTTAGCCCAGAATCTGGTCTGCAATGAGGGGATAGGGAGGGAGGGGCAGTGGCCCAAGAGACACCAGGACCTGGGAGAGCCAGGGAAACCCTAAAGGGCAAGAGTAGAGCAAGGAGGTGTGGACAAGCCTCAGCGAGGAGCTCCCGCCATGGACCAGAACCTGGGAGGGGGCCTGGCCCATAGGGCAGAGCCTTTCCAGCCCATCCAAGGCATCTAGGACCAGACCCCGCAGGACTAAGGAGGCAGCCCCTGATGCCACACAGCCTCCCTAGCCCACTGTGCTCCCAAGAACTCTCCATCATGGGCCCCAGGACCAGGACACGCAGGGGCAGCCCTAGCGGCATAGAGGTGACATGGATTGTCTTCTGAGGGTGCAGAGGCTGGGAGTCGATGGAAGCTGGATAGCAGAGGCCAAGGAGAGGGCAGCCTGAGCTCCAGGTGGGAAAGGAGCACAGGCCTGTGGGTGGAAGCGGGCCTAGGTGCCGCCTGAGATGGGGAGGGAGAACCGGCACAAGGGGCCGCCCTAGTCCTCCCCCAGGGGTCAGCTCCAGTCCAGAGAAAAGGGGGTGGGGACTTCTCTCTTCTCTTTTCTCCCCTGCGGAGCCCTCGGCCTCCGCCTTCCTCCCATTGTACAGTCGGGGAAATTGAAGTCTAAAGCGCGGTGGCCGCGCCCGCAACGCAGACATCTCTGCTCCGCTGGCCCCGGCCCCTCCTTGATCCCCTGGGCATCCCGCGCCAAGTCCCTCGGGGACCGCCACCATTCCCGCAATTCCTACGTCGGCTCAGGGCAGCCCGGCGGACGGCCAGGACAGTCCGAGGCGCGCCCCCAACCCTGGCCTCTCCTGGGACCCCCTAAGTCCGGTTCCCGCCACCAATGCCCACTGGACGCGCCCGCGCTCGGCCGGCGTTCGACTCCCCCTTTCTCGCTGCGCCCCAGGCGCTCGGACGCCGTCTGCTCACCCAGCTTCCCGGGAACACCTGGACGTTCGGCAGCTCCACCTGTGGAAGTTCTCGTCTGCGGGGTCCGGCCCGCCCTACTCAGGCCGGCCTCTGCCTCGAGCCCAGCCAGGCCAGGGCGCGCCCCGAGGGCTCACAGAGTACCCGGGCGGCCCGTGGCCCAGAACGCACCGGCGAGGTTCCCGCCCCTGCCGCTGGGGCCGCGCTCTCTCGTCCCTTCCCCTCCCCGCTTACCCTGCGCACCTTCCGGTCCATTTCAGGGTGGCCCAGAGGGTCTGCGCACCGTCCCCCGACCGGGCTTAGAGCGACAGCCGCACTCGAGCCGCCCCTGCACCCGCTGTTCCCGCCGCCGCCGCGGGCAGGGCTCGGACCCCGGCCCACGAACTCGCTCTCAGGTCGGCGGGAAGAGACGGAGCGGCGGGGCACCTGAGGAGGGGACCCGCGCCTCCCGCCCCCCAGTCCAGCAGCTTCCGACGGCCCCACGCTGCCCGGCCGCCCGCCCGGGACCCTGGGGACCCCGGACGCGGGACCCCACTGACCTGCTGCTAGCGCGCCGGCTCCCGCCGTCTCGGCGGCCGCTGGGTCTCCAGCTCCGGCCGCGCCGCCCGCGGGCGCCCCCTGCAGGGCGGCTTCCAGACCCGCGCGGTTCTCGCTCCGCCCCGCTGCGTGGGGAAACCGAGGCCAGGTGGCCCCGCCAGGGCGGCCAGCCCACAAGTCCGGCTGATGCCCGCCTCCCGCTCCGGCGCGCCCTCGCAGCTCTCGCGTCCGTTCAGGCCACTTCCCTCCGGACCACACCCCCTCCCCTTCGATGATTCTCTCACCCCTGGGTCCCAGAGCCACACTCCCTCCCCTCCTCCAAGAAGCCCCAGGCTGCCCCTGCCGCTTGGGTCCTCCCGGAGCCCTGCTGTCCCTCATCATCGGAGCTGAGCGGGTCGGTACCCCTGTGTCATCCCGGGAAGCGTCCTGTGCCTGCTTCTCCTCAAATCTTTCCATGGATCCCCCAGTTCCTGAAGGAGAAAATTCGGCCTCATACCAGGGACCTCAGGGACACGCCTGCTAGTCCGGTCCACAGCCTTGCTCTCCCTCCCTAAGTCTGGTCCTGCGCTGCTGGGGGTGGAGGGTTGGTACCTCAGCTCAAAGATGCCTCTAAAGAAGTCAGCCCCAATTCCAGTGATCCCTCCAAGAACTCCTCAGCTCCGGTGCCTGGTCAGGTCCTTCCCCCTCCCCAACTGCTCTGAGCAAAGAGAGGAGTCACCTTCTGCATCCCTGACTAACCTGGAATCTCAGTCCCTTGCGCTGGGATTTCATCTTCCTCCCACCCCACAGATCCATGTTGTGGTGATTCCAAATTGGAAACGACCTCACATCCATCCAGCCCCAGTCCACCTTCAGACCCTTGAATCTGGACAGAAGTGGAGTAACCCCAGTCCTGTGCACAGCAGGACGAGCTGCTCAGAGGCCAGGGTGTTGGTGGCCAAGGGTTTGCAGGAACCTTGCATTCTCAAACCTCCTGGGACCAGCAGGGTCACGGTGGGGTGGGGTGGGGCAGAGAGGGGGTGTTGCTGGCCCCCAGGGTGGAGGCCAGTGGGAGCAGAGGCTGGAGGGAAGGGCGGGTGGGAAGTGGGAGCCTGCACAGGCACTTGGCCAGCTCCTCCATCCCAGGAGCAGAGCCCAAGGTACCAGCCTCCACTGCCTGGCAGCCTCCCCAGCTTGTTGCCGGCCCCATTCAGCCAGCTTGGATCCCCTGCTCCCCGTTTCCCCTGATGTCCAGTGGGCCCGTCTCCAGGCACAGGGAGGCAGAATAGGGCATGCTGGGAGGGGCTGGGACTCCAACATGAGAGAAAAACCTGAGACCTCATGGGAAGAGGCACGTGAGAATGTTCAAATTGGGAACCTCCCGTCCTGATTTCCAACCTCGTCAGCTGCCTTGCCCCCACCCCCCAGTCCAGGCTGTGGTCCAGCCCCAGCTGGCTCTGCCGTCCTCCCCCGCACTCACCTCCACTGAGGGGAATCAAGACCTCGGCTGGGGTTGCCTTGGTTGCCTCACCTGTAAAATGGGACTATCGCCTTCCTGCCCTGCCTCCTCCTTAGCTGTGCCAGTCAGACCATGAGGAACCTGGGGAGGTGCTGTCCCACTGGGGGACCCTCCCCCCAGGCCCTTGGCTTCCCTCCCTTGCTTCTGGGCCATTACATGGGACAAACTCCTACAGCTGGGACAAAACCCTCCTGCCAACATCTGTTGGGCCCGTATTCACTCAAGTCCTCACTCAACAGACATGCAGGGAAGAGCTTGAGAGCCACCTGGGGCCCAGAGAGGACTATGGGGTTCATAGGGCAGAGACCAACACTCAGCCAATACTGGGGTCACTCTTGTCCCCTAGTCCCCAGCGTGGGTCCCCATGAAGCTCTCCCCTGCCATTTCCATTCTGGGGCCCAATGGCCGTCCTGCCGAGACCTCCCCAAGTGTGGCCTGCCCCCACACTGGCTACATCCAGTGCCCAGGGGCTGAAGGCTTCATTTCTGTAGCTGGCCCTCAGGGCCAGGGTGCCAAAGCCCTTAGAGTTCACTCGTGGGGCCCAGTGGGAAGCCCCTCCTCGGTGTGGGTGCCCCAGGCCTAGGGTGGTCAGCAGGGCCTGGCTTGGCTCCAGGCCTGGGGCCAGCTCCCTAGGCCCTGGAACCCACATGGCCTTGAAGCAGCATGGTCCCCAGCCTTGCTCTCCAGCAGCCCCTGTTAGAGATGGGAGGGGGGGAGGGGGGGTTGCTCCAATGTTCTTGTGTCATTTGCCAGGTGCCTTTGTCCAGGTCCCCAGTGAAGCCATTGCCCAGAGAGCACATGACAGGAAGCAGGCACATGGGAGGGCTGTTCACGAACTCTGCCCCCCCCATGGAGCGGATGTGCGCCTCCAGGCCCTCCTGGGGAACCCTCTGCTGCCCCACCCCACAGGCCAGCGAGCCCCTTGCCCTTGGCCTTGAGAGTCCTCCTCAGGTGCCAGGCTCCGGGAGCCCTGCAGGCCTGAGGCAGCACCGAGGGTGACGGGCTCAGGGATGCCCTGGCCGGCCCCATCTACTACCTCCGGGCCCTTGGTTTCCCTGCCCAGCCTCAAGACAAGCTGTGAAGGCTGTGGGCACCCACCCTTCCTTCCCTCAAGGCCCGGCTCGGCAGGCGAGGCAGGGGGCCAGCTGGGCTCTCCTGCTCCAGAATTCCGTTCTCAGACTCCCACCCCCAACCTACTCCCGCGGGCTCTTTGTTCCTATCCAGGATGCACCTGGGTGGCCTCTGGCCCGATTGTTTGCTCTGGGGCCAGCTGGGCCAGAGAAAGGCGGCCAGCCCCAGGATGAAGCACCCAGTGGGTGCCGGGGCCAGTGTCCCCGGGAACCACCAGGCCACCCTGAGGTGCTCACCAACTTCTCCTCTGAAGGAGCAGGCACCACACACTTCCTGGGGTTCTGGGATTGAGGAAGTGGGGGGACCTCACGGGACTCCAGTTTATACTCAGACTAAGGCCCCCAAAAAGCAGAATCACATGAGGAAGCTCTCCAGCCGCCCGTAGCCAAGCAGCTGCAGGACCACCCCATCCTCCAGCCCAGTCCTGGGAGGATGCTTCAGCCCACGATGACTTCTGGCGTCACATGGCAACCCTGCTGGGAGCCCTGTGCCTCTGAGCTGACCTGGGTGCATCCCTTGGATATGGAAACTGAGGCCCAGATGGGAGTGGGGCCTTGTCCTGGACAATGGTGGCAGGGACAGCCCCTGGCATGCGAGGCTTGTCACTCACAAACCTAAGAATGGCCCTAAGCCAGGGCCCCAGGCACCCACACAGCAGCAGCTGCCTGAACATGAAAGCCACCCCTCGCCACTCTCCCAGGACCCCTGCCTCAGACCTCCCCGGGTACCTCCCGCCCCACTTCACAGAGAGCCTGGGAGCACGGTCCAAAGGGGACCCTTCCTGGGGTGACCACATTGCAGAGGTGGGAAGAGCCCCAGCCCCTCACAGGTGTTGGTGGCAGACCTGGGTGTCCCTGCTTCCTCCCTGACAGGTGCTGGTAATGGTCCACCCCGTACTCCTACCCAGCCCTTCTGGTTCTGCCACCTAAGATTCCAGACCTTGTGGTGTCTCCCTCCTTGGAACCCTGGATCCCCGCCCCCCCCCCCCCAATAATGCAGACATCACCATCCAAGGGCTCCTGGGGCCTGCCCTTGCCCTGGGCCTGGCACAGCTGGGGTGGCACAGACTGCAGGCCATGTCCAGTCACCCTCTGCCCTTCTCCGCAAGTCCCCCAGCTCCTGGCCCTTCCTGCACACCCAGCCTGCTCTCCCAAGTGCTCCCCGCCAAGGGAGCGGGTTGAGCCCAGGGAGCGTGGAGCCCTGTCCTCTGTGCACCCATGCTGCCTCCTGCACTAATGACCAGGGCAGCCCAGCGAAGTCCTGGCCTGCTGGGGCTGGCACTCTGGCCAGCACTTTCCCAGCAACCTGGGGCCTGACGAGAACCCGCCCCTCACCCCGACACAGCACGGGACCTGCAGGCACCAGAGCCCTGATGTCTGTCCCTGTCCCCCCCAAGGGACCACCTTAGACAAAACCTGGCCAACCCTGGGCCGCAGGAGTGCTGTGCCGTGGGAGGGAAGCCAGGCCTCCCCAAGCCCAAGAGGACGCTCCCCAGTCTGCCCAGCCGCGCCGGAGAGGCTCTGGAGATGGAGTCGGTCTGCTACTGAGGCAGCTGGCACAGCAGGCAGGAGTGTTCTGGGGAGGGACCCCACCCTGTGGGGCAGCAGCTAAGACAGCAGAGCTTCCCCCACTGCCCAGGGTCCCGGGTGGGGTCCCCCACTCCTGCCGCCACATGCAGGGCCCACAGGCCCGTGTCTCAGAGCCTGTGGCCTTGGCTGGACGACCTCCCTGCAGCAGCCAAGGGAGGGAGCTCAGCGTCTTCGGCCCCGGCCACGTAACCCTGGCCACACAGCTGCTGAGTGGGGAGAAGACGGGCCACCGCTCTGACATACACACCTCCACTCAGCTGGCGGCTCTGGGCCTCCCAGGGAGCAAATCAGTTACCATATGAAACCCTGACCCTGGGGAGGGGGTCGCAGGCCTGGGAGGGGCGCCCAGGTCTGCCAGTGTGAACAGGAGGGGATGCCACGGCCTCTGCACGTGACCTGTGTCATGTGCAACGTGACGAGGTGCAGTGCTGTTCCCGGCTGTGCTCTGTGGAGTCACTGTCATTCCACACAAGATGCCCAGGAAGAAAGGCTTGATTGGTTGGGTGCCTGCGAATGGTATAATTATTGATTTTTTTCTCTATAATTTTATACATTCTCAAAATTATCTCCAAGAAGACACATTTCTAAAAAAACCCAGAAAACCTCAAGGCACCCTCCCCAACCCAGAGCAGCACATGTCTGGGCCACAGGTGGGGGGTGTGGGGGCAGCTCAGGCGGTGCTTCTGGGGCCTGATGCCCGTTACAGAACCTCCGCGGTCACAAGGCCGCCCAGGCCGCATGGCTCACCTGGGCCATCCCACCCCAGATGCAGGCAGATGGCCAAAGCCTCCCCTGCCCCACCCCACTCAGGCCCCCGGCGACATCTCCTGGCCTGTGGGCTCAGGTGCCCTCCCTGCCACAGCCCGTCCCCGGAGGTGGCGAGGGTCCTGTTCACAGCGACCCAGAAAAGCCCAAGCCTGATGTGTCACGACAATTTTAGGACATTCAAGAACATTTAATAGAACAAAAACTTAACAGTATCATCAGCCAGCAGAAGCTTGTGGTCGAGAGAAAACCAACACTGGTCCTTTTGCAGTAAAGCTTGTGCTTAAAGGGAGGAGGCAGGATGTCCTCCTGGAGACTTCGCAGCAACTGCCACTGGACCCAAAGCACCTCACAGCACCACTTCTAGGAACACAGGACAGTCCAGGGTCACCCCTTAAAGCCAACAGTACAAGGATCCTACCAGGAAAAGCGAAATGTCTTGCTTCTGGAACCTTCTCAGCCGTGGATCCATGTGGAAATCGTGGGCGGCTTGGCCACACAGCCTGTTGTCAGAGAGGCAGCTGGGCACCCAGGAAGCCCTCCCTGCAGCCCCCTCTGCCCCGTCACCAACCCCGGGAGCTGAGGCCGGGCAACACCAGCCCATCAGCAGTGGCCACGCTCCTCCAGAGGACACCAGCAACACTCCCCCCACAGGCCCTGCAGCAGGAGCCGCCAGGGACAGCGGTGTGAACTGCAGACCCAGGAAAGTCTCCATTGGCCAAAACAGCCGCCTCACATAATAAATAGGCAAAAATGTGGCCGCAGATCAGGCACACAGGCCACCATAAGGGCAGATGAGAGAAGAACCAAGTGGAGAGACACTGAAAAGCAACAACTCTCCCCTGACAGTCACTCAGCTGACAGCACAGGTGCCCAGCAGGGCAGCAGATGCGAGGACAGAGCCTGTCAGGGAGGAGGGGTCTCCTGTGTGCTCTGGGCTGGGCGCTGCTCTGCAGCTGAAAACAGGCGTTTCACCAGGAGCCTCCCAGGGGGTGGCAGCCGGTGACCTGGGCCAGCGGGCTGCATGTACAGCCCGTCTCACAGCCGCCCTCTGCCCTGGGCTGTTGACTCGTCCGACCCCTGGTCTTGAACCTCCTGCTCACGCATGGAGCCGCAGCCCCCAGGCTGGCTGGGCGGCCTCCCCAAGCCCCCGCCTTGCATTCTGTGGGGCAATGGCTGCTCTTCCTCCTGCTTATTTGTGTTCTGGAAGTGCAGGTCTCGAAACTGTTTGAACCAACAGCGGCTCCCCGTTCCCAAGAAGGGCTGCTGAGGGTTGTCGTCTGGATGGCGGCGGCAGCCTCCCCTGCAGAGCTAAGGCACTTTCTTCCACCCCAGCCAGGAGGGTCACTTCCGAGCGACTCAGGGACTGAAATCGCACCATCTGGGCCCCTTGACTTGTTCAGCTTTTCCTCCTGTTTCTTGCGACGTTGGTTCTGGCTTTCATCACCTTATGTCCAGATTTTGTGTTTTATCGCTACACTTACCAAAACAATTTAACTTTGGTACTAAGAAAACAAAAGCCATTTCCCCCCAGTATTGCTCGTAAGAAAAAAAGAGAACTCCTTAGGAAAGATTCCTTTGTCTGGAACCCTGAGGTTGGTGCTGGGTTTCCGAGCCCCTGGAGCTGGAGATTGGCAGAGCTTGAGGGCGGGGGGCACGGTCCGTATCGCCGGCGAGGATGCCCTGTCACACAGGAGGGGAACAGGGGCCTATAAGGTACCCATTCCCCCCACCCCGCCCCGGTTCTCAGGGGCGAGCAGTTGAGGTGCTGCAGGAAGCTTTCCCAACCTAGGGAGCTGCCCGCACACGAATCCCCTTCCCTAGGTTGGACCGTGAGTGAGCCTTTCCTCCCACCCCAGTGCTAATGGTTCCCCAATCTCTCCAGCAGGTCAGCGTGTGCGCGGGGCCCTGGCCGCGGAGGCCAGGTGGAAGAGCCTGGCTCAAGCGCAGGCCACACAGGCCGAGTCCCCTGCCCGCCGGGGGCGGGGCTCACACGCTGCGGGGCGGCCAGGGGCAGAGTGTAGGGAGCTGCGTTCGGGGTGACCGTGGGGCCTCAGGTGCTCAGGTCTCAAAGTACTTGTAGATGGCCGTCACGTAGAGCATCACGTTCTGCCAGTCCGGCCGCTCGGTCCCGACCATCTCGTTAATGTCCTGACAGAGGAGAAGAGGCTAGTTAGAGCCCAGGTTGCCTCCCAGCCACAGCACCAAGGGCTCTGGGGGTGGGGGCCTCCCTCATGGGACTTTTGTCCGAGTCTCACTGCACAGGTCAGCAGCCTAGTACCCAGGAAACTCCTCGCCCGGGGCGTAGGCAATGTCCAAGCCTCCCGCCCTGCCCAGGGCTGCCCCTCAAGGCTGGAAGGGGCTGGTCTCCTCTGGGGGAGGGGGAGTTGGGCCGTCCTCCCCACCTGCCTCTCCTCGCTAACCCCTCCGGCGTCACCTCTGAGTGTCCTTCCCACCAGGCACTGCCTGCCCCACGGTGGGCGACCCCCTGAAGCCCTGGAAGCCACAGTTCTCTGTGTCCTGTGTGGCCCCCGTGGTTGGGGAGACATCAGCTGATGCTGCTGGGAAGCGGGCGGGGGACCCTGGGCTCTGAGACGTGCCCGGGAGGCCCCCAAGAAAGACCCGCTGTCCTTGCAGGGCACTGCTCCCAGGGGTCCCATGGGTGCGAGACACAAATGAGGACCAGAGTCAATGGGATGGGGAGAAAGAACACATGTATGTTCAGTGTAAGAATCTCAATGGAAAGTTTTTAGGCTGGGGAACTGCCTGCTTATATATCAGCATTTACACATGGTGTAAAACATCCAGGTAATGAGAAATATTTCAACTGTAATTTCTCTCTCTCTATATATATGATTGAATAGAAGCCACTCAGAAACACGTATTTCTGTGAACTCAGAAGACATATTTATGGAACTCTACACAAACACTCCTGCAGGGTAAAGATGAGTGCAAATATGTCTTCAAAGCTATCGGCTGTCACAAGGCAGGGTGATGGGTACCCTCAGGGTGGGAGGTGGCACTGGGGGTTCCTGACCTGGCCCTGTGGGGTCCTTCACTCTGTGGACCCCCGAGCTGTGCAACACCCCTGTCATGTTAATTTCATCAGCATCTCTGGGTGTGGAAGTCTCTGGCTTTGCATTTGGACGAGGTATTTTCTCCCTGGAAGTCAGACTTGGTGACGAGGCAGGAGCCCCCACGGAAACACGTCTGTCCTGAACTACTGTAGCCCAGAGCA
Source organism: Globicephala melas (assembly GCF_963455315.2). Taxonomy (NCBI): domain Eukaryota; kingdom Metazoa; phylum Chordata; class Mammalia; order Artiodactyla; family Delphinidae; genus Globicephala; species Globicephala melas. The sequence continues at coordinate 64,711,960 of NC_083326.1, forward strand.
CAGCCCTGACCCCAGGGCTCCTCCGCCTCTCTTCCCGCCCTTGAGAAGCGCTCTGGGGCCTTGCCCTGCCCTCCCCTGCCTCTACTTTGACACCCGAGGCAGATCTGCTGGAATGTGCTTTTGACAGCGAAACGTGACCACCCCCTACTCAGGGCGCTTCCTTGGGACACTTGACGGGAGGCATAAAGAGTGCCGGGCAGGGGACCATCTGCACCCCGCCCGCAGGATGTCCTTGCGGCTGGTGCAGGGCCCGCCGGGGCCCCAGTCCCCACCCAGAAGCCTCCTGGTCACCAGGCCTCCCAGGGGTCTCTCCTCAGGGGACGGGGGCTCACCAGTGTGGACTTGATGCCGACACTCTCGGCAGCCTGGAAGGCCAGGGTGAAATTCCTCCGCTGGAAAAGAAACCGTGTGACAGGTGCATGAGCAGGGCCGGGGAGGGCAGCCTGACCAGCCCGGTCCACACCCATACCCGACGCCCCGCCCCTCTGGTGACAAGCTGCGGAGTGACACCCACACACTTGTTCTTTCCTCTCCGCACAGGAGGGTCACTTTTCACACATCAGCTCTGAGCTGCCCAGCACCCCCAAAGCTAATAAGCAACACCTGTGAAATTGTTTCCTCCCCGTGGGGGTTTTCAAAGGTCATCTGAAGGGCAGGAGGGGCCAATGGGGGTGCACACTAGAGGGCTTGGGCCTGGGTCCTCTCCCAGTGCCCGTCTGGGCAGGGCTGCACCGTGAGCCGGTCGTGGCTGGAGGTGGGGAAGGTGGCCTGGCGTGGGTGACGCTGCCCAGACCACTCTCCTCAAGAAGCCCTGACCCTCAATGTCGTTCCCAGAGAGGCCACCGGGGTGTGCGAGGAGCCAGCAGCTTGCCCCCCCGCACCGCCACGGAGGGCTCTCTCCCCTCGCCGCCTGCCCTCCATGGCCTCACCTTATCCTGACTGTTGAGCTCCTGGTAGGGAATGTGGGCGGGCAGGTACGTGTGCAGGAGAGCACAGAAGGCCAGCCCGTCGTTCCAGCTGCTGCTAAAGTTGGTGATGTCGATATTCTGCAGGAAAAGAAAGAAAACATGTGAGCAACACACACTGCGGGCTTCTCAGGAGATGGCCGAGGGGGGCGGAGGCCCCCAGGCCCAGCAGGCTGAGCTTCTGCAGGAAGCACGGCAGGATGGGGGGCTGGGGGCCAAGCCCAGGACCAGCTGGTGCCCGTGACCGGCCCCCACCCTGCACACCAGATCGCTGCAACCACAGCAGCAGAAATTTGAGCCACCCAAACCCTGGCCTGAGAGGACACAGCCCTGGGGGCCAGGGGCTCCGCCTCCGGGGCACCGGGGAGCAGCAGCGCTGTTAGGAAGAGCTGTGGTCCAGCCTCCTCCCCATCATTTACAGGACATCACAACCCCTGCACTCTGAGGACCAGCCACCAGCCTGCATTCGGCGCCAATGACCGGGGGGTGGGGGGTGGGGGGGTGCGTGGGGCTCCCACAGTGCATCTCCGAGAACCACCTCGACTCTTTGAAGGGGCACCTACTCCATATTCAAATTAAATTGTTCACAACTACAGAAGAAACACGTCATTCAGAGTATTTTATTATATGATAAAGCAATTCAGCTAGAAAGTAGTCTTTACCTTTATTTGCAAGAACCCTTTTGAAGCTGAAACTCCACAATGAAATTTGGAAATTCACACGCTTTATGAAAATGCCACAAACTGAAAAAGAGAGCACCCCAACCCCCAGCACCTCCTGCTTCATGTCTTACTACTGTTTCATGCAGCCTTCAAATGCATGAGTCCGCTTCCTGGGTGACTGTGCTCGAGGCGGCAGTCCTCACTCCCCGGGAGCAGCGGCCAAAGAACAACAACGCTATTCACCTCTGTAGGGAGTGTTCTACAAAGTCTGCCGGCCCGACCCCCTTACAGGCCCGACCCCCTTACAAACCGTTAGGTCCTGACACCAAGTAGGGCCCAGGGACAAAGGGCGGGTGGGGAGGATGGGGCTCTCCTGACAAAAGCAGCAGGTAGTGTGGAAACAAACTCTGTCACCAAAAGGAAGCGTCCAGCCCTGACTGCAGGCACCCAGGACGCTGCCCTCTGGGGACTGCTCAACCATGACCCTCTGAAGGGCAGCAGCTCTGGGGGCAGTGATCCCAGAGGTCACTCCCTCAGTGGCCGCCAATCCGGCCTGGAGGACTTGTCCATAAACTGTGGTGAGGAAAGTGATCAGGTTAAGGTGCAAAGGGGCGCAAATCTGCTGACAGCCCCAGGGAAAGGCGGTGGTAAGGTGTGGTGGCCGTGGGCCATCTGACGCGGCCATCTAAGGGCAGTGCCAGCCACTCAGTGACATCACTGCCCCCCTAAGATGAGGCCTGGGCAGCCCCTGCCTCACTGGTCCCCACACTTGTGACCATGAAGACACTGCCCCGACAGGCTGGCTGCCCTCACAGGCCTCTGCTCCGCAACAACCACAGTTATGGCCATGGCCAACCTGTCCCTTTGATGTCATCGGGATCTCAGGAAGCAGCCAGCAGGGGCGCTTCAGCCCCACCTGGGACTAAGCTAGGACCAGGGAAGGAAGTCACCTGTCCAAGGTGTGGGGCTGGTGGGTGGGAGGACAGGGCTGGGAGCCCTGGTCCCCAGCATCCTCCGGGCCGTGTCTCACTTTAATTCTCATAAACCCCAGAAGCGTTTTTCCATGAGGCTCAGGTCACAGATGATTCCTGTGGGATTATTCCTCCCAGTCGTCAGGGCCAAACGCCCTGACAAAAGAGCCAGGACACTGGTCGCCATCGCATGGGCAGCAGGGAATGAGCTTCTTCACAATGTGTCCCAGCTCTGCACGGGGCTGAGTGTAGCTTACAGCAGCCAGAGGCTCCGACCCCTGCCCATGGGTCACATGCACGCCTGGAGGAAAACAAATCTCTACTTCCTGCCGCTAGGCCTGATGTGGCGGAGCCTACGTGCCTGGCCTCACCGGCCTGAGGCAAAGGCCCCAGCACCAGAGAAAGCAGCTGTGCCCCAGCTCCCAGCTGTGGGAACCCGGCCATCCAGCTTCCTCCAAACAGACCAGACCCCCAGCCTGGACCCCGCAGTCAGAGCAGCACCTCGTGAATGAGGCACCCCGAGGAGACAGCGGGCCTGGGGCCCCAGGGCAACGACGACCAATTTCTAAATCAAAACAACCGAAACCCAGACCACTGCCCTGCCCCCTGCGAGATGGAGGGGGCCCGGCGAGTGTGGCCCCGGCCCATCCAAAGACGCTGGAGAAGCAGACAGGCCCTGACACAGGGGTGGGCGGGGAGGTGGGGAGGCCTGCACCCTCTGCTCCCATCTCACCATCTACTTCAGTGTTTTTCATGTTCGGGGCTGAAAAATCAAACTATTGATACTATGAAATAACACAGACAGAACACAGAAAAGCATGGAGACAGCAAGGCTGTCTCCAAAGCTGAAAAGCACAGGGAAGCTGGGACGTTCCCAGCCTCCTGTCTGTGCTCTGGGCCCCACGGCTGTCACAGCGTATTAATAAAAGGACAGGATCCACAGAAAGAAATAAATGCGCGGAAAGGTACAAAAACTGTATGAAATTGCCAGAGGAATGGCCGTTCCCACGGGAGCCACCCCCTCCCACTACCGGCTGTGCCCAAGCAGGGACCACAGGGAGCTCCAGGCCCCCGAGGTGAGCAGTGGGCCGGGGACCCGGGCCCCACCCCATCCGGCTTCCTGAAGAAGAGCGCAGATAACAAGCTCTCATAAAATCATTCAACACCCAAGGCCGGAGGGATGGTGACGCTATGACCGCTCATCGCAAAGCAACTCAGATGCCACAGGGACGTGCACGGACCGTCTCTGCAGGCCTGTGAGGACACCAGAGCCGCAGCCCTCCAGGGTGGTGCAGGAGACCTTGGCCTTGGAGGGAGCCAGAGTGCTGACCCCCAGCGAGACACCCTCAGGCCTGCAGGCAGGGGCCTGGGTATGAGTCGTCTGGGGCTGAGCTGGGAGCAGGGGACAACAGGGTGGCGAGCAGGGAGGGGAAGTGAGGGCTACAGAGGCTCCGGAGAAAAGCAAACTGGACTTGGGGACTGACTGGCCGTGAGGAAGGAGAGAGCCCGCAGTCTGTGCCGGCAGAACTGGACAGCAGGGTCCTCCAGTGACGCACGGCTCACTGCGGGGAGGTACTCCCGACAATTACGCCTGTGGCACCCAGGGAGGTGCCTGGTGCTGACACGAGGGTCTGCAGCTGGGGATGCAGTGTAGGGGGGGCACCGGCGGTGGCCGGAGCGGACAGTGCGCAGGAGGGAGGCCTCAGACCAAGCCCCTCAGTATAAGGGCCAGGCAGAGGAGAACCGCCTTCAACGGGACACAGGGGAAGGCCCGACAGGCGGGACAAACCAGAAGCCAAAGGAAGAAGCGTCAGAACTGGGAGGGGTCAACAGCATCAGTGCTGCCAGAAAGCCCGCTGAACAAGGCAGCACTCAGGGTGCCACTGGTCCCAGTGAGCAGGTCGCCAGAGGAGTCCCACAAACCACAGCACAGGGCACGTCATCTGCACAGCCTCGCAGCTCTCACACACAGACTTCGTCACGTATTTCCTTCACAAAGTTGTCCAGAAATGGAATTTCTGTTTTCAGAAAGTGGTACTTCCAGTGAAGAGGAAGGTCCTTGACTATGAGACCCGTCTTCCAGTGCGTTTCTCTCTGAAGCAGCTGCAGGGTCAAGGACCTTCCGCCCTACGGGCCCTGACGCCGCAGCTCTGCAGGTGGCCAGCTGACCCCTTTACAAAAAATAATACTCATAGAGCCAAAAATGGTGCTTTTTGAGGGGAACATGCACACTAACGGGAGGACTTTCTTCGCACTATTCACAGGCAATGCCAAGCTCTCTAAGAATGAAACAGTTTTCTTTTAAAATAGAGACACATAGTAATTATAATACAAGTTGCTAATTAATGAATTCAGATTTCGCATTTAGCTTTCAGGTGTCTTCAGGGCTCTCCTACTGCACAAGATAAGTATAAGTTTGGACAAAAACAAGAGGGTTACGGGAGTTCAAAAAAGCCTTGAGGGACTTCCCTGGTGGCGCAGTGGTTAAGAATCCACCTCCCAACGTAGGGGACACGGGTTCGAGCCCTGGTCCATAAAGATCCCACATGCCGCGGAGCAACTAAGCCTGTGCGCCACAACTACTGAGCCTGTGCTCTAGAGCCCACGAGCCACAACTACTGAGCCCACGTGCCTAGGATCTGTGCTCCACAATAAAGAGAAGCCACCACAATGAGAAGCCTGCTCACTGCAACAAAGAGTAGCCCCCTCTCGCCGCAACTAGAGAAAGCCCGTGCACAGCAACAAAGACCCAACGCAGCCAAAAAAATAAATAAATAAATAAATTTATATTAAGAAAAAGCTTTGAGCACAGACTCAAATGAGGTGCTTCACCCCATTTTCCTTCCATCCAGGAAGGGCCGACGGTGATCTGTAGGCAGATGGCTGTGGCCTGTGTGCAGGGCCCTCAGCTGCCCTCTTCATCTCACCAGAGCTCAGACTCCCCTGGCCCCCGCTGCCCTTGGCGGGCAGCTCCCCGAGCTGGGACATGTGCCCTCCCCGCTCCTGCGCCCTTAGATGCAGCCTGCCCCCACCTGTGGCAGCAGGTGAGTCCCACCTCTGTGCATCGAGGGTTGAGGGCTGGAGTCTGAGAGCCAAGAAGTTACACAAATGGCCACAAAAAAAGATTAAGAATAGGTCATAAAACATCTTAAAATGTTTTAATGTGTCTGAAGTTTAATTAAGGGCCATAAAATGCACCCCAAATACCACACAGTTGTTAAGGTTCTGATCTATTTAAGGAAATGCCATTTTGGGGGCACAAGGCAAAGGGCCAAAACCCATGATTAATCTCTGCAACACTCATGGCAGCACTTCCTCCGCCGTCTCAGCCACCGTGGTGGGATCCCCCCGTGACCGTGACCATGACCGAGTACACCGCCTGCCTTTGGGAGGCAGGACAGAGCCACAGACAAACCCTGTCCACGGGGCCTCGAGGCCTCAGCCCTGGGCCGAGGGACAGGGTTTGGAGGGTGTTAGGGAATCTGGGTGAGGAGGGTGGGGGGTGCAGTGCCTAGAAGAGAGGGAAAAGCCACCAGGAGGCGGGTTTTAGCACTCCGGGAGCTACTGTTAGCGGGAGGCCCCAGAGGCCCTGGGAGGAACACGCAGCAGCCTGCTGGTGCTGGGGTGCCTGCGCTGGCTGCACATCTGAGGTGCTGCCTGGGGCCTCCATGCTGTCTCCTGTTTGAAGTTGAGCCAGGCTCTGCTCCAGGTCAGGGGAGGGGAGAGGAGAGGAGCGGGGAGGTGGCAGGGGTCTGGGGAGTCTGAGGCCCGCTCGTCACAATGTCCATGTCGGGACGTGTGTAAAGTGGGAGGAAGGAAGGAAAGACGCCAGGGCAGGCAGCCCAGGGGGCCAGTGACCCCGGAGACAGGCCTGCATCTTGTGCCCTGTGGGGGAAGGGGTTCCAATAAAGGCCTCAGAATCACGGGCAAAACCTTTTCAAGGTGACACCTCTCAGCCATCCGCCGGAGAGGCTGATCCGGCCGGTCTGGGCACCATTCTCCGTAAAGTTCCCCAGATGCCCTGAGTGTGCAGCCAGGAGGCAGGACCACCGACCCGACGACCAAAGGCAGCTGGAAACATGGACGGGACATTCCAGCATGAGGCCTGGCCGGGCCAGCTGGACCTCGCTCAGGACCCTGTGCGCTGGGGAACCAGGCCAGGATCAAGCACTGGACGGAACCTTCCTGACCAGACTCGACATAAGGCAACCAAACAGCCGATGGAGGAGCCTGTCTGAAAAGAGGAATTCCTGGGACAGACGGAGTGAGACCAGCACTGTTGGGCGACCGCAATCAGCAGCGGTAGCGAGCCTGCCTCCCTCCCCTCTACCTGGTCGGACGGACACAACTCCACCTGAGGGGCTTCTGCCGGAAATCTGAGCTGGAATCAGATCCAGCCTCGAATCAACTACCAGTTTACATCAGGGACAGCACTGCAGGGCTGTCAACACCAAACCTAAAATGCTAACGCTCCACAGGACACAGTCCAATTCCTTCCAAAGACAAACTGAAAGGAAACAAAAAGAGGGATGGGAGTTTTAAGATTAAAACAGACTTAAAAGAGGCATATTATCCAAATGCAATGTGTGAACCTTATTTGGATCTTAAGTCAAGCAAATCAACGGTAAAACTGACCATGATTCAATTGGGAAGTCTGACCTCTGTCCAAATATGTGGTGACATGAAATGGCTGGGACCTGCTTCGGAATCACCAGGCAGGGGTGGGAGAGCAAGGACTGTGCGCTGACCACCCGGGCCTGGGCGGTGTACTGAGTGTCCTTTTACTATTCTCACAGCTTTAGTGTGTATTTGAAAATTTCCATGAAAACCAAACAAACCTACAACTCAATGACAGACAGACAGACAGACAGACAATGACAGACAAACCCAAAGGCCCAAATATGAAAATGGGCAGAGGATCTGAACAGACATTTCTCCAAAGTCGATGGACAATGGCCAGCAGCACAAGAGAAGATGCTCAAGGCTGTTGGTCACCAGGGAATTGCAAATCAGAACGAGGTTGAGCCACCACCTCAGGCCGCCAGGATGCACAGTACTTGGAAAACTGGAAACAACAGATGCTGGTGAGGATGTGGAGAAACCAGAGGCCCTGTACTTGCTGCTGGGAACGTAAGACAGCGCAGCTGCTGCGGAGCAATGTGACGATTCCTGGTCACTTACACGTAGAATCACTATGCACCCCAGTGAGGCCACTCCTTGGGGACAAACCAAGAAGACCTGAAGATGGCGTGGACACAAATCCCCCACACGAGTGTCCACAGCAGCACAGAAGTCCAAAGGTGAAAGCAACACAAACGTCTACCAACCGGAAAATGGATAAACAAAACGGGGAGCATCCCCACGATGGGGCGTTTTCGAGCCACAGAAAGGAACGATACATGGTACAAAGTGGATGAATCTGGAAACGTTACGCTGAGTGAAAGTGAGACACAAAGCCCACAGATTACATGACTCCATTTATATGAAACACCCAAAATAGTGAAATCCAGAGACAGAAAGCAGATGTGTGGCTGTCAGGGGCTGGGGCCGGGAAACAGTTCCAGATGAGAAGTTCTGGAACTAGAAGGTGCTGACGGACACACAACAATGCGAATGTACTTAATGCCACTCAACTGTAGACGTAAAAATGGCTAAGATGGTACGTTTTATGTGTATTTTACTACAATTTAAAAAATTGTCTGATGTTCAGAAGTAGCTTATGCTCAGTAAGTCTGTACACCAGGTAGGCCTCAAAAGCAACTAACTTACCCATAAGTGTTTACTGAAGAAGTTATGGCTCACAGGCAATGACTCACGAGTGCATTTTATGGGAATTTACTATGGCCCTGGCCCTGCTCTAAAATTTTTTAATTTCTTAAAAACAAACAGTTAAAGGTAGAAGCAGGGTATCAGTCTGCTTCCTTTACCACCAGGATACACCAAGCACTCTGCCAACTCAAAAGGGACCTGACCCACCGCCCATCCTGGGGATGGCTGTCCAGTGCCCTGGAGGGAAGGGGCCGCACTGACCTGCAGTGACGCTGCCTGATGTGCTCAGGGTGCGAGCACACATCCAGGAAGCAGCTCTAACTACGCTGAAGCTCCACAGAGTCCAGCGTAGAACCATGCACCACAGGCTTAATGTGCTGTAATAACTCTTTTTAGTCAAATGAACCTATTTTGAGGGGACACTTCATGTCACCCTAAGGGACCGGATTGATGTCCCCATATTTCCCATAAACCCCTCCCAAAGGAAACTTTTTGTGTTGGAGCACACAGGACCCATGAGGTCTGCTGTCTGAAAATTCAGGAAACAGCCACCAGGCAGGGATGGTTGGCAACAGTCCCTGGTGAGGTCAGTTAAGTCACGAGCACGGGGCAAGTCTGAGCAGTTTTATTAGCAGCGTAGGAACTAACTCTTTTCTAGACTGCGTCTAGCTCTGACAGGGTTATTACTCACTAAAATGCAATTTCAACCGAAGGAGACACAGTACTCCCAGCTGTACCTTTCCTGTGTGTGCTCCAGGGGGCGTGGGCATAGAGGGAGAAGGGTGGCTGGTCCCAGCCCCAGCAGCCCAGGGAAGTGTTTGAGGAGGAGAAGGAGCACTCCTGAACTTCCCAGGACGGCCTCTTTCAGGGTATTCTTGGGACAGAGGTCACCAATCTTGTACTCAGGCTCTGAAACATGGATGCAGTGCACTCTGGGTGCTGCAGCCTTGAGGGCTGCCCAGCATGAGCAGCTCTGACTCGTGGGAGCCGCTGTTCAAATGCCTTCTCCGAGGAAGGGCCCTCAGTCTAGCTGGAGCTCCTGGGGCAGCTCTCAAGGCTCACTCTCCCCTGGCTTATGTCTCAGTTGATGCCTTCTACCGAGCTGAAGGCTCCCTTTCTGCAGAGTAGGAGGCATCGTGGGTTTAGGGTCCCAGGGACCTGGGGCCACTCCTTACAAGCTACAGGGCTGTGGGCACACAGTTTAACTTGGAGGAGTCTCAACTTTCTCATACACAAAATGGGGAAAAGACCCAATTACGAGGATTTAATAAAGTGCCGGCTAGCGCTCGCAGGTCTCGCTCGGCCCCTCATCCGGCCTCCTGAGGCAGTGCTGACCGCCTTCCGTGACACAGACGGGCGCAGGCCAGGGAGCCCCCGCTGGGTCCGAGTCCCTCTCCTCTAGTCAACACCCAGCCCCTGGGGACCCCTATTTGGGCCGGACATGAAAACTGACGGCTCCGTGAGCGGCCCGTCTCTGTCGTGGGACCACAGCACCTATGGCCCGAACAGCACCAAGCAACGGTTTTCCGCTCAGGCTGCAGCTCCGCGAGCGGCTGTTCTCCACCAAGCACCGAGCAGAACCCTGGGCTGCTCGCAAGGCCCTCCGCAGAGGCTGCTCCAGAGCTGGCTTAAGAGCAGTCTGAAGGGAGGGACAGAAAATCCAGGAAAAAAGGCCTGAGGATCTGAAAGCTTCAGTGTAGCAATGGGCTTTAAAAAAAAAGTTTCAGCTTCTAAACATGAGGGCTGCTGAAAGTAAGACAACACTTTATAAAGCATGAAGGACAGACACAGAGTGCACCTAGACGCGTTCAAACACCTTACACTTGAAAAATATAATTCATGCAGAAAAGGAAACTACCACACAGAGACTGCAGCACAGTATTAATCCATCAGAGCAAAGGCGTGGACACAGCCCTGCTGGGACCCCGGCAGGGAGGATGCTCATGGGGACGCACAGCCACCCTCCCAGCCCTCAGAACACCTTCGGAGGCGCTGAGACAGAAGGAGAGCCTAGCCTGGGAGGACCACGGACAAGTCTTCCCGTTTCTGAAATCGCAGGGAACGCGTCTGTCTGACCCAGGACACCAGGACGCCCAGGGGCCAGGCAGCCCGCACGTGAAGGGGCCGTGAGGGGAGGAAATGATCCCAGGACAGAGCCGCTCAACACAGCACGCTCACCTCAAGAAGAACTCACTTCACTGCCTCCAGCAGGAACTGCTGCTTTCAAATCTGTCAGTGGATTTGTTTCTACACCTACCAGGTACCGTTCTGGCAGAGGGAAAATGGCAAAACATCTAAAATAGGGAACACAGACAGCTGTGGCACCACCCTCTTGTACTTCTCTCCAAAGCCCCAGCTCGATGGTTTACTTACCTGCCCTTGAGGGCAACAAGCAGAGGGAAGTGGGAAAACGCTTCTCTCTGGACCCTGTGGTGGAGCGTGACTCCCCCTTGTCCGTCCTGCTGGGGCCCTGTGCGTAGCGCTGGGCTCCTGAACTCCCGGCTCCTTACTTTTCTGGTTTTCTTTTGCATACAAGTTGTTTTCTTGGTATAAAACATGTTAGGATGCAGTCAGAGAGAGAGAGAGTTGAGGGCCATGAGGAGGGAGACGGTGTCAGTAGAAGTCTGATGGTCGCTCACACCTGGAGCCTTCGTGGCACAGTAGTGCACGCTTGTGATCACAAATCTGAGTCATACAAAAGGCGGTCTGACGCCTAGGAAAAGGCATAATTTTAAAAGGCCTGGAAATATTATGTTTCAAAAATAATGTTGGAAGTTCCTTGAGGGCAAAGGTCATGCTCTAGATGGCATTACATCCCTCCTTGTATTCAATGACCTTGTGATGGACACTTCACCAAGAAGGTACATGAATGTATCACAAACAAGCACATGGAAAGACACCCAACACCATTAGTTCACAGGCACCTGTGAACTAAACCAAAACCAAAACCATACACCTACGAGAGGACAGAGGCCGACCGTGCCCAGTCACGGCCAGGACAGGAAGGAATGAGGGCCCTTGTGCACGTGGGGGAGCGGAGGGGGTGCAGCCACTTGGGAAGACAATCTGGCAGCTTTTTAAAGAGTTAAACCTATACTGACTGCATGATCCAGCCAACCACTTTCAGATGCCTCTACAAACGCCTGCACCAAATGTTCACGGGAGCTTTCCTCACAACAAGCAACAACTGGAACCAGACAAATGTCCACCAACAGCCAAATGGATAACAAATTATGACATATTCATAAAACGGACTACTCTTCAGGAATAAAAGGAAATGAATTATTGATATATACAACAATATAAATGAATCTCAAAATAATTATGCTCAGTGAGAGAAGCCAGACCCCTCCCCAAATTGCACACACTATGATTCCATTTATACAAAATTAGAAAAAATGCAAACCCTGCAGGGACAGCAGATGAGTGGTTGCCTAGGGACAGTGGCGGGGGTGGGGCAGGACGACCGGCATGCAAAGGTGCCTGAAGAGGCTTCCGAGGAGGTGGAGATGCTCATCTCACATGGGAACGGTTTCACAGGTGTGTTTCATCAAGTTGTAAGATGTAAATCTGTGCAGCAGTAGTGTCCATTTTGTACTGTACAGAAACTCCAAACCACTGTGTTATGCACCACAGTGCTGTGGGTCTACTAGACTTCAAAAATGAACGAACACACAAACACACAAAAAAGCAGATCAGATCTGTGGTCACCAGAGGTAAGGGTGGGGGAGGGGGAATTGGAGGGTACAAACTTCCAGTTTCAAGATAAATAAATACTAGGGATGGAACATAAACATGATAAATAGAATTAATATTGCCGTATGTTAAACACGAAAGTTGAGAGAGTGAGTCCTAAGAGTTCTCAACACAAAAGTATTTTTCTTTTTATCTATACAAGATGATGGATGTTCACTAAATTTATTGTGGTCATCGTTTCACGATGTATGTAAGTCAAATCATTATGCTCAGGCTTCCCTGGTGGCGTAGTGGTTGAGTCCGCCTGCCGATGCAGGGGACATGCGTTTGATCCCCGGTCCAGGAAGATCCCACATGCCGCGGAGCGGCTGGGCCCGTGAGCCATGGCCGCTGAGCCTGCGCGTCTGGAGCCTGTGCTCCGCAACGGGAGAGGCCACAACAGTGAGAGGCCCGCGTACCGCAGGAAAAAAAAAAATCATTATGCTCTACAACTTAAATCTATACAGTGCTGTATGTCAATTCTACCTCAATAAAACTGGAAGAAAAAATATATGTAGTAATAACATATGTCAATTCTACCTCAATACATTTGTTTAAAAAAAAAGGGTATCCCAAAGCCACAAACACATTCAGATTTAGGTACTACACAGGCTCTCTCAGTTTTTAATCTTTTCCTCTTATTCCTGGTGTTTTGGAGTTTTTGTTTTTGCGGTACGCGGGCCTCTCACTGTTGTGGCCTCTCCCGTTGCGGAGCACAGGCTCCGGACGCGCAGGCTCAGCGGCCGTGGCTCAGGGGGCCCAGCCGCTCCGTGGCATGTGGCATCTTCCCGGACCGGGGCACGAACCCGTGTCCCCTGCATCGGCAGGCGGACTCTCAACGACTGCGCCACCAGGGAAGCCCTGTTTTGGAGTTTTATAACTGAATGCAGTGCAGGGTTAAACCATGGCAGAACCTGCCCCAGGCCAGCGACTTACGGGAGGTGCTGTCTGCTGGACACCCAGGGTGGGCTCCAGTGAACCCCAGGGCACCTCTGCTTGCACAGCAGGAATCCTTCACCTCTTCACCGACTGTCACTGCTCCACCCAGGCTGCCTCTCACCTGTGAGCCAGTGTTTTTAAAAATCATTACCAGGTTCTGCCAGGTTCATGTCACATTATTAGCGTCTCTACTTCCTTAAATAAGACAAAGCCATCTCTGTGGCAGCCTGGACTCTTGAGAAACAGCCTGATGGTATTTCTCCCCTGCATCCTCTTCAAAGCCTCACTGCCCATCAGGAGGTGGGGTCTACTTCCCTCCCCTGGAGCCAGGCAGGCCTCTGCCCCCAGGTCATGAAAGGCGAGGGGCCGTTACCTGTCCCTCTCTTGGGACATTTGCCCTTGGATCGCGGCCAGCACGCTGTGAGGAAGCCCTGGCCACAGGGAGAGGCTGCATGGAGGTTTCCGGTCACAGCCCCAGTGAAAGTCTCAACCACCAGAGGCGTGAGGGCGGGAGCCTGCGATGGAGCAGAGGTGAACTGCGCCTACTGTGCCCTATCCACCGTACCTGTATGAGCCAAGTCAACGCCGTGCTTACTGTAAGTCACCCACTCTTGGCGTGGTGCCTGTTACAAGGCAGGAGATTACAGACCAGCCTACTTTCTCCTGGGTCTGAAGAGCCCAACTGGAAAGGAAACCAGGTTCTCTTTCCTCTGCCCTACAGAATCTAATGGTTAATTACCCTTTCCATAGTTATATGTGTACCATGAGGCAGCAATGGAGCATCTTCTCAAATAATCTGCTTCTACAAATGAAGAGGTACCCTAAATTTCCCGAATGACCTCAGGCTAAACTCATTTGTGAAAACCCAGAGCATCACATAGGTAATGAAATTAACCCGTCAAATCTCAACTCCTCTGTGGACTTCACATCGTTATGCTGGCACCCCATCCAAAGTCAATGAAGCACAAGAAGAAAAAAAAGGCTTCTCACGATGTAAGCGAGTAAGGACTATGCATGCTACCAGAGATGATACATAAAGATTACGTGACCCAGACAATTTAGTGATTCTGCTTTTAGCAAAATAATTAAGCAGCTCTTGAAAATGTTACTTTCCTGATTTATCTTCTATTTCTTAGCATTACTCATAAAATAAAAAGACCTACTTACTGGAAACTTACTGGAGTCTGGGGCACTGCTGGGGAAGCAGGACAGCTTGGTAGGAAGAGTCTGGGGCTGGGTGTCAGGAGACCCTGCAGCGAGAGCTCAGGCTGCAAGCACCCCGCTGGCTTGCAGCTTCCTCCCTATGGAATGGAAGCCCCATCTTCACGATTTCTAAGGGTCGTCTCATGTCTGACTTTCTCCAACTTCTGAGGATGGAATTTTGGATGCTGATTCCGATGAAGCACTTCAAACTTTATCTAAGCAAATGCACTCCTGAGACAAGTATCTTAAGGCTAACTAAGAGCGCTGGTGACCAAACCGTCGACCACACACAGCAGGCTTCTCTGTGTCCTCATGGGAGTTACACGGGAAGAAGGAAGGGCAGAGGAGCAGGACCCCGAGTCACGGAGTCTGTGACTCCGCGGAAACTGTGGAAACTCCGTGGACCCCTCCCACCTCTGCACTTGCACAAGCCCATCCTGTTGGTGAGGTCACAGCAGGCATATCTGAGAGTCTGCTGCTTCTGTGTACTGACCATGGCTCCGCCCGGCAGCTGGAAGGTCAGCTCTACTGAACATCTTCCTGAATGTATGGACCCCGAATGTGGCTCTGAAAGACGCTCCCAATCAGAAAGACGAGAATCAGTGTTTAAGAACCAGCGCCGTGTGCGATTTGCACACCCTCTCACCTGCGTAGGAAAACCTAACTGGTGTCACAGGGGGAAACCTGACTGAGTAGTGTTACCTACCTCACACTAAAACAATGATCAAACTAATTTATCTCAATGTTACTAAGCAATTAATTTAAAAATTATAGCCCTGACATTTCTGGAAATAGAGGTTAACAGTTGCTGTCAAATCATGTTTAAACAGAACACAAGAAGTACATCGTGATTCTGGGAAAACTTTGTTTCCCAGCTGCTATGTTTGGCACTAAGAGGAATCCCTAAAAACAGGAAGCAGTCCTCTCACTCCACTGTGACTGCCGTGCGGAGCACAGCCCAAGCCGCGCGCGCTCTGCTCCCAGGGGCGCCTGGTGGGCAAGGGACCTTGCTCAGCTGCTGCAAGCTTTCTGGATGGAGACGGCGTGTCATCAGGTCAGAGGACAATTAGACTAGCAGCTTTAATCGCTTCACTGGAAAGAACCTGTGAGTGTATGCAAGTCCACATAAAGAACGGGTGGGACCACAAATCTGGCCATTCTTTTTCCCTTTGTTCAAGTATTTTAAACCCCTGGAACGCAGTGATATTTACAAACAATAAGATCTTTCTGTATGGGAATTTAGTTTCCATGCAAAGTGACAATGTAAAACAAAAAAATTTAGACTTCCAACCTAGATCTGATTCAGATCAAAACCCTTATCTGCTGCCTGCACCTTTTTTATTTTTAACTCTGGGAAGCCGTCCCTGTGGCCTGAGACTCCAGATACAGCAGAGGAAATCAAACCAACTCTAAGCTTTGCTCTGAGCTTCAGGGATCCTGAACGCGTTTGTTCAACTGTACCCTATCCACTGGCAGAGCCCCTAGCTTTCCTAACCTTCCCGTTCTGCCCTCCCCCACCTGAGCACTAACTCCAATCACAAAGAGAGGATGCTAGGAAGGTGGAAGGGGAGAGAGAGAAGGGAGGATGGGGAAAGTGGCACTTGTAGCGTCTTCCTGAGAGAGACTGAAGACATCCTTAAAAAGGGAGGGGAGTATCCACAGCAGTAACGTTCCATCCGCACCCTCAGACAGACCAGGGGAGGAGGGGTTGTATGTAGAGGAGCTGCTCTCTTCCCCGGCCCCTCCCAGCATGCAGTGACCAAGAAGCATCAAAAGGAACCTGGGTCTCTGGGGCCAATCTCTCCCGGGGGGTGAAAGCTGCCTTTACAGCTTCCAAGCAGTGGCCTGGGGAGGGTGCAGCACCAGCGCCCGGCCTTATAGGCAGACACCAGCACGCTCCCCGTGGACACGGCACATGGCCCAAGGAGGGAACTTCCTTTCTCCTACTTTCTACAGACCGTCTACTATTTCAAAGGAGCTGGGAAGGACCAAGCTATTTTTATCTGGCCATTCATTCTCACTCTACTCTCTTCAACCCACAGGGACACACAATTCTGGGAGAATTTGTTGCTGCTTACTGAAAAAGGGTCAGGAAATAAAGAAGAATCCCAAAAGGAAGCACGCTAGGAGACTTCCAGCTGTGGTGGAGCAGAGGCCGACAAATCCTCTCCTAAAAAAAACATGAAACTGGACAAACTGGTCAAAAATAATCATTTCAGGACTCTGGAAATCAATCAAAGGAAATAAATTAAGAAGCATTATTCATGAAAAGGGACTAAAACTTCCGGTAAGAACAGAAAGTCTGTGGCTCTCTCACCAGAAGCTGCCCTCATTACTGTTCTTCTTTTAGGTTTTTTAAAAAATAGCATTGTATAAAGGAATAATTATAACACTGTACTATTGGGTTTATAACACAAATCTAACATATATTGACAATCACAGCACAAAGGAAGAGCGAGGAAATGGGGCTACACTGGAGCTATATTTTACCAAATTAAGTCAGAAAAACCTTAAGTAAACTCTGGTAAGATGTACATTGTAATCCCTAGAGTAACCGTTAGGAAAATAACTTAAAAAATAGCAATATGGTAATACTCAGCTATATGCTACCTATCAGAAACACACTAGAAAAATATACACCATGCTAAACTGTAATCAAAATAATAATATTTTGTAAACAAAATAAAGCCAGAGTGGGTGTATCAAACAAAGGAGACTTCAGAGCAAAGAATATTATCGGGGATAAAGAAGGTCATTTCATAATGACAGAGGTCAATTTCTCATCCTTAACATTTATGTACCTAATAACAGTTTCAAAATACACAAAGCAGAAACTATTAGCACTGCAAGGAGACAGAAAATCCACAACTTCAAGTCAAGACATTCCAATACCCCTCACTCAACAGCTGACAGAGCAAGGACACAAAGTAGCTGAAGATACAGAACATGTTGACAACACTCTCAACCAACAGGCTCTAACTGAACATTTTTTCCAATAACAGCAGAAGAGTATTTTTAAAAACTATATACCATGTTCTGGGCCACAAAATGAGTCTCGAAAAATTTAAAAGAGATTCAAGTTACAGAGAGTACGTTCTCTGACCACAATGGATTGAAGTCAGAAATCAATAATAGAAAGATCTCTGGAAAATCCTTAAGTGTTTGGAAACTAAATAACATACTCCTATATAACCCATGGGTCAAAGAAGAAATCAAAAGGGAAATTAAATTACTAAGTATTTTGAACTGAATGAAAAAGAATATACCATATATCAAAGTTTGTGGGATACCACTAAAGTAGTAAGTACTTTGGTGGAAATTTCTAGCAATAAGCATCTATAGCAGAAAAAACCTTCAAAGCAAGACAACTTCTACCTTAACTAAAGAAGAGCAAATAAAACCCAAGGTAAGCAGAAGAAAGAAAATAAAAAGACCAGAGTACAGATCAATGAAACAGAAAAACAAAAACAATACAGAAAATAAATAAAATTAGGGACTTCTCTGGTGGTGCAGTGGTTAAGAATCTGCCTGCCAGAGCGAGGGACATGGGTTCAAGCCCTAGTCTGGAAAGATCCGACATGCTGCGGAGCAACTAAGCCTGTGCACCACAGCTACTGAGCCTGTGCTCTAGAGTCTGCGAGCCACAACTACTGAGCCCATGTGCCACAACTACTGAGACTGCGTGCCTAGAGCACGTGCTCTGCAACAAGAGAAGCCGCCACAATGAGAAGCCTGCACACCGCAACAAAGAGTAGCCCCTGCTCGCCACAACTAGAGAAAGCCTGTGTGCAGCAATGAAGACCCAATGCAGCCAAAAATAAATACCTAAATAAAATAAAAAACTGGTTCATTGAGAAGGTAAATTTTTGTCCTTTTTTTTTTTTTTTTTTGCGGTACGCGGGCCTCTTACTGCTGTGGCCCCTCCCACTGCGGAGCACAGGGCCCGGACGCGCAGGCCCAGCGGCCACGGCTCACGGGCCCAGCCGCCCCATGGCATGCGGGATCCTCCCGGACCGGGGCATGAACCCATGTCCCCTGCATTGGCAGGCGGACTCCCATCCACTGCGCCACCAGGGAAGCCCAAGGAGGTAAATTTGATAAACCTGTAGCTAAATTAATCAGGAAACAAGAGAGAATATACAAACTGCAATATCAGAGGTCAGAGCAGAGACAACACTTCAGATTCTACAAATATCTAAAAGATAATAAGCGAAAATTATGATCAACTTTATGGCAATAAATTCAACAACTCAGATGAAATGGACAGAGTCCTTGAAAGACTCAAACACCCAAAGCTCACTCAAGAAGAAACAGATAACCTGAGTAACCCTAGAGTTACTAAAGAAATTGGATTTGTCATTAAAAACTTTCCCACGAAGAAAACCCCAGACCCAGGTGGCTTCACTGGGGAATTCTACCAAATATTTCAGTAGGAAATAATACCAATTGTACATAAACTTTTCCAGAAAAATAAAGAAGAGAGACTTCTTACCAACTCATTCCGTGAGGTCAACATTACCCTGATACCAAATCCTGCTAAAGACATAAAGAAAACTGCAGACCAATATCCTCATAAACATAGATGCAAAAATTCTAAACAAATTTTTAACAAATTAACAAGACAGAAAAAGGATAATACATCATAACCAAGTGGAGTCTATCCCAGGAATACAGGGTTGGTTTACTACTTTTTAAAAAATAAATCACCTTAAACAACTGGAAGATCAAAGAAGTCACAAGGAAAATCAGAAAATAATTAAAGACAATTGAGGGACTTCCCTGGTGGTGCAGTGGATAAGACTCCACGCTCCCAATGCAGGGGGCCTGGGTTCGATCCCTGGTCAGGGAACTAGACCCCACATGCATGCACAACTAAGAGATCGCATGCCACAACTAAGGAGACTGTGAGCTGCAACTAAGGAGCCTGCCCGCCACAACTAAGACCCAGTGCAACTAAATAAATAAATTAATTAAAATACTCAGTTTAAAAAAAAAAAGGAAACTCTGGCCCCCAGATTAGATTAAAAAAAAAAAGACGAAAATTAAAACACAACATACTAAAACTAAAACTTATGGGACACAGCAAAAGCAGTGTTGGGGGGAAATTTATAGCTATAAACTCTTAAATGTTCAGAAATAAGAAAGAACTCATATCAACAAACTAACTACCTTTACATCTTAAGGAACTAGAAAAAGAACAAATTAAACCCAAAAGCTAACAGAAGGAAGGAAATAATAAAGATTAGAACAGAGATAAACAAAATAAAGAGTAGAAAACAGAAAAATCAGTAAATCCAAAAGTTGGTTCTTTGAAAAGATGAACAAAATTGATAAACTTTTAGCTAGAAAGACTAAGAAAAGGAGAGAAAACTCAAATTACTAACATGAGAAAGTAGGCGCATTACTACTGATTCTACAAAAGTAAAAAGGATTATAAGAGAGTACTATGAATAACTGTTCACCAGTAAATTGGATAACCCAGATGAAATAGACAAACTCCTAGAAACACAAAACCTATTAAGACTGAATTATGAAGGAATAGGAAATATGAACAGACCTTTAACTAGTAAGAAGACTGAATCAGTAATCAAAAACCCCCCAACAAAAAAAGCCCTGGAATGGATGGCTTCACGGGTGAATTCTACCAAACATTTAAAGAAGAAATAACACCAATCCTCCTCAAAACTTTTCCAAAAATTGAAGAGGAGGAAACACTTCCTAACTCATTCTATGGGGCCAACACTACTCTGATACCAAAGCCAGACAGAGACACTGTAAGAAAACAAAACTACAGAGAAATATCCCTTATGAACAATGATGTAAAAATCCTCAACAAAATACTAGCAAACCAAATTCAGTAGCATATAAAAGGATCATACGCCATGACCATGTGGGATTTATTTTTGGAATTCAAGGATAGTTCAACACATGAAAATCAATGAATGAAATATACCACATGGACAGAATGAAGGAAAAAAAACACATGATCATCTCAATTGATGCAGAAATGGCATTTGACAAAATCTGGCATCTAATCCTGACTAAAAAACAAAAACAAACAAAAAAACCTCTCAGCAACCGAGGAATAGAAGGGAGCTTTCTCAACCTGATTAAGGCCATCAACAAAACCTGGAGCTAATGGTACACTTAATGGTAAAAGCCTGAATGCCTTCCCCCTAAGATAGGTATCAACAAACTATGACCCTCTTGCCTATTTTGACTAAAATATAGGCACGCCTATTTATTTATGTGTTGACTTATGGCTAATTTCAAGGTACAATGGCAGAGTTGAATAGTTGCAACAGAGACCTATGACCCACAGAGTCTAAAATATTTACCACTAGGCCTTTAAGTAAAACTCTACTGACCCCTGCCCTAAGACCAGTAACAAGACAGGGATATCTGCTTCTATTCAATATTGTACTGTAGTTTCTAGCCAGTACAATAAGGAAAGAAAAAGGAATAAAAGGCATCTAGATTATAAAGGAAGAATTAAAACTGTCTTTAGTCGCAGATGGCAAAATTGTCTATGTAGAAAATATGATGGAATTCATATTTTTTCCATTTTTCATAAGTACTAGTTACCTAGTGCTTATAACCCAGAAAGCCTCCTGTGACCTCCTAAAGGTTAACCATTATTGTGACACATATTAGACTAATCTTGCCAACTTCTGGGGTTTCAAGCAACCCAAGATTGTTAACAACCTCATACATATCTTTTGATGAATGCACGTACACACTTTGGTTGTGATATACCTGAGAGTGAAACTGCTTGCTCATATGATATATGAATATTCAACTTCAGCAGATACTTCCAAATAGTTCTCCAAAATGGCTGGAACATTTTCCAACCCCATCAGCAATGTCTAAGTGTTTTTATTCTGCTTCTTTCCCAACACTAGGCATTATCAGCTTTTTGAATTAGGCATTCTGTGTCTAATCTGCTGTAGCATCACCTCATTGTGGTTTTAATTTGTATTTCCCTGATGATTAATGACGCTGGGCATTTTTTCAGCTGTTTATTACCAGCCATTGGATATCCTTTTTTATGAAGTGCTTGTGAAGTCTTCCTATTGGGTAGTACAAGCCCTCCAGCTTTGTTTTCCAAGACTGCCCGGGCTATCTATCCAAGTGGGTTTCCATATAAATGTTAATCAGCTGGTCAATTTCCATTAAAAAAATAAAGAAAACCCTGCTGATATTCTGATTGGAATTACATTTACGTTACAGATTATCTGCTCTTCCAATCAATGAACTTATTAGCACATCATGCCATTTACTTAGGTCTTCTTTAACTTCTTACAATGATATTTTATATTCTTCTGTTCTATACATCTTGCATTAGATTCATTCCTATGTACTTGAATTTTAAAATGCTAATAAAAATGAAATCTTTAAAAAATTTTTGTTTCTTATGTTTTTATCTGCATCTTTGTTAGATTTTCTATATCATAATTGTGTCTGTAAATAAACAGTTTTATATCTTTCTTTCCAATCACTATACTTTTTCTTTTTCTGCCTTACTGCCCTAGCTAGGACTTTCAATACAACATTGAAGAGAAGTGAGAGCAGTCTTCTTGCTTTCCTCATCTCTGGCAGAAAGCTCTTGATGTCACAATTAAGATTCATGTCTTGTCTACTATTTTTTTCTAGATACCTTTTATCAGACTAAGGAAAGCAGCTTCTATTCCTAATTTGTTAGAAATTTGTTCCTTTAAAAAAAAATTAAACAGTGAAACAGCTGAATTTTATCAAATGCTTTTTCTGCATCTACTGATCATATCTATCCTTTCATTTTGAGAACTTACTCTGAAGGATTTTAATTCTTTGAAATATTTTGAGACTTGCTACATAAGGCTCAGGATATGGCCCATTTTGATCAACATTCTGTGGCCAACTGGAAGGAATGGGCAATCTGCAGTTGTCTGGTGTAGCATTTTATAGCTGTCAGTCAGGACAAATTGGTTAACTGTGTTACTCCAATCTTCCATAGCTTTACTAAATTTCTGTTTGCTTCTTCTACTAGTTACTGAGAGAGGTGTGTTAAAACCTCCAAATATGACTGAGAGACTGTCTTTTTCTCCTTTCAGTTCTGTCAGTTTTGCTTTATGTTCTTTGGGGCTATGTTATCAGGTGCATATGAGTTTAGGATATAAGTGCCCGTGAAATCTTCTTACTGGGCAATGTAAGTCTTCCCACTCTGTTTCCCAAGACTGCCTTGACTACTGCAGTTGTTGCTATTTTTGTTTTGATCCTTTTATCATAATGAAGTGCCATCTTTACCTTTAGTAATACTTCCTTTTTTTTTTTTTTTTTTTTTTTTTTTAGTAATACTTCCTTTTTAAAAAAAAATTAATTAGGGCTTCCCTGGTGGCACAGTGGTTGACAGTCCGCCTGCCAATGCAGGGGACGTGGGTTTGTGCCCTGGTCTGGGAAGATCCCACGTGCTGCAGAGCGGCTGGGCCCGTGAGCCATGGCCGCTAAGCCTGTGTGTCCGGAGCCTGTGCTCCGCAGTGGGAGAGGCCGCAATGGTGAGAGGCCCGCGTGCCACCAAAAAAAAAAAAAAAAAGATTTAAAAACAAATTTAATTAATTTATTTACTTTTGGCTGCGTTGGGTCTTTGTTGCTGCACACGGGCTTTCTCTAGTTGCAGCGAGCGGGAGCTACTCTCTTCGTTGCGGTGCATGGCTTCTCATTGCGGTGGCTTCTCTTGTTGCGGAGCATGGGCTCTAGGTGCACAGGCTTCAGTAGTTGTAGCATGCGGGCTCAGTAGTTGTGGCTGGCAGGCTCTGGAGTGCAGGCTCAGTAGTTGTGGTGCACAGGCTTAGTTGTTCCGTGGCATGTGGGACCTTCCCGGACCAGGGCTCAAACCCATGTCTGCTGCATTGGCAGGCGGATTCTTAACCACTGCACCACCTGGGAAATCCCTAGTAATATTTCTTTCTGTGACAAGTACTTTGTCTGATGTTAGTATAGATCTCCCAACTTTTGATTAGTGCTTGCATAGTATCTTTCCCATTCTTTTATCTTCTTCAGTCTTTCCAGTTAAAGGATGATTCTTATATGCAAAACAGCATTGGGTTTGTTTTTTATAGTCTGAAAATCTTGGTCTTTTAACTGTAATACTCAGTCCATGTATGTATAATGCAATTGTAATATACTTGGGTTTAAATTTACTTCTGTACCCTTATGCTTTGTTCCTTTTCTCTCCTTTCCTGCCTTCTTTTGGATTAATTATTTATTATTACTCCATTTCCCCCTCTATTAGCCTCTTAATTTTCCATTTTTTATTATTGTTTTAGATGTTACCAATATATAATTTCTAGCAGTCACATTGAAACAGTAAAAAGACATAATATTAATATATTTTAATCAATCTAATATATTAAAATATGATCATTTCAATATGTATCAATATTTTTAAATGGGTTGTTTTACATCCTTTTTTCCCCATACTAAGCCTTCAAAATCTGATGTGTGTTTTATAATCACAGCACATCTCAATTTGGACTGGCCACATTTGAAGTGCTCGACAATCACATGCAGCCAATGGCCACTGTATCAGACAGTGCAGCCCTAGAGACTTATGGTATATGACCCTTAACTCACTAATATCTACCATAAATTCAGAATTTTATAACTTTCTGGACAATACAAGGACTTTACAACATGTTAATGACATTTACTTTTCTACCAACCTCTTGAGCCATTTTTGTTTTATATTTTAAACCTAAATACATCGTTAAACAAGACATTTTTATTATACTGCAGAGTCAATATTCATTTATATTTACCCATATACTTATTTCTCCCATTGCTCTTTATTCCTTCCTATAATTTTGTTTCCCTATGGGATTATTTTCTTTTTGCTGAAAGAATTTCCTTTTTTCTTTCAGAGTGGGACTGTTGGTGATAAATTATGTTTTTGTCCATCTATGGAGAAGTTGCCAGTCTTATCAGTCTCTTCTGAAGCTAATACATTTTCTATTTTATGATTTTCCTCATTGACTTTCATTTTTGGCAGTTTTAGTAGGACACTCCTGTCCTTCCCTCTCCTCCTAGGACTCCAACTACACACGTGTTAAATCTTCTACTGTGTCCCACATCTATGACACCTTCTTACGTATTTTTCAACCTTTCATCTCTCAGTTTCACTGTGGATATTTTTAACTGATCAACCCTACAATTCACAAATTTGTATTGTATCTAGTGTGCTGTTAAATGCATGTATTGGAATTCCTAATTTCAGCTATTGTATTTTTTTAATTCTAAAATTTCCATCTGATTCTATTTTATAGATTCCATTTCTCTGGTAAAATTTTCTTTTTCTTCATCTATTTTCTTGAACACACATTAATCAGTTATTTTAAAGGCCTAATCTAAGTATCTGGATCACCTGAAGCTTTTCCCTATATTACTTATTATTTCCCTTGATTTTCAGTCATTTGATCACGTTTACTGGCACGACGTATTTCTGATGGACTGCGAGACACTGGGTATCAGAATATAAGGGGCTGGATGGTGCCATCGCCCTGCAGAAAGGTTTTAAGTTTCTTCCGGCAGCTGAAGACCTCGATGTAGCAGGTGAAGTTCTGATGCTGAATTTCAAGCTGGCCTTTTCAGTCAACCTTTATCTGTAAGGCACTGTTCTTTTGAGGGCTCTACTGAACTCCCAGGATGTTTGCCAGGGTCACTCCTCCTTGGCTGGTCTTGAACTCTTGGTTTTTATCTTCCTGGTACCAGGAGAACAAAAGCTGTGCTGAATTATCTATCCTCTCAGCAGCAGATTTCTGCTGAAGTTCTCCAGGTCCACCTCCACGCATCTTATCATGCGACAAATACCTTGAGGACAAGAGCTAAGTCAAATGTTGAGTTCACTACTCTGAGACTGTCTTCTCCCTGGGCTTTAGGACCCTCAAATCTCTGTTGCCTTAGTAGCTCCAAATTCAGATTTTAGTTTCCCTCCTCAGTGACTCTGAAACAAGCTCTGGACCACTGCTTTCCATTTGGTCTCTGACCCATGCCAGGAGCTGGCAAATGCTCCAAGGGTTGAAAAAGGCAGTGCAAACAGAAGCTCAACTCAGTGTGATGTCTTTCTCCCTGCAATCTTGGCTCCTGCCAAATTTGTCCCAGCTGCCTTCATTAGTCCCCAGTGCCTTCACAGACATATATATATATATATATTTGCATTTTAAACAAAATAGTTCTCAGCAGAGTTTGATCTGATAACCTATCATAACCATACACAGAAGTCCATATTGAGTTTTAATTACTAATGCATATTTCACTGACTAGTCCACAAGCTTCCAGAAACAGGAACTACCTTCCTATTTCCTGATTTCTGCTTCAATGCCCAGCACACTACCTGGCACAGAGCTTAGTATGTATTTGATAAGTTAATTTCTATATTAGGAAATATTGCTAGAAAGCAAGTAAAGCATAGCACATAAAAACATCACTTTTAAACCATTCAAGTCCATCAATTCTTCTGATTCCATTAACGTCCACTAAGAAATGTACAATCTTTCCTTCTTTGGCCCAAGCACTAATGAGCAAATCCCTCAATAAAACTGTGCATTCTTAATGTTTATTTGAGATTACATTACCTCAGGCAGTACTAAAAGCTTTTGCCCATTTATTAAAACTATTTTGTACTAGATTAAGTGATTTCATTATCCTTTGGATTAACTAATCCATCTCTAGGCCTGGTATTTTATCAGAAAACAATGAGATTTCAAAGTAAAGCTCTCTTAAATTAACCTTTAGAGGCTCCTTGATTGTATTCAATTAGGTTTTCCCAGAACAAGAAAACAACAGTACAACAGAAGCTGTTAAATATAAAATCTAGAACCAAAGAAAAGTATACTGAAAGTACGAGCTATTTTCCTTATTACCTGGTTAGTCTCATACCATTACATTGTTAATCCCTAAAGCAACAGTCAAAGAACTGGAGTAGTAGCTGCCTCTGGGAACCAGAATTTACAGAGGTGACGGTATAGGGCAGCGGAGCATCACTTCTCTCCATAAGCACTAAAGAACTATTAGAGGTACCTATATATTTAAATTAATTTAAAAACACAATTGTAGGGCTTCCCTGGTGGCTCAGTGGTTAAGAATCCGCCTGCCAATGCAGGGGACATGGATTCGAGCCCTGGTCTGGGAAGATCCCACACGCTGCGGAGCAACTAAGCCCACACGCCACAACTACTGAGCCTGTGCTCTAGAGCCCGTGAGCCACAACTACTGAGCCCGCGTGCCACAACTACTGAAGCCCGTGCACTTAGAGCCCGTGCTCTGCAACAAGAGAAGCCACAACAATGAGAAGCCCACACACCGCAACGAAGAGTAGGCCCCACTCGCCACAACTAGAGAATGCCCGCGTGCAGCAACGAAGACCCAATGCAGCCAAAAATAGACAAATTAAAAAAAAATTTAAAAATAAAAAACCCCACAATTGTATACAAGCTGAGGCACTGATTAAAAAAGAAGAAAGACTCAATCCTTAAAGCAATAGTTCTGAAGGCTGTCTGTGATGCCACAGACTCATGGCTCAGCCTTGAGGGAGTCATTGATCCTGGTAGGGGTTCAGGCCCACATCTGTAAACCTGACAGTTAACTTAGATCGTCAAGTCCCCTTCAAAGGTAATATTCTAGTATTCTAAAACTTCACTGAATAATTGGTGGCAGGGCGCAATTTAAAAGAGAAAAATGTATTTGTCAGATAAAAGGCCAACTCACAAGGGCTTGTTTTGTAATGGATGGTTAATGAAATTACAGTGATTAGTACAATTATTTTAGGATGACTCTTAAGAGAGTTAGCAGAAGATGATATGAGTATTAGGGAATCTATCTCTGTTGATTAGACAGTTCCTACGACATAAAGCACGTGCAGTCCCAGCACTAACGATGCATTTGGGGCCTGAGAGTGCAGAATGTGCTAAGTGTCACGTAACAGCTCCTGCTCTAGTGAGCCAGTCCAGTGTCACAGCCTGCCCTCTCCTGCTGATTGTGGGAAGTCAGAGACCAAAGACTGGTCCCACACTGCTGGCTTCAAGGAGGGGGTGCGTTCATCCATACGTACAGCTAGATAAGGAAAGGGCTCTGGCACTTCTTACGTGGCTCTTGACAAATTAAGAGCTCTATCAGATATATCTTTCAGCTTAAAAAGATTATGCATATAAAATTATGTCCAATTTTAACTCACAGATCTTGAAATAAAAGAACCAGCATTCTATCTACTTTTAAACAGCAAAACAGATACCAGTCTCACAGGAAACAAAAGCCAGACAAACAAAAAAGTCATACATAGACATCATTACAAAAGTGTCCACAGGAAGTAAGGAAGGGGGGAAACAGGTTTGTAGCACAGACTGCCCAATGTATAAAAAGGTTTTTCTTATGTATGGCTAACCTTTCTGTTTTGCATTATATTTCCTCTTGCATTTTAAGAACTCAGTAAACAAAAAAAATTAAAATTATTAATTGAGGATCTTAAGGAATTGATTTGTGTGTTTTTTAACTTAATACAATGTACCTTAAAATCACAGAATCAGAGAATTTAAGTGGAGAGAACCAAGAGACATTAGTTAAATCATTGATTTAATGCTTGAATTACCTCAATCAACTTGGTTACTTAATTTTTAATCAACTTGCTACATGGCAAAATTCCATAATCAAGGGGGAGGTACTTTCTAATTATCTGAAATTACTCAATTTAAGGGTAATGGTCTAGGAAAATTTAAAGCTTATGTTACAAGATGACATGCAATAACATAGAAAAATAATGCTTTTAAAATCTATTAAACGCATAGCATATGCTAGAAATGTGCACAACTGTCTCACTTAAGCTTCCATTTTACAGAGGAGGAAACTGAGGCCCAGAGAGGCTAAGTAATTTGCAAAAGGTCACACAGTAAGAGGCAGAACTGACACTCAAACCTTACCTGACACTCAAGTCCAAGGTCTTAATCACGACTCTATGTGTGATTCTCACAGCATGGTCTATGGATCAAGTGCAATGCCTGTAAAAATGCAGATTCCAGAGTCTCCCAACGCACCTCTCAAATTATAAATCTTGAGGGTTGGTTCTCAGGAATCTGCACTTTTCCCACAATCTTCACAGGTTTTTGCATACAAGCCTGTGAACCACTGTTCTAAAAATGAACCTCCAAGGTAACCCATGACATTCAACATATAGGTTCAGATAGTCATTCAGCTCTGCCATGTACAGGGCCTTCTGCTGGACGCTGGGCGGCAAAGACAGGCCCTTCTAAGGAGCTCACAGTCTAGAAAGGAAGACACACACACAAACTGACAACTTCAGTATCCTTGGGATATACCATGTGGGGTTCTGTATCACAGGGAAAATGAATTACAGACACAAAGACACCCCCCCCCACCAAAAAAAAACATGCCCTGATATACAGAAAGCACTCTGCCCTGGACTGGGTTCAAGTCAAGGAAGAACTAGGCCCCCGGGGCTCTGGGAGGAGGGGGTGCACATTAGGGATGAACCCTTGCGGGGGTGGAGCAGGGCAAAGGCAACATTGCACAGATGCTGACTTCGAAGTTGAAGGAGCAGACACTCCCCAGATGGAGTGGGTGAAGTGACAGGATGGGGGGGCACCAGTGGCCAAGGTGTGATTGTGGAGAAGCCGATAAGACTACACAGGGACCAGATCAACTGTAAGGGGTCTTGTTCTCCACACCAAGGATTTGAGGCTTTAACCAAACGGCAAAGGAGAAGCATCTTAAAGAGAAATAACCAGATCACAATTTCAAACCACTTTGGCAGCCAAGTAAAAGACAGCCAGGAGGGTGAGAAAATTACTTATGTCCATGCAAAGCCTTCATACGCAGTGTGCACAACAGCATCGTATGTACCGGCCACGACGACCAGACGGCGTCAGCAGATGATGGGATGACAACAGGTGGTCCACAAGGTGGAATACTGTTCAGTCGTAAAAGGAGTGACACGTGGAGAACATGCTACAACATGGGTGAACCGTGAAAACATTATGCTCAATGAAAGAGGCAGCCACAGAGGACCACACGCTGTGTAATTCCAGTGCCATGAAATGCCCAGAACAGGCACGTCTATGGAGACAGGAAGTAGATCCGTGGCTGCCTACAGCAAATGGGGAGGGACTGCTAACAGGTACAAGGTTTCTTTTCAGATTGATGAAAATTCTCTAAAACTAATTGTGGTGATGGCTGCACAACTCTGTGAAGACACTAAAATGTACATTTTTAAATGGGTGAACTGTACCTTATGTGAAGTATAGCCCAATAAAAAATGATGTTAAAGAAAAAAATGTAAAGGGTTGGGCAATACTGATTTATGCTCAAGATTTCAGTCCTTGATCAAATTAGGAGCCACGGCATTGATGTTCTTGCCACTTGGTGAAGCTGAGAGCATCAGTTTTACCCCCACTTTCAGGTATGGAGGACTGAAGTCTTTTAGGATGGAGTTTTATGTCTGGCATCTTTCACTTAGCATAATATTTTTAAGATTCATCCACGTTGTAGCATGTATCAAAACTTCTAATCCATGAACAAAGGATCTTTCCATTTACTTAGATTTTAATTTCTTTCATAATGTTTGTAGTTTCCAGTGTACAAGCCTTGTACCCCCTTGGTTAAATTTATTTCTAAGTCTTTTATTCTTTTTTTTAATTTTTATTTTATATTGGAGTATAGTTGATTAACAATGTTGTGTTAGTTCCAGTGTAAAGTGATTCAGTTATACATATACATGTACCTATTCTTTTTCAAATTGTTTTCCCATTTAGGTTATTACAGAATATTGAGCAGGGTTCCCTGTGCTATACAGTAGGTCCTTGCTGGTTATCTATTTTAAATATAGCAGTGTTTACATGTCAATCCCAAACTCCCAGTCTCTCTCTCCCTCCCACCCTTCCCCCCTGGTAACGTAGGTTTGTTTTCTAAGTCTGTGAGCCTGTTTGTGTTTTGTTAACGTAGGTTTGTTTTCTAAGTCTGTGAGTCTGTTTCTGTTTTGTAGTAAGTTCATTTGTATCATTTTTTAAGATTCCACATATAAGCGACACCATATATTTGTCTTTCTCTGACTTACTTCACTAAGTATGATAACCTCCAGGTCCATCCATGTTACTGCAAACAGCATTATTTCACTCTTTTTAATGGCTGAGTAACATGCAATTGTACATACGTACCACATCTTCTTTACCCACTCATTTGTTGATGGACACCTAGGTTGCCTCCATGTCTCAGCAACTGTAAACAGCGCTGCAATGAACACTGGGGTGCATGTATCCTTTCGAACCATGCTTTTTTCCGGATATGTTATTATTTTTGGCCGCACCTCGCAGAACACAGGATCTTAGTTCCCCCACCAGGGACCAGGGATCAAACCCATGCCCCCTGCAGTGGAAGTGAGGAGTCTTAACCACTGGACCACCAGGGAATTCCCCCGGATATATTATTCTTTATGATGCTATTATAAATGGAAATGTTGTCTTAATTTCATTTTCAGAGTTTCATTGCTGGTATAGAGAAATTCAACTGATTTTTATATTGACCTTGTATCCTGTAACTCCGCTGGTTTGTTTAGCAGCTCCAAAGGTTTTTATGTGAATTCTTGAAGGTTTTCTAGATACCAATCATGTCACCTGCAAACAGACAGTTTTACTTCTTCCTTTTCAATGCCTTTTTTTCTTTCTCTTGCCCAGCTGCCCTAGCGAGAACTTCCAATAAAATGTCAATAGAAATGGTGAGAGTGGGCATCCTTTCCTGTTCCTGATCTTGCGGGGCAAGCACCTAGTCTTTTACCATTAAGTACGATGGTAGCTGTGGGTTTTCACAGATATCCTTTATCAGGTTGAGAAAGTTCCCTTCTATTCCTAGTTTGTTGAGTGTTTTTTTTTTTTATCATGGATGGGTTTTGAATTTTGTCAAATACTTTTTCTGCATCCACTGAGATGATTTTGTGGTTTTTCCCCTTTATTCCACAACATGGTGTATTACTTTAATTTTCATATGTTGAACCAACTTTGCATTCCTGGGATAAATCCAACTTGGTCATGGTGCACAATTCCTTTTATTTGCTGCTGGATTCTGTTTGCCCGTATATTTTATTGAGGATTTTTGCATAAGAAATATTGGTCTGTAGTTTTCTTGTGATGTCTTTTTCTGGCTTTGTTATCAGGGTAATACTGGACTCACAGAATGAATTAGGAAATGTTCTCTATTCTATTTTTGGAAGAGTTTGAGAAAGACT
Organism: Globicephala melas; assembly: GCF_963455315.2. Lineage (NCBI taxonomy): Eukaryota > Metazoa > Chordata > Mammalia > Artiodactyla > Delphinidae > Globicephala > Globicephala melas. The sequence goes on from NC_083326.1 coordinate 64,743,461, forward strand.
GCTGTTAATTCTTCTTTTAAACGTTTGGTAGAATTTACCAGTGAAGCCATCAGGCCCTGGGCTTTTCTTTGTTGAAAGTTTTTTGATCACTAATTCTGTTTCTTTAGTTGCTATACGTCTACTCAGATTTTCTTTCTTTCTTTTTTTAAAATATATGTATATATTTTGATGTGGACCATTTTTAAAGTCTTTATTGAATTTTTTGGTTACAATATTGCTTCTGTTTTATGTTTTGTTTTTTTGGTGGCGAGGCATATGGGATCTTAGCTCCCTGATCAGGGATCAAAACCGTACCCCCTGCGCTGGAAGGTGAAGTCTTTAACCACTGGACCACCAGGGAAGTCCCAGATTTTCTTTCTTCTTGAGTTAATTTTTTAAAATTAATTAATTAATATTTTTGGCTGTATTGGGTCTTCGTTGCTGCGCACGTGCTTTCTCTAGTTGAGGCAAGTGGGGGCTACCTTCGTTGTGGTGCGCCGGTTTCTCATTTCAGTGGCTTCTCTCGTTGCGGAGCACGGGCTCTAGGCACGCGGGCTTCAGTAGTTGCGGCGCGTGGGCTCAGTAGTTGTGGTGCATGGGCTCAGTAGTTGTGGCGCACGGGCTTAGTTGCTCCACGGCACATGGGATCTTCCGGACCAGGGCTCGAACCCGTGTCCCCTGCATTGGCACGCGGATTCTTAACTACTGTGCCACCAGGCAGGTCCTTGAGTTAATTTTTATAGTTTGTGTATTTTGAGGTATTTGTCAAATTCATCTACGTTAAACAATTTGTTGGTATACTGTTCACAGTATTCCCTTTTAATCCCTTTCATTTCTCTAAGGTCATTAGTAATGTCCTCTCCTTTATTCCTGATTCTAGTAATTTTAGTCTCCTCTTTTTTTTTTTCCTTTGTCAATCTAGGTAAAGATCTGTAGATTTGCTGATCTTTTCAAAGAACAAACTTCTGGTGTCACTGATGTTCTCTACTGATTCTTCTATCTCCTTTATTTCTGCTCTGACCTTTATTACTTCCTTCCTCTGACTGCTTTAGGCTTAGTCTGCTCTTCTTTTTCTACTTTCTTCAGGTTGACGGTTAGATCATTGATTTGAGATTTTTCTTCTTCTTCTTCTTCTTTTTTTTTAATCTTTTGGCCACACCGCACAGCACGTGGGATCTTAGTACCCCGACCAGGGATCAAACCCACACCCCCTGCATTGGAAGAGCGGGGTCTTAACCACTGGACCGCGAGGGAAGTCCTGAGATTCTTCTTTATAAAGATAGGTGTTCACAGCTATAAATTTCCCTGAGAGCTGCTTTTCAGCACCTCCCATAGTTTTGTTATGTTATGTTGTGAATTTTCCTTCAGTTATTAATTTCTAATTTCACTCCATTGTGATCAGAAAAGATACTTTGTGCAATTTCAATCTTTTAAAATTGATGAAGATTTGTTTTATTACTCAACATACAGCCTATCCTGAATGTTCTACGTGCACCTGAGAAGAATACATACTTTGCTGTTGTTGGATAGAGTGTTCAACAGATGTCTCACAGGTCTAATTAGTATATAGTTCATGTATATAGTATATGGTTCAAATCTTCTATGTCCTTGCTAGGTTTTTCTATCTAACTATATCCCTATCATTTACTTTTTTTTTTTTTTTTGGCCTAAGCAACTATTTTATAAGTGTACAGTTCAGTGGCATTAAGTACATTCACATGGTTGTATAACCATCACCAGAATCCATTTCCAGAACTTTCTTCATCTTGCAAACTGTAACTCTGTACCCTTTAAACAATAAATCCCCATTACCCCCTGCCCCCAGCCCCTGGCAACCACCATTCTACTTTCAGTCTTGATGAATGTGACTATTCTACGGAGTTCATATAAGTGGAATCCTAAAATATTTGTACTTCTGTGTATGGCCCATTTCATTTAGCATAATGTCATGGAAGCAACCTAAATGTCCATCAACAGATGAATGGATAACGATGCGGTACATATATATGATAGAATACTACTCAGCCATAAAAAAGAATGAAATAATGCTATTTGCAGCAACATGGACATAGAGATTATCATATTAAGTGAAGTACGTCAGAGACAAGTATCATATGATATCACTTTTGTGTGGAATCTAAAAAAATGATATAAATGAACTTATTTACAAAACAGAAACAGACTCACAGACAGAAAAACAAACTTACTGTTACCAGAGGGGATACTGTCTGTGTGTGTGTGTTGGGGGGGGATAAATTAGGAGTTTGGGATTAGCAGTTACTAACTACTATATATAAAATAGATAAACAACAAGGTCCTGCTACATAGCAAGGGGAACCATATTCAATGTCTCGTAGTGACCTATAATAGAAAAGAATCTGAAAAAGAATAGAAATATATTTATGTATAAATGAATCACTTTGTTATATACCTGAAACTAACACATCATAAATTAACTACACTTCAGTTTTTAAAAAAAGGTTAATAAAAAAAAGAGAGAGAGACTGACAGGGCAAGAAAGGAGAGGCTATAAAACAGTCCAGATGTGAAATGACAGGGCACAAAGACAGCCCAGTGGGAAGGGGAAAAAGCTAAGAGAAAACTTTAAACATATCAATGATAAGTAAAATCTTAATTTAAAGTAAAATAAATATATTTTCACTCTTAGTCCAGATGAGGCCTTAACAAAAGCAATTAACTGGGACTTAAATGATAAAGTGCTACAACAGCTGAACAAGAGTACTGTAAAGGTTAGCTACTCTGGAAAGGTAGGAAACTTATTTCATCCAAGGGATACTCTGCCATGTTCAGGGTAGACTTGGAACCCAGTGCAGGACTCGTCACTGCTCAGGTGAGTTGCGCCATCAACACCTGGCGTGGCAGCTGCTCCCCTGGGACAAAAGAACCACGGGGCTACCTGATAGCCTTCGGTTTTCTTCTGACACCACTTCAGCAAGGCGTTCCTCTTGGATCCTCCATATTCTCTCGCCAATGCCGAGAGAGGGTCCTTCCTTTCTTCCCTGGTAAGTGAAAATAAGGAACCCAAGTTGAAATATTTCTTATTTGAGCACCCTTCTAAACCAGAAATTCAACACAACAGAACATTTGAACAGAACAAACGCACACTCAGAGGCATCCAATGGCAAGATGTACCTTCACCCGTTGGATTTTTCCTGTCAGTTTTTATGGGTCCCACAGACCCACCACCATCAGGGGGCTCTGCCATCTCTAGGGGGCTCTACTCATTACCCACACGGAAACTGGCAAAGATTCAGCACCACTGCATCTTGGGTTCCTCATTTTCACTTAAGGAAGAAAGGAAGGACCCTCTCTTGGCACAGCACCACTGTGCCAGGCCATGTGCATGTGCTGGGCAGGGTGCAGTGAGCAACACAGAGACCCTGCCTCTCAAGGAACTTCAGAGTTTACTACAGGACAGACCAACTACAGAAGCTTGGGGGGGGGGAAAAAATCAATGGCTATACCTTACTCATTTCTTAAAATTATATGGAGGGTACTTTAGGGCACTGTCAACTGCCTTGGAGGCAGAATAAATATCCTGCCCCAGACCAGACACTGAATCAAAAAAGATTTTGTGATCACCCTGGCGATGGAGCAGGGGAGGCATACAACCCACTCCTCCAGTACCCAATCCTTCCTTCCAGAAACTATTCTAGAAGCAGAACAGAATACCAAGGAGCACTCTGTAAAACAACCTGTTCCTTGACAAGCAGCACACTCTTAAAAGCCTGGTCTAATTTTTAGTGATGACTGCACAAGTGGAGATTCTAGCCCTACGACCCATACACTTAACAGTCCAGTAACTGTCCTAGAGGTTATGATGTTACAGGTGGCTTACTATTATTCTGTCCATATTCATCCTACAAAGTATGGTAGGAAATCAAAGAGCACACATGTAGAACTGAAGCTTTTCCAAGTGAGAGGTGCACTGAAATAGCACCAATTTTTATTTAGAACCAAAAGTAAAATATGAAAATATTTCAACTTGCAGTTAGACTGCTGTCTTGAAGAAATATACTTTTATGTTCGTGTACCTGCCCACCGATTGCTGCCCTGATTTAAAGGGTTCAAAGAAGTTTGTTATAACACCACTGATCACAGGAAATGAGAATGAAGATAAAGGTGAGATATGTGAATGAAAACAAAAGGGCAAGCCAAAAGAAAAATAAAAACCTCTATTATGCTCAAAATAAAACTACTACAATCACTTGTGAAAGGTTTCCTCTAGTTCACACAGGCCATTTTGTTATAGAAACAGCTTAAAAAGCATCAAAGACGAGTAAAGTCTATGGGCACAATGAGAAGCTGCAGCAAAGAGCCTCCTAGAGCAGAGGGTGCTCTCCTGTAACATCTTCACTGTAAGATAAGGAAGCTAAGGCCAGGAGACACCTTGTGGAGGCTCACAACTTCTAAGTGGGGCACCAGGAAGAGTGGGGGCCCTGCCCACCGGCGCGGACAGTGCTCCCCCGGGCTTGGCCAGGGCAGCATGAGCTGCACTCTCCACTGCACCCGACCTGCCTGACCCGCACTGAGTACGGGACCACTCTTCTAAGAGGTCGGTCCCTGAGAGGCTGGGTTTTATAAGTGAGCATATAATTTGAGTTTGAGACACCAAATATCCCACTTTTACTCAAACTTGTAAGTCAGTGTATGGTAAAGTTCTGAAACCCACTTCCATCCCTCCTTCAGTTCGTGTTCAGCCTTCCTGCACACTCACTGGAGTCACTGACCCTGCCAGTAACGCTCACCTTCCTCCCGGTCCACCACCCTCAAGGCCTCGCTCGAGTTCCCCTCTTCCAGCCTCCCCAACACTCCATCCACACCCCGTTTTCACTAAACTTACTTTTGTACTCAGCTGTTCTCTACTTGAAAAAACCAAAACCAAAAAACCCCACAAAAAACAAAAACACCAGCTGCTTGGGGAAAATAATTATCTCTTTTACTTTGCTTTACTTTTTCACTTTCATATCATCTTTCCCAATTCTAGGCATAGAAGGCTAGATGAGAAAACACTAAATAACACATAAAGAATGAAAATACATCAGTGCTCGAATGCCGTTACTTTATAACCTGATCATTTAATTTCAAAAGGCCAGGAACGGCAGGCATGAAATGCACCAATACTAACTACTGTCCTCTACCTTATCCGGCTTCGAGTGGTGGGGGTCACGGAGGCCGTGGGGGAGGAGGACAGGGACAGCTGTGGCGACGTGGCACCAATGGCCATGAGCGAGGCAGGAGACGCGCCCTCAGGTGCAGAGACATCTCGCTTCATCTCTTCACTGCTTCGTCTGGACACTGAGTGTAAGAAACAGCCATTATGCAATTTATAGCAAAAACATTTTAAGCTGAGTTCTTGAGACATCTTCAGCAGGTCCCCAAAAGAGCAGAAATTATCATACAGGAGGAAAAACTAACATTCTCTTTAACTTACTGATAACTTGAAAGGATTTTTTTTTTTTGCCATTTTAAAAAACTGTAGGGGGCTTCTCTGGTGGTGCAGTGGTTGAGAATCTGCCTGCCAATGCAGAGGACACGCGTTCGAGCCCTGGTCTGGGAAGATCCCACATGCCGCGGAGCAACTAGGCCTGTGAGCCACTACTGAGCCTACGCATCTGGAGCCTGTGCTCCGCAACAAGAGAGGCCGCGATAGTGAGAGGCCCATGCACCGCAATGAAGAGTGGGCCCCGCTTGCCACAACTAGAGAAAGCCCTCGCACAGAAATCAAGACCCAACACAGCCAAAAATAAAAATAAATTAAAACAAACAAAACAAAAAAAACTGTGAAAAAGGTACAGTTGTTGAAATATGCACAGATGCCCATATTCCCTGAAGGCAAGGAGTGTGTCTCATCCACCCTTAACACTCAAAGCACCCACCTGGCCCACAGTGAGTCCCCCGCAAACCTGCGTTCAACTACAAACCTGACCAAAGCCAAAGGCTAACTAAAGCAACATTCACTCTCAACCAAAATCAACACAACCCTTCTGAACGTGGCCAAAAACACTGCTGAAGAGACAGAAAGGAAAGATGCTTTGTTACAGGGCCACACTTAATTCTGGGTCAAGATTTTTTTTTTTTTTTGGCTGCCTTGGGTCTTCATTGCTGCGCGTGGGCTCTCTCTAGTTGTGGTGAGCGGGGACTACTCTTTGTTGTGGTGCACGGGCTTCTCATTGCAACGGCTTCTCTTGTTGCAGAGCAAGGGCTCTAGGCATGCGGGCTTCAGTAGTTGAGGCGCATGGGCTTAGTTGCTCCACAGCATGTGGGATCTTCCCGGAACAGGGATCGAACCCATGTCCCCTGCATTAGCAGGCAGATTCTTAACCGTTGCGCCACCAGGGAAGTCCCAAGCCACGTTTTAAAAAACATGAATCAACAAAACAGAAAAGCAAAAGGTGTCGTGTCAAGTCAACTACCGAGAGATAAGAACAATCAGGAAAGTCCTATTTTGAAAGCGTAAGGCACTACGCCTTGTTGGAATTACGAAAGTCCTGAGAACTGGGAGGTGGAAGCAGCCATTGCAGCCCTTGAAAACGGAGCCACAACAGAAGCGGCTTTCTGGCCACGATGACGTGAGATGCGAGACTAGGCTCCTGACCTCAGAGTCTCTCACCTCAGATGATGCTGGAAGCGAGGGAGCCATTACTGCATCATCCCGGGCTGGCTGTAATGCAATCATGCCAAACACCAGTAATTTCCCCCGGATGACTGGAACTGCACTCTTTCATTGGCTAAACTTCTCCTGATGATTTTAGGATGGCCACAGCAGACTATAACTCGGCAAAAGCTAAGAGGTGTGTTTAAAGATCGAGAGGAGACATGCTTTCTCCTATTACAAGATCTTATCAGAATGATCCACTTGCATATTTGACATAATTTTATAATTATTCTGCCTTTTCCTTTCAATGTCAGATCTCTGTATGCCTTAAATCGGCAGTTTCTTTTAAGTGGTATGCTAGGAAATTGGATGAGAACACCTTTGATAATTTTATATCAAACAGAGGAAACAGACTGAGAAGAATCAGAAGAACTCTGTTACAGGAAAAGGCTCTGGATCTGGGCTTTGGGGGTGGTGATTTTGGCTGGACTTCCCACTGATTTAAAGACCCAGCTAAGATGTACAAAAACTGTACTAACTTAAATCCACATACAAGTGGGACATTAACCATAGGAGGCAGGGTTATAGGAATCTCTCCTTTCCTGGTCCAATTTCTAGTTGAGCTATTAAGGGTTAAAAAAAGGCCACAAGGGGAAAATAATATGAACACTGATAAACTGAAGAGTTAGCTCTAGGAGACCGAAAAAGTAAGCCCATCAAATTCATCATTGTAAAATGGCTATAACACTGGAAAAATCTGGCTTCTGGAGAATTTTTGGTGTGCTCTGAAATAACCCTTCAAAAACAGTCATGACACATCTTGTGATAAATATTTTAACCTTTCACAGCTACCCAACTTTGTATGAACCTATATTTTCAGTATATCTTCTAACCCACTCTAGGCACTTAATGAATACTTGTTAAGTGAATGGAACTATCTAGCTTTTATTTTTTATTTTTGAAATCAGGGCCACGAAATGTGATTTCTATGAAATGTGTAAGATACAATAGGGGAAATTCAGAGTGAAAAACAGTCAACTAAAGAGGCAAGTAAGGTTAAATAAACCTAAAGAGAAAGTACTCGGTACCATCACTAAAACTTCTGGAAGAATCTTTTTAAAAGGAATTTCAGATAAAAAGTATTACCTGAGATGGTCTTGGCACTTTCCATGGCAGGTACTCTCGGCAGAGAAGCAGGTCGGCTGGTTGAAGATGTTCTTAGTAGATGCTCTGCACAGGGTGGAAAGTGTCACAGTAAAGAGACCTGACCCTGAATTTCAAGAGGCAAAGGCAGCAGGAAGGTGAGTTTTGCTCCCTTTGCCCCTGAGGCTCGTCTGTCCCTCCTTCCCATCCAGGGCACCTCAACGGCTCCCCACAGAGTCCCCTATACAAAACAACTCCCATAGACAAGGACCAAGGGAAAACATCTCATTCAACTTTTATTTCTAGGGATGAGACATGCAACACAGATGAACACTTCTAAACCACCGACTGCTACTTACCTCTGATGCAATTCAACCAAAATTCCAAGATCCCCCACTGCATCTAGGTCTAAAAGTACAAACTAAATCAAAGCCTTGCCCTGTGTGCCTACAGTTAGTGGAGGAGCCATACGTGTCTACAACCAGAGACAAGTCAGGATGGAAACTGGAATAAGAGAATGATAAAGCACTATCAAGCCACAAAGAGGGATTTCCCTGGTGGCACAGTGGTTAAGACTCTGCGCTTCCAATGCAAGGGGCCCAGGTTCGATCCTTGGCCCGGGAACTAGATCCCACTTGCATGCCGCAACTAAGAGTTCACAACTAAGGAGCCGGCAAGCTGCAACTAAGACCCGATTCAACCAACCAAATAAATAAATAAATAAAAAGATCTATCAAGCCACAGAGGTAGAAGCCATTTGCTTCGACTTCAGGCATCAGGAAGCCTTCAGCAGCATAATGACATGAATTAGTCTGTCAGACGGCTGGCTTCACTAATGGAGAACAGGGCTCGGGAACAGTATTCAGCCAGATGACATTCAGAGCAGAGGTAGAAGGACATTCAAGTTAGAGGACAATAAATCCCAGCATGGCTGAACCACAGGGCAGGGGGGGAACAGAGAGGGCAGCAGGGGGATAGCTCTAAAGCGGGGATGTGGCTAACCGACAAGAGCCTCACTGCCTGGCATGTGGACTTCAGTCTGAGGGCAGCGAGGACCCTCAGGAGGGACACAACCAGATCCTGCTTCCCCGTCAAGGGCACAGCTCCACCTGTTCTCGCTGAACACAGGCTGGGTTGGAGTCTCTGAAATTCCCCGAGCCCTGGCACACTGGTTCCCTTGCCCCCTCAGCCTGGCCAAATTCACCAGCCTTTGGGCCCAGTCTGACACCCCTTCCTCAGCACCTGCTCCCCACAATGGGTGCCCCAGACACAGGCTGGCCCGCCTCTGACCTCGGTGACAAGCCCAGCGAGGCTGTCACCAGGCCAGGACAACAAGCAAGGAAGGCTGGATGTGTCCCGCCTGGTCCGGTGTGTCAGGGACATGTGATGGGGCTGGGCTAAGTGAAGACAGTTAGTCCTGTCTGAGAACAAACACACTGGACGGGGAAAGGCGGGATCAATCAGACACCAGTCAAACAGCCCCATCAGCGCTTCGTTTTAAGAATTAACAATTTAAAAACTACTCCCTCTCAGAATATCATGATATCAAAAGTAATGGCCTATCACAGTATCTTTCAAGGAGAGCACATCTTTCATGCCAAATGTGTTTTCTAAGCGTGTGAGGACTATGTGGTTGTGATCTCACAGCACTCTGGAGGGAGGATCCAGAAGACAGGACTCACACAGCCCACAGCCACTACGCCTTTCTCATCCTGAACCAACAAAGCCTCGGTGCAAAGCCCACCAGCAAGCATCGGTCAAAATTCTGAACTCTGTGGTGCTTGCACTTGTCTTCACAGGAAGAGCACATTATGTACAAAGACTGACAGACAAAGCAAAGTTCGTGGAACATGGCAAGAGTAGGAAATAGGAGTCAACATTTTAAATTTAGTCCAAATGCCCACTTCACAGTTACGAGACTGGTCATGCCCCTGAAGCCTTCATCTCCCAAAGAACACAGCACATGAGGAAAGTGAGGACAGATTATAGAGACACACGGGTCAGAACAAGGAGGGTGCCAGCCGAGAGCAAGCGGGAGGCACCCCATCTCCATCTCTGCCACTGGGCACATGGAAGGTGCGCGACTGAGGCACGGTGCACAGACCTGCCGCCCACCCAGTGCAGCCTGCTCTCACTACATGTCTAAGGATCCAAATCCGTCTCAACTCAGTAGACAGTCCCTGGCACAGGCCAACGCTGCCCTTCTGAGAAGGTACAAAAAGGCACTGTTCGGAGGCACCTTCCAATGGGCACAGCGCTGCCTGCCGCTCCGGGTGGTGTTCTCACTGCTGCTTGCGACACCAGCCACGGAACGAGCACAGGCCCCTCTGCTGCTGCAGCAGCGGCTAGATTACAGCTTCACGTCAAACTGCCGGAGAATCCCTCTTTGGGAAATAAGATTAGTGTGTCACAATCAGATGTGGCAGGCAGAAGAGAGCTGACGTTACAGTAATCAGGTCTACCCTATTGCCATATGGAGCTATTCTTGTCTTTAATCCATTCATTAAACAAAAACCACTTGGGTGTCCATGACTTGCCAGGCACTGGGCATGATGCAAAGGTCAGAGAAAGGAGGAAAGAAGGCAGCAACTTGCCCTCCTGGAACTCAGAGTCTACAGCGGAAGCCAGACATTTAAAAAATCTCTGCGCGTGAGGGATGCAGGAAAGAAGCAGTACAAGGGGCTCTGGGAACACAGCAGGGGACGTGACCTGCTCTTGAGAGGAGGTCCGGAAAGGCCTCCTCGGGAAACGACATCTCAGTTAAGACTAGAAGGATAATTAATAGCTTTTATACAGGCAAAGGAGAGCGTGTTCCCAGCACAGTGTTCAGCAGACACCAAAGGAAATCTAGGACAGCAGTGCTGTGAGGGCTGGCGAGGCTGGAAGGCCAAAGCAGGCCAGGCTGAAGAGTGTGGCCTTCACCCACTGGCAACATGGAGCCAGTGATGGTGTCTCGGGTGGACATCCTTCCAGCTGCAGGGGGTGGGAGGGCAACAGTGCATGCAGGGTGATGAGTTATACCCAGAGCAGAGAGTAGAGAGCCTGGACCCAGGTGGTACCAGGGGAGATGGGAGAAGTACACAGATTCAAGGGCTCTTCAATGAGGCAGAATCAACAGACTTGCTGACCACCTAGAAATGGTGGAGATAGAAAGGAGGTTCCACATACAGAGATAAGAGAGAAGAAGAGGACTCTGGGAGGGAAAGAGATGAGGACACATGCAATTTGAGGACCCGATAAGATATCCAGGGAAAGATGTGGAGTGCAGGTTTGATCCCTGGTTGGGGAGCTAAAATTCCACATGTCTCGGGGCCAAAAAACCAAAGCATAAAACGGAAGCAATATTGTAACAAATAAAGACTTTAAAAATGGTCCACATCAAAAAATCGTTTATAAATAAATAAATAAATAAAAATAAAAATAGGAGCCTAAGGATTTCCCTGGCGGTCCAGTGGTTAGGACTCTGAGCTTCCACCACAAGGTGCATGGGTTTGACCCCCGGTCGGGGAACTAAGATCCTGCAAGCTGCGTGGTGTGGCCAATAAAAAATTAAAAAAAAAAAAAAGACTCTTAAAAAAAATAAAAATAGGAGCCTAAATACCCAACTTCTGCTCATTGAGGAGTAGTTCCAAACACACTAATGTTCCTGCTGAAAATAACTGTTACATCTTGAAAACATACAAACATCAACTACTTAAAAGCACTGAAGAGAAACTAAAAGCAGGCAGAAAATGAAAGAAATCTGCATTTGGAAGGAACTGGCACTGGGTGAGTTTCCTAGTTTTATGACTATAGGTGTGAGTGTAGGCCCCACCTGAGGCCATACAGGGCAGCTGAAATTTGGTAGAAAACCCAGGGTCTTATCATTGCCTCAAAGAAGCAGAGGAGATACCTCAGGACAACCAAAGCTGCTGGAAAGCAAGGGGGTTGGGGAAATACCAGAAAGGAAAGAATCACAAATTTTGTATATAAACTCTGCTCGTATCCCACTGACCTCTGAAATCCACAAGCACTCAGATTCCAAGGAGTTGAATTAAGGAAAAATAGCTGAACAGTTATTTCAACTGAAGGAAAGAGGTTAGAGTTTGAGGTGAACCAAGTTAACTGCTTGCTAACAAAAACCAATTTTCTGCAGAGGAACAAGACAGAATTCAGAATCTCTACAATGTGTGATTCACACTGCCCAGAATACAATCCAAAATTACTAGACATACAAAGAAAAAGAAAAAGTGACTCATACTCAAAAAAGAAATGGAAACCCACCCAAAGATGACTTATATGTTGGAATTAGCAGAAAAGCATTTAAAGCAGCTACTGCAAATATGTTCAACATTATAAAGGAAAATATGTTCTCAACAAATGAATAGGAAATCTCAGCTGAAACTGCTGAGACAGTATGAGACATGCCCTTCCTGAGACGCAATGCAAAAGACAGCCTAAAGCTGAAATTAGGGCAGACACAGAAAAATCCTCTGGAGCACCCGCCCCACTCTAAACACAAAGTATCACCAGAGCAACTGGAAGCCTGCTGTGCACTGAGGACATCACAGCAACAACAAAACTCAAACCCAGCCCAGCTCCTGAGCAGATTAACTCAAACTCCGACATTAAACACCTAGAAGGAAAGAGGTGCCCATGTCAAGGCATAAAACTGCTGTCCTACACAAGATTCCCAGCTTTCAACAATTATAAAATATACAAAAAGCAAGAAAAAACAATACATCCAGCTCACTGCATCAAGACAGCAAGTAATCAATAAACCAGACTTGGACATGGCACAGATGCCGCAACTATCTGACAGGTCACTTAAAATAACTATGATTAATTATGTTAAAGCCTTGGTGGAAATAGCAGACAACATGCAACAGTTACAATTTCCTATTTGATTTTCACTTATAGTTTCCACCTCTCTGCTGAAATTAGACAAATAAAACTGTGAGAACCACATCTCTGGTTCTCAACTGGGGCAGTTTTGCCAACATACCAAGGTCTTGAGGCATTTTTGGTTGTCACAACTAGGGGAGTGGGGTGCTACTAGGACCTTACCAGCTAGTGGGTAGAGGCCAGGGATGCTGCCAAACATCCTACAATGCAGCAAACAGAGAATGAATTTTATGCATATACTTAAAAAAAAAAATCAACCGGAATTGTGGGTGGGGGGGAATGAAATGCAAACTGTGATAAAACTAATCTAACTGTATTACAAAAGCATGACCTAACCACAATGAGAGAGAGGTGAAAAAAGGAGCTGACCTAAGTAACTGTGAGAAGAATGTTGTTTCGAGTGGAGACTCTCAGGCTAAACACAAAAAGAACTGTACAGGGCTTCCCTGGTGGCGCGGTGGTTGAGAGTCTGCCTGCCGATGCAGGGGACACGGGTTCGTGCCCCGGTCCGGGAAGATCCCACATGCCGCGGAGCAGCTGGGCCCGTGAGCCATGGCCGCTGAGCCTGCGCGTCCGGAGCCTGCGCTCCGCAATGGGAGAGGCCACAACAGTGAGAGGCCTGCGTACCGCAAAAAAAAAAAAAAAAAAAAAAAAAAGAACTGTACACAAACACTGCACTCTGGTACATTTGCTTCTCACAGGGTACGGTTTAGCAATTTTGAAACTACTGTACATGTATAAACTCATGATTTTTGATAGAGAAATAATCATCACGTGTGTACGTATGGGCTGGTGCACATACATACAGTCTTCCTGGCTCTGTCCAGAGAGGAGCTGGAGGAGGTGAAACCTCAGTAGTAATGGGTACGCCTCGCACCCAGATCTCGTTTTCTAAATACTACTGATTCCACAGCTAGTGCAGGGGAAAAAACAAGCCTGGATCATCTGTGGTGCCCCAAAGAAAGAAAGTGCTTTGGCACTTTGGTGGGGTGGGGGATGAAAAGAGCTCCCAATGATCAACGTTGGAATAACATGAGCAGCAAAATAAATAATAGTAATAGACTAATCCAAAGGATAAAATAAATATCCACGAGTCCATACTAATACAAATAAGGGCTATAAATATAACAATAAGTACAATAATATAACACAAATGATTCCTTACAGGAAGAATGAGGAAACAGAAAATCACCGCTAGAGCACAGTACTAACTGCTGCAGGCAAAATGCACAAACAGATGCTAAAATCAGTGAGAGGAAGTTTAAGCAGGAATAGGATATTTATTATTCACTAGCAGACAACCGCTTCAACCAAGTGATCCAGGTCACGTCACCAGTAACAGGACACATCAACATCACGTGCCCCTGACGTGATGCACGTAGACAGACACATCACCTTGTGCTGCCCTTCCCAGCAGTACGTAACCTCAGCCTAAGCAGGAGAAAACATCGGACAAGCCCATCTTGAGAGACATTCTAAAAAATAACTGACCAGTACTCTTTAAAGTGTCAAGGTTCTAAAAGACAGGGAGAGGGACAAGCTGCTGCAGAACGGTGGAGACTCAAGGAGGTAAGACAACTCAGTGCAAACTGGGGTCCTGTGTTTGATCCTGGAACAGAAAAGGGACAGCAGTGGAACAGTCGGTGAGATTCAGAGACTGCACTTCAGTTAATAACATTTCCACGATATTGCTTTCCTACTTTTTTTTTTTTTTTTTTTTTTGCTGTACACGGGCGTCTCACTGTTGTGGCCTCTCCCATTGCGGAGCGCAGGCTCCGGACACGCAGGCTCAGCGGCCATGGCTCACGGGCCTAGCCGCTCCATGGCATGTGGGATCTTCCCGGACCGGGGCATGAACCCATGTCCCCTGCATCGGCAGGCGGACTCTCAACCACTGTGCCACCAGGGAAGCCCTTGCTTTCCTACTTTTGATAACTGTTCTATGGTTATGTAGTTTGTCCACATAAAGGAAGCTGGGTGAAGGATTTTTTTTTTTTTTTTTGGCCTTGTGGGATCTTAGTTCCCTGACCAGGGATCGAACCTGTGCCCCCTGCAATGGAAGTGTGGAGTCTTAACCACTGGACCGCCAGGGAAGTCCGTGCGTGAAGGATTTAAGAGAAGTCCAATACTTCTGTAACTCTTCTGCAAGTCTAAACTTATCTCAAAGCGAAGAGTTGAGAGACAGACAGAACACCTTAAACAAATAGTGCAATGCATGCTTAGTGCAACAAGGTACTGACTGCAACTTACCTTGAAACACATTTAAAAAAGATGAACTGAAGGAAAGATAGAAGGATGGATAAATATGTGATAAAGCGAATACAGCAAAGTGCCATAGAATCGAGGTAGTGAGATGCGGATACGTGACTTCTTTCCACTTTTCTGTATGCTTGAAATTTTACATAATAATATGGAGAAAATATGGGAGCCTAGATGGTTTGGTTTATCAAGACAAATACTAAGAACTACAGGGAAGGAAAGACCTTCGGAAGTGAACAGATACCCATTAGACTGTAAATACAGGAGGGTAGGATTTCTATCTTAATTTCTCCTCAAAATTTCCCAGCTAGGGCTGGATCTAGGGCTGGGCCAGAATCTGACTTAGATCTACCCTTTGGAGAATGCAAATTGCTGTGAAACTTTTAAATGAAAGGATCTTTTTATTTTAATTTAAAACAAAGATTTGGCTTTCTAGTAAAACCTCCTAACTTTGTATCACATTCATTACATGTACCTTCACCATAAATCAATTTTTTCAAAATAATGAATTTTTAAAAAGGTTTACATCTCTATCCTCAACACAATTTAGACAGATGATCACAGCAAGAATCTCTTTACAGAACATGACTATCCTTGGACTAATCAGCTTTCTCGGATCCTTGTACATCTGAGCTGATGACAGCAACACCACACTCAGGTCCCACTGACGCTGGGCAACCTCAGGCTCCCTAACCATCTGCATCGCCCAGCCGAGGTCTCTGCTTGCACTGGGCCTTCTAAGATCACTGTGCAAGGGGACAGTGGGGACAGTGAAGACCCTCCCAACTGCCTGTATCCATGTACCTGCTTAGGCTACAAACACCAACTCATATCTTATCTACAAAGATTCACCTGTCATGACCCAGACCACAGAATTCAACTGCCAATAATACTAACAAAAGAGCATTTGATTAGTCCATTTATAATAAGATCTCTGGTCTAAAACATTTTCCTGCAACTGACATACAAGCATGATGAAAAACAGAAAAAAACCCACACCTTTTATAAAATACTTAACTGGAAAAGCCAACAAATTATCCAATTTAAGTATAGTAGAACAAGAGGCAGCACTTTTCAAGTTTTCAGGAATGAAGCCATTGAAATTTTCAACCTGAAAATCACAGGCTGTGTTGTGTGACTTCGGCCAGGACAGAAGAGACAATCAGGGGAGAAAAGCACCTCCAGCAGAGCTCAGAACTGCTCTCTTAACTGGCATGGAGAACCACGGTGGTTTTTAATGACCTAGAATCATTTGGTTGTTCTTAGTTTTGTAAGTGGTTTCCTTCCCTAGTGACTGTTTAAGATAAAAGGTTACACTATCAACAAATTCTCAGATACAAATTCACCCAAGTGTATTTCCCTCTCTCTTGTATTTGCAGTTTCAACTAAGCCCAGTTAAGGCACCAGAACAGACAGAAGTGGAGAATGTGGCCGGCACTTGCAGGCAGACTGCACACACAATGTGCCCAATGGTGTTATCATATGACCATTACCAGTAATAAAAAGAAGAGCGCCAAAAAGAGGTTTAACTCGGCAGAGCCTCAGAGACACCTAACACGTTTTGTCTGCGTCTTCAATAACCTTGGCCCGCAGACCTTCCACACCCACTTTCCACCTATAAAGCCAGGCTAAGAGCAAAACTAAATGGTAATCTCTGCCCAGTTTCCCAAACTTGTCCCTTCCTAAGAATCACTTGGGGTGCTTGTGAAAATGAAGTTTCCAAGCTCCCTTCCTGGAGAGTCCATGTCAGCAGATCTGAGACGAGGCCCCAGATTCCACATTTTACCAAGTGACTCAGGTAAATCTTATCAACAGGTAAGTTTGAGAAACACCACTGGTGCTGGCAAGGTTTCCCCAGTAAACCTTGTGCTGCTGTGGGCCAATCAAGATGAGTGGGGAAGGTAGCCTTGAAAGGGGAGAAGCCCCCTTCGGACGCAGTAACAGAGTGAGTACAGACAGGTGAGAGAGGCCCTGGGCACAGCACCCCTCACAGGCCAGGCAGGAGGACTGAGCACAGGAGACGGAGGAGGAGATGCAGAGTGGGCGTGAAGGACACTAGAAAGAACATCCAGGGGTGGGCGGGCTCAACACGGCCAGATGCTGCCCACAGCCACTGACACCGTGGACCACAGCAGCTCGGGTGGACAGGAGAGGGTACAAAGCTGACCACAGGGGTAAGAGAGCCTTGGGAGAGGGAGCCAAGGCCCTGAGCTAGATGTTCACGATGACCCCGACTTACACAAGGAAACAGCATCCAAGAGGTCAGCAGCAGGACCCGTGACCACACACACAATCCCCGGATCCATCTGGGGGCCAGGGTGGGAACTCAGCGCAGATGTAAAGGGAGACTTTAAACCATCCACACTTGTTCCCTTAGCAGGAGGACCTTCCGAGGGGAGAAGAGAGCTCAGGCCACAGCTAACACAGGAACCAGAAGCTGAAGCCGGGATGGAAGGCAAGTCTGCAGGGGCAGTGGCAACAGCACTGTCCTGGGCTCCACCATCCCCCTTGTACGCAAACTGCCCACTGAACCCCATGCCTGGCAGCCCCCCGGAGCCCACAGAGCCAGTCCTCTGCTTCTCTCTCCCCCACACCCATCCAAACTGCACAGTCGCAGCCCCAGAGCCTGACTCCCACACCAGGAGCGCAGGAGGGGCCCAGCCTGCCCAGCCAGGAGGGGCCTGGGCTCCGGAAGGTGTCACACCTGCCGGGCGTCTCCACACCCACCCCAACCAAGTGTGCCTTTCCCAGCACCTGGTCCAATGCCCAAAACCGTTTTTCCAAAGCACTTCAGCACCACACGTAGGGAGGCAGTGGGGGAGAAGGACCCCTGACCTCGAAAGGCAGAAGCCTTGGGCTCGGGTGCTGGGGCCGCCATAAAGAGCTGCGTGGAAATGGCACTCGCTGAACCCCAGCTATCAGAGGCTTTTCTTTCACAAGTGACGCAGAGCACAAAGACCAAAGGAATGTGCTCTGGAGCCAGGCTGTCCGGGTCTACTGTTCCTTAACTTAAATGTCAACCTGTGTTTATGAGTTATTTAACTGTTTGAAGCCTCATTTTTCGCATCTATAAAATGGGGATAACTATACACGCCCCACGAAGAACTGTAAAAACAGGGCCTGGCAACACTGTGGACTCCCTGTCACCCTCGTGACACTATGAAGTCATCTTCCAAGATGCATCTATTAACAAACAGTCTCCTCATCTGTAATTAAGACGTGTTATTAGTAAACCTGTGATAAAGATGTGTATCAGACTGGTAGAAATAATGTCAAGAATAAAAGAAAAACAAGTTAGTTAGCCCCAAAAGTCAGATGAATAAAAAAATTAACAACAAAAGTGAAATACTGCACACAAGATGTACCTTGAACAGGAATTTCCCCGTAGTTTGGTCTCTTATCTGACAGGGCTGTCAGGGGTTTAGATGTAGAGATTGGTCCACTTATGGAATGTCTCTGAAATCATAAGACAAACAGTGTCCATATTAGGTTAAATCAGAGCTGGGTTTCACAGAGTAAATGTTGCAGAGAGTAAATATTTAGTTACTAATTTGCATAATTCCTTCCACACTATTACAGTAAGACTGAAAAAAACACACACACACTCCCAGAGGCATATAATGTGATCAGTATACTATTTTAAAATGAACACAGAAAGATCCCACATGCCCCTCACTCGCCAATCAGCAAAATCCGGATGTGCTCCTTTAGTACTTGGATTGGCCATTCATGCCCCAGTACCAAATGGATCTCACTCTGTCACCTCCTCACTAAGTTTCCAACACTGCTGCCAGGCACAACCTGGCACCTTAACTCAGCACCAGCTTGGTCACCGGCCTCCTCCCCTCCGGTCTCATACATACACGTACCTACCAAATACTTGAACCCTCTCGGCTCTCCTGAGCCACCTCCCGCCACCTCTGTGTGATGCCCCAACACCACCAACTACTCACTCCTGCCCACAAGGACACGCTGTTCACCAGCTCTGGGCTTGTTCTCATGCTTCTTTCCTCAGCTCTCCCAGCCCTTTTTTATCCAGCTGAATTCTGACTACTCATTCCATAGTCCCAGCAGCAACGTGTGAGAGGGCCAGCCTCCCCACACCCTCACCAACACTTGATACTGGCAG
Source organism: Globicephala melas (assembly GCF_963455315.2). Classification (NCBI taxonomy): domain Eukaryota; kingdom Metazoa; phylum Chordata; class Mammalia; order Artiodactyla; family Delphinidae; genus Globicephala; species Globicephala melas. Next base: position 64,762,474 of record NC_083326.1, read on the forward strand.
TCTTCATTTTAGCCATCCCGAAGGTGCGTACTGAGATATCATAATGGATTTAACTTGCATTTCCCTGATGACTACGATGTTGAGCAACTTCTCATGTGTTTATTGGCCATTTGTGTATCTTCTCTTGGGAAGGGACTTTTCAACTCTTTTGTCCGTTATCTATTGGGTTGTCTTGAACCAAGATGACAAACGAGTCTTCTCTGAATACAAGATTTTGACAGATAAATAAATTGCAAATATATTCTCCCCAGTCTTGTCTGTCATGTTCTTAATATCTTTCAGAGAAGTTTTAAATTTTGATGCCCAAGCTATTAATTTTCTTTTATAGTTCATTTTTTTGTGTGTCCTAAGTAAATTTTTGCCTTGTCGAAGGTCACGAAGACTTTCTCTAATGTTTTCATGTAGAAGTTCTGTAGTTTTAGCTTTTACATTTAAGTCTATAGTCAATTTCAATTTTTATGATGAATGCCATGAGGTAAAGGTTTTTTTTTTCTTTTTTTTTCCATATGGATATCTAGTTGTTCTGGAATCCTGTTGAAAAGATTATCCCTCTCCCACTGAATTATCCTGGCACCTTTGTTGAAAATCAGCTGACCTATTTCTGGATTCTCTACCTATTCTACTGATCTAAACTTATGTCAGAACCACACTGTCTTGATTACTCTACGTGCTAACATCAAGTAGTGGAAGTCCTCCAAATTTGTTCCTTTTTTCCCCCCCCAGATGCTTTGGACATTCAGGGTTTTATAAATTTCCACATAAATTTTAAATTATACTATCAATTTCTACAAAACAGCATGCTGGGATTCTAAGTTGGATGAGTTGAATCTACAGCTCGATGTGAGGGAGAATTGCAAGATCCTAACAAGACTGAGTCTTCCAACGCATGAACATGATGTATCTTCCCATTTATTACGCCTTTAACTTCTCTCAGCATTATTTTATAGTTTTCACTACAAGGTCTTGCACAATATTTTATTCAATGTATCGCTAAGTATTTCAATTTCCAATTGTTCGCTGGAGTGACTGAATCTAGGAGATAGCAAGAGGAGTCCTCAGACAGAAGTGAGTTTTCTCACCATCTTATCTTGTAAGGGACAGCTCATCACTTTTGCCACATTCTGTTCATGAGAAGCAATTCACGAAGCCCAGCCAACCCTCAGAAGGAGCAGATGACACAAGAGCACAGCCGCAGGAGGCATGGATCACTGGTAAGCAGTTCAGAGACTGCCTATCCCGTTACTAATGGATCTCCTTGGACCTTCTGAGGTTGTTTTTAAGGTCATTTAGGGCAGATCTAGAATAGTGTTTACTCTAGGGCTATTTAGTTCCACTTCACAGAGTGGTCACTGAGGTCTCTAATGAATGCTCCAAGTATTCAAAGAGGTTTTTCCACGGTGGCCAGTAGGAACTCAAATGATCCCTGCTCTGTGTAAACTATGGGAAGCATCTGTCTGCCAGATTCCCGGTAACTGATCTTTGCTGCAAAATCGTTCTTGCTCAGCCTTGCGGGGTTCGACCCATGTCTACACATGTGCAGACTGGCACTCAGCAAGGACTCAAAGGGAGGCCTATGCAGAGCTCTAGACCTTTTCTGCGTGGCTCTCTCCTCCCAGGCACCCTGCCCCCAAATCCCAGCCCTTGTTCTCCCTGTACATTGATCTGTGTCTCCTCGGATCCAGCTGGCATTCCCTTCCCTGCTCCATGTGGGTTCATCCTCCCTGCTCACCATCTGGAAAAGCGTGGGTCACAGTAAGGCTCAGCTTTCTTAACTTTTCTCCAAAGATTTCAGTCCTGCACCACCTGTCCTACCACGTATGAATGTAACTGCTTCCTACATTTTGTCCAGCCTTATAGCAGTCTGTGGTGGCAGAATAATCCAGCCCTTGACTCCCTCATAGCCAGAAGTGGAATTCCCACTCAGGGAGTTTTGAAAAACTAACAATCCTAATCTTAGGCCCCATTCCCCAGGGATTCTTGTTCACTGGGATGAAGCCTGGGAATCTACGTGTTTAAAAATTCCACATGACTTTTGTGCACAATTAGGTTTGAGAAGCACTGTGCTAACTAATCAAGTACTAAAAAGCTACTGAATGTGGCTTATAATTACTAGTTTTTTTTCCAAGTTAGAGAGATGACATTTTTTACCTCTTATCTTTACAAAAGTTTACAGAGTGACGCCATGAACATTAAATTTCAACTGACAAACACTATTTAGAGAAACTTCACCTTATATCTTGCACCTTCATCTGCTTTCATTTATATCTTCAACTTTTTTTTAAATGTTATTTTTGATTCTGTTTTTCTTTCTTTTATTAAATATTTATTTATTTATTTGGTTGTGCCGGGTCTTAGTTGCGGCAGGCAGGCTCCTTAGTTGCAACATGTATGTGGTATCTAGTTCTCTGACCAGGGATTGAACCCGGGCCCCCTGCACTGGGAGCGTGGAGCCTTATCCACTGCACCACCGGGGAAGTCCCTGTTTTTTTAAATTAATTAATTAATTAATTAATTAGGCTGCGTTGGGTCTTCATTGCTGTGTGTGGGCTTTCTCTAGCTGCGTCGAGCAGGGGCTACTCTTCGTTGCAGTGCATGGGCTTCTCACTGTGGTGGCTTCTCTTGTTGAGGAGTATGGGCTCTAGGTAAGTGGGCTTCAGTACTTGTGGCACATGGGCTCAGTAGTTGTGGCTCACGCGCTTAGGTGCTCCATGGCATGTAGGATCTTCCCAGACCAGGCATCGAAGCTGTGTCCCCTGCATTGGCAGGCGGATTCTAACCACTGCGCCAGCAGGGAAGTCCCTCTTCATGTCTTTAGAAAGTTTGATTAATCGAGTATATAAAAAGCTCATTATAGACAGAATATGGAATTCCCTTTGCCTTCCTTTCAAATTAAGAGTATAACATCTTCTACATAAACATAAATGCAAAGCCACAACTTGCAACATTACAAATGCAGAGGGAGAGCACTTCTACCCTAAACTTTACAAAGGAAAAGGTTAAAAAGTTCACTCACAAAATACACAGCCAGTAGTTAACACCTACAAAAGTCTCTGCTCAGACAAAATGTTCTCAAACCCAATCTTTTAGGGAAGAGGTGCAGCCAAGGCTACCCTAGATCACAGGGGACTGGGTTTTAGGCTACTCTCACCTACGTGGAGAAACTCCACCTCAAAGTGGAGTTGCTACTGTCCCCAAAGTGGCTCACAGCAAGGGCATAGTGAGAGGGCCTCCTGAGCTCGACAGTCATGCCACCTGCCCTGCTTCTGGTCTGCACTCCCACAGTGGCAAGAAGGGCACCTGAGACACTTGTTCATGATGAGTCAGCAATGCCCCTGGGCCAGCCTGCTACAAAGCGGCCCGGAAAGAGCCACACTGCTCTGGATTCACGCCTGTGCAGACCCCTCCCACTCTGACTCTGAATCTGGGCTGGCCTACAACTTGCTCAGACCAAAATAATGGGATGGAAGTGACACAGTCCAGGTCCCCAGCCAGGTCTTAAAGGGCTTTGCTAACTCCTGCTTCTAGTCTCTTGGAGCCTGAGACACCAGGCCATGAAGGAGCCTGAGAGAAAGACCACGTGGAGAGGGCGGCCCAGCCACCCTGCTGAGCCCAAGCCCAGCCCACCCTCCAGCTGAGTGCAGCTGCAGGGGTGAGCCCAGGCAAAGCCAGAGAAATAAGAAAAATAGTAAAATTGCTGTTTTAAGCCACTAAGTTTTGGGTGATCTGCAGTGCAGCAGGGGATGAGACATGCCAACTATACAGCTGACCCTTAAGCAACACGGGTTTGAACTGTGCAGGTCAACCTACATGTGTGTTTTTTCAATAGTAAATACTCCAGGTACTACACAACTCGCAGCTGGGAATCCGCAGACGTGGAAGCGCAGACACGGAGGGCTGACCATACATTATAAGTGGATTTCTACCTACGCAGAGGGTCAGTGCCCCTAACCCCCCGTTGTTCGAGGGTTGACTGTATATTCTACTTAGAAAGTTATCTTAGTGTAGGGGTTAAAAACATGGTGTCTGAAGTCATGCCACCCAGGCTCAAATCCCAGCTCGAACACTTCATTGTATGACCCTCAGCAAGCTGCTTAGCCATTCTGGGCCTCAGTTTCCAGATATGAAAACTAGGGATAAGAATAATACCTAATAGCCAACAGAGGTGTCATGAGGATTAAATGAGTTAACATTATAAAGCATTGGGAACAGTGTAGAACATATAATAAGTGTTCACTAGTTGTTAGCTATCACTATTATTAGAGGATTTCAGAAGAATAACATACTTGACATTAACATAATTTATCTTAACTAGGGAATTTCACAGCAACCTAGGAAAACAATTGCAACTGTATCCCTCAAGAGGCAGCCATTTGCCCCCCGCGCCATAGTGTAGGTGACTTTGAAAAGGACAAGCTTTCAGAAGCTGGGACCCCCAGAGCCTCCATGGTCACAGGCACTTACCTGCATGGGGGAGACGGCTGCCGCAGGGGGTGTTTTCATGGGACTTGGACTCAGAGGCGTTCGAGGAATTGCAGCTGTAGCAGGGCTGGGGACTAGAAAAACAACACACACACAAGTAAATAATGAACACAACAAGGTGCAGTGCAAGCTTTCATAACTGCTCTCTCCTTAAGGGTTCATCCCATGAACCAGCGCTCGCGGCTCCCCTGGGAACGGGAGACACTTCACCTCCTCAACACTCACGGCTGCTCCGTGCAGCCGTCCTGCCGTCAGGCGGACGGTCTGTTCCTGAGACTACTTGTGTTTATTTCCAACCCTGACTATGCCAGTCATTTCACTTTTGTTATTTAATTACGCGGTTAAGTGTTCCATAAACCAAGGAAATCAAAGTACAAAAGCTCCAGGATGAGTGTTTCTGCAACTGCATCAGATGAGAAGCCTGGCGTGCAGTTCGCGGCATATTAAATGAAGGAACGCCGGGCTCTGCTCATCTTCCCTCACCTCCTCCTAAGGAGCTCGTCACTTCCCTCCACACGGATTTTCACACGTACTTCATTTAGTGCAATTAAATGTGTGTAACTGTCTGCTCACATGTCAGTCTCCCTCTCTAGACTGAACTGTTCAAAAGTAGGATCCTGGGAATTCCCTGGCGGTCCAGTGGTTAGGACTCAGCACCTTCGCTGCTGGGGCCCGGAGTCGATCCCTGGTTAGGGAACTAAGACCCCGCAAGCCGCACGGTGCAGCCAGAAAAAAAAAATTAAATTAAAAAATAAAGAGGAGGCCACTGAATGAGCAGTGGATGGTGCACCCCTAGTGATGGAGAGCAGAGCAGGTGTGGGTACGGGAGGCCAGACCAAGAGGCCTCGCTAATGGGTCAATGTCAAGGTGAGGAAGGAGGATTGAAGGAATAAGGAAGATTCCGAGATTTCTGGCTTACGTGACTGGGTGGAATGGTGCTGCCATTCACATGGGGAAAGATGGAAGTTAAGGGACAAGATCTGGTTTCGGATGTGAGAAGATGTCTGGGAGACACGTGGGTGTCAGTGTTAAGTAGCATCTGAATACACTGGGCCTGAGGAGTTCAGAGCAAGGGAGAGGGCTGAAGTCCCACATCTGGAAGTTCTCAGGCACGGAGAAGACACACATGCATGGGGTAAGGCCCAAGTCTGACTCCGAGATCTCTGAGGCTGAACAGATCCCAAATCTCCTGTTAAAATCCACCTTGCAGGAAGACTAACTCACTAACATCATATGAAATGTGATGAGACTCAGAGTAAGATGGTAAAGAACATCAACTAGAACAGAGAACATGTGGTACATGAACACGACCGCCCGCTAGGGCACGATGGATGTTACCTTGAGACGCACTGTCGAACGACTTGATGAGGGTTTTCACCGTAGGGGTCGGCTCGGAGGAAGTCGAGGACCTTCTACTCAGCCCCATCCCCTGCCTCAGGGCTGCCAAGTCTCTCTCAACAGCATTCATGTAGTTATACACCCGGCCACGCTCCTCCTCTTGCCTGAAAACAGTACTGAAATCAGGGCATTTTTGTATACATACTAGAAAATACACATTTCCCCTTCCCAACTGAGAAGTATTAAAAAGTATCAGTTAAAAACAAGAAAATAGTATCAGTTGAGCTGAGTAAATTACCTGGTCTAATATTCTTATTTGCTTGGTGAATTCCAGGAAATAATACTAAAATTTTTATATCAGGTTATCCTAACTAGGTTAAGTAACCATTAGTTTCCATTTTCATTTGTGTAAGTGTAAGGTGAGAACATCAGTAACCAATTAGCAGTAAAATGGGAGGTGGGCTCAGAACTAGGGACTGTAAGGTTCTGTGCAGTGGAGAAGGCCCTTCCCAGGACAGTGAGTCTGGGAATTCACAGCACATGCAGACAACTGATACCTGCTCTATCTAACATGCCATGCATAGGCGTGGAGATACAAAGAAATGAAATCAAAGCCCATACTCTTAAATTATTTTTTAAAAATGGTATAGTCACCAAATAGAATTTCTACAAAGGGGGAGGGGGGGAAAGCCTGGACGCGTATTGGTAACATGAATCTCCTACATGTTCAGTGTGAGTCAACTAAAAAAATCAATTCCACTTCATTTCTGGAAAGCTCTCATTCACTGAGCAAACACTGAAGTTTACATCTGGAAAGAGATTTCAGCTGCAGAGTTTGCATGTGTTATATAACTACAAGCCAGTTCATACTGTACAAAAATTAAGCCAGTCCGTAGGAAAATTTGTCTTTGGTGGCCATTTGGCTCTTATGACAGAGTTTTTTTGCCAAAATGCCTCATGCTTGGAAGTTTTAATAAAGAATGTACAATAGCCATTATCCAACTTTTTGGTCTTAGAGCCCTTTTCCACTCTTAAAAACTACTGAGGACCCCAAAGAGCTTTTGTTTATGTGGGTTACAGAGATTGACATTTACCATATTAAATATTTTAAATATTTAACTCATCTAAAAATAAACTCAGGGCTTATTAACATAATTAACATATTTTTATGAAAAACAACTATGTTTTCCAAATCAAAAAAATTAATAAGAAGAATAGCAATGTTTTTATTTTTTTTAAAAAAATTTATTTACTTATTTGGCTGCACCAGGTCTTAGTTGCGGCATGTGGGATCTTCCTGGACCAAGGATCAAACCCGTGTCTCCTGCATCGGCAGGTGGACTCCTAACCACCGCGTCACCAAGGAAGTCCAGGGAAGAATATTTTAATGATATTAAAACATAACTATGGCTATTCTTCTTTGATAAACACTAAAACACAATAAGTGGTAGTAACTTATAAGTTAGTTAAAATGTGGAACCTGAAACCATATGAATGAATGAAATTTTCCTACTCTGTCCATCTTGCACTTTTAACGCATATGGATTCTTTACCCACCCAGGATTGGCTGACATCATGCCCTGGTCATACGGAAAATACTGGTTCACAGAGTTACATGGATTTTCCAAGTGTCGGTGCCCGTCATTAAACAATCTACTCTTTAGGGCTTCCCTGGTGGCGCAGTGGTTGAGAGTCTGCCTGCCGATGCAGGGGACACGGGTTCGTGCCCTGGTCCGGGAAGATCCCACATGCCGCGGAGCGGCTGGGCCCGTGAGCCATGGCCGCTGAGCCTGCGCGTCCGGAGCCTGTGCTCCGCAACGGGAGAGGCCACAACAGTGAGAGGCCCGCGTACCGCAAAACAAACAATTTATTCTTTACAAGTCTCTTGTTAATATCACTAGGGATCTCATCAGGAAACTCTTTATGGGAAGCTGCTGAGCTTGCAATGGCAGATACAAGTTTTCCAAAATCCTAACATTCACTTAAAAGCCCATGTTTTATCATTGGTACCAAACACTGTTAGTTGCTTTCCTTGAAGTGACAGGCTCCCTTAATCATTTTCAAGAAATATCCACCAAACACTAAAGTCTGAATACCAATAGCTTGTGTCAGTCATTCTTAAGTAAAAATCCTCACTCCATGAAAAATGAAAACAGCACAAACTACAGTGACACGCAGTGCTCTCTTCCAGACTGCTGCACACCTGGGCACACAGCAGCAGATGCAGCAGCAGCTCCTTATGCGACTTCCCACCCATCTCATAGGACCTTAAAAAGAATACAGTGGGTGGGGGGGGGCTTCCCTGGTGGCGCAGTGGTTAAGAATCCGCCTGCCAAGGCAGGGCACACGGGTTCGAGCCCTGGTCCGGGAAGATCCCACATGCCGCGGAGCAACGAAGCCCGTGCGCCACAACTACTGAGCCTGCACTCTAGAGCCCACGTGCCACAACTACTGAAGCCCGCATGCCTACAGCCCGTGCTCTGCAACAAGAGAAGCCACTGCAATGAGAAGCCTGCGCACTGCAGCAAAGAGTAGCCCCTGCTCGCCGCAACCAGAGGAAAGCCCGCGCGCAGCAACAAAGACCCAACACAGCCAAAAAAAAAAAAAAAAAAAAAAAAGAATACAATAGGGGACTTCCCTGGCAGTCCAGTGGTTAAGATTTCGCCTTCCAATGCAGGAGGTGAGGGTTCAATCCCTGGTCAGGGAGCTAAGATCCCATATGCCTCACGGCCAAAAAACCAAAACATAAAACAGAAGCAATATTGTAACAAATTTGATAAAGACTTTCAAAAAACAAATGGTCCACATCAAAAAGAAATATTAAAAAAAAAGAGAATATACTCAAGGACCAAGACAGAGTGATATTACTAATTTACTGCTACACCAAGGACATCTGTAAGTGAAACCGGCATTTTGAAAATGAGAGTGGCTGGTGGGGAAGAGCACAATGACCACGAGTACAATTTGGTGCCAAGGCCTTGATCCATCAACAACTGCTGTCCACCATCTGTGCAAAAAGTCAACACAGTGAAGAGGGCAAACAGCACGTCAGCATTATTATGAAAACAGTTTGACCTCGAAGAGCCCCTGAAAGGGCCCTGGGGACCCCTGGGTCTGTAGACCTCACTCTGAGAACTGCTGCTCTACACAATGCTACTTCTCTTAGGGGCACATCCTTTAAGTATGTGTCTCAAACACTGACAGGCTCTCGGGAGCCAGTGGAACAAGTCTCTCAGAGTAGAATTTCAGTCACTTGGGCTACCTTTCGAATGGAGCATTTCTATTCATTCAGTGGTACAAAGGAGGAAGGGTAATGTACTAGTGGAGAATTAATAATCTTCCAACTCATTCCTCCGTGTTCTGCTTATTAAAGAAGCCAAAGAAAAATGGTTTAACAATACTTCCCACTGGGCATCCACTAGACCTAGGCAACAATAAAATAAGACAGCTTTTCCAAGTTGGCCTGTTAAATATTTTTCTAAATTTTTTACCTAGGGCTGCTTAAGAATTGTTCAAAGTAATGAATAATCAAATTCTTCACAATAACCTCAAACTCTACTGATACTTAATAAAAATCTCAAAAACCACTCTCCCCCGCTCACAGATAGAATCTCACTAGGAACTCAGAGCACATCATCTAAGACTTTTTACGGGTTTCCAAAGAGCTCTATGTTAAATGGGAAAATACCTGTGTGTATTAAGCATAAGACAACTCCTCAAGCAAGCGGTGGAGAGAAATCAGCCTGCATCCTTCACCCGGGTCTCTAAAATACCTGCTAATGGACACTGGCCGTGGCCCTGAGCGCCATCCAGGGGTGTCTCACTTCAGCCCTACAACAACTCTGTGACACAAGCAGGACTGTGTCCACTGCAGAGACAAGCAAACTGAGGGCCTGAGCGAGCCCTCACACCCAGCAGAGGCAGAGCTGCACGGGGCCGAGTCTGTCTGCCTCCAGGGTCCACGCCCTCCGTGAGGAGTACAACCCAAAGAAGAGCAACGGGCTGGGACAGGGGACAGAGGACTGGCGGGAACCACAATGGACCACATGCCAGCGGCCACTCCAACCCCTCCAGAGTTGTTGACTACGGACACTGACAACAGCTCTGAAAGGCCACAGAGACCACACTACTTTACAGGGGTCACAGAGTGAGGCCAGAAAAGGTGAGTAACTTCCACTGGACCCAAACTCAATCACACCAGTGTCAAGCCTATGTTCTTTCCATAAAACCACATCACAGAACCATGACTCAAGTGCTCTCTATTGAAACGTAAGTACAGAGCTGGTTTGTCAAAACATACTTGCGTGACTTTATTTCCTCCAATTCTTTTGTGAGTTTCTCATTTTTTTCTTGAGCCTCATGTAATCGGCGCTTCAGATCACCAATCTCCTCTTGGGCTTCAGATTTAATGTCATTTGCGATGACCACCGCTGTCTGGAGATCAGCCTGAAACTGCCGCCATTCTGCTGATTCTTCCTACATTAAAAAACTAAACTTTTATTTCCAAAAGAGAGCAGTAAAGACTTATTTTAAAGCAATAAAATGTGTTTATGATTAGATTGCTGTAATGCACTATCTCAAATGATGACTAATTTCTTTTAAATCCCAGAGAATTGCTATTACCTATTTCTAACAGAAAACGTAATCATTTTTGGTGAATGTGTTCTTAGTGAGGAAAAGAGTTTCCAGCTGATCTGCCTACTGAGGCATCAGGCACTCAGGGTGCTCAGTATTAACAATGATAATGTCAAGCCTCCCTTCCTCATGGCAGGTATCAAAGTTAGTCTTACGAAAATAAACACAGCATTCAAAATGTACCTCTGAAAAGCTCTAGAAGGTAGATAAATGGTGTGTGAACCACAGTGAAAGATTTTACAGGGAAAAACTATAAATATCCTGACACCAAAAACTAACAGGAAAAAAAATCAAAAGTAAAGGAAAAGGAAGAGGAAGCCAGAAGAAAAACACTGAATTTAATCTAGGCAGACAAAAAATCACACAAAGAGAGGAGCTGAGGACCTGTACAGCCTGCTGCTTCCCGCAGCCTCCGTGGCCGGGCGTGCTCCTCAGGGCAGCCCCTCTCCCAGAGTTACAGCTGCTGACTGGGCCCAGTGCCCACCACCCCAAGGCAGCCTGAGCAACTGAGGCACAACCCAAACTACGAGTCCAGCTTCCCCGACCCTCTGTATCAGAGCAGAGCATTGCTGCCGTCGGCAAGCTGACCAAATCCACAGAAGACAGAAAACTCACGAGAAAAGCAGTTTAGTTTGGGACGCTTCATAATCCAGAGCTAATAAACTTTCTTTCCAAAATATAACACTTGCTTCCTAAATCCCTCTTTCTAAAGTTACCACTCATCAATTACTAGTACAATCTTGCAACCAGAATCTAGCACCAGTCCCACTCTGAAGTGACAGCAGTAGCTTTCTGCCCAAAGCCCAGTGGGCTCAGTATTGTAACAGTATCTGAAGCTTCAGACAAAGGAGTGGGGTCAACGACACCAAAGTGCTCAACTTTCAGAAAACTGTGCTTTCTAATGAGATAGTATGTGAAGATTTATCCTACCCGAAGTCGCCTGTGGAGTGTCTTGATTTCTCTTTCCATGTCATGTTTTTGGTCCTGGAGTTTTTTAACTGTATCTGAAAAGACCACAAAAGTTTAAATATTTATTCTTACAACTGTGTTCGAAAGGAATAATATAAAGGGAGGAGGTACTTAAATATGACATTCAGAACGTCATCCTGCCCAAAGGCTTCTTATTTTTAATACAAAACTTTAAAAGGAAAAAGGAACGTCCAATCCAAGTATAAACCAGTATTACTTTGTAAGGAAAATATCAAATTTAAATCACAACTTCTGGATGACTTCCTTCCTCAGCCTCTTAATTCTGAAACAAAAAGTTAAGTAAAATCAATTGTTAGAAACACACACACATTGTTGGCTCATAACCAATCAAAACAACACTGACTGCAATTAAAATGGGAGATTTTAATCAAAAGGGTTATTAATCTAAAGTATTTTTGCAAGCATCACTTACTTTACATGCTGGAATAAATTCCAGAAAAGTGGTGAATTAGTAAGATGTTTACAAACTTAATTATTTTGTAACTTGGGGGAGGTGCTATTTAATTCTATGCAAAGTCTTTCACAAAATAAAGGATTAAGTAAATCAATTTCTCAAATTATTTCTAGCATAATATGAATTTCCTTCCAACAATGTCATGCACTGTGAACATCTGATGAGCACCACTACTATGCAAAGGCCGATCTAGACAGAGTGGGGCTGCAAAGATGAAGACACAGCCAAGGCCAGTCCCCTGGGATCCAGAAATGTACAAGGAAGTCCCCTTCTATTTGGAGGTTCTGCTCAAAAACCCCTGCGTCAGGGGAAATGCCTGGGGAGGGCGCCATGCTGGTGCTGCTGCCCAGCGCCTCCCCACGGCTGGTCACTCCGACAGCTCAGGAGCCCATCACTGTCTCTCTGGTTAAGCACCAGAGCAGGCACTTACACCTGGTGACAAACACTCTGACTTCACCGACGCCCCCCTGCAGCAGAGCCCTGTCCTTTCTGTGTTCCGACTCTGCCTCACACAGCCTTGTTGCTGCCACTGCCAACAGGGGTGCGTTTCTTCACACAGAGGCTGAGCACACCTCAGAGCCAGGAGCCACATGCCGAGGTTGCAGCCCCAGCACAGGTAGGCCTGTAGAGTAGAGCAAGTGTATAAGTACACAAGCTAATGGAAGCAGAAGAGAAAGCAATCCTAAGGTCATTACCTAGCATCACGTGTTTCAATATTCCATTGCCAGAACTTAACTGTTTATTGTCAGGGATGTCAAACCATGGACACTGGTGTTTCTGAGTAAACATTCCCCCTACTCCTTACACGTAGCAGAGGGAACCCAGGCACCGCCAACACCTGTGTGCAACAACATGTACCCAAAACACCTCTTAGGCTGTTAGCTTCCAATCAAGACCCTGAAGTATGAGCAGGCTGATGCTTTTTCTGAGACTGCTCCACGTCTTCCTTCTCCGAATTCCACGAGGAACCTGCTCTGCTGAAACCTCTGAAACCTTAATTCAATGTTGATACATTTGTGTTCTGACATTTTTAAAAGGCATGAATTCACTTCAGTAACAATATAAAGTCTAGAATATTTATAACAATTATATGTGTAATGATTACTATAAATACATAATAATGATGTTTTCTAAAGCTGAATAAAAAAATAAATGAGGGGCTTCCTTGGCGGTGCAGTGGTTAAGAATCCGCCTGCCAATGCTGGGGACACAGGTTCGATCCCTGGTCCAGGAAGATCCCACATGCGCGGAGCAACTAAGCCCGTGTGCCACAGCTACTGAGCCTGCGCTCTAGAGCCCATGACTCACAGCTACTGAGCCCGAGTGCTGCAACTACGGGAGCCTGCGAGCCTAGAGCCCGTGCTCCGCAACAAGAGAGGCCACCACGATGAGAAGCCTGAGCACTGCAATGAAGAGTAGCCTCTGCTCGCTGCAACTTGAGAGCTCGCGTGCAGCAACGAAGACCCAAAAGCAGCCAAAAATAAAATAAATAATAAATAAAATTAAAAAATAAATAAATGAGAACTTCCCTGGTGGCACAGTGGTTAAGAATCCGCCTGCCAATGCAGGGGACACGGGTTCGAGCCCTGGTCCAGGAAGATCCCACATGCCGCGGAGCAACTAAGCCCCTGTGCCACAACTACTGAGCCTGCGCTCTAGAGCCCACGAGCCACAACTACTGAGTCCGCGTGCTGCAGCTACTGAAGCCCATGCGCCTAGAGCCCGTGCTCCGCAACAAGAGAAGCCACCGCAATGAGAAGCCCGCACACCACGATGAAGAGTAGCCCCCACTCACTGCAGCTAGAGAAAGCCCGCACGCAACAACCAAGACCCAATGCAGCCAAAAATAAAATAATAATACATAAATTTTAAAAAGATTAAAAAAAATTTTTAATTAAAATATGAGATAAAACATGGGTGGAAAAAAAATGGCCATTTTTGGTAGCTAGTAGTCAATTTCCTCCCATTCATCACCCCAAAATTATTCCAAAAAGTTAGGGCCTATGAAATAAAAAGTTAATTAATTACTTTTACTCAGTAATTCAACAAACTGCTCATAAGTACCTACTTTGTATCAGACTTTTTTACAAGGTGCATGAGATATAAGGGAAAGGAAGAAAGGTACAGTTCCTACCCTTTTAGAGACAGAAAAGAGGATGTTTTCACATGCAAAGGATTAAACTTTAAAAGTCTGTCTCGGGCTTCCCTGGTGGCGCAGTGGTTGAGTCCGCCTGCCGATGCAGGGGACACGGGTTCGTGCCCCGGTCCGGGAAGATCCCACATGCCTCGGAGCAGCTGGGCCCGTGAGCCATGGCCGCTGAGCCTGCGCGTCCAGAGCCTGTGCTCCGCAACGGGAGAGGCCACAACAGTGAGAGGCCCATGTACCGCAAAAAAAAAAAAAAAAAAAGTCTGTCTCTATACAAGCTGCTTCAGACCTCATTTAACCTGGAAACTTAATGGGCAAACGGGCCACCCAATTTGGCTGAGGGCAAAGTGGACAAGCAGGTGAGTGAGTGAGTCCAATACCCTGACCTGAACCTCCAGAGGAAAGGATGACTCTGGAACCAGCAGGGAACTTGGCTCCGTATGACCTACATGTAGATGAAATCAGGGTCTTGGTGATATTACCAGACATAGACAAGGAATAAGGACAGAAGCTAAAATATTTCTAGTGTGGAAAACACTAGGGGTTACACCTTTCATTTACACTATATTTATGTACAAAAAATATTTTATAATTAAAACAAGCAAACAAAAAAAATGTGTAATTTCTCCTCTGCTGCAAATCCTTTGTCTTTTCTTTTGGTCACAAAGGATCTATCTAGGTAACTTACATGAGACAGATGACAGCAAATCTTGCTGCAGCCCACTTTAACATCTGGTGCCTTGATTCCCAGGTGACACTTTAAGCCACGTGGCCATCTTAGACTGATCATAAAGTCTCAAATTTCATTCATTTATTTTGTTCTTATCCTTTTCTCACCAACCTCTACATTCACGGCCACAGAATTCACATGATCACTACTCTTAAAGGACATTCTTTTACCCTCAGCACTACGTTATTTATTGTTGGCATGTCTTCTTTTAAACAGAAGGGAAGCTGGCAGCCAGTGGACATATTCAGACCGAATAAAGTGCACTTCAAGTGTCTCCAGGGAATTTGATTTAAACTTTACAAAAGCATTAAAAGTGACAACAAGCTTTTCCTCCCTGGAAACAAAGACGTCTATGCTCCAGTTCTCGCTGTGAAGAGGCTTATTAGCAAACGGCCGCCTCTCCCAGTGACCAGTCACACAGGGCAGCTTAGCCTGCAACTCTGGGGCCTCTAAACGCAGTTTCCTTCCTCAAAGCTTTAAGTGTGAGAGACACTGCCATCTATTGTCTTCAACTCAAATGTAACATTAAATTCTATCAAAGAACAGAAGAACTACTATGATCTCATTTTTAAAATTATAACTCAATTTTACAATGTTATCTTTATTCTAGAAATCAGGTAAATTTCTATTCTCATTGTTATTAGTCCAACTTTGCTCTGAACAATTCTGGGCACTGCCCTGCCCATTTAATAATGGGGTTCATAATCTTTTTCACCACCGAGACCTATCATCACCAACAAAACCAGATCCATCAACCAGGCCTCCATGCTGGTTCCAGTTACAGGTCAATCACTCTTGAGGGTGTCACTGGGCAGCTACCACGGCACAGGATCTACCTACGACCCTTGGGGTGTAAAGTAATGAAAGTTCCACCAACCTTTCCTGCCCTCTGAGTCCCAGAAAACCCTTAGGGTACAGATACCCGAGTACTCAAGTCAGACTCCTGCATCTGGTCAAGAACCTCCAACTGCCATCAGGTGCAATTTTTAGAGGAAGGGAAAGGACCAGAGGAACCTATCAGTTAAAGCTCCACACCTCAGGGGCAGGGGAACAGGGCAGGTGGTGTATCCAACTACCAGACCACAGCTTTACTCCCAAACCAGAACTCCTGATGCAGGAAGAGGACACACATGAGTTTCAAATAAACCATTTACTATTTTTATTTGTCTTTTTTCTTTTTTTAAAATGTTTCGGCCGCACCACGTGGCATGCGGGATCTTAGTTCCCCGAACAGGGATCAAACCTGTGCCCCCTGCAGTGGAAGCAGAGTCTTAACCACTGGACTGCCAGGGAAGTCTCTGTCTCTGTTTTTTAATTTTTATTTTACTCATTTTTATCCCCCTCCAAAAAAGTAAATATAACTTTTACCCCTTGATTCTAAAAGTAATGCACGCTCACAGTAACAAGTCTGGAAAACAGAAAATGGTGACAAAAATAAGATTACCTAGCATTTACATTTGGCATATATCTTTCCAGATTCCATATATGTGTGTATTATTTTTAAAGAAAAATGAAATTATACTATTTATACTGCTTCGCAAGCCCTTCCATTAAGCAGTAGATACTGGACACCTTTATCAATAAATACAGACCTACAGCACCATTTTGATGGCCATGATAGATGGCCATCGATTGGTTGGCCATCAATGTCTATCAATTGGATATATCATGATTTGTCTCAGCAACCTCCTATTAATGAACAGCCAGAAGGGTTCCAATTTTTGTTATAAACACTATAAGTGTCTTTACAGTTTTTCAGATGTTACTTGAAGACACATTTCTAGAAGTAGAAGAAGTGAAGGACCATTTGAAACTATCAACAGGATCCAAGTCAATCCATTAGAAGGTTCTAGCTCAAGAATACAGAATTTTTTTTTGAGAAGTCACCACGTTAGAGCATTTATGGTACAGAATACACTGAAATCGGTATTTCTTAGGGAACACCATTATGCCTGGCTACAATTTCAGTGTAATGTTGTATTTAAAACTTTTATGGTTTTAATTACAGAAGTAATATACTCAGCTCATCCTCTGTGCGACTTGCCTTATTTTGTGCACACATTTCTCCGTGCCTTGTTTATTTTGGCTGATGAAAGAGCAGCCACAGTAGGGATGTGCTAGGCACATGGGTTATTAACTAGATCTCGACTTCTGAAAATACAGGTAGCTTCCAAGTTTCTGTGGTAACCAGCAACTCTGCAGCAAGCATCCACATCTATGTATACATTTGCAAACTTGTAAGAATGTTTCTGAAGAGCAGGTTTCTGGAAGTGGATTGCTAAATTACTGTTGTACTTGAAAAATTATGATCAATACTCCAAAAAAGCTGCAGTATATGAGAGGACCCTTCCTCCTCTCTTACACCTTAGCAATCTTTTCAATTTTTCACACCTGCATCTTGTTTTGAGTTTCTTTGCTTTTTTAAAAGTCAAGCATCTTTTTGTGTCTTTTTCTGACTTATCCATTCATACACTTGATTTAGCTAATGGGTTATTCTAGTCTTATTGATGTACAGAATCTCTTTACATATTTGACATGCATTATAAATATTTCTCTCAATGTCATTTATTTCTGCAACTTTGCTGAATTGAAAATTTCAATTATACATAGTCAAATATGAGACTCTTTTCCATTAAGCCTTCCAAGTATTCTACCTTCCAGGCTTTTCTCATCACAGAATTACACAGCTTTCCTCTATTTCCTTCTGCTCCTTCTCTAATCTCAAGCTACCCTTGTTCACCACTGTCGCTAATGTTCCATGTATCAGGATGTCAGGCCCTAGCCCGAATCTTGGGAACTACAGAGGGCAGGAAAAGGGCAGGACTTAACTGCAAGCATGCACAGAGCATTACTATGCAGACACTAAGTGGTTGATAAGGTCGCAACTGAGCCAGACCTGAGGTCTCGCTGGTGTCACTACTCGTAATACTAGTCAGCTTTGGTTTGCTGGGCAAGTTATTACCTTTATTTTTGGGGATTCAGCTGAGCTGCTTCTTTATGCTGTTTCTCCCTTAAGCTCTTCTAAGGTGTTAAGTGTCTAATAAGTCCTGGCTGGTCTTTCTTACTTGTAAAGAATGATTAGATCAGTGACTCCTGCATGCTTCTCAACAGAACAAACGGCTAAAGGCTCTGCTGATGACACGAGCCTGCAGGGTGGGTGGGGCCCTCTGGATGTACAAGATGGAACGGGCGGCTTCTGCTGAGGCAACAGGTGTATGTGTGTGTGTATCAGTTTCACTGCAGGGCCAAGTTGCCTTTCCCTCTAGGTGGTCTTCTCTTTAAGACAACAGGGCAGGCTGCAGTTACTTCTGGCACAGTGTGAAGGTCGTGCTGGGAGTCCCTGGCACCATACTCCCACCTTACTTAGAGGTGAGCGCAGCAGCAGCCTGGGGGCAAACACCAGAGACAGCCCCGACAGAGGAGGGGGCGGTACAGTGTAGCAATCCCTTACACTGTGGCCTGAGACCGCTGCTGGCCCCAGGGCCCTATGATCCCTGATGTGGAGGTTTCAGTGCCCCCATCCCCAGGGCTCTGCTGGGAACATTATTACTCAGAGCTTTAGTGTTCTCCTAAACTGCAGAATGTTCTATTCTGATTGATTTCTCCACAGCCAATTCCATCAGCTTTATATAAAGTGTTCCAGAAATTACCCCAAATTGCTGACCTACTGATAGGACCCTTCCCCTGTTTTCTATCTTTGCTCAAGCTCATTGTAATTTTTATATCTCTCCTGCCATGTCACTTGGACTTTGGAAGGGAAAGGAAGTATGTATGATCTCAGGCCATCATCTTGAACTGGAAGTCTTAACAGTAGTTACTGAGTGACTTTTTATATCAAATCTTTCCAGCTCAGATGCTGTTGAGAAGTACCGCAGGCCAGGTCTACGCAGCACAGCACTGATGTTCTCTGGGAGGCCGCCTGGACTCCCAACTACATGATACACCTGTGATACTGTCCCACAGATATCACTGATACTCTACTCATTTTTTCCAATCTTTTTTCTCTCTGGATAATGTCTACTGATTGGTTTTCAAGTTCACTGGCTCTTCTGTATCTCTAATTTGTTGTTTAAATGACTCTGTAACTTGTTATATTAGCTGTTTAATTTTCTAGTTCCAGAATACCTACTAGGTTCTTTTTTTTTTTACAGTTTTTATTTCTCTGTGGAGATTTGCTATTTGTTTGTCATGATGAGCATATTTTCCTCTACACCCTGAGTACAGTTACAGTAGCTGTTTTAAAATCCTGTCCATTAATACCAAAGTCAGAATCGCTTTGGGGTAAATGAGGAGTGACTGCCAATGGGTGCAGGATTTCTTTTGGGGGTGATAAAAAAGTTCTAAAATTGACTATGGTGATGGTTTCATCCACAGAAGAATATCTCAATTTCCCAATTAATAGCATTCCCTGTCATCGAGTCCCTTATACCAAGTGCTGACTTAGCATCAATCCCAAATGCTAGAATTCTCTAGGAAGAAAATTAACTCCTATCAGACTATGGAGATGTAACAACAAATTATAATGCATGAAACTTGTTTGGATCCCAGTCCCTATAAAAAACTATAAAGGACATTTTGGGGACAGCTGGGAAAATCTTCACATGGGGTATTAGATGATGCTAAGAAATTACGACTAATTTTACTAGATGTGATAACGGCATTGTGGTTTCGAGGAGGATGTTTAGAAGGTGCATGCTGAAATATTTAGAAGTTAAGTATCAAGAAGTCCACAGCTTACTGCCAACTGATTCAGTTAAACACACACATACAGAAGGCAAACACTGCAAAATGCTACCCACTGTCACATCCAGGCAGGAGGTGCTAACTACCACACTACTCTCACAGTATTTCTATACATTTCAACTTTTCATTTCAAAAAACTGGGGAGAGAAACTACATGGCTAAAAAAAAATTTATTAAGGTTTTACAGCCTTTTTTTTTTTTTTTTTGCGGTACGCGGGCCTCTCACTGTTGTGGCCTCTCTCGCTGTGGAGCACAGGCTCCGGACGCGCGGGCTCAGCGGCCATGGCTCACGGGACCAGCCGCTCTGCGGCATGTGGGATCTTCCCGGACCAGGGCACGAACCCGCGTCCCCTGCATCGGCAGGCGGACTCTAAACCACTGCGCCACCAGGGAAGCCCTTTTCAGCCATTTTATGGTTAAAATTCATACAATGTCAATGTAACTTTTATTTTGGCAATGATAAGGAAAATTTTGTCCCAGGAATCCTTATCACCTAACAGTTTTCTAGCTATTACCCCAATTACCACAAGGTGTCACTCTTTCCACATTCAAATCAAAGGGTTTGCAAGGGAAAAGGCTATTCTTATCAGTACAAAATGGAAAACACACTGAACTCCCAAGTTAATCTGAAAAACTTTAGAACCTCTTATATTTAGGAAGTAAAATTAGATAACTTTCTCAGTTCAGTGACAATGAAATACAGACTAGATATAAATGTTAAACTAAAAGTTTTTTTAAACTTTAGATGAAAAAGTTCATCACTATGTAAGAAATACAATCCCACAATCCACTACTTCAGTATCCAGATACCCTGGAATATTCCAAATGACCCTGGGGTCAACCTACAGATGCTGGGTCAACTAGCCAGAGCTCAGAACTGCCACCAGACGCATTTAGGGCTCCTGCAAATGACTGTCTCTTACCTGGAAATATCAATAGTTCAAACCTCCCCTCCACCCCACCTCTGTATCCACAGCCCAGGGGCTCTGGCTACTGTATTAACACGCTGTATCTGCCTGTCAATCCGCTGTCAGGGAATAAATAGTAAACCGTCAGTGCTCAAAGGAGCAGCATCATGAACCAGAAATTTTAAGAGCTTTAACCAAGGCATCCAAAAAGGTTACCTCCATTCTCCCTGTCCCCACCAGGCCATCATTAAAGTGTATTACAACTTAAAATCTGTTAAATTTGAGGAATCTAGATGAAGAACACATAAGAATTTCTTAAATGTATTATTTGGAAATAATTTCAAACTTACCAAAAGGTGCAAGAAGTAACACAAAGAACCAAACACCCATTTACCTCCTTCTCAGATTCGCCTACTGTTAATAGTTTACCATTGGTTTTATCATTTGCTATCTCCTATCCCTGTCCGTCTGCCTCTAATTGTCCCTTTTTCCTGAACCCTTAAGGATATACATCACAGTCCTTCACCCCTGAATATTCAGTGTGTGGTTCCCAAGAATACACAGACACAGCTGGGTTATCAACTTCATAAATTTATACTGACACAATACGTTTACCTAATCTCACACACATTCCAGTTCCATCACCACACCTTTACAGCAGCTCCTGACAGCCCTGGAGCCAGTGCAGGCACAGGGAGTGCATGGGTTGTCCTCCTCAGCCTCCCACAGCCTGGAATTTTCCCTCAGCCTTTGTCTTTTATGACACTGGCATTTTTGAGGATATAGCACCATTCGATCCTGCGCTTTTAGTACAACATTCCTCATTTTTTGTCTGTTTAATGTTTCTTTATGATTAACTGAAGCTATGACTCAGCCAGAATACAGCCTAGCGATATCCATGTGCCTCTGTCACTTACATGATCACCCAATCACCAGGTCACAGTGTTGCCCAATTGTTCCACTGTGTAATTTCTGGTTGTTTCTTTTTCCTCACTTGTAACATAATAAACAGTCTGTGGGAAGACATTTTAAGATCATGCAAATTTCTGTTCCTCATCAAATTTTCCACACAGAAATGCTTTGTACTATTTTTGCAACTTTTTTTAAAGTCTGAAATACTTCCAAAACAGTTTTTTAGAATCTTTTAAAAAGCAAACAAAGCAACTCAAAATCTGAGTTTCAAGTCTACCTGATCATAAAATCTCCGTGAAAGGGAGGAATATTAAACAAATAAACAAAAACCTGTGCCTCAGGCATAAGATTATAAAGGATAAATATTTTTTGGTCTCAGTATACTTGCAACCACTAGACACTGACAACAAATGGCTTTTCCTAAGATCTAGAAAGTTAACAACCCCATTAGCTTCTCACTTAAATGATTTTCCATAATTAAGCAGTTTTAAAGAGATGCTTCCACTTAACAGTCCTTTAGGAGCCAAATAGCAGCCGGAAGACTGCCAATGGCCATGGGAAGCTCTTGCCCACACGCGTATCTGCCGGCCACTGTGCTCCTGCCTTTGAACCCCTGCCCCCCAGGCAGAGCCACGCCCCCACCCCCACCCCGTCACTTTGCTACTTAGAACGCAAACTCTTCCCACACGTTAAGACAGGTGGGACCTCACTTACTCTCTAAGTCGGAGATGATGAGGTTGTCATGAAGCTTCACCGCCCGGTGCTGTTCTACTTCGTCTTCAAGTTCAAAGATCGTTTCTTTCATGTCACTCCTTTCTGTCTCTTTTTCTTCCAGCTCTGATCTTAATTTTTCTAATGTCATATTCAGATCTTCTATTTGCTTCTTAGCTTCTTCTTGGAAGGCTCTGTATTCATCTTCTACCTGTGCAAAATTGATAGTGCAGATCAGAAAAGTAAGAGTTGTTCTAAGATAAGTCCTAGGACAGAGGCACACCTTGTCTCAGCAGGGAGCTGAGCGTGAGCTGCTCTGCGTGAGCAAGAACGACCTGTGTAATAACTGGGTGGAAGGCGCTCTCCAGTAACATGGACTTCACACAGTATGCTTAAGCATGATCTGCTGCCACATCACTGACTGAAATTACACTGACATCTCACTGAACTTCACTACATTATTTTTGAGGAAATTTTGGAAATTTTCCCTTCTCCAAAGTTTGGACTGAAGGCATGCATCTGATTAATGATTAACATGCTTTCCCACAAAAATGATGTCTGATTTGTGACAGTTTCAAAATCAAATTAAAAATGGAAACAAAAAAGTTCTCTAATATAGTCAGTGTTAGTTCATAGTGGCCCCCAATATACATGCTCTGACAAATACCACATCTCCTAAACTGTATCTATGAAAGTTGTCACTTAAAAAATTAAGGTTTATATTATTCAAATTTTGAGCAAAGATATACTGTTTCCTACTTTAAAAAATTTTTGCACTGAAACAGGAAATAAAATGTAAGCTAGGATAATTAGATAAGTCATGCAAATAAACACTACATCGGGGACTTCCCCGGTGGTGCAGTGGTTAAGAATCCACCTGCCAATGCAGGGGACACAGGTTTGATCCCTGGTCTGGGAAGATCCCACATGTGTCAGAGCAACTGAGCCTGCGCTCTAGGGCCCGCAGGCCACAACTACTGAGCCCACGTGCCACAACTACTGAAGCCTGCACGCCTAGAGCTTGTGCTCCGCAACAAGAGAAGCCACCGCAACGAGAAGCCTTCGCACTGCAACAAAGAGCAGCCCCTGCTCGCCGCAGCAAGAGAAAGCCTGTGCACAGCAACAAAGACCCAATGCAGCCAAAAAAATAAATACATTTATTTAAAAAAAAAAAAATAAACACTACATCAGCAACCGCGTGGGGCTGGCGACTGCCAGCAACCCTGGGCTGCAGTTCTGACTGAGTCCTCACTATCACACTGCGTGTAAAAAAAAGGGGGCTGGGGCTTCCCTGGTGGCGCAGTGGTTGAGAGTCCACCTGCCGATGCAGGGGACACAGGTTCGTGCCCCAGTCCGGGAAGATCCCACATATCGTGGAGCGGCTGGGCCCGTGAGCCATGGCCGCTGAGCCTGCGCGTCCGGAGCCTGTGCTCTGCAATGGGAGAGGCCACAACAGTGAGAGGCCCGCGTACTACAAAAAAAAAAAAAAAAAAAAAAAGGGGGCTGGACCAATGATCACTAAGGTCCCCACCAGCAACAAACCATGGGCCTCTAAGAAATAGGAGCCTTCACACTCCAAAAGTAATTTTAAATCATAACAGAACTCTACTTGAAAAACTACAACCACAAAAGGATAAGAAGAGGCAGACATTGCTGGTCCCACAGACTGGAATACTGGCTCTCTGTTTTTCTTATGCCAAACTACACTACAGAGGAGGATGTAAAACTGCATGACACACTCCCCTGGGCATACCCAGAACTAGGCACAACTTCTGTTACAACTTCAGTTAGTTGTAACTCCAGCCCCATCCTCTCACAGGCAGGAAAACAGTAACAAAGTACCAGCGAGTGGAAGTGACGTTATTATAAGAATACTTTTCACTCCATCCCAATACAAGAAAACCATTCAGAAGCTTAAAAAAATATCTGATTAACAAAAGCTAATGACACACCACCAGGGCTGCTGGCTCTCAGTAAGCATGCCATGTACTGCAGCCGCATAACACTGGTCCAGAACATTCTATCTACTTAAACAGTACCTTTGCGATGGCGTCCTGCAATCGATTGGCATCGTTCCGGGTGTGAGCCAGATCTTCCTGCAGGCTACTGGCCAGAGTCTCTGCTTTTTCTTTGTCCAGCCTGACACTCTCCAGGAGATCCTGAATGTCAGACTTGTCTCCGGAGTTATGGATGGAATATAGCTCCGCCACTTTCTGCTTCTCGTTCTCCAGCTGGGCCTTCAGGCGATTCATCTCGATCTGGTCACTGGCCACTGTGGCTTTGAACTCCTCCAGTGTGGCTGCCAAGGCTGCCTTGCCCTTCTGCTCAGACTCAACGATTCGCTCCATGTGGTGGTTGCGCTCCTTGAGTGCCCCGATCATCTCCTGAGCTTCCTTGTTGTCTTGCTCAGCCATCTTCAAAGTATTGCTTAAATGCTGCTGGACGCCAAGAAGCTGCTCCCGTTCAAAACGGGTGTTCTCAGCTAGATCCATGTAGCGTTGCTCCAGTTCCATGTAGCGTCCACTTTTTACATCTTCGTCTATGACATAGGAAATGTGATGCTCATCTAGAAGGGAGCGGAAATATTCGATCTGTCGGCTGAAGTGTTCCAACTTATCGCTTTGCTGACATAACGACTCCATGAGAATCACCTTCTCCTCTCCGAGCCTTTCGTTTTCGCTGTTCAGCTCCTGGGTGATCTGCTGTAGATCAGCGAGCTCTTGCAGAGTCGCCTGAAGTTCCTCACTCGTACTGTGTTGGTTCTCCTCCATCTGGTGTATCCGTTCCGTCAAACAAGCGACGGACACTTCGCTGGCGTTCCCGCTGCTCCCCTTCCGAGAGCGCTCTATGCTCGGAATGCCTTCTGACTCCGAGGACGATGGTGCGTCCAGGGCGTCATCGCTGGATGTGAGGGGCTGGTACACCTCGCTGCACTCGCTGTCCAGGTTGTCCATAGAGTTACTGTGCTGATGGTCCATGAGGGTGTTTTCATCCTGGCTCAGGAGATCCTCCACTGACCCAGGGGCAGAGCCCTCCACCGAGGAAGTCAGAGTGCCCCCTCCATCGCTCTGGTTACCAGGGGTGATCTCTGGGCTCAGGGACTGATAGCCAAACAGTTTTTCAGAATGGTCTAGCCTCTGCTCCAGGGAGAAGCCCAGTGCGTTCAACCTGTCCTTTAGCATTCTGTTTTCATTTTTCAGCTGGTTGAGCTCCTCGCGGATGGCAGTATTCTGTTCCTGTAACTGCAATAAAGTGGACTCGACGTCGGTGGGCTGGTGAACAATGATGGCTTCCTTCTCGGACTTCTCATCCCCCTCAGGAGGGTCCTCGTTAATGCCCAGCTGAGCACGCATGTCTCGGAGTTCATTTCTCAAATGTAAAATCTCCACGTCTTTGGTTTTTGCCAATGTGAGAAGATCCTTCACTTTGGCTTCCAGAGCAGCTTTGTCACTGATCTGATTGTCCGATTTGGACTTGCTCATACGAATGTCGCATTCCGTAGCCGTGCGACTGCGGGAACGTTTAGCCAACGCCATGTCATTAGCCCCCTGACCTGCAGAAGGTAGTTTTTTGCTCTGGTTTAGTCGGGTACGTTCACGTAATCTTTCTCTAGTAGAACTGGATTCTTTATTACCTGTGGAAGTGCTCCGCTTGGTTGAAGAACTTGTGCCTACATGTTTAAGACAAAGAATATAAGGCAAAAACTTAGCAATAGAAAGGCACATAGTGGGACTTCCCTGGTGACGCAGTGGTTAAGAATAAGCCTGCCAATGAAGGGGACACAGGTTCGATCCCTGGTCCGGGAAGATCCCACATGCCGCAGAGCAACTAAGCCTGTGCACCACAACTACTGAGCCTGCGCTCTAGAGCCCATGAGCCACAACTACTGAAGCCCATGCACCTAGAGCCCATACTCTGCAACAAGAGAAGCCACCACAATGAGAAGCCCATGCACTGAAACAAAGAGTAGCCCCTGCTCGCCGTAACTAGAGAAAGCATACGTGTAGCAACAAAGACCCAACGCAGCCAAAACTAAATAAATAAATAAAAGAAAGGCACATAGTTATGCCCCAGGTTGAATGAGATATAATCTAAGGATCTATAATCATAATCACACAGTGATTCTGACCTACACTAATTCTGCCTGAGAGTCTGGTTACTGTAAAGTTGTTTCCTCCAAACTGGAAAATCAATCATCTTTTAATTATCAATTAAATGAAGCTATTACTGAGTTGAATACCGCAAAGGGGTGAGTTTTATGGAATGTGAATTATATCTCAATAAAGCTTTCACATTAAAAAAAAGCTATACACATGAACTTGAATCCCAAACCATGGCTTTCAACAGGTGGCCAGGGACATAG
The DNA here is from genome assembly GCF_963455315.2 of Globicephala melas. NCBI lineage: Eukaryota > Metazoa > Chordata > Mammalia > Artiodactyla > Delphinidae > Globicephala > Globicephala melas. The sequence goes on from NC_083326.1 coordinate 64,788,883, forward strand.
TATCTAGGGCAAGCCAGATGAAGGTGACTCTAGGGATAGCCAGTCAGGTAGCAAACTAACTGCAGAAACAGACAGTGAAGGAAGATTACAGATGACCAGAAGTGAGAGGCAGCCTGTGGACAAACAAAAAACCTAAGCTACCTACAATAACCACAAAAACTATGATCAAGTAAATGCAAAAAATTTTTCACACCATAAAATGCCACAAAATAGTACCAATAACAAGAATTATTAGAATAGACAACATGCACTTATACTTACTACACACACATATTAACACTTCATACACATTTACACAAGCTTCATTATCATCATCCTGTTTTACAGACAAAGAAACCCAAAAAGAGATGTTAAATAATCTGCTGACATCCCACAGGTAATACATGGATGAGCCAAGATTTACACACAGGCAGGCAGTCTAAGCAGTATGCCACTCTGCCTCCCTAAGTGTTCGAAAACGATGATGCATCACTGCCAAGTTATAACAGCACGTTCGTCAAATATGCTGCACAAGGCACACCATTACTTAACTGCTAAAATTTTAAACCTGTGCAAACAATTGACATGATCATGTATTTAATATAAAAAGAACAGGAGTATGTTTAAATACCCACAAACACTTAAGGAAATCATTAGACTATTTTTTACTTTGAAAAATAAGTCCTAGACCTGACCAATAAATATTTTTAAAGAACCAACTGGTTCTTTATGTGGCAGGCACCAGGCTAACCAGGTAACGGGGAGTAACAGGTCTACACGAGGGCTTCCCTGGTGGCGCAGTGGTTGAGAGTCCGCCTGCCGATGCAGGGGATGCGGGTTCGTGCCCCGGTCCGGGAGGATCCCGCGTGCCGTGGAGCGGCTGGGCCCATGAGCCGTGGCCGCTGGGCCTGCGCATCCGGAGCCTGTGCTCCACGACAGGAGAGGCCACAACAGTGAGATGCCCGTGTACAGCAAAAAGAAAAAAAAAAAAAAATTGAGATGTAGAAACAAACTGCTGCTAATGAAGGAAGAAAGAATGGTAGGACTGGAATGAATGGATCTAGGCATCAACCATCAGAGGCTGCTAACAACATGGAACGGGACACGGCCAGAAACAATGGGCCTCCTGACAGACAGACAACTATTACCTAGGAAGGAATTGGCGGGGGTAAGAGGAAGGAACCTGAGTCTGTCCCATCAAGGCTCTAAATTCAATGACATTTATAGTAAACAGAGAGAATAAAAGAATAAAATCAAGGACATCATAGGAATGTGACATCAAAATCCAGATCACGGGACTTCCCTGATGGCACAGTGGTTAAGAATCTGCCTACCAATGCAGGGGACACTGATTCGATCCCTGGTCCAGGAAGATCTCACATGCCGCAGAGCAACTAAGCCCGTGTGCCACAACTACTGAAGCCCACACGCCAAGAGCCCGTGCTCTGCAATGAAGAATGGCCCACGCTCGCTGCAATTAGAGAAAGCCCGCTTGCAGCAGCAAAGACCCAACCCAGTCAAAAATAAATAAATAATTTAAAAAAAAAATCCAGATCACAGGAGGCAGTTTCATAGTGGTCCAGTGGTTAGGGCTCAGCGATTTCACTGCCAGGGCCTGGGTTCAATCCCTGGTCGGGGAATTAAGATCCCGCAAGCCACACAGCACGACCCAAGGGTGGGGGGACATCAAGATCATGGGAAACTCTACAGATCAAACAACCAGTTTCCACAAAAATTAAATTGCAAGAACAAAGTGGGATGAACTCATAGATTTAAAATGAAGATTTAAGAGACACTTCACCAATTACTATATATGGACCTTAAGTGAATCCTGGTAAATCCTGATCCAAACAAATAAGTAAATATATGTATGTAATATTTATAAGACAGAAATTTAAATATTTACTGAATAATTTATGATTTGAGAAATGGTTATTAATTATTTTAAGGACCGATAATGGTATTATGAATATATTTTTAAAAGAATCCTTGTCTTTCAAAGATAATTAAATATTTGTGGATGACATCTGGAATTTGCTTCAAAATAGGGGAAGGTGGGTGTCAAGGAGCTAAGAGTGGCCATCAGGTGATAAGGGTGATGAGTACACAGAGATGAAATACCAGATACTTTTGTGCATGTTTGAAATTTTCTACGATTAGATGGAATTCCCTAAATACCTGTGCACTCACCTACTCAAACACAAAGGCAGTGTAACCCTCACACCGAGTGCGCGCCTACCTGTGCTACTCTTGGGTCTGTTCTCCATGGTGCTCATGGCAGGGGCGGATGCTGACGGTGCTGCGGAAGGGCAGGTGCTTTTCTTCCCTTTGACACCATTAGTCACAGTCACCCCTCCAGCCATCCCAGCTAAAAGGTCATCACTGCTCTTGGTCTAGAAGCAACAGAAGATAAAAACAAATTGATTAGATGAAGCAAGATTAAATAACATTTTGACACTAAACAAAGCCCTTGACTTTCACGCTGAGTTCAAGAATTCTACAAGGACTTTCTGACAGTTACCAAGCAGCACATCACTCTGTGCTACAGAAACAGAACTTCTTCACTGCTTCATAAATGATCACTTCTTTTTTTAATTAATTTTATTAAATCTTCACCCTAGTATATACTTTTTTTTTCTTTTATAAAGCCATTTTAAATTTTATTTTATTTAGTTATTTATTTTGGCCACACCGTGCACAGCATGCAGAATCTTAGTTCCCCACCCAGTGATCAAACCTGCGCCCCCTGCATTGGAAGCACAGAGTCTGAACCACTGGACCTCCAGGGAAGTCACACACACACACACTTCTTTTTAAAATATGAAAATCATAATGTACTCAGAGATGTTATGGAAGCCCACTGTGTGCCCCCACGTGCCAGATTCAGTGAGGGGTGGGAGAAAGTGCAGACATCCTCCTTGCTACCGCTCATCTAGGATGTGACTCTAGGATAGCAACATCACATGTGCTATCTCAGGAAAGGTCTGTAAGGCCACAGGAAACGCCACCTTGCAGTTTCTAGAGAGAAGCAGTACTGAGGGTCAGGAGGAATCTTCACTGCTCTGAAGTGATGCAACGATGGAGCCAATGTCTAAAAGAAGTTATTCTGAAATTTATTTTTCTTACCTCTATTTTTTTTTGTAGTCTAATTTAAGCCAAAATTGAAAGGAGGGTTGTTGTTTTTTAAAGCCTAAGTAATATACAAATAAAAAATTAGAAATTTTACGGTTAGAGTGAGGGTTAAATGATCATACTACTCGAGAAAGACCATTTGTAATATTTATTTATGTTTTATGAAGATGATTAAAAAAATGTGAGCTTTTTAAAAAGAAAACAAGCACTCTGGAGAACTGGATTGGGTATAAAATTGTTACTTAAGAAAAACAGTGAAGAAATCTGATTTTACTTCTCCTAGAAATGAGAGAGAACAAAGAGGAGTTAAAGGTCTGTGGGGGGAAAAAAAAACCCTGCTTTTAAATAAAATAACCAAAAGTTTCGCCCACTAAGGTGAAGGCACAAGTTAACCAGCCAACTTATGCTGTTTCCCATTGAGATAATCACCCTCGGATAATCACAATGAATTCATTTCTACAAATTAAAATGGTTCAAAAACAACTCATCTCTAAATCTGAAGCCTCTCCCAGTTCTAAATGTCAGTGACTGGATATGGAGTAGTACCATTAGGTAGGTCAATCTGTCTCACTAAAAAAGAGGCAGAAAGAAGATTAATGTTTTAAATGAATTGTCAGAATTAAGCTTTGGTAATTTAGGGTTGTCATATTATGAAAAATCTAGATCACACAATAAGGAAGGGGGATATTGCATTAATCATTAAGGATTGTTCATATTATTTTTATTTTTTTTTTTTTTTGCGGTACACAGGCCTCTCACTGTTGTGGCCTCTCCTGTTGCGGAGCACAGGCTCCAGACGCGCAGGCTCAGCGGCCATGGCTCACGGGACCAGCCACTCCGCAGCATGTGGGATCTTCCTGGACCGGGGCACGAACCCGCGTCCCCTGCATCGGCAGGCGGACTCTCAACCACTGTGCCACCAGGGAAGCCCTGTTCATATTCTTTAAGACTAGTATTTCTTAATGAAACTGGTTATCAAGTATGATGCAAAAAAATAATTGTAAATCAAGTTACACCCCCTTCCTGTCTTTGTACCTCGTCTACTAAGCAGTAAATAAACTTAGCATATTCTTACATTTTCAAATTATTTTTTATATTGTTAATAAAAGTTAAAATTATCTTTGAACTAATTTTCCTTCCTCCATAAGTTAGATATTCTTTCCTTCCATAATAATTACATCTGAAGACCACCCTACATACTCCTGTAAAAAGTGGCTGAATTGTCACAGTTCTCTGTTTACAATTTGCCTTTGGGTAATAGCAAAGTTAAACATACACCAGAGCACCAAATCAAAATCTATGCAGTTATCACAATAACTAGAATAATACAATATTGTCACGTTAATTAACCAAACTGTATATATAGGCACTTGATTTATGACCAAAGAAGCAGTACAGAAAAAATGGAGTTTTCAATAAATGGTGCTAGGTCAACTGTATATTCACAAAGGAAAAAAGATGAATGAGCCCTATTTCACACCATATCAAAAATAAATTCCAAGGCTTTCTATCATTCAAAATCCTGAATGATAAAACAAAAAATTGAAAAATTTGACTACATAAAAATCTTAAGAGAAAATTTAAATTTTTGCATGGCCAAAAAAAATAAGCAAAGTTTAAAAATAAAATCCACACATGAGAAACTAGGTAAGTATACTTGCAATATCTCACAGATAAAGGGCTAATATCCCTAATACACAAAGAACTCTTAAAAATTAAGGGGAAAGAGACCAAAAAACACAAAGAATAGTGAGCAAAATGAACAATCACATACAATCAACTCACACAAATGTACGAAAGAAGGTGATTAGTCAGACTAACTCATATTAGAAATACAAAGTAAACAACATTGAGATACCACTTCTCACCTCAGACTGGCACAAAAGGAAAAAGTATGACACACTCCTTTGGGAAGGATGTGAGGAAACAGGCACTCTCATAAGTTGCTGGCGAGAATGCAACTTGATTGACAGAGCCTTATGGAAGGAGTCTGGTGACATCTAACAAAGCTACATACGCCTTTACCTCCTGCCCAGCAATCCCACTTCTAGGAATTTAAACCTGAAGACACACTTCCAATAAGACAAAAATACATATGCATAAAGTTACTCATTGCAGCATTGTTTTTAGTTGCAAAATACTGGAAACACCTTAAACGCCTGTACATAGGTTAGTAGCTGAATAAACTATATATATCCATACAATGAAATGTTAAACAGAATGAGAAAGACTGCTAAAAAGTGGTGTGAAGAGATTTCTAGAATACGTTAAGTGGAAAAAAGCCAAGTGCAAAAGTATATCTAATTATGTCAACTTTTGTGTAAGAAAGCAGAAATACAAAATAAACATCTGCTCATTTATGCAAAAAGAAACACAGAAAAACTAAATTAGACTGCTTAGCTCTAAGCAGTGGGTGGAGACAGAGTAAGGAGTATGGGGGGCACTTCTCTGACCACATCTCATACAGTTGTGACGCGTGGAACCACGGGAGTGCTTCACGTGTTCACAATGAATAATTAAACAAGGGTGGGGGACCCTAAAGTGGAACACAATGGGAACAAGTGGACACAACTCCATTTCAAATGAATCATACAACCACATGGGGTTGGAATGGGGGCAATCAAGTATCTTTTGAACACACTATTTTGACCATAAACCCTCAAACCCTCAAGCTAAATACAAAGAAGTATAAATTCTGAATTCCAGCTGGTAGAATTGTTTTTTGCAGTGGTAACAGTGAGTAAATCTGTATTTTCTGTATATTCTAGGATTGAGAAAATAAATCTATTATAGATAACCAATGCCACTGTCAGAGGAAGGGATTACAATTATGGAAAGTGCAAAGGCTACAAGCAACCTTGTGTAGTAACTGGAACTGGAAGTATCAGTGTGAACTCTGAGGTTTTAATGTGTATGGAGAGAAGTAGATACAGAAATTGGTACTGATATGCATGTACACACGTGTGCGCGCTCCTACCTCTGTATGATGAAAGGGCTTATAAACAATATGTGCAAAAGCCATGAGCACACCTAGCTTCCAGATGGTTTAAATTCTACCCCTCACTGAAAGATCAAGGCCTCCTTGAAGACAAGGCTGATTCTAGGGCTGGGGCTGGAAAAGCAGGAAATTTACTGTGCCAGAAATTAAGAAATTGCTCAGAGAGAGGCTTCCCAGGTGGCGCAGTGGTTAAGAATCCGCCTGCTAATGCAGGGGACACGGGTTTGAGCCCTGGCCCGGGAAGATCCCACATGCCGCAGAACTAAGCCCAGGCGCCACAGCTACTGAGCCTGCGCTCTAGAGCCTGCTTGCTGCAACTACTGAGCCCGCATGCCTGGAGCCCATGCTCTGCAACAAGAGAAGCCACCACAGTGAGAAGCCTGCGCACCGCAATGGAGAAGCCCCTGCTCGCTGCAACTAGAGAAAGCTTGCGTGCAGCAACGAAGACCCAACACGGCCAAAAATAAATTAAAAGAAAAGAAATTGCTCAGAGAATACGAGGAACATGTCAGAAGGACACAAGACCCTGCTTGAAGGGACTCCCACCGGCCAAACTGGGGACAATCTGAGCATCAAAATAAATGATGCTAACAGTTTACAGCCCACTTAAGAAGAATCCATGAATCCACACTAATATAAATGAATACACAAATGGGAGAAAAGTAAAAACTCTTCCTTATAGTAGAATGCTGACTAATAAATGTAGAAAGAATGATGGAATTATAAAATTACCACTTGGCAAAAATCATAGTAATAATCATAGTAATAATTGATTCTGGAAAGAATTACTAAAAATTGCTAAAACTAACGTGAAAGTTTGATGAGAGAAGAATATTTACAGTGTCAAAGTATTTTCGACAAGATACTTATTTTTACAAAAGGCAACATAGTAACCTGATAGTGGAGGAACCTAGCAGACACCACCTTCACCAAGTTATCATCACCAGGAACACTGACACCACACACCACGTGCCTCTGGAAATGCTGCACCTAGGACGCCCAGCTTCTGTGGGACTCCTGCGGGACCCTGCAGCCCCAGCCTATGGAAACACTGACAAACCCAAATGTGGAGGACAGTCAGCCAAACAAACGGAACTGCACGCTTTAGTAAATGTCAAGGTCCTAAAAGACAAAGACTGAGGAACTATTCCAAATTTAAGGAGAATGAAGAACAGCTATATGCAATTCACAACCCCGGACTGAATCCTGGACCAGAAAAAAATTTTTCTTCCTTTTTTGCTAAAGTGGACATTAGCACAATTGGTGAAATTTAACTAAAGTCTACAGATCAGATACTAGCATTTTATCAATGTTCATTTCCAGATGTTATCATTGTACTATGGTTATAAGAGAATGGTCTTGTTTTTTAAGGAAATACACACTGAAATATTCAGCAATAAAGGAGGATTAGCTCTACAATTTACACTTAAACAGATCAAGAAAAAAATTATGTACTTCTGGGGGCTTCCCTGGTGGCTCAGTGGTTAAGAATCCGCCTGCCAATGCAGGGGACACAGGTTTGAGCCCTGGTCCAGGACAATCCCACATGCCATGGAGCAACTAAGCCCATGTTCCACAACTACTGAGCCTGTGCTCTAAGAGTCTGTGAGCCACAACTACTGAGCCCGTGTGCCACAACTACTGAAGCCCACACGCCTACAGCCCGAGCTCTACAACAAGAGAAGCCACCGCAATGGGAAGCCCGCGCACCACAACGAAGAGTAGCTCCCGCTCACCGCAACTAGAGAAAGCCTGTGCACAGCAACAAAGACCCAACGCAGCCAAATAATTAATTAATTAATTAAAACAAAAAGAAGTAGAAAGAGAAGGTACAGAGTAGGAGAATATATGTACAACACATATAAATGACAAAGGGTTCACATCTAGAATAGGTAAAGAATGATAAATCAGTACAAAGAAACACACTGCACCACCTCAGCCACTAGGACGGCTACTACCAAAAAACAGAAAAAACAAGTGCTTGCAAGGATTAGCAGAAGGGGAACCCTTGTGCACTCTTGGTGGGAATATAAAATGGTGCAGCTGCTGTGGAAAACAGTATGGTCGTTCTTCAAAAATTAAACATCAAACTACCATACAACCCCACAATTCCACTTCTGGGTATATACCCAAAAGAATTGAAAGCAGGGTCTCTAAGAGATATTTGTACACCCATGTTCACAGCTATTATTCTCAATAGCCAAAAGGTAGAAGCAACCCAAGTATCGCTGATGGAAGCATGGATAAACAAAGTGTGATCTATACATACAGTGGAGTATTATTCAGCCTTAAAAAGGAAGGAAATTCTGCAATATGCTACAACATAGATGACTCTGAAGACATTTTGCTACGGTAAATAGGCCAGTCACAAAAAGACAAATACTGTGTAATTCTACTCATATGAAGTACTCAGAGTAGTCAGACTCACAGAGACAGAGAGTGGAATGGTGGTTGCCAGGAACTGGGAGGAGGAGATGGGGAGTTAAGTGTTCAATGGAGACTAGGAAAATGAAAAAGTTTTGAAGATGGACGGTGGTGACAGTTACTCAGCAATGTGAAGGTACTTAATGCCACAAAACGGTACACTTAACAACGGTTAAGATGATAAATGTTATGTGTGTTTTACCACACACACACACAAAAGTTGAGGAAAAACAGACACCACAGTAAAAATATGGGCAAGTGATTTGAACAGGCACTTCACATAAGAGAATATCTAAATGTCCACTAAACACTTAAAAATAAGACATGAAAAGGTGCTTAATCTCATTGCTAACAACGCAAACGCAAATTAAACCCACTTTATAACACCTCTATGAATGGTTACAATGAAAAGAGTAATGTAAGTGCAGGTGAGGATGTGGGGCATCCCAGAGTTAACCCCTTTGGGAAATGACTGGCCATCTACCTATGAAAGGTGAATGCCATGCACCTTACAACCCAGCAATTTCACTCCTGGTTATGGAGTCAACAGAAATGGGTGCACCTGCGTATAAAAGACGTGTGTAGGATGTTCATAACAGTACTATGACTAATAGCCCCGAAGGAAACTCCAGATAGATGTCCATCAAGGGCAGAAGAGGTGTATGGCTTGTGGACATTCCACGGTTAGTAATCAGCAAGGAGGAGCTGCTTACACATGAATGTATATACAAAACAGACAGACTCACAGACATAGAAAACAAACTTATGGTTACCAAAGGGGAAGGTGGCGGGGGGGTGGATAAATTAGGAGTACAGGATTAACAGATACACACTACTATACATAAAATAAGATAAGCAACAAGGGTTTACTACAGCGCAGGGAACTATAATCAATATTTTTTAAGACCTATAATGGAAAATAATCTAAAAATATATATAATATAGCTGAATCACTTTGTTGTACACCTGAAACTAACACAATATTGTAAATCAATTATACTTCAATTAAGAAAAAAAAAAAAGGGAGGAGCTGCTGCTATAGGCAACAACAGAGATGAATATCATGACCTAAACAGAGTTAAGGAAACCAGACACACATGAAAAGAACTTCATGTTCAATTACATCTATATAAAGATCCAAAACAGGCAAAATGAATCTTGGGGGCTAGAAGTTAGGGTGGTAGTTACTTCCGGAGAGGAAGGAAAGGGCAGTGATGAAGGAGGCACAGAGGGGTCGGGGGGGAGGCCACTGAGGTGCAGGCAGGCTCTGCTTCCTGACCTGGCTGATGGCCCAGGGTACATTCACCCCTCACTAAGCCCAACACAGATGCTTTGTGAACTTCTCTGGGTGTATGTTCTACTTTATCAGAAAAGTAAAAACAAAACAAGAAACAACTCTGCACTTTCCAACTTGCCTTTTACATGAAGGTACTTGGCAGGCTCTGATATTTTTTCTGTTTTAATTTTTGTTACACAGTTCTATAAATACATGTGTATTCCCACATGTAAACATCCCCCATCAGCAACAGTCAAAAAAAATGAAATTGATGAAGGAATAGATTTTTCGCCTACTTTTTAATAACAGGTACAAAACACAATCATTTGGTAAAAACATACAGATACAAATAACGAAATAATACAACCAAAGAATACATGCTTCTCCAGGTAAGGTCCAAGTTTCACAGTCTGCATCTCCACCTCATATTTTAAGATTAGTTTAAAATTTCTACCTTCCAGGTTTCAGAGATGGATTACTCAGTCAAACTGTGAACTAACTTTTTTTTTTTTTTTGCGGTATGTGGGCCTCTCACTTTTGTGGCGTCTCCTGTTGCGGCGCACAGGCTCCGGACGCACAGGCTCAGCGGCCATGGCTCACGGGCCTAGCCGCTCCGTGGCATGTGGGATCTTCCTGGACCGGGGCACGAACCCACGTCCCCTGCATCAGCAGGTGGACTCTCAACCACTGCGCCACCAGGGAAGCCCCTGTGAACTAACTTCTACACTGAAAAGGTATGATCACAAATCATCATTGAGAATCATCAATTATTTAGATAAACCCTAACTTATTAACTCTCATCTATCAAGTTTTAGAAAAAAGTATCCCCAGGACAATGAAAAAGTGTACTACTTCTAAAGGATTAAGTGTGGACAGCCAAAAAGTGCAGGCATGTAGGAGACCACCTCTACCTGGAAATAACCCTCTCTGCTGGCTGTGACAAAGAAGAATGACCCACACAAAGGCCCAAGCCAGATGTTACAGCTACTCACAGAAATGGGACCAATTTCCTCCAAACATGCTGTGAACAGCCATAGTGCTTCTTTTCATGTTTACAGAAGCTCCATTCAGACTCAAAAAGGTCCTCCCCTACATCTCACTAGATCTAGCTACAAACAACATTTGAAATGAGAGGTAAAGAAACACATATCCTTGGGGATTCCCTGGAGGTCCAGTGGTTAGGACTCGGTGCTTTCAATGCCAGGGCTGGGTTCAATCCTTGGTTGCAGCCAAGAAAAGAAACACATATCCCTGCACCCTGCCGAGTGTAAGAAAAGTGTTGGTGTTATGTGAATCCTGCGCGGTGACAGACACGGTGTGGGTGTCCACGAGAGTGGATGTGTGGACACGGTGTCTCAATGATTAAAAGCCAAATGCTTCATTCTTCTGGCAATCATCAAGGCTCCATCAGTTACAGAATTCAAGTTGTGGGAAGTGACCATATGCTGGAGAAGCACACTGAAATATGGAAACTTATAAAAATAAAATAACACAAGTTTGTGGGTTCCCTAGGTCCTTTCGCTTTTTCCAATTTTTCTATCATTTTCACTATTTTCTTCTTTCCCTCTTACTCTAATTTCTATTCAATGACTTTTTCCCCCTCCTTTTTTAAGTAAAGCACTTGCTCCAGTTGAGGTAAAGTGTTCCCAAATAGTTTCACCTCTTCTATGACCCTCCCCACTCCACACACACACACACACACACACAAACACACACACACACAGAGAGAAATACTTAAATCAGCCAACTCACCAAAGCCAAAGCCATGGACAGCTGGCACAAAGCAGGGATACGGTTTTGCCTTACAATGAAGAAGTACTCACTGCTCAAGACTAGGCTGCCATCGACTCAGGATACATGCTTTGGAAGACCAGACATGCTGCTCAGGACACGCTCCGGAGTGAACCTCAGAGACACTGCCTGCCAGCGAGGAGGAGGCAACAAGGCAGGCAGTAGTGCACACCCCGTGCCAACGCTTCAGCCTGCTCCTCCAGCCCCATAAGTCACGGGTCGCCCAGGCACACAGGCACTCCACTCTGAAAACAGGCGAGCAACTGAGTGAACAGCTGGGGCAGAAAATACCAGTTTTCTTACACGAGAGAGAGGCAGCACTGCCACCAAGGAAATTGCTCAGCGTGCTGATTCAGACTAACGGAAGTAGGGTAAAGGTCTACTCCTGGTATCACCCTCCAGGCCGCAGGATGACACCCAGCTGCTCATCAGGGATGTAGCAAGGAGAAAATCTGGTGGCATCTCCAAGCCCACAGAGTAAGTCTGCATTCAGTTTCGACAACCCTGGAATAGAAAAACCAGCATTTCCTGCTAGATCTTTCAACACATATAAGGAAGTCCCTCATCAGCTGTTCCTGTGAGGTGCTTCTTAAAATAATTGTCACATCTGTAAAGCCTTTCCTGGACAAAAGGCTTCTGAACAGATCGCGTTTCAGGTACTTCTTGGTTCCCCCCTATCAGACGAGCAAAAACTCTCTCCAGGTCTTCTCCATAGAGTCAAAGTTTCTACCCCAAAACACCAAACCTCAAAACAAGCAAGCAAAGAACAAATAAGTGAATTCTGGACTGAGAAAGACCGGAAGAAGACCATGTGCATTTCTGTCCAGTGAATCTAAGACTTGACCAGCAGAAAAATGGCCCAGAGTCATCTCAACACAGACACTGAGAACACCCATGGGAAGCCTGCTACTGTCAATCAATCCTGAGCTGCAGGAAGTTTCCAGAGCTAACCAGGAAAAACTCTACTGCCAGTCCCTTACAAAGTCCTTGCTGTGAGCCAGGCCCTGCACCATCCTCTTTCCTACACCCTCACTTCCATCCTGACTGCAGCCCTAGGATGCAATGCCCAGCCTGGGCCTGTCTGCTCCCGAAGCCTGGGATCTAACGTACCACTACCCTTTACTAACAAAAACTAAACTAGCCTCTAAAGAAAGGAGTGTAACAAGAAAACTAGTTATGCTCTGACTAAATTAATATCACCCAATTTTGCCTGGGATTAACACTGGATCAGTTGTCAAAAAACAAGTAACAGTTTATGGTAACAGTGTAGGGGGATGGGTGGGAATAAAAACTCCTGTTCAGGGGTTTCAGGAATGTCATACTGGCCATCCTTTAAGACCTCATGCACATGCTCTTTTCATTAAGGCTTCTCGGGCAGAAACAATATTTTCCTACTTGAAACTGTTTACGCTACTCTCCTGCTCTCCCAGGGCATCTGACTTTTTCACTTGTATTTTAGTTGTTCGTGCCAGTGACTTGCCTCCATCCTTTCCTCCACAAGCTCCTTGAAGGCAGGCTCTCCCACACCAGCACAGCGATTTGCTCACAAGTAAGCCTGCTACTTGGTTTCATTCGTAAAGACCGACCAAACACCAATTAAGTCCACCACAATGTGAACTCTCTTTGAAGAGGGTGAATCCTAAATAACGTTTATGTGATAAATCAAACATCATATGAAGACTCACTCCTCCTACAATTCATCACATATTTAAACACAACCACGTAAATACCTTTGACAACGAAGCTGCTGTTCCAGGTTTTATGAGTTTGCCTCCTGCAGATGCTGAAGAGCTGTTTTCGGGTTTCGTTTTGTCTGCTGTTTGCGCTTTGCTTATCCCAGACACCTTAGGCACTGAGCCAACACTCCTGCTTGTTTTCTTCATTCTGGGCTGCCTCTTCGTAATGCATTTACAAGCAAATCTGTGGAGATAAATGGAGATAAATTATACTGAGAACAAAACTGTAAGAAAGCTCTCTAAAAATTTGTTTTTGAAGGATCTTACCATGAACTAAATAAAAATGTTTGAAAGCTAGATGTCGCTACAGAAAATAAAGGATGAAAAATTCTTAGACTTATTAATCAGAATGCATCCTGTTTTCAAGGCTTCCTTCTTGAACACTAACTTGAAATTATTTTCTACATTCTAGTTCTCTCAGTAAAAACAATAACACACAGTACATTTAGTGAAGCAATAATCATCCTGGCACTTGAGAATGAGCCACTTTGCAGGTCTCTAAGGTGATCACACTTTCCAAATTATCCAGCACAGTCCTAACTTCAAATATTTGTTGTGATATTTCCACATAAACCAGCAAAACAGCCCAGAAACTCCAACATTCAGGATCTAAATATATTTCCCAGTATATCTCTTTTATCAAGAGGAAGCATCAAAATGCCTTATAAGAATATAAGCCTCAATATTTGGTTCAGAAAGTAAGGGCACTCTTTTACAACCTTAAAACCATGACAGCAAACCTTTCGCCTAAGTGGAACAGACTCAATTTCAAGCTTAGAGGACCTGGAATAACACTGGCCACACACAGAACTACGGCCAGAAAAACCCTTCAACATACCTCTATCAGCTGAGCTAGAAAAGCAGTCTCTACCGTAGTATCATGTTTGGAAAGACACATTGGCCTGGTCTGGGTAAAGTAAATAATACGACTAACAAAAATGAAAGCCTACTGTGAACGTAAGGAAGTTTATGTACGATGACGCTGAGAAACTACAATGAGCACAAAAAAGAAGTTGGTCTATTTTAGGAAGATTTCTACACACTAATAAAAATAAAGAGAAACTTACAGAAAAGCCTTTTGGAAAAGAAAAGGCTCGTTCCAATAGCTTCAATGAACACTTCACCTAGACTGTATTCGAACGCTCCAGATTTATCTTGCCTGACGTAACACAAACTGTACCAACTGGTTTGGCGGCAGAACAGTGAGACAGGGCAAAGGGGGCTCCGCTCCACCCTCACCGTGATAAGGCCTCGGAGCAAAAAGAACACTGTTTTTGACACCAAGCAAAACACAGCGAGACCTCAGTCTCCTCTCCAGCCTTCTCCCAACTTCCTGGTTCTTCCTTCCAGAAAATGCTGTAATTGGTGACAATAAAATCACCCGTCTGCTTGCCCTGAAGCCTTCTGCTTTCTACTTCCCTGTCCCATTGGAGCACTCAGCCCAGAGTTGGCACTCCCTCTAGTTTAGCTCCACCAAGCTGCTCCTTATAGGTTCCCAGAGGACACTGAAAATGACCAAGACAGACACGAGCGGCTTCCCACAACACGTGCACCACAGTTATGCTAATCCCTGCCAACTGGCAACTTTGTGCTTTTCTACCTGTAAAATTAAGGAATTAGATTGGACCCATCACTAAGTTGATTTTGTAGAAAAATCAAGTTCCTAAGAACCTTTCCTTCAACGTCTCACTTTCCCTTTGTATTTATCTTTTTTCTAAGTCTCATATCTTGTAAATGGCTCCCCAAAGTTTCTTTCTTCTCTGCTCCAAATTCCACGCCTGCACTCCTTCCTACACTACTCAGACCCTCTCCCATTCTCTGCCTACTCCTCCAGCTGCTGTCAAATTAACTTTTTCTAGACCAGCACAATCCAACAGAACTTACTGCAACTATGAAAATGTTTGGTATCCATCTGTGCTATCCGAAATACAGTAGCCACTAGCTACTTGGGGCTGCTGAGCACTTGAAATGTGGCTAGTGTGACTGAGGAACTAAAATTTAAATTTTAATCTTTTTAAATTTAAAGTTACATGGTAGACACCATACTGGACAACGTAACAGACTGTCCCTTTCCTGCTGCTGTCTCTGTCCCAGAGTTAAAACCTAATGAACTACCACTTCCCTCCCACCAGGGTGGCTATAATCAAAAAGATAGATGGTAACAAATGTTAGAGAGGATGTGGAATAATTGGAAGAGTCAAGCACTGCTGGCACAAATGCAAAATGGTGCAGCCACTTCGGAAGATAGTCTGGCAGTTCCTCAAGTGGTTAAACACAGAGTTACTAGGACTTGCCTGGTGGCACAGTGGTTAAGAATCCGCCTGCTGGGCTTCCCTGGTGGCTCAGTGGTTAAGAATCCGTCTGCCAATGCAGGGGACACTCAAGCCCTGGTCCAGGAAGATCCCACAGGCCGCGGAGCAACTAAGCCCATGCACCACAACTACTGAGCCTACGCTCTAGAGCCTGCGAGCCACAACTACTGAGCCCTCGTGCCACAACTACCAAAGCCCACACGCCTAGAGCCCATGCTCCGCAACAAGAGAAGCCACTGCAATGAGGAGCCCATGCAACGCAAGTAAGAGTAGCCCCCACTCGCCACAACTAGAGAAAGCCCGCACGCAGCAACGAAGACCCAACGCAGCCATAAATAAATAAATAAATTTATAAAAAATAATAAAATAAAATAAATACAAATTTTGACACGTAACTGTTCAAGCCAGACTATACTAGGAATAAAACAGTCAGAAATGAACAGCTCTAAGCTGAATCACTGTGAATCTGACAGTTACAGTGTTGACTTGGGCACGAGGTCCTGGCAACTCAGATACATGCCATCTCCATGCACGCTCTCCAGAATGTGATTTTCTAAAAGCGGGAACCACGCTTGGTGTGACGGCTCATCTTATGCCAACCTGACTGAGCTGCAGGGCACCCACACATTTTGTCAAACAGTATTCTGGGTGTGAGGGTGTTTCTGATGGAGATTAATGATTGAATTCATACGCTGGGTGAAGCAGGTGTTCTCCCTAATGTGGGCAGGCCTCATCCAACTAATCGAAGACCTGAATAGAACAAAAAGGCTGGAGTCTGAGGGAACTCTTCCTGACTGACTTCTTGAGTTGGGATGTCAGTCTTTTCCTGGCTTTGCACTCCAACTCTCAGACTGGAACTTACGCTAGCGGCTCTCCGGGGGCCCCAGCCTACCAACTGCAGATCTTGGGACTCCTCGGCCCCCATATGCATGTGAGCCAACTGCTTATAATAAGGTTGGTTCCGTCCTATTGGTTCCATCTCTCTGGAGAACCCTAATGTACTTCATAGCTGAGAACAAAACAATTTCCCCTCAATGTCTACAGTAACTACAACCCTGGAAAATTCCATATATACCAAAAAGTATGTTAAAAAAATGCTTTCTTTGTGTAAGATGGAATAAGATTCTAGGCTCAGTCATAAACAGGTTTTTTTTTCTATCCACATAAATTATTCAGCAAGATATTCCAAAGTTTTGCAGATCTCAGGATAAGTTTTCATTCTGCAGAACTGTCACTTCATTGAGTCTAGACTTCCAGGGCCCCTACCTATTAAATATCAACAGTCTCCACCAACCATTGAGACAGTCAAAAAAGCTTCCACAATTTTCTAAAATGACCCCTATTAAGGACAAGGATCCTCCAAAACAGGTGATAATTCACCAGAGACCTTGGTCCCCCACATCAGGTTAAGGAGCAGGAATCGTTGGCCCAGACCCTCCCTGGAGCCCCAGGCCTGGGAGAGATGCAGAGTGGAGGGAGAGGACAACACAGCATGCAGCACTTCCAGGGTCTGACTGCGAAAAGGAGTGCGATGGAAGTTACCACTACGCCTCCCCGGCCCGCACGAGGGTGTCACATAGGCACCCACCACAACCTCTAGTCCAGTGAAATCAAGGTGTGGGGGGGAAGAAAAAGTAGCTCTCCTCACAAAAACAGGATGGATGCTGTCTCTCTACATATGCTAAGAATAATCTCAAATAACAATAATCCAAGGAGTGTGTCACATGTATTTCTCAAATAATATTTCTTAAGATATTAAATATTTCTTAAACTAAAAACATCGAAATATATGCACTGCTCCCCAAATAGGGAAAGACACTGAAGGCCGCAAGCCCCTCCCATGGACAGGCATCATGCCCCAGCTGCGCCACACCCAGCACAGGTCCCTGAATCCCCACAGGTGGGCGCTGATGATGTAACTCTCCCTGGGTCAACCATTCTTTAGTGACAGTAGTCTCAATCCAAACCCCTCACCCTGCCCGCCAATCCATATGGCCTCCAATGCAACCATACACAAGCACTTCCTCAGAAACCGGCAATTTTTATCTCAATGAAGATTTCACAAGAGATGAACAAAATGTAACAACACTAAAATTATACTGCTCAATCTGCCCCTTCTAGACTTACTACTTGTCCTATCAGTCAGTGCTGGTACTCTTGACCAATATCTTTCATTTTGAAGGTGCTAATTACCATGTTATTTAATATAAAACCGACCTTTTGGATAGATTTTAGAAAACTTATTACCAGGTCTAAATCAGTATGTATTATGTTACAGCTGTAAAAGTAAAAACCTTAGCTATAATCATATTCATTTATAGAGGGCTGCTACTTTTTTATTTAAAATAATTGTTAGGCAAGGGCAGAGGCACAACTGCTCTCATTTACACAAATAAGCTTGCATTCAGTGTGAAGGCTGCAGTCTGGGTGGCTGGACCTCTTACCAGGATGTCCCAGTACAGGATTTACAGCTCCAGAAGCCCTGCCTAAAGCTAATTACATAGCCGCAGCCACACAGGAAGCTTGAGTTTCCTTTACATGTATAAGGAGGTCACATAAGGAAAACAAAGGGCCATCTCTTACCTTCCACACATGGCAGGTAAAATACTATCTAAAAATCAAACTACAGACTCTTAAAAATGGAAAATATCTTGGAGGCCGCTTATAGGAAACCCCACATGGAGCACCACTGACAAAAAATGGAGCATACTGACTACTAAGTTAGGAAGCAAGTCATTACTTAACAGTCACTGAACACTTATTTTGTGCCAAGACAAGCCAAACGCCAATTCTCTGGGAATCTAGTGAAACAAGGATAAATAAATAGATGGACATCCTAAGCTGATTAAGACAAAAATACCTATCTTCCAGGGGCTCACAGTCTAGGGGAAGAATGAGGTGCATAAGTGAACAGGTCTCCATCCTTGATGAACCTACTGCAAACATGAGGGACATACATGTACAGGGTATGGGGAGAGCAGGGGGACATCGTCCCTGGTTCTGCCCTTGCAGAACAGGGAGGGAGGTACAGGTCAGAGGTTTAAGAAAGCACGGGCCCCCTGAAGACCTGGGCCTGCTCAAACAGAGAAACGTCACAGTGACGACCAGCGGGGAAGGGTTTCGGTCTGACACACAGCACTGAGGACTGAAGGCAGTGCCGCCCTGATTGGATGTGTCCTTCCTAAAGAGAAACCTGGTGCTGCAGAGGATGGACTGAAGGACACCATATGGGGGCTCAGGGAGAGGGGCCAGAAGGGCATCTCCTTCCCTGCAACTCCTTTCCTCTGACCTGAATCTGAGAGCCATACTCAAAGGTACCCTCAGCCCACAGCTCTCCCAGGATCTGAGGACCAGCACAGCGCTTTGATAAGTCTGCCCTTCCCCCACGTCGGTCTGAGAGTCTCCAGCCCCTACTCCAGACTTCGCACACCTGTGCCATTGGCACAGACAGGAGGAGGACCTGGTCTGCAAGCACAGCATCCAGCCGACTATTACTTTCTCCATCTAGACACTGAACTTCTCAACTTAATCTAAGAAAAAACCCTGTTTGGCCAGGAGCTACCAGAGGCTCCTCCAGAGTTCATGGTTACCTAACACTACAAAGCCTCTTTCACACAAACTGCTGCTAAGCTGCTTTTCTCTGATAACATTTTATTATGAAAATTTTCAAACACACAGAAACGTTAAAGAAACTGAACAGTAAACACTCCACTTTTCTCCATTTCATAGTTGTGCAATTTATATTCTGAAAAAGTTTACACCTGTATCTGTTAAAATTATCATTTGGTCAAATTCAGCTTAAGGTCCAGCCTTTGAGATATTTTTAAATTTTTTTTTTTTTTTTTTTTTGCGGTACGCGGGCCTCTCTCACTGTTGTGGCCTCCCCCGTTGCGGAGCACAGGCTCCGGACGTGCAGGCTCAGCAGCCATGGCTCACGGGCCCAGCCGCTCCGCGGCATGTGGGATCTTCCCGGATCGGGGCACGAACCCGTGTCCCCTGCATCGGCAGGCGGACTCTCAACCACTGCACCACCAGGGAAGCCCTATTTTTAAATTTTGACTTCAATTTGAAACCCATTAGTTCTTCTCTAAAAAGCACTGTCTTCAATCTTAAGTCACTTGTCCAACCAGGATCCTCACCTACAATAAAAGGCTGAATTCTAAGGAATCTCAAAGGTACCTCCTGACTCCAAAATCCTAATACACCTCACGCAGCTGATGGTAATGTTACAAGTAGAGAACAGAGCGGTGAACAGGCTCTGCGATGTGTCACCACACCCCCACCCGACCCCGGGCCTCAGAACAGCAGCACAGCACTGAACTTCAAGTCAGGAGAGCTGGGTTCACACTCCAGCTTTGCCACACAAGCTGTGACTGCAGGCAAATCACTTCATCACTTCATATGTTTGCAAATGTTTCCTCTCCTATAAAGAGGAGCTGATAAAACCTAATTTATAGTTATTGTACAAAATAACATGTGTAGACCAAGAAAGAGAACAAAAACCCCAACACACTCATTGCAGAAGTTTTTTCACCAGGGCTCAAAGGTCAGAAAAATGGTGCAACAATCCAAGAGCAGGGATGGCAATTTCTTTCAGTGATTCAGAAACTCCACCCTCCCCAACCATCCACCCATGAAAAACACACGAATCAAGTTTCAGAAATAATGCCAAAAGGACCTTAAGAATTTATCTTAACTGTCATTATATTGCAACAAGAAGGCTCCTCCCTGAGCAAAGGAGAACACAGATTGTCCTGGAAACCACGAAGGAGCTCTGAGGCCATCCCTCACCAAGAAGCACCTTCAGCCCTGGCAAAGTGCGGGACAGGAGCCCTTGGTGTTAACTACAGGGGTGGTCCCTAATCCTCCCACCTGTAGACACACAAGAATCCCGATGGGTCACCACTTCTTCCTTTGAACTCCTCTATGCACCTCCTATTCACGTCCAAGTAGAATCATTTGTCCCCTCTGTCACACTAAATGTATTGCTATTTAAAACTATTTAAATTGAATTGTGGGGACTTCCCTGGCGGTCCAGTGGTTAAGACTCTGGGCTTCCACTGCAGAGGGCACAGGTTGATCCCTGATCATCAGGGAACTGAGATCCCACATGCTGGGTGGAGCAGCCAGAAAAAAAAAAAAAAAAGGAATTGTTATTTAATTGATAACTTATAAATCCACTGTGCTTTTTTTACAGTATCTGGAGACTGCCCCACCCACCATGTCTGTTCAAATCTGTATCCCTCGGCAAGTTACTTAACCTCTCTGAAATCTCAGTTTCCTCATATGTAAAATGGGCTGGTAATAATACTACCTTCCTTATAAGGATTTTGGGAGGATTAAATGAAATAATGAACCTAAAGTGCTTAGCAGGGTGGCCCACAGTAATGATGGCATAAATGTGAGCTATCGTAGTCTATAACAACACACTGCATGCCCCAAGTATGACTAATGCCTTATTAAAATAAAAGCAGCAACTCAAAAGACACTCTGTCAGACAAACCCTTCATAAAGAATGACTAAAGATTATTTTTACTCACTACTTCATTTAATTATACACTGTGGCACACAGATGTCAACAAACAACACTTGCTTCTGGTTCTTTCCCACTGAAAATTACGTATCAGGAAACACTGAAAATATATGGTAGGGAGTTCCCTGGAACGCTAATCAGGAGACCTGGATTGTGGCTCAGGCCTGGCATGCCTTCATGACCCCAAGCAAGTCATGCGAACTCTGTGAGCCTTGTTTATAGGCGAGGAGGATGGATTAGGATCACTCAAAAATTCAAATATTCTATTTCACAATTTATACCTCAAGAACCAGGAATGAAAACTTTTTTAAAAAAGGAAATTGCTTATTAGCTATGATGTTTTTATGTTATATATTGATAATATCCTACTAAAATTCAAAAAAAGGTTTCAATCCAAGCAACCTAAATACATTTATCTCTTATTTCATAAACTCCATATTCAAAATGTAGGGATCATATTAAAATTTTAAATTAAGAAGAGACTAAAACACTGAGAAGGAATCACACTGTCAAGGGAAAATTGAAATTTAGCAAACTAAATTGGAGTGTGGGGCTTCCCTGGTGGCGCAGTGGTTAAGAATCCACCTCCCAATGCAGGGGACATGGGTTTGAGCCCTGGTCCGGGAAGATCCCACATGCTTCGGAGCAACTAAGCCATGCGCCACAACTACTGAACCGCATGCCACAACTACTGAAGCCCGTGCGCCTAGAGCCCGTGCTCCACAACAAGAGAAGCCACCACTATGAGAAGGCTGCGCATCTCAACGAAGAGTAGCCTCCACTCGCTGCAACTAGAGAAAGCCTGTGCCCAGCAACAAAGACCCAACACAGCCAAAAATAAATAAATTAATTAAATTAATTAAAATAAATAAATAAGTCTGTAAGTAAAAGTTGCTACTAAATGGATCAAAACCAATAACCAATTGATAAAATCACGACTTCTACAAAACCAAACAAAACGTTGAAAAGAAATTCAATAAGAAATGTTTTAATTAAATAAATCATAATGCAATAGACTTCTTATACTGAATTCCTCAACATATACATTTTTTTTAAACTTTCTTATTGTGAATTGCAACACACTACCAGAAAGTGCGTTTAAAGGTGTACATTTTAAAGATAGACTTGGAGTGGACTCCGCTGAAAAAGGCAAGGCTTACTCAGACAAAAGTCTGAGCTTTGCCAGGTCAAAACACTGCACATGTGAAAGTGGGCGTGTATTCAAGGTGCAAGAGACAGAGACATGAAGGAGAGGGGCCAGGGAGATGCCTTCGGGCATGTGATTCTGTGCTTAGCCTGAATCTAAATACAAAAGTCCATTACTGCTCAAAATACTTCCATGCTTACTGACTAAGGAGCTTACTGGAAATTTTTAAAAGCTTATTTTTTAATGTCCATTTTTAAATGAAGTATAGTTGCTGTACAACATTATTTAAGTTACAGACGTACAATAGTGATTCACAATTTTTAAAGGTTATACTCCATTTATACTTATAAAATATTGGCTAGGGCTTCCGTGGTGGTGCAGCAGTTGAGAGTCCGTCTGCCGATGCAGGGGACACGGGTTTGTGCCCCGGTCCGGGAAGATTCCACATGCCGCGGAGCGGCTGGGCCCGTGAGCCATGGCCGCTGAGCCTGCGCGTCTGGAGCCTGTGCTCCACAACAGGAGAGGCCACAGCAGTGAGAGGCCCGCATAACGCAAAAAAAAAAAAAAAAAAAAATTGGCTATACTTCCCATGTTGCACAATATATCCTTGCAGCTTACTTTATACCTAACAGTTTGTACCTCCTTACCCCGCTACCCCTATATTGCCCCTCCCCCATCCCTCTCCCCACTGCTAATCAGTGCTTTGTTCTCTATTATCTGTGTCTTTTAAATGTTTATTTTTATTATAACATGATGTCTTCTCATTTTTAAGACAGATTTTACTTCATGCCTAAAATTAGGGTGTGATTATCAACTAATGTGCACATTTAATATGGTGGTTCTACCTGC
Organism: Globicephala melas; assembly: GCF_963455315.2. Taxonomy (NCBI): domain Eukaryota; kingdom Metazoa; phylum Chordata; class Mammalia; order Artiodactyla; family Delphinidae; genus Globicephala; species Globicephala melas. The sequence goes on from NC_083326.1 coordinate 64,812,060, forward strand.
TCCCAGAAGCCAATGATGCAAACTCCGGCACTGAGGAAAGGCGGCCTTCAGAGGGACCTCTCCTTCACTTCCACCTCCAGCCCCACGTGTGCACTCCCCTCCAAACGCCCTTGTGGCCACAGAAGAAGGAAAAGGAAAAAGCAGTTCCTCTCCAACTTCCACCCCTTCCCCTCACAGCTACCTCCTCTCTGCCTGGCAACGCTGGGTGAAGGGAGCCTGGGGGCGAATCTACAGGAGAAGGTGCCCAAGTGGACACTGAAGTCGGCCAGAAGGAGGAGATGGCAAGCAGGGCCGACACAGCTCCAAGTGGAAGGACGGGGCAAAGTCAGACCTCACTGGAATGGGATAAAAAGTTGAGTAGGAGATGAAGGAAGAACGTTTCAAAAATTTGGCTTTGTGAAGGGCACAGAGTCAGAGGGTGATGAGGAGGGTGAGACACTTTGCTGATGTTGCTATTGTGTAAATGCCAGAGCAAGCTGCCTGGGGGAGGGCGGTGCTGCCCAGCACCAGCACATTTGATTCGAAACCACCCTATGTGCCTGGAAAGGAGGAAGAAACTGAGGCTACAGAAGTAAGGAGTTTGCCCAAAGTCTGAACTCTTTTCACTAAACCACAACTACTGATAGACAGGATACTAGAAAAAAAGAGTTAATTATCAGCAACAAAAATCCAAAAGCGCAATTCTATTTCCCACAGAAAAACCCACTCATACTAATTTATGATTTCTATTACTCTGCAAGATTTAACACAAGGAAATATTTAGAAACAACTAGAAGCTCCCTGCATTTTTCAAACTTAGAACCATAAGTCTTCTCCTTCTTACTGCTTTGAAAAAAATAACAACAACAACGAAAAAACCCTAATCTTATACTAGGACCTCTTTAGATCCATTTCTGGAGATCTTTTTAATACAAGGCGCTAAAAGGCCGTTAAACTACTGCTGATACTTAACATTCCAGACAAGTGACAAGGCTGGAAAAGGACAGCCTAAAAGAATTTCTGGCTATAGTACACAAATGGTTTTTCCAGATTTAGTCCAAAACAAATTGGTTCCCAAAGTTCAAACTCCCAGAATGCAAGAAATTTTGAGTCTCCTCTCCTTCTTCAGCCATATTTACAAAAAGAAAATGTTTATTCATGGCCCCTTCAAACCATGGCTTTATGCTCAGATTTCTGGCAGGCAGTTACAAAATTGCACAATACTGTATTCATAAAATTAACTGTCAGCCATATTTTTAATTAAAAATATCAATTCAATATATTTGTACATTTATAACAAACTGTGATCTGAAATACAAAATGAAACATTTTCTTTTGTTATTTTACTAATCATTCAAATGTAACAATGTAATAAACCCTTTAATAATAAGCTAAAAATTTTAGATTTGAGAAATGTTTTGCCAATGGCACAAAGAAAGTCTTTCCAAACTAAACAAGTTAAAACAGATTAGAATTTGAATTCAGTTTAATAAAAATTGAAATCTTTTTTCAATAAGCACTTCACTGATTAGATAACATGAAAAGCAATAAAAATTACTAAGGAGTACTTTTTTCTTATATCTACTGAGTATAAGGTAGTGGTCTCAACAGTGGGTAATTCTGCCCTCTAGGGGACATTTGGCACTGTCAGTAGACATTTTTGGTTGTCACAACTGGGTGAGAGTCCAGGGATACTGCTAAACATCCCACAATGCACTGGATACTCCTCGCAACAAAGAACTATAGGGCCCCCAAAATCAATAGTGTCAAGGCTGAAAAACTCTGGCATGAAAAGATTGGTTTAAACCGAGGAGGGAAGGGAGATGTTTGTCTTTCTGCAGCAGACTATAAATACAGTCTCATCTGCACATTGTGTTGAGCTGAGAAAGCCAACTCAACAGAATTGACTGAAAGAGCAGGGAACGTGTATGACATGGGGCCTCTTACACCCTTGATTTCCATCCACATTTTCTGGGAAAGGACAGACAGCTCAAAGAAGGCTCTCTCTGATCTCCCAGAATGAAATGTAAGGAGAGTCACAGGGACCCACTGCTGACCTGCACCTCCTTCTGTGGTGTCCTGCCTGGCAGACCAACAATCCCAAATGGATGGCGAAAATCCACTGTTCTCCAGTCCATCTGAAACCTCACTGGCAAGAAGGAAAGCAGGGAACTAAACCCTGAGGGCCCCCTGCATGCCAAGCACTGTGCTGGGGATACCACACACACAGCATTTCATTCAACCCTCCTTCACCTTGAGAGGTAAGGATGACCTCAGGGCAACCGTGAAAAGGATCACCTGAGCCTCCCACAGCTGGCCGATGCCAAGGGTAGAGGTCTGAACAGGTCTGACTCCAGATGTCCCACGTCGGCACCACAGCAGGGTAGCTCCCTAGGCTGTCTTCCTCAATCTCAGGTGCGGCCTGCACAGTGAGACACTGAGCCATGGTAGAGACTCGTCCCGGCCCCCGAGCGCAGGTCTTAGCTGACAGCATCCCCTCGTCTCCGTGCCCACCACCCCTGCCAGCCCTGCTCCAGCTCCTTCTGTGTCAGGGAAGAATCACAACCCGGCGACCCAAATCCCGCTGCCCCCCAACCTCTCCAGGAGCTCGCCTACCTGCCTCAGGCCAAACGCCCCGCTCCCACCCTCTCCTCACCCCTTGTCTGACGCAGGCCAAACGCCCCGCTCCCACCCTCTCCCCACCCCTTGTCTGACGCAGCCACGCTCTTTCCAACACCTACACTTCCACTCGGCCATCCCGCCCCAACAGCCCCTTACGGTCTTCTCCCACATCATGCCAAGACTCTGCTCCAGGCACTGTGACCACAGCACCCATCTCACTGTATTTCATCCCAGCAACATTTGAGACATACTTAGACTAAAAAATATTCATTCTTTACCCTAAATTAAATGGTAGGTGGGCATCCTGTATCTTACCTGGCAACCCTAGGCCCTGCACACAGACCGGCCAACAGGGAGGAAAGGGCAGCGCCAGGAGAGGAGGGAGCAGAACACGGGGACGAGACACAAGGTGAACCGGGACGAGAACGATGGGCAGAAGCTACACAGAGAACAGCAAGAATATTAAGCCCGAACCACAGAGCTCGACAGTCAGTCCTCCACAAAACAGCCCGATCCAGAACTCCAAAGCCACTCTCCAGGGCTCTCTCCAGCAGCTGGGGTCTAGAGCAGCACGTTTCTTTCATGAAACCAGACCCCTGTGCTGGGCCCTCTGCCCGCCTCGCGCAGCTCCCTCCCACGGGCGCGTTATTCCCCCAAGTCCAGTGTCCACTGGTTGAAAACTCCCTCCTCCTTCAAAGCAATCTTGGAGGACAAGCAGCTCAAATCCCTCAAAGCCCAGCTCAGAGGACCTGGGTCACACGAAGCCCCACCCCCAGACTGTCCCTCCAGCACCATCAACACGCCCTCAGGGCAGCCACGTGGAGGCTTCTCTGCCTCACCAGGACCGCAAGGCGCATAGAGGAGGCGCCTAGAGGAGGCGAGGCAGGGCCAGTGCCAAAGGCATCATTTAAGAACTACAAAGAGAAAGGAACCAAACAGACAGACAAAATCAGAGCTAGGATGTGAAGAGCCCAAGCCACTGCTGAAAGGACAAGCGTGTTAGAAGGAAATCCTGGAAGCGCTCTCGAGACACCTATTACCCAGTTCACAGCCTGTCACACCACATCCTGCAACTGGGGGTAGAACTTCTACTCACTTATCAGTGGCAGGATGAGGATGTAAGAGGAAAAGAGAGGAAAACCATGGCAAGCACTTCCTTCTGAGTTCCAGATGTCATGGTGCACCCATCCCTGTGAAAATGTGAGACTCACCATATAACTCAATTACACTGACTTTGCTGTTGCCAATTTAGTATCATGCTGTTTGTCTTTACCGCGTGAGTAATGTATTCCAAAGTCCAAGCACCGAACTTAATTACGTGTCAGAATTTCAATGCAATGCAACCAACAGGGTATCAAGAAAATAGAATGTGTAAAATAAATGTTTCTTCCTAATGCTTCATTCTAATTTTTAACAAGTAAAATGTCAGAACAATGTTACCTGATTTAGCAAACTCGGAGCTTCAGTAACAGGTTACTAGTAACACATTAAGAGTAATAGGGCTTCCCTGGTGGCGCACTGGTTAAGAATCCGCCTGCCAATGCATGGGACATGGGTTCGAGCCCTGGTCCAGGAAGATCCCACATGCCGCAGAGCAACTAAGCCCGTGTGCCACAACTACTGAGCCGGCACTCCAGAGCCCGCGAGCCACAACTCCTGAAGCCCGGGCGCCTAGAGCCCGTGCACTGCAACAAGAGAAGCCACCACAATGAGAAGCCCGCACACCACAACCAAGAGTAGCCCCCGCTCACTGCAACTAGAGAAAGCCCACACACAGCAACAAAGACTCAACGCAGCCAAAAATAAATAAATAAAATAAATAAATTAAAAAAAAAAAGAGTAATGGAGACTTCCCTGGTGGTTCATTGGAAGGTGGTCCAGTGGTCCACCTTCCAATGCAGGGCATGTGGGTTGGATCCCTGGTCTGGGAACTAAGATCCCACATGCCACCGGGCAACTAAGCCCGTGGCCCCAACTAGAGAACTTGCGCACCACAGCTAGAGAGCCTGCGTGATACGAACTACAAAGCCCATGTGCTCTGGAACCTGCGCACCACAGCTAGAGAAGAGAAAACTCGCACGCCACAACTAGAGAAGCTCATGCGCAGCAACAAAAAGATCCTGCATGCGTCAACGAAGATCCCGCGTGCCGCAACTAAGACCCAACGCAGCCATAATTAATTAATTAAAAATCTTAAAAAAAAAAAAAAGAATAATAGACTCTCATACAAACTGTACAGCAGCTCACCCCAAACTCAGCAGATGGGACTCTTCAGATTCTAATCCTTCAAAACTATTTCTTAGGTTTAAAATATTACCCCCAAAATTACCAAATCTTGTCTCTGAGAACACTGCTTACCTAATCTGATTTACTGCAAATGAGTAATTTAACTATTTCAGCTTTAAAAACAACCATCTGGGCTTCCCTGGTGGCTCAGTGGTTAAGAATCCGCCTGCCAATGCAGGGGACATGGGTTCAAGCCCTGGCCCGGGAAGATCCCACATGCCGTGGAGCAACTAAGCCCGTGCGCCACAACTACCGAGCCTGTGCTCTAGAGCCCATGAGCCACAACTGAGCCCGCCTGCCACAACTATTGAAGCCCACGTGCCCCTAGAGCCCATGCTCTGCAACAAGAGAAGCCACTGCAATGAGAAGCCCACGCACCGCAACGAAGAGTAGACCCCACTCGCAGCAACTACAGAAAGTCCATGCGGAGCAACGAAGACCCAATGCAGCCATTAATTAATTAATTAATTAATTGAAAAAGAAAAAAAGACACAATGCAGGCAAAAATAAATTGGAAAAAAAAAAACAAAAAACAGGGCTTCGCTGGTGGCGCAGTGGTTGAGGGTCTGCCTGCTGATGCAGGGGACACGGGTTCGTGCCCCGGTCCGGGAGGATCCCACATGCTGCGGAGCGGCTGGGCCCGTAAGCCATGGCCACTGAGCCTGCGCGTCTGGAGCCTGTGCTCTGCAACGGGAGAGGCCACAGTGAGAGGCCCGCATACCACAAAAACAAAAAAAAACAAACAACCATCCCTTCTAAGGACTTCAAAACACAAACAGATTTTTATGAGAGAGAGAAGAGCAGCATTGTTCTGGGCCATAACACTAAACACAGAGCATGGTGCCAGAAGGCAGATCTCCAACTAGCAGCCTGGGACACTGCGGCTGTGCACTCAGGAATTCACAGTCTAGTGGAAAGAACCCAGATTATTCCGGCAGAACCTGGTTCAAGTGCCAGCTCCACCACTTACTTGTTATGTGGCTCTGGGCATGTTACTCACGTCCAAACTTCAGTCCTTGCACCTCTAGGTGGAGGCTAAGAGCTCCTACACAGGACTGCTACAGGAACCACACCAAACAGCACACTGCTATCCTCGCTACATCACAGAGGTGAATTCCCCGTACCCTAACTTCTTATTTCTTCTTTCCAACTCCTCACACCACCAGCAGAAGAGAAGGGGTCTCTCCCCCCAGGACAGTCCCCAGGGCTGTTCTGCTCCACTCCATCTTCCAGACAACTAAAAACTCCACGGTCCACTGCAGGTGTGTGCCACCCCCTCTGGGGCCTAACCACTGCTGCTGTCACCCCGTGGGGTCTAACTCAGCAAGGCCTTCCTTTGCCTTCCTCATTCAGTGGGTCACTAATTGGACTTGCCCTTCCTCTGTCCCTGGTGTCCAGCCCTCTCCTCACTCGCTCCCTTGCCCAGTATGAGTCTCCCCACTGGCCTTTCATCACACCTCCTGACTGACACACATCTCTCTCTGAACCTTTCTGCATGCTTTCAATCCCTTCTATCCTTGCATCTTTCTTCTTTTTGAATTGTTGCTTTTTTGTGTGTGTGTGGTACACAGGCCTCTTACTGTTGTGGCCTCTCCCATTGCGGAGCACTGGCTCCGGACGCGCAGGCTCAGCGGCCATGGCTCACAGGCCCAGCCGCTCCACGGCATGTGGGATCCTCCCGGACCAGGGCACGAACCCGTGTCCCCTGCAACGGCAGGCAGACTCTCAACCACTGCGCCGCCAGGGAAGCCCCGAATTGTTGCTTTTTTAAGATGAGATAAAGGTATTGTGGATTTTTGTAAAAGATTCTTTATTAATTAAATTAGAAAATAACAGAAAAAACTCTGGGCCTGGCTTCCCAGGTCCTCTAATCAGTCCTCTCTGCTTCCTGTTTGCCTATGACCGAGGACAGACAGCAAACTACAGTCCATGGGCCAAATCCAGCTTATCACTTGTTTTTGTACAGTCCACAAACTAAGAATATTTCTTGCATTTTTTTTTTTTTTTTTTTTTGGCGGTACGTGGGCCTCTCACTGTTGTGGCCTCTCCCGTTGCGGAGCACAGGCTCCAGATGCACAGGCTCTGCGGCCATGGCTCACGGGCCCAGCCGCTCCGCGGCATGTGGGATCTTCCCGGACCGGGGCACGAACCCGTGTCCCCTGCATCGGCAGGCAGACTCTCAACCACTGCACCACCAGAGAAGCCCTATTTCTTGCATTTTTAAATGGTTGGGGAGAAAAAAAAAAATCAAGAGTATTTTGTGACATCAAAAACTATACAAAATTCAAGTTTTCAGATCCACTAAGAAAATTTTATTGAAACACAGGTACACTCATTCATTCATGTATTTCTATGGCTACTTCTGTGCTGATTAGTTGCAACAGAGACTATATGGCCTGCAAAGTCAAAAACATTTACTACCTGGCTCTTTACAGAAAAAGCCTGTCAGTCTCTGTCTCTACTGAGACTATAATGATATGCCTTCCCCGCCTCTCAGTTGACTTTGACTTTCCTCTTCTTTTCTTTTCTTTTTTTTTTTTGGCCGCGCCATAGAGTCTTAACCACTGGAGTGCCAGGGAAGTCCCTTTGTTTTTTGGGGGGTTGACTTTCATATAGAACTACAGGTGACTAAATTCCCCATCTCAGGAATGTTTTCCCCTTTTCCAAATCCTAACCATTACCAGCAGCTTATGTGGAAGCAGGTAAGCAAAACATTCCTTGTTACTATACAGATTGAGGCCTTGGCGATGCTGTCCCCGTGTATACAAGGGACGGCTGACGACCCCCTATTCACTTCCAATCTTTCACAGCGGGCTGGCAGGCTAGCAGCTAGGAAAGAGAGCATGCAATATAGGGTACTGAAAGAAATGCTCAAGGAAGCCATGGGAATAATGTGTCTGTCCTGTACCACAATGTCATCATTTACGTGTTACCAGTATAAGTGAAAGTCAAAAAGATACCAACTCAAAACAACAGAATTTCAAAAAGAAATCAGGAAGAAAAAGCTGATGAGGGGCAGAAGGGGATGAGGAGAAAACCGACAACTTAGACTCTCACCAACTGTGGTTAGTGGAAAACTGTGGAGACCCTAGCATTAAAGGGGCATGCAGCCCTCCCCCGGAGGCCAAAGCAGTCTAAGAAGGAAGGTCCCTATGAAGCTGGAACCTCAGCTCATCGGGTGTCCTGACACCCTCGAGCTGCCACGCTACATAAGGTGGTCTAACCCCAGGGATCACTACCTCCTTGCACACCATCTGGGAACAAATAAGAAGTAAGAAACCTGGAATGCACCTCTGTGACTAGTCTCAATAGGAAACCCTGACCTTTTGAAGGCAAGATGTTTTCACCTCAAATTTTTTTCAACTTTACCGAGATATAATTGATAAATAAAACTGTAACACATTTAAAATGTACATCACGGCGACTGATGTACATATACATTGTAAAAGGATTCCCACCACCTAGTTAATTAATATGTCGCCGCACATATTTATCTTTTGTTCATGTGTGTGAGAAGCAGATTTTGGAAGGGTGCAGGTGCTGTCAAAGGTTAGAATCTGATCCTATTGTCCACAAGTTCCCGGGAAGAGGAAAGCTCTGAAAGACAGACCCTGGAAGACTTGCTTCTGTAGCAGAAGAGGGAGTTTGGGCTTAAAGTGTCCCCACAGCACAGCAGGGCTCTTCCAAGGGCAACAATACAGTCCTGAGCTGAAATAGATCATCTGATTTACACTGTCTGGATCCAGGAAGACAGGAGTCCCAGGTAGACTGTCCTCCTCAGAGGACCTGGTAAGGTACTGTGTGCAGTTCTAGAACCACACTGTGAGGAGAAAATCTAATAAGCAGCCTGTCTCCAGTCCAGAGAGCTCTGAAAACAACTCAAGTAAGTGAGACTTTCATCTCGGCAAGTGAAAATAGTCGTTTTCAAACTTCAAAAGGTCCAGAAGGCAGGAATAGGACTAGAGAGTGAAAGTTATCAAGCGACAGATTCCGAGGCAACTAATAATCAGCGATGTCCCTACACCAACCGACCGGCCTTAAAACTGGTTGGGTCCTTCCCTCGCCGAAGGCACTCAAGCAGGGCCAGGAGGACTGCTCGTCATCAGACACCAGCTGAATGTTCGGCTCCTGCACTAACTTCGGTTAGCTAGATACTCGGACAGTCACAACGCTTCAGCTCTCAGGGCTCCAGGTAACAGTGGTGTAACATCAACTGTTTTAAAGAGCATCACATTGAACCTACACGGGGGAATTTGCTGGGCTCACTTTCTCACTTGCCTGTTTCCTGAGGGAATCTCTTTCTCAGTGCAGCCACCAGCCACCCCCATCACCTGAAATGTCCCAAGCTCGCTTCTGACGCAGCATGGCACATATATCTAAGCTCCAGGCTCCTGACAATTTAAAAAAAAAAAAAAAGTATGTAGACAAAAGACAAAGAAACCAGTAACTGCTATGCAAAAAGTAATCAGCTGTTTGAGAGATAACAGGTCTTTTTCCTCTTGACCTCACTATGCTCTGAAGCTTCACCTGCAAAGATGTTCAGAGACTAAGAACCCTTCACAGAAGTCACTCTCTGGCGTCAATACAGACCCTGCTGCTGCTGACCACCCTCTCCCCACCTGAAGGACTCCCTGGCCAGACAAGGTGCAGCACCTATGCAATCACATGCGACGAGGAATGAAACAGCATAGGAACCCTGGGTGGTTATCCCTGAGGATAATGAACCTTGGGTAACAAAGTAAACACTGCGTTAGCGTTTCAGCAGAGACTCTCATACTTGCATAATAAATCCCCCTCTTAGCCTACCATCACAGGATATACTCTTCAATTTTTATTTCCTGCTTAAAAAAAATCACTACAGAAATAGTATTGGAGGGCTTCCCTGGTGGCGCAGTGGTTGAGAGTCCGCCTGCCAATGCAGAGGACACGAGTTCATGCCCCAGTCCGGGAAGATCCCACATGCCTCGGAGCAGCTGGGCCCGTGAGCCATGGCCGCTGAGCCTGCGTGTCCGGAGCCTGTGCTCCGCAACGGGAGAGGCCACAACAGTGAGAGGCCCGCATACCAAAAAAGAAAAAAAGAAAAAAAAAAGAAATAGTATTGGAAAAAATTATAAATTCCAAATTCATACTTCACTGTCACTTTATTTAAAATAATGTGTATACTGCATATGTGAGAAAAACGAACCAATCAAACAAAATCATCATTAACTACTATCAAGGGCCATCCCATATTTAAAACTTGCCTGAGTGGCTTAAGGGAGAAGAGGCATGAAATTAGGAAGAGAAGAGAGGGGGCCCAGCCAAGCGCTCAGGCAAGAAAGGGTGTAGAAGGAGGAGGCAAAGAAGAGGACCTCAGTAAGACCAGGCAGGCATCAAGGTCAGTCCCCCAACCATCGTCCTATGACACCCCCACAGGCTTTGTCACTAGTTGCCTCTTCAATTCTTGGGCAGTTTTTCGTACGTGGAGCCAAATGTCAGTGCAACTATAACTACCATTTACTAGGGAACCTGCCAAAGCAGCACAAAATAAATCCAGCCCTCTTTCCATGTGAAAGCTCTTCAAATATTTCAATTATAAGAGAAACAATGCCCTACATAGTCTTCTATTCTCCAGGCTAAATGGCACTGTCGTTCCTTCAACCATATGGCAAATGCATTCCAGTTGAAAGGCAGCATATTACAGTGAAAAGAACATAGGGCTTTTAGTTAGAAAACTGGGCTCAAGTCCAAGCTTGGCCCCTGGTTAACTCTGTATTCTTAACCTCGTTTCCTCACTTATAAAATTAAGGAAAATAACTACCTTAAGCTGTATGGTGAGAGGACCGTATTTAATGAAAGGTACACATGAAATGTATGCTTTTTCAGCCATGCTGCCACGGATGCTCATTAGATTCCACAGTACTAATAACCTAAACCTCATAAACCTTATGAATTAAATTAGTTTTATAAATAAAGTTTTGGAACCCAACCCAACTAAGCACATGTGTGGTGGGGGAGGACAGCGAGAAGCAAAGGCAGGAGAGGAGGTGACTAAGATCCCTGTACTGCTAGACAGTATGCTGGGTGGCATTTATACTCTACACTAGACCTTCAGAAATATTACTTTAACATAAATTTGCAGGTTGTGTTTTGTTCTGAATTTTTATAAACGAACATTAGTAACTGAATTGCCCAAAAAATTTTTCTGCAAAATAATGTTTTATTCATTAGAGTGACATTCTGATTATTAATAGATGACTAGCATTCCATCATGATGGAGCTGGTCTGGATGAGCAAGACTTTGACCTGGATGGGTAACACAAAGGGTGAATAACTAACTGTGTGTCTAAAATGTGCATTTCTAACTTCATTTCAAAGTCAAATATAAAAAACAAAATCAGAACCGAAATGCTTATTTTAACTGCATTACCACTAGGGCCAACATAGAAGGGTTAGTGCAGGCCAAACTAGGCTACATATCAATATAAATCTGCCCTTATTGGGAGGGAATTCCCTCCAGGCCTAACCACTCTAGAGGACCCAGATTATTTTCCCTAAGCATCACCATGAATAATTTAAAGTAGGCTTTACTGGAGGGACAATCTCAATAATTCATAGGGCAATATAACAAACACAGAAAAGTTCAGGAAGAAAACAAGAGGCTTGACTGGGCCCAGAAGTTTTGCCATTTCCCCCAAAAGTACTCTCAACTGCATCCATCAGAAACCTCCAGCACATATATCTCACCTGGTTTTCGGGGAACGATGTCTATTACTTGTCAACAGAATAAGAGGATTTGGATACAATTTATAAATGTGCAAACTTTGCTACCAAGGACTCATATGTGGATCTCCTAGAACTTCATATCCACATTAACCAATTGGGTCTTTTTTTTTTCCTTTTTTTTATTTTATGAAAATGTTTCTACTTTCTCCTGCAAGATTATTAATACTAATACTGACTTAAAGTAACTTGTAACAACATTTAGGGCAATCTAGCCTTTGGTACTTCATATACACTACTCAGAAAGCCCCCCCAGACTCAAACTGCAATGGTAAACCCTAGGCTATGCTACTTGTTTATTTCCTGACTTTCCACCCCTGCTCCTATTAGAAAGTAAACTCTAAGAGTGCAGGGTGTTTTGTTTGTTTTGTTCATGCTGTTGCCTCAAAGCCTAGAACAGTGCCTGATCCATAATAGCCTTTTATTATCTGCTGAATTGAATGAATAAACAGTATATTTATATTATGGAATATTACTATGAAGCCATTAATCACAATGAGTCAGAATGATACCAGCTGATTTAATGGACTTTCCAGAAGTATTAAGTGAGGAAAACAAAAGGCAGAAGTGCCAAAAATATCCCATGTTTTAAAAAGTATGCCCTGGAAACCCATACATTGATCGGGAAGTGGAGAACTTAGAACCTGACACACTGCTGGAGGGACTGCAAAATGGAGCAGCTTTGAAAAACAGTTGGTGGTTCCTCAAAAAGTTTAACATTGCTACCATATGACCCAGTGATTCCACTTCTACATATACACCTAAGAGAACAGAAAACATCTGTCCACACAAAAATTTGTACATGAATGTTCACAGCAGCATTATTCATACTATCCAAAAGTGGAATAAACCAGGGACTTCCCTAGTGGTCCAGTGGTTAAGATGCTGCACTTCCAATGCAGGGGGTGCGGGTTCAGTCCCTGGTCAGGGAACTAAAATCCCACGTGTCATGTGGCCAAAAAATTAAAAAAAAAAAAAAGAAAGAAAGAAAAGAAAAGTGGAATAAACTAAATGTCCATCAACTAATGAATAGATAACAAAGTATGGACTCTTATTTAGCCATAAAAGGAATGAAGTACTAATGAATGCTACAACATGGATAACCCTTGGAAACATTATGCTAAATGAAAGAAACCACACAAAAGGCCACATATTGTCTGATTCCATTTATATCCAGAACAGACAAGTCCAGAGAAAGTAGATTAGTGATCGCCAGGGGCTTGGGGGAGTGGAGAATGGGGAGTGACTGTTGCTGGGTACAAGGTTTCTTCCTGAGGTGATGAAAATGCTCTGGAATTAGAGAGTGGTGCTCAATGCACAACTCTGTGAATGTACTAAAAACCACTGAGGTGTGCAATTCAAAAAGCATGGCAACCTAAATGTCGATCAACACAGGAATGGATAAAGAAGATGTGGTACATATATACAATGGAATATTACTCAGTCATAAAAAAGAACAAAATCATTCCATTTGCAGCAACATGGATGGACCTAGAGACTGTCATACTGAGTGAAGTAAGTCAGACAGAGAAAGACAAATATTATATGATATTGCTTATATGTGGAATCTAAAAAAAGGGAACAAAATGAACTTATCTACAAAACAGAAATAGAGTTACAGATGTAGAAAACAAACTTATGGTTACCAGGGGGTCACGGGAGAGAGATAAATGGGAAGATTGGGATTGACATATACACACTACTATGTATAAAACATTGATAGATAACTAATAAGGACCTACTGTATAGCACAGGGAATTCTACTCAGTACTCTGTAATAGCCTATGTGGGAGGGGAATCTGAAAAGGAGTGGATATATGTGTATATATAGCTGATTCACTTTGCTGTACACCTGAAACTAACACAACATTGTAAATCAATTGTACTCTAGGGACTTCCCTGGTGGTCCAGTGGTTAAGAATCCATCTTCCAATGCAGGGGACACAGGTTCCATCCCTGGTTGGGGAACTAAGATCCCGCACGCCGCAACTACTGAGCCCACGCACCACAACTAGAGAGAAGCCCATGCACCACAACTAGAGAGAAGCCCGCATGCCGCAACTAAAGATCCCACGTGCCACAATTAAGACTGGATGCAGCCAAAAATAAATTAAATTAAAAAAAAAACTATACTCCAATAAAAATTTAAATAAATAAATAAATTTGACTCATTTAAGTTGGAAAAAACAAAAAGGATGAACTTTATGGTATATGAATTATACCTCAGTAAACCTGTTATTTTTAAAAACCATACATGTTTGCAAATGAGTACATGAATGAATATATGCATACACGATTCTTGTATTCAAATGAATACATGAACGATGAAGAGTGGTATGAAAGGTTGACATTCCTGGTGGTGGAGTTCGGGGGAGGGGAGAGTGGGGTGGGGAGAGGAGACAAGTGTTGAGGCAAGAAGTAAGAGATAAACAAAAAAAGACTAAAAAATCCAAGGCTGGTGGCCTTGAGTGGCAGGGACCGGGCAAAGTTGAATAATTACGCAATGAGGTAAGCTTGAGGAATAAAAATGAGGGGGACTTCCCTGGCGGTCCAGTGGTTAGGACTCAGCGCTTTCACTGCAGAGAGCCCAGGGTTCAATCCCTGGCCAGGGAACTAAGATCCTGCAAGCCTTGCGGCTTGCCCCCCCCCCCAAAAAAAAAGAATAAAAACGAGGGAACTAGGTTTGAAAAATCCAGCAGGTAATTTGTAACAGGGCAGAGAAAACACACCTGAGTAAGTGTAATGATGTGACAGAGTTTGCAGAAATGCAGAGGCCAGATGGGGAAAAGAACAAGAACACAGGACAGAAGATTTAAGACTGACCCTAACCAGGGACTTCCCTGGCGGTCCAGTGGTTAGGACTCAGAGCTTTCACTGCTGGAGCCTGGGTTCAATCCCTGGTCAGGGAACTAAGGTCCAGCAAGCCACCAGGCCAGGGCTGGGGGGTTGGGGCGGGAGGCTGGGGGAGACTGACCCAAACCCATCAAGGTTTAAAATGTGCAAGAAGACTCAATAGCTCCTGCTCAAGAACTCTTGGGCCTGGTGGGGTAGAACAAACTATGACCAGGAGACGCTACCAGGGGAAGAAGGGAGGGGGACTCAGGACACTGGCATCTCCTACATGGCAGGACAGGGGCATCTCTCGGAAGAAAGTGTCCAGTTGTGACGGTTCTGGAAATCAGCAGCCCCAACAAACTGCTTCAGGACTTCCCACGGGACGAGGTGCCCCTAGAAAATGGCTGAGTTGGGACTTTCCCAAGAACATGAAAAGTGAGAGAGGAAGAAAGGGACAACTTTCATTTTTAACAAGTATTTCTTGACAAATCCTAACACTGCCGTCAGTTTCTTTGCCTCTTTCCCAAGCTTAATCAGGCTCTTTTTTTTTTTCTTTTGTACAAACTCAGTTCTTTTGAAAAGAAGTGTAATACAGGGCTTTTTTTTTTTCAAGAGACAAAGTATTTTTCCCCTTTAACATTTCTGTTTTCCCTGGGCTATATGTACAAGAGACAAACTTGAAATTTAATATCTTCATCTCTTAAAACTTTACCATCCAAAAACAACAACAACAACAATAAAAACCACCACCACCAAGATGGAAGGTATACAAGGGGAAAAAGGGAAACAACATGAAACAAATGCACATTCCTTCCAGAGCCCGGAACAAAGGTGATATAATAGACATCACAGACAGAGTCTCCTCCGTCAAGAAATTAGATTTTAATTAGACACTAAGACACAATTAAATGGACTTTGCAAGTTGGTGTGCATGGCTGGGAGGTATCTCAGGGATGGCGAGGTCAAGTGGACCTGTAGTGAAAAGCTCCTCAGGGACAGGGACTAAGTGACCCACTTCCTCAGGACCCATGCCTAACAAACTACTCACCCAGCAGATGCAACGACACGCACCCCACTCTGCACTGTGGTGTCCCAGCTGGTGGAGAAGAGCAGACAAAACCAGAGAGCCAAATCCTAACTGGACAGGGTGCTTGGACAAGCCTGCAGGAGACAGGATAAGGGATGCCTTTCAGGCCAGGTCCTACCTGAGCTGAGTTTTGAAGGATGAAGTGAGAGAAAAGCTTTCCAGCAGAGGAGACTGGAGAGAGTTCCAAGGACCAAGAGCTCAACGAAGCACCTAAAAGGAGGTGGGGGCAGGACGAGAGTGGCGGCCAGAGCCCAGTGACACCAGGCTAAGGATCGGCAGATCTGATTGTAAAGATAGTGGGAGCCATTGAAGGATTTTAAATTGTGCAGCGAGCAGGGCAGTAACCGTGAACAGATTAACATTTTAGAAAGAAAGGCAGGGGCAAACCTCAGGATTTAACCAAAAAATAAAGACAAGAACTACAATGAAGATGTGCAAAAAGGTCAGGGAAAGCACTTAACAGATCTGCGTTCTCTTCTTCTGGACAAATGTCCTTTACAGAGTTTCCATGTTATCCTTTGAAAATGGAGAACTCAGGTGGGTGAGAGCAGTCAGTCCTCCCAATGTGAACATGAGTATTTGAAGAATTAAAGATTGCATTATTAATTTTAATTAGAGACACTTTTAAAATGTATGCTTGATACACATTATATACTGTAGTTTTGTAAGTACAAAAGAAAATTTACAATAACTCTAAATCTAAATCTAGTAAGATTTTTTAAATCTTTACAAATTTTTAAGATTTCACAGACACAATGGTCATCTGTTACATTCACTTTGGAACTGGACAGGGTGCTGGACAGCCACTTCTCCCCTCAGCATATCTGAAATATAATCTGTAAGCCTAATTTCTTGATGGTCATGGTGTTTCACAGCAAAAGACTGGGGTCACAATACTAAAAAGTTTCGGAGCTGACAGAGAATCCCCACAGGGGTTCTTTACCTCGGCAGCCAGTCTATTCAATACTAACAATTCCAACCACCAGGAGGAATTTCCCTGCCTAGGCTTATACACACACAAAAATATCCTGACATTTTACATCTGGTAGGAAAGGATGATCAGAAGTGTCTTTAATACCAAGCAAATTCAACAGAGCCTTCTTAGTTGCCTGTGGATTGGGACAAATGACCGCAAAGTAACTCATATTTACTCTTAAAAAGTAATCTATACTTTAATCTTAGCAGCAAAAGCCCCAGGAACATTTTCACTAAACTCCCTTACTACAACAGCAAAACAATAGATTCTACGTTCTCTTTATTTCTAAAAATACCTCATTGTGATAAGAAAACCAACCTGTAGTTGCCATTTATTACAATCTCATTTAGCACCATTTACTATCACCATCATGTCACAGAAGATGCTTTAATTTTAGTATCAAGAAAACGACATTTTTTAGAAAGGGAAGTCCTAGTTGAATAAATTTAGTTTTATGAAAAACTCCCTATATTGTCCTCGTTTTTCTTAATACACTGAAGCCCACTCAACAGTTCATTTCAGGGGCCTGACCAAGAGTCTCCGAGATTGGTTCTCACCAGCCTTACAACACCACCTGGTCTTTGACGAAGGACCACAATGTCATGGAACTGGTGAGAAGGCCCAGTTCTACCCCTGGCTGAAGAGGACTAAGTAGGCAAAGATCCATTAAACATTAAAATTGGCAACTCAAGCTCCTTTCCATCTCCACCCCCAACCCCCACACTTTACAGATGGGGAAATGAAGGCCAGAAAGGAAAACCGACTTGCCCAAAGCCATAAAGCCAAGAAATTTAACGCACCTACTGACACCCTGCCACTGTTCCTCTACTGAGGTGGAGAGTTTGCGTAATGACTATGGACAAGTTAGCCATGTGATTTAAATATGTATATGGTTACACAGCAAGTCTTAATGTATTATGAAAACCCATCCCTAATAATAATTTTGAACCAAAGCAATACTATCATCTGAGTCATCTAAAATATAAGATGTACTTTATGGAGTCAGTTATAAAGAGAACCTCTGCTTCAGAGAAATCCCGTCTCAAGAGGACACACTGCAGATACACAACCCCAAAAGTTCAAGTTTAAAACAGAAATTTTGATACAAACCTCACCTTAACCAATACTGCTACAATCACTTCCCATTCACTATGATGCTGAACTGCACACTTAGATATTTGGACTGTTGCCAAGGTGCAGAGTGATAAAGCTTTTCTATGGCACTATATTCACTTTCTTTTCTTTTTAAAAAAAATTTATTTATTTTATTTATTTATTTTTGGCTGTGTTGGGTCATTGTTGCTGCGCGTGGGCTTTCTCTAGTTGTGGTGCGCGGGCTTCTCACTGCGGTGGCTTCTCTTGTTGCAGAGCACAGGATCTAGGTGCACGGGTTTCAGTAGTTGTGGCTCGCGAGCTCTAGAGCACAGGCTCAGTAGTTGTGGCACACGGGCTTAGTTGCTCTGCGGCACGTGGGATCTTCCCGGACCAGAGCTCGAACCCATATCCCCTGCATTGGCAGGCAGATTCTTAACCACTGCGCCACCAGGGAACCCCTCACTTTCTTACTGAAAATGAATGTCAAGAAAATCCCTACATACGTAGAGTATGCACAGGCAACTAAAAAGCATTCTCCAGCTATCTCAAGATGCTTGGTGCACACTCATTCAACGGAGAAAAGGAGACTGGTTTCAAGAGAAAAAAATTACTGAATCAGCTATCTCTTTATAGAAAAAAATCTTACCTAGGTCAATACCTTACTTCTCCTTACCCTTCTGCATCGATGTGTCTATTTGATAACCTACCCATATTATAGTGATGTCTGCTGGTATCTACCAAGCCCCAGGCTCTGATTGCATCTCAAGATGCAGCCCCCGGGGTGAAAGCAAACATTTTTTAGTCTCTCGCATCTGCTGCAAACTTATAAGACATTATCAATGGCTGAAGATGATTTTTTTTTTTAATACAACACAGACATTTCCCCCTGTGATCAATACAGGACGGCGAATTTATGGGAATTTTCCCTGGGTCCTCCCGTGCTTGCCCGCGAATTACCAAGGGCATTAACAAATCAAGATTCTTTGCGCTTGAATGATCACAGGAGTTACTTGGTTTTGTAAATGGGCCGAAACTGAGTGGAAACTTTCTTTTCCAGTCATCTCCAGGGGAGCTGCCCAGAAACGAACTCTGATGTCTTAAACGTAACCACTGAAGCCATACAATGACCACACTGCGGGAAAGGCAGAATTTCCTCGGCAGAACACAAGATTATTCACATCCAACCTGATGCAATTAACCAGGTCTGGAGAAAAAAAGGATACTCCTCCTGCTCCGGGCTGACCCCGCCGGCGGAGCTGGGAGCGGGTGGGGGCGCGGCCCGGCGGAAGCAGAGCCCGCAGGAGGCCCGGGTCGGCCGCCCGCCGCATCCTCGGGCCCGGGGATGGAGGCCGGGGACTAAAGGACTGGGGGCCAGGGGCTATGGGGCGGCGACCCCAGCCTCTCCTGGCGCGCGAGAAGAGGAGACCGGTGGGCGCGGGCGCAGAACCAGCCAGGCCCCAAGCAGCCGGGACGCCCGCCGGCCGGGGTCGCGGCTTCGGCTGCCCGGGGGCCCGCGAGGGGATGGCGCAGGCGCGCGCCAGGCGGGGGGCCCGGGAGGGGACGGCGCAGGCGCGGGCCGCCGGGGTCTGCGGGGCCGCCGGGGCCTGGCCGCGCGGGCGGCGCTGAGGAGAGGGACGCTCCCACCGCGCACACTCAGGGCACCCGGCCCCGGCTCTTACCGCGCAGCGCCGCCTCGCTTGCTCGCTGGCTCCGGGCTGGGGCCGGGCGGCGAGCTCGCCCGGTGGCGCGGCCCGAATCCGTTGAGTCCGGCCTCAGGGCAGCAGCCAACCCCGCGGCGCCGTTCGCCCGGCCCGCCCAGCCTCCCTCGCGGCCCACGCCCCCAGCCCGCCCCTTGTCCGTCCCACACGGCCGCCGAAGAGTGCGCAGGCGCGGCGCAGGCCCCGCCCACATCCGCCCCCGCGCAGGCGTCTGCGGCACAGCCCACTCGGCTCGCCTCCCTCTCGGCTCTGGATCGCGCAGGCGCCATACCATCCGGCCGGCCACAGAAATGCCTCAGGCAGGCAGTGCACATGCGTGAGGCTTCCTGCTCGCGCTGGCTGGCGGATGCTCCTGGAGGATGCACTGGGCACTGCCGAGTGATGTGTTAACGCTCCATCATCCCAAAGGCTCGGCTTAGCCCAGAGGTCCACGATTCATGCTCGGCTTAGCCAAGAGGTCCAACATTCAGGGACGTATCTATAGCGTGCCAAGGACGGCGCTGGGCTTGAGCTAGACAGTGGTGGGAAAACGCAGAAGCCCTGCCCTCCCGGTACTCCCTGGAGATTTGGGGGGAGATGGGATGCAGGTTTTAAAAAAAAGCACAACTTTTTTTTTTTAATTAATTAATTTTTGTCTGCATTTGGTCTTCGTTGCCCCGCGCGGGCTTTCTCTAGTTGTGGCGAGTGGGGGCTACTCTTCATTGCAGTGCGTGGGCTTCTCATTGTGGTGGCTTCTCTTGTGGAGAACGGGCTCTAGGTGCGCAAGCTTTAGTAGTTGTGGCACGTGGGCTCAGTAGTTGTGGCTCGCGGGCTCAGTAGTTATGGCTCGCGGGCTCTAGAGCACAGGCTCAGTAGTTGTAGCGCACAGGCTTAGTTGCTCCATGGCACGTGGGATCTTCCTGGACCAGAGCTGGAACCCGTGTCCCCTGCATTGGCAGGCGGATTCTTAACCACTGCGCCACGAGCGAAGCCCCAACATTTCTTTATTGGTCCTAAGTCTAGACAGAATTCCTTTTTCTTCCTGTGTCATTTTTACTGAGTTATATTTTTGCAGGAAAGTGTCTTTTGTTAATGTTTTACAAATCATTGGCATAACGTTGTTCATGTAATTCTCTGATGGTTTTTGTTATAATCATTGTTTCTTTTTGTTTCTCAATAAATTTCTAATACATTTACATATTTCAAAATTCAGAAAGCACCTTCTCAACCCTGTCTCCATTGCTGTAGTGCCTCTTCCCAGCTGCAGCTAAATGTATTCAGTTTCTTGATAAAAATATTTTTTGAATATAAACAAATATCCAAAATAAACAGATTGGTTCTTTAGCTTCCTTTTTTTGTTTTTTTTACACAAATGGTAGTCTACTATACATAATGATCTGTACCTTTCTTTTTAAAACCGGAATAGCCATGATGGTTTAATAGTCTGGAGATAATCAATCATTCAACATTTGTGTAGGACTTAGGTCATGGTCCTCATCACCAGACAGCCTGCGTTTGAATCCTGGCTTCATCAGTTACTAACCATTTGTCTTTGCATTTCAGTTTCTTCATCTACAAAATGGGAGCTGTTATGGGTTGGGGGGATTAAGTGGGATAATGCATGAAGGGAGCTTAGCATGATGCCCAGCACCCAGTAAACACCTGGTGACGGTGAAGGGCATTCATGTTGCATCTGTTTCAGCATTTACAGTTCAAACAGGACTCAACATCATTTAGATCTTCACGCCAGCCCTGTAAGAACTGCATGGAGGACAAGAGATAATTTTTTTATATTAAAGTACACAAAATAAATATACAACTCAATGAAATACACAAAAGTGAAGGTCAAGAAAAAGAACTCGAGCAGTTTGCCAAGTCCCTCCTCTCCCCTGCCAACACTACATCCTCCCCAAATGTAACCACATTCTGACATCTAACTCAGGATGAATATGGGCTGATTTTGAACTTTAAATAAATGGAATTGTATTGTATTGATTTCCTAGGGCTGCTGTAACAAATTACCACAACCTTGGTGGCTTAAACCAAAAGAAATGAATCATCTCACAGTTCTAGAAGCTGGAAGTCCAACATCTAGGTGTCAGCATCTCTGAGTCTCCTCAGAAGGCCCTGGGGGAGGATCCATCCCTTGCCTCTTCTGCCTTCTGCCAGCTGCCTGCATTTTTTTTTTTTAATTTTTAAATTTATTATTTATTTATTTTTGGCTGCATTGTGTCCCCGTTGCTGCGCGTGGGCTTTCTCCAGCTACGGCTTGTGGGCTGTAGGCACGCGGGCTTCAGTAGTTGTGGCGCACGGGCTTCAGTAGTTGTGGCGCACGGGCTTCATTGCTCCGCGGCATGTGGGATCTTCCCAGACAGGGCTCGAACCCGTGTCCCCTGCATTAGCAGGCGGATTCCCAACCACTGCGCCCCCAGGGAAGCCCTGCCTGCATTTCTTGATGTTCTTTTGCTTGTGGCTGCATCATTCTGATCTCTGCCTTGGTCTATGGCCTTCTCTGTGTTTGTGTGAAATCTCCCTTTGATTCTTATATAAGGACACTCATGATGGTGTTTAGGGCCCACCTGGATAATCCAGAATAACCCCCCCATCTCATGATCCTTAATTTATCACATCTTCAAAGACCCTCTTTCCAAATAAGGTAACATTTATAGGTCCCAGGGAAAGACTGGATATCTTTAGGGGGCATTATTCAGCCTACAGCAAGTATCTTTTTGTGTCTACCCTCTTTCACGCAACATGAATTCTGTGAGATTCATCCATCTTGTTGCATGCATCTGTGGCATGCAAAATGAATATCATTTTGGTTGCTGTGTGATATTGAACTGTATGAATTTACCATTCCATGGTTTATCCATTCTATTGATGGACATTTGGGTTGTCTCCAGTTGTGAGCTATTTGTGGAATGAAAATTGGATTAAGCAAAAAAAGATTGCTGGAGTCTCCAATGGGAAGCTATATGCATCCTTGGTACACACCGTTCTAGGTTATCTGATTCTGATTCTGCGGGGGGGGGGGGAAGACTTTGGACCTTATATTGTCTTTGAGCTCTTTTGCAATATTGTAGAAAATTGACAGCAATGCGAATAATTCTTGTCCAAGGACAACCCTCCCCCACAGTGGAAGAACCAGTTTTGCCTCCAAGTTCATTTCAATATTTCTGTTCTATATATGTGTCTGACCTTGGAGTTCTCCTTTGAACTGACGGTAACACCTTACTGGTTCCCTCATTTAATGAATGAGTTAAGTAAACTCTTTGATATATGTTTATTTTATATTTGTATAAGAGTCATGATTTTACCTTTTTAAAACATTACCCTTTAACATTAAGAATAAAGTTCCTATGAACGTCTTTATACACAGCGAAGTACTTTTAATGAACCAAAACTACTAACCTAGATTTTCTGCCATTGAAATTCCAAAGCAAAAGCGCCATTTTCCACCAAGCAGGAGGCTACTGACGTTTCCTGAGTAGGAACCAGGTCTGCTGAACCGCACCTGTGCAGGGTTGGGTGGGTGGGTGGGTGGGAGAGGGTACAGAGATGGTTCTGACCAGGTCCCTAGCCTCTGAGAGCCTTCTCTGCCTGGGACAGCAGTGTAACCTGGTCCTGAATCAGGTGAGATGCTGCTAAGGTGTCCTGGATGGATCAGCAGGATTCTGGGAGGAGGTGGCATTTGAGGAGGATTTGAGGCAGAGAGAGCCTCCCCCACTAGATCTCGGAACTGGGCTTCTATAATGTGCACAGGGGCCGGTCACTGCAGCTTTAGGACAGGGAAGTGACATGTTGTGAGATCTTCTTTAGGAAGACTGCCCTCATGACACATGAAGGGTGGGGAGGGCGACCCTGAGAGTCAGGACACCTGGGGAGGCTGGAGGCCTGGCATGGCGATGGGGCCAGAGGAGAGGACATAGATCAGAGGGTGGGGTGCACGGAACTGTCCAGACTTCACCCCAGTGTGTGGCTGGGCCTCAGCGCTGGGTGGTCCCATCAGCCTTACCACACCTTGGTCCCTTCTCCTCGGCTTGCCAGGACTGGAGGGGCAGAAAGAGCAGGCAATTTGGGCAGCTGCAGGCCAGGAGCGAGAAGCGATCTGGCGAGGTGCCCAGAGCATTTATCACTGTGTGAGCCCCTCCCAGGGCCCAGCCTCCACGGCCCACGACCACCAAGTGGCAGGATTTGGGACACTGTGATGATCAGCCTCAGAGGCTGACACTTCCCCCCCAGGTCAGGCCCCGCCAGCCCTGCAGTGCTGGGGTCTCATCACCACTGAGATGGGTGGGGCGCTGCAGCCTGGAACCCCCTTGAGCTCTGTGCCTCTGGTTTCGTGGTGACCCCCTCAGCTCACCCTGACGCTCACCCCCGACACTGTTCCACTCGGGCCCAGCTGCTCTGTCTGCACCACAGCTGGAGGAGCCAAACAGGCAGGGACTGCAGGCCAAGTTTTAATCAGAAAACAACTGTCCCCAGCCATTAGCAAATCATCAGCTCCGAGTGCCAGGACATCAGCTTGGGATTCTTGACATGCCTCTCTTGGAGCCAGGGGTGCGCCGAGTCCCAGGAGACGTTCAGCTGTCAGCTGAGCAAAGATGTGTCTGCAGACAGAGATGGGCTGCTTGCCCTGAGAGGGACTCAGTTACCCAGCAACCATGGTGTGAACCCCAGGAGACTCCTTGGGATGCCCAGCTGGCTTGCAGGTGATCCAGAAGAGACACAGGAAGGACACCAACTCAGGACAGGTGTCCCCCCTTCCTCACAGCCCACAGAGATCAGAGATCATGAAACCCTCTTGTTTCACAGTCAGAGAAACTGATGCCAGCAAGAAGGGAACCCATGTACCAAGTCCGCTGGTCTCTGGACTTGAGCCCGAACTCTGGCCGGGACAGCTGTGTGACCTTGAGTATGGCCCTCAAATTCTCTGTACTTCCAGTTCTTTTGTGAACAATGGCAATTCTCCCACACCAGTCAGGGATGCTGGGGAACTAAATAATAGGTCCCCACCCCACCCCAATATGTGCCCCTCTGGACACCATGCTTCTCTGCACATGGCAATCACACGGCTAGTAAACGGTAATGTCTATGGCCCCAGAGACTGTAAGCGTCCCAAGGGCAGGTCCTGGCATGTGGCAAGGGCTCTGGAAATGCTTCCTCTGTCATCTCTCAGCTCTAGGTCCCCATCCACAGAAAGCAGTCACCCTTGTGCAGCCTCCTGTTTCAGCTCCATGGGGACCTCAGGAAACAACAGCATATCGTGGTGGGGACACGGAAGACAAGGGAAGATGAGCTGGATAAAGGGATTCCACCCAAATGTGCCTGAGGCTTAAATAGCGCTCCTCAGCCTGTGTGTGCCCCTTCCCAGTGTCAGAGTGAGCAAGTCCCGATTTTACAGGTGAGGAGGGAGTTCCCTGGCAATCTCACACTTTCACTGCTGTGGGCCTGGCCGGGAACTAGATCCCACAAGCTGCGCGGTGTGGCCAAAAAAAAAATTACAAGTGAGGCTCTGGGAGCTGCATGAGTTGCCCAAGCCTTGGCCTCTGGACCCTGGGCCCTCTCCCTCAGCCGCTGGTGCCCCCCGCCTTGCAAACTAGTCCCCCGAGAATCCTGCACACACCCCAAGGCTCCAAACATGCCCACGTCTCCTCTTTGAGAATCAAGAATCATCTTCAGGACTCACAGCCCCCCACCTTTCTTTTTTTTGGCCAGCACCCAGGTGGTGGCTGTGGTTGGGTCACCAGGGGAGCCACGGGCCAAGTGTGAACTGGAAGAGATTCCAGTTGACTTGAGGAGGGGGGCGGAAAGAAGTCGGTGTGCGGACTGAGCCCTTGGTGACCTGGCTGAACTGGCCAGAGGCCCTGAGAAGGCCTGTCTTGGGACGTGTGGCCTGTGAGGTCCAGCCGGGCACTTGGTGCATCTCATTTGGGGACACGCAGAGGAGCAGCCTCGGTCCCCCAAAATGTGCTTATCCATGAGGTTCACCGGTGTGGCCTGGACAAGGAGGGTGATGGCCCCCTGCCCTCGGTGTGATCAGTCAACAACCCTGGGACCCTTTAAGAGGGTTGTTAACCCGGAGCAGCATGGGGAGGACTCGAGTTCCACGCTTGGGTCCACATCCAGGCGTAAGAATAGCCAAAGGCCACTGTATTAGTGGACTCAGGCCGCCATAACAATAAATCACAGACCAGGGGCTTAAACAGACATTAATTTTTCTCAAGGTCAATGTGCCATGCGGGTTGGTTCCTCCTGAGGCCTCTACTGCAGCTGAGCCCCTTCTCTCCGTGTCCTCATGCGGCCTTTCCTCTGTGAGAAGTGGAGAGAGATCACTGGTGCTCTTCCTTTTTTTTTTTTTTTCAGCCAGCCGTGCTGCGTGGCTTGTGGGATCTTAGGTCCCCGACCCAGGGCCCTCGGCAGTGAAAGCACAGAGTCCTAACCACTGGACCACCAGGAAGTCCCTCTCTTCCCCTTCTTATAAGGCCACCAGTCATATCAGATTAGGGCTCCACCCTTATGACCTCATTTAACCTTAATTACCTTCCTAAAAGGTAATCTCTGAACACGGTCACACTGGGTGTTAGGGCTTCAACATGTGAATTTTAGGGACACAATTCAGTTCATAACTACCATGGAGCAGTGGAGTCTAGAAAACTCTGGGGGCCAGAAAGGAGCACAAGGAGGGTGTGGACAATTCCAGCTGGTGGAGGAGGAATTTACTACCCTCTAGTACCCCAGCATGGCAACACCTGGAGGCAGGGTTAGCATGAGATGGCTTGGGTGGGCCGAGACGCAGGGGCTAGAGGCCAGCCTGCTGGGGTGGACAGGCTCCTGCAGATGCTGCCCACTGAGCAGGAGTCCCAGGAGTCTCTTCCTGGCCGTCGCCAGATGAAAGGGCCCTGCTTGGGAAATGCAGATCAGGAGTGCTTATCTAATGCAGAACACAGACAAAAGTCACAGATGCCGTAGCCTGTTCCAACTAACTTCTGATCGCCACCCCGACACTGGAAACGTTATTTTCAGAAAATAGAAGAAACAGCAGCCATTCCCCTCTCCCCATTGCTTCTCCCTCCTTCTGGCCCAGTGGCAGTGGGGAGGCTGGGCTTATGGGGGTTAGGGAGCCCCAGAGGGAACCAGGGCAGTGCCACCCAGCAAGGCAGTTTTTTTTTTTTTTTTTTTTTTTAATTTTTTTTTAAGGCAGTTTTTAAGTGGTGGTTTTATTTAAACAAGCAGCTGCAGCATCTGTTTCCCTCTGCATGAGGCCCGGTTTCCCACGCTGGCCCTGGGGCCAGGCCTTGGGCTTGGGAGGCCCACCCCCAGGGGTCATTCAAGCCCTCGAGCCCCGGGGAAGCCCCACGTCTGTGGCAGCCACCATCCTGGTGCCCCCTCTTCCCGGGGCTGCTCAGCTGGCAGTGGCTCAGGACCTGAGCCCACGTAGACCATGCTCCTCAGGGCCCTTTCTCGGCCAGAATCCCATTTGAACCTCCCCATCCGCAGCTGCTGGGCTCATTTCCACCAAGTGACTGAAAACCCCAAGAGAGAGTTTCTGGTCAGGTCTGCCAGGTTCCACCTACAGGAGGGGGACGGAAAGGAGCCGGTGTGTGGACTGAGCCCTTGGTGACTTGGCAGAACTGGCCAGAGAGGCCCTGAGAAGGCCCGTCTTGGGACACGTGGCCTATGAGGTCCGGCCAGGCACTTGGTGCATCTCATCTGGTGACATGCAGAGGAGCAGCCTCGGTCCCCCAAGCAGCTGGTTTCCTTCCCAACCCAGACACACCTGAGAGACGCAGCAGGGCTCCATCTTCCAGGAAACCGTTTACGTGCTACCTGTCTGTCATGCCGTCTGGCTTCCCACCCTGGGAGAGCTGGGGTGACGCAGGGCTCTCTCCCCTGGTCTGACAGCTCTCTCACCCAGAGGTGACTCCCAGGACCGATCCTGCCCATTGACCCACGGCAGCTGCTCTGGGAGGCCATTTGGGCCTCTTCAAGAGCTGGTGTGTCTGTCGCCCCCTCACTTTTTCTGTTTATTTTTCCGGAGCTGTTTGTGACAGCTCATCATTAGCTTCATCATAGAAATGCTTCCGTTTAAGGCAACTGGGCATCCTTTTTTGTGGGGGCAGGTATACAAGCTCTTCTGGGATTTCTACACAAAATCCTGCCCTCCTTCATCTGCCCAGGGTATGTGTGTGACGCTGGGCCTCGGCGCAGGGCCTGCTCAGCTGGCCATGTCCAGTCCAGCAGAAAGGGAGCCAGACTATAGGGATCAAGACACCAAGATCCCAGCCTCTGTTCTTCAACCAACTCTGGGACACCGGGTGTGTGGGGAGGCCTTTGAGCACCTGTTTACCCACCTACCAAGTAAAGGGATTGGATTAAGAGGCCTCTGAGGGTCTTTGAGGTGTAAGACCTCAAATTCCACAACAGTGAACGGTCTGGCTCCCTGGGCCATGCCACTGGCCTGGGCTTGGCTGGACACAGCCCCTGCTCTCAGGAACATGGGGACAATCAGCTTGCCCCCCAAATCAACTCCTAGTAAGAGATGCAATGGGGTTTTTGCTTTTTTTGGAACAGATTTTCCAATAGGAAGGTAGGGATAGAGAGAGCTAAGTAGCCTTTTAGGGGCCAAATACTTGGAGGAGGGCCAGTGGCAGCCCTTTCCTTATCAGCAGGTGTCAGGTGGGCAGATGGCATGGTGTACATGAAGACCCTGGGGGAGCCTCGGGGTGATGGCCGACAGGCACCGAGCACGGCAATTGGGGTCC
Source organism: Globicephala melas (assembly GCF_963455315.2). Taxonomy (NCBI): domain Eukaryota; kingdom Metazoa; phylum Chordata; class Mammalia; order Artiodactyla; family Delphinidae; genus Globicephala; species Globicephala melas. The sequence goes on from NC_083326.1 coordinate 64,840,164, forward strand.
GAGTGGGTGTGGCCCTAGCTCGTCCCAAGCTGCATCAGCAGAGCCCACCTTGCACACCCCTCTCCACCCGGGCGTGGCTTCCCTATAAGCTGGGTGGCTTTTTCTGTGGGCAAGGCTGGTGACGGCTAAGAGTGACCCATGTCCCGTCTGCTGGCAACAGAAAGGCCACACCTGGCAGCACCACCGGAAACCACAGAGGCTGAGGGGCTCGTGCGGGGCTAGGCTCTGTGGGGCTGGAGCCCTCCCTGCCCCCGGGCTTGGCACGGCTGGTGTCCCCTCTGCCGTTCGTCCCAAACCAGACGGCCCCATGCTCAGCGGGGCGACTGCCTGTGGGCAAGTGGGCGGCCTGGGCTGTCCCCAGCAGTGCCCACTACCCTCAGGGAGGCCTCCTGGACACCCACCTCTCCATACCACCTGCTGCTTCTTCCAGCTCCAATGCCCACCCTCAGCCCCAACCCAGTGGCTCCGGGGATGCTCCCAGAGGCTCTGATCACGGTGTTTCTTTCTACTGCAGCCATCACCACTGACACAAGTCGTCTCGGGGAACTTTAATGAAAGTGGCAGCTGTCCTTTCCCCTGTGGTGGTACAGACACGGCCGAGCTCAAACTCAGACATGTGGCTGCGGAGAGACTGCCTGCCACCTGCAGCCCGAGGCTGGGCTGCCCTCTGCTCAGGCTCCAGACCCAGACCTAGGGCCCAGACGGCAAGGCATCACTTCTCGTTGCCAAGTCCAGCGGCTGAGCCTTGTGGAAGGTCACGTCTGGCCTCCAGGTAATCACCTGCCCACCGGCTTTGCCGACCCTCAGGCCTGAGTGTCAGACGGACGACAGGGGCGCCCAGCGACCCAAAGCGACCACCACCACTGAGGCTCGGCAAAGGAGTGCTTTGACAGCTGAACAAGAAAGAGTGGTCGTTCCATCACTAAACACCACGTATCCTACATAAATAAAAAGCAAATAGACGAAGGAGATGGGGGGAGGGAACGAAAATTGGCACAGACACTGAGAGATTGCTTTCCAGTTTCAATGCGACAGACGCAAATCATGAGACTCCAGGGAAAAAGAAACCGGGGCCAGGTCTAGCTTTTCTAAGTAAAGTGTGTTCCCCCTGCAGGGCCAGACGGGGATGGGAAGCCAGGCCAGAAGAGGCCAGGGACTGGAGGCCCGGGAAACCCATGGATCCCAGAGACGTGCAAAGCACAGAAGACCCTGCTCCCCGCCCTCATCCCCCAGGAGAGCAGCACTGCTTTAAAACTGTGGGTCTGCTCTCCTCACAAGAAAAAAGTACAACTAAATAAATACAGTATGCAGACTTAAGACCTTCGAGTGACTTCTTTTTCTGTCCCTGGCTCCGCAGGTCCGTGAGCAGAGGGTAGAGTTGGGGGGGCACGTGGCCCCCTGTGTGCCGTGACCTCGGGCAGGAGCAGCCCGCTGACACACCAGCTGAGCCTTCCCACCCCGCCAGGGACATGGGAAGGGTCTTGGACAGTGCTACCTGTTACTGGTCTAATCGCGTGACAAGCAAACGCCTTTTCCTGAGTGATGCCACCGCTTCCCTCCTCCGGTTCAGCTACATCCTCTCTTCCTGCAAGTCCAGCATGGAAGTTTCTTCTCTCCTCGCCCTCATCCCTTTTTTGAAAAAAGTGATGCAATTCTTCACAGACTTGTTTCTTCAAAATACTTAGTGGTTTCCCCAGTTCTCTTTCCTCTAAGTCAGATGGTCAGGAGGGTTACCAGGCGCATGCTGGCTTCCGCACAGGTGTGTGGAGCGTGGGGGGCTCTGTCCTTCCACCTGCTTCGGGATGGGAGCCCCTACCCTCGGCCCAGCCTGTTCCTAATTCCCCCCCAACCCCAATTCCAGATGCTCAGGAGACTTCAGAAGTGGCTCCTGCTGGAAACAGAGCTGGCGCTTAGAGGAAGACGAGATGCCGCTGGGACATAGATTGTCCACAGAGTACATTCTAATATCTTATTAGGAATCTGAATCTGTTAGGAAAAAAATTAGAAACTATGTATAAAACTTAAAAATATTCAAGTATCAAAAGGCTATTCAGATCAAAGTTTAAAACAAGCTGTCGGTAAGCTGCCGCCGCCCAGAGGAAAACTTTACAAAAGTTTGCTGAGTGTGTGTAGCAAAGAGTGAGGAATGAAGCGATCTTGGGGGGGGGGGGGCGGGACACGATTAGGGGAAGGGAGATTTGGGGGTAGATGGGCCACAGGCCGGAGGAGGCCAGAGATCAAGGCCTTTCTGAGCTGATGAGGAGAGTGCGTGCCCGGTGGGGTAGTCGGGATGGTGAACAGGATCACTCTCCCTAGACAACCAGCCATAAAGTGCGCAGCCTGGGCCTCCCTCCCCTGGTGTCCGGTCCTGGACATTACGCAGCTCCGCAGGGAGCTGCCTTCCGAGGGGCACGTGATCAGCAAAAACAAAGCAACAGGATAGAACAGGAAGAAGACCCATTTCTGCACAAATCCTTCTAGAAAGAAAGAAGAAAGGAGGTGAAAGGGGTCAAGCGCTACACAGTGTAGATTTAGCTTTTCAAACCTGTTACAAACAGGAGTCCAATTTCTAAGTCTGGGAAATCGAAACGCCCCCACCCACGCTGGACAGGGCCTGGCCCCTGGGCACGAAGCAGCAGCAGTATTTATTCAAGACACGATACCAAGGGAATCTGCTCCTGTTCCCTTCTCCCTGGAGAGGGTGCATCTCGACAGGTGATCCAGTAGAAATCTTTAAACTCTCATAAGTTAAATGCGTAAATACCACTCCCTTTGCCTGGTCCCGCCCAGGCCCGTGACCGGAGACACGAGGGCTGGCTTGGGGCGCCCTCTGGTGGCGGCGTAGAAAATCACAGTCTGAGGCCAGCCCAGAGTTCCCAGGCCCCACCGAAGGTGGGCCTGGAACTGCCCAGGCCACTTGGCCTTTTGCCTTGGGTAGTTGTCTCTTGGCAGCAACCTGGCCCTGGGGGGTGGCCTAATGACTCCTCTAGAAGGTTGGGTTCCTGCTCTGTGGATAGCCCGTTTCCCTCGGAGGTTCCCAGGCCGTTCTGCCGCCATTTTGGAGGTGGAGTTGGGCCTTTAGACTTCGGTGGAGAAGAGGATGCTCTGTCTCTTGCTGTCTGGGGCAGGAATGGCCTCCAGTTGCAGGAAGTACAGCAGCACCTGGACCTGCCGGGCAGAGCAGGAGGGGACAGCGGCTCAGAGAAGAGGCCTTTCCAGCAGAGCCCCGAGGGCCCTGCTGGTGACACAAGCCTCTCATAGCAAGAGATCTGGTTGCCCCTGGAGGACGGCCAGGTGGGGCGGGCCCTGAGAAACCCCACAAAGGTACAGAGGAGAAAGCGGTGGCCTGGGTCCTCCCCACTCCTCCCTGCCTCGTGGCCCTGGACAAGTCCCTCTCTAAACCTTGGACACCCACCCTGCACAACTCGGTGGGAACCACCGGCAGGACGCAGGGAGGGGTAGACAGAGGCCACCTGCGTAAGGCCGGGTGGCAAGGGCCATCGTACCTGGGACATGACCTCCAGGGACCAGCTGTCGGTCATGGAGATGGGTTGGCTGGGGTTGGGGGGGAGCTTGCTCTCCTTGTCCGAGGGCCGGAGCAGCGTGGGGCCGAACACCGTGGCGAGGTTGTGCAGGGACATCTTGTTCACTGTCTCCTTTTCTGCCACCCTGCGGAGGGCCGAGGCAGAAGAGCGGGTGCTGCTGTGACACCACCTTGAGGATGGACGTGGGCAGGGACCCAGGCCACCCCGGGAGGAAGGGCTCAGCCCCAGCTGTGCAGAAAGCAGACCCCACCCTGGCTCTTCCGGGTCAGAGGGGCCCGGGACGAAGAGTGCTCAAGGCCACCAGGTGGAGGGGCCGGTTCTGGGATGGATGGGGGGCGGTGGTGGTGGTGATCTGAGCACACCACTCGCCGTGGCAGAGCGGGATGGGGGTGGCAGTGGCTCTGGTACCCAGAGGGGACAACCACAGACCGGGGCAGGTGTAGAGAGAAGGCCCTGGGTGCCGGGGAGTCTGACACCGGGGAGACAGTGGAGCACGGAGGACCCCCCCCCATTGCTGCCTTTGGGGGTCCCGGAGCCCTGAGCCTCCACATAGGAGCTGGGGTTACCTTTTCAGGTGGTCCAGAAGGAAGAGGAATGTCAGGAGGTTGGCCTCCGGGAGTGACAGCAGCAGGTTAAGCATGCAGCTCTCCTTTGCCACGGGGTCTGAGAGAGCTGCAGGGGGCGCGGAGCGGTTACTTCTCGGGGTCACAAGCATGGGCTGGAGGCCTCTCCCAGGGCCCGTGTTGGAGGACACAGGACAGCCCAGGGCCGTCACCGTCCTACCTCACAGCACTGGCCCCCACTGAGGATGCTGTAGTGGGAGCTGGGGTGGGGAGCTAGCCACCCTGGACGCCTTTTCTGAATCTCAAAGGGGTCAACAGCACCAAAGGGACCAGCGGCAGGAGGCGCCGGGCACAGCTGCCCTCCTGGCACACTCGGCCGTTCCCGCCTCCAGTTCGGAAGAGCCCAAGGCAGGGGAAGCCAGGAGGAAGCAGGAAGAGTGACAAGCAGGAGGGCCGTGAGGCCCCCAGGTCCCCTCATCACATCACCCTGTGCACCCAGGGGGCCAGGTCCTCTGTTGAACGGCCCTGGAGGGGGCCCATGCACCAGCGCCCCCCACCCTCCAGGTGGACTGGGGGTCAGGTCGGGCTTGAAGCCCTGCTTGACGGGGCCAGGACCTGGGGTAGATGAGGAGGACAGTGGCCTCCAGGACCCCGCACCCAGCCGTGTCCACAGCAGCGGCAGCTGCTGCAGCCTCTCGGGCGACGTGGAGGGACCGGGACAGCGGGCAGTCCGCTGAGGATGGGCAGAGGCCTCTCGGGACCGGCTTGGTTCTCGGTCCTCCGCCACACGCAGGGTTTGGGCTGAAACTCGGGCTCCCTCACCTCGCCCCTGACCCCCCTCACTCACCGATGCCCTCGGCGAAGTTGGGGTAGAACTCGTCGGTAAAGAGGGGCTCAGGCAGCTCTCGGAAGTAGAGCTTCAGCGTCCCGGCAATGGCGTTCACGTCCATCTCGCTCATCATCACCGACACATCCTTGTTGTCTGGAGAGAGCACAGACGTAGAACAAGGCCCACAGTGGACCCCAAGTCGCTTCTACCCTCTGAGCCACAGGCCGGGCCCATGCTGGCCACCCAAAGGGAGCTGTAACTGTGGCTGGGCCCACACGTCCAGGGCTCCAGGCCAGGCCGAAGTCCCGGCTCTGCCCTCTTCCACTTCCAGGACCCTCTGGGGTCTCGTGTCCTTATCTGGCAATTGGGGCTGTTCCACCGGCTTCTCTGCAGCCAGATGCACTGACCCCTGGGCTTCGGTTGGCACCTCTTTTCCACTCCCGGCCGGGGGCAAGCAGGAGGAGCCCTGGTGCAAGATGGGGCCGCCCCCACGGAAGCCCCTGGTCCAGCTCCACAAGAGCCATGCCCGTGTGGTCAGGACGGGTTAAGAACTGGCTTGTGCAGAACCTCCTCCCACAGTGCCATTTCCTTCTCGTTGTAACATAAACGGGCATGCCGGGATCTCGGCTTGGGCACTGTGCCCACACCACCATCCCGCACTGCCCAGCCTGACACTCACTGACGTCAAAAGCCGCCTTCAGTGCCTGGATGTCGGTGGCCACTCCGGACACGCGGTAGATGCCCACTTCCTCCATGCCCCGGCGTTCGATCTCCTCCACGCACTGGCGCACGATGTAGGGCACCTTGGAACGCTCCCTCCTGCAGGGGAGGGGATGCCCTCAGTGCCTGGCAGCCCTGGCTCGGGCTGCAGTGGGGCTGATCCCCGCACCTCTCTGCACACCTGCAGCACCCAGGTTTGGGCACACCCAGAGCCTTCTGTGTGTTGTCTCTCTGTTCTGAGATCTCACGATTATCACTGCTTATATCTTATCGGGGCCTTTCCAACAGCCCCAGATGGCTGGACACCCTACAAGTCACACACGACCTCTGAGGGACCGTCAGGAGGCTTTTCTAACTGAGGTCAGCCACTGGAAGTCAGTTAAAAGATCCCAGCCCTGGGTTAACAGGTGACTGCAAGGGTCCTGGAAAGCGGTCTGGTCTCCGAGTCGGGTCAGGGGACCCGGTCTCAGCCCTGCCCCCTACCTGCTGTGCGAGAGGAAAATCCTGACCCCTTCAGGCCTGGGGCAGAGGTGAGCCCTAAGCCCGGCAGGCAGCCGGGCCAGAGGACCAGCTCCATGGGGCTGCCTCACGCCAGTGCTCAGACTCCTGTGATTCTAACACTTTTCTCTTCCACGTCTTAACAACGGACAATTCCAGTAGCTCCAGGCAGGACACCAGGGTAAGAGCACTTCAAACACAGGAGACTTGCCGTCTGGAGGGTCAGCTTCAGTCTAGGTTAGTGACTGCATATGCGGGAGCCCGGCAAAGCTCTGTCCCTAGACAGTCTCACAAGCAGTGCTTCTCTGGGGCACCTGCTGACAGTGCTCTCTGCTCCCGCCCTGAGCCACCCGGAGGTGCTGGGGGGGACGACTGGGGTGCAGCCGGGAGCAGGGAGCAGTGTTTGGACACAAAAGGTGTCCAGGGAGCGTCTGACGCAGGTCCCTGCCTGACGACCAGCGAGGTCAGGGCCCGGCCAGATTCCAAATCGGGGAAGCGAATGGATTCTGGCAGGAGGCGGCCTGTGTCCCTGAGAACTGCCCTCAAACCTACACACAAGCTTCTCCTGGCAACGGACCCGTGACAAAGGGGCAGCGTTTCCATCATTGAACAGGAGGCCTGATCGTGACAAATTCCGAGGGAGGGAAGAAAACCCTGCCGAGCGCAGCTCCGCGGGCAGCACAGGAAGCGGGTGGGACGCCTCTGAGCTTACGGGGACACCTTTCATGGTAAACATGGAGCACAGTGCTCCGAGGGCCTGGGAGGCATCCCCGTGCAGTGACTGTGCACAGAGTAGGAGACCCACACCTGCTCTTTCCTCCAGAAACACCTGGGGAGGGGGTGCCCTTGGTCCTTAGGGACCAGAGACGCATGAGCCCCAACCCCTCACCACTCACTTGGTGACCACGGCGATCTTGACTCCGAAGACGCCCGTCTGTTTTCGGGAAGGCATCCTTTTCAAGCTGAACTCTCTGCTGGTGAACTTGACTGACAGCTTCACTTCAATCTGCAGGTGGAGGGGGCATGACCCTCTCACCCTCCTGGTCCTCACAGCCTGTGTTTCCAGGGGCCCCGGGATCTCAGCAATTCTATCCACCCCCCACCCCGGGTGAGCAGGGTAAGGTCCAGGTGTGGGGTGGCCCCTAGTCCAACTCAGCAAGAGCCAGGAATGGTCAGGGTGATCTAAGGACCAGCTTCTGCAGAACCTCCCCCAACGACCCCATTGCTTCTCTTTCTTATATAATTCTAACAACAATAACAAAACACTAGAGAATAATATAACAAAAAGATGAATTATCTATCAAATGGTAACATTTTGTCCTACATGCCCAGACTTTTTGTGGTGTGTGGTAGTAGTTTTTCTTTTTAAGGTCTAAATCCTTCTGGGGCAGAGTGGCATGGACATATATACACTACCAAACGTAAAATAGATAGCTAGTGGGAAGCAGCCGCACAGCACAGGGAGATCAGCTCGGTGCTTTGTGACCACCTAGAGGGGTGGGATAGGGAGGGTGGGAGGGAGGGAGACGCAAGAGGGAAGAGATATGGGGACATATGTGTATGTATAACTGATTCACTTTGTTATAAAGCAGAAACTAACACACCATTGTAAAGCAATTATACTCCAATAAAGATGTTAAAAAAAAAAATCCTTCTGGGGAACTGAAGGCTAATCAGTGGTCTTAGTTTCTACGGGCAGACCCCAGGGTCAAGGCCCTGTCTGTCCCCATGATGCCACTGGATTGCCATTTGAGGAGGGATGCTCAGTGCCTGGCGGGTGACTGCACTCCAGCCACCAGGCGGACTCCTGCCTGCACACAGCGATTCTGCCCCACAGTGCCTCTGCCTCCTCCAGCCACATTCCCCCTGAGACACCGGCTCAGGCTCAGCCTCCTTCTGACTGTTTTGGAAGAGACTGGGACCACCCCAGCCTTCGGCAAGAAGCGGGTGCCAACACAGCCCCATGGGTACATACCCCATTCATGGCGATGATGGTCCGCTGCCAGTCTCTGTCCTGCAGGGCCTGGGGGTCCAGCTGAAAGCAAGGGGCCATGATTATCAGATGCCCTGGGGTCTGTGCAGAGGCCTGGCCGGGCAGCGGCCCAAGCCTGCTACTTCTCCATGTCTAAGTCGAATCGGAGCCAGACCTTGGCCAGCACCGCTATCCAGAGACCAAGAGGGGTCCTGAGAGAGGAGAGGACCTGCTAGAAGCCCCCGGCACCTCAGAGCCCTCCTGCCCCCAGACCTTTGCTGCCTGTAGCCCAGGCTTGCCCCCGGGATGAGTCAGCAACAGCTCGGGGACTGTACCCTGCTCCTCCGGTGCCTTCCCAATGGGAGCTACCATCAGTGCTGGCAGCCCTGCCGTCCTGCTCCCTGCCCCCACCTCCGGCATCAGAGGTGCTTCACGTGGCTCGGAGGAGGCTGAACAGTTGATTTAGACACTTTGGGAAGCCCGATTTCAAAAGCATCTTCCTGGGGGTGTGTCATCCAAGAGCTGGGGACACTGCCCCGAGCTCTGGCTGTGGGAGCCTGTGCAGGCGGGGTCTCCAGTCCAGGCTGGGCCCATGGCTCAGAGTCAGGCCCAGAAGGACCCGGAGCCCAGCTCCAAATCATGCCACTGGCGAGGGGGCTGGACAAAGGCTCCCTGCAGCCCCTCTCGCTTCTATCCCATAGAGCGCTGTCTGAGCGCCGGTCCTCGGCACCCTGCTGTTTAGTGTCACCTGACTGTGCTGCTGTAAGATGCCCTGACCTTCCTGGTCAGGCTGCGTGTCCCCTGTCCACAAGGGCTCCATTTCCCCTGTTCTGGGGAGCGCATGTTCTATACCAGCGGGTTGGGCTGGACGAATAAGCACCTGGGAGCTCTTGTTAAAGAAATACCTCCCCAGTCTCCGCAGAACTGACAGCAGCACAACCAAAACCTGCCCAGGTGATTCTGGTATGAAGCGAGGTCAGGGAGCCACCACATAACCTGGCACTCCTTGCACAGTGCCCCGGGATTTCATCGCTTGCTTTGGGTGATGGTTCATTTCTGCTACTAGAAAGTTGCTTAAGAGCAGGACCACACTTCATGAGTGCTGCACACGCGTGCACCCCACCCCAACACATGGCGGTACTGCGCACAGCGTGCTCAGGACAGCCATCGCCTGTTTATCCACTACAAGGGACCCGAGAGGAGACAGCCACCTGGGCCGTGTGCAGGAGACGCAGCTGGAAAGCGAGGCCCCGAAGCCCTACCTCTCAGGTGTGTGCACCCAGGCCCTCCCCCTGCCCCCGCTCGGCACAGAGGTCATCACAGGTACTCCTGGGGGTGAGCCTTCCTCACCTCCCCTCTAGATCCTACTGGGTACCATTCGCAAGGATCTGAAATGCATGGACAGACTGACACAGACAAACAGAGGGAGGCAGAGCATCTCCCTCCTGGGCCGTGTGGTGACAGGTTCTCCTCCTCTTCCAGGAGGGTCTCGGGGGCCACACTCCTGGACTGTGGGGACCCCACCCTGAGGGGCAGGTCTGTGAGCAGAGAGCAGTCACAGAACACTCCCACATGGTGCTTCCCGACACCCAGCTGGGGTCACACCTCCTCTGGGGGAGGGTGCGTGCAGGGGGGTGACACCAGGGCCCTCACAGCTCTGGGGCCAGTGGAGCTCCCAGCTCTCAACCAGACCAGGTGTGGCGGGAGGGAAGGACGCGCACTGCTGGTCCCTCACCCCCAGCTCCCATGTCCTGGCCGCCCAGGAAGGAAGGGGGCAGGCATGGTTCTTCCTACTCCCAAAGAAAGGGACGGTTTCCCTCCACATCTGGCAGTTGTAAATAGGGAGACACGGCAGCAGAAAGATACCTTTCCTTTCCCTCCAAAGAACGGTAATCACTAAGCCCCTCTCCCCTCTCCTCTTCCCAGGACAGAGACTGGCACACACAGCCCAGCCCCAGCCAACCAGGAGAGGGACAGGGAGGGGAACAGAGCCCGACACCGGGCGGCAGGGACCCTGCCTGGCACCACCCACCCCGGAATCCCCGGCCCACCCGCAGGCCCACCTTGCTCTTGCACACGAGGCTTCGGATGTGTGTCCACAGGGCGGTGCCGCAAGCACATAGGTGCTTTTCGACAGAGGCCACCCGTCTCCGGCCTGCCCGGCTGGGGTGGAGGTACCGCAGGAAGCCCTGCAGGGCGGCTGCACATGGTGTCTCTCGCATCCTCAGCTCTGCTGCTCGAGGGGCTGGCAGCAGGGCGGGGGTGTGATGGACAGAAGCGCAATGGACAGGAGCGTGGCAGGGCAGGAGCGCGATGGGCAGCAGTGTGGCGAGCTCCCGGCCTCCTCTGCCTTTTGACCAGGCTTCTCGGGAAGCCCCGCCCCTGCAGTCTAGCCAAGGTAAAAGTTTCCCATCACCCCTGAGTTCTACTTTTTGTTTGTATGGGAAAAACACCCCCACCAGCAGCCTATTGGTTTTGGGAATTCCGATGCGTCACTATTTTCTCCAAAGCCCAGAAAAGCCAAGCTTCCTTCTCAAGTGGCTGGTTTCCTGTCGGTGACTTTGGAGGCGCTGAGTAACCCGTGTCTGCCCGGCTAGTCTGCCTCAGGGCAGATGCGCTCAGGGGACACACCCCCCACCTCCCCGCAGCCAGTGACCCCATCACGGCAGGCACTGCCGGGGCTGGACTCAGGTGGGAGAACATCCCACAGCCCCCAGAGCACAGCCGATTGGCCCAGTGACAAGGGGGTTTGGTGCCACCATCCACCCCCAGCACCGACGTCCAGCCCTACCTCCACCGGGCCCCAGAGGCTGGGGCGCGCACTAGCCCCCAGAGTGCAGACCTGGGCCACGGCGCTTCCCCGGGCAGCTCCAGTGGGAAGACGGTCCCGAGGCTGGCTCGGCTCCAACAAACACAGCATGCTGAGCAAAGTGGAAGCAGCATGAGAATAACACAACGGTGAGGCCGTGCCTCGGTTCCGTCCAGCCCCAAACAACACTCAAGGCTGGCGCGCTCTGTCCTGGGCTATTGAAAGCACAGGAAAGTAAACAAGTGGGGACCATGGAGGGGAGAGGGCCGGAAAACGGCAGTCGAGGGAAAACCCAGGGCCGCTGTCGGGATCTCAGCACAGAATGCGCCAACTGCTCAGAGACAGGGCCTGGGTGGGCACAGGGCCTGCTCACGCCTGTCTTCCCAGGAGGAAGGTCCAGGTCCCCGTTTCTCTCTCCTAGGGCTGGGCAAGGGGGGCCTCCGAGAAACAAATGTGGGCGGTAAGCCTGGTGGACGGCTGTCCCAAGGTCTGCCTGGAAGATGGTCCTTTGTGACCAGCCAGGGAGGCGGTGAGGATGGGGCAGGCGCTGAGGACCAGGCACTGCCCTGCCTGCTCTGTAGCAGACACGGTCAAACGGGTCACCGACGGACAACCCCGGGGCATCTTCTCACCCACCCCAGCTTGGGCGGTGGCAGGACCGAACTGTCCAAAATGGAAATGCTGCTCCCTCCTCACTAGCCTCATTGGAGACTGTAGTTTCCTCCGGGAAACTGTCAACATCCAGGATGGTCCAGCGGGGCCTCCCCAGCCCTCCCGACTGAGCCCCACGTGTCTGCACTGTAACCCACTCCCTGGAGTGGTCCCTAAGAGGGGACCAGAGACTCCCCCCAGGAGGGGAATCTGCTCTCCCGCTTCTCCTCTCACTCGTCTATTCTTGGGAGCGCTATTCTCTCCATCTTTAACTCCTTCCTGCCCTTCCCTAACCCCAACCAGGCCACAGCATCACCCAAAAAGACAAAGGACAGCGCCAATCAAAAAGACAGATGGTAACAAGGGTCAGGGAGGATGTGGAGAAACAGGAGCCCTCGGACACCACCACGGGGACGTAAGCTGCTGTGGCCTTTCTGGAAAAGCAGGGCAGCTCCTCACAAAGTTAACCTTGGCTGCCTGACCTGGCAATTCCCCTCATGGGTCTCCACACAGGAAGGAGGAAAACGTCTGTTAACACACAGACCGTGCACACATTCGTGGAGCATTAACCGTCACAAGCCCAAGCTGGAGACAACCCAAGTATCCAGCAACTGGCGACCAGATGGATAAACAAAACGTGGTGAGCGGATACACGGATGAGATGTGGTCCAGCCAAAAAAGGAATAAAGTAAACGCTCTATGACGCGGGTGACCCTCAAAAACATTTTGCTAAGTGGAGGAAGCCAGTCAGGAAGACCACGTCATGGAGTATGGTTCTGTTTATAGGAAACACGCAGAATGAGCAAATCTATAGACAAAAAGCGGGTCAGCCCGGGCCTGGGGGTGGGAACAGGGCAAGGGTTTTGGGTGGATGGAAACATTCTCAAACAGGATTGTTGGTTGTACAATGCTGTAAGTTACTGAAGATCATTGACTTACCTACTTTAAAGGGATGCATTGCATGGTATGTCAGTTAACGAAGAAAAGATACTGGGCCCCAAACTGGACCACAAGAGAGCCAAGGAGGGACTGGGTCCCAGCATCACTCTCCCCACGGTGGCAGAGATATGCTTCTTCAGGACAAATCCCAGGGAACCCGTACAAGGATGTGCTCTTGTGGCTTTACATGTTCACAACTTTTACAGTTGAACATCTAAAATCCTCCTCAAATGTTTGTAAAAAACAATCACCACCCATTTTACAACACAGTCTCACCCCATTCATCCCTGACCCCCTACCGCACCTCCATCCCCATGCGCACAAGTGGCCCTGGCACGGTGAACGGCCATGTGGACGGAACGTGGAAGGTCCTGAGATGATCCTGATGGCAGGTGCGACTCGGGGACTTTGTGACAGGATCAGCTGCCCCCTCCCCATCTCCCTCCTGCCCGACGGGTCTCCAGGGCTCTTATCCACACTTTGGCTGGTGTGTATCTCTCCTGCTAGAATGCAAGCGCCCTGAGGACAGGGCCTTCTGTTTCATTCACTGTGGTATCTCTGTGCCCACACATACATGCATATGATACGTAATGTAAACGTGTACATACACAGTGTTGTGCAACCATCCCCAATGTCCATCTCCAGAACCTGCTCACCTTCCCAAACAGAAACGGCCTCATTAAGCAATAACTCTGCCCACCCCCACCCCCACCCCCACAATGGCCTCTATTCTACTTTCTGCCTCCATGAATTTGACCACCCTGGGCACCTCACTCAAGTGGAATCAGCCAGTATTTGTCCTTTTGTGACTGGCTTATTTCCCTGAGCAGAAGGTCCTCAAGGTTCATCCACGTTGTAGTGTGTCAGAACATCCTTCCCTTTTTATGGCTGCATACCATTCCACAGTATGGTGGCGCCACAGTTTGTTTATCTACTCACCAGCAGCTGGTAGATGCTTGGGTTCTTTCCAGTTTGAGGTTGTCATGGGCTGTGCTGCTGAGAACATGTGTGTACAAGTCTTGGTGGTGCCTCCACATCTGGTGATGTTGCCAGGCACTCCCCTGGGCTCCCGGGGCACAATGGCCCAGAACTGGTGGTCGAATGGGGAGACTGACTGAGAGTGGGTATACCTCACAGCTCGGTGATGGCTGGAGTGTGGGTGCCAGGACGCCCCAAAAGGGGCACAGTTGGACCCCCTGGCCCATACCCAGTCCGGGTACAAGCTTCCCGGCTGAAGGAGAAGTCTGGGAAACCGTGTCCCACCCTGAGCCGGCCCAGAGCTGTAGTCTCAAATAAAGTGAGGGTCAAACCAGACACCCGAGGCCCCAGTCTCACCCGTGAGGCTCACATGAGACATAAAACATTAAAAAAAAAAAATCACTTCTGATGCTCCCATCAGAACCTGAGCTGTGAGCTGAGCAAGACACACACAAGAGCAAGGCAAATGGGAGCAGACGAAATTCCAGGATGTGATAGCAAGTTACCCTCTGCGCAGAAGAGACAGGACATTGCACAGGGAAGTGAGGGAAGGAAAACTGAAGGAAGAAATTCACGATAGCGTGAGGCTCCACTTTCCCTGGGCTTTGCTGACCCTGGTGATGCCCCCCGCTCCCTACCCAGGACATGCTGGGGCACATAGAGCGACTCCTCAGACCACGGCGCCCCGTACATCCCCATGAATCTGGCTGCTCTTGGAGCTTAGGATGTGCTCATCTCCACCCAGGGAACCAGCCCCTGAAGCCCCAGACGCAATGACCCTCAGTGAAGGCGTCTGTCCTGACTCCTCTCTCCTCTGACATAACTGCACCATTGAGGCCACTGGCTGCCCCAGGCAGGGCCTGCTCCGCCTCGAGGCCCATCTGCAGCATCCTCCTTTCTGAGCTCTGGACCGTGAAGCCTGGGGGCAGCTGTCTTCTTGTCCTCGGGCTCCCCGGGGCCTGGCGCATGGAGGCCATCGCTCACTAGGGTGGCACAGCGGGCTCCTGGGGTCTGAGGACGGACAGCTCACTGAGCCTCAGATCTGGCTTGAAGAGGGAGCTCACTGGACCCTCTACACCTGCCCGCAACGACCCTGGGGCCACGTCCCCACTGGACAGCCTGTCCCTCTTCCTTCCTGGTCCCTGGCTGGTGCTCTGAGCTAACCAGCTCACCCACCCTGGGTTCTGGAGGGAGAGTCCCCCACCCTCCTCTCGCGGGGGCTCCATCTCTCGGGGAGGGAAGCGGGACCTGGCAACTCACCCAGGACAGTCACCTGAAGAGCAGGGGCCGAAACCTGAGAGTCCAGCCAGTGGTTCCTGAACCCACCACTCACCGACACCAACAGGGGGGTAAAAACACATGGATCCGGAACCCTAACCTGGGGGACTGGGACCTAGCTCCCCAGATGATACTGACACCTCTGGCCCAGGCAGGTGTGTCCGATTTCCATCCCTGGCCCCTTGGGGCCCGCTGACCCCTGGCTGGCTTCCACTTCTACACGGCGCCCCTCGGACACTCTGGGGTGCTGCACCTTCCTCCCCTCATGGGAAGGGCTCTCCACTCAGCTTCCGAGTTAAGGTGTGTACCTGGGGCAGGGAGCACCTGGGGGATGTAGGCATGCGTCGCTCCCCCAACCCCGCAGCAGGACACGCAGGGCCACACACCCCTCGCACATGGCCCGGCTCGGAAGGCACCTGGATTTACTGGGAAAAGCCCCAACGCAGGAAGACTGGGCCCCGGGAGTCATGGACGCCCTCCCCGAGGTGGACCCTCCACAGAAAAAAGGCATCCGTGGGGGAGGGGGAGGGAGAAAGAGGCCTGGCTGGGGTCCCAGGGTGTCGCTGGCATGACCACCCTCCCCTGACTTCCTTCTTTCTTCCTCCTGAGGATCCCGACTCATAAACAAGGTCCCCCCCTGGCCGCCTACAGCCTGAGTCACCAACGTCCCTCCTGCCCCTCTGGGATCCCCCCCGGGGTGATGATGGCTCAAGAGTGGGGTTTCCCACCGTGTCTCCCAGGGAAGCAGAGATGAGGGGGTGGAGCCAAAGCCAGCCTTGTCCGCTAGCAACAGTGACGACAAATAATAATAGTAATAGCAGCAGCTGACACTGAAGGCCCCCACGCACAGCTCCACGCCCCCCACCCATTTACAGGTGAGGAAACGAGTTTGGGCGGACACAGCTATGACTCACCCCAGGTCCCAGGAGGTGCAGTGGGGGTGGGGGACTTGGCAGTCTCTCCTTGACTCAAATCTACAGGCTTCTCAGGGCTGCCTTCCAACTGCAAGCATCCCTCATTTTTCTGTGCTCTGCAGATACTGTGTTTTTACAAACTGAAGGTTTGTGGCAACCCTGCATTGTTAGATGCTGCTCGGCATATTTCAGCGATAAAGTATTTTTTAATTAAGGTACTTACGTTGTTTTTTCAGACATAATGCTATTGCATACTTAGACTTCAGTACAGTGTAAACATAACCTTTATACACACTGGGAGACCAGAAAATTCCCATGACTCGCTTTACTGCAGTATGTCTGAGGTATGCCTGTAGGTCTTATCCCTGGGGCATGTCCTCAAGAGGCCAATTTTAGCAAGAATCCTGCGAAGTCAGTTTAGCAAGAATCCCCCATCCTCGCTCGATATCTAAGCAACCTCGACATCTGACCAAGCTACTCATTCCCCACCGTCCCCTGGTAATGTCTGATCACCTGGGCCTGTCTTTAGCAAGAATCCCATTAGGTCGGCTTAGCCAGAAACCCCCTTGGCCCTGGTGTTATCTTACTACCACCATTACTGATGTTCTCAGTCATTTTCCATCTGCTCCCTGTCCCCCGGGCGGTAAATTCCCACCTTTCCTTGTTTTCAGAGCTGAGCCCCATCTCCCTCCTATTTCGACAGCCCCCTGGAATGAAGTCCGCACTGCTGGTTTAACAAGGCCATGAACGTATTTTTTAACAGAGTCCACCCCTCCCCACCTCCCATCTCACGTCTGGGTCCTACTGGAAGGAGGACTGTCTGAGGAGCTCAAAGCACCATGGATGGGGAAGCGCAGGCTGGGATCAGACATTGGGAGCAGCAGGGACTCGGGGAGACGCCCCTCACCAGCCCCCTAACCTCACCGCTCACGTCTTCCCCAGATGGGGCAGGCACTCACCTGGTACCCCCTGACTGTCGGAGAACACAAGCGTGAGCATAAGGAAATGTTCTGTTTACATCAAGATGTATCAAGGCAGAGGGTTTCCAAAGACGGCTTGACTCAGTAAAGGAGGAAAATGAGTATCAGTTCTTTCCTCTTTTCCTTCCTGAGACCCTCGGTTACCCAGCGGCAGAGCTTAGAGGCCACACTTCAAAGTCCACCACCCCTGGGACCCCAGCCGTGGAGGTTGCAGGTGACTGGCGTCAAAGGTTGGAGGAACCGGAGCCACGAAAAGGAGCCGGGCACCAGCCTGTCAGCTCATCGTAGGCTCTGCAAGGTGCGTGTGGGTGAGGGACGCCGGGGCTGGGGGCAGGTGCAGACACGGAGGGGAGCGGGAGGGAGCAAAGTGAGCCAGCCATCCTCGAGCAGCAGAGGTGACGACTAAGGACCAGAGCGATGACCGGCATGAGGCAGGTGCCTAAACACGGCGGCACTCAAAGGCATCCAGCTCAGGACACTCACGGAACAGCACCATTTGGGGACTGCCTCGCATCCATCGAGAACAAAACGGCCCAGCAGTGAGGCTGGAATCCATGGGATTCCATGTAAAGCCAGGAGGGTGGACAAGATCCATGTGGAGACACAAGGCTGGGTCTCAAGATCACTGCGGGGAGTCAACGCACATGAGCCGCAAGGCAGTAAATATCGGGCAGCACCCACAGGAGCCACCCACGCAGCACCCTGTCTGCCAAGCTCACGCAGGGTGGCCCTGGCGGAGGGAGGGACCTGGCTGGCCACGGGTCCCTGGTTGGGACGCCAGAGGTGGGACGACGGATGAATCCTGGCCTGCCTTTCTGCTTTTCCACCCAGAAGCTCAGCTCTAAACCAAGACCCTAAAACTGGCCCAACTGAACCCTGGGCTGACAGGGAGCAAGGAGGGACCAACCCCTTCTCACCCAGGATCGAAGCCACAGGCAGGTCTCAGGTCCAGGACAGACGCCAAGCGACCCTGGACCAGGAGTCGGCCTTCGTGGACCATCCCCGCCCAAGAGGGGCCACGAGTCCTGCCGCCCTGCTCCCCAACACACACCCCAACCTCAGTGGGCTCACTAGAGTGTCGTCCCGGACTGGTGTCCCCTCACACCCTGGGCCGTCTCCACCTTAGGAGAGCCCAGCCCCAGCTGTCATTGGCTTCCTCTCCCTGTGTCTTTGTCTTGCCGCTGTGGCGCCAGCTGGTGGGTGGGTGAGGGGAGCAGAACAGGGTGATCAGGGGGGCGTTTTTGCTTTCAGACCTGCTCTCAACGTACACGGGTCCCTGGAGAGGCTGAGCCATCAAATTCCCTAACAAGCTTCCAAGGTGGGGAAGCCAGCCAGCTGGAGTGGTGACTCCCAGACTTGCCAACAGAGACAACGAACTACCCAGGGATGAGTCACCCTTTCTCCTGTCATTCCTGCCGTGAGGATCTTCACTTCCTGCCCCGGGGAAGGGAGGCGGGGCTTCCTGTCCTCTGACTGGCACCTGGAATGTCCAACCACTCCCCCGCCAGGAGGCCTCATCCAGGGGTCCCGGGGCACCAGGGGGAGTGGGGAACAGTCAGGGCCCACCTCCAGGGCAGGGCAGGGAGGAACCCGCTTAGCTGGGCCCAGTAAGATGCCCCATAAAGAAAGAGGGTACCGGGCTTTCTCCACGGGGGGCAGGAGCGTGCAGTGAGGCTGCAAGAAGCGCCAGGCAGGTGATGCAGCTCCTGTCGCCAAGCGGTGTGAGAGCTGGGGGTGGGGGGTGCTTCCAGGGCCCGGGGAAAATGGGACTGCGGGCCCGAATGGCTTGGACCTGGGACCCCTCTCCGGTCCTGTACAGACACTCTTGGCCCACCAGGGGCTCCTATGACAACTCCAGGGGGGGCACCTGTGCCCCAGGAGGGATGCAGCTGCACCCCCTGGAATCTGAGTCTAGAAGCCGGAGAGGGGATGTCAGGCAGGTAGACTCAGACTCATGCTTTTCCAAGAAGAGGAAGCTCCTAATTGCCACCTGCAACCCAGGGCACCAACTCAGCGGCCTGCCTGGGGGTCTTCCGGAGGCTGTGGAGGCACGGCAGCCCCACTGGAAAAACAGGTGGATCTGAAATTCCTTTGGGGACAAGACGGGGCATGACAGACGGACAGACAGAGGGGCAGAAAAGGACCCGCGAAGGTGCCAGCCCAGGTCCCCCACGGCGGATGACTCAGAGCCAGGCCTGCCTCACCCCCGTCTCAGGGTCCCTGAGTGTCAAGTGGGGAAGAACACAGAGCTTCTGGAGCTGGGGTGAGTGCGTCCGGGGCCGGGGGACGACTACATGGCGGTGGTGGGGGCAGACAGGACCCTGCAGGGAGCAGAGGGCAACAGCCTCACCTGCACCTGGCCCTTCCCCATGATCCTGTCTGCACTCTCGCCGTCCTCCTTGGTGATCTTGCTTTTGTTGTAACACTTCTCGTAGCACAGTATCCTCAAGGTCTGTGAGCCTTCCAGTTCGATCTCAAACTCCTGTGGCCCCGAGAGAGAAGGAAAGCCCTGAGTTAGTTGGGGGGGCCCCGGCGAGTGGGGGTCAGTGCTGCCAGCTGAAGGGGCCTCTGAACCGTGGCTCCTGCACAGATAGCTCCCGAGCTGCCCCGGGAGGCCCCGCGTCGAGACTCTCCTCACTTCCGTCCCACGATGCAGACCCTCGGAAGCCACTTCCCTGTGAGCATCACACCGTGGCCCCGTCTGGATGCTTGTGGAAGCTCTGAGCGCCTCTCAAACGTAAGCCAAACTCCTTAAGCCAGCATCTCACAGCGTGGTTCCCGCACCACCTACACCAGAAGCTCTGGGGTGCTGGTTACAAACGCAGACACTCTGTGGGCTTTGGGGCATGTGTCCTCGGAGGTTCACCAATTACAAGTGCCCCACTCTGCTGTGTCAATAGTGGGGGTGGGGGGGACAGGGACAGGGGAACATGGAAAAATCGCTGTCCTTTCTGCTCACTTTTGCTGTGGACCTAAAACTGCTCTACAAATAAAGTCTATTTGAAAGGGGAAAAAAAAAAAATCGATCCAGGGAGGTGACCTAGGCGAGAGAGGGACCTGGGAGGAAAGAATTCTCCCGCAGACACTCCAAGGTGTCTACTTTCTCCTCCGTCACGCCTGTGAAACCTTCAGTAAATGCTGCATTTCACACCAGGGCTTTTGCAGGCATGGGTTCTCGCTGGGGAAGCAGCGGGGAGGGGAGAGCAAATACTTCTGAGCCTGAATGGGGGTAGGGAGGGTGTGTATGCCCAGAACCTGTGCGGCCCTGGATAATCCATGCACACACAGCCAGGGTGGCCGCCGGGTGGCCTGATGCTCTGAAGCTCCCCCGACCCCATGCTCGGTCCCTCGAGCCCCCAGGGCTTCCTCACACCAGAACCCTCTGCATAGTATCCAGAGCCCTGCCCTTGTCACCTCTGCTGGGTCACGGCCCTCTCGCTCTCCTCAAAGCCTTCTTCGATGGATCCACCTGGCTGTGATCCCCCCTTGTCACGGAGACACCAGCCCTTTCCGTACGGGCACCCAGAGCTATAGAGCTACAAGGACCAGGTAGTCCGTTGGCTCCCTGTGCCCCAGTCCTATGGAGGAGGCACAGCTAATAATCACAGGAGTGATGCTGAGAAAAGAGACTGGGGTTCCCTCCAGCCCAGCAAGGCCCCACACACAAGCAGAGCCCCAGCTTCCGGACACTGAGAGGGTCACAGAGCCGAACGCTCATCCCAATTTCTGAGGAAAAATGCCATGGAAACCTCCCAAGGAAACACTGAGCAATTAACAAAGGCCTTAGTAACAAGAAGCCCTTCTAAGTTCTTTTTCCAGATGCTTTGTCAGCAAAAAAAGTTTCTTTGTAACTGGGGGGACGGGAGTGGAGAATTCTCAGGAACATGGAGATAAAATCTCTGACGGGAGGGGAGAATTCTCAGGAACATGGAGATAAAATTTCTGATGGGAGTGGAGAATTCTCAGGAACATGGAGATAAAATTTCTGACGGGACTGGAGAATTCTCAGGAACATGGAGATAAAATCTCTGAGGGAGTGGAGAATTCTCAGGAACATGGAGATAAAATCTCCATCTCTTGGCATGCCCGGTCCTCCAGGAGATTCCGGGAATGCTGGCACCGTTGCCTGCGGGGAAGCCCCTGGGGTCACACTCTCTCCCTGGAAGATGTTCCTCCCGATCACCCAGAAGTCAGGCCTCACCTCATTCCAGTTGGGCTCAGCCGTGTCCCTGTAGACACGTGTCTTGGCCTTATTTACAAAGTAGCCAAAGGAATCCACCTCCAGGGTGCAGTACAGACCTGCAGGAGAGCGACACAGAGGATGACCATGCTTTCCCTTATTACCAGTGTTTTCTATAAAAGCAGGTGTTATTTTCTAAATCATAAAAAACAGTCTTGGTTTTATTTTTGTCTTGTTTTTTTTTTTGGCCGCACAGCGTGGCATGCGGGATCTTAGTTCCCCGGCCAGGGATCGAACCTGTGCCCCCTGCAGTGGAAGTGCGGACTCTCACCCACTGGACTGCCAGGGAAGTCCTTGGTTTTCTTTTTAAAACAAGACACCAAACTGGTGGCCGGCAAGGTTAGCAGCCCCTCACAACAGTGCGCAGAGAACCGGCACCTCTCAGAACATTCGCTCCCCCGCTCACTGACAGCAGCTCGGTGCTGGGAGAAAAGTGGGTGCAGGGCGTGGCGTCCATCAGTGTACTAATAAAGTTAGTACAGGGTAAAATGAAAAAGTATTTGTATTCAGACTTATTCACCTCTAGTTGGTGAGACAATTTATTCAATAGATATTGTGTTCCATTCTTTCTTATTAAAAAATGTCTTTACTGAGGTATGAATTGTACACCTTAAAGTTTATCCACTTTAAGTGACCGATTCAATGCTTTTGGTAAGTTTACAGAGTGGTGTAATCACTACCACTATCCAATTGTAGCACGTTTCCATCACCCCTGAAAGATCTCTTATGCCCATTTCTCCCATTCAACCACAAATCTGTAAATGTGTTTATGTCTATCTGAATCTCTTGCTCATTTTTTAAAAACTGGGTTGTCTCAAGCATTGCGTTATAAGAGTTCTCTACATGTTCTGGATACAAGGCCCTGATCATATATACACAGTTTGTAAATATCTTCTATCCTGTGGCTCGTCAGGGGTTTCTTGTTTGGTTTTGTAGCAACAGTGGGAAGGTCAGCAGAACGGTGCCTGCCCTGTGTCCTCCTCCGAGGGACCCTGAGAACTTGGTGCCAGGCTGACAGGTGAGCGTCTGCTGTACCTGGGCTGAAATGTGACCAGCCCTCACCACTCTGACAGCTCAAGTGGCTGGGAGAGGTGCCCCCAGGGGGAAGTATTAAAAGGGTATCCCTCTGGCTCATCAGAGCGGCAGAATCTCCTCTGCTGACCAGGGTCAGGGTGCCGGCCCTCAGCCTCCTGGCTTCCTGGCAACCTAGGCAGCGTTTTCGGTCTATAGCAAACCGCAGCCCCTGCAATTGCAGGACTCGCCTGCAGGGGGCAGCTCCCCAGCTCGCAGGGTCTGAGCCAGGCGCTGGCAACAGCAGGGTCCACCCCAGGGAAAGCAACTCCACACCCAGTGGGCGTCAGCCAGCACCGCATTTCCCGGCGGTCAGCTGCTTCTCTGGTCCCCGCACCCTTCGGCTCAGTGTCCGGCCACCTTCCTCCCCAACCCAGCCGCTTACTAGAACTCTGCTTAAAGCCAGTGGCGGAGTGGACGATGACATTCAGGAAGCCGTAGAGCCCGGGAGATTCATCATCTGTGCGAGAGACCAGAGAGGTGAGCGTCCGTCCTCCTGGGAGAAGCAGGCAGGTGACAGGTTCTGCTTCAAGGTGACCCTCATGAGGGCCCCATGTGACTGTCACTTGCTTAGCAAGGGACAAGGTAATGTCAGGAGCAGAAACACACCCATCGTGGCCTCTGTCTCGGGGACCTTAGGATCTAGTTGGGTTCACAACATGGGCAAACCAGGGACCGAGAAGAGACGTGACAGGTTCTCAGGACAGGAGAGGGTCGGGGAGCATGCCACGTGGATGGGGTGTGTGTGCCTGAGTGTGCAAAGCATACCCCTGTGTGTGGCTGCATGTGCACCAGTGTATGTAACAGTGAACGCAAGATGCAGCACAACCACAGGTGGGGGCGGGCGGCACCAGGCTGAGGGGCGGGCGGGGGATGGGGAGCGGGGCCCAGAGCACAGAGGGTCTGAGGAGTGGCTCGGGACTTGGGGCCAAGCCATCGGTCTTCTCAACCACCCGGTGGCCGCCGCCTGGGAGCTACCACCCCTAACCCGTCCCGTCCACATCCCGGAGAGGCCGACAGGCCCTCAGCAGCACACCCAGCCTTGACATGGACGTCTCTGGTCCCAGGATGGCACTAACAGCAGAAAGGGACGGTGGCCTGGGGGGCACAGCCCACCTTCTTTGTTGATGGTCAGTGGGATGCTGTGGACGGTCTGAAGCTTGACGCACGAGTTGGTCAGCATCTGCAGCTCCACGGACGTGAGGGAGAAACTCTTGAAACCTAAGATGGGGGCACAGGCGCACCGACTGGTGAGTCTGCCCAGCTCTCGGACTCCCCAGGACCCCCATGGGGTGTTCTCAGACGTACCCCCATTGGGTCCTCAGCACACCCTGGTTAGGAGGACCGCAGGGGCCACCTGCTCCCAGGGAGGAGCCGGTAAGGGGCAGGTGAGGCATGGCCCCGGGGGGCCCAGGCTGGGCTCAGAGGGCTGCAGGAATCTTTGCGCAACGCTCACAAACAGGGCCGCCCACCAACTTGGCACGGCCTCAAGGCAACCGGTTGCGAGGGGGTGGTCTGGGGCACCTTCCTGTGGGGCTCTGTCCCCTGCTCCCCCTTCTCTCCACCAGGTGGGCGAAGGGGATTATTTCTGAGCAGACAACACATGCTGTAAATGGTCTGGGCCCCTGGTTACAACAGGACACCTGGGACAGGAACTCTGGCAGGGTCCCAGGCACTGGCCGTCAGAGTCACCAGGAGCGCCCGCCTGCCCCCGGAGACAGTGGCACTGGGGTCTCAGCACAGGCACGAATGACAACCCTGGAGGGACAGGCGCTCAGGACAGGGCAGAGATGTGCGGAGCCCCCAACCTACCTTGGGGGGCACACAGGGCACACGCAGAAACCTTTTAGCAAGGATGGCTCGGGAATCCCAAACCGTATGGCTGGGGGCAGAGGAGGGAACCAGGCAGCTGCAGCCCCAGGACCTGGGGCAGGGTCTGCCGTCCCACCCTGAAGGCTGCCAGGCAGGACGGGGCAGCTCTGAGCTGAGCAGAAGGAAAGAACTGCTAACGGAGGGAAGCGTCCAAAGAAGGGGCCATCCAGAGGGGAGTGGGCGCCCTGTCCTGACAGCAGTCAAGCACAGGGGAGCAGGGCCAGCACAGCGTGGCTGCCCAGGTGGGCCCAGTCGAGGGCCGTATGGCATCAGCACCTGCTGGGGTGTGTGGCAGGCCTGGGGGGAGGCAAGGCGGGTGGGTCACGTGCATGGCAGCCTCGGAAAGGCAGCAGGGGTGCAGGGGGGCCCCCGGGGGCAGGCAGGGAAATCAGAGAAGGTCAGAGGAGGGGAAGGGGGTTCATGAAGGAGGTCAGAGGGCAGGCGGGGGGGCACAGAGGGCAGGGGGCCCTATCAGGACAGCCCCTCCCCCATTATCTCCCATATTAGGGCTCCACGGCACACTTCACTTGGGTAAGAGTTCCATTGTCCCTTGGGGAAAACAAGGTTTGAGACCATGGGAGGCGACCATCCAGCCCTGACGCTCCCGAGCCCACAGCCTGGGCGCGCGGCCCACTCACATTTCTTCTGCTGCTCCCGGATGTTCTCCCTCCACTCGGCCCGCTCATAGTCGGATGAGATCAGGAATGTGTAACTCTGGGGGTGGGGGAGAGCACACCCGTTATCTCAACCCCGGCTGAGCGGGCACCCAGTGGATCCAGGGCTCCGTCCTGGTCGCCGCGTGGAGCCTGCAGCACGCCCACAGGAGGCACGAGCATCTCCGCGCTGCAGGCCGGCGGAGCTGGGGCGGCTGTGCTCACAGCACTGCTCGTCCCTCCCTGCACCCTCCGCCCCTCCTGCTGCGCCTGGGTCAGGGCGTGACGAATCAGAGCGTAGGGCCACCGGGGTCACCAGGTGGGACCTGCAGAGGGGAGGGCTGATGCCCACAGGCCGGGCCCATGACGCAGAGGAAAGGCTCCCGCAAAGCCCACCGGCTGCCCCCCATGGGCTGCCCCCCGACAAGTGCATGATGCCCGTGGAGGGAAAGGCCCTGGCTACAGAGGCAGCAGAAGCCACTCAGGAGAGAAGCTGTCTCTCTGGCCCAAGAGGTCCCGGACAGCATTTCTGCACCGAGGGCTGGGTCTGCACAGCCCTGCAAGCCCCCTGCCCTATTGAGACGCCCTGGAGACCCCATCACCTCCCAGCCACGGGGGCTCCGGCCCAAAGCCCCAGAGAGCAGCCTGTGTGCCACGCTGGGCACTCACCTTGCCGTTGCGGCTGTGCACGCGGAAGGCCATGCTGGGGGACATGAGCAAGAGCAGCGACTCCTGCTCCGAGAGCTTCTTCCGCAGCCTCTCGATGGCCTTGCTGCCCTTGTTCGCTCTCTGTGGGCAGAGGGCACGGTCACGTTTCCAGCCCTGGCCCAGCGCGGCCCGCTCCCACTCTGCCTGCCCCACCACCCCTCGGTCCTCGGTCCGTGGAGGACGGGAGACCGTCTGGCGGCCCAGCGTGGACAGGGTCTCGGCCACAGCGTCCAGGCCCGGCATAGATTGCTGGATGTGCTCAGCCCATCCTTCTTAAGGGATTAAGTTCTTCCTCTCACAAACCTCCCTTTTTTCACTTGCTCCGAACTTAGACAATGTGAAGGGGCCTGTCGTGACCCCAAAGGCCCCTCCCTGCTCCCGGATCTGCCACATTTCAGCATCAGGTCCCCCGGGAGTGACTGCGAGGGTCCTGATGGAGGGTGACATGCACCCCCAGGACCTGGCTAGGAAAACTCTCCCTGTCGCATGTCATGTTCCTCCCTCCTGAAGCCCTCTGTCCCCGGGGGAGGCTGTGCTGCCTGCCACTAGGCAGAGGGTATGGCTCGGATGGGTGAGTGGTGGCAGAGAGCTTGACAGCCCCGCGGATGCAGCCCTGGCTCCCCTCTGCCTCGGGACACTCTGCCATGGGGGCCACGGGTCCGTCGGGACGAATAAACAACCCAGAGTTCATGCCGGTCCTGGGGCTCCTGTGCTTTCCCCATCCTGTGCGGTTTGCAGTACAGAAGGTTGGGTAGGGTGAGGGCTGAGAAGGACCCCTGTCCTGCTGCACCCACCTCAGCAGGGTGTCCCTGGACATCAACCTTCTGGGGACCCCCCTTGTCTTTGGCCACTGTGAGGCACCAGCTCTGGCCTGGGCTGACCCTACAGGCGAGGGGTTCATCCTCACTGTTCCTCCAGAACACTGTTCCTCTCCAGAAACAACCAGGGGCCTGCTGGGTGCAGACCAGACCCCGTGGAGGGGCCGTGTTTCCGCCCAGCCTGGGATTTGCTCCGGATCAGGGCAGTTATAAGAGGGACAGAGGGGCACCTCCCCCCACCCCATCCTGGATGGCTCCATGCCTGACAGGAGGCCTGGCACTGCGAGGGCTCACAGGGGTCCCAGCAGGTCCCAGAGACCAGAAGTGGGGTCAGATGCCCTGCAGAACTCGCCCGCCTGCCAGCGTGAGGGGATGCTGCCCACTCGAGCCGCAGAGCCCGGCCTGGCACCACCTCCCAGCCCCACCTTCTCTCTCTGGATGTCACTCTTGATCTGGGAGATCTTGATCTTCATGGCATCCAGCTCCTCATCCAGCACCAGGGGGATGTTGGGTGTGGCTTCCGCGTCGTCTACTGTCTGGAAGCTGAGATCCGTGAGCGGGATGTACCATTTGCAGTCATATTGCTGGGTTTTGCTGGGTGGGGGGAGGGGCAGGTTAACAGGCTGGCCACCTTCCTTTGCTTAAGTCACTGCTTTCGACTCTGGGGAACCCTAAGCTCATGGCCACGAAGTTTACCTGACCTTCAAACTCTGCTCATGGTCCCTGAGACAGGCTGGGATAAGGCCACAGGCAGACACTGGCGATCCAGCCTCGGTGACCCCTGGGGAGGGTCATCGTGCACGTGTGACCCAGGCCCCACGGGTCTGACAAGCCCTCATCCACCCTACTCTGTGCTGACGGTGGTGGCTCACAGGCTCCCTGACGCGGGAGACCACCTAGGCCGCCAATGACAGTCAGAAGAGGACTGCAGACACGTCCAGAGCTGTAGAGTTTGAGGGGCTGCAAATCTACCCAGTGTAATCCCTCCCTCGACAAATGGGGAAACCAAGGCTCTCTTCTGATTAAATCCACTCAGCGTGGCGATGGCAGAATGGGGTGAAGAGCCCAGTTCTGGTTCTTCCCAGACATTCTTTCCTCCATTCCAGCCACTGCTTCCCAGCCCCCGGCCCCCCACTGCTGCAACCTGTGTGGTCTGATCCCTGGGGGTTTGGGTGGGGTCTGCAGGCCAATGCTGAGAATCACTTAGAAGCCACCATGATCTCGGGAAGACAAAATGTAGGGATCACCTAGTGATGCCCTCCAAGGACAGGGGAGGGGCAGCCAGTGTCCATCCCCCACCTGCACCAGACCCTGCAGCCCCCCGACCTGTCTGGGTCACGACATGACAGCCCCTCCATTGCACCTGAAGTCACAGTCAACAGCCTGGTCACCCACCCAGACCCTGAATGTCTCCAGATTCCTAATGATGAACTTTGACCTTGAGCCTGGCATCACGTCCAGTTGGAAACAGAATGTAGCTTAACGAGAGCAGCCTGGCAACAGGTTACGACCTCTCGAGACTCACTGGAAAGAACACCAGGTCTCCTCCTGTAGAAACCACCCCATGCCCCGGGGACCCCCCCCTCGGCCGGGGCCGCACCGCCACTCACCCTCCGCTCTGCTTCTTGAGCTTGGTGCACAGGAGCAGGTCAGTGAAGAGGAAGACGTGCCGCAGCTTGCGGGCCCCCTCCACCAGCTCCACCATGAAGCTGTCCTTCAGCAGCTGCCGGTGCTGCAGGGGGCGGGGGGCTGGTCAGGGCAGGGGCGGCCAGGGCCTCCACTCCCCCCACCTCCAACCCTCACACCCACTTCCCAGCGCTCCTTCCACCTCATCCGCCCGCAAGCACACACGCCAAACGCCTTGCTCTTTGTTCATCAAAGTTCCCAAGCCCCAGACAGAGTCACAGCCACTGGCCTGGAGGCCGGAGGAGACACTGCAGCCAAGGCGACTGGAGAGCCCTTCTGAGCAGGGAGGCCCACACACCCCCAGGACGGGCCTGGAGACCCAGGCAAGAGGCCGGCCACGTGGAGCGGGGACATTCTCGTACGGGGACCGTCAAGGCTCAGGTAACAAGAGCTTGGGGCTCGGCCTAGAGGGGACTGCCTGGTAAGGGGGGAGGAGATGGGCCGGGAGAACTCCGAGAGGGGGCAGTCACGCTAAGGGCTGGGCCTGGATCTGAGGGAATCAGGAGGCTGGGCAGGGGTCCCCCAGCTGGGACCCCACATTCTAGTCCTTCTGAGGTCAGTGCCCACTGATGGTAGGGGCCCACCTAGGGGCTTTACACCTCTGATGCCCACCCCTGACCCTCAGGCATCCTCGAAGGAGCAGGGAGACTAGAGGCACCAGTTCCCAGCAAGCCCTGTGCCTCTCTGCCCCTGGGGGCTTCATCTGAAAGACAAGGGATGGTCCCATGGCTCACAAGTTTCCAGGGCACATGGAGGTAAGTCGGTAATTCAGTGGACAAACTGCCTGCCACCTCATCCGGGCTGGCGCCGTGCTGTGCCGAGGACACAGAGACAGGATGAGAGGCTGCCCCACGCGCCCCGGGTGTGCTGTGCCAGCACGTGGCCTGTCATTGGATGTGACCCTCCTGCTGTGGTTGAGTCCTCGTGCCCACTTCGAAGATGAGAGCCTGAGCCTCAGGGAGCTCCACCATCCACCCCAGGCAGCACAGGGAGCGAGCGGGGACACTCGGGGGTCTGTGCTCAGGAGGAAAGAGACCAGGTGCTCAATGGGGACCCTGCCCGCCTGGCCTCAGAGAAGGCCCCCGAGAAAGGGCAACTTCCCACCCCTCTCTGTGATGGCCTGGGAAGGGTCCGGAGGGTCAGGCACACACACCACAGGGGGCAAAGACTCACAGCATCTGCCTACCCCTGTCACCCCCCCCAACAGCCCCCCCAACCCCCCCCCCCCAAGCAGGTCTGGGCACCTGGCTCCACTGCCACCTGCCACCTGAGGTTCTTCTCAGGGAACCTGTGCATCCCTGAACTCCCCCCACACTCTCAGCAGGAGCCCCCGAGAAGCAAATGCAGCCTGGGCCAGGCCCCCCAACACCCCCACATCACCGTCATGCGCAGCTCGGCTCACAGCAGCCGGCCAGGCCCTGGCACGGAGACCGGATGATTTACATGGGAGCCGCCAGTGCCAACCAGACCATAAGTGGGAGGGCAGGAGGGCTGCCCAGGCGCCCAGGCCGTGACCCATCGTCACTGCCCTCCCCCGCCTGCTGTGGGCATAGGCAAGCCCCGCGTCCGCACCCATGGGAAGCACAGAAGCATGTGCACCTGGGGACACGGCCATGCAGCACTGAAGACCTGGGCAGCCTGACTGCGGGGTCTGTGCCGGGGGGAGGTCCTGGGACACTGAGGTCCTCGAGGAACGCCCCCTCGGCAGGGACACGCAGATGGTCTTCCAGCCCAGGAGGCAGGACCAAGGGACATTCTGTGAGGAGGGGTGGACTGCAGTCCTTTCTCCACACAAAGGAGCTGAGCTTCTGGCCACTGCCAGCAGAGGGCCCCCGACGTCCAGCTCAGAGGTGGATTCGCCCCCTCTGTCAGCAGGTCAGAATCGTCCAGGGTCCCAGCCCTGATGGAGCCCCCTGCAGGCCCTTCCCCTCCTCCCCGCCGGGTCCTGCCGCTCACAGGTTCATCCAAAATCCCACCCCAGCCACCAACTTCATCCTCCAGAGGCCACCAGCATCACCCTGGCACTTGTGGCAGCCCCGTACATCCACCCATCCGTGGTAGTAGACACGGGCTCAGACGGCAGCCCTGCGGGGCTCTGATGGGTGGACTCAGTTGCCCGGCCCCTCCCCATGCACCCCTGCCTGTGCAAATCCTCATCTTTCCAGGAGAAGCCCCCCACCCCATGACGTCCTGGCCTGAGCCTTGCTCTGTGCTGCACCCCGTCTCCGAGGGCCACACGAGGTGCACAGTGCGGGGAGTGGACGGTGTGGCTGTCCTCTGAGCGCTGTAGGATTTTCTCACCACGAGCTTCCCCATCGTGGCAGATGTCCTCCCTCCCAAGGAGGCCCCAGGCCTCACTTCTGAACCCCAGCCCACCCTGGGGTCCTGCAGTGGCTCAAACAGAAATTGCGCAGATGGGCAGGAAGGGTCTCCCAGCTCCAGGAAAGCAGGGCTCCCACCCACGATACTGGCAAATCCACGAAGGGAGCCTGGACCCTGGCCCAGGAGTCAGGCCTCATTCTGTCTCTATCTGTGGACCCCAGCCCCCAGCTCTCGAGGTCGTTCGTCCTAGGCAGTGGTGTAGGTGTGGATCTGCCTGAATCCTGGTCTAGCCGCCACCTATCTCCCTTACTGTGCTCCTGACGGAGAACCCTGAATGAAGGCGCGTGCGACTCAGACACCTTTCAGTGTCACCGGCCTTTCTCCCCGATTCGTGGCTGAGGCACCCAAGCGATTCCCCTCAAGGAGCAGACACCACAGGTCAACAGGACCAGATGCTGGTGGGGATGGGGTGGGCGCAGGTAGAAGCCCTGCCCCCATGAAGCACCGGCCCCTACACACTTCCCACTCAGGCGCCCCGGGACCCCGACCATGGGTCCACGGGGAAGGAGGCCTGGGATACAGATGCGGGCTCAAGGGCCTGGCTGACAACTGCCAGGCGACATCTGATTTTCCTCAATTCCCGAAGGCAGCTGCTTCCAATGACCTGAAGAGCAAGGAGGCGCTTCTCCCCGGGGAACCTAAGTGCAGCGGGAGACACAGGCGCAGACCCAGCACCCACAGAAGGACTCGCACAGCTGCTTCCCAGGAGGGCGGTGCTCCTATAAAGGAACTGCCTGCGAGACAGCATGGTGTCCCAGGAGGGGAGACCAGGCAGCACGAACCCGACAGGGACAGGAGTCTTGGCGGAAGCAAATCCCGAGTCTGGTGAGACCGTGTGAACTGCAGACAAGGGAGGCCGAGCACTCAGGTACCACTTCCCACACAGGTGTGGGAGCACAGGGCTGAGAGCAGCCTGCCCGCCAGCCCCAAGTCCTGGAGGGTCAGCCTCGGCGCCGCCGAGCACCTGGCACGCTAACGGGAAGAGGAGTGGTTCCGAGCGGCAGCTACAGTAAGGTTTGCTGCCAGCCCACGTGTTGCTGGGCCATACGGCTCCTGTCCCTGCACGAGACCCCAGAGGCCGCGGGTCCGCCCCCCCGCCCCGCGGTGCCGCTTCCAACGAAAGATGCTCACACTAGACGCCGCCCCTGACTGGCACACCTCTGCCATCTCGCTGCGAGCTGCCTGGCACCGGGCTGGGCCCCTCCCGGGAAGGAGCGGAGGTGGCAGGGGTGGCGTCTGAGCCCCTCTGTTCCACACCCTATCATCTACGATGTGCAGAGAGATGGAGACTGGGATGGGCTGTCAGAGAGGGAGGGAGGAGGGGAAGGAGAGCCCTCCTGGCCGAAGAAGTCAACCACTTTCGTTCTCCAGCTGTTCTCTGGCCGCAAACACAAACCACACGCCCCTCCCCTTCATCCGCTTTAAAGTCCTTAAACCCACTGTTAACTGTATGTTAATGAAAGAACACTCAAGAGGAACCGAGTGGTCCCCAGCACACAAATGCCATCCTCCTTCTCACCGCTCTCCTTAGCTGGGGACCCTGATCCGGCAGGGTGTGCGGTGCCCGGGACATAACCCCCCAAGTGAGGCCCGCACCCCTGAAACCACACCCCGATGCCCTGCACAATGGCCTGGGTTCACCCTGCCAGGGTCAAGGGCCCCCAAGTCCAGGCGTTTCTGTGTTGGGCTGAGCTGTGTGGATACAGTGGGCCCCACGCCCACCTCTGCTCGGCCGCCACGCTCACCTCTCCCTTCTTCACGGTCATGGACTGCCGGCGGGGCGTGATCTCCTCGTTAATGCTGGACAGGAAGTTCTGCGAGATGCGGAGGG
The DNA here is from genome assembly GCF_963455315.2 of Globicephala melas. Taxonomy (NCBI): domain Eukaryota; kingdom Metazoa; phylum Chordata; class Mammalia; order Artiodactyla; family Delphinidae; genus Globicephala; species Globicephala melas. The sequence continues at coordinate 64,872,101 of NC_083326.1, forward strand.
CGTCTTGCAGCAGCAGGTGGTCGGGGTGGCTAGAGGGGGTGTGTTTCAGCAAGTCCTGCATTGGACGAAGGATGGAGTCAGAGCAGCCCCGGCATCTCTGCTGTGAGAGCCGCAGACGCGCTGGGTGTGACCTGGGGCCGCCTCTCACCATGGCTTGGGCCGCGCGGCAGCACTTGTGCGAGCACTGTGCCGGGAGCAGGCCCCTAACGGCGCCCCACAAGCCTATGCTGTTTGCACGTTGCAGAGAGGGGCTCCACGCTACAGGTCTGGGGCAGGTTTCTCTACCTGGGCCCTGGTGACATGCAGGGCTGGTTTTGGTGGGGGCTGTCCGGGCACTGGAGGATGCTGGCACCGTCCCTGGCCTCTGCCCATTCGATGGCAGTGGCGCCCCCTCACGTGTGGTTGTGACAAGCAAAAATTTCCCTGGACATTGTCACAGGTCCCCTGGGGCAGAACCCATCCTGGTCCGCCGGTCCATGTGAGGTCAGGAGAAAGCCCCTGACCTTCCCAGCTCCTCCTCTTTTATTTATTTATTTATTTTTTTGTGGTACGCAGGCCTCTCACTGTTGTGGCCTCTCCCGTTGCAGAGCACAGGCTCCGGACGCGCAGGCTTAGCGGCCATGGCTCACGGGCCCAGCCGCTCTGCAGCATGTGGGATCTTCCCGGACCGGGGCATGAACCTGTGTCCCCTGCATCGACAGGCGGACTCTCAACCACTGCGCCACCAGGGAAGCCCCCGGCTCCTCCTCTTTTAGATCAGAGCCTGAGAATCCTTCTCTACTGCAAATGCACATAATTTGTGCTCAAAGTCTACGGCTTCCTGGTTCAGAGAAACAAAACCCTCTTAGCTCCCAAATCCTAGAGCAAAGAGAACCTGGGGAGATGAAGTAAGCTCAGGGGAGGCTCTGGTGTTGGGGATCCCAGTCCCCCCCCACCGCTCCTGGTGGCTCTGGCTTCCCCCTGCCAGGCCTGGGCTCATCGTGGTGAGGGAACCAAATAAAGGATCTCCAGGACTCTGATGGGCCACCGGCCAGAGCCTCCCAAACCGCAAATCTCAGCTTATCTCCCTCCATCCAGGAACTCTTAGTCAGAGGATGGTAAGAAGTTCTGAAACGTGCACTGGATGGAAAACCACGCAGCTTAAAAATGAACAAGGCAGAGCTGTTTGGGCCAAAGTGGGACAACTGCCACAATATAACATTAAGGGGTAAAAAGCCACATGTGGAATGGTATGCACAGCACAACACCGTCTGAGTGATTTAGAAAGATGCCACGTGTGTTGGCATAAAGATCCTTGTGGTGGTGGCTCCTTTGTGCGGAGGAAGCAAGACAGGAAACGGACACTTCAAACACTTCTGTGACTTGGTTGTACATTTTTAAAAAAATGTGCATGTCGGGCTTCCCTGGTGGCGCAGTGGTTAAGAATCCGCCTGCCAGTGCAGGGGATCCAGGTTCGAGCTCTAGTCCGGAAGATCCCACATGTCACAGAGCAACTAAACCCGTGTGCCACAACTACTGAGCCTGTGCTCTAGAGTCCGCAAGCCACAACTACTGAACCCACGTGCCACAACTACTGAAGCCCACGTGCCTAGAGCCCGTGCTCCGCAACAAGAGAAGCCACCACAATGAGAAGCCCGTGCACCGCAACGAAGAGTAGCCCCTGCTCGCCGCAACTAGAGAGAGCCCGCGCAACAACGAAGACCCAACATAGCCAAAATAAATAAATAAATTTATTTAAAAAAAAAATGTGCATGTAAGACTTACTCTAAATACAGACAAATAGGATCACCTGGCAGGATCGGGGGCCTTTTTTCCCCTGCTTTTGTTTCTCAGTATTAAGACGATCACTTAATAATGTGCAAGTGACTCCCCACTGCCTTTAGGAGCAGCCCCGCCAGGTGGGCCTCCCTGCACACCCTCTCCGCACACGTTCTCCTGGCTGGAGAATGTGGTCTGACCACAGCCGCGGGATGCACCTGCCATTGGTGCTCCAAGCTGTGCTATGTGTCCCCGCCCTCTCCCCCGGGGAAGCTTCTCCACCCACAAGCCTCTGTCCATGTGGGACGGGATGCTCCCTACCTGTACCCGCTCTGATGAGGCATCTGCAACACCTGGCGAGCCTGCTGCGTTCCCCCCTCCCACCCCCAGGAGCCCAGGGATGGCAGAGGTGCCTCACTTCTGCATCCTCAGTACAGGTGCGTGGCAGAAAAGGGGGCAGGTGGGCAAAATTGACAGATATCGGTGTCAGCCCCAGGACAGAAGCCAAGAACCCCAGGGCAAGGAGGCCCCGGGCCCGAGGGACTCACATGCAGGACCAGTGTGCTCCTCGTGACCCGGTCCACAGGCTTGTAGAGCAGGGCTGCGGAGAGACGAAGGGTGAGAGAAGGCTGACCGCCCGCCTGCCCACCCACCCTCACTGCAAGGGTGGAGGTGGGGGCAGCCTCAGCCTCCACATTCCCTGGGAACCCCACCTCCCCTCCGCTCAGTGACAAGGTTGAACCCGACGCATTGGAAGGTCGGAAACATGGCTGTGAGCCTTCAGTCTGTGACACCAGTGCCAGGTCCAGGGCTGAGCAGAACCCGAGCCTGCGTGGCTGACAGCAGCAAGCATTCAAAGGCCTCCGTGTTGACGGCCCCCCGGCCTGGGTCAGGGAGCTGGCCAGCACTCTGGGGAGGAAGCGCCGGCGCAGATCCCAGGCCGGGGGTGCTGACCAGCACGCTGCTCTCCGTGCGTATCCAAGCCTGAGGCTGAGATGCGGCTCTTGGTTTTATAAGCGTTTTTGGACCCCTGGACGCCGGCAGCATGGAGCCCCAACCGGCCAGGGCCATCCCCGCTTTTCCATGGTGGGCACAGCCCATCACGGGCTCAGGCGCTTCACGTGTTCTCACATGTAGGGTGGAGCTCCGCCCAGAACCCCCACGACTAGTGCAGGGCATGCACTGTTATCCCCATTTTACAGAAATGGGGGAAACCGGCTCAGAGGGCGGTGTAGCTGTGGCCCCGGCCCTCGTCTGCTGTTCTCTGTGAGCGTAACTCCTCCCAAGACCCTAACAGCCAGAAACGGGAAGTACCTTGTTGCTCCTGAGCTCACTCTGCCCAGAGGGATGAGGGCAAACACACTTGGCCCTGACCCCTGCCCAGCCACTCTGCATCTGCGTTCTACATGGTCCTTTCCACCCTAAACCTGTTTTATCATCTGAAACAAGGGAAGACAAGAGCCTCCTGCAGGGCCGTTGGGACAAGATGACACTGCAAATGCCCGGCAGTGCCTGCTTTGTGGGCTTCCGACAACTCCCACCCCTTCCTGGTTCCCTGCCCCACCCCCACCCCCCACTGGTGGCGACAGGTCCTGACCCTGTCCCTCCGCACCCACGATGGCCAGTGCTGCTCCCTCCCCATCCCCCCACCCCCCACTACTGGAAATCTGGAGCAGCAGAGGGGCCGGAGTGTGACCCAGCTGGGTGCCCTGGCTGCTCCTGTCTGCTGGCAGCGGCCGCCACCACAGGGGCATGCAGGGGCTTCGGCACGGAGAACTCACTTTCCAGAGAGTTCTTGGTCGTTTGGTCCTTGGCATCCTTGTTGCTTCTGGCTCTCAGGTTCTGCAAAGAGAAAAGCACGTTTTCCACAGGGCAGATGAAGCAGCTCTGATGTGTCAGTGAGTTCACGGTCAGGAACCTTCAGCAGAACTCTCACCCTCCTCTCACCGCTGAGAAGCCTAGATGTGGCAAACCTCTGGGCCACAGCCTGCAGAACGGGGCCAACTGAGCACACGCTCGCCCTGGATGACGCTGCTGACATCAGGATCAGAAATTCTCTATTCTAAGGGGCTGTCCTATGCACCCTGGGATGTTGAATAGCATCCTATGGGTGCAGCAGCACCCTCTCCTCCTGCTGTGACAATCTAAAACGTCCCCCGGCATTGCTAAGTGTCTCCAGGGGACAAAATCAGCGCTGGTTGAGAACCTCTGACGCAGAGGATCCTGCAAACCAAGGCAATTGGCAATGCCCCTCCTGGGTGCACAGATCAGCTTTCCTGGAGCAGTTAAACAACGTGCAAGGGGCTGGTGGGTCAGAAAGAAGAGCACTCAGCTTCGGGGAGGCCAGGGCAGGCCGCTGGCATGCACTCTGCCTCCACCCCAGCCTCCCCTCCCCTGACTTTGCAAACGTCCTTGCCCAGGAAGTAAGCAGAGCTTTTTAGTGGGTGGGTCATTTTTCAACACAACCGTGTCAAAGGCACTGCTGATTTGGTCCAAGGTACCAAGAGAAATGTGGATAAAAGGTCCCTGTGTGCCTGAAATAGTCTCTGGAAAGAAGCTGTGGCTAATCCCAGTACGAGACTTCTGAGTGAACAGAAGACACAGCACAGGAATGGGAAGGGGCCTGGAGATGACCGTCCCAACCTCTCAGGCTGTGGGAAACCTCTTGGGACTAGAAAACATAGTGTATTTTAAGCTCACGGGGGCCAAACTCACAATGCACCTTGGTGCCTCTCCTGAGAATTTAGCTCCCCTCAATAACTCCTCCATCCATCTGCCTCAGCAGCTCCCAGAGGGTGGGCGGGGGGATGAGGGGGTGTGAGAGCTCAAAACTGCAAAAATTAGGTGCCGCTCACATGAGCCAGGGCAGCAGCCCACGCGCCAAGGGCCCCTGGAAGGTGCGATGAACGTGGGCACCTTGAGCATCTCGGGGCTCTGGGAGGCCTGCCTTGAGAAAACTTACAAGTTTGGTTTAACCCCACATTTCCCAAACTGACTAGACTCCGGAAGCCCTTTTCACATGATTCCTGTTACCTACTTTTTATCTGGGGAGCTCGAGCTTGCAGAACCCATCTCAGGCAACTCCAGTCTGACTGGACACTGCAGCACACCCATTTCTCAGGCCAGTCCTGGGAGACGTGAAGGACCACTGCTCCACCCTGCCTGTCCTTGGAGATGGACATCCAGTCCCCATGGCCGAGCTCTGACCCCGCAGAATGCAACTCCCCACACCTCTAAATGGCCTGCTTCTTCTGCGTCCTTTTGGTTCATTTCACTGTCTGTGTGGCTCTAATTTCTCTGGGGCTTTTTTGAAACATGGATGGAAAACCAAAGTGGATACCACCTGATGGTAAAAGTTTCACAGAACCGGCATTTGGCCGCCCCGAACCCCGTCCTGCTGCCTGTGCCTGTGCCTGGTTGGTGGGACCATGTGACTCCCGGTTGGTATCCCACCGTCGCTTCCTCCCTCCTCTGTAGACACCTGTCCTGGTGGACGTGAACTTGGCTCCATTTAACCATAGCCTGCTCTTAAAAGATTATGACTCTAATTTGTCAAAGTCGCCTGGGACTTGGCGCCAGCATTCCAGCTGTTAGGAGTATGCGGGCTGCTAGTTTAATGAACTAAAGAGAGGAACAGACCCAATGCTGCAGGCAAACGAGGGCAGCTTCAGAGGGAAGTGTGGAGCCAGCCTGCAGCCCTGGGTGCATGTAGCCCGTTACCAGAGGCACCAGGTGGGGAGCAGGGCACCCACGGGCTCTGGGGAACGGTGTGGCACGTTATCACCATGGGAGACGCCGGTGCTGGGACCCACAGGGCCCAGCCCCCGTGATAAATTATAAAACAGCACAAATCCCCTGGAACAAAGCCCAGGTGTGACAGTCGGGGTACGATCGTATCCCAGCAAGAGACCCTCCCCTGCCTATTTCTAGTTTCCGTTTCTCTTCCTAAAGCTGGGGTTTCACTTGGAGGTCTTCCCACCCAGAATCCTTGTTTGGCGGGGAAGGCAGGTCAGGGCTCTGAGGACTACAGGCCTGGGAAGAAGAAAGTATCATTCAACTGCCACGGGCAGAAGCAGGATGGAGCGGGGCAGGGAGGACCTGGCATGGCCACCGGCCCCCGATGGCCACCCGTCTTCTGCATCCAGGGGGCTCTTCCGAGGCCCCTTGTGCTAACACTCCAGGGCTTGAGGTTTCAGAGCCCCCGGGCCGATGCAGTGCCCAGCCTGCAGCTTCCTCCCACGCGGGTCGACAGAACGCACACCAGCCCCATTCCCCGGGCCGGATGCAGACCCCAGAGGAGCAGAGCATGACACCTCCCCACCTGCTCTCCATCCGCAAGGTGCAAAGTCGGCCTCAGGACTCGAGTGTCGAGACCTCTGTTAATGGGGCAGAACTATGGACACCCCGAACTACACACAGACAGTGCAAGTCTGTCCGGGGTACCCCAGAGCTGGGCCCTGGCCGCTGGCGAGGCAGGGTGCTCCTCGGGCTGCTCCGTCTGTCTGCTCATGACGACCCACAGGCATCCGGAAACAGAGCTGAGGTTCACAACCAGACCTTAGTTTGCTGTGCCTTCTTCTCCCGGGTCACGGTGTGCCAACGACCAGCCCACAGCCCACCCTCAGGAGGTGGAGGGGCGCACCTGTCTGAACAGCGTCACGCGTACCTCAGAGATTTCTGCAAACTGAGCGTTGGCCTGACAGCACTTCTCAGCCGTTTCTATGGCAACTCCGTAGTTGTCCACAAAGGCCCGGTACACACCCAGCTGGCTGGCCTGCAGGGAGGAAGGAAGAGAGTGTGGGACAGGTGTAGGGCAGGTGTGGGACAGGTGCGGGACAGGCAGTCTCCATCCCTCTGGGTAACGGGCTTCTATGCACGGCTCTGGAGGAAGCCCAGGTGCAGCAGACAGTGCAGGGCTGTGGGAAACGCAGCTCCTCCACGCTGTCACTGCCTCCCACCTGCTTCCCCTCCCCACGCGCTAAGCATGCTTCCTGCTTCCAAAGCGACACATTGAGAAGTGACTCACAGCCCCGGGCGGGTAGCAGTTCTCTTCATCCTCCCACCCCACTCATTTAAATGAGGCCACCAGCAGCAGCTGAAGTTCCAGGATATCAGTGAATGTGGCTGAGCGTCTCCAGCAGGTGGGGTGGAGCGGCCCCTTCGCATCCTGGCAGCGGGAGACCTCAGTGGACCCATCCCTGGCCTGAGGGGCCACTGCTCTGCTCCTATCTGATCTCTTCAGACACGCAAGAAACACTCAGTTGAGCTGCCCTTGGAGAAGAGGGGCTCACGCTGCCCAGACATGAGCCCAGCCCAGACCTGGCAACGGGGCCCAGGTGTCATGCTACACACCTGGCAGGTGGGAGACCTCTGCTGCCGCGTGCAAGGCGAGAGGTGTTTGTTTGTCCTGTTCTCAACCAAAGGCATTAATAGAGTGTCTCCTCACTCGGCCTCCTGCTCTGACACTCAGTTGAGTAAAGACTTCCATGGTTGGGGGGAGGTGTCCTGTGCGCAGCCACCACCATTGCTGGGCCCCAGGTCACCTCCAGAGGCAGCAGGGAAACCCCGGCCTGGGGTGTAAGGGCAGACGCCATGACCTGCTGGCCGGGCCTCCCACTGCAGCCGACCAGGAGCGGGAGGACCAAGGCTTTTGCTGATCCTGGTGTTTGGTCTGCATCGAGCCTAAATTTTATTTCTACATGCATTTGCATTTATACTGAATTTTGTGTTTCTTCAGATGGCAATCCCAGATGCCCTTGGCACTGTCTGGTCTTCTGGACTCGCTCCTTGAGGGGGCTGCGTGTGGGCCTGGGGGCGCGAGAGAAAAAGCAGCAGCTGGAGGAGGCCCTGCCTGGCCCCACTGATTACCTGGACGAGTCGCTGCATTCCAGATGCCAGGTTCCCTGCCATCCGGTCGGACCCAGAGCCCTGCCTTCTCCCCCTCCCCCTCACTCACGGAGCGTCCCCCACAAAAACAAAGGCCCTGCTTGAGGCACTGTCACCTCGAATCATTCAGACACAGCGCAGCCGGCGAGCAGGAGACACACGATGAATAAGTAAAGCAACAAGTAATGTGGCAGATGGCTGAAGGCAGAGCAGGTGAGGAGAACAGCGGGGCTGCTTTACATACTGTGGTCAGGGCGGTCTCTCTAAAGAGGCAACGTCTCAGCCGGGTCCTGAGGGGATATCACTGTTGAACTGTGTCCCCCCAAAATGCATATGTTGAAGCCCTAGCCCTGAGCACCTCAGAATGTGACTGTATGTGGAGATGGACCTAAAGAGGTGATTGGGCAAAAATGAAGCCATTCAAGTGGGCCCTGATCCAATCTGACTAGGGGCTTTATGAGAAGTAAAGATTAGGACACAGACACAGAGGGACGACCACGTGAGGACACAGAGATGACGGCCTCTACACGCCGAGGAGAGAGGTCTCGGGAGAAACCAGCCCTGCTCACACCTGGATCTCAGACTTCCAGACTCCAGAAATGGAAGGAGATAGATCTCTGTTGTTTGAGCCACCTGGACTTAGCAGCCTTAGTAAACTAACACAGGGTCTTCGGGAGGAGAACCCCTTTCATTACCTCTCCTGCCCCCTCTTCCAGGAGCTCACATCTTCCACGTGATTTTTGAGAGGTTCCAAGCAATCCATGCACTAATCAGAACCCGAGCTGCACCGATAAACCAATGGAGATCACGTGCCCCCCGATGTGAGGCACCGACAGGACACAGCATCACTGCAGGGTTTTGTTGTTTTTTTTCCCTGCCAGAAGCGCAGAAGCTGAATCTTTTCCTGAAGAAACATCAGACCCAAACTAGAATGCACCCTTCAGAAAAATGTCAAGGTTGTGGAAGACCAGCAGAGGCTGAGAATCTGGTACAGATGGAAAGAAACTAAGGAGACCTGACAACCACGTACATCTCGTGACCTGGACTGCATCCCACTCAGAAGGAAAATGGCTACAAAGAACACGATGGCTAACTTGGGAGAGATCTGTAGGAGCATTGCATATTAAATAATAGTATCACTCAACTGTGAACCGTCCTCCGATGGAGGACCGTCCTGTGGGTTGTGGAAGAGCACGTCCTTAGCAAATACACGATGAAGTATTTAGGGGTAAAAGGGCAGAGGGATCTGCATTTTATTCTCAAACCATTCAGCATGTGTGCGTGTGTGGGGGTGGGGGTGGGGGGTGTGTATACAAAGGAGAGAGAAAGAGATAAAGATTAAAGATTAAGCAAATGTGGCAAAGTGTTACAAGCAGTGCAAAATGTTACAATTGGTATATCCGGCGCACACCCAGTTCTTTGTGCTATTCTTGCAACAATTCAGGAAGTCTGAAATGATTAGAAACAAAAAACCCGAGCTGATAAAAATTCAGCCAGAAACAAAGCCCCCGGATGGGTAGCAATACCCCACAGCCCCACAGGAAGGGGAGTTAAGGCGCCGTCAGGACAGGGCTTCCTAGCTACCAGGTGTGGCTCATGAGTTCCCGGGTAGCAGAGGTACCAGGGCTGGGGCATCACAGGCTCCTCGGGTCCTAAGACTCTCCTAGCTGGGGAGCCTGACCCCGCAGTGCTGATCTGAAAGGGACGGGGACGGTGTCTGTCTGTCCTTGGGGAGACCCAGTGCCCCGCCCTGGCGGCACACACGTGAACATGCAGCACGTGGTTCCTGGGGCTCCACTTCCCACCGCGGCCCCACCTCTCTCCCCACGTCTTTGCGCTGCAACATCTGATACGTGAAGGTAGTTCAAGGACACCAGGGAAACCAGAGGAAACTTTCCAAATTCTGATGTTCATCAGACTATTAAATTTTTTTTTTTCAGTTTCCGAGTGACTTCAGAGTGTTATTTGGGGAAGAGCGTGGTTGCAGTTTCTGCCCACAACACAATTCTTCAAAGATGTGGGCTTCAACGATGGGGAGCACCTGCGTCAAAACACAGCCTTCCGCTCTCTGGCCACGGGAAAGGGGTCTCGGGCGGGAGAGTCTGCAGCCCGGGGCGGTGGCCAACAGGAAAGCCACACCCGGGCGGAATGCCGGAGCCCAGCATGAGCCAAGACAGGCCGGTGGTGGGCCAGCTGGGCGTCTGGGCGGCCCAGGAGGGCTGGGGGCTGGCGTGGCGGTGGGCCAGCTGGGCATCCTGGCGGCCCAGGAGGGCTGGGGGCTGGCGTGGCGGTGGGCCAGCTGGGCGTCTGGGCGGCCCAGGAGGGCTAGGGGCTGGCGTGGCGGTGGGCCAGCTGTGCGTCTGGGCGGCCCAGGAGGGCTGGGGGCTGGCGTGGCGGTGGGCCAGCTGGGCATCTGGGCGGCCCAGGAGGGCTGGGGGCTGGCGTGGAGGTGGGCCAGCTGGGCGTCTGGGCGGCCCAGGAGGGCTGGGGGCTGGCGTTCTTTCACCGCGTGCTCTGGGCACTTAGAGAGGGCCCGGTGACCTTGGCCACCCCACCCCCAGAGGACCGGCTGCCCTCGGGAGGGAGAACACTCCAGGGAAAGAGCACAGGAGGCCCGGGCAACCCTTTAATCAGGATTAGGGGTCCTCAGAGGTGGAATCCCGGTCACCCAGGCCTACCCAGCACCCGCCTTCGAGGGCATCCCAGGATGGGGGCTCGCGGTGCTGGGAGGTGGCCTCTTTGCTGCCCCTTATATAGAGACATGCCCCACCAGCCTCCACCTAAAGAGACTGGCTCCCCCTTTAGACCCAGAGGTGGGGGCCTCCTCACACATGAACCTCACACTTTGGAAGACAAACATCGCTCCGGCAGCTCCGTCTGAGAGTTTTCTCCATCGTCCTCATTACCCACGTCTCAGTTCAGTGTTCACCGAGCCTGGTCCCTTCCGGGGGTGGCTGGGCTAGTGCCAAGGGTCCACCAACCCGCTTCATCTGATTACTAGATTTTCCCAATCCCGCTGACTTTTTCAAAGCCGAATCCTTCGCTCCTCGTGGGCCCCGAGGTCAGCAAATGGCCAGAGAAGGTCCCTGACCTGCCCCCACGGCCGCCTCTCCCTCCCTGTAACCAGGGATCCAGAGCTACGTCTGCCGAATGGACTCCCAGCCAGTTTGGGCCCACTGAGCCCTTGCAGAAACCCTTGTTCTGTCATCCAGCACCACCCACCCTCCAGTATTATGCCCCTGAAGGCAGGGGCAAAGCACTCTTCCTGGAGGCACACAGACCAGGGGTACCATCTGGGTAGGTGACCTCCTGCCCCTCGGCCTCCTCACTTGCACGGGGTGGAGATGGGACCTGCCTGGTGGGGCTGCCTCAGCTCAGCTGAGACAGGGCACCCGCAGGCCCCCTGGAGCCCCCTGATCAGAGCTGAACCCACTACCTGGGGACCAGAGGGCCTCACGGTCCCTCAGTTCACAGCCCGGCATGGCCATCCCCAGGTACAAACCAGCCCTCCTGCCTTCCTCCAGCCTGTCCACAGGGCACGTCCTGATTCCTGCAAGGATCCAGGGAGCTGCTGTCACAGTCGCTAGCATTAAACGTGCCTCCAGGTCCCCAAAATGGCTGCGGCGGGAGCTGGGGCCACACGGAAGGCCTGGTCTCACCACTTCCTCAGTAGGGACCCCCTGGGGACCCAAGGGCTCCTCTCGTATGACCCTTTCGTTCAACAGCCTTCCCTCCCCAAACTACTTTTTTTTTTTTAATTCTTGATTAATTCAAGAGCCTTTAATTCATAGAACTGCAAAAATGATATAAAGTACAACAAACCCCCGCTGTCCCTACCTGTGCTTGCCCCTCCAGGCTCTGCCTGACCCAGTACCCCTGCCCAGAGTCTGAGTCCTGTTCCCAGGGCAGCGGCTTCTTTGTGGTCCAGAGGGGACCAGTCTGGAGACTGGGAACCTTGAGTAAAACTGAGCAGACCCAGAAAGGACCAGAGATGTCACTGGGGCCAGCAGAGGGAGGGAAGCCTCGCTTTCACGCGGTCCAGCAGTGGTGCTGTGGCGGCACCCCCTCCCCACAGCCCCCCTTCGGCATCCCAGGCAGTAAGATGTGTCCAGGACTCTCCCTCCCCATCATGCCCTCAGCAGCCTCGCCCGCAGGTGGCACCAGGCTCAGGGAGAGGCCTGGCCCCCGCCCGTCACCCCGTCACCCCCAGGAGGCTGCCGGGTCTCTGCTCCGGGTCACTCACCAGCTTCTGGAAGAGGTCGCCCACGCGCTGCTGGCGGCTCCACTGCTGCAGGCGGGGGAGGAGCCCGTCGTAGAACTCCTTGTGGATCTCATAGAGCTCAGGCACTTTGAAGAAGATGGTCTCGATCTGCTGGCTCGTCAGCACCGGCTGAGAGGTGGTGGCAGCAGCCTTCAAAGGTTTCATGGGCTGGAAGAGGGCACAGGTGACTGGCGGGGCAGCACAGGTGTCAGGGCTCGCCACTTGTCAAGTACATTGTGGTCACGTGACACACGTGCTTTTATTTTTTAAATTCCATTAACAATAAAAATTTAAAGCCAGCTTGGTTTGGTACCCGAGTCTTTCACTGGCATCCACTGCCCCTTGGGGAGGCCCAACCTCCACAGAGGTGGCATGTCCTGCCTGCCCACAGGTGTGTCGAGGATCCTGGGAGGGTGGGCTGCTCCCAGGCTGACCTGGGACATGGGACGCGTGAGCAGAGCTCTCCAGGGCCCATCCTGCCCGCTCAGCCCCTGCACCCTCCTCACCAGCAGCAGCGCCTCCAGGTGGCTCAGGTAAGTCTCCTCGCTAGCCAGGATTCCAGACAGGACCCATTTCCTCATCTCTGAGCCCTTTTCCAAGTCCAGCTCACTCTGCAGGAGAAACGGACAAAAGTCAGACCTGGGGGAGGGTGCTCGAGGCGGCCCCTCTCAGAGAGGAAGCCAGCTTGTCGACCTGAGGACAAGCTTCCCGAGAAGGTTCCAGGTGGGATTAAATGAGGAAGGCATGGGGGTCCCGGCACGTCAGCTCGACTGTGGTCGCTGCAAATTCTGGATGGTCATCCAGCTAAGCCAAAGGCCACCCGTGGTCTTGACACCAGGAAACGGGCAGTTTGGAGCTGAGCAGGGCGGGCAAGGCCTCTCTCCACACCTTCTACCCGTGACCGAGGACTGGCTGTCCTGGAAGAGGCTGAGCCCAGGGGGCGTCGGGCTCCCCACACGGCCACCCCGACTCCTTCCGCAGTTCCCCTCTCCTCTCCCGGTCCCTGCCTCGCCGGCCTCTGTGCCACTGCCACCAGACCCTTGGACCGATCAGGCCCGGGCAGCACCGCCTCCCTCCCAGCCACCGTGGTGGGGCTGGGGGCTGTGGCCACCTGCCCAAGGGAAACCCCATCCCCTGGGTTCAGGGCCTCTGTCCCTTGAACCTGCTCTTCTGAGCCTGCTTTCCAGACTCTGGACCCGCATACATGTGGGCTACGGCAAGGTCCCCCCTTCCTTACTACTAAACGCCCCTACTGTATGTTGGGTGATGCTCTGCTGCCTTTGCCTCAGAAGCACAGAGCTGACGTGTCCTTGGATGCAGGGGGGAGGGTCCAAGATGGCTGGAAGACCACGTTCCATCCCTAGTTGTGATGGTGCTACGGGGGCAATGTGTCCCTGGTGCCCGAGAATGTGACTGTGTTCAGAGAAAGGGTCCTTAGAGAAGTAATCAAGTTAAAATGAGGTCACTAGGGTGGGCCCTAGTCCAAAATGACTGGTATCCTTCTAAGAAGAGACTAGGCGATCAAAAGGTACAAACTTCCAGTTAGAAAATAAATAAGCCCTGGGGATGCAATGAACAGCACGGTGACTACAGTTAATGATACTGTATCGTATACGTGAAAGTTGCTGAAAGAATAGATCTTAAGAGTTCTCATCACAAGAAAAAAAATTTGTAATCGTGTGGTGATGGATGCTGACTTACGGTTAGCGATCATTTTACAATATATATATATATCAAGTCGTTATGTTGTACACCTACAACGGATATGTTATATGTCAATGCCTCAATATAAACAAGAACAAGAGAAGGAGATTAGGACACAGACACACAGAGTGGGAAGACACAGGGAGAAGATGGGCATCTCTAGGCCAAGGAGAGAGGCCCCGGGAAAAACCAACCCTGCCGACTTCCAGCCCCCAGAACTGGGATAAATCAACCTCTGTTGTTTAAGCCACATGGTCTGTGGCACTTTATTACAGATGCCCAGGAAACTCATACAGATGATGATTCCAAAGGCAATGAAACTGCTGTTTTCATCGACTTCCTGGCCACACCCCTCACTTGCTCCTGGACCACCAACAAGGCAATCTGGTGTCAGGTTGGCCGTGCCCATGGCCTGTGCTCCACCAGGCTGAGGCTGCCCTCCCTCTGCCCGGCCTGTGCTGACCGGCCTCACTGTAGTCTGAGGGAGGCGCCAGATGTCTGGGGCCCTGTGTCCAGAGGAGGGGACGTAACAGCCCTGTGCTTTCCGCCATTGGTTTCCCAGCCTGTGGGTGAACGGGAGGCAGCTGCGTGTGCACACATCGGGGACAGCCAGCAGAGTTTTGGCTAAGCGCCACTCCGGGGAAAGGACACCCACATCCCACACCAGACCCCACGTCCAGACCACGCTGGGCAGCGGCTCCAAGGGTGGGAGCCTCTGGGGCACAGTGCCCGGGACACACAGGCGCTCCACGGAGACTCACAGAATAAACCAACCAATGAGAGGATCCAGAACCGCCGGCTGGGCCCTGGCTTGGCCGCATCTTTACAAAGCTCCAAGGGCCCCTCCAGGGAACCCCTGTCCGTGAGACAAGCGGGTCCTGGGGTCTAGGACCATCCACGCAGGCTGCTCTGGGCCCCCAGTGCCACCACTATCAGCACAGATGTGCAGGGTGAAGGGATCCCATCATCTCCTCTCACCTCAGATCACAGAGGCCACGTCGCGAGCGGAGGCGCCTCGGGGAAGCAAGCTCCCAGCGGACACTGCGCGGACCCTGCACGTGCCTCCCAGCGGGTCCAGGGTGAAGGCTCGTGCGCCCGGGAACAGCCCCACTACTGTGAGCACAGCCAGTGGGGCTGCTCCCACCGCCGCGGCCTGGAGAGCCGGGCGGAAAAGGCACGTAGGCAGGGCAGCGCCCCGTCCAGCTCTCCGTTCCAGAGGGCGCAGCCAGCTCAAGGGAACGTCTGGGCGGGGGCGAGGGCACCTCTCCTCAGACTACAACCTTCTCCTGAGCCTCAAACGGGCCAGTGGCAGCAGACAGGGACGGCTCGGCTCGGCCTGGACACTGGCCCACCCCACCCGGAGGAGAGAGGGTGGAGGGGAAGTGCAGAAGAGAGAGCAAAGGCCAGGGCGGGGACCAGCGATGTTTACAACCCCACCTCGGCACGTGCCAGCGCGGGGAAGGGCGCGTGAATGCACCCTGTCCAGACGGGAGACCGCGGGAGGAGGCTGGAGGAAAAGGGCGAGTGGAAGAAGGAAGGAAGGAGGCCTCCTCTCACTGCTGCCCGGGAGGGGAGAGGGCAAGGCAACACAACCCTGAGGCTAAAAGAACAAATAAAAAATAAAAAATGAACTGGGTGTGGCAAAACAAGGTAGGGAAGCTGAGGGAGGGACCCGGGGAACAGAACTGCCACCAGCCAGCCAGCTGCCAGGCCCACCTCCACCCGGGGCCTGGGGTGATTGAGGCGCAGAACCTGGGCCGTGAGGGCTGGCTGCTCCCGGCTGGGATGTGGTGGTCAGCACAGCTGCAGAACAAAGGACACCACCTCCCCACAGGATAGCAGCCGGGGGTGATGCCCAGACCCTCATCTTTGTCCTGACACTCGCTGGCTGGCACTGCATAGCCATGGGTCCAGGGGAAACACAGGCAAGACTGGCAGGCACCTCTGAGAACGACCAGGGACGGAGAATGTCACTGACGCTCAGCGCTGGGACAGCCTCGGTCACCAGGATCCACCCTACATGGCCACCAGCATCCTTTCCACAGTGCCCCAGGCGAGGGGGGGGCCTGGCCTCTGCTGACCCCTTACCCACCCCTGGGGACGGGTATGCACGGAGCTGACCTGCACCCCAGGAGGCCACCGAGGCCCCAAGTTGCCATGGAGTCCCCAGGAAGGTCCTCCTGACAGCTCACCGCTCAAAGGGCCCAAGCTCGGCAGCCGGGGATGAGCCCCGCCCAGGAAGGTAGGGACGGAGAGGGATGAGCGGGAACCCCTCCCCTGGCTGAGGGGATGAGGCAGCTTTGACCTCAAGACCACCATACTTTCTGTGGGTGCTAGAAAGTGACAGCTGCATCGTCTTCAAACCCATAATCAAAGATGAAAGAAGGAAGTCTCACTGCAGAGCTGACGGGGGACCCGGAAAGTCAGGGCTGTGCCTGTCTCCAGGGGAGTGAAGGGTGCCCACCCTGGGGCTCCAAGCACCTAACCACGGGGCTTCTGGAACAAAACAGTGCAGCCCTCCTCTGATCGAGTCCCCATCTCACTCAGGTGCTTCCTGACACCTCTCTGAGCCAGGTGGCCTGCTGGGGACTGGAGCCCCCAGGCCTGGCAAGCAGGTGCAGTCTCTAGCCTCGTGTGTAATGTGAGAAACGCCTGTGGGCTCTGCGAGGCAGGAGGGGGTGAGCAACTGGATCTGGACAGGCTCCACAGCAGGCAAGCCCCTCGACTGGGGGCTAAAAGGGGGGGGCAGAACCCCAAGTCAGTGTGGCAGGGGTCTGAGGGCAGGAGCCCAGGGAGAGGTAGGTGGGCATCCAGCCGCACAGGGCCTGGGGCGCAGGGAGGGCAGAGCAGCCTCCTCAAGGGGCCTGAAGTAGAGCGAGGTGGTGCGGGGGGAAGACAACCCTCAGGGACCACAGACGGACAGGGAAGACTGTCCAAGTTCAGGGCTCAGCCGTAAGGATGCTTGTCTGTACCAACTGACACCCACAACACAGGAAGAAAGGGGATGCATCAAAAAAAGGCAAGGCAGGGCTTCTCTGGTGGCGCAGTGGTTGAGAGTCCGCCTGCCGATGCAGGGGACACGGGTTCGTGCCCCGGTCCGGGAAGATCCCACATGCCTCGGAGCAGCTGGGCCCGTGAGCCATGGCCGCTGAGCCTGCGTGTTCGGAGCCTGTGCTCCGCAACGGGAGAGGCCACAGCGGTGAGAGGCCCGCGTACCGCAAAAAAAAAAAAAAAGGCAAGGCAGTTGAGGGAAAGACTGTCAGCTGAGGGGCTGGAAAGGCTTCAGATCTGGTAGCTGTATGGTCTCAAGCAAGTCACTTTGCCTCTCTGAACCTCAGTCCCCTCGTCTGTAAAATGGTGAAACTGGCTGTTTGGTAAGAAGCTGCACGAGGGAGGTATGCATTACACATGGGCTCCCCTCCCACTCCCGTTTCAGGACGAGAAGCCTGCCCAGCACGGTGGTCTTCAGAAATCACAAAAGCTAAAGAAAGAAGTAGTTTTGCAGCTAAGGCGCCAGCCCAGCGGAGAGGCCACTGCAGTGAAAAGATATGCTTCCAGCCACATGGAAAAGCAGAGTCCTCTCACTCGCTCTCTCTTTTTTTTTTTTGCTGCGCTATGTGGCATGCAGGATCTTAGTTTCCCGACCGGGGATCAAACCCGTGCACCCTGCAGTGGAAGCACAGAGTCTTAACCACTGGACCACCAGGGAAGTCCCTCTCTCTCAGTTTTAAACTCAGAGTGGAGATTACCCAGAAACAAGCTAAGCAGAAGGGGGAAGGTGTGTGTCCTCAGGGACAGTGGGACCAGAAAGACAGAGGTGCCCCAAGGACAGCACCCTCTCAGACCAAAAGGAAAGACCCCGACAGGTCAAAGGGGTGCCT
Organism: Globicephala melas; assembly: GCF_963455315.2. Classification (NCBI taxonomy): domain Eukaryota; kingdom Metazoa; phylum Chordata; class Mammalia; order Artiodactyla; family Delphinidae; genus Globicephala; species Globicephala melas. Next base: position 64,889,591 of record NC_083326.1, read on the forward strand.
GGCGGGGCCCTAATGCACCTCAGAAGTGCCCGCTTGAGCCGTGGGACCGCTGAGAGCGTGAGGACACTGAGCCAGGCTGGGCTGGCTCACCAGCTCCGCCACCACCCCAGCCGTGTGTCCACGAGACAGGCACCTGCAGGATGCGCCGGCCTGCACTCGCCATGGACCTCGGGGCCTCAGTTCTCCATCTGTAGAGTGGAGGTGATGGCGGGACCATTAATGACAATGAGACCTCAGGAGAAAGACCCTGGAAAGTGGATGAGTCACGTCAGCATCTCCTCTGGCAAAAAGGGGCCAGTGCTCTGGGTGTGGACACCACCCTGCTCGGCACCCTGCTGGGGCCACCACCCCAGTTTCCGCTGCTTTAGACGGCAGCCGAGTTCTGGGCCTCAGCACGGTTGCCTGCCTCGTCCATGCCCCACCGACAGAGCCCCACGACCCCCCGGCTCATGCTCCCGGCAGGCGGTCCCCACGCACCAGATGGGGGAATAAGGGCTTTAGTGACTGACTTCCGACTGTTGGCTGTCCCATCACCCACTTGCTACTGCTGGCACCCGCCCTCCCACCCCGGGACTCACCACTTTGGTGGACTCCGGTGCATCCCGGCTGCCCCTGCCCTTGCTGCCGAGGTGGGGCGAGGAGGAGGGTGAGTCATCCATGTAGGGCAGCCCGTCCTGGTGCCGGCGCTGCTCCTCGGCCCGGTCCGTGGCACAGCCGTACCCCGGCGGCGTCCCGAATGGTGCATCTATGTTGCAGAGAAGCAGCCTGTGTTAGAGCCAGGAGAGGGGCTCCACGCCCCACCAGTCACCTACAGGCGTGGAACAGGGGCCTCAGGTAGGCTGACCTCACCTTCACAACTGACGGCACCCAAAGACGGCAGCGCGAGGAGGGAACGAAGCAGCAGCCCCCTGGTCAGGCGACAAGAGGCTGGGCTTTCGACAGCTGTGGGGCAGCGGGAGGGGGCCCTGAAAGGTGGACCCCAAACGCTAGTGTCTTGCCGTCAGGGACATTCTTTTCCCTTTGTGGGATCCGACCTGATCCTGCTGACCTAGGTGCAGGGCCAGGAAACAGGATGCAGGCCTCTCCCAGCCGAGTGTCCCTGTGAGCACAGAGAGTGGCTTATGCTACAGCAGGTTCCCTATTTGGGGGTACCTAGTTATAGAGCTAACACCTTCCTACAGGCACCTGACGGCAGTCAGCCCCATCCCAGGCCAAACCACAAAGCCCACACGTGCTTCCAAGCCCTTGGCCCTTTGGTAGCTCTGTTCCCAGAACTGTTCTAATTCAGGGGAGCCCCTCACTGGGACATCAACTCACAATGGCCCAGCCTGTTCCAAATCTCACATGAGGGCCACTTCTCGACCCCTTCCAAAGGGCACCCGGGATTTCCAAGAGGTCATCCCAACTGGGTTAAGTCACGTCACCATGACTCACCTGCAAGCAGCCCAGGCCAGGTGGGCACAGGGCCCAGCACAGGGCCACTCTCGGGCTTCCAGAGCCTGAAATGTGACTGTTCTCACTTCCTTCCGTGTGGGCAGCCTGGAGGAGCTCATGGCAGGCTAAGACCGGCCACCGAGCTGCGGGCGCCCACACGGCCAAAGTCCCAGCTCCCTCCCACGCCTCTGCCTCACCCCATTCCTCCACCTCCAGTCCCAGCTGGTCACATGCCTTCTAACAGGTGTCCTTAGCCCTGGCTACAGGGCAGCGTCACCTGGGGAGCTTTGAAAACAGACCGAGTCAGATGCCCGGGGTGGCCTGGGCCCTGGTGGCTGTAAAGGATTCCCATCGGACCCCAGCAGACAGCCAGGGCAGAGATCCTGCACTACCCCCACCCGGCCTGGCACTGTGCTGGTTGCCATGCCGATCCGCCCGTGTCCCTGGTGTCTGCACTCAGGTGCCAGCCGCAAAGGCCAGGCTGGGTTCTGCCTGTGTGTGTGTCCACAGGAGGGTCCCAGCAGAGGCTAGTTCTGGGGTGAGTGTAGCAGGAGGACCCCAAGAGCTGCACAGAGGCACCCTGGTACCTCTTAATCCCATGGACCCTTAATCCACGGACCATCATAGGGGCTTTAGTTACCAAGATTGTTGTGTTATCACCCACAGACCCCCTGGACTTTGGGTTTTGTATTGTCCTTGCTGGATAGTCCGAGGCCATGGTCAAGTTCTGCCTCCTCCTCCTGAGAATTTGCAAAGGCACTTAACTAGCTTTCACTCAGGATCCCCAAGGACAGCTGGGGAGGGGTCAACTGTATTAAAAACCACAAAACCCTGTTAATGCAGAATCCTAATTCTATACCCCACCCTCCAAAACAGGTCTGACTCCAGCTTCCACTTCCTTCTGGGAATCACAGGTTTGTTTGCTTGTTTAAATAAAATAAACACGAGGCCTTCTTTTCCTAAATTACAGCAACCCCTACTCGAAACGTGCCAACCACGGGAGCTGCTTCTGACAGCAGCTGGGCACGGGCGGAAGGCTTCAGTTGCCAAGGCCTCACTCCCCGCGAACCTGAATGGTCCCCCTGGGCCACGGGGCTCTCTGCTCTGGCCCTGCAACCTGGGACTCACCCTCCAGGTGGGGCAGGTGGGCAGCTCTAAGCCGTGGTAGGAATGTCTCAGAAGCGAGAGGCTCTGGTCTTGTCCAGGGGGCTGCACACCTGAGATGGTGCGGTTCACTTAAGCCGTCCATGTCTCAGTTTTGCTGACTTAAAATTGGGCCCGTGAACTCGACAATGGATAGAGGACCCCTCAGCTCTAAAACATCACTGTCACTCTTTAGGGCGGCCGGCCACGCCCTCCCCACCTCCTTCAACAGGTCCCATCCTCTGCCCCCAACTCCTCCTCTGCGCCCGGCTTTTCCATTAGCTCAGAATTACCAGCATCCACATATCCTAAGAACCTTTGAACTGTTTTTAAAAAAATAACAATCTTGGGCTTCCCTGGTGGCACAGTGGTTGAGAGTCCGCCTGCCGATGCAGGGGACACGGGATTGTGCCCCGGTCCGAGAAGATCCCACATGCCGCGGAGCGGCTGGGCCCGTGAGCCATGGCTGCTGAGCCTGCGCTCCGCAATGGGAGAGGCCACGACAGTGAGAGGCCCGTGTACCGCAAAAAAATAAATAAATAAAATAAAATAAAAAATAAATAAATAAAATAAAAAATAACAATCTTAAAAAGTCAACATATTCTTTATCGCCTGGAAGAACACTGAGCACGCCACCTGATTTCCAGGCCCGTGACTGCGCTGAGCTCATGACCAAGGTCAAATCAACACTGAGTCTCCAGTAAGAACTTCAGGGCCAGGCTCAGGGCCCCAAGGCTCACCCCAAGAACTGCAAGAATTCATGTTTGTGAAACCACGTGCTGGTCCCACGATATCCCGGCTACAACCTGGTGCGAAACCAAGTCATCCCCCCCACCCCGTGAGGGTCTGCTGGCCCGTGTCCAGGGGGACCATAGGCTCCGACGTGGATGCTTCACCCCCACCAGGTGAGACTGAGGGGCCAGGTTTGCAGCCAGATGCCATGGCGTAGTGAAGAGGCTCCCTGGCAACTAAAAACCCAGCCATCTTCCCTCTGCACACACCTCCCCAAACCAACGTCTGAGGAACTGATGCTTTTAAGCCTGAGTTCTGGGTGGCTGGCCACCCCTCCTGCATCCCACCTGAGGGCTCAGTCTACTGTCCAGCTCATCTGGACTCAGCACCCCTCATTTCACTGACCCCCCAAGACTGCTCCGATGCAAGTGCGATGGGCGGGAAGAAAGCCCTCAGTTGCCTCTTCCCGCTTCTAACCAGCACACAGGGACCTGCCTTCCCCTCACCCTGTGGGAGGGTCTTCATACCTGAGGTCCCCACACCACAGGGGTCCCCCTCCTCTTGAGCACAAGGTGCATTCTTTGGGGATTTGGAAAGCCACTGTCTCCCCAGAACCAGAGCAAAGTGAAAGAGAGGCCTTGCTCTCCCCTCCTCTGCCAGCAACACCCAGCGGGAAAACCTCTCTGGGCCTGGCCACCTGGTGACACGGTGGCGCTGAGGCCAGGCACTTCCTGCAAAGCTCTACCCAAGGCTGAAGCCAAACACAGGAAAGAAGCGGGCATGGGCCTGGGATCCCATGGCTTCTAGAGACTCAGTGAGATGAAGGAGGCTCAACCCAACTCAGAGCCAGAGGGGAAGGGGGAAAGGGAGGGGGGGGAGGGAGGAGGGAGGGGGAGGGAGGGAGGGGGAGGGGAGGGAGGGGAGGGGAGGGAGGGGAGGGGAGGGAAGGGGAGGGGAGGGAGGGGAGGGGAGGGAGGGGAGGGAGGGGAGGGGAGGGAGGGGGAGGGGAGGGAGGGGAGGGGGCAGCGAGGCTGAGTCACAGCTCCCGGCTTAGTGTGGAAAAAGGTTTGCACAGTGAAATCTGAAACCTCCTCTCCAGGCAAGTTGGCTCAGCAGCCTCCAGCCAAGCACTCTGCAAATCTAAAATCCATCCTCCAATGCAAGGAAAAAAGGCAGCCTCCACCCCGCCTCCAAAAAAGCAGAAGGAAAAGGGTCAGTTCGGCCGGGGGTGGGGGTCCCAGTCGGTGCCCAGGTCCCATCCCCTTCTTACACCTCAAGGACGACACTGGTTTAAAAAAATCCTTCAAAAAATTAAACATAGAATTCCTATATGATCTAGCAATCCCACTTCTGGGTATGTACTCAAAGGAATTGAAAGCAGGGACACGAACAGATATTTGCACACCCCAGTTCACAGCAGCACTATTCACAAGAGCCATCGATGGGTGACAGATAAACAAAATGGGGTCTATCCATATATCCATACAATGGAATAGCACTCGTCCTTAGAAAGGAAGGACATTCCAATATCTGCTTGCAACGTGGATGAACCCTGAGGATGCCATGTTAAGTGAAATGCGCCGGTCACAGAAAGACAAATTTACTCTATGACTGCACTTATATGAGGTCCCTAAACAGTCAAATTCATAGACACAGAACGTGGAATGGTGGTTACCAGGGGCTGGGGGTAGAAGAGAATGGAGTTACTTTTTAATGGGGACAGAGTTTGGTTCAGGAAGATGAAAAGAGTCCTGGAGACGGATGGTGGGGATGGCTGCACAACAACGTGAGTGTACTTAATGCCACTGAACGGCACACTTATAATGATTAAAGTGGTCCACTTTATGTTACATACATGACACGTTCCTAAGCCCCTCCCGCCAGTGGGAATGGTGAGGTGCCAGTACCGGGGGAGCAAAGGAGGGCAGCTTCCCTTAATCTCTAGCAGCCCCTCGGCAATCACACCTAAAATAAGCACAAAATAAGCATAGAACTGAAACTTCCAAGGGCGTGCTCCCTGAGAGAGGTCTGGGTGATGGCCATAGGCTCCGGGACACCCTCCCACCTGTACTGTTGAGCAATAAAGACGATAGGGAAGCCTGGGCTTTCTCTGTAAATGCAGCCTCAAGGGCAGCCCCTGCCACCACGCTACCCACCCGTCAACCTGGCAGAGCCGCACGCCACTCCGGGTCCGAGCCACCCTTCTCCTCTGAGTTCACACACCCCTTCCCGGGCCTCTTCCCTGTCCACCTGCATTCTCCCCAGCCAGGATGGATGAGATCCCTGCCAGCCGGGCTCCTGAGGTCAGAGGAGGACCTGGCCCATCGCAGATCCGTGCCTGCAGCCCCCCGACGCTGTCCTCCCTGCCCTGGCAGAGCCACGCCACACCAGCCCGGAAAGCGCCACCTGCCCCCGGACCAGCCTCAGTCCCTCAGCCCCGCACAGGGCCCCCAGGAGCCTCGACACGCCCCTCCTCATTTCTGCTTTTGCACCTCAGGGAGCAAGACCCCCTCCGAGGCCTCTGCCGGGCCCTGCGGGACCCCCGCTGCAGGACTCCCATGAAACGTGTGCCCGGACCTCTGGCTGCTCACCTCCTGGGGGCAGCCGAGCAGGGGGGCCCTCCCGGACCGGAGGTGCCTGGAGGGTCCCCAGTTCCCACCTCGGCTACCTTGCTGCTGCGAGATCCCAGCCCCGTCCCACCCCTCAGGTCAACGTGCCCTCCCCACCCCATGAGTCTGGAGCAGGCCCTCAGGAGGAGCAAAGGTTACAGCTGTCAGCCCTCCCTGCCCAAAACAGACAAGGGACGAAGGAGAGAGGCCTGGGGAGCAGGGAGTGGCTCGCTGATAAATACACATGGGGTCAAGAGGACACAACAGGCGACTTCCCTGTCGCTCCAGCGCTTAAGACTCCGTGCTTCCACTGCAGGGGGCACGGGTTCGATCTGGGAACTAAGATCCTACAAGCTGCGTGGCGCGGCCAAAGAAAAAAATAGAAGACAGAACAGGAAAAGGGGCACCGGGAACTCGGGCGGGGCGACAGGAAGACCCTGGCAGCGGGTGGTCTCCATCCCCGTTGACACTGCCAGCAGAGGGCTGGGCTGTATTTATTTACAGAGTTAAAAGCAGATCAAATACTGGCTTCCTTCCTGCGTCTCGGTCAGCTGCAGCGTGAGGCAGCCCTGGAGCCCTCACCACATCGCATGGTGTCTGCAGAAGCCCCCTTCCCGGCTCCTGCCCTCCTCTCCCGGTCCCACACCCCTTCCCGGTCCCAGGGCAGCAGCACAGTGGTGCTGGTGGTGCAGTGTTGGGTACTTTCACAGATAGCAGCTCACATCCTTGCGGGGGTCCTGCCAGGTAGGCATCGCCCCTCTGGGAGAGGCTCAGAAAACTGGGCGGGGAGGGAGGTCCAGGTCTCACCAAAGGGCCCACAGGCTCCACGAGACACAGCTGACTCTGGACCCCACACTCATCCTGAGTTTTGAGCCTTCCTCCTCCTGCTGCCCTGTGTGCTGAGAGCAGATTCCATCTGTGGGATGGGCCACTGGTCCTGGGGCTCCGTGTCCAAGGCTGGCTCACTGATTTGTAGCAGAACTTGGGTACAGTCAGAGGATGTCTGTGGTGCTACAGGGAAGTAAGTTCCCCAAACAGTGAAAAACCCTCAAATCTTTGATGTAGCAAGTGCGTATTTTTGCCAAATACCTGCTGACCTTTGCCCGGCACAGCCTCTGGGCCAGGCACAGGGCTGGCCACCCACCCACATCATCTTGAATCCCCCCCCCATCCCCTTAGCGGGCAGGAACTTCCAGATGCCCATTTTTCAGACAGGAAAACTGAGTCTCCGAGAGAAAAACTACACCCAGGTCCGCCGTGTGACCTGCCCAGTTCGGTCACCTTCCAAACACATTTCAAAGCGAAGACATTTTTAAAAAGCCGAACTGATAACCGTATGACTCAGCAATTACCCTCCTGAGGTATGTAACTCAAAGAGATGAAAACAGGCATTCAAACCAAAACTTGTACCAGAATGTTCAAAGAGCACTCTCGTTTGCAATATTTCAAAACAGTCAAAAGGTAAAACAATGCAACTATCCCTCAACTGACGAATGGATCGGGAGGGATAAATCAGAAGCCTAAGGGTGAACACACACACCACTATATGTAAGACAGATAACTGACAAGGACCTACTGTATAACACAGGGAACTCTACTCGATATTCTGTGCTAATCTATAGGAGAAAATAATTTAAAAAGGAATATATGCACATGTATAACTGAATCATTTTGCTATACACCCGAAGCTAACACAACATTGTAAGTCAACTATACTCCAATAAAATAAAACAAAAAAAACTGATGAATGGATAAGCACATCGATATACCAAAGTGGTCTATCCATACAAGGGAATATTACTCAGCCTTAGAAAGGAAGGAAGTATTTACACAGGCTACAGCATGGATGAATCTCCCAAACATTATGCCAAGAAGGCAGCCCCCAGAGACCCCCACTTACTGCCTGATCCCATTTATATGAAATGGCCAGAAGAGGCACATCCAGAGAGACAGAAGGCAGGTACCTAACGAGTACGGGGCTTCCTTTTGGGATGGTGAAAAGGTTTGGGGGGACTTCCCTGCTGGTCCAGTGGGTAAGACTCTGCACTCCCAATGCAGGGGGCCCAGGTTTGATCCCTGGTTGGGGAACTAGATCCTGCACGCCGCAACTAAGACCTGGCGCAGCCAAAAAATAAATAAATAAATATTTTTTAAAAAAAGAAAATGTTTGCGAACTCGATAGAGGCAGTGGTCGCACAACATTGTGAATAAACTAAGTGCCAGTGAGTGGTTCACTTGAAAATGTTTAGTTTTCTGTTGTATAATTTCATCTCAACAATATAAAACAGAACAAAACGGACCTGATTTTCTCTCTTAAACAGGGACCTCAGAACATAATCCAGCCATTTCCTGAAGACCCGGAGCATCGTTCCGGACAGAGGTCAGTACGGCCTGGCACTGTAACCCCAGGCCACCCACGGGCAGTGAGAGGCTGCCGCGCTTTCTGAGATATCTGGGTGGTTCTTCTGTTTTCTCCTCCACCGTCAGGCTGGCAGCTGTCCCTTCCTGCAACTACACCACGTGGGTCAAAATCCTTTCCATCGAGACATCCCCCATCCAGTCAGCCGCTGCATCCTGGCGAGAGCCTGCCGTCAGAGCCCGTGGTTCTGTGGGAGAAGGAGGGGCAGAGAGGGCACCCCAGGAACCAGGACCTCTCAGCCTTCATGCTGCCACCCCAACAATGACATCACCAGGCCAGTGTGGCAAGTCCCAGCTGCCCGGGCAGGGGGAGCTCACAATTCAGACTAGCGCGTGCCACACAGAAGGCCCTGAGGCTGGTTAAGTCCCCACAACAGGCCGGAAAATGCAGTCGGGAGGGGCCTGAGCTCCTCTCCAGGCAGCCCCAGGTGCCCAGGCTGAGCTCGTGGGGTGATGGGCCGACAGCTCCCACGGCCCCTCCCACCCAGGGTTTGGGCTCCAGCTGGGTGGAGCTTGAATTGCCTGAAGGTCAACTCTGCCCAGGACTTTCAGCACTAAAGCCCGAGTGCCCCCAGTGTGGGCAGACGAGGACCCGCCCCAATCAGCATCTAGAACATTAGCAAAGGACTCTCTTCTGTCTCCAAGGACCCACCTGAGCCTTTTGCTCCCAGATCCTCGGGAAGGGAAAGATCACTTATGCTCTGGGCCTGGGCCGGAGCCAGCTGGTGCTGGGAGGGGCGGGCGGAGGCTGCAGCACCAGCTGCGGGGAGCTGCAGCCCTCAGGCCAAGATGATGTGACTGTTACTCTGCACAGCCTGACTCTGTGACCACGGCGGCAGTCTGGCCTCAGACAATCAAACTAATGTATGTACTGAGCACCCAATACTCAACCAAGACGTAGGGCACCCCTGACTCATGCTGGGCACGGTGCCAGGCATGCAATGGCGGGCACCACAGACCCAGCCCCTGCCCCCAGGAGTCACGTGACACATGCGTCATGGCAAGGCCACCGATGAGGGGCAGCTGGACCCTCAGGCGGGCAACAGAGGCCGTTTCCCCGAGGAAGTGACCATGGAGTGAGGGGGCAGATGCTAGTTCCCCCAGAACGCGAGGCAGGAAGGACAGAAGAGGAGGCCGTGTGAGGATGGGGGCAGAGGCTGGAGTGATGGGGCCACAAGCCAAGGAGTCCGCGGGGCCACCAGAGCTGTCCACGGCCCGGCCCCAGCTTCACTTGGTAAAGGGAAGCTTACTTCACCAAGTAAGTTGGACTGACTTCTGCCTCCAGAACCGGAGAGCACACACGTTTGTTGCTTAAGCCAGTGTGTGATAATTTGTTATGGCAGCCGCAGGACACTGACACAGACATAGCCCATGGCCTGGAAGAGACGGCCGACCCGAGGGATCCAGAAGGGCTTTACGGAGGTGAGGCCCGTATGAGACAGAAGGACTGGGCCTTCAGCCAGCAGAGACGCTGGAGGGGGTCGGGGCCTCCAGGGTCCCGCATGCGGGAGGCTGGGAAGGTGACGTGCGGGAACTAGAGGAGAGGCGGCAGCAGTCCTCCTGGGGAAGCTGTGAGCTGCGGGCCGAGGACTCGGGCTTCATTTAGGAGGAATCAGGGGCCTCGAAGGTCTGCAGCAAGAGTGGGGCCCGGGGGCTGGCGACACTGGCAGGATGTCTGGGTGCGGCGCTGGAGGAGGGACCGGCCGCAGGCTTCTGTGACGGTCACTCCAGGTGAACCGGTAGAGGGCCCAGCTTCAGTGGGATCAGACAGCAAGACATGGACACACAACAGACAGGGCCAGACCGAGGGGCTTGGACGGAGGGGAGGAACAGACCTCAGGGAAGGAGGTGGGAGGAGCGCAGTGGTGAAGGCAGCAGGATGGCACCTGCAAGAGGGCAGCGCCAGGCACAGGACCGTGGTCTAGGAGTGGAGGGGAAGCCATCAGCATGGTCCCTCCTTGCTGGCCCAGGTGCCCGGCCAGGAGCCAGGTCACGGTCACTGCATGGCTATGCCCTCCTCCCCCAGCCCATTCCCACTCCAAAGAGGAAACACGGAGGGTAGGAAAGAAAAGATGGCAGGAGGGAAGAGCTCCCTACCTGGGGGACACCACACGGAGCCCAGCCCAGGGCCCAGCCACCGGCAGGAGGACCCACCTTCCCCACTTCCACCTCGGCACTGCCCCTCCTGCAGAAAGCCTGGGGAGGGTCCAGAAAGGAGGTACGTGTACACCGTGTTCACAGCAGCATCATTCGCAATGGCTGAAAGGTGGGGTCAACCCACGTGTCCACTGGCAGAGGAATGGATGAGCCAAATGCGGTCCAGCGACATAATGGAACATCACTCAGTCTTAGAAAGGAAGGAAGTTCTGCTCTACGTGACGGGCGCGGATGAGCCTTGAGGACACTATGTAAGTGAAATAAGCCAGTCACAAAGGACAGATGCTATAGGGTCCACTGGTCTGGAGACATCGGTTTGCTCAGGCTGCCATAACAAGATCCCACAGACTGAGTGGCTTAAACAACAAAAACTTATTTTCTCCCAGTTCTGGGAGCTGAAGTGTGAGATGGGGCGCCAGCTGGGTTGGTTCTAGGGCGAGCTCTCTTCCTGGTGCGCAGATGGATGGGCTCTGGCTGAGTCCTCATCCGGCCCTGTCTGGTTGCATGTTCGTGGACACAGTGAGTGTAGCTACCGTTGGGGGTTAGGGCTTCAACAGATGAACTTCAGGGGGACATCAGTCCATGACAATCAGTCCACGACCTGTGAGGTACCCAGGTCAGGTAAATTCACAGAGCCACAAAGTGGAATGGTGGTGCCGGGGGGCTGGGGGAAGGGGGGTGGGGAGTGACTATTTAATAAGGACAGAATTTCTGTTTGGGAAGGTGAAAAAGTTCTGGAGATGGATGGTGGTGATGGCTGTACAACAACGTGAATGTACTTAACCCACTGAACTATACACTAAAAGATGGTTAAGGTGGTAAATTTTACGTCGTGTATATTTTAACACACACACACACACACACACACACACAAATGATCTGCCAGGTTTGGAGATTTAAGAAACAAACAAACAAACAAAAGAACGGCAGTGTTACGGGTTGCACTGTGTCCCCCAGATTCATACGCTTAAGTCCTAACCCCATTACATCAGAGTGTGACCTTCTCCGGAGACAGGGCCTTTACCAAGTTGAAATGAGGTCATTAAGGTTGGGCACAATCACAACATAATTGTGTCCTTGCAAAAAGGGGAAATTTGGAGACAGACTGGCACACAGAGAGAACGCCCCGTGAACAGGACGGCAGCTGTCTACAAACCAAGCAGGGCTCGGCACACCTCCACCCTCCCAGTGCACAGGGGGCTGCGGCCCTGGCCTTGAGATTCCGCATTTTGTTTCTAGGCCCTGACTCTGCACCTGTTCCACCCACCTCCCCACACAGAGAGGACCGGGCACTCTGGCCCTCTCCTCCTGCAGCACGAGCCCTGGGCTCACCCCCTCTTCCTCCCCTGTCCGCCAAGCGAGGCCTGGCCCTGCCTTTCCCACAGGCAGAGGCCCTGGCGCCCAGCCCCACGAGCAGCTCAGGGGGAGTGACCAGAGTACCCTTATCTCGGCCACCGGCCCGGAGGGCCCATTTATCTCTCCTTTCCACGCGGTTCAAAGGAAGCTGGTGCTGAAGTGGTGCATGCAGGCACCGACTCCACAACAGGAAGATGGCGTGGGTGCGGGTCCCTCAGCACCAGCCGCCCCACGTGGTCACTGTTGCTGCCCAGGGACACACCTCTGGCCCCAGGGCTCTCCTGTCCGGAGGGCTGCCTCAGAGGTGGCATTTGTGCTGTTGACTTGATTAACTGTTCTTAGAGCCCTCAGCAGACTGGACAAGGGGACATTCAGGGTGACTTGCCTGCAGCACCAGGGTCCAGGTGGGGCCGGCTGCTGGCAGCGCCAGGGGTAGACACCGTTTCTTACAGAGCTCAGCTTCCACCTCTGCCTCCGGGAGGGTCAGAGGTCCCGAACTCTGAGGCACCTGTGAGCAGGGGAGGGCAGAGGCCGAGAGGAGAGCCCACTCCCCACCTGCCGCCTGCTGTGGTGCCGTGTCTGCCCGGAGCCCCTTCGCTCATCAGGGCAGGAGGGACTCCCTCCCGGACCTGGGCAGAGCAGCCCCCAATGAGCCCAGAGCGGGAGTGTGGGGGGAGGTGGGGAGGAGCCTGGAGCCGAGTGCTCTCTGGTCCTCTTGGCACCACGATGCGGGAACAGTCTCGGAGACCTCACTGCAGAGCCGGCACTGGGGCAGCTGGCCCAGCTGCTGCGGGGAGGATGTGCCGGAGTGTGTCTGGAGTGGAACTGAGGTCAGCTCCCCCGAGACGTGTGTGAAGCAGTGAAAGCAGCAGTTTGGGGTTGTGCCTTGGCTGCCCCCTTCCACGTACACACAGGGGACTCTGGCCATGGGGGACCTGGACCAAAGGCATCACCGGAGCCCAGAGCAGCTCAGGTGGTGATTATTGGGGGGCTTCCTCTCTGTGCAGCTCCAGGATCACTCACTCGGTGGACCCCACCCTGCTTCTCTGACCCCACCGACGGCAGGCTGGCCAGGTGCAGGGCGTGGGCTCTGTCAAAGCAAAGATGGCCGGCCGGAGACCAGACTGCGGGGCCCCTGCTTGGGGTTCTCACACCCGGGGACTCGGAGGGTGTGGGCTGAGTGCCCTCCTGCCCAGTCTGTGCTGGAGGCTGATCAGGGCTTTGATTTGGGGGAAATCCCTGTGGGTCTGGAGGAGGCCAGGGTGACCCAGGGCTTGGCCCTCATTTTCAACCTCTGGCATCACCTGCTCCAGCAGATAAGGGGGTGGGGGAGAACCGTAGGCCTAAGGAGTCCACAGTGAGTGACTGCTGGCCCCCAGTCTTCCTGAGCTCCAGCTCCCCGCTCTGAGGGCAGCCATTACCCAAGGCTCATCTACCTTTCTGGCCTCTGCCATCAGGAAGCTTGGGGGCCAGTTGGCACAGTTCATGCACCCCAGGGACCTCAAACACTCTTTGGACCTTCATTTTTGTTTTCTTCCCATGGTCTTATTTCACAGTTTGATTTCTGAGAGCTGCCTCAGTCCTTCTGAAAACAGGCAAATAAAACCTACAAAAACACACGCTCCACCCAGCCTGGCAAGCTCCCTGGCCCACATCCTGCTCTCCTTCCTTGGGACTTGGAGGCCCTGGTGCAGTGGGAGCCCCTCCTCTGGGAGGGGCAGGGTGGGGCGTCTCCCGAGAAACCCTGCAAACCTCCTCCTTAGGCTCCATAAGTGATTCATTTCCTACAAGTGTCCCGCGCTGTTTTCCAGCACAATCTCTGTTCTATATGAATCAAGATTCTGGCTCACACTTTCTGCCATGACTGATGAGTTTTCCCTTTAGAAATATTCTTCCCACAGGGCCCACAGTCATTCTTCTATAAGAGTGAGTGTGAGTGGTGTGCGTGTGTGTTTTACCTCTGCTGTACGTGAAGGGAGCTAATACATTCTTTTTGTCTTACGGTGTGTCACCTGTGCTGATGGGTTCTTGGCAGAGCTGAAGGAAGAGTCTCCCAAGCTGCGTAACAAATTTCTAGGTCTACGGTGATGGCAAGAAACAGCCAGGTTATGAAACTGAGGAGAGGAAGGTGGTGGGGACTTCTCCCGGTTACTAGGGCCGGGGTCAGCAAACTATGGCTCAATCCAGCCCACGGCTCGCTTTCGTAAATACAGTTTTACTGGAACACAGCACGCTCATTGGTCTCTGCAAGACATACAGCTGCGTTCGTGCTGTGATGACGAGGTTGAGTAGTTGTGACAGATGCCACATGGCTTGCAAAGCTGAAAATGTTTACTAGCTGGCTCTTTGCAGAAACAAGGTAGCTGACCCCTGGTTTAGGATAAAAAGCAGAGGTGCAGAGGCCCCAGAATAATGGCTCTATGTAAAGACAGTCTCTTCTCAGCAGTTTTATCTTTTAAAATAGGTTTAATATGGAAATGCCAGCCCCCTCATTTCCACCTGAAAGGGGCCAGAAAAACTGGGTCATGAGATCTAGGTCTGGGTGGAACTGATGTTAAACTTGGCTTGGGGACCAGGCCCAGGATCGGCCGCCGGTGGTAATCTGGAGGCGGCTGTGTACATGCTTCCGTGACAGGGAGCTGCCTGCTGTGAACACAGCTTCACCTTGAGCTTGCAAAAGTCCCCTCAAAGCCAAAACCACGCCAACCCTGAGCTGCCCGAACACACTGAGTAGTTGCAAGAGTATAAAGCAGAGCCTTGAGGAAAGCAGGTGAAGATGTGGCTTTGGACGGCCTGCAGCCTTGGACTAAACGTGCCGCTTGCTGTCGGCATTCTCCACTCTGCACCGTGTGCCCGGTGGCAGGAGGCGCTGTCACTGCGCTCAGCCTCAGCAAGGCCCAGCCGTGTAGCTCCCCTGACCACAGAGGTGAGGAGGGAGCCGCCGGGGCGTGGTGCCCTGTGGTCCAGCCTCACGGAGAGAAAGGGGAATAGCCGGCGTTTGAGCTGCTGGGGGCCAGAACATCTTGACTGCAAGCATGGTTAAACACGGAAAAGCTGTCAGGGGACTGTGAGAAATTCCCATCTGGGGAGGGCTCTGGGGAGGATGAACCATATGCCTGGTGACCGGCATTGGCCTCACTGGCCCCCGGAAGAAAACCTTTCCCCCTCTCTGATTCAGCAGCTCTCTCCCCCCAGAACCCCCTGCCACAAATCGTTGGCTGATCAGATCCCAGCAGCACAGAGCCCCTGAGAACGTCCAAGGCCCTGAGTTACTGGAGGTTTCTTTTCTGGGATGGTTCTTGAACTGAAGAAATCTCCCGGGAGGCAGGACCATCTCACGAGGTCCTGGTGCCTGCTGTGCTGAGCCTCTGTCAGGCCAGCCCCAGGGTGGCCTTGTCAGCCCTGGAGTGGTTATGGGCATGGGCGTGGGGGTGGGGGTCCCAGCAGGTTCCACTGAGAGGAACCCAGACTCTGGTCATCAATGGTAACAAATGTCCCACTCTGGTGGGGGGAGGGGGCGTTGATATGGTGGCAGCTGTGCCTGAGTGGGGGCAGGGGGCATATGGGAAATCTCTGGACCTTCCTTTCAAAGTGCAGTGAACCTAAAACTGCTCTAAAAGAAATAAAGTTTTGGGCTTCCCTGGTGGCGCAGTGGTTGAGAATCTGCCTGCCAATGCAGGGGACACGGGTTCGAGCCTTGGTCTGGGAGGATCCCACATGCCGCGGAGCAACTGGGCCCGTGAGCCACAACTACTGAGCCTGCGCGTCTGGAGCCTGTGCTCCGCAACAAGAGAGGCCGCGATAGTGAGAGGCCCGCGCACCGCGATGAAGAGTGGCCCCCACTTGCCGCAACTAGAGAAAGCCCTCGCACAGAAACGAAGACCCAACACAGCCATAAATAAATAAATACAATTTAAAAAAAGAAAAAAAAGAAAGTTTTTAAAAAAGCAAACAACAGCTACAAAGAAGTCACTGCAGGACGTCCCTCAAGTCCTGAGATTCCTACCCCGTCCTCCTGCCCCCATCTGCCTTTCAGAGCCCCGGACAGCTATTTCATGTGATTTGTCCACACATTTTAGCTGGGGCGAGTGGGAAGGCTGGTGCGCTTTCTCCACCTCCCCTGGAACTGGGAGTTCACACTTCTGCCTTTGACTCTCCTCCTTTGTGTGTGGAGGTACTCCCTGGATTGAGCTCCCGGGAGCTCTCCTGCAGCCCCTCCTGAAACCCCTGAGCCTGGCCCAGCTGACACTTGCACTGCAGATTCAGGCCAGCCCTCGGGGGAGCCCCGTGTCCCTAACAACCAGGATGGTGTCCAGCTTGTGATGCTGGGAGCCCCTCTCTGCCTCCCTGGTTTCCTCGGCCGCATGCCCTGGTTGGGCCCATCCCTGCCCTGCTGCAGGACCCTCTGTGGATTTCCGAGGCCTGACTCAGAGGTCCTCACAGGGTGGCCACAGCTGCATGTTAAAGTTCCTGCCCACATTTCCAGGGGGAGAAAGGCTTCAGGCCACCTGTGCATGGAGACCTTTGCCAGTATGGGGATTCCTGGGGCCGAGGGATGCCAGAAGTTGTCCTACGAGCCAGCCCTGCCTTCCCAGCAGCCTCACGGCCAGCTGTCACCCACCCCTGCAGTTGTCCCGGACGCATAGCGGTCCTCTGTGGCATGTGCCCCCCGTGGTATGGGGTTCCTGCTTCTCTGTGGTGGGGGCCATGGGTGGAGCAGAGAACACAGTGTCCGGGACCATCTGGAGGGGCAGAGGGTGTCAGGTGGTGATCGTTCCTCTCTGTATCTGTTTTCCCATCGTCAGATGGGAGTGATTTGAGGAATCTGTAGGGCTATGCCGGCATTTGCAGCAAGGTCTGTAACAGCCTGGCACGTGGTAGGTGCCTTGGGCAGGAGGGGCTTTGCATCCGACACGATTTCCCTAGAGGGCCGGGCAGTGCACTTGGAGGGAGGCTGAGCTGGCTGTGC
Organism: Globicephala melas; assembly: GCF_963455315.2. Taxonomy (NCBI): domain Eukaryota; kingdom Metazoa; phylum Chordata; class Mammalia; order Artiodactyla; family Delphinidae; genus Globicephala; species Globicephala melas. Next base: position 64,906,409 of record NC_083326.1, read on the forward strand.
TCTCCCCGCCACCGCCCGCTGCCGTAAAGAGCAGGCCTGGAATCCAGTAGGAACGCGCCATGCGTTCTTGCCCGGATACTCTAGCCACCTGCCCCATCTGGCCGGGCCCGTGCAGCACGTGGGCCCTTGAGCTATGCCCCCACCCATGCCCATTCCCACATTTTTGCCCCGTTTTCAGGAGGATGGGACACCAGGCTAGAACGGCAGGTGGGGGAGGGAAGTCCCAGAAGAGTAAGTCATTGGGGTCTGCCACCCTCTCCCTCAGCCCTTTCCGGTTCCCCCTGTGGCCCTGCCTTGCCTGCCTGCTCCCTGGGGCGCCCTCAGCCGGTCCGAAGGCCGTTCATCCCCTGCACGCCACCCTGTCCATCTTCTCCAGCCTCCCCTCCCAGGGACTTGCTCTCCACCTATTAACTCAGACCTCAGCGTGAGCCCCTAAATTTTATTTTGCTCTCCAGCACTTGGAAGCCTTGAGACCCAGTGCTCGGGCAAGGACACTGTGCTGATCTTGAGTCCTGGCCCAGCTGGGCTGAGCACCCAGGCCCCAAAGGCCCCTGGGCAGGCACCTTCCAGGATGCTGCCTTGCCAAGAGCATTGCCCGGCACCTCTCCCTCAGGACGGGAGGCCAGAGGACCAGCTGAATCCTCTTTTTATTGATGAGAAGCCAGGGGCCCAGAGAGACACAGTAAATTGCCAAGGTCACCCAGCTGGGCAGTAGTGGGGCTGGGCCGGAGCCAAGCTCTGCTCTCCTCTGCATGTTGAGTTCTGCCCGGAGCCAACCAGCATGGAGGTGGCCACCCTGCCACCTGGAAAGGTTGGTGCCTTGGGGCAAACGGGGCCTGGCCAGGTTGGAGGTCGCTCATCAGCTGTGTCCCTGTGGCTAGTCAGCGAGCCCACATGATGTGCCTGTGGGCACATGTGGCCCCTCAGCCTTGAGGGGAGATGGCCAAGGAGGGGGACACAATTGCTACTATGCTGTAAGGATGTGGGGAGGCTTCCTTAACGAGGTCCCACGTCGGGGGCCAGACCAAGGGGCTTCTGTCCTGCGTCAGTTTGGTGACCACAGTGGGAGCTGCCGGTCTGAGAAGCTGGGTTAGGCTCCCTTTGGTGGATGCACGTGCCTCACACATATGCACACATATGAATGCACACAGATGCACACGCACACACTCAGGCACACAGACACTTCTTTGCAAGGAAGGGGAGAACGTGGAGGGACAGAGATCCGCTCAGAGGGTTTCAGCCTGGACTTGGTCCAGAGCCTCAGAGAGAAGAATCTTTCCGGACGCTCAGGATCTGGTGGGAAATCTCCCGTGGGGCTCCTCTGCACCTGTCGTGGTCTCCCAGGCTCCTGACGTCCTCATGCAGTGTCTGCGTTGGAGGATCCCGAGGGCCCGCGTGCACCCCAGCTCCCGCTTGGATGCTTGATTCTTGAAATGCGCACGGAGCAGCCCGTGCAGGTGTTTCCACGCCGCCCCCACCGGCCCCCTCCTGGCGCTGGCAGTTCCCTGCCCGGTGCTGACAGGGTGTTCTTGTTTGGAAACAGAGAAGACACCATCGCTGCTTTTCTTCCCCTTTCCCAACCCATGAGGCTGCGTTGGGTGCTGCGTGTCAGGTGCTGGCTCTGCGTGTGCAAGTGGTGGGCGGTGCGGCCCCTCCCCGTCAGCGCTTCCCCTCTGGGTCCCCAGGAAGCACGGTGACCTCGCCTGCTCTGCAAGGTGTGCCAGCCTGGACCATGGACACGTGGGGTCCCCGGGCAGATGCTGGAGGCTCTCCCTTTGTCACTAACCCAAAAAATCACTTCCAGTTTTTGTGATTCAGAAGTGAGCCCAGCCCCTCACCCCTCAGATGTCCTGAAACCCAGCCGGGTCCTCCGGTGGCCATCAACTGGGGAGGGGTGGGTGGGGGGAATCTGTGCGAGCACTTCTGCGGAGACTAGCACACAACCAGGCTCTTGCACAAGGTGGATGGCAGTTGTACCCCGTTGTCTTATCAGTCTGTTGCCTTGTGGGTCCAGCACCCCCGTGTGCTGGTGGTTACGTGTGGGTGTGGTTTGTTTCTTTTGATCTGGCCCTGGGCTGGTGAGTGAGTGGGGTGGGGGATAGCGCCTCCACAAATAGCCCCCGTGTCCCGATGGTCAGTGGTCTGAGGAGGGACAGGAGTCGGATGAGTGTGTAAGGAGGGTTCTAGTATCTGGACACAGGTTGTGAAGCAGGTAGAAAGTCGAAGGGGCTCATGCACGGTGGGTGGGAGAAAGAACCTGGGGGAGTGACCCTTGGTGGGTGAGGGGGTCAGATTTTTCAGGGGGGCATCTCAGAGTGCCTTCCCCCCAAAGGCCAAGGGGCTGCACCCGTGGGGGCTGACTCCCCAGGGCTGAAGGGCATGGCGGCTAGAGGCTGGCTTGTCACCCCCCGCTCTGAGGCCTCTCATGGGACACTTCGCTGGGCACGGGCCAGCCCAGGTGCCTGCCAGGTTTTAATGCCCCCCAGAGAAAGACTGGTCCCACCACACAGGTTCCTTGAGCTCCGCCATTCGGTTCCATGTGGCTCGGGGCACGGCTGTCTCCTCCCCAGGATGCACCGTGGCTGAGTAGCTAGCAGGCCAGGGGAGGCTTGTCTGCACTGCCGCTGCAGTGCTAATGCAAGCGGCCTCTCTGTAAGGGGTGGGAGGGAGCTGCTGGCTCGAGTCCAGCCGTCCAGATAGATCAACTCCACCGTCTGATTGCCCTGGGTGACATTCCCCAGCCCCCAGCCAAGAGCAGAGCGTCTCAGGCTGGAGTAAGGCGAGACCCGGAGACATACACCTGCGTGGCTGGGACTAATTCTGAGTCTCAGAAACGCTTTAGAAAGCGTGTTATGTGGGGAGGGTCCTTGTGGGCAGAGCCCTGGGAATAAGCAGTCGGGCTCCTTCATGGTGACGGAAAGGGGACTGACCCCTGTTGGGTGCCTGCTGTGTGCCATGCGCTGCATAGGCGTGTGACCTGATTGGTCTCCGCTGTGTTCCTGTGCAGGGGGATGGCGGTGCCCGGTCTGGAAGGACAGAGACGTCAGGTCAGTGACCTGAGGCAGTGGACTGGGGCCCAGGGGTCGGGCTCGTTTTCTTCAGGCCTGCTCGGGAAGCCCGAGCTCAGATTCTGCGCCTTTAACGGTACCCGCAGGAATTGCTGGCCTGCGGTGTGCGTGCCGGGCGGGGTGATCTGGCTGAGCCGAGCTGGTGTTCTACCACACGGGTATTTCTGGGAGAAGCGCCAGGCTCAGAGCTGGTGTCAGGTAGCCCTGGAAGCCCTTCCGGATGCCTCGTCCTCCCTGGATCACACAATTCTTGAGGGAAGGGCCTCTTCCTAGCGGATCTACACCTGCCGGGCCCAGGGCCTCCTGCTGCGTGGTGGTCCCTGCTGCCCTGTCTGCGGATCGAGTCTCTCTGGAGGACTCGTCTTCCCCAGGAGGTGTTCAGAACCAATACCCCAGGCCCCACGGGAACCTGCTCTCCTGGTGGCCTGTGGATGGCCAGTTGGAGCCCTAAGTGGGTGTCTGGCAGCTGTGCCCACTGGGGGCAGCATGACCAGTCCCATTTCCTGCCACGGGCCAGGGCAGCAGGACAGGAGCCTGGCTGACTGCGGACTGAGCCATGGGGCTTGAGCAGGCTGTCACACCACAATGACAACTGGGATTATCACTGGAGGTGGTAATTCCCACATGACAGTTTCAAGTTTCAGGTCAAGAGCTGAGGCTAGTCCTCCATCTCCTCTCACATCTGCACAGAGATCCTCGCCAGCTGACTCCCCTCCTGGTTCCTCAGCTGTTTTTGAGACCCTGAGCCCCAAGGGGTGGGGAAGCACCTCGCATCCAGGACACTGGGGGGCCGCACCTTCCTGGTGGGTGGCTCTGAGATGGTGGCTTTCAGAGTGGACCAGAGGGACAGGATCACCGTGCCAGGGTCACCCCGACCCACGGCGGCCTGACAGGTGCCACAGGCCCTGCTGACACATGACTCCCAGCCCCGGGAAGAACCTTCCCAGCAGCCCCATGAGAGTGGGCCCCATCCCATTTCCCAGAGTGGAGCCCTCAGCCTGGCGTGGACGTAGAGGGCAGCACCGAGGGTGCAGTCGGGCAGGAGAACGTGGTGTAGTTTTCTGGAACATAGTGCCAGCAGCCGTCGCAGGCTGGACCACGTGAACAGCCGAGGCTTCCAATAATTACGATGTTTGTGCTTCTCGACGCGTCCCCCTCTGGCAGGGGCCTGCTTGTCACCGCAGGGGTGCGTGGGTGGGCTGTCATTATCTCCACTTCACTGGTGGGAACGTGAAGAGATGAAACAAGTCCTCTGGCCTGCAGTGAGCCCGGCTTGTCTGTTGTCTCTCTTTTCCGAAGGCATGATTAGAGGTCAGGTGGGGGGAGGCTGGGAACAGCTGGCGTTATGTTCCCTTTTCCAAATGTGTGAGTCCAGGATGCGCGAGTTCCTGGCACTCCCAGGATTCCTGGGCAGAGAAGGTTTACCAGAGGGAAAATGAGACTTTGAGACCCTGCACCTCCGGGTCTGGTCCTTAGCCTCTGACATCTGCTCACATCCGATACATCTCAAATTCTGGTGTAAAATACCAGATTAGCACTGCCTTGTCCCAGACCACTCTGGGTTCAGTCCCAGGGTGTCTGAAACTGGGGATCCAGCTCAGGGTGTGGCTGGACCCATGAGGCTCCAGGAGGTAGCCTTGGCTGGGGAGACCTGCCTGCGTGGACCCCGCTTTGCAACTCAACTTGCCAGGCCTGGGGCTCAGGAGCCATGGCTTCCACTTGTAAACCTTCAGCTTTTCTCTGAAAACAAGGTGCCCATGGCTCTCTTGCGAAGATGCTAGGATGCTCACTGGTTTGAGGCAGTGCACCTGGCCAGTGCCCGTTGCCACTGCCGGGCGTTGCCTTCCACGGGTCTCAGAGCCCTTGCAGATGCGCCGCCACGTGCAGAGACATGCGAGGGAGTGGGCGTCCTCATCTACGACATGAGGCTCAGAGACGCCTGTGTGGACGGGCCAGAGCCCAGCCCCGAGCCACTGCTCCTCTCCCCCATGGGCTGCATGGGCACAGATACACGTACGCACACACACGCTTACGCACGCACACGCGCTCACAGACGTGTGCACACCCACACCCTCGTGCACACATTCAGACTCCCTTGGTTGATCCCTCGTCCCACTGCTAGATGATGCCCCTTCCCCTGCTCTATTCAGAGATGCGGTCCAGAGACTCAGAGGGACTAAGGTGAGGGCAGGAGTTCCGCCCAGGTACCCACCCCACCTCTGCCCGAGTGGGAGGCTCAGGCTCTTGAAACCAGCGTCCCAGGCACCGATGACCCGGCTTCGGCCTCTCTGTTCTGCCGGAGAGGAAGGCTCAGGCTCTTGAAACCAGTGCCCCAGGCACCGATGACCCGGCTTCGGCCTCTCAGTTCTGCTCGGGGCCTGTAGCTGCCCCCTTCCACCCAGGCACGTCTTCCTGAGCCCTTTGCCCTTTGCCAAATCCCACCCACCCTTACCCTGCTCCACGAGATCTCCACCCTTCAGCCCATGCTGGAACAATCCCCCTGCCCTGAACTTTCACAGCATTTAGCATCTGTGCAATTTACTGACGGCCACAGAACCTTTCCCACCATCTGCTGTGAACTATCACTTTACTCTTCATTTTAATTCTCAAATATTTGTGTTCGACCTCCCACTTAGGCTGGAAACTGCCCATGTCAGACTTGTCTGTGCCTCACTGTGCCTTGGAGGGGGCCCAAGACGAGACAGGCAGGTCTCCCTTCCCTCTGCAAACATTAACTGAGCCCCTACTTCGTGCTCCGCGTTGCCCCGGGCAATGGGGATGCGGGAGTGAACACAGCAGGCTGTGACCGCAGGCCTCGGGAAGCTTGCTCTGGAGGGAGACCAACAGGAGGGACGGGTGTGGGAACCCTGGACAAGTGTCACTTTTCATAATAAAGATGACTCCCCCATCCCCAAAGCTGCCTGTCGAAGGCAGAGAAACCAGTGAACCCAACCGGGAAAACAAAAGCTACATTCGCCAATAGTGGGGGATCTGTCCTGAGTCTTAAGAAATAAAGTTTCCTTCACCCTGGAGGTGAGATCCCTAAAGAGCTGAGGGAGCTGGGACCTTCCTTAAGAGGCACCGAGCAACGTGGGCGCCCTTATCTGGCCTCTGCCTGTGGCAGGCACGTGGGTAAAAGGGGGCTACCTGTTCCCCTCCCACCAGGTCCTACAGGATCCCCCAGCCCCTTGCTCTGAACCCATCATCTGGGATCCCTTCTGTGAAGACATCTCCCATCCACCCTGGGGTGAGGTGTGTGTGCAGAAGCAGGAGACCCACCATGTACATCACTGCCAGAAGGAACTGGGGTGAAGATGAGAAGGTGGGAAGCAGCGTGAGGACCGGGCAGGGGGAGCTGGAAATGGCCCACCCAGGGCTCCTCTGTGAAGCAAAGGTAACTCTGCTCTCCCTGGGGAGGGTGAGCCTTAGGGAAGAGCATCAGAAACCTGCTATCTCCACCTGGGGTGTGAGCAGGTCATTTTACATCCACGTCTTGATTCTCCAATTTTTAAGAAAGGGAGTAAATTATGGATATGAAATCCTCGTACCCTGGGAAGAATGAAATATTGCAGCCAAAGCAATTCTGGTTCACTGTCAAGGCAGCTGGTACCAGGAGACAATAAGGTGGCGTGAGCCCATTAGAGTGAGATGCTCAACCCAAGGAGGCCTGGTCTGTGCAGACCCTGCCCCACTGCCAACGGATGGGCCCCACCGTCAATGGGCAGTGACGGTGGTAACGGGAGGCCTCCACGCTCCAGGTGGCAAGGCGGTGCACGTATAAGCACTGGAGAGCCTGGACAGGCATGAGGAGGCATGAGTGAGGGGCCGGGACAGGGCAGAGGAGGGAGTGCGGTCCAGGGGCCGAGAGGGACGTGGGGTGGGACAAAGCAGGCTTGTGAAGAAAGTAGCATCAGAGCTGGGCCCCGGAGGACAGATGCATCTGGGCAGGTGGAGACGTGGCGGAGCATGGAATTCCAGGCCAAGAGATGGGGTTTGGGAGGCATGCAAGGGAGTAGGATCTCAGCGCTGGTGGGGAGGAGGGAGTTCTGCTCTGAGGGCAGCTCCCACGAGGCTGGGGAAGCGGAGTGCACGTGTCCTGCAGCCCTGCCTGCCTGGGAAGCGCAGAGGCTGAGGCTCTGGGAAGACAATCTGGTGTGTACACAGGCTGGAAGGACAGGTCACAGGCGCGGTGGGGGTCAGGCCTGCCCGCTGGGCTCTGTGTGGGGCTGGTCTGGAGCACAGTGGGGAGCAGCCGGGTAGGAGCCTTGCTGCTAAGATAGTATCTAATGTCAGGGACAGACCTGGAAGACGCCCTCCGCCCACTGAGCATCTTCGACTTTTTGCTGACTCGCTGGATCTCCAGCCTTGAGAAAACCCTGGCCGCTGGAAGATGCTCCCCTCCGCCCCGCCTGCTCCTGGTTTACACTCTCTGCTCCTCCACTTTCTCCCCTCCCCCCAGATTATTTTTAAAAGATTAGATTTCCTGTTTTCACTGTGGAGCTGGCCTGGCCCTCTGTCCATCCATGGCCGTCACTACCGGCGGGGCAGGGGCAGGGCAGGAGCGGGCATGCTGCAGGCCCTTCCCAAGAGCCAGCTCCTCGCCCTGCACCCGCTGGGCCCTGTAAACACCATGTCCTCCCAAGCAGGGCTGGCGGCGATCTCTCCCACGGGCCAGGGGCCTCTTAATGGAACAAGTAAATAGGTGATTCATCCTAGCTGCTGACGGCCACTCACCCTCGGAGCTGGCTCACTCCAGCGTGGATAAAACAGCCCTCTCCACCTCTTCTCCCTTCCCCTCCCCTCCCCCAGCGCTGGCGCCTGGGCCACCACCTGGATGTCCTGGGCTGAAAGCAAAGGATCCCCCCTATGAGAACCAGGGTCCACCACGCCTGTCCAGTCCCTTGTGGCTTGAATTGCCGTCAGGCTGGTCCTCAGCCACCACTGCCCCAGACAAGTTTCAGGGCTCACAACGAGGTCCACTGTGCTGCAGAGAGGACCAGACCCCTGCTTGTGGTCACCCCTGAGACCAGGAGGGCCTGAGGCAGTGCCTTCCCAGCTGTCCGGACCTTATGGCGGCCCCCAAGGTGGGAGCCAAGCTGGGACGATGTAGGGGAGGGGGTAGTGCCAACCGGGTTCATCTGCCTTATATCCTGGGGGTCTCACAAGTTCTGGCTAAGGATTCTGCAGCTGTTAAAGAAAAAGTTGAAAAACACTGGGTCAGGGAAAAGAACTCAGTTTCTGGGTGATTCCTCCCAGCTGGGCACCAGGCAGTGTTCTGGGTCACCTCCCGGAATCCTTACAGGGTTCCTGGGGGACGGGGTGGGGGTGGGGAGGAGACAGAAGCTCCAAGGCTGGCCACCTGCAGCAGCAGGAGCAGACCTGAATGCTCACCCAGCTCTGAGGGCTCCCCCCTGCGCCCGACCCGCCTGGGGAGCCAGGGCACCGGCAGGGCCTGCAGATCAGGCCAGAGGGGGTGGCCAATGGGGTCCTGAGGGCCTGGGTGCCCAGGAGGAAGAGAACAGTGAGCACAGGAATGCCAAGAAGGGGGCAGGTCCCCATGCAGCAGGGGAGAATTTCTCTGATCAGAGGAGGGTTAGTCAACAGCCCGAGTTTCCCCTGGAGCGAAGCCCATGAGCTCCGGGCAGGTCCAGACTGCTTCCCTGCTCCCGGGGCACAGTTGTGCAAGATCCAACTTTTCTCCATGAGGCGGAGATGCAGGAACCTGGGCCACGGCTCTCTCTCCAGCAGGATCTCCCACCCACTGACCGGCCACGGCCCAGAGCCCAGGCTGCGTGGGAACGCCCTTCCTCCCTCCAGTCCTCAGGACCGTCCCACGTGTAGGCGGAGTGCGGTTTCCCGTGTATTTATTTGATTAACTTATTATTTTGAAACACTTTCAAACTCACACAAAACTTGAAAGCAAAGTACAAAGAACCATTTGTTTAGGACAGCAATGACCTAAAAAGGGAAGCCGGGACGATAGACAAATACACCTCCTGCCCGCACTGTCCTCAGACAACAGGGGCCCCACGATGCCCCCTCATCCTATGAGGATGCTCAGCTGGTGCTGGCTGGGGCCACGCCTGCCTCTCGGAGGTGGTCAACCCACACCTCCAATGGCCTGGGTCCCTTCATGCCGCCCAAGGCCCATCCACCCTCTGTCCAGGTGACAAGGCACAATGGAGCTGGAAGGCGCCCACTTACTATCTTCTTCCCAGGGTTCAGGCCCCAGTGTCCTGCACCAGCCAAGACTGCACGTCTAGGGGACCTAACAGCTGGGCCCCCCACGCCATCATTCTCAAGCTAGGCACCCAATGGCTGGCATGCAGAGAATTTTATTTTAAGCCTGTTACATAAACATGGCAGAAGGCAGCATAACCAGGGCACCAGGAATCACACCCACCTGTGTCCACGCACTGTGGCCATGGGATGCTGCTACCCCTCCTGTCAAGAGGCAGAGTCAAGTCCTAGTTCTCCACCACCCTGGACCAGGGCTGGCCCTGGGACCTGCTTTGACCAATATGACAGAGGTGATGGGGTTTGAGTTCCACAGCCCAGACCTCAAGAGGCCTTGCAGCTTCTGCCTTTGTCTTTGGAACCCAGGCTCCATGTGAAGGCGCTCAGGCTGGAATGAGGGCTGATCACAGGGAGAGAGAGGTCCCAGCCTTCCACTGTCCCCACCAGGTGACCACCCACCAATACACACACAGAGCCACAAGAGATTAAATCATGCTCTTCTAAGCCACTCAGTGTGGGGATGGTTTGTTACACAGCAAGAGATGACAGATACAAATCCTAACACATACAGCTCTGTGTGTCACTCTTTCTACTTAGGAGCTTGAACCACGTGGCTACATAATCTTCACTGTTACCATGTGCCGATTACATCATAGTCCACCCAGCTAATGTAACCCCTTTCCTATCGCGGGACTAGTTTTAGTTTATTTCCAGCTTTCCACTGTTATGAATACAATGAATCAGCTCGTATAATAATACCAAAAGGAAAAGGGAAAAAAAAGTCCTATTTCCTTAGGAAAATCTAGGGTGGGATTCCTGGGTCTCTGCTTATAAACATGTTAATGACTCCTAAACAATGTAGACACTGAGAATTCAGAGAAAGGGGCTGGGAATAAACTTGGCTTTGCAGAAACCAGGCATCTGTATTCTGAAGCTAGGCCAGCTCAGCCAGATTTCCTGAACCTGGCTAAATTCAAGAGAATCCGGTTATTCTAGAAAATGACCCAGGTTTCCAGGAAAGGGCCAATGCCTGGAATCTCAGTCACTGCCCGATTCCTTGACTCCTTGGCCCCGTAGCTTCCTTACACATCCCCATCACCTAAGGCAGGCTCCCCGCTTCCAATTCCTGAACTGCGGACGGCAGGGCAGGACCACAGTCCACCTCAGGGCTGAGCCCACACTGTTGGTGCTGCTGGGAGGAAGGCACCTGCCCACCCCATTCCACTCAGGAAGCAAAGTGTCAAAACCAAACAGGGACAGGTGTCCCTGTCCCACCACTACACTGGCTTTGTCACTGACTGGCTTGGGGGAGCCGGATCACCCAGAAAACCACTCCACCGTCTCCCTGGAACCTGATCGGAGGTTTGCCACATCCCAGGAGCGGCTGGCTCAAGTTTCCTTGGCAGAGAAAGGGGCTGGAAACGGCGGTGGGACTCACCACTAGAAACACCCCTTTCCAAGAACTCCTGCCCTGTCCATCAGCCACCTGCTACATCCCAGAGGGCTGTGCTCAGGAAAACGGTGCCCTCTCCCATCCCCCATCAACAGCAGCTGAGTGGTGCCCTGGGTGCTCCTGCAGGTGGGTCCTGGTTGCAAGGAATCAAGAGTAAAAGCATTACAGCCACGTTCACAGCAGCCAAAGGAAGACACAACCCAAGGGTCCATCAATGGATGAATAGATAAGCATAACGTGGTCCCTCCACACAAAGGAACGTTATTCAGCCTTAAAAAGGAAGGACATTCTGACACCTGCTACAATGTGGACGAACGTTGAAGGCCTCATGCTGAGTGAAATAAGCCAGACACAAAAGGACAAGTACTGTAGGATTCTACTTCTGTGAGGTGCATGGAGCAGTCAAATCCATAGAGACAGAAAGTAGAAGGGGGGTTCCAGGGGTGGCAGGGGAGGGGGGAGTTAGTGTTTAATGGGGACAGAGTTTCAGGAGGAAGGTGAAAAGTTCTGGAGTTGGACAGTGGTGATGGTTGCACGACAATGCGAAAGTACTTCATGCCACTAAGGTGTCACATAAATTTATTTTTTTTTCTTTGCGGTACATGGGCCTCTCACTGTTGTGGCCTCTCCCGTTGCGGAGCACAGGCTCCGGACGCGCAGGCTCAGCGGCCATGGCTCACGGGCCCAGCCGCTCCGCGGCACGTGGGATCTTCCCGGACCAAGGCACGAACCCGTGTCCCCTGAATCGGCAGGCGGACTCTCAACCACTGCGCCACCAGGGAAGCCCCATCGCTTAAATTTTTTATCACAATTTTAAATGAAGAAGAACAAAAGCAAAGTTCTGTGACAGACAGAAGTCTTGTCTTTAAACCCCTCCAAATGCAGGTTTGGACAACACAGGCTCACACCCAGGCTCTGAGCCAGAGTGCCCCCTCACCTCAGCCCGCATCTGCTGACGAAACAAGCTGGTCATTGCGGGGACCGAGTCTGTGTCTCTGCTCCAAGAAGGAAGTTGTGCCAGGCTCCCTGCCTGGCCAACTCCACCTTGGAGAAGACACAGGACGCCGACCTCCAGGAAGAACCTGCCCCCAGACCCTCGGCCGCCACCCCCGGGACAGCACACGCTTGGGTCCTCGGAGCCACGTGGAGACCGCCAGGCCAGGAGGGGTGGGAGGCCGAGCGGGGCTGGGCTCAACTAGCGGGGACCCTTTTCATCTGTTTCATGTACTGAGGTGTCATCTAAAATGTCATTTGAAAAGAAGGGCTGTGCTCCTAGAACGAAACTGAAGCATTTGAAAAATCACTGCTTGGAAATGGACTCTGGGCGCTTCCAACTCTGATGGAAAAAGGCAGCTTCTCATCTTCCACGGCGGTCTCTTAAAGAAAAAAAAAACCCACACGTCCAGCCAGCTGATGAAGCAGCCAACATCCTCCCCACTCTCCGTCATAACAACAATAACACGAGAATAACAAATGTTATGCAGCACCGAGGCGCGCCGGCAGCCAGGCTAAGTGCTTTTCTCGCGTGCACCATCTCGCTGGACCTTCACACAAGCCCCCGAGCGCATGACTGCTCTGACTTCTAGTTTACAGATGAGGAAACGTAACCATCCTTCTTGGATTCTCAGATACGGATTTTCTGAAAATAAATATTTTTTTTGGCCACACCACGTGGCCAGGGATCAAACCCGTGCCCCCTGTAGTGGAAGCGTGAAGCCCTAACCACTGGACCGCCAGGGAAGTCCCCCGAAGATTTCAACGTGACAAAGTGGGATCTCTTGCTCCTCCCTGCCTCTCAGGATGCTAACTGGCAGCGTGGTCTTCCTTCTCAGCGGCCACTGAATGCAATGACCAGTGATGTCCCCAGCTCTGTGTCCCTTGAGGGAGGGGCTCTCCACACCCCTCAGCCCAGCCCCTGCCTCACCCAGACCCCAGGGCTTGGGAGCTGGGTCAGCAGTGCTGCCACCTACGGCCTGGCCAGTGCCCACCTGGGCCTGGGACCTTCCCACTGAGCCCAGGGCCGTGAGGGTCCTGAGGGCTGCAGGGGTCAGTGCATCTCCTCCGGGATGGCTGCCCTGCTACAGCCAGGCCCCACCCAGACCAGCAAGGGGACCGTGGGCAGATGAGCCCACACGTGGGAGGCTCTCGCAGGGCCTCCCCAGGATGCTGCTCCGGGGGTGGGGGAGCCTGGAAGTCTCCAGAGAGAGCACTGTCCTTTCTCATGCCTTCTGTAGCCCCCACCCTCCCAGCGATGGAGAGAAAGCCCGCCGGCCCTCACATCTCTGGGTCCTCTGTAGACGCGACACTGATTTATGAGCAAATAATTCATCCCTCGGTCTGAGTAAGACTCGGCGCTAGGCGTGCGGCTTGCAGCTGCCACTGCTCTTGGCCCGAGAGCAGGTGCACCCAGCTTGCTCTTCAAACAAGGGGATAAACCAAAGCACAGTCATAGACGCCTGTGTCAGTCAGAATCAGAGCCCGTGGAGGTCGTGGGGTGGGGGTGGGGGGATGCTCACGGGAGGGCCCGGTCCACGGACACATGTCTACGCCGCCGCCCGGTGCCAGAAGCCGCTGCGTTCCCAGAGTAAAAACCGTGCTCCTGTGGGAGAGCCCAGCCCCCAGGGGCTTATTCTAGGCTGGTGCACCTGCGGCAACAGCTCTGAGAAGTTTCCAGAAGCCCGCGTGCTCCCTGCTGAGGCCCGGGGCCCTGGACAATGGGCGTCCCTGTAGGTACCAAATACCACAGCGGTTCCCAGGGACACGTGTCAGCAGTCACAGGCAAGGACAATGGGCAGCAAAGGGATCCAACTGTGATCACAGCCCACCCTGCAGGTCTTTCTCCTGCAGAGCTGGCGTGTCTGCCAAACCCAGCAGCGGTCCTCCAGCCACTGGCCGGCAGCTTTCTTCCTGCCTCAGCCCCCTCCCAGGGGCCGGGACAATCCGGCAGCAAAAACAACAAAGGGGACTCAGCAGCTGGATTCACGGGGAAGAGAGAGGCACCCAGGAAGCTGCAGGCCCCCCTCAGAGGCTGAAGGGTCAGACCTCCCATCCACCTGCGCATTCTGGGATCCAAACCCTTGCGGGAGGCCAAGGATGGGAGAGCAGGGACCCCAGTTATGGGGAAGGGGAGCCAGGAGAAGAAGGGGATTGTTCCCTGGTGCCCTGCCAGGAGCAGCCCCAAACCCAGAGAGAAAGGCCTGTGCTTGGGGAGGAGCTGGGGACATATTCTGAGGAGCAGCTCCTCACCCTCCATCTGCCCTCCCAGGATGCGGGGTGACCTGGAAGACAGGTCTTCCAAAAGAAACCATAAAAAAGGGCGGTGCCCACCAAAAGCCACATATCGTAGAACTCATTTGTATGAAATGTCCAGAAAAGGAAAATCCACACAGAGAGAAAGCAGTGTCAGGGCTAAGGGGAGGAGTGGGGAGAGACCACTGACGGGTGTGGGGTTACTTTGGGGGTGATGACAAGGTTCTGGGACTAGAGAGTGATGGTGGCTGCACCACTCAATCTGTGGGTCTATAAAGGCCACTGAACGGTACACGTGATGCAGGGGAACTAGACGGGATGTAAGTTACATCTCAGTAAAGCTGTTAGAACAGAACAGAAAGGAAAAGGAACAGTCCACACGTCAGCTGATGAAAAACCATCTCAGTAACAAGAGGAAACAAGGTATCACACACAACCACCTGGATGGGTCACAAGTGCCCTCCCGAAGTGAAAGGAGCTGGATCCAAAAGGCTCCGCACTGTAGGATTCCATTGATTCCACGTTCAGGAAATGGCAAAACCAGAGGGAGAGAAAGTACATCAGTGGTTGCCAGGGGCTGCAGGTGGGGTGGGAGTGGTGTGTATACAAGAGACACGGTGATGGAGCTTTTGGGGGTGATGGCAATTTCTGCGGTGACGGACCTCTTATGTACCTTGATTGTGGTTACACCACTCTGCCATCACTCACAGAACAGTACACCTAAAAGAGTGACTTTTACTGTCTGTGAATTACATTTCAAGGCACATATACCTCTACCGACATCATAGTATCTTTTGAATCTTCGGCATTTTTTAAAAAGAACAGTAACTTATATGTATTTTTTTTTTTAACCCTCAGCTCAAAATTTCGTTTTCCTAACATGGACAAAATTTTCTGTAATTGGAAATCTGTCAAAAGAGAAAAGGGAATTGATTGAAAAACAAATAGGTGAAAAGAAAAATTTGTAACTATGTGTGGTGACAGGTGTTAACTAAACTTACTGCGATAATCATTTTGTAACATATACGTATGTTCAAGTCGTTACACTGTACAGCTAAAACAAACACATTGTGAAATGCCAAATATATCTCAATAAAAATGAATAAACAAACCAAACAGCTGAAGGGGGAGGCAGACAAATGTAAAATTCTGATGCTTAAAAAAAAAAAAAAAAAAAAGACTACTGAATTTGGAGACTGATGTTCACGGCAGCATGATTTCACAACAGCCAAAAAGTGGAGGCAACCCAAGTATCCATCCACAGATAAATGGATAAACAAAATGTGCTCCATCCATACAATGGAATATATAAAACTCAGCCTTCAAAAGGAAGGAAATTCTGACACATGCAACAACATAGATGAGCCTCAAGGACATTATGCTCAGGACAAAATGACAAACACTGTAGGATTCCACTCACATGAGGTCTCTCGAGGAGTCAGATGCATGGAAACTGAAAGGGGCCGGGGGAGGGAGTCTGGGGGGCAGGAGGCATTAGCGTTAATGGGGACAGAGCTTCAGTTCGGGAAGATGAAAAGTTCTGGAGGCGGATGGTGGAGACGGTTGCACGCATTAAGCATGAATATACTTAATGCCACTGAGCTGTGCACTGAGAAATGGTTAACACGGTCAATTTTATGTTATGTGTATTTTACCACAATTAAACAAACAAACAAACCCCAACGACTCTTTCCCACCGTCCTAAGTGACCGCGAGGTCCTGGCATCGCAGCCCCAGCCATGGCCTTCATGCAGCCACAGACCCGCCACGCCACGCAGACACACGCCAGGCGGGGAGGGGGGGCCCTGGAGGAGAAAGGGCTGCTTGTCTCTGCCCTTCCAGCCGCAGGTGTGCAGTGCAGACAGCCGCCCCACCCCGGCCCGGAGGAGCCAAGTGAAGCGCAAAGGTCCACCAACACTGAGGATCGAGCGCATCTGCTCTGCAGGCAGACACAAAACTCCACACTGTCTGGACCGCTGCTCCCCAACAGGAGTCCGTGAGTGAAGAAGTCAAAGCAAAGGTGAGTGCAGGTAAGCCACACCTGCTCGGCCCAAGCGAGGCTGGCAGCCGCCCAGCTGAGGAGGAGTTCTGTCCAGAAGGGACCCCGGAACCCACAGTGGCCCGGGCGGGGCACCGAGCAAGGCCCGTGGCTGCAGGGTGGCTCTCCCACCCCATACTCACCCCATCTTTCATGCAGGCGTCACTGGGGGGTTTCTCTGGCCCAGGGTGGGAGGCACACCAGATCTCCCCACCTCATCGCCAGTCAGTCCCTCATCCCAAAGCCATGCTCCAGCTGTCCCAAGCCTTGCAGAACCCTGCTGTCCCACTCCTCCAGGCCTCTGTGCACAGGCTGCCTCCGTCTGAAATGCCCCCTCTCCCCATCCCCCACAATGGCCTAACACTCTCCTTTTCAGTGGGGTCCATTCAAGATCCAAACAATTGGCCGCTCCCTCCGTGATGCCCTCTGTGAGCTAACCCAGCAGAGATAGCCCTTCTTGGTGCCCACCGGGTACTGACCTCCATTGCAGCCCCCATTTATCAATGTCTATGAGCTCCCTGGGGTCATGGACTGTGTCGAGGCCTAAGCATGGAGTCTGGACCCCAGCAGGTGCTACACAAACTTCAGATGAACAAATAGGTGGATGGTTGGACGACAGATGGATGGATGATGAGTAAATGGATGGATGGATATTTGGATGGTAGAAGGATGATGGATGGATGGATGGAGCTATGGAATAAATGATTGTGTCCCCCTAAAATCTGTATGTCAGAACCTAATCCCCCGTGCAATGGTGTTAGGAGAGGGTGCCTTTGCAGGTGATTCAGTCATGAGGGTGGAACCTTCATGAATGGGATTAGTGTCCTTATAAAAGAGACCCCAGAGAAATCCACCACTTTTTCTGCCATGTGAGGACACAGTGAGAAGACAGCCATCTATGAACTGGGAAGTAGTGGACCTTCACCAGACGTTGAATCTCCTGGCACCCTCGTCTTGGACTTTCAGCCTCCAAGAAATACATTTCTGTTGTTTATAAACCACCCAGTCTATGGTACTCTGGTATAGCAGCCCGAATGGACTAAGGCAGATGGTTGGATGGATGGAGAGATGGATGATGGATGGAGGGACGGATGGTGGATGGAGGGACGGATGGTGGATGGAGGGACGGATGATGGATGGAGGGATGGACGATGGATGGAGGGATGGATGATGGATAGACGGATGGATGGAGGGACGGATGATGGATGGAGGGATGGATGATGGATGGAGGGATGGATGGATGGAGGGATGGATGGATGGATGGAGGGATGGATGGTGGATGGAGGGACGGATGGTGGATGGAGGGACGGATGATGGATGGAGGGATGGATGGATGGAGGGATGGATGATAGATGGAGTGGCTCAAGTACAGCTTGGCTTTCCCGGAACATCTGCTACTAGGGAGCAGATGAGTTAGATTCGACTCACACATATTTGGAGCTTGAGAAAGAGTCAGGATTCCAACACCCTGTTCTCTCAAGGTGGAGGGTTCTCTTTTGTAACTTTGATCAATAAATGACTATTTTCTTAACTTTTTATTACAGGAAATTTCCAGCACATACAAAATCGAGAGCACAGTATCACGAATACCATTCCCATCACCCAGCTTCAACCCTCATGAACCCACGGGCAGCCTGGTTTTGGGGGATAAACATTCGGAAGCAGCAGGATGCAGGGGAGAGACAGGGAGCTGTTGGTGACCGCTCCCCACCCCTGCTTCCCACCCCCGCAACTTCCTGCAGGAAGGAGGCCTCACAGGGACAGGAGGACTTACCCTACCTGCCTCACAAGGGCTCCCGGGCACAGAGGAGAGACACCCACACGCGGCTCCGTCATCTCATTTCACAATCACCAGGAATCAGGAGACAGCGCACTGCAGGACAGCGGTCAGCAAGCTACGGGCCAAAGCCAGCCTGTCACTACCCGTTTGTGTGACCCAGGATCTGAGAATGGATCTTATAACGATTTTTAAGCAATTACATTTTAAGTGGTTATATAAGTACCTTCCTAATAGTCTCAATTTCGCCTCTCAGCCACAAAGCCTAAATTAGCTATTATCTGGCCCTTTAAGGAAAGGTTGGCCACCCCAATACCGCAGTGAAGAGCAGAGGCTCACGTAACCACGCTTGGTTCAAATCCAGGCTCTGCCATGGAACCTTCTGACCGGTCTAAGCTTCTGCCAATGGCGGGTACCACCCAGCTCTCTGCAGGGTGGAGTGGGGCTCAGATCCCAGAAGGCACACGGGATTCTATTACAAAGTGTAAAGCCAAACCCAAGTGCAAAGTTCCAGTAAAAGGAGGGGTCCTCTCTCCTGCAAGACCGCCAGAGAGGGAATGCCAGCCGCTCTGGGGGTCCCTGGGAGTCCCAGTCGAGCTCACCAAACAAGAAGTCCTGAAGGAAAGCACGGACTTCTGCTGAGGCATCTGAGCCCCACGGCAGTGCAGACGGTCAGCGCAGTCTCCTTCTCCTCCTCGTGTCCTCCAGACTGACCAACCCATCCCCGGGGCTGGCCAGCCCGGGCACAAGACAGTCCTTGCTCTGGCAGACACTGAGGATGCTCAGAAAGTAACAGGGACTAGACAGAGAGCTTCCCCTCAGACTCTGATCCCGGGTGGGGCCCGGGAGGCAGCAGGCTGCTTGAGGACTGGCCATCTGTGATGCATGAAAACAATGGCCCCAAGGTACCAAAAGTCCCCCAACCCCACGGCACAGAGATGCTGCAGGTAGAGCCTTGCATGCAAGCCCCGCCGTCTCAGGGCTGGCCTCAGCACAAGCGTTCCTGACCACGCAGGGCTGTGCTCTGGCTGGCAAGACACCAGTTGGCACCTCCAGGCTTCCCGCTGCCAACCACCTGCCTGGATACTACCACCTCTGCCCCGGCAGACGCCCTCCACGCTGCCCGCACCCTCTCTCACATTGAGGCCGGGCCCCCCGCAGCTGTCCACGCTATGCCTTTCAGCACCCTACGCAGGTGACACCTGCACAGCCTGAGCATCTGTGCCCGCCCTGGGGGCCGACCCTAGCTAGGGCTGGCCAGTGGACACTAGGGGAGATAAATCAACCAGCAAAGAAGCATCCTGGTTCCCATTAAATGTACACACAGAGCCAAATCCACCCCCTGGCCCACCGCGGGCTCCCTGGACCCATCACCGCAGGCAGCCAGGCCCACCGCGGGCTCCCTGGACCCATCACCGCAGGCAGCCAGGCCCACCGCGGGCTCCCTGGACCCATCACCGCAGGCAGCCAGGCCCACCGCGGGCTCCCTGGACCCATCACCGCAGGCAGCCAGGCCCACCGCGGGCTCCCTGGACCCATCACCGCAGGCAGCCAGGCCCACCGCGGGCTCCCTGGACCCATCACCGCAGGCAGCCAGGCCCACCGCGGGCTCCCTGGACCCATCAGTGCAGGCAGCCAGGCCCACCGCGGGCTCCCTGGACCCATCACCGCAGGCAGCCAGGCCCAACTGGGGTCTTACGGGAAGACTGCTTCGGGACACCTGCCAGTAAGGTTTTCCAAGTGACTTGCTGGCAACTCAGAGCAACATGACTTCATTTTATTTGGAATCACAAAACTAAAGAGATCTTAAAGATGCTACCGCGCAGCTTCCTCATTTATGGGGTGGGGGGTGGGGGGAAGTCAGGGGCCCACAGGGTTTAAGTGATTTACTCAGAATCAGAACAGCAGCTGACGGCACAGCCAAGACAGGCAACAGAGAGAAGAGGGAGCAAGTGAGAGCCCCAGCTCTATAGCTCACAAGCTGTGATGGTTAAGACTCCAGAAGTGCTGGCTCCCAGCTGCAGTGAGCTCTTAAATATAAGACAGATCATCTGCGGTGTAAGACAACTCACCAGCATGGAAGAGTCCATCCCTCCCCTTTCCTCCCCAAGGCCATTATACCACATTGCCCACCCTCCATATATGACCTTCCTGTATGTACCTGCCCCGCCTACAGCCTACACAACCACACAACCTACACAACCACACAACCACACAGCCTACACAACCACACAGCCTACAAAACCACACAGCCTACACAACTACACAGCCTACAGGCTCCAAGTCCTCAGGCACAGGGAGGAGTTTGACCTGACAAGCCCAACAGCGTCCTGCTGCCCTGGCCCAGCTTCTGCCAGCTTCTGCAGCCTGAGTGCAACCACGTACTACCTTCTGTAAAATCCCTTTTCATCACAGTATTTGGCTTCTTTGGAGTTTCCCTTAAGGCAGGTAGGAACTCCAGGGCCCAGAACTAACTGGACAATGCTGTCTAGCTGACTCAATCCACGGCCAGGATGCATGCAAAGGAGGCTGAAGTGCTTTTTGGTTTCGATTACAAGCAGCCCAGAGCAGCAATAAGATAGCAGCTTCTATGCTAAACAAGGAGACAGTGAGTTCCTTCCCTGCCAAGGACTACGGAGCTGACAAAGGACTGTCACATAGCTGGTAGCCTCAGAGATCTTCCCAAATGAGAGACGGGACTGGCGTGGCCCCAGCTCTGAGCCTCTCTTGATCCAGAGTGCTTAGGGAGCACCAAGGTATCAGGAGTTATGGTGAGACCCAGCTTGGCAAGAAAGAAGTCAGAGGACAGCAGAGGATGCATTGCAAAACCACAGGTAAACTGGAACAGCGTTTCTGGAAGGTAATTTGGTGGCAGATATCAAGTGTCTTAAAACCACCCACACCCCGACTAAATCCGCTGACAGATGCTCACCCTCAAGGAGGGAGCGGAAATGCAAATGGAAGCACATGTAAAAAGACGAGATGCTCACTGACTAATGAATGTCACTGAATTGTACTTAAAACAAAACGTGGTTTAAGTACAAAACAACGGGATAAGTATTTAGCCTTAAAAAGGGAGGAAACTCTGACACATGCTACAACGTGGATGAACCCCGAAGACATTATTCTCGATGAAATAAGACGTTTATAGTAATACTGTATGAGTCCACTTCTGTGAGGTCCCTGTAGCAGTCAAATTCAGAGACAGAAAGTGGATGGTGGTGCCAGGAGCCGGGGGAGGGAGGGGGCGTTATTGCTTAAAGGACACAGATTTCAGTTTTGCAAGATGAAAAGAATTCTGGAGATGATGGTGGTGATGGCTGCACAACAAGGTAATGTGCTTACTATCGCTGATCTATGGACTAAAAACTGCTTAAAATGGTAAGTGTTATTCTTATATATACAGACATACCCAAAAATATAATTTTAAAAAGTTAATAATGCAATATACCAAAACCCACCAAATTGTACATTCTAAATGGGCAAATTGTATGGTACGTGAATTATATCTCAATAAAGCTTCATTTAAAAAAAAAAGATGCTCGCTGAAACATTATAATAACGAGCTACATTTAATAAACGTTAAGTGTCCAACAAAATTCATTAAAATTAGATCAGTTAAGCTATAACTCTATTACAAAGTAATAATGTAGACTTTAAAAATAATGTTTACAAAATATTGAGTAAAACAAGAAAATGCTCACGCTAATTGACAAAAGCAGGACCCCCAGTGCAGCTAGATCTCAGCTACGTAAAATAATCAGAGATATGATTTTATGTAAAGTCGGGAAGAAAAGAAAACCTCCCTTAACACTGAGCAGAAGTGTGTTTCCCTGAAGCTTCTAACCATTAGTAACAGACCAGCCTCCCAGGTATGACCCTAAAGAAACCTACTCCCTCTTCCACATGACAACTGTTCAAGACACATAGCTAGTGCTCATGGACTCTGGAGGTAGACAAATTCTCAAGCCTGGCTGCAGAGGAGATCACCCAGGGAGAGTT
Organism: Globicephala melas; assembly: GCF_963455315.2. Taxonomy (NCBI): domain Eukaryota; kingdom Metazoa; phylum Chordata; class Mammalia; order Artiodactyla; family Delphinidae; genus Globicephala; species Globicephala melas. The sequence goes on from NC_083326.1 coordinate 64,928,233, forward strand.
CCAGAAATCCAGGTTGGCTCGGAAGAGGAAATCAGATATCCATGTAGAAAGTGCTTATGAAGAGTGGAGGCCTCTGGGAGCTGGGAGCCACCGACAGGCAGCAAGAAAACAGGGACCTCAGTCCTACAACCACCAGGAACTGATTCTGCCAACAACCTGGGCTGGTGAGGGGATGTGGAGCTCCAGATGGGAATGCGGCCCCTGCCGACACTTTGCAGACTTTGGAGACCCTGAGCAGAAGACCCAGCTAAGCCATGCTGGACTGTTGACCCAGGGAAACTGATATTGATAAACAAAAACAAGAAGAACCTCACAAATCAGACTTGCCAGGAGTGACCAGCTGTGGGGATGTGTGTGATTTTTCTAACTACAGCAGAGGTGGTCCATGTGGGCAACCAGGACAGAGACACTGCCTTCAATCTCCACCAGCTCAAATGCCCCCCCAGTTCCTGCTGAGTCTTTGGGCTCAGTGGCACCAAGCAGAGTAAAGCTACAGCCTGGACCCGTCCAAGGACACCGGGAAGGACCCGGGCCCCTAGAGGTCACGTGCTGTCCCGCTGACCCATAGGAGGCCCAGTCAAACGAACCCCCCAGACCCTTCCCAAGTGAACCACAGCCCAGCCCAGCCTTTAAAAAGCCCCCTGAAAATAGCTGTGAAGGGGAAAAGCCAAGGGACAGCACAAGGGTCCTGACCCGCTGCTCCTGCCTGGTCTGCACGTCCCCGAGCCCTGTGGGGCCGGCATGGATGTCCCCGATGACAGAGGGAGCTCCCCCAAGAAAGCCTCGCCTTGGCCTTTGATGTCCAAGGTCTTATTTACTGTCATGCCCCATCATGCCTGCCTTGGAATTCAATAAACATAAAGTGACTCTCCTCCCTTAGGAACGGCTCTGATCCACTCACATACTTGAGGGGGCCCAGTGCTTTGGGGCCAGAGAGAAAGTGGGGAGAGGGAGAGAGAGAGAGAAGGAGGGAGAGACAGAGAGAGACAGACACGTTCTGTTCTCCTCCCAGATGTCCCCCCTACTCTTGGAGTGCCCAGCAGGGCACTCATGCCCCTGCCTGCCGCACCGCGTCAGCCGACTGGGATGGTTTCCCACCTGCCACCTACGGAATCAGTGTCCCAGCCCAGCGGTTAGAATAAAGGGCCTCTCCCAGGCAGCCAGCAGCCGGGTCTCAGCCCTCTAACTTTCCCTGCTACCCTGCCGGGGTTTCTGCACCCCAAGACTGCAGACATAGCAGGGATTAACAGCACAGGGCCCACGGGGCAGGGGAAGCTGGGAGGTGACAAGCAGTGTGGGGACCGGGTCTCCAATACTTCCCTACCCCGCCTTCTGGAGTCTCGCTGACCCCTCCGCACAGTGCCCTAGAGCGACTTGCACCATCTGGGTGCTGACAAAATACCACAGGAGGGGTACCCAGACTGATGTTCATCATCACACCCTGGAGTTTTAGAGCCGAATTCTGACAGCGGCTGTCCAGGTGCCTGGTAGGGGGGGGCAAGGGGGCCCATCCGACTGCCCCCAGCAAGATGCTATCCCACAGGGCCTCCCAGCGGGCGCCCACAGGCATGGCGGTCTCGGATCCAGACCATGCCCATCACCCCACGGGGCCCCAAAGCAGACACTTCCACCCGTGTTCCCAGGGGAGAAAGTGGAAAGCTTTTAGAAGTCAACATTCATAAGTGAGTTACATTTTTTGGTCTAAGATTTGAGCAGATACGAATCCTGCTTTTGCACGTGCCGGCTTGCACACACACCCAGAGGCTGAGCCGCCAGGCCGAGCATCACCTAAGAGTTCACAGGTCACATCGCAGGGCCTTCCAGTCAATTGGACAACGGCTCTGAGCCCAGCACGGGGACCCCGGCACCTCGGAGAGGACAGGAGAGGGGGGCACCGGAGTGGCTGGCCCAGTCTGCACGTCCCCGCTCACAGCACAGCCACTCCACGAGATTAGGCAGGGCCAGGGATGAAGACTGCCCCATCTATTCAACCACGAGCCTGCAGGTTCCCCCAGCTCCTCACCTAAAGCCTCAGACAGCTCAGCTATGGGGATCCCTGCTGCTCCTCCTCAGGGGCCCCTGTGAGGGACGGTGCTGTGCAAGACGCAGCCCGCTCCGCAGGCACCACGTGCCTCCCCACTGAGCAGAGGCCTCGGTCAGCTCGGCCTGGTCGTGGTCCTGCTGTCCAACCACCACCGAGGTCTGAGGGAGAAACGGTGAAGACATCACGCTGAGTGAGACAAGCCAGACGCAAGAGGACAAGGGCCATGTGAGTCCACTTCCGAGAGGCCCCGCAGCAGATCCACAGACGGCGGGGTCACCGGGGGTGCCAGGGGCTAGGGAGGGGGAGGGGCGAGTTACTGCTTGATGGGGACAGAGTCTCGTTTTGGGAAAAGGTTCTGGAGATGGTGGTGGTGATGGTGGCACGACAATGTGAATGTATTGGGTTGGCCAAAAAGTTCGTTTGGGTTTCTCCTTACGATGGTATGGAAAACCCAAATGAACTTTCTGGCCAACCCAATACTTGATGCAGCTGAGCTGGGCACTGAAAATGGTTCAGATGCCACACGGGGCCCAGCTGTCCTGTGTCCCCTCCACACGACCCAGGGCAGCACCCTCTGCTTGGCGGAGCCCTGGGCAGCCCGCACAGCAGCCTGAGTGCACCGAGCATGAGCCACTCTCGTGGCTTCCTGTCTTCCTCCTCTGTTGCTCACTGAAGTAAGAGAGTCTGCGGTTCTTACTTTCTCTCTTTCGGCCTCACAATCACTAAAAACGAGAACCAAGTGGTTCTAAGCTTTCCCTCTACAAACTTGGGGGGGGGGGGCCTATGAGAAAAATCAAGCCGTCTCTCTCTCCCTGCAGCTCCTAGCTTCCCAGGCCCCCAGGAACACTGCAAGCGACCCCATTCCACCCTACAGGGGCGTGCGCAGCCCCAGGTGCCCTGGGACGACAGAACAGCGCACTAGGTGAAGCAGCTGGCTCTCCTTTGGGGCCACGATGCAGAAAAATACACACATACTGTACCTTTAAGACCACTCAGCCCAGGAGGACACATTAGGAGAGGGAACAGAGGGGGATGAAGGGGTCTGCTGAGCCCAGTGGGCGAAAAGGCCTGCACCTACTGAATTACGCATTTCTCCTTTAAAATCGCTTGCTAAGTGGTGTTCAATCAACTGACATTAGATGCCTGAGGGCGTGACTCTGTGAGACCAGAGAGGGGGCCAGATCCCAGGGGCCACCATCCTGGGCACTCAGGCTCCCACCAAGCCCCCAAGGAGGGGGCGTCCTCTCCAGCTGACAGAACCAAGCCCCTGCACAAAAGCCACATGCTGGATCTCAGGCATGTCCAGGTCTCGTACCTTCAAGGTCTGCATTCTTTCCCCAGACTATGTGGACATCTGTTCCAGAAGGCTACCCTTGGTATGTGTACATGTATTACCCGCAGACAATCTCTTCCTGCTCCCCTGGCAGACCAACTAACCCCGGCAGCATTCTCTGTGTGTGTGTGTGTGTGTGTGTGTGTGTGTGTGTGTGTGTGAGTTGGGTCTCTATTGCTGCACGTGGGCTTTCTCTAGTTGCAGCGAGTGGGGGCTGCTCTTCGTTGCGGTGCGCGGGCTTCTCATTGCGGTGGCTTCTCTTGTTGCGGAGCACGGGCTCTAGGCATGCGGGCTTCAGTAGTTGTGGCACACGGGCTTAGCTGCTCCGCGGCATGTGGGATCTTCCCGGACCAGGGATCAAACCCGTGTCCCCTGCATTGGCAGGTGGATTCTTAACCACTGCACCACCAGGGAAGCCCCCCGGCAGCATTTTTTTAAAGGGAGCAGGTCAGGCCTGTAAAAGGAAGCAAATCTTCAAAGCCCTTCTTATGCCGACAGAGGCACCTGGGAGGATGCCCTGGGACTGCTCACCCCCGGCTCTGCAGGCCCGGCTCCCCAGGCAGCTGGGGCAGCAGGGCCCTCCTGCTCCCTCCAGTGTCTCCACACGGTCTCCCAGCCACTGACAGCTCCTTCCTAGTGCTCCCTGGGCCATGCGCTGACCCCTCTGTGCACACGGCCGGCCACCTCTGTCACCTTTTCCCAGACAGCCCCTGCCCCTCTGCACCTCCCAGGACTGCCCACAGCAGAGCCTGTCAGCACCATGACCCTGCCCCAGTGCCCTGACTGCTGAAGGGAAAAGGCAGATGGACAGGCAGCATCCTTCCAACACGTCTGTCCTCTTGGGCGCTTTGCCACCTGACCTGCCGCAGGAATCTGAGCCAGGTGCCCCAGGTGGATGTACAGGGTTACAACACTTTCCGGGAGGTTTTTTTTGTTTGCCAAACAACTGATCAGGTCCCCTCCACCTCTGGGGAGGTCACTCGGTGCCCACTCTCATGCGACAGGCATCACCCCCCAGCCTAGGAGAGAGGACAGCGCCAGCCCCTCCACCAACGGCCTGACCTTGGGCGGGTGTGTGTGTCTCACACCCCCTCAGACCCAACCTGAGCGTATAATCTCACTCCAGCCACTTCACAAGAATGTTCCGAGGGCACAAGAAACAGCCTCCACCCAAGTCGTGTTTACTTCCCAGGTCAGGCATCGCAGTCCCCGCCCGCCCCACCCCCTGCCCCACCTCGGCAGGCGCGTCTCCCCGGGGCACTGCCACCGCCAAGTCCCCGTATTGCAAGGTGGCAGTGGCCAGGGGGCACCAGAATCCAAGACAGGTGATTAGCAGGCCCCAGGCCAGGGATTCAGGAAGCTCTTGCGATTGACTGAGAGGAGCCCAAACCTCAGCAAAGAAGGAAAAATAACCTCCAGGACATCTCCACAGCTAACAAGCTTCCTTTCTGGGGCACCGGTGTCGTCAGGCCCCCCAAAATCAATACCGATTATTAGATGGGGGAAAGCGGAGTGGGGCTCGAACAAGGAGGGGCCGGACCAAACAGAAACCTCAGAGATGGGGGTCTCATTCCATCCGTGACCCACAAACACCACAGCACCCAAGACACAGACACCAAGGTAGGTCTCTGTCTAGAGGATCTCACCACCCTGAAGAAGGAAGCCGGACAGACACAGGATTCACAGGAAATAGCTGCAGACATACAGCTAAAGAAAGATACACAGTCAGGGAAGACGCAAGGACATTACGAAGGTTTTGTTTGTCTGCGCTGGTTTTTTAAAGGCAAGGCGCATGGAAAGAAGCCTTTCCACAAACCCGTGAATAAAGGCAAGAGAGAATTTCCAGGAGATTGTGCCTGGCACTTAGTAGATGCTCAATAAATACCTCTGAGTGCTTGAACGGGGGACAGGTGGTTACCTTAGTAAAGGAAACATAGGTACAAACCAGAGTAAAGAAGAAAGACGTGGAAAAATTGTGTTAATAAATTTTAAAGAAAAAAAGTTAAAGGGACTTCCTTGGCGGTCCAGTGGTTAGGACTCAGCACTTCCACTACCGTGGCCCCAGGTTCAATCCCTGGTCCAGGAATTAAGGTCCCACAAGCCGCGAGGCCAAAAAAAAAAAAAAAAAAGAAAGAAAAGAAAAGAAAAGAAAAAATAAAGAATGGAAGGAAAGGATCTTAGCAACAACAGGGTCCAACCCCTGACGTTTTAGATGAGGAGAGAGATGTGGCCACGTGAAGTGTTGGGACGCAGCTCTCCTGACACCCGGCCGGGTGGCCTTGGCCCACCAGGCTGCCCAGCTCCACCTGAACTCCTCCCAAAACCCGGCTGGTGAGCACAACACACACACCATCTCTCTGCTGCCCAATGAGGGACTCACTGAGTCCTGGGGGCCAAACTGGTGTCCCCCCGAAATTCACCCGTCGAGGTCCTAGCCTCCAGCACCTCAGAACGTGACTGTATTTGGAGATGAGTTTCTCAAGAGGTGATTAAGTTACAATGGGGTCATCAGGGTGGGGTCTATCCAATCTGAATCATGTCCTTATAAGAAGAGGAGATTTTAGACACACACAGAGCCACCAGGGGTCCACGGGCGCAGAGGGAACACCATGTGAAGAGGAGGACCGTCTACAAGCCAAGGAGAGGCCTCCGAGGAAACCAATCCTGCCAGCAGCTTGACCTTGGACTCCCAGCCTCCAGAATTGCAGGCAAAATAGATTTCTGTTGTTGAAGCCCCCAGTCTGTGGCATTTTGCCCCAGATCACTAACATACTGAGCTGCTTCAAACACCTGGGTGTGAAAGCCAAGGAAACATCGCCATGGCTAACAGGTGTTCTCCTGAAGAGAAGACACCTATGAAGGACCAGAGATGGGGCGTCAAGGATGAATGCTACCCGGCAACTTCAAAACCCTAACTTAGTGAAACAGGCCAGACGCAGAAGGACAAATATTACATGATTCCACTCACATGAGGTACGTGAAACAAGTAAATTCACAGAAAACAGACCGAAAGTACAGCAGTGGTTGCCAGGGGCTGGGGGTGGAGGAAAGGTGAGTTATTGCGTAACGGATACAGAGTTTCTGGTAGGAATGATGGAAAGTTCTAGAGACAGTTATGGTTACACAACAGCATGAATATACAGAATGCCACTGAACACGGAAGAAAGGTGAAAATGCCACGTTTTGCTACATTTATTTTACCACAATAAAGAAAAACCTATCACATGTTACATAAATAAGTTATTTTAATTGAAGTTATTACATTTTTTCAAAAATAAGGAAAAAATCCTACATGAGCCACAGGGATTATAATTCCAGTCGGGGTCAAGACCCCTGTGGGGTTCAGAGTTAATAAATCCACCACCACCTTCTCCTGAGCCTTGATCTGAAACGCAGCCTCAGTCAAAATTCAGGCCTGTTGTCTGGCAACCGGAGAAGATGCCCATCCGTTCACCGTGAATGTGGAACCACAGGGCAGGCTGGACCACGGGATTCCCAGCCAGGGAGGGGAGGCGGCTATTGAAGCCAGAAGCAACAGGGAGGAATGGGGGTCACCTACCCCTGGACCCACATGAATCTACACTCCCAGCTCCTTCAGTGAAAGGTCCAGAATGCTTCCTTCTGTTCCCGAAACATGAAGGTCATCCTTCCCGAGCTGGAGAATCCTTGTAAAATTGGATGTACATTCCGTTTCCACCCTGGTGATGATTTAAATGGTCTCGGACTCTGCCTCTGTCCCCCGGGAGGAGCCTGCACTCAACTTGGAGGTGGAGGCAGGCTCTGGTCTAAAGATGCCGGTGGAGCCCAGGCCAGGCCTGGGTGACCTTTTCCCGCCCCACAGTTACCCCGGTCCATTCAACCACCCAAGGGAAAAACAAAGCTGCGATCATTCTGATAACATTTCACCAGAATCCAAAGAGCAAATTAAGCTGCTTAACAGAAATGTGAAACAACAGGGCAGCCACTTGCAGGAGCGCCCAGGAAGAAACACAAGATCTAGGGTCCCATCTCACAAGGAACACTCAGGGCTGGGGGCGCCTCAGACCTAAAAGAGGAAAGGCCCTTGGTTGTGTGGCCTCTCTCAGGAAAGGGTGGCCAAAGTCCTCGAAAGGAGTTTAAGGGACAGGGGTGGACACAGCTAAGACGCTTCCCAATGACCAGCCACCTTCCCACCTTCCCGACCTGGCCCCCCGGCTGTGGAAAGGAGGACAGGATCTTGGGGATGTGCTGTGTGTATGGCTCTGAACTGGGCTCCACGGGAGGCCCAGGAATGAACCAGGGATCCCTGCCTTCAAGACGCACACGTGGATGTGACACCACGTGGATGACACTTGGGGACATGATGCAAAGTGAAATTAGCCAGACACGGAGGGACACGTAATGTGTGTGATTCCACTCCTGTGACGAGGTGCCAAGAGTCATGGAATCACAGAGACGGAAAGTAGAGGAGAGGGTCCCAGGGGCTGGGGGAGGGGACACTGCTGCTTGATGGGGACAGAGTCGCAGCTCGGGAAGATGAAAAGTCCCGGAGACGGACAGTGGCGATGGTCGCACAACTACGTGAACGTATTTGATACCACTGATCTGTACACTTAAAAACGGCTAATGTGGGTGAAGGTAGTAAATTTTATGTCATATAGTACCACGAAATAAATAAATAAAGGACAAAGCACAGTCCAGAGTCACAGAAGCCTCTGCTCCACTGCTCCTCAGGGGCAGACGGCAGCCCCCACCCTCTGCCCTAGACAAGGCCCCTCCCCAATGCGGCTATTTCCGGAAGCTTCCCTGATGGCTCGCCCTCTGAACACATAAGTGATGTGTGTGTTCCTGTCTCCCATTAACTTTTAAGCTCCCAGAGGGCAAGGACCACACTCTCTCCTTCTATGCAGCCCCTACTGTAGGAGGGACAGGCTTGCACACAGCAGAGCTCGCAGCCGGTGGGTCCTGGGTGTGCGAAGCTCGAAGGACCCCTGGACTCCCCCACTCGCATTTTTCAGGCATGTGTGGGGCAGTGGGAAGAACACGGGCTCTGCATTCCAACGGGGCCCGGAGGCCCAGCTCTGCCACTTCCTGGTTGCATCCCTACCTGCAGATGTGGAGCAGGTGGGGTGATGGAGAGCTCACAGGGGGCCCTGCCTGAAGCATGCTGTCACCATGCCTGGCGCACAGCGGCTGGTGGTCATTTCAGCTCCTTCCCTCAACTCGGAAATACGAGAGCAAAGAGGCTCTGAAGCTACTAGGGCCGGGCCCCACGTAGGTGGCTGCTGTTGCGTCAGAGAATTAGGTGACTTCCACTCCCTCCCCACAGCGATTTTCCTCATTGTCACATTTCAGAGGCGCAGCCCTGGCCAGCAGGCATCTAAAGAACATGGGTAAACAGTCAGGACAGAGACAGATGGCCGCGCCCATGGGTCTCTCCTTCCCCTCCAGCCACGACGCTCAGAGGAGCGTGCTGGGTACTGAGTTTACAGGCTCCCGGAGCTAAAACCACCAAGAGTTTCAAAACCTAACAGGAGAGAGAACGTGGGACCTTGAGGACTTTCGGAGAAGGACCCAGAGAGTGCTAGGAGTGGGGTCCAAGCTGTCAAATTAACTCCTTGGCTGGAACCTACCCAGCGTCACCCACGGAGCCGGGTTCTCCTGCGTGCAGGGGCTGAGAGGCAGGCGAGGAGCTGTGAGCTCGGGGAGACGGCCCGCAGGGAGGGTCCCGAAACACACCCCCTCCAACAGGGCCCTGGTCCCTGGAGACTCCGAATTCCCCCAGCAAGACATCATGGTTTCAGGTTGTAGGTCTCCACGAAAACGTCCCATTTTCTGCTTCATTAAGGACGTTCTCCCACACCCTGGCGGGCGCCGAGGACCAGTTCAAGCTGGCTCGCTCGGCCGACAGCTGGCCAGACGGGGCTGGTGCCCAGCGACCACAGGGCAATCCTCCAGACCCCGGAGGAGCTGACGTGCCTGCAAAGCAGGCTTCTAAATACTACGGCCTCCCCCCAACCCGTCCCACAAGGGACTCAGGGGATGCGGCTGGGCCAGGCCGCAGATCCCGGCGACACACCACAGCCCACCCCAGCAGCAGATGAAGTCAGCAACTAGATGTGCCTAAAACAAACAGGACGGGGCACCGATCGCAAAGAGGCCACTCCACAGAGCCAAAAATAACCTCACTTGTTTCTAGAGGATGCTGACCAACGAAGCACATACAACTCCATCAGCAGAGAAAGAAAAATCAATGGAGCAGAAAACCGGATCAGCCCAACAGGGACCAGGACTCTGAGAGACTGCCGACTGCCTCACCCGCCACCCCCCCCAAATCCCTCTCCTTACTCCAATCACGAACTGTGCCTGGATCTCAAAACCCAGTCCCGTCACCCCTGTGCCTCACGGTATTTGTACTCAGATGTGCACACGTATTATATACACAAATCCCATAGGTTTAATCTCAGGGCCAGGAGTCAGACGGTGGACTAGGAGCCCAAAATGAGCACCGGTGGGCAGGGAAGACGAGGACGCAAGAACACACTGATGGATCAGAAAATGGAGCTAGGGTAAGACGCACAGAGGTGAGTAATGCGGGTTGATGTCTCTCATCAAAACTGGGCAGATCAGAACAGGCGTGGCCCTGCTTCAGCCCTGGCTAAAATCTTCACCCTGGGGATCTTCAGTGGCCCACTGAGTCAGAACTGTCGGTCACCTCACTTCCTCTTCATTCGTATTTTCACCTGCTCTGACTAGCAAGCGAACTTGACACTCCCATGGCCTGGGAGCAGCTGGCATCTCTTGGGTTCCCCAAACGTGTCATATAACTCTTGAGGACAGGTGGCGGGGATTGCCCAAGACACGGATCAATCCCGGCTAAAAGCCTCCATCCAAGCAGCAGAGATGACCCACTCTTTATACCATCCCTACTGCTCGGGTGCGGGGGGATCAGAAGGCAAGGAGATGACTGCCCAGGGCATCCTGGTCCCAACTCACAGAGAGTACTCTCGCGAGAAGCACAGGGCTCTAGACCCAAAGGAAGGAGCCACCGACCATCCCACACACCACCCCTCCCACCCCAATCCCATTCCAAACGCTGGGAATGCCTTCGGGAGGAAGGTGGGATGCAGTTTGTTCAGGCTCAGAATCAGTAAGAATCCTTCCAGTCCACAACAGTATTTGAAAATCACTCCAAAAACTATCTACCTTTTCCTCCCCACATTCCCTACTGCTCAGTGGTTTCCAGCCAGGGGCAGGTGTGCCCACCAGGGTGGTAGAGGTACCCACCTGCGTCTCCATGGAAGGCGCCGTCTTGAAGCAGCCTGCTGGACAAGCTGTCCCCATCGCTGGGCCAAATCTGCCCCGTCTTGCGGACGCCCACGATGGTGGCCTCGGACACGACCACCGGGCCCTGCCGGTGCCGCTTCTGACACTGGGGCGTGGGGGGGCTGCTGCTGTCGAAGGATTGCTGGGAGTTCTGCGAGGGTGAGCGGCTCTTGTCCCGGAACGTGCGGTAGGTAGTGGGGCTCGGGGACACGCGGCTGGACTGGCCCGAGGAGAAGTCCTCTTCGCTGGACGTGAGGTTCTCATTGGAGCTGCAGTCTGGGGTGTAGCCGCCTCCGCTGTCCTCAAAGCTCCGAGGGGAGTAGGACCTCCGGGGCCAGGTAAGGCGCTTCTCCTGCTCCGAGGTGCTCTGGCTGCGCTGGAGCGAGCCCTTGCCCTCCCCTTCCACCATCATGCCCCCGACATAGATGCTCTGGTAGGGCTGGTACTCCAGGGGCGGCCAGGGGGGCCTGTTGCCGCCATTGGCGTTGATCAGGTTGTCCTTCAGGAAGCGCGGGTTCAGCTCCGCGTCCTCAAAGTCGCCGTCGAGGCCGCAGCTGCTCTCGGAGAGGCGCCCTCGGTAGGAGGGCCTGGGCGGGTCCCCAGGGCCGGGTCCCGCGCCCTGCTGGGACTTCTTGCGCTCCATCTGCATGGCCTGGCTGCCCAGGGAGCTTATGCGGTCCGACACGTCTTTGTCGTTGACCTTCACCAGGCCGCGCTCGTGGTGGAACTCGACGTTCACGTAGAAGGGCTTCTCAGCGTCCGTTGCCGCCGGCTGGACAGGGCCCTTGCGGATCCTCTCGAAATTGGAACGCAGGGCCGCCACGCTGGTGGGGGGCCCGCGGTCGTCGTGGTCCGCGGGAGCGGCGGCCCCGGGCCTGCGAGTGGCCGCGGGTCTGGCCTTGCCCGGGGAGCCCTCCCCGTCGAGCCGGGCCTCGGGCTCGTCGGCGGGCGGCGGGTCGGCACAGTCGGCTGGCGCGGGCTGGGGGCGCGGCGCGCGGGGCTCGGCGGCGCCGTCGGGGGGCTGCGCCGCGCGCCGGAAGCCCCAGCGCTGTCGGTCGTAGCTCTTCTTCTCCTTGGCCAGCAGTGTCTGCAGGTAGATCATGCGGAAGCGCTCCTGGTTCACCTCCTGCTCCAGGCGCCGGATGGAGGCCTTGCAGCGCTCCAGCTCCTGCTCGATATCGCCCACCGAGCGCAGCTCCATCCGCGGCGGCTCCGAGTCCGGGAACTGCGCCTTCCACGCCTCGGCGAAGCCCACCGGGTCCACCATGGCGCGGCCGGCCTCACCTGCGCCGCCCGGCTGCCGCGGGGCCCGGCTCAGCGGCGGCGCGGCGGCCTCGCCAGGCCCGGCCCGGGGCGCCGGGCGGCCCCCATGCCCCCGGCGGGGCAGCGGTGACGGCAGCTGGCGAACAATACCCGCCCCCTCCCGGGCTGCAGGTGAGGCTGCAGCCAGGCTCCCCGCGCGCGGGGCGGGGCGAGGGGCTGCGCGCGCCGCTATTGTGTGCGGGGCTCCTGGCGCGCGCGGGGCGGGCGCTATCTCCGCTAGGCTGGGCCCGCTAGCCCATGGCCGCCGCCGGCGCGCTGCTCTCCTCGGGCTCCAGCGCCCGCGCCCAGCCGCCGCCGACTCCCCGCGCTGCGCTTGGCCAGCCCGCTCCCGCCGCACTCGCGCCCGGCCCGCACTCGGCGCCGCAGGAAGGGGAGGGCCGGGGGGCGGTAGCCGCGGCGCGGCGGACCGAGCGTGAGGGCCTCTTAAAGGGGCCGCTCCCCCGCCCAGCCGTGGCCCTGCCAGCGTCCCCGCGCCTGGGAAAACCGAGGCCCGGACGGCGAGTTCTGCACTCCTGGGACAGGAACCCCTGGGTCCGCATTGCCCCCCAGCCCGGCAGCCCCTCACCGGCGTCACGGCTGAGCGCGCCCCTAGCGGGCAGGTCACCCAGCGGTGCCAACGGGCCTGCTGCGCTGGGGTCCCGGGGTGGGTGATGAAGCAACATCTGCCACACGGGACTGTCACAGAGATAATCAATAGGAATTTCTCCCCAGGTCACTCAACACCCACGTCTCCCTTCCTGCGGTCCTGGGCCAGGTGTTTGCCTGACTCAGAACTTATCTCTGTAATCTGCCTCTGAAGGGGTCGCCAGCCTCCATTGGGACGCGCAGGGCTGGGCGGAAGACAGCATAGCCCAGGCGGGCAGGGAAACAAAATCTGTTCTCGTCCCCCGGGGAAGCCCAGAGATCTTAGACACACAGCACCCTGGAGGGAGTCAAAGGGGCGCCAAGTGAAAATACCCCCACCAGCCTGCTGGGTGAGGGGATACGGAAACAGGATTTGTCGACCAGAGAACCCGGCTTGAGTCCTGACCGCCTCTGCCCCTCTGTGCCTGCTTCCTGGGCGTTGAAATGAGAACGAGAATACCTCCCCACCCCCCGCCCCCGCCCCCGCGGCTGTTGTCCCCGCACGGATGTGAGGGATTGTCTTGCCTTCCCCGCAGTTCCAGTGCCACCCAGAGCGGATGCCCTGACATCTAATCTAGAGGAACAGAGCCCAGGGCCGGCCGGGCTGGGATTCAGGTCTCTCCCACTCTGGGCTTTGTGACCTTGGCAATTCCCTTCCCCTCTCTGAGCCCAAGTTTTGTCCTCTTATGTCAGATGTTGTGAGCACCATGTGTAAGGCAACCAGATGGGGCAAATATAAAGCATGTGCTGTTCCTTCCATGATTACCTTTAATGTTGGTTCCCTGGGAGACTGGCAGGAAAACCCTGGGGAGCAGGACTGGCAGACACTTCCAGGCACAGCTCACTGCCGCCTCCTGCAGGCTCTCCACCCTCCTGCTGTCACCCCTCCCAGGCCCCATGTCCCCTCCCACTCCTCTGCAAGGCCAACAGGGCCCTTGTAAAGCCCGTTTTGCAGGTGAGGAAACAGAGGTTGATGCCCTGACTTTGTGGCCAGCAATGCGAGGCGGGAATCCCAGCAGTGCTCACATCCTGATGACCTCTTCTTCAAAACGGGTATAATAAATCCTGACCTCCCAGGGCATGGCACACAGCAGCTCAGCATCGGTATCAGTTGCCTTCCTTGGATGACCTGCTCCCGTCACCCAGCGAGTGGGTCCGACAGGACTAGAACCCAGGCCTCCAGAACCCCATTCCCTGGCTGTCAGCAAGGAGACTCCCAAAAGCACAAACATTTTTTTCCCCTTGCTGACAGGGTCTCTGAGTTTCCAGGGGGAATTGTGGGCTCATCAGGGACATTATCATTAAACACCTGGGAAAGAAAAGGATACTTTGTGGGGGGGTGGCTTCATCCATCAGTGAGGTGTCCCTTTCCCTGGTGTGCAGGCCCCAACTCAGCCCCACCTTAAATATTGTACACATAAGCAAGCTCATATCAGAACTCTGATGCTGTTTGGTTTGGGTTTGCAAGCTCTGCTCTCTTGGTAGAGCAAGTGGCTCGTTGGGCACAAGGACACTGCAAGATAGTGGCTATCTTCCCATGGGACAGCTTGTTCTGGCCCCAAGGACACTCCTCCCATCCTCTGAGCCTTCCCTGAAAGCACTCCCACCCCGGGTCTCTGGTCCTTCCCCGAAGAGCTTTCTTATCATTCCTCCCTCCTGAGGAAGGGAAGAATGAGGAGGAAAGTGGGGTCCATATATATGACACTCTGTAGTCCCCCATTTGGTGTCTGTCCCCAGCTAGATCTAAACTTCCAAGAACAGAGATCTGTCTGTCTTGTTCCCCAGTGAACCCCCAATGCTTACGACATAGTAAGTGCTCAGCCAGTGCTGACCCGGGTGGGAGCGCAGAGCCCAGGGAGGAAAGGGTGAGGCGGGCAGAGCCAGGCCGCAGCAGAGGTGTGTGGGCCTTGAGGGCGGGCATTCAGGAGGAGGCAGAGGTCAGGGGAAGGCTGGCCAGCGAGCTGGTCCTAAAGATGGGGACAGACAGGCAAAGATGGGGAGAGTTCAGAGTTCTGGGTGTGTCTGAGGAACAGCTGGGTTATGGGGTGAGGTTGGTGTGGGCTGCAGGAGGTCACATCAGGCGTTTCGCACCCGTGAAAACCATCACTACAATCACCACCACTCCTAATAGATGTTTTTTTTTTCATCTAAAAACTAAAATGGAACAGGAAAGTGGGATTGTTGGTGATGTCCCCTCCTCAACTTCCTTCATTTTCTGGGATATGGTTTTGTGGCTCTATAATTCATTTCACAATCTCTCTCTCTCTCTCTCCCTCCCCCTCCCGCCCCACCCCCCCACCATCCGGTCCCTTTGCTGGAAGGAGAGGCTGGGACTCAACGGCCCCCTCTGCTGGACAGAACGCAGAACTTCCGATGCCTCAGAACCCTGGGCATGGAAACAACCCCAACGTCTGTCACGGGAATATCACAGTGGAATATTATATGACCATGAAAGAAAATGTAGTACCAGTACATGTTAAACATCGATGAACCTTGAAAACATTTATGCCAAGTGAAAGAAAACAGTCATAAAGGGCCACATATTGTATGACTCCATTTACATGAAATGTCCAGAATAGACAAGTCTATAGAAACAGAAAGTAGGTTGGCGGTCACCTGGGGATCGGGGATGGGAGGAATGGGGAGTGACTGCTAATGGTCTCACACAACAATAAGTGGGGACCATATTTTGCTCCTTCCCTGCCTTGTCTGTACCCTCCTCTCCGCCCGCTTTGGGGGCAGAGGCTAGAGGAGGGCTCCCTCCAAACGGGATGTGGCCACATGACCCCCATCTGTCATCTGCCATCCGTCAGCCCCAGGGAGCTTTGGGCAAGATCAGAAAATGGGGGCGATCGATACAGCTGTTCTCTGGCCCTGCTCGTTGCTCTGTGCTGGATGGTGCCTGGTGGGGTGCCTCTTCCAGGTTACCAACCCCGGCCCAGAGTGGGTAGCCGGGGTCTCTGAGGGACTTCCCTGGCCAAGGGCTCTGAACAAGTGAGCTGTGGGCCTTTCCTCCCAGGCCCCCTTGTCTGTAACTCCACCACATCTGCAGAATCAATTCTGCCGGCCGAGTGCCCAGGCTGCCATTTCCCGCTTCACAGAGAAGAAGGGGCTGGGACAAGATGAGCTGGTTCCTGAAGCCACGGCCAGTGACATGGTGCAGGCTGTGGCTTCCAGTGGCCAGAGGCCCAGAGCACCCTCAGGCCAGGGGTGCCATCCACCTGTTGGGGAACAGGGAGCAGAAGGAAGGGTCTGCAAACAGCAGCCTGGGGACAGGCCGCACTACCCTGCTCCCTCCTGGGGCACAGGCTCAGACAGGTGGCTGGTGGCCCTGAATTCTGGGAGGCATCTGGATGAGGGGGTGGAGCCTGGAAGGAGGCCGTGGGACAGCCACGCTCCCTGTCTGCCCGACATATGGGAGGTGACAGGGGAGGCCACAGCAGATGGCAGAGGAGTCCGGGGTCTGCTGGGAGGGTGTCTCGTCTCAGGGCCTCCTTGGGTGACGTGCGCCCAGGGCCCCCTGCCCCTGTCTCTGGGAGCCCCGAAGGCTCAGAAGATGAGGGCCCTCTCTGAGCTGTTGCTGCTTCTGAAAGCTCCCCCACCCCACACCCCACCTCTCATCCCCACCCTGGGCCTCCTGGTCCCCGAGTCCCCTCTATAGTCCCCAGGCCAGGAACGCCTGTCACCCTGGCCTCTCCCAGGCTCTTATCTGTGTGAGGGTGTGAGTGGAGCAGGTCCCCTGCCCGTCAGCATGCTCCATTACCTACATCTCAGGCGACCTCAGGTGTCCAGCTTAGGCTGCCCGGGTCCCTCAGGAGAGCGCAGTCCCTCTGGGAGTGGCTCCCATCCCATCATCAGGCCGAAGTGGGCATTGGGTGGATCCGAGGCCCCCCGTTCCCTCCAGAGGCCACAGCAGGGTCGGGGAAGGGGGAGGCTCCTGCTTGCCAGGAGGCCGAGACCCCCACGGTGCTCTGGGTCACTGCGGAGACTGGTCCCGTGGCTGTGGGGCTGGGGAAGGACCGACTAAAATCACGGGGCTCAGGAAGCAGGCTGTGATGGGGAGCGACTGATTAGCTCATTAGCTCTGCTGTGGACCCTGAGGAGGAGCAGGTGTGGGACCTGGAGTGGGATTCCCGCTGGGATCACACTGCAAGCTGGCGTGGGAGGCGGAGAGAGAGGAGGGACAAGGAATGCGGAGGAGAAGTGCTCAGCTGCATCCTGTCACCTGGGCTCTGTGCTCAGGCTCCTCTCCAGTTAGGTGGGGACAGGAGGTCCTGATACCCAGCCCCCAGGGTTGCTGGGATGAAAGGGACTTCTTCCCCCTCCACTGAGTGCTCAGTAAATGGGGGTTCTGGTTACTCCCCCAAGAGGCTGGATCGCCCCATTCCTGGGTAGCCCCTGCTTTGGGCCAGAATTCCCACCTCCAACGGGCTGGAGGCAGTGGTGGTGCCTGCATGCGACTCCCTCCCCAGGCCTGCACGGCTTTCCCTGGAATCTTCTGTGTCTGCCTCTCACCGAGCGCCTCCCAGGAACAGACCTGACGCTTGAGCCCCTGCAGCCCTCACTGGCTGCTGCCTGACTTCAGGAGCCTCTGAGCGAGCAGCGGGCACACCCGCCTCTGGCCACTGAGGAGGGCCAAGCACAGGACTGTGCCCAGGAGGTTCACGAAGAGGCCTCTTGGTGAGAGTGACTGTGTCTGCCGGAGACTCAGCGGGATTCCTGTCTCCCTGCTACATCTAGGTGAGCACCTGCCGGGGGCCTTTTGTCTAGGAGATGCTGGGGAGATGAGGTCACAGGGTCGCTGCCCTGGCTCTTAGGGTCCCACAAGGCGGTGTGGGGGGGACGGGGGAGAAGCCCAAACATGGACACCACACCCGGAAGTAACAAGTGCTGTGGGAGCCGTGGGGGCTCCAGGAAGTCCTCCCAGAGAAGGAGCGCCCGAGCCGCCGGGCACAGAAGAGGCCTGGCACCTGCAAAGACTAGTGACCACGGGTGAAGGCTGGAGCACAGGGGCCTGCAGGGTGGGCTGGGGCAGCCACTGAGGGGCCTTGAGTGACAGGGTGAGAAAAGCGAAGGAGGGGAAGGGCCCCGGGATGGCTCTGAAGCTCTCGCATGCGGCCCTGGGTCTCCACCCCAGAAATTTAAGTGCGTGTAGAGGATGTCTTTGTGGACTCATGGTATCAGTGGAACCACAGCAAAGTGGTTCTGCCACTTCAGAAGAAACATTGAACAGTTGGGCACACACGGGGCAACAGGAGGAGAGTTTCACAAAGGGCCATTTGGAGGGGTGGGCGCACATGAGACAGTGGTCCTGGCTCGGGGGCTAGTGACAGCAGGGTGCATTACCGCCCCCCAGTCCTGGGGCCTAGAGGGGTGGGGGATGGAGCCGGGAGGGTGCCAGCCCACCTGACCAGGGTCTGCCATCCTGACGCTGTCTGTGGTGTGCCCCAAACCCGGTCGTGGTGCACCCTGAGATAGCCTGCCCCTCAAAACTGGGTCTGGTGGGCCAGCCCACTGAAGGCCCAGCAAGGCCTCTGTGGGGAAACCCGAGTGTGCAAAGCTATAACTATGAGGATGGTCACTTCAGTTAAAAAAAGCTAAAAGCTGGACACAAGCCAACTGTCCCACGGCCGGGCAGGGTGGATGGACTCTGGCCCATCTGCATGAAGGGACACGCAGGCTCGCTCTGGCAGCTCCTCGGAATGTGGCCTGCCCTGTGGGCGTGGGGAGAAGTCACTCTGGTTTAACGGCAAACAAGGCACCCAGGTCGTGGCCGTGCTGTGTAGGAACAGGAGTCCCACCCGCTGCAGACGAGGCTTACGTCCGGGACCGCAGGGACTGTTACTCTGCATGCAGAGCTCTGTGCTGTCTCGTTTCACAATAAGCACATATGCCATTCTTTTAGGAGTGATTTATATAAAGAAGTATCTCCTATCTATAAAAAAGGAGAGCCTAAAATGTGGTGAAGGGGGAATGAACAGAAGCCGCCTAGTCTCCCGGCGGCTAACCACCTGGCTGCCCGAAATGCTCACCATCTACGAGAAACAGGCGGGAGCCAGACGTGCCACCTGCCTATGGCCACAGAGGGCAGGACTGGGGGGCACACACCCAGGGTTGGGGAGAGTGGGGTGGGCGGGGGCTCAGTAGCCCCTGAGGAGGAGCAACACAAGGGCATGGAGAGGGTTGGGCGCTCTGGGCGGGAGCTGGGGAGGGGAGACCTGGGTGCTCTTGCCCGATCCGGGTTGCAGCAGACAGGGAGCCTTGACTTCAGCAAGTGCCGCTCGTCTGGACCACTGAGATGAGGAGGATTCCGAGGCCGACCCAGGAAAGTGGGGAAGAGGCCCGAGGGGATGCTGACTGTGCCCAGGGCGAGCGCCGTGGGCCTGGGGGCACGTGTCCGTGCCTGTGGTCCTGAGCCTCCCGGGGCCGGGGGGCTGTCGAGTGACTCTGTAAGTGCAACTGGCCTTCCAGATGACAGCCTCAGTGCCCCCACCAACTGGGCAGCATGGGGCCCTGGGCAGCCACTGGGGGCCTTCCCTGGCTCCCGACCCGCTAAAGAGAAGAGGCGGAGCCCTGGGGCTCAGCACGGTGGGTGTTCCATGTCACCCTCCAGGTCACGGGAGGCACTGCCCACACGCATGCAGGCAGTGGAGGCCTCTGACGCAGGCTCAGCTAACAGCAACCTGGGCTGGAGGGCCTCTTGCTGTCCTGGGTCTCGGGTGGATGTCCCTCCATCCCTGTAATGAGGGGAGAAGTCACCTGGCATCAACCAGGCACCTGCAGCTGATGGGGGTGGGTGTCTGAGCTGGCAGGTGGGCAGGGAGGCTGCAGGCTGGAGGTCAGAGGGAAGGGGGAAGGGGCAGCCAGGAGCCAAGAGCAGAGGGCGACGAGCCAAGGGAATGGTTGAGTCTTGGGCCGGAGGGTGGTGGACGCGGATTTCAGGCCGCAAGCCTCTCCCCAGCCCAGCCCATCACCTGCACGTACGGATGATGTCCCCGTCGCCGACCTGCGGCCGGGCACTGCTCCTCCGCTCCAGGTCCTGCAGCACTGAGCGCTCGAAGGCCAGGGCGGCCACACGGCTGAAAAACGCCTTCACGTTCTCCCCTGTGGGCACGGGACAGCCATGACCCCGGCCACCTCTGCCCCTGCCCATGGATGCACTGGGGGGTGGGGGAGCCAGCGGTGCGGGAGCCAGGACAGCCCCCTCGCTGTGCAGGGGATGGGCTCCCCACCCTGGCCACCTGCCCTGGCTGCTCCTGAAAATCTCTGAGCCTTGGTTTCCTGGCATCTACTCTTCCAATCAATTGCTACTGAGCACCCGTGGGCCAGGCACCGAGCAGTGTGGGCCTGCTTTCCTGTAACCTTTGAGCACCTCTCCAGTGGGCAGCCATGAGGATTAGAGCCACTGGCCCCCATGTCCTCCGCCAGGAGGACAAGACCACCCATCTGGGCACAGGGCCGGGCCCAGCCCCAGACACACATGCTGCCCTTGTGCAGTTAACAACCTATACCACCGCACAGGGCAGTCCTTCTTGGCCCATAGGGAGCTCTCAGGGAACATGCTGTTACTCCAATAAGAGGGCGGGTTCTCACAGCCTCAGGGACACCGTCAGGAAGGAGAAGAGGGAACTGGACATGGGGGCTGCCACTTTTTGTGTTGGGCTGGAGGTGGTACTTCCACTCGCACTCCTGCTGCCTCACCCAACCCCTGGGCAGGTGTCCACGGTGGCCCCTCGCCCGGGGTAAGGGCTCCCAGGTGTCATTCCCGAGTCCCCACGGCCTTGGGGCCTCCTGTACCCCCGGCAGTTGTTTCATTTCATCCCCTCAACAACCTGTTTTCAAAATCTGTTCCTTGCTTCTCTGCATTTTCTCATTTTTCCTCAGTGAATCATATGGCTTTTATCATTTGAAACACATTTTTCCATTAAAAATAAAACGAGATTGACAGCAACACCCCACTTCCCAGATGAGGATGATGAGGCTCAGAGGCGTTGGGGGCCGGGGTAAGCAGTGCCCGTGGGCGAGGGGGCCGGGGACCCAGTGAGGCTGGGGCAGACTGGGTGGGGTGTGGGGGAGGGCTGGAGGGCCGTGAGGGATGTTTGAGTGCCTTCTATGATGACACCTGGGGAAGGGAGGGACAGCCGGTCACTGGCCCCTCCCACCTGTACCAGGTCAGGGGCAGGAGGATGGTGTGGTTACAGGTGAGGCTGCGTTCCAACCCCAGCCCCACCACTGCCTCCCTGAGACTCTGGTCGTGACCTCACAGGGACGGGATGGATGTGCCCCACAGCGGCCGCGGGGGTCTCACTAGAGAACACATGTGTGCCACTCCTCCCATCCAGGGCAGGGCCCCCACCCCCGATCACCACGGCGGCAGCCCTGCACCCACTCACCGGTCTTGGCCGACACGGACCAGTACTCGGCCTGCATCTCGTTGGCTAGGCGCACGGCCTCTGCCTCCGCCTGCTCGCACGCGGCCCCTGACTGGGAGAAGCGGCCCTGCTGACCCAGCTCCCCGGGCCTTGGCACCTGCCCGCAGGTGAGCCCGGCGGTCCCAGGCGAGTCTGAGCGCCAGCGTCCCTCCCTGATGGGACGAGCCCCGAGCACTGGGAACCGAGTGGCCCTGCTTTCAGACCCCCGCCTGCAAGTTCCCACGTAGGCACATACGAGTCACCCTCTGCTCCACAAGCCCAGGCTGAAGGGGCCACGTTTCCCGAGGCCGCCCCTGGCCCTGACCCGCTCCGCTCACCAGAAGGTCCTTCTTGGTCCCCACAAGGAACAGGAAGCAGGCGCCTGGTTCATTCTCCCTCAGCGCGTCCTCCAGCCACTGCCTGGAACATGGGGGACAGGCAGAGACGGCACCCACCCCCCAGGGGCTGAGGAAGCTGGGATGGGGTGCAGCCCGGGTCCTCCCAGGGCCGAGGGTTGCAAGGAGGGTAGCTTGACCCGAGCT
Organism: Globicephala melas; assembly: GCF_963455315.2. Lineage (NCBI taxonomy): Eukaryota > Metazoa > Chordata > Mammalia > Artiodactyla > Delphinidae > Globicephala > Globicephala melas. The sequence continues at coordinate 64,949,815 of NC_083326.1, forward strand.
GGCCTCGGGGGCCTCGGATGGGTGGGGACGCAGGGGCACTGTAGGGGGAGCTGAAGGCCCCGTCCCGGCCACGGCTCTACCCTCGCCCAGGGTGAGACCTGCACTGTCACCAACTGGAGTGACCAGCCTGGCCTCCCTCACAGGGCTGGAGATGCGGCTGTGGACACCCCAAACAAAAGCAAGGTGAAGGGGCTCTGGTCTGTCAGCTGAAGAACCTGGCTCTTTTTTTTTTTAATTAAAAAAAGTTTTTGGTTTTTTTTTTGGCCGTGCTGTGCGGCTTTCGGGATCTTAGTTCCCTGACCAGGGATCGAACCTGCACTATGGCAGTGAAAGCATGGAGTCCTAACCATTGGCTACCAGGGAATTCCCAACCCCCGGCTCTTGCCCAGATCTCTGCCTGAGACAGCAAGTGCCCAGTTGTGTCCCCAGAGACAGGGCCCAGGCGAGGTGAATATGCCAGGCCCCTCGCCACAAATTAGTCAGGCTTTCAAGATGACAACAGCAGAGCACTGAAGCCAGCGTGCGCCATTCTGCGCTGGCCACAGGCCCAGCTGGCCCTGCCTTCTGCTGTAGCTGCAGATCTTGAAGGATAAAAAGGTAGCCAACAGTCATCGGCCCGTGGGTGGCGGGTGCTGACCCGCAAGCTTGGTCACCTGTACCCACTGTCAGGGGCCCAGCTCATGGCCCAGGTTTAGGGAGCCCTCCAGGCAGTTTTCTGGGCCCAAGGGTCCCACGGGGGCTGCAGAGCCCCAGACTTGCCTGGTGTGCTCCAGGGTCTGCATGTCAGTGAGGTCAAAGGCCGTGATGATCACTGCATGGGGTGGAGGGGGGAGCCAGGAGCCGGTCAGTGACGGGGGAGGCAAACACGGCGTGACAAGGGGGCTCCCGCGGAACTGATGGGGGTGACGGACGCTGGGAGGGAGACACCCATGGCCGCCCTGGGGACCCAGCCCCCCACTCTGATCCACACCCAGCGGCCCAGCCACAGGGGGCTCCAGGGAGGCAAAGTGAGCCCCTGCGTTCAAATCTCCCCTCTGTCTCTCACGGCTGAGGGAGTGCAGGTGAGGCCTTGACGCTGAGAGCCTCAGCCTTCGTCTGTGACATGGTGAGGACCACAGCTACCTCTAGCTCTCAGGGTAGCTCTGAGGACTAAGTTGGAGCAGCTGTTTTAAAGCTCTTGGCCTAGGGCCTGACGTGGGGCAGACTTTCCCCCACTGGCAGCTATGGTCGTGTGGGCGATTAGCAACAACCAGCTTCAGGGGAACAATTTCTGAGGAGCAGGGTGGGCAGGAAATTGGGAGATGCAGCCCCCGCCCCCCAGCTCCCCTCATCACTGCCCTGTCTGGTCCCCTGTGCCCTGGGTGGCCCCATGTGGAGAGCATTCCTGGCCTGCTCTCTTCTGGCCCCAGGGGTGTGATCAGGGCTGGACGTGGGCCTCCCTCTGCACCTCGGCTGAAGGCTGCAGGAGGCCCACCCATGTGCCCCGCTCTGGCAGAGGGGCTGAGAAGTGAAGGAGGAAGCTGATGGTGGTGGTGACCGTGGCCGGGCTGCTGTCTGCAGGGCTGTGCCAGGCGCCACGCCTTATTCCCAGGGGGTGTCATCCCCCTGAGAAGAGAGGCCACAGCAGATGTGGCAGAGCTGTTATTCCAATCCACAGCTGAGGTGCTCGTGGTTTCCTGTTTTTCTTTTTTCAAACCTTAGTGAAAATGTGACTTTTAACACCAGTACTGAGTGGACCTAACTGTACCTCATCATCTGAGTCCGGTTTGGATGCCTCGGACCGCTTGCTCTTACCTCTCACTGAAACCCTTTCTCTCTTCTTCCTGGTCAGAGGAGGGGGCTTATGCTGCTACTGCCTGCTGACCGGGAGGCCTGCCCAGGGCTGGGGCGCCCTCAACAAGGATGTGGTGGGCGAGGAGCCCCGCTGGCCCCCACCTGAGGGCCCACCTCCACCCCTCCCCTCCAGCCAAGCCCCGCCCCCCGCTCCTGAGTTGACTCTGCTCTTCTTTCCGGGGTCTCTGCACAAGTACACCCCACTCTGAGCACCCTTCTGAGCTGAAACTGGGGCTGAGACTTTCAGGTAGCACCCGCCACCGTGGGTCCCTAAAGCGCGTGGCTGCCGAGGCTGGCCTGGGCCCGGCTGGAAGACGAGGACCGGCCCCGTGTTTCCTCAGTGGCTCTCAGAGGACAGATTTGGTGCCTGCACGGAATACCTGGGCATCTTGCTGTGCGCCCAGCAGGGAATTCACGGGGAGCCCCTGCTGCACATGGTTGAGGCCTCACTGTTGCCGTCACCCGGCTACTCACCCTGGGCACCCCGGTAGTAGGCAGACGCGATGCACTTGAACTTCTCCTGTCCTGCTGTGTCCCAGCTGCGCCGTGACCGAGAGGGAGGGGGAGAGAGAGAGGGAGAGAGAGAGAAAAGGGGAAACAGAGAGGTGGCAGGTTAAGCCATTGATCACAGTGTCCACAGCCAGCAGGCTTGTGGGGCCCTGGGCCAGAGACCCACGTGCCCGCACCAGCTGCATGGGTGCCACAAAGTGGCTGCTGCCAGCCAGCCAGCCCCACCCCCAGCTCCTTATGATTCCTTCCTTGGGCGCCCATGGGGAACCCCCTCTCTGGATGCACTGTGCTCATCGGGGAGGGGCGCGGCCTTAGCATTTCCACTGCCCAGATGAATGGAGCTGTAGCTCAGTCCCTTCCAACTGCGCCATAAAAAAGAGAATGTGCTCCCTGATGTGGCTGCTCTCAAGATGTGAAAGTCCACCTGTAGAGGCGACCCCGGGAATGGGACTGGGGCTCTGCCACTTGCTCATGTGTGACTGGGGTGTGGCTCCACCTTCCCCATGGCAGTGGAGGGGACGCTCAGCTCTCTGGGTGGGGTGCGTTGTCTGACAAGGACATGGTTTGCTTCTCTGATCAGTTAGCTCTGGCTCTCTGGAGGAGCTGAGCCCTGGCTCCATGGAAAAAAAATGCAATTGATTAATGATGTCTGCCATGGGCACAGTAAAGATAGAGGAAGTTACCTGCTGAGATCTGCTTGCCCTGGTTTAGAACAAGGCTGTAGGTCAAAATGCAGGGCTGAGTCTGAAAATCCACCCTTTTTAAAAATCAACACATCAAAATTTAAGTTTTCTCAGTAAACTAACGAGTAGACAAGACATGAACAAGACACCAATAATCTGAAATTTTTCCAAGCGATCCAGCATGATGCAGAACTGTTTGGCTCTTTCATTAATTCATTCACATTTCCACTTCTGAAGAATACTCTGGGTGGGAGCTGGGAGGGTGGCCTGGCAGTGGGGCCAGTTGATTGGCTGGCAATGGCCTCTGTGTAGGACAAGGAGAGGCGGAGCCCGGAGAGCCCCCTGCTTCCTCCTGGGCCCTCTAATTAGACACAGCTGCCCTCCGCAGCTCCCGCTAGGCTGCCCCCAGCAGCTCGTGCTGCTTCACTCTCCTGCCTCCTCATCCCCTCGGTCCTGCAGGCCTGTGTCTTCACAGCCTCTTGGGCTCTGGTCTGACCCTGTACACCCCCTTGGGAGAGGTTTGGTGGTACCATCTGCTCCAGGACTGCACTGGGACTGGTCTCAGAGGAGCGGGCACTGTCTCGACACATTAGGAGCTGAATGAAGTCCACAAGGGGGTGAGCTCCGTGATCACCGTGATCCCAGGTCCAGCCCGGGGCATGGAGGCCCGAGGAGTGAATCCAGGGAGCAGGGGTGAGCACCAGAGAGAGCGCAGGAGGAGGGGACCAGACAGAGGCCCAGCGAATGCCAGCAGGGTCGGCCACGCAGGAGAGGGCCAGGCTGGAGACCAGCAGGTGCCGGAGGAGAGGGGCTCTGGTGGGAAAGCATGAGGCTGGGGGGAGACCCTGGGCTATTCTGAGGTAAACTAGAGGAGAGGGGCCGAAGCCAGGGATGTGTGTGTGTGTGTGTCCCTGAGAGGCCAAGGCATGAGGTCTGGCAGGGAGGAGACAGACACACAGACAGAGGGAGAGAGACGGGGCAGCATCAGGCCCCAGTAAGGTCTGTGGACCGTGTGGCCTCTGCTAGAGCCCAGAACGCAGGGAACGGTTTGGCCCCGTTTTCCAAGTGGGAACAGAGGCTGGAGGGCTGAAGTGACTTGCCGGAGGCCGCGCTGCTGGCCTGGCAAATGGGATCACAGAGGGCCCACGGGGAGCACCAGGGGAGGCTGGGGGCGGGGGCGGGCACATTAGGCTGCAGGGACTGGGGCAGCAGAGAGCCCAGCTTCACAAAACCGCCCGGGGCTTCCTGCCCGCTCGCCGAGGCCTTCCCCGGGGTCTCCCCCGGCGTCTCCGCGAAGCCCTCCACAACCATATGATGGGAAACAAGCGAGGCGCGGTGACTTACATCTGGAGGCTGAAGGGGATCCCGGCGACCTCAAAGCGCTCCATCTCAAAGTCCACCCCGATGGTGGCCTTGTAGTCGCGGTCGAAAACATTCTTGCAGAACCTGTGGGGGCCGAGGAAGCCATCAGAGCCCGCCCTCAGGGAAGACCAGGCGGTGACGGCCATGGAGACAGGCCGCAGAGACAGGCCACGGGCGACGGAGCTGCCAGCGGGAACTCCGTGTGGAGAGAGGCTGCGGCAGCAGGAGACCAACAAGTGGGTCAAGGCAGTGAAAAGTACCGCGTCTGCCGGCAGGGAGGGCAGGGAGGGGAGCCTGTGGCCCCGGGGATGGTGTGACCAATGCCAGGCTCCTAGGACGCCGCACTCCCCGCGGACCCACCATCTCCCAGATTTCTTGCACCCCCTCCCAGCAGCCACATGGTCTCCACTGCGACATGTAATGGAGCCTCCCGGGCCGGTGGCGCACCTGTGGATGAGGCTGGTCTTGCCCACGTAGAGGTCGCCGACCACAACCACCTTGGAGAGTTTGAGCCTGTGAGGAGTACGGCGCGGTGCTCTCAGGCGCGATCACGGGAGCATCTTCGCGCACACGGGCCCCTCCTTCCCTGCATTCCCCACTCGTGATGCGGACAGGTCACCTGTGACACACTCTGGGAGGTCCGTCCCCCTCACTGGCCCTCAGAGGGGAGGGCAGGAGGACCTGCATTTGTTCTGGGGACTCTGTACCCCTGATCCCAACTGGGTCCCTGTCCCTTCATGAGAATCACAAATGGGCACCATGGGAGGCTGAGTCTTGGGCTGAGGGAGCAGCGGGAAGAGCCCCAGGTGGGGCTGTGTCCAAGTTGGGTCATCTGCTCCAGAACTAGCTGCTGCCTGGGAGCAGAGTAGACACGGCCCCTCCCTCGAAGACGTGGCCAGGTGAGCTGCACCAAGTCACCAGGTGACACAGAGGTGCCCTGTTGCTGTCTGCAGGTGAAGGAGACTGGTGGTTTGGGCGTGACCCACAGTCCCAGGAATGCTGCTGTGCGAGTGCAGGACACACACAGAGGGAGGGGTAGCTGCTCTAGGTGAGCAGGGTCCCCCCTCCCCAGGGAGCCTGAGAACCTTAGAGCCATGGCCCAGGCGTGCAGACCTGAGTCCACAACATGCCCCCAGCCTGCCTGGCCCTGGAACGCCCTCCAGGGTGACGGTGGTGTCCTGGCAGGCACACAGCCCCAGGCCCTGTACCCCTGCCTGCGCCCCTTACCTCGGCGCTGCATCTGCACTGCTAGTTCTGTGTGTGTGCGTGTGTGTGTGTGCGCGTGCGCGTCTACACTGCTAGTTCTATATGTGTGTGTGCGTGTGCGCTGCATCTGCACTGCTAGTTCTATGTGTGTGTGTGTGCGTGCGCGTCTGCACTGCTAGTTCTGTGTGTGTGTGCGTGTGTGTGCATGTGCGTGCGCGTCTACACTGCTAGTTCTATGTGTGTGTGTGTGTGTGCGCGCGCGTCTGCACTGCTAGTTCTATATGTGTGTGCGTGTGTGTGTGCGCGCGCATCTGCTAGTTCTGTGTGTGTGCGTGTGTGCGCGCGCGCGTGTGTGTGCGTATGTGCGTGTGTGTGTGCGCGCGTGCGCGTCTGGTGTTTTGTTTTGTTTTTGGCTGCACCATGAGGCTTGCGGGATCTTAGTTCCCTGACCAGGGATCGAACCCAGGCCCCGGCAGTGAAAGCACCGAGTCCTAACCACTGGACTGCCAGGGAATTCCCTGCGCTGCTAGTTCTGGAGCAGGTGGCCCTGACTCTGCTTCTCAGGAGGAGTAAAGGTGCTGCTGCAGGGCCACTGGGTTCCCCTGTGCCCCAGTTTCCTGGCCTTCCAGCACTGAGTGTGGGGAAGGGTTGGGAGCTCCTTGGTGGGAAGCCCCTGGTGTGGAACCAGCACTCCCCCAGCAGCCGCCGCCATGCTCAGCCCATGACCATGGCCACCTCGGCCGTCCTGGCCTCACTGTCCCCATGTGACTTGTGAGCTCAGCCTTCTCCCTGAACAGACCATGAGCCCCTCAGGATGCATGGCGGAAGCAGGACCCCGCACCTGTTTGTTAAGAAGATGTGACCATGACAGGACACCTGTGCCCCAGTGCCAGGCGCCCTGAGGCAGTGACGGGGCGCACACGTGCCTCTCCTTCCTGCGTGTGGCCTGGCGAGGAACCCAGCATGGAGTTCAGGAGCATGGTGCAGGGGGCACCCGCTCCGTCTGGGCGAGGGGGCAGGTGTGGTGGGGACTCAGAGGAGACTGCAGGGACCCAACACTAAGTCTGAGGCCTGAAGGGCAGGAAATGCTTCTGGAGGGAACAGCCGTGCTCAGACCTCGCTGCTGGCCTCACCGAGGGGGGAGCTGTTCCTACAGCAGATGCGGCAGGTAAAGCCAGATAAACGGCAGATGCTCCTCAGACCTGTATGGGGTGGCGGTGCCCGCATCCACACACTCACATGTGCGCTCGACCCTCCCCACCCCCCCCTGGCCAAGCCGGCACTCACCCGACGGTCCCCGTATTCCTGTGTTGGCAGGCGGCGCTGACCTGCCCGTGAAAGTGCTCCCGGAGCTGCAGGCAGGCGGCGGGCGTGTACCACTGGAAACAAGACAGACAGACAGGTGGGCACATCACCCTGCAAAGCTCGCCAAGCGGGCAGCAGGCTCCTTCCTGAGCCTCGGTCACATCCATCCTCTACCTTGTCAGTGACTCCCAAGGCTCCAGGGTCTTGTGAGCCCCGAGGAGGAGCAGTGGGACAAGGACACACCAGGGAGCCCAGGCGGGGATCCAGAGAGCTGTGTCCCGCTGGGGGCAGCTGTGCCCTTGCTGTGGGCGTATCAACCCTCTGTCCCCTCTGGGCCTCTTCCAATGAGAGGAGGGGTGGGCTGTAAGGGCCCTTTTAGTGCCAAGATCCTCCTACCCCTTCTATGGATCTCTGATGCCATTTTTGTTTTAAAAATATGCATATCTGTGCATGGAAAATGTCCTGGAAGGCACTTTCATCTTCCATATTGTTCAGAAGGCAGAACTAGGTAGTGGTCTAAGAGCAGGGCCCCTGTGTCCACCCTCAGCTGCTGTGTGACCCTGGGTAGTTGCCTCACGTCTCCGAACTTCAATTTCTGCATCTGGAAAATCTCCGGGACTTGGGGGCATAAAACGAGGTTACATTTGTGAAGCCACCAGCGCAGAGCTGGTCTGGCACATACATACTAAGTGATCAGCAAAGACGCCATGACACATCGAATGCAGGTTTGTTCTATAATTAGAAAAAATGATGTTAAACAAATGAAAGGTGACCATTACGTTTTACAGTCAGATTGGCCAAGGCTAAGTGTGGGGCATGGCCAGGATGTGGGAGGAGGCCGAGCTGGAGACGGCTGCTGTGCTCTGCTGTGGTCCCTGGGCCACCCCTCTGTCCTTCAGGGCCCCTGCGGCTCTGCCCTGGTCCACCTGCCCTCTCGGCTCTGTGAGACCAAGGCAACAGGGACGGTGAAGGAGCTCGGCCAGGGGTGAGGGCGGGACCTCACAGCGCCCATGTCGTCATCTGTAAGGTGGGGACACCCCTCACGGCACCTCTTGGTCTGCTCACTGGAGGAGCAAGTGGGCAGTGCAGACGAGCGCTCAGCCCAGGGCCCCCGGCCATGCGAAGGTGTATGGCCACCTCTCGGGAAAGCTGGCTGCTTTTCCGTCCACTTCCGTGTCAGTGTCAAGCTGGGGGCGGGCCAAGACACGGCGGTCAGTAGAGGGGTCCCAGGACTGGGGACAGATTGGAGAAGTGTGCTAGGGAAGGCTGGCAGGAAGTGCACAGAGGAAAACCGAGGCACATGGGGTGAAGGAAGGACTGGCCCCATCTGACCACGAATTGCTTGGGTCTGAAGTGCTGTGGCCCTGGAGTGTGGGATGAACTTGGCCACAGGCAATTGGCGGAGAATCTTACCTTCTGTGGAAGCAGGGATGCCCTAGCCTGCCTCCCAAGGTGGGGAAACGTCAGAGCTCTGGAGTCGGCCACGGTTGGGTCAAGTCTGGGCTCCCCCACGCCCAGCTGTGTGACCTCAGGCAGTCCTCCCTACCTCTCTGAGCCTCATCCCACTTTGTAATTGGGGTCCTTCATCCCATGAGACCTGGACTGTTTTGTGCCGATCACGCTTCCCTTCCTTTGGCTTTTTAACCCCAGTCCCCGTCATCCCCAGTCACCACTGTCAAGTTCAGTAGAGAAGCAGCTGCCTGGGCCTCTGATGAGATGGAAAGTCCTGGGGGCACTGTCCACGGGTCTAAGGCACCGAGGCTTTATCTGTGCATGTTGGAGACAGAACTCGGGGTTGGGGGGAAGGCAGGAGAGGGGGAGGAGGAATGACTGCGGACCCCAAATACCCAGAGCCTACCCTCCTTCCCCCACCGGCCTGGGCACAGATTCCAAGACTCAAAAGAGAGGATTTCTCCCCCCACACACAGCACCAACCATTGATGGCAGGATCTTAAGCATCCTTCCAGATACCCTGCACATAGAAGCAAACACATGCATTTCTGCTCCTTTTCTCACACATGGTGCTCAACAACTTACTTTGGCTCTCATTGTGCATCAGCCCCTGAGAGGCGCTCATGCCTCCCCGAGTCTGTGTCAAGAAGCAGCATTTCGCTGTCTGCGTGGCCCCCTCTCGAGGACATTATGTTGTGTCTGACCTTCTACTTTACAAATTGCTGCAGTGCCTGGCCCTGAGCATCTGCAGTGCTGGGAGACATTATCCCGCTGCTCCCTTGGGAGGCTGTGCAGATTTGCATCCCCTGCTGTGATTAATAATGGATTTTAATATAGATGGAAGAGAGCTGTGAGTTTCCAGCAAGGACAGAAGGCAGAATGGTAAGGGGTGAGAACTTCGGATTTGGTGTCAGGAAACTGGAGTGCTGTTTGATAATGTCATAATTAAAATGAGAAAAACAGTGACCACACTTGGGCAAGGGAGCTCCCTTTTACCATGAGCCAGACACCCAATATGAGAGGAATTATCCTTCTGTACCAGTGGCTCTGAGAGGTTGAGTAACTTGCCCGCGGTCACACAGCTTAATGACATGCAGGACTCACACCCAGGACAGTCTGACTGCAAAGTCTGTGCCCTTAACATCCATGCCACACTGCCTCCTGGTGTCACCTTTCACTTGCTGGCTCACCTTGGGCAAGTCAACGCCAAGCTTCTCAAGAAGTCTGCTGAGTCCCTGGGGTCTGTCAGTGAGGCACTGACCTCCCCGATTCACCTGCTTTGTTTCCAGTGGTGAGTGAGGTGGGGAAAGCTGGGTGAGGACATGGTGTCCGGAGAGCAGTGCACATATCAAGGGCTGGCCTAACGCCTCCCTACCTTAGGGAAGCTGGTGATGACGCGGTCCCGGCTCACCGTGGGCCCCAAAGGCATCACAGAGGACCTCATTCTTCCTGGGAGTCCTGTGGCCCCAAAAGGGGGAAGAGAGTTAGGGAACTGTGCAAATCCCTGGGGACTCCCCCAAAGTTGATACCTAACGTTGCAGTAGCTTTGAAAACAGGTCCAAGCCTCCTTCTCTGTCAGGAATGTCAGGATGCCAGGGGTCATCTCTCCAATCTGCAGGCAGTGTGTGTTGGGGCACGGGGGCGGGTACCAGGCCTGCCACCAGGCCTTGGAGTCGAGGAGACCTGAGTCTCCTGACCGATGTCCACCAGGAGTGGCGCCTCCCTGAGCTCAGCTCTGCGCTGAGTGAAGGAGCACAGTCGCCAGGCTGTGCACACAGCCCGGGCAGAGGAAGTAGAGTGGGGAGGGGTCCCCCGCTCCTGCCCCTTAAGGGATGAAGGCTCTGGGTATGCAGGGCCCTCAGGGTTCAGCCCACAGGCCTTTCCCAGAACCACCACAGCCGGCACCGGGCCCCTCAGCCTATTCCACAGCCCCGGCTCCTTCTCCCTCCCGCCCCCTCCGCACTGGGTGGCCTTGACCGAGAGAGAGGCCTGTGGTCCTCCGCATCGGACCATCTCTCCCCAGACCAGCACTGGGGGCCCGGGGTGTGCGGTCAGGAAACGAGGAGGCCCGGGGCCCAGGCCGCTTTCAGGTTATGCAGTGGGAGGTGGGCGGGGGATCACGCGGGCGGGAGAGGGTGCGTCCGAAGGGGCGGCTGACTCACCTGCGGCGGCTGCAGAGGCTCCTGACGCTGCCTAGTCCGGAGGGTCCAGTGGCCGCGATCACCATGGCAACGAGCACCACACGGGACAGGCGGGCGTCTGACGAATCCGGGACGTCGGGGATGGGGCTCACAGCCAAAAGTGTTCCGTCAGCGTCTCGCGCCGCGATCACCATAGCAACCAGAGCCTCGCGGGAGACTCCGGGACGCGGCCCGAGCGCCGGTGATCACCATGGCAACAAGGGCGGGGCCTGGTGGGCGGGCCAGGTCGGCCATGGGTGGGGCCTGGGCTCCAGGGGCGGGCCTGGGCGGGGCTGACCGTGGAGAGACTTGCGCACCTGGCCTCCCTGATGTCACCATGGCTGGGGAGGGTTGGTGGTTCAGACGTGGAGGGAATCATGTGCAGTGTTTAAGTACTTATTTTCATAATATAGCAAATGTGATCTTTTTCTTGTTATGTAAATATTTCGTGTTTTTCTTGTTATCTGGTAGGGAGGGATCTCCAAGATCCCTTGACTTCTTTCCATCACATCCAGTGTCTGATCTATCAGTAAATCCTGTAGGTTCTACCCTGAAAATTTGTCCAGTGTCTTCTCTCTCCCTCGTACTTCCTCTGATCTCACCATGGTCCCAACCATCATCATCTTCTCTCCCCTTAACTGGTCTCCCTGCTTCCACCCTTGCTTCTATCCTATTCCCAGTTCAGCAGCCCCCAGGGATCCCTTGTTAAAACACAGATCAGATCATGTCTGTCCTCAGCTCCAAACCCTCCAATGCCTCCTCATCGCTCTTAGATGAATAAAATCTTTACAATAGCCCAAGAGGCCCCATGTGATTTGCCCCATTTATTCTCTTAGCTCATCTCCTACTGCTTCCCCCTCCCCCCCCCCATCCCACACATGCTCCACTGGCCTCCTTGCTGTTCTCCACACGCCAGGCACGGGGGTGCTTGCATCAGCTGTCTCCTAGGCCCGGAAGGCTCTGTCCCCAGATAGCCACATTGCTCAGATGTCACCTCTAGATGAGGCATCCTATTTACAACTGCCGCATCCTTCCAACCCCTTATTCTGCTCTATTTCTCCCAGGCACTTAGCATTTTCTAACACATTATATAACTTGCTGTTTATGTTGATTGTCTGTCTCCCTCCACTGAGCGCAATGAGAGCAGGGGTTCTTGTGTATAGTCCACCCGACTTATTGCATCAGCCAAACAGTGCCTGCACATAAGCAGGCATGGAGTGAATGTTAAATGAGTGAACAAATATTGCATTTACAAAAACAAGGTGAACACTGTTTGAAGTATACTGCCATTACATTAAAAGGTAAATGAATTGTATTTACTCGTATAAATTTAGTTTATCAATGGAAAGATTCCAGTGGTTGCCATAGGTAAAGACGATCCGTTGGCTGGGGACCAAGGAGGGAGGGAGACATTATACTTTCATACTTTTTGGATTTTCTTCTATGTACATATATCACCTATTTGGTAAATAATTCAAATGAAAATAAACATTTTGGAACAGAGGGAATACAATAATATCCCCCGTCTCGGCCCTTCTGGGTTAGCCCTGATGCATTTCGGTGTGCTTTGTACCTTTCCCACAGACACCTCCTCCTCTCTGCAATCATGGCATAAGAAGAGGCTCTTGCTGTAGCACTGGCATTTGATCGCCCTGCAGTGACAAGGAATGGACACGCCTTCCATTTCCTGACCTTCATCTGCATAGTTCTGAACCTAATGATGCCTGAATATCATATGCCTTGGCTTCTAGAGCTCACGCTGCAACATTAATTTCCATAATTAATGGCTGTTTAAAGGCTGACCTGAGTCACTGAGCTTCTGTGAGCTAGTTTCTGTTTGCAGAGAGAGGCATGTGGGGCTAGATGGCTTCCAGAGGCATTTATGAGATGGTAGCCACAGAAATGAGATGGTAGCTTTGGAGAGGAGGACCGTGTATGGGACAAGGGAAGGGGATGCAGACACTGATAATGTTCTAATGGTGAATTCACAGGTGCTTATTATATTTTTATGTCTCACAAATTAACATATATGCTACATAGAATGTTATGTGTGTGTTTGCAAAAATAATAAAAAGGAGATTGAAAAACAGAAAATTGAAGGACGATTTTACAAAAAGACTCTCTGTAACCAAATCCTGAGAGATCTGGAATTCCCAGCTTTGAGAATCTACTTGATTCAGCTCCCTGATTTCACAAGCAAGGAAATGAAGGCTCACACATTCCAAAGGATTTGCTTCATGAGTTAGAACTAGATTTGGAACCCAGCTTTCCTAAATCCCAGCCCAATGCTCTCCACACCACCTTTGTACAAAAGCTAGGATGCTCTAGGTTAGACAGACCCTTCACAACTTGGTCCTTTGAGGGACAGCGGTAGGGGCAGACATTCACATCACAAAGTGGGGTCCATGGCACACAGATCGAAGTCAGTTGCCTTCGTGTCAGAGTTAAATGTGCTGGAGGCCGACGCTTGGTGTCTTTGTTAGTGAGTTTCACTGCTAAGGGCTCAGGCCTCAGGGTGAGCTTCCCTGAGTTGCTCAACTTCCTCCTCCGTTTACTCTGGTATAAAATGGACCTGACAACGTACTTCAAGGGTTTGTTGTGAGGATCACACAAGATGGTGAAAGTGCTTTGATTATGAAGCTTGACTCAAATCCATTAACCATTCACTTCTTCTACACTTACCGAAAGGCCTCCTGGTATGTTCCTGGCACTGGGGAGGCAAGGAACCAGGACCGAAGTGGCCTCCACCCTCAGGGAAGTCTGTTGGGGGAAACAGACAAGCAAGTAGAGAATAAGAAGAGGGAAGTGTGCCAGTGGGGTAATTAAGCTATAGGATCACTCGCTAATTTTGAGTCGGGCAGAAGGTCGGCTTCCTGGTGGAAGAGTACAACAAGTTGTGTCCTGAAGAACAAAGAAGTGGATAGTGTTACAAGCAGCCCAGCTGCAGGAAAGAGTTAGCCATTTGGGGGATTAAGAAAGAATCCAGCATGTGTGGAGGAAGCCTTCACCCAGGGCCTCGAGCGGTAGGCTAGGAGTCCGGACTCTGTCCTGAGACCAGTGGGGAGCCCTGGGAGGGTTTGGTGTATGTGGTGGCTGGCTCTGGCTTGATTTCAAGAACAACTGCTCTGGCCAGCAGTGCATTGAGTCCACTGCAGGGGCCGACCTGTGTTGTCACCAGCCAGTCAGCCTGCCGAGGAAGGAGCCTGGACCAGGGCTAAGCAGTCCTGGAATCAGGCCTCAGTGATTCAGCAGAAGCTACTGAACCTCTTTGAGGTTCCTGTCCGTAAAATGGAGAATGTTATCACCTCACAGGTTTACTCTGAGGATTAACAGTGTGCCAAGTGCCCAGTACAGAGAAAGGCGCACATAGACACTTCCCTTCCGCACTATGAACAAAGCTGAGCCGCCTTTGTTCCCCACAGTAACCCTGTAAAATATCACCACCCCCACTTTACTGCCGGCCCTGGCCTGGGATGTTCGCGCCTGCGCGGTGGGCGCCGAGTGTGCAAGAGCTGCGTGGCTGACGCTGCTCAGGGTCGCCTGGCAACCGGGTCGCCTGGCAACGGGCAAGTGCTACAGAACCTTGCCGCGCTGAAGCAGGTGAGTCTGCGGCGGCCGACAGGGGCCAGGGGCCAGGGGTCCCCAGACCCACCCGGTCCTGATCAACAGGCCCCGCGCCCTCCCACCCCAAGGCAGCCCATACCCCTTAGATGAGGGTAGGCCCCTGTCCCTGGCGCCCACCGTTTCCTGAGAGGGGAGCCCCGATCCCAAATGGCTGGGCCCCCTCTTCTCTTCCAGCCCGGCCCCTTCTCCTCCTTCCCGGAGGAATCAGAGGAATCAGAGTCCGGCTCACCCCTCTTAGTGGAGTCGGTTCCCACAGGCAGGGGTTTGTCACTGCCACTAAACGCGGTCACAACCCCCATCAGCTTAATAATAACTCAGCCAAAGTATCTGGAGCCCTGGTGAGCCAGGCTCAAGAGTCTCAGCGAATATGGCAGCTTGGCGGGGGTCGGGGGTTGGGGTGGGGGTGGGTGCTATTATCATCTCCCTTTTGAGCTGCAGAAAGACACAGAGGAAATAACTTGTCAAGGGCCACCCACTGGCTTGGGTCTGGAGCCCATTCTTAACTACTAAGCCACACTGCCTACAGTTGCTCAAAGTGTGTGTGTAATAAAAATAAATCGCACTTTAACCTTATTTCCTTCTCTATGGATGTGCCGGGAGCATCCGACTGTGGGTCCCTGATGGGTGGATGTGCTAGACCCAGATTTGAACATTGGTTCCTAGTTCGTGACCTCCACGGCTCGTTGCCCCTAAACCTGTTTCCTCCTTCACCCCTCCTCCTGGGGTAGCCGAGTTGGATATCAGGTATTGCTGGCACAAGATAAGCACTGAATGGAGCTGATACAGTGTTTGCTCATTTGGCTTAGTTTGTGTTTTCAATGCCTTTGTCCCAAGGCCCAGCCTATAAAGTATCGGGAGAACTCTGAAGTTTGCAGGTTGGGCCGCCACTTCACTGTGAAGTTTGGGCTTCACTGTGACCTTGAACAAATCCCTTTGTTGCTCTCACTCTCAGTTTGCTCATCTGTAAAATGGAAGTAAAAATACCAAATCACAGCAGCAATGTTGACAACTTTTGGGTTCTTTTAATCAGTGGTTTCTGCAGAGCTTCACTTCGAAAGCGACAGAGCCGCCCTGTGCAGGAGCGGGAGGCGTGGGAAGATGGCCCACACCCAGATCTCCAAGTACCTGCCCCCCGACATCAACCCCACCCAGGCTGCCATTGCCTACGGCTGCCGGGCGCTGCCCAAGCTGAACGAGGAGCTGCAGTCGGAGGACCTGTTGACAAGGCAGAAAGCCCTCATGGCTCTGTATGACCTCATGCACGACCCCGAGCACGTCTACACAGCCATCCGCATAGGTGAGCGTGGCACAGCCCAAGTGACCACGACTGTGGTCTGGATGGACAGACACAGAGCAGCTTGAGGTGGCCCCTTCACAGCATCCCTCCCAGCTGGTCAGCCCATCCTCAACTGGACACCACCAGTGGTCAGCCCCCTCTGCTATGACTCAACCCGGTGGCCACACATCCACCCAATAGGCCTTTATCTGTCTCACCCGCAAGGCTGTCACAGAAGATAGGCACTGGCCCTACTGAAACCACACATACACGGGGACCTGTGTCCACTGTGTCCCACTCTCTTAATTACCCACATAAGAGTTGAACTGATTTTAGTGGCACGGTCACACCTGTCCCAGATCAGGCCCACGATGAGTGAACTGCCGCCTCCCCCACCAGCCTTATCTGAAGGGCTAGTTTAATCCCAGAGATGGTGGTAGCGGTCCCTACGCCGGGTGGAGCTTCAATAAAAAAGGTTGCTATTTAACGAGCCCGACTCTGGGCCAGCGCTGCCATACGTGCAGTGCCCGTGTTACCTTAGTCCTCGTAGCACTGGCCCTGGGAGGGAAGGAACCGCCTCAACCCACAGAGGAAAATGGAGGCTCAGAGAGAAGCAGTGTGAGGCTAGGGCTGCCCCATAAGTAAATAAGGCAAGATTTTTAGGTGCTCAGTCTGGCTTCCCAAGGTGTAACCCTTTCAAGGGTACACGACTAGTGGGTGACAAGGCTGGAATTTGACTTCCGGTCTCTCCAAACGCAAAGGGCATTTTCTGAACCCTGTGGAGGACTGGGAGGAGGTGTGCAGAGATTCACGAGGGGGTTTGGATGACAGGGTCCTGGGGGATGAGCCTTTCTAGCACCCAGAGTCCCCGCCAGTGACTCTGAAACACTCCATCACCCACACGATGCCCTCACACCCCCAAACAGTAGAGCCCTGGTGCTCTCGTTCTGGACATCAGCTCACTTGTCGACTTCTAGGTTAGCTGGTTTCTGAGCGTGGTGAATGTTCAGAGGTTTTTCTGCCCGTAGGCTGCCTGGAGAGCCTGAAAGATTTGCTGATGGACACCGACGACCTGGTGCGCATCAAGACCACTGAGGTGCTCTATATCATGGCCACCCACAACGTGGGCAGGTGAGCAGCTGCCTCTGGGTACCAATGTCACGCTTTGGAGCCGCACCCCTCCCCTGGGTGGCACATGCTTGAACGACCTTGAATGAGCTGCTCGCGGGGCAGGGAGTTAAATGAGTTCATGCACGTGAAGTGTCAGCCCCGTGGTGGCTTGGTTGGCCGCGGGCGCTCTCTCTCTGGTTCCCTCTCCCCACAGATGGGTGGTCTTTGGGAACTCACACACCCGCTTGCTCAGGGCCACCTCCAGATGGCCGCCTCAGCCCCTTGGTCCCCTCGACCCCTCAGCTCCCCATCTCTTCTCTGGGTTCTGATGTCAGGTCCCTGGGAGGGGGGTGGCCGGCCCAATCCCTGCGCAGCCCTGGCCCAACAGGTCGCTATGAACTGGGTGCGTGTGGGGAGGTGGTGACACAGTGACCGCCCCAGTTCACAGGTGTTGCACCAAACAGGGCAGACGGGTGCCGGGGAGAACGGGGGAGTGGGCTCGAACCTGGCATCTGCAGCGCCGCCCTTTCCTGCTCTGACCTGGCAAGGCTCTTGGTCGAGTCTCACTGTTCTCATCTGAGACAGATCCAGAAAAGTGCTTTCTCTCATTCTTCCTGCTCCTTTTTCCTCTTTCCGGACCCGATTTGGACATTAGGAGTAACCCCAGGGAGGGTGACGGAGGCTGAGAGGAGGGATGCTTGAAGTTTGGGGATTACAGGAAACTACGAGCCCAGTAACAGTGACCATAGGTCTGTTTATCCTCATAGGAGGTGTGGGGGGTGGTTCCTGGCTGTAACCACTTTAGCAGGGCGACTCAGTGCAGAAACTGTCACCGACTGAGGACCCGATGTGACTGGCACACTGTTCTCCAATGTCCCTCCCAGCACCACCGCAAGGGGCGGGGAGGAGCCCGGAGCAGGCAGCTGGTGTGCCCAGGGTCCAGGATTCCAAGACCCAGCTCACTCTAGCACACCACGCTGGACAAAGGGCAGAAGTGACCGGGGCCGACTTCTGAAGTCCGCCGGGCTCAATCGTCATCTCACCCCTCAAACCCTGAGTAACTGCCCATGTTGAAACCTCCTGCCTTCCTGGATCCACACGAGGAGTGACGGGGAGCGGATGAGTGTGGAAGCCAGGGGCCTGGCCTCTTGTCACCTTGGGGAGTTACAGCTTACAGAGCTGACTTACCAGCAGGGTGACTCGGAGTGGGCACCTGGGCGCAGAGTGAAGAGGCCCGGACACCTCACACCGGGGGTCAGGGAAGGCCCCTGCAACTTGGGGGTCCCACTGTGATTTCCTTCTCCCAGAACGACTCATACAGACCTCACGGCAGAGCACAGTCAGGCACTTCCTGTGTGCTGGGCACTGGGCCAGGCCCCGCTCTGAGTTCTCATTTAGTTCTGACCTCAGCCTCGAGAGATGCAGCCTTGAAACCCTCACCAGACGTAACTGGGCCCAGCAGTTAGTTGGTTAATCAGAAGGAATGGTTAAAAAGCTAGGATTGGAAGAAATTGTATCTTCCCTTCAAACAGTTCACCTTAACCCCAAACCCCTAAACGATCAGGCAGTCAGCAATCCCTGTGTGCCTCTTCTTGGCTATGGGCCCACTGCATGGAGCTTCCCATCATCTTTTTTGCTTAAACCAGCACCTGTAACATCATGGAGCTTTGATTCTTTAAAGTAGAGCAAGCACTCAGACATTAATGAAGTAATCTGCATGCAAAACCCTTCTAGAATCTTCACAATCATCTCACTATTTTTAAAATAAATGTATTTATTTATTTTTGGCTGCACTGGGTCCTTGTTGCTGCGTGTGGGCTTTCTCTAGTTGTGGTGAGCAGGGGCTACTCTTCGTTACAGTGCGCGGGCTTCTCATTGTGGTGGCTTCTCTTGTTGCGGAGCACGGTCTCTAGGTGTGCAGGCTTCAGTAGTTGTGGCACGTGGGCTTCGGTAGTTGTGGCTCACGGGATCTAGAGCACAGGCTCAGTAGTTGTGGCACACAGGCTTAGTTGTTCCACGGCATGTTGGATCTTCCCAGACCAGGGCTTGAACCCGCATCCCCTGCATTGGCAGGTGGATTCTTAACCACTGCGCCACCAGGGAAGCCCTATTTATTTATCTTTTTAGACACTGACCTTGGAGTTTCCCAAAACATTCACCTTTGTTTTCATAAGGAAATCAAAACAAAAACAAAAACCACCAACTCTTCTCCCATCAAATTGGCTTACCTGATATTCAGTGAATCTATATCATTATAACAAGAAGCATAACAGGCCTGCGTGGGTTTGGAGGCACGTGGCTGCCCTGGACAGTCCGCAGGTCTGTGCCCGGCAGGTGGAGAGAAGCGGTCAGCTCAGCCCGGCTGCTCAGGGGAGGTTGGTCATGCACTTCTGTTGCCTGGAGTCGTCCTCCACCACTCAGGCCGCACTGCTCTCACCTGACGTGAGGGCCACCCCAGCCTGTGCCTTCTCTCCGGAGGCCGCAGGAATGCGGTCCCGTCCAGCCGGCACGGGCTTAGGCTCCAGGGGCCGGGAGGGCAGGCAACCGCCTCTAGGTTCTTATTGGATCCTCTCGTGGCACGTTCGTTGTGTCTAAATCCCACTTCTCTTCCCCAGAGATGGCTTTTTAGAGCATGACGTCATCTACGCCCTGTCTTTCCTGCTGAGCGACCCCCAATCAGCCTGCCGGGAGAACCTGCACCTGGCCTTCAAGCACCTGGCACAGCTGCCTGCAGGTAGGCTCACCGTGGGCGCTTGGGTGGCCCTCGGTCTCCTCTCCTAGTCAGGCGCCTGCCGTGCCGATCACAGTTTAGAGCATATTTTTAAAAAAGCTATGCTTTTATTAAGGTACCATATACATGTTAAAAAGGCACACGTCATACGTGAACGCTTGACTAACTTGTACTAAGTGAACCTGCCACTTCCGGGCACCACTACCCAGATGAAGAAGTGTGCGGAGTATCGCCGGCACCTGCCCCTACCAGTCACCACCCCTCACCCAAACGTAAACCGGCTGATTTGTCTTCAGGTTATAAGACCACGGGTTAGTCTGTGCCTCTTTAAACTTGACATAAGTGGAAACATACAGTCTGTAGTATTTTGTTTCTAGCTTCTTCGTCTCTGTTGTGCGTTGTGTATTTGCCCATTTGCTCTGCAGTGTGGTATGCACACTATATGAGGGCGCTACGGTCTGTTTATCCCCTCTGTTGCTGACGGCCATTTGAACTGTTTCTAGTGTGTGGCAGCTCAGAATACAGTGGTCGCTAACATTCTTACAAATGTCTTTCGATGGACATGTGTATGCATTTCTTTTGAGATACGCCTTGGAGAGAATTGCTGGGCACAGGGCAACTTTATGTCCAGCTTTAGAAGGTACTACAAATGGCTTCCTAAAAGAGTTTTGCCAATTTACGCTCCCAGCAGTAGCGTATGAGGGTCCCAGGCGTTCTGTATCCGCACCCACACTTGATTTTTTGGCTCTGATGGTGGGTGTGTGCTTGCGTCTCACTTTGGTTTTCGTTTGTATTTCCCTGGTGACAAGAGCCCTGTAAACGTCCTCTGTGAGAAGCACCAGGGCACGTTTTAAGGATGAAAGACCCCACCCCGGGCTCACCGTCCCCTTCAGCTGACTGCTCCTGCTAATTTGATGCTGAGTCCAGGGTAACCGCCACCCGCTGACCGACCACAGCTGGAGGGTTGAGATTCGTGTCAGGTTGATACCCATCCTGTCACAAGACACAATGAGCAATTTTAAATGAGGGGCTCATTCCAAGAGGCAGGATATCAGGCCTTAAAGGGGGTGCCTTAAGGCCGACATGGGCCTTCAGATGTCCCGGGCCAGGAGTTGGACAGACCAGGTCCCTCTGCCATCCCCTCGTTCCCCGTGTGCCCCTAGACAGGCTGCTTCCCCATCTGGGACGTTGAGGCTGATGGGACCCCCTGCTCCAGAGGCCTGAAGTGAGGACCAGGCGGGAACACTCCCCGAATC
Organism: Globicephala melas; assembly: GCF_963455315.2. Taxonomy (NCBI): domain Eukaryota; kingdom Metazoa; phylum Chordata; class Mammalia; order Artiodactyla; family Delphinidae; genus Globicephala; species Globicephala melas. Next base: position 64,970,343 of record NC_083326.1, read on the forward strand.
AGGGCCCAGAGAGAAGTGACTAAGGGAACAGGTGCAGAGAGGCAGGCTGAGCAGAGCCCTGGGAGCTGGGGTTGCTGCCCGCCCAGCCGGGGCCATACCCTCCTCTAGCTGGGCTGGGCTGGGTGTGCCAGGCCGGACAGCAGCACCCCGGGTGGTCTTTTTAAAAGACCACCCCATCCCTGGCCCTATCCCACGTCACCTGGTGGGCCCTGCCCACATCTTCCTTGAACGCACCTTGGCTGGTTCTCCCGGGCGACCACGGTTGAGGGCCCCTGGGAATATCGGGGCGTCTCCATAAAGGACCAGTTCTGGGGCTGAGCTCCATGGACGCCTCTGCTCACCACTCAGGAACATTCCTTCCCAGGGTGTGGAGAGAGGGGACTTGCCGTTCTCACTCAAGGCTTTTAAAATCATTGTGACCTGTGTAAGCATCCAGGGGAAGAGAGAGATGATGATAACGAACATCAGGAACCATCCACCAGATTTGCTAAATCTTAACATTCAACCATATTTCATAGTTGCTTGAGATTTTGCTTAAAAAAATATAGCCCCCTGGGCTTCCCTGGTGGCGCAGTGGTTGAGAGTCCGCCTGCTGATGCAGGGGACATGGGTTCGTGCCCCGGTCCGGGAAGATCCCACATGCCGCGGAGCGGCTGGGCCCGTGAGCCATGGCCGCTGAGCCTGTGCGTCCGGAGCCTGTGCTCCACAACAGGAGAGGCCGCAACAGTGAGAGGCCCGCGTACTGCAAACAAAACAAAACAAAATACAGCCCCCTGTGAACCTCCCCCACCCAGCACCCTTTCTCCTGCCCTCCCTGGAGCCACCAGTAGTGGGTGAATTCATCCCCAACATATGTCTTTGTATTATTCCCTGGCGGTCTAGTGGTTAGGATTCTGCGCTTCCACTGAAGGGGGCATAGGTGTAATTGTATATAGATCTTGCCTTCCATGTTTTAAAACTCTCTAAATGGATTTTGCTGTACGTATCCCTTTGGTACTTGAAAAACCTAATGCTATCATTGGGAATGTACCCATGTGTGTCATGGGCTCCATTTCCTGATTATAACCCCAGCCTGCCCATCCCTTGTTTGAACGTGTGTACTTACATTCAGTGAACTTACTCCAGTCCGGCGGACCTGCATGAGCTGGTTTTCCCCAGGGCTTCCCCAGAGAAGGGCGTCATGGGGCCAGAGAGCACAATGGCTTCCCAGCTGGAGAGCCCGTCGTGCTCCCTCCCAGCAGCCTGGCCGAGTGCTAAGCCGTGTAGCTGTCGCTGTCCTATGGCTCTGCCATCCCCCAAGGCTGGGAAGGGGCGTCTTCTCTCTGCCTAGCACCGCCTCCATCTCCTCTCCTGCCCGGGGCCTCCCAGGAGCCTGCGCCCATTCTGCTGAGTTGTTTTTTCCATTTCTCATTGATTTGAGGGAGTGCTTCGTTTATCCGAGATTCTAACACTTTGCTGGTCACACATATTGCAAATATCACTTCCCAGGCTATCTGCGTGGCTTTTCTCTGTTTGTTTATTCATTGGTCCAGCAGTTTTTCATTTGAATAGTAGTGAGTTTCATCAATCTTTTCCTTTGTGACTTCTTTCTTTTTTTTGGTGTTGTTTAAGAGAATTTGGTGCTAATAGCTCATGGAGATATCCTGCCATATTTTCTTCTGAAAGTGAAAGAATTTTGCTTTTCACACTCAGTCCGAGAAGGTACCTGGGCCAGCCCAACACTGTCTTAATTACAAAAGCTCTAGGTATTCTGGGTTCTGGTGGACAGGCTGGAATCCGCAAGCACTAGGCTCACCATGGGGAGCAGGGGGTGTAGTTTGCACTTTATCGTAGGATTTATCACAGGAGTCCGTGCCCAGAGGAGGCCTGGGACACTCTGGGGACGGGTAGGTAGCAGTGGGTGGGGTGGGGGTGGGTAGCTAGAGGGAGGGAGGGGGACATGCAGTGTGGTAGGCGCCCCAGGAGGACCATCTGAGTGGCCCCTGAGCGCAGCAGCTCCTGGGTTGGCCCGTGTAGCCGTGTCCTGGGGGTGTCCTCGCTGGGCCTGTGGGTGGGGGTCTGGGTGGGTGAGGGCATCTACTTCTGGGGCTGTACTCTTACCAGCGTGGGGCCTCGGGCGCTAGCGAAGCCCATTGGGAGCAACAGGTCACAGGGGTCCAGCGGCTCTTCCGGGACGGTCTGCATGCAGGGCGCAGCGGCTCTCGTGCTGGTGGTCATGGGTCTGGGTTCTCTGTCCACGGCCATGACCAGAAGGACCCTCTGCACCTGGCGGAGTGCTGGGCACGTGTCTGGCACTCAACAAATACTGGTGGTTTAGCAGTTTCTATGCAGGATTTTAAAGGACTATTTGTCGGCTGTTTTCCTGCTGCACTTCACACCCATGTGTTGGGGTATCTGTGGGGACGAGGCCTTTTCTGGGCCCTGGCGCCCGGCCAGGTCCAGCTGGCTGCGTGGTTTCCCAGAGTGGCCAGGAGGGGGCGCCGCAGGACCGGCCACCGCCCAGCAGGGCTGCTCTGGCTCTCAGGCCTGGACCTGCTTGTCAGGAGAGGAGAAACCGGGATCGTGGGGCAAATGCCAGGCGCCCCGTCTTCCAGGCCCTGAGTGACCGGCCGCCAGGGATGCTGGAGGAACCCGTCTCCTCCCTGTGTGGACACAGCATCCCGTAGGAGAGGGCTCCAGGCTGACACCCAGGATTCCTCTGTAACTGGATTTGGGGGCCCACTGGAAGTGTCCCCAACCCCTCGGGCCCTCTGATGGTGGTCTCAGGCCCTGCCTGGCACACATAGTGCTGGGCGCTGAGAGCCGCCGGCCCACCTTTAGGGCAGCTCCACTGTCCCGCTGTCCCGACCCATTCATGTGCAGCTGGGCTGTGGGCAGAGGCAGGTGCCCTCCCTGCCCAGAGGAGAGAGCCAGGGCTGGGTGGCGAGGCGGCGGGGGCATCCCTGGCATCCCGCCATCACCACTGGGGGCTGGAGAGAGATGGGGGTACTGCGTCCATGGGAGCACAGGGTGAGGGGTGGACATCCTCAGCCTGACAGCCCTTGGCAGACAGTAGAACCCCCTCCCCACCCAGACTTAGCAAAGCACGAGGGCCCCCCAGTGGTGACCCTGCCCCTCTGGCAAGAGGACCCTCTCCCCTCAGGGCCGTCCTCCACCAACTCTGGCCCCCTGTCCCCGTCCCCTCTGCTGGGCCTGGGCTTGCAGCTAACACCGCGTCTGTGGACCTCTCTGGATGCAGCTTAGCACGTGCCTCCCCCGTGCCAGGCACTGCTCAGGCAGCAGCAGGGGAAGGAGGCGGGTCAGACGGTGCAAACACCCCTTCCCGCCTCAGCCTGGCCTGGGCGCTCTTTCATGGCCTGGGCTCTTTCATGGCCTGGGGTACTGGGCCCTGAGGGGATGATGGGTCTTGGGCCGTGAGGATGGGGATGGTCCTGTCAGCAGAGGGATCAGCTGGTGAGAGGAAGAACTGGAGCAGATAAAGACAGTGGGGGATGCGGCGAGGGGACCACTGTCCCAGGGAAGCCTCCTCCCCTCCTTGAACACATCTGGGCAGGAGGCAGAATCCTTCCATTTCCCTCTCACTGTGTATTTTTAGTTAAAGATGCTCACGCTGAGATTACTGCTCTTTTCACAGTTGGCATTAAAGTGCAAAATAAGTCTCAAAGATCTTAAGTCACAGGTTATTTCTTATACAAAAGCCCCTTGGGTTTTCGCTGTTTGGTGATGTGGGAAGGCGTGAAGGGGACCCCCACGTGGGCTCAGGGGTGGGGGGAACAAGAGCCAGGTCCGTGTGTCTGAGTGCTGTGTACCTGCACACGTGTGTCTATCTGTATCCCTCCCTTGGGGCTTCATGTCCGGTCCTGGGTTTGAGGAGGCGACATGGGGTAGGTCTGTGCCCCCGTGGGCTCCTGCCCTGGCTGTCCAGGTGCAGAGCTGGGCGAGGACCCAGGTCTTGGACCCAGGTGTTGGGAGGCACCGGCCCGCTCTGCTCCTCTCGGGGAGGATGGCTCCGGTGCTCCCTGACCTTGACCTTGGGCATCTTGCCTCATCTGTAAAATGGGTCACCGCTGACACCCCGCCGCAGGGATGAGTGTGGAATAAGATAGTCTGCAAGGAGCCCGGTGCAGTGTGAACAAACTTCCTTGACTAGTGTTTTCCATCCCTTGGCCCCCTAACCACACTGGCGAGTCAGCCAACGGTGGGCCGGCGGGGCCCCTCCTCCAAACACCCTGCAGGCTCGCCGTTCATGCCGGGGGCTGTCAGCACCCTCCAGGCCCACTGGGCATCTCCTTCGCTCTGTGGGGATGATTCTGACCCTAGTGGAGGTGTCTTTAGGGTGGGGGGGAGTCCAGGTGATGGTGCAGCCTGGGCTGGTACCATCATTACCCCCAAACCTCAGTCCCTTGGGACACACAGGCCTGGCAGGTCTCCCTCTTTTGCAGCGTCTTTCTACTCTTGGGGTTGTTTGTTCTTGACATTCATTTCAAAATGGTTTTTCCTAAACATGTGGAGGGAGCGGGGAGAGAAAAAGGAACCTCAGCACGGACGGTGTCCCCGCCACCCTCCTGCATGCCGTCCACGCACACAGCACTCGGGACGAGGCTCGGCTCATTCAGGATATTTTATTTTCGTAAAGTAGACAATCTCGGACTTTCGTGCGATCGCCAGCTCCTCTTTCCCTCTCGACATCCCTTAAAGTCCTTGGCTGTAACTCCTCACACCAACCTCGGGCTCAGGGTACCAAAGGCCGAGAGGAGGTTTGGCAAGGGCTCTGGCGGCGCCTTCGTGTTTGCACACGGCCCTCAGCCAAGGTAATCCACGTGGCGGTGGCGGTGGCAGTGCCCCGGGCCCTGGGCAGGAAGGGCCTCCCTCAGGCTGCGAGGCGGCCGAGCCTTCACAGGAGTCGAGGCTGCCCTCTGGCCTCCCTTTCCTCCACTTGCAGAAAAGCCACAGGTAATTTACTCTTTAAATACCAAGACATTTAGCTATTGTTCGTTCGCTCCTGGGTGAAGGACCTTCTTTAAATACATCACATTTATTTTCTGAAAGAAAAACGAAGCGGAAACCGCACCAGTAACAACAGGACGCTGCACGGGCTTATGTACAACTCGGCGTCGAGGCTGCTGCCGGGCACAGAGGGACAGACTTGTCCAGGTAACAATTTTACACTCAGCAAAGCCAGACACAAAAAGGACCACCCGAAAAAAAAAATAGGTTTTGAAAATCTGCATTTAAAAAAGAATACTCAACTGCATTGGAAATTTTCTGTATTTCTGCGAAACACCACGAGATTTGGCCAAAAAAAAAAAAAAGAAAAGAAAAAGGATGTCAGAGGAGAAAAACCAGGTTTCGGTTTATAAAACGTCCGACTCGTAGAAGAAAAGCTGGCGCCCAGCTCGCCTGGTCTGAGACAAGTTGCGCCACGCGTGTCACCATGTGGAGTTTTGCTGCATATTCTGAAGCGGTTTAAAAAGAGCTGTGAGTGGCCGGAGGGCTGGTCAGTGCTGTCGCAGGCCTGGTGCCCGGTCCCAGCGCGCACGTGGGGCGGCGTGGCCCCTGCTCTGGGTCTCCTCCCAGGTAGCCGGCCGCCCCTCCCTGTGGTCCCTCGGACCCCCATGCAGAGTGGGGCCACGTCGGGAAGGCAGGGTTATGTGGCAGGAGGGGCTCGGGGTGGACTTGGTGACAGCTCCTCAAGTCTTCACAGGACCTCAGCTACGCGGGGAGCCTGCTGTCTGCAGAGCGTGCGCGTGTGTGTGTGCGTGTGTGTGCGCAAGTGTGTCTACTTACCTAGCGATCTATCCGTACATATTCATGTTTGCGGAAACGTGGGGGCCGAGGAGGCGGGGCGGGGGACACGCTCCGGGCCCCCGTTTTCTGCCCCTGTGCTGGTCACCAGCGCGGGTCGGGGTGTGATGCCCCAGTCTCGCCACAGCCGACGCTGGCTCCTCAGCAGAGGCCGATGTACTTGAGGTTGTTCTGGATGATGACGTCGGTCACGGCGTCAAACACGAACTGGATGTTACTGGTGTCGGTGGCACAGGTGAAGTGGGAGTAGATCTCCTTGGTTTCCTTGTTGCGGTTCAGGTCCTCGAACTGCCGCTGGATGTAGACGGCGGCCTCCTCGTAGGTGTTCTGGCCGCTGTACTCGGGGAAGCACACGGTGAGTGGGATGCGCCGGATCTTCTGCGCCAGCAGGTCCTTCTTGTTGAGGAAGAGGATGAGGGAGGTGCTGACGAACCAGTTGTTGTTGCAGATGGAGTCAAAGAGGCGCAGGCTCTCCGCCATCCGGCTCTGGGGGGGGAGGGGGGGCGGTCAGCACGGCCTGGCCCTGCTAGGCCCAAGAGCACCCTCCCCGCCAGGCCCCAGCTGGCCCTGTGCTCTCCGACTCCGCTGGCCCCCTCTGGCCCCCGTGGTCGATGACAGCACGTGGCTTCGAGGCTGCCGGCTGGGGCCCCGCGCCTGCACGGGCAAGCCCCGCCTCCCATGGGGGCACCGTTGCTGCATCCCCCGCAGGCAGCATGCGGGCAGCCTCCCCGGCAGTCAGCTCCGCCTGCTGGGGTTTGGCTGGCCCCGTGCCTCCATCCTGCCAGGCAGGGCATCAGTCCTCACTGGAGTCCGCGACGGGGAGGCCTGTGTTCACGAAAGCAAGGGTGCAGGGCAGAGCTGGGCAGGCCTGGCCCCTGCCGGCGGTGTGCTCACTCAAGGCCACGTGGAGGATCCCGTGGCCGCCCCGCCCCCACCAGCACAGAGGACGCGAGGACGGCGGCCAGGAGGCACCGTGACCACAGAGCGTGGCCCTGGCCCTCTCTACCTCCCCTTGAGGACCGTGACCCTGCCGTGGAGCCTCTGGGTTTTCAAGGAACCCAGGGCCCTCGTCTGACTCCCACGCACAACTGACCGTCCTACTTCTAAAGGGACTCCTGCTGCTGGTGAAAGCTGCCCAGTGTTTGAAAGTAAAATGAATGAGATGAGCGTCCCAAGTGTGGGGCCAGTGTAGATCGGAGGTATCGGATTTAAGGACTTTTCTGACGATGTGGTAACAACAGGGAAGCTGCAGCTGGTGCTGATGGGTGGACACAGGCACCGGCCTGCTCCACCCTCACACCTTCCTATCCCCATTCTGCAGATAAAGAAACTGAGGCCCGGAGAGGCAGGAAATGTGCTCTAAGTCCCACGGCCAGGAGCTTCTAGGCTTGCTGCTCCTCCAAGGTGGACGGGCAGTGCTGCTGGCCCCAGGGTGGCAGTGCCCGGGGGAGGCCCCACGAAGCCCTGCTCTCCCACAGAACCTGCCTTCTCTCAGATACATGGTCTGACAGCATCAGTGCTGAGAAGGAACCACCGCCCCCACCACAACGTAGACATTGCCTCCAGGTCCTGCACTCCACCGGGGAGGGCCCGTTTCCAAAACCCACCCTGTGCCTTCTTTAGAACAAGCTCAGGAATAACAGACGCCCTGAAAGTGAGTAGCCTCAGGTCTTGGGTGTGTGTGGGGTGGGGTAAGCCTTCTGCAGAGAGAAACAGGATGCAGGACCCCCAGGTGTGCCTGGAGGAGCGGACGACGTTACACACGCAGTTAAGTGGTGGTCCAGGAATGTTACATTCTACTGGGTAGTAATTAGCGCTAACGGATTCCCGGAAGCTGCGTGGTAGGGACCAGCAGAGCTGTCATATCTCATGGGAATGACATCATAATCAGACGCTGTGCTTCTGACCCCAGATTTCACATCAGATAAATAATAGATGTGGCCATTAGCATGTATTCATTAATCCACTGAGCAGACACTTGCTGAGCAGGCTCTGAGGGCTGCCAGCAGGTCCCAGATCTCGCGCCGGTGACGGGGCCCCAGAGACGAGAGGCCAGTGGCCAGGCCAGGCCAAGCCCTGGGTGTGGAGTGGCGTTCAAGGATGGGTGGGCAAGCGTGGAGTGGGGCCAGGCAGGGGTGCTGGGATGAGCATCTGCACAGGGCCTGGGCCTGCCTCCATGTACCCTGCTAGGTCACTGGGGGTGAGAGCCAGGTGCCTCCCGCATCCAGGCCAGCTGCTCCTGCTGAAACAGTGCACGTGTGCCGAGAGGGGTCGGTCCTCCAGGGCATGTGTGCGTGGGAAGAGCTCAGCTGCCATGTCCTGCGTGGAGCAGGCCCCAGGGCCCCGACAGGCTGCGTCTGCCCTTCCTGCTCAGAGCACCCCAGGCTGACTTCAGACCCCAGGGGCCGGCCCCTCTACCCCACAGACGTCCCTCCGAGCCTCGCCAGGCAACAGAGGGCAGAGAAGGCTGGCAGGACGGGCACTGCTGTGCGGCCTGAGCAGGACAGACGCCCCTCGTGTCCGGCCCTTGCCCACACCTGGGGCTCCTCTTGCTCTCCTGGCAGGTGGGGCTCAGGTTTCCCTGTTCCCTCCCTCTCCCTTGGGACAAACCGTGGGGACCCACACAGGCCATCCTTTAGGCGGGCAGCGCTCAGGGAGCCCGTGGGAGGCACTGACTGGCCGGGCTGGACAAACACAGGAGCCTGGGAGCTCCACCTGCTCTCCCCCAAAGCCGCTGGGTGAGCACGGTGAAGGGGGCACTGTGTCCCGGGACCCACCACACAGAGGTCCCTCAGCCAGGAGAGGAGCCGTCCCAGAAGGCACTAGGCGGGCAGGGGGAGCTGGAGCCCCTTGGTGCTACCACCACTGCTGTGCAGGCTCCTGGAGCCAGAGCAGGAGCCCGAGCATGGGTGCGCGGGCCGAGCAGCACGCTGACACCTGAGTCACAGATCACTGAGAAAGGAACGTGCTGTTTTGAGCTGTAACTCTGGAAACCGTGAGAAGCACGCACAACAGTGTGCGTACAGGAGGAAGGCGCAACGGGCAGGGCCTCCCCCAGGGCCCCCTCCCCATTTGGCTCGCCCTCCGTGGCCTCCTCCACGACTCCTCTTCCCAGCCCCGCACCCCGGCGCCCCTCCTGCCGCACACGTCTGGGGTGCTCGGGCACCAGGATGGAACCCCAGTCCCTCGGTCTGCGTTCAGGGCCTCCCTGGTCCTGAGGGTGTGCTCAGCCTGGGGGCCAGCTGTGGCCCCGTTCTCCCCGACGCCTCCCTGGTACCCGGTTCTGACTCTACCCACTTGGTGCTGTGGGTCACAGGGTTGGGCCCCGTCCTCGTGTGGTCCACTGGGCCCTGGGGTGAAGGAAGCTGGGGCAGCTTTGGAGTCACCGGACTCTGCCCATCATGCCTTGCCTTGCCATGACTTCCACCAGCCTGACGCAGACATCCTCTCGCTGCAAGCCGGGGAGGCCACCCACCTCACACAGGGGATGGGGCCCTGGACAGGCGACTCCCAGGGCTGGGTGAGGACCCCGTGTCTGCACCAACCCCAGCGCTCCCCCAGCAGGAGGCCCTCCACGCCCTCAGCTCTGCAGCTGCTCCTCCCAGGAGAAAATACCCCACGACTGCTTGCCTGCGATGCCACCCAGGGCTCTGGTGCCCACCCAGCTCTCTCCAGGAGCTGCTCACAGTGAGAAACATCGTGTACAGAGATGACACAGAGCAGACGATTCCCACCAGAGGCCTGGGCAGCGGTGGCGATCCCATGCTCGGGAAGGGGCAGGGACCAGTGATTTGTAACAGCACACGTCAGACCCTGGGAGGCAGCCGGACAGTCCCCAGGGTGTCGCACAAGTCATTTCTCAGCCATTTGCAGAGAAAGCTCCTGCTTGGACACGTCCGAATACACTCAACCTCACCGAACAGACTGGACTCTCCCCAGGGGCTGCAGCTCGTGACCCCCCTCTGAGGGGCTTCCAGCTTGCTGCTCGGAGACTGGAATCTTTGCTAAGTGCCAAGCTCAGTGGTGGAGGCCTTTACCCTGAGCACAACCGCCACGTGACAGCACCCGTGGTGGCCTGGACCAGACCGGCTCCTGGAACATCCTGAGGAGGCCGGGGCTGGGGCGTGAAGGGGAGCCTCGGCCCCGGTCCCCCATGAAGGCTCCCCTGAGTTACGAAAGGGCAGGCGTCCCTGTTATGGGTACAGATTTGCGGCCTGGGGTTCGCTCTCACCACCAGGGCTCGCTGAACCTTGGACAAGTCCTTTCTCCTCTCCCGGCCTCAGTGTCCTCATCTGTAAAATGGGGACGATCACGGCACCCAGCACCAGGACTGCTGCAGGAGCAACATAGTGTTGGTTTGAGAGGAACCAGGTTTGCTGGGCCTTGGCCTGTGGCTGCCTTCCCAGCAGACAGTCTGCATGCCACTCACTGCCGGCGCCCTGGTACTGGGGTGACCTCATCTCCTCTTGTCCAAGACCTGCCCCCCTCCCCACCGGCACAGAGCCTCTGTGGGAGGTGGGATGGAGAGGGAGGGGGCCGGACTCTGCAGACCTGGCTCAGCTGCCATCCTGAGCCCCCAGGGCCACCAGCACCTCCCTCCAGGCTGCTGGCTCCCAGCTCTGCCTGGTTCCTCTGCTCTGGGGGCTCCATAACTGCTCAGCCTGGAGACCCAACGGCTGCCCAGAACCTGTGACACCCACTCAGCCCCTCGCTCACTGCTGCAGGGGCACAGGACAGCACCGATTGCCAGGCGAGCACCCATTTCCTTGATCTAATAGGCCAAGAGGGCTGCCTTTGGCTTCCTCGCAGGCTGGCCGGCGGGCACTGGCCCCAAATGTGGACGCCCAAGTCCAGCCCTGCACTCTGCAAAAGGGGAGCACGGGTTCCCCAACAGGCAAGGGAGCCACCCGAACGCTGACTGCTCGGCTCGCCCTGGGCACAGCAGAGGCTCCAGACCCAGACCTCATAAAGTGCTGGTGATGTCAAGGTTTCAGCCCTTCCCAGAACCGGCCCAAACCCCAGGGCCCGGGAGACCCGGAAACCCCAGCCCGCCGGCACGCCAGCAACCTTCACCGCTAGGCCCGCACCCCCCGCCCCTCCTCAGCCTCCGTGGGCAGAGGCACTCCAGGCGCCCTTCTGGGTGTGAGGAGGACAGAGGAGAGGTGAGCTTGTGGAGTGGCCAACGAGGGCCAGAACCCCTGCTCTGCCAGCCGCCAGCTCCTGTTTGTCTGAGGCTCAGTTTCCTCACCCGTACAGCACGGTCTGTTAGGGATCCTGCTCACGAGGCTGGGGGCTAAAACGTGACGCTTCTGGGAAGTTGAGCCTCCATACCGGGCACCCGTGACCAGAGCGGCCGTCACGGCATGACTCAGAGATGAAAGGGGAGGTGGCCTGGAGCAGGGGCCCTGTGAGGCTAGGACGAGGCAACGGGAAGCCAGCCACGGCCAAGGCCTGGGGCCGCAGCGGGCAGCCGGCGGGGGAAGAGGATGCAGCAGGGCTGGGCCGTGGCGCTGGCTCGGCTCTGTCCCGCCCTGGGACTCAGGTTGCTCGTCCCTAACACGAGTTCTCAGTTCCGTTTCGGCCTGGGAAGCCCAGGTCCGCCTGTTGTAGGAGCGCCTGGAGTGTTTGTTCTTGAGAACTGCGAATTTACCTTTAAACGCTGGAAGCAGAGCTGGGAGGCCGGGCTGAGGACATGAATGAGCTCCATTCACCACGATGGTGCCAGCCCTGAGGCTCAGCCTCCAGGCCCCACCCGGGCAACGGTGCCAGGCTCCACGGGCGCCGAGGGCGGGACCGGGCAGCGAGGCCTCCTGGCAGCACCCTGGCTGCATGGGCCAAGGGGGAGGGTCCAGCCGGGGCTGGGTATCGAGCTGGCACCTTCACAAGGTAACAGCCAAGCCTCTGTTCCCTCTGTGGTGGTGTGGCTCGAGGGGTGCGGAGGCGCGGCTGACCCAGCGAGCGGCACGTCCCAGAGGGAAGTCTGGGGTCATCCTCTGTGCGGTGCTGACTGCCCTCCCCGCCTCCACTGCCCGGGAGGCAAGTGAGGCCCGGAGCCCTGTGCTCCGGGCCTGGTGGGTGGGAGGAGCCCCCGAGACCTCCCTGGCCCAGCCTGAGCCCTGCCGGGGGAGCCGGGCTTGGACATCCCCAGCCTTCTCCAGCGGGGAGAGGGCGAGTGGGCCCTACCGTCACACCCAGGTCCCGAGGTCCGGGCAGGTGCACAGGGGTGGGGGTGGTGGGGCCTGTGTTAGATGCACCTGCAACTGTGGAAAGGTGTGAAGACGGGATTGCACCTCCAGAGTAAAACCCCTCTGAGGACGGCACTGGTTGCTCAGGGAAATAGCTTATTCTTTGTCGCCAAAGAAGTGGGGGGCTGGTCGTTGTGGGTGAGAGAGGGGTGTCTTTATCTTCATGCAAAGCTGCAGAGAAGTCTAGTGTGGCCTGGGGGTGCTCAGGGGGCCCTGCTGGGAGGTGCCTTGGGCTCCGCGGGGAAGAGGCCGGGCCCAGCCCTCAGGCTGCCCAGTGGCTCGAAGCCCTGAGCTCCCCCACTCGCCCACCGAGGGTCCTTATCCTTCCGGAGCCTATTTCCCTTTTGGGGCTCCAGCTTGTCTCGGGTCGTGGGGGGGGTGGCTCAGGGGAGCAAGGCCCTGGCTTGCGTCTGCCCTTAGGCTGCGGGGTGCAGGCAGGAGGGCTCCCTGGGAACAGGGTGGGGTGGCAAGAAGCAGTGCAACAGCCCCAGACTGAGCTGGAGGCCTCGGGCAGCGAGGCAGCATGGCCGCGCTGTCCTGGCAGAAGCCCAGTGCAGAGCCGGTGCGGGAGATGACTCAGACCTCCACTCACGCCCGCAGGGATGGGAATGGGACATTCGGGCCTCCCCAGGCAGCCCTGGCTCCCCACTGTCACCAGAATCTGTGTTTCTCCACACACACACACACCCACCCCCAGTATCGCGTCCCTCATTGGAAGTGTTTGCAGGAGGGCAGGGCCTGTGTGCTTGACTCACCCAGGCCTGGATGGAGTCACTACAGCCCTGTGCAGACAAGAGAGCAGATGTGGTGGTGGTCCAGCGCCCACAGGGAGATGCAGGCGAGAAGGCCTCAGAGCTGCCCTCTGCGCTGGCCAGCGCAGGAGTGGGGCAGCCCCTCGGGCCCTTCCTAACACTGAGAGTCTGTGACAGCAGCTGCTCCCCTCCCTTGGTTGAGCTTATACTCAGACACTCAGCATGCAGTTTCCATGGCAACCGGGGAGGAAGCCTCCACCCTCGGGCCTCGTACAGCAGCACAGCAACACAGACCGAAGGCAGGAGACGCTCCATCTTTGAGCTGGGCCAGGTGTCCCTCTCCACAGGGGCACACAGGCCCAGCCCTGGCTGGCTGGCCAGACCACACTGTCCATCACTGTCTACTTCTTGGGAGTGGGGGAGGGCCTCCGGGTGTTGAGGGTATCTCACTCTCCCTGGCGGGCAGGGCAGTGGGCAGGGAAGAGGGGAGGTCCTTCTGGTACCGGCTCCTGCCTGCAGTGCCCTGGGTGGGTGGCACTCCCAGTGGGAGGGGCGGGGGTGGGACTGTTACCGAAGGATGGTGCCTCGCCCTCGACAGCTGCCCCTGGAGGCTCTGGGCCTTGCTCCTCCTCTGCGCGGAGGCTGCTGTGATGTGCAGAGGTCCAGCTCTCTGCTCCTCTCAGAGCAGTGGCTGTGAGGGCTTCTCCCCACATCCCCGTTTATGGATGTGGAAATGGGGGCTGTGAGGGCCAGCCTGGCCTGCCCAGGCCCCTCTGCCCCAAGGAGAGCTTCCGATGGCCACAGCCACCCCTTGGTCCTTGCCATCCCCATGCGGCTCTTGGCCTCAGGCAACGGGGAGGTGCCTGGGGACAGAGCTGGATGACCGGGGTCAAGTCCAGACCAACCTGGTTAGCGCTCCTCACTTCTTCCTCCCACAAGCCTAAGTGCTGACCGCGCCAGAATGGAGAATTGATTAATGAGGCTAATGGATCGATGAGCCCCTGACTGTCCCCGGGGCTCATCTGCACGGGCGGCACAGAGTGGGTGGTGCCGCAGCCTGTGCGGGGGCAACAGGGCGAGCTGGGGGTGCTGCCGCCCACCCCCTGCTCTCTCTGGGGTGGGCAGCGTTCCCCCTCGGCTGCCCAGGGTCAGTGCACCCATTCCTCAAGTCTGGGCCCTCGAGCCCACGGAGCCACACTGCCCCTGCACCCTGTGGGCCCTCGGGACACCCAGGCCAAGATCGACTGGCACGGCCCTGCCGCACAGGCAGCTCACTCCCCGTGCCCCTCCTGCCGCCGCCTTCCCCTCCACCAGGCACAGCCACGGCGCTTCTCGGCACCCCGTCCCCCCTCCAGTCCCTCAGCATGTTCCTACCCCACCCTCTCGTGTCCCTGGGACCTCAGAGGCCTCCCAGTGCAGGCCCTGATCCCCTACTCTGACCCTTGGCACCAGACGCCCACTCAACCAGCCCCACCCCCCATCTTCTGTCTGACCCCCTTTCTCCCTGGCTCACTTCAGCTTTAGGGCTCCCTGGGTGATGTGAGTGGGTCAGGCTGAAAGGAGTGGGGGCCTGAGCGAGGAGCCCTGAGGCAGCCCCACCCCAAGCCCCCATGGCTGCCTCGGCTGGCCTTGGACTTGACCTCACCCAAGAGTCTCAGGTCCTGCCGACCAGGAGACGGCAGTTATTCTGGGCTGTCGGGAAGTGAGTCACGGTAGAAACGTGGTCGACAGGCAGTGACAGGAAGCTGGAGGCCCAGCATCCCTACCACCGACACTGGCGTCCAAGATCCAAGCCCGGCCTCGCCCGGCACCTTTCCCTGGACGTCAAGCAGTCACCCTCGGAAACAGAGAGAAGCAAGGGGCAATCCTGGCTTAAGAGAACTGAGGCCCTAGGGGCGGACACATGTGCACTGACCACCCAGTGCCAAGCCAGCAAGCTGGGGCAGGTGGCATGGAGGGAGGGCACTGTCTGGCTGCCTCTGCCAGGGGAGGCAGTACCCACGAGTGGACACAACCCCCCGACAGAGGCCAGGGTCCCGGAGTCGGGCCATCGGCTCTACCTGCAACTGTCCAGTTGACGGCACCTCCAGCCACACCTGGAATCTCCTTCCCACCTCTCCCTGCCTCTGCTCCGTGTCTCTGCAACCTGGGGTCACTTCGCTGCCCTGTGCATAGCCCTCCAGCAGCTCCCATCCCAGCGGGGTGACCCAGCACCTTCTGCCTGGCCCCAACTCATCCCCGCGTGGGGCCTTCACCAGGCTGTCCTCCCCTGGGTCCCGGCGGAGGGGTGGGCTCTCAAGGGCATCCCTGAGCCTCCCTGAAGTAGCCAGTCGCCAGCTGGAACCCTTCTGTTGATTTGCTGTGGCTTTGAGCACCACCACCCGGTCTGCGGGGGCTGCTCTCTCCAGCGCCCGGCAGGGTGAGTGGTCTGCTGGCCGCGGGGCCACGGCAGGCAGGGCTGGATGGTGCGGGATGTAGGTGGTCGGTAAGGCGGCCGTGTGCAGGGGTTACAGTGAGAGGACGCCGGGTGTCGCGTGTCCTGCCTGTCCAGGTGGTCGGACCTGGCCACTGGGGAGGGGCCCGCCTGCGCCCCCAGCCTCCCCTCCTCCCAACCAGGACCCTGACACTTGGCAGCGCCGGGCCTCCCCCGCTCCCCGCAGCAGGCTCCGTGCCGTCCTGGCCCTTCGCCGGCAGTGGCCTGTGTCCCTTCTCGCCTCGGCGCCATCGTGGAGCAAAACGAGGGTAAAAAGCGTTTACAGGCAGGTGCCCTTCTGGCTTTAAAACCATCAGGAACCCCCTGACCCGCCGGGGATGAAGGCTCGGGGTTCATCTTCCTCCCCCAAACTCCGGGGTTTGTGCGGCGACCCCAGAACCGACTCCACTGTGTGTCCCCATCGGTGCCCCAGCTCCTGCTGCCCTGACCCCTGGCCTCCGCGCCACCTGCAGACGAGCAGCCCGAGGGGCCGCGGAAGTCGCGGCCAGAGTGTGGGAATTAGCGAGCAGCACAGAGGAATTAGTGCTTGGGGCGGTGCATCTCGCGCCCCACAGTCCTGGTGCTCACAGCCCTTGGCCCCCCTCCCCAGGCACGAGAAGGGGGCTCAGCAAAGGACCACCGCCTCTCGCCTCCCAGGGGCCAGCTTGCTGCAGCCCAGGTGGGGGCAGGAGGAGGCTCAGCCCTGCACGCCTTGGGCCAGTGACAGATGGGGCTTCACTGGGGTGGGCGTGTGTTCCGACGGGTCCAGAGGTCAGAGGCACCGTTTGTCCGCTGCCCCCCATCGAGTGACAGCTGTGGCGCTCGTAGTAACAGCGCCGGCCAGGCCCGCCACTTCAAACAGTAGGGCTGTTTAAACAAGATAACAGGCTGCGGGGAAGCTGTGCTCGGGCCCTAATGGCCTGAAACCCATCCTGAACCTGCCAGGAACAGCGGAAGCTCAGCCTCGGGCCACCTCGCCTGACGCCACCTGTCCCCACCCCAAGCTCAGCACCCACCTTCTCCAGGCAGCCTGTTTGTGGGTCCCCAGTCTCCCAAAGTATACGGCTCAGAGGGGGCTAGGGTGACCCAGAGTAGTAGCAAGTGTGGCAGCCCGCCTGGGGGGCTTAGAGGTTTGTGTGCAGGGTCCGTGACAGCACCTGAGGCCCAGCCTCTTTTCCCTGCCCTCGTCCTCCCACCCGGACATCTGCCCCCGGAGAGGAAGGACCGCGCCCTGGGCCCCACCGTTTCCCCACGGTGCCCGGCACGGGGCTGGGACCGGGGTGCGTCGGGACGAGTGTGCTCCACCGAGCGCCCCCCTTCCACTGACACAGCCATGCTGTCCCCGGCGTGCTGCGAGTTCTCAGGAGCCAGACAGCCCAGATGGACCAGAGGTGGACACATGATGACCCCGGGGCCACACAGGCAGGTCACTGCCCCACCCCAGCACCAAAACACGCTCATGCCCTGGCTGGGGACTTTGCCCACCTGACCGAGCTGTCCCCTGGCAGTCTGTGTGGCCAGCCAGCCCCTGCACCCCAAACACACATCATTCTTCTGCTCTCTGTTCTCACTGAGACTCAGAATCAATGACCGACAGGATCTCAGAGCCAGAAAGGACCATTCCTGATCCCACAGGCGTCCCGTAGAGCCCCGGGCAGGTGGGACGAGGGCAGTGGGCATCTCGTAACTTTGGATGGGGGGGGGGGACTAAGTTAGAATTGACTCCCAGCTTCCCAAGGCCACACTTGGAGCACTTGCTCTGCAAGGGCTGGAGCTCCTGTGTCCTGCTCCCAGCTCCCCATGTCATGCCCAGGCCCAGGGAGGAAGGCTGGCAGCCTAGGATGAGGTCCGGGCTCTGGGTCCCACCTCCCCCCACCTCATCCGCCCACCTCCCCCCACCTCCAACCGCTCCTGCTCCCAGGGAGGATGCCTCTTCTAAAGCCCCAGTCCTTCCAGTCCTTTTCAGCTTCAGCTGAAATGAGAACTGTTTTCTATTTGTTTTTGTGTTAAATCTTGCTGGCTTGATCCAAGCCCCCCTGCTGTCAGTCACTGACGGGAAATTAGCAAACAGCATGATGCAAGTGCGCGCAGGCCTGGCCTGGCTTGCAGACCATCACTGCCACCACGGGAGGCAACGGCAGTGCAAACAGCCCTCCTGGGACCAGACTGAGGACCCCCTGGGCCCCAACACCCTTGCCTAACACTGTTCAGCAAGATGGAGCTTCTGCACCCCTGGGCACAGCCCTGGGCCACCCCTCCTGCAGGAAAGGCTGGAGAGCCATGGGCAGCAGGTGGCCAGTTCCTGCAGGGACACGAGAAGCTGGGGACAGGGCGGGGGGGGGGTGGGTAGACATCTCAGTGGGGAACCTCTGCTTGTGGCCAATCAAGATGGATTTCAGAAATGCTCATCCTTAGGAAGTAATATTTGGGCCACTGCTGCCCGTTATAACCCTGGCTTCTCCATCAGCAGGGGGTCGGGGCTGGGCAAGGGCAGTCTTCCGGGGTCTCAGCTCCATTGAGAAACTGATCAAAGTGACAGAGCCTCTCTCAGGAAGGATGCCTACACGTGCTGTGCAGCCATACATTCGGGACGCGGTTTAGGGAATTCCGCAGGACCTGGGACCACGGCAGGGCCCTCGAGCCTGGGAACACTGCTCCTACCTGTGGAGCACCTGGCGCTTTATCCTGCCCCAGATGCTGTCAGTGTGGCTGACATACCCCACACCCTGCTAGGTACTCGGTGGCTGACAGCGTTCTCCCGGTGCTCGCCCTGGCCAGCACTGTCCAAGCCTCTCAGCCCCCTTTGCAGGTGAAGCGGGGGGATGAAGAAGCTGGGTGGGGCCCTGTTTCTGGTTCCTAAGTCCTTGTCTTCGCGTCACTGCCTCTTGAGTGGGTCCTCGAAACCTCACCCCCCCCCCAGCTGTGACCACCCGTATCACTCCCAGGGCTGGGCCAGCCCATCCCCCCAGACTGGCAGTACGGCAGGAGATACCGGGCCACGGGCTGGGCCAGCCCATCCCCCCAGACTGGCAGTACGGCAGGAGACACCAGGCCACGGGGTCACAGCAGCTGTGCCTGGGGACAGAGCACTGGGCAGGAGCAGGAACAAGGTTCGGGGGAAGGGCGTGCCAGAGGCCGGCTGGTCAGCAGCTCATGGCTGTGGTCTCACTGAATCCAGGCTGGAGTCACATGCAGTGTCTCCATCCATGTCCTCCACAACCATTGGGGACAGTAGGTTTCCCACCCCCATGGGCTCCTTGCTGTCCAGAAGAGACCTCCTGCCCTCCCTGGGCCCCACACCACTGCAGCAGGGGCTGGGATGCCCCGGGAGGAACATGTGCTGTGTCAGGGCTGGTGGTGCCCAATGCCAGGTCCCCTGGTCAGCTGTGCTACAAAAGGCCAGCCTGCTAGGTCTGGGCATCAGAGGAGAGCGTGGTGACAGTTCTGCCCAGCGCCTCCTCTGTCCTGGTTCAGTGTGGTCTCTGGCCTTGGTGACGCCACATCCTGATGCCCCAGGCTGTGCTGGGGGTGGGACTTGGCACCGGGACCTGGCCCAGGTGGCCCAGCTCTCCATGGCCCCCCAAAACCCCTCGGTACTGAGAGGCACTTGCAGCCTGGCTCTGGGAAGTCTGAGCAGGAATGGGGAGTGGGGGGCTGGGTGGTTGTCTCTTGTGAGAAGAACAGGAAATGGCAGGAGGGCACTGTGTTCCCCGCAGGCCTGTGTGATTCCCATAGCCTTCCCAGCCACCAAACCAGGCAGGGTGGCCCAGGCCACAGGGGAGGCCACGGGGCTGACCAGGGTCTAAGCTCCACTGCTGGGCATCCCCCTCCATCGGAGCGCCAGCCCCAGAGTCCCAGGCCCTGCAGGCACCAAGCACAGGCGCCTGGCAGATGTCAGAACTGCATCCTGTCCTTGAGCCATGGATCTGTCGTCTGGCTTTGCAGACAAGGGAGCCACAACTGGACCAGCTTGTCCAGCTGAGGACACACAGGACTGGGGCTGCATGTGGCTGGCCCCCTCTCGCCTCCTGAGGTCCTGTCTTTGGGCAGATGAGGCTGAAAGAGGAGCCGAGGGGGCGTCCCTGGAGCCGGCAGGCAGTAAACAAAGGGCCGGGGTGGGAAGCCGCCCAAGAACTACAGGTTGCCCCAGTCAGCTGCTCCAGACTGTTCTTTCCCCAGCGGCTGGTAGTTGGCTACAGAGCTGGTTTCCTGGAGCCTGAGACACAGGCCCAGAGGCTATGGCTTCTGGGGAACACGGAGCTGTGCCATGTGGCTTGGAGGCTCTGGGCCTCCTCAGCCAGGACGCCGTCAGCCTTCCCAGGGTCACCGAAGGCCCGAAAAGGTGTGTGGGGCTGTGGCCTGGGGCTGGCCTCAGCAGAAACCTCAGGACATGAGGCCCAGGGCCTCTGGGTGACTGTGGTTTTATTCATGAAATTAGAGCAAACACATGAGCTGAGGAGACACCAACTAGGGGTGATGAAGACAGGGTCAGGGTGAGCTGTGGCCCAGGTTCCCGGGCCAGCCTGAGTCGGGTCTCTGGATCTGAGGACATGTGTCCAGTGGGGAGCCACGTGCAGGGAACAGGGCCACCTTCTGCTCTATCCGGGGGGCCCCCCTCAGATGACCATGCTCCCTTCCCTAGCGGACTGTATTCAGATCTACCAAAACACTAGACTGTCAGAGCCAGAGGGGCCTGCGGGGGGGCGGGGGCGGTCCCCGAGTTCCATTAGCACAGAAGCCTTTCTCGGTGTTGTTCAGGCCAGTTGTCTGTGCTGGTTACCGAGGGTCCCCCGTGGTCTCAGCCAGCTCCCTGGAGCCTGTTCTTGCGAAGTGGAGAAGTTGTTTTTCAGTTCTCAGATTATAGAAATCCCTTAAAACAATAATAATCTGCGTCTTAAAAACCTCTCTGGGTTCTGACGTGTGCGTAAGGAGTGGGGCTAATGCGCTCAGGAAATTAACTAACCCGCCGGCCTGGGCGCTGAGTGGGATGCGGGCTGGGGAGGTCCCTCTGCCCTGAAGCTCCTGGTAAGTGCGGGATACAGATGTTCCGCGGGGTGCAGGGACATTGAGAAGAGCAGATCACCTGGCAGAGAGGATGTGCGCAGACATGGGAGCTGCAGAGGCCCCGATGAGCCCTGGCAGCAACGTCTACCCCAGGCGGTGCTGGGAGTGGGGCTTGGCACCCGGGACCTCGCCCAGCTGGCCCAGCTCTCCATGGCCCCCCAAACCCCTCGCTCCTGCCTCTGTGGGCCGCCCCCACAGGCCCCACGACGCAGGCTGGACGCGCAAGGTCGAGCCCAGATTACCATCCCCACCTTCATCCCCATCTGTCCAGGCCCTGCTCCCTTCTCCCCTGCAAGGCGGTCTCTAGGGCAGGAGGCCCCCTGGGGTTCTCTGGACCCAGAGAGCTGCTGCACTGGGGTGCCTCGGGGCCAGCCACAGCCAGCATGGGGCCAGCGGATGTGGGTACTGGGGGAGCCACTCTAGCCTCCAGGGGTTGCTCAATGCGGTCCCCATGTGACCTCAGGGGAGGAAGGGCCACAGTCGCCTCTGTCCCTCACTGCTTCCTGAACAAGCCCCATGGGGCCTGTCCTCAGGCGGGGACCCGGGAGGCCCGGCTGGAGCAGATTCGCACGTGAGTCCAACATGCTGACAGAGACATGGCAGAACCAGCCGGCTCCAGGCTGCTCCCCTGTGCAGAGGCTTGATTCTCGTGAATCTGCCCGGGGAGAGCATGAAGCCATCTGGCAGATGACCATTCGCAAGCAGGACGAACGTGAACAGAAAAGACAGGTGTGGTCACAGGGCCAGAGCAGGGAGGCGCTGGGGGGTCACAGAGGAGGCTGACAGCTCTTTAAAAGGATGCAGTCAGTGAACACTGTCATTCACCGATGAATGAGCCTGACGGGCAGGCCCTTCCAGCCCGGGCCCGGGGGTCACCGGCTGCAGGAGGCTGGTGAATGTTAACATCTGGCTGGGGTGGGGGCCGGCTGTAGAGGCTGCCAACTTCCATGGTGTCATTACTCTCACCTGGCTGATTTTAAGCTACCAACATCATGTCAAACAGCTCACAAACTTCTTAAAAACGGAAAAATTGGCACTTGTGAGCTGGTGCTGGCCAGCCACTGCCCTCCAGTGGATGGGTGTGCTGTGCAGGTGGGGGCCAGCACTGCCCACAGAGCGCCAATGGCGCCCCCCTCCTTCCTCCCAGGGCTGGTCCGTGACCTGGCAAGAGGCTGACCCCAACCTGCCTATGGGGGAAGGATCGCAGCCTCAGATCTGAGGGACACATGGACACCCCCATGCAGATTCCACCAGGGCATGTGGCAAAAGCTGTCGTGTGGGAGAGGTGGAGCGTGGACGGGGTGGGGGGGCACGTCCCACCTGCTCCTCTGTGTCCAGTGACAGCCTGTGCCTGGGGTGGGGGGGCGCTCTAGTGACGTGGCAGGAGGTGGCCACCATGGAGGGGCGGGCACACAAGGATCCCAGGGTGAGGAGCGGGGCTGGAGGGAGGCCACACTGAGTGGCAGGTGGCCTGGCTGTCCTTCTGTCCTTCCGTCTGGCTGACCTCTGATGGAGGACCTATTCTGGGCACGAGCTGAGCACAAAGGGAGCAGGAAGCAGGAGCCCTTGGGAATGCCCAGTGTGACAGGGCAGGGAGAACGGAGGAAGTTGCCATAGAGAGGGGCCTCGTGCTCGGCTGCCCTGGGAGCAGGGGAGGGCCAGCTGCGGCTGCTGCCTCTCCACCCACCCTCCCCCTCGCCCACACGAGGCTCAGGGCCCACAGAGGGGAGGACCACATGGCCTCAGCCCCCTTAGGGCTGAGACAAGGGCCAGGCAGTGGAGCGAGGAACCCGGCTAGTGCCAGGGCCGGAGGAGCCCGCACAGAGGTGGGTACTGTTCACAAGCGCCGGCAGCGGCTCTGGGCCACCAACGATCCGGCTGTGAGTGCACACCTGGCCCCCTCGAGCCGCCACATGTCTCCAACACTTGGGAGGGGTAACAGGCCATAGAGAAAAAGGGCTGGGCTGAGCCTGGAGGGGGACGCCAGCGCGGGGAGCGCTCGGGGCCAGCTGAGCCCTGTGCTCGCTGCACCCGGTGTGAGAGGCCGTGGTGGCCCTGCCGGGGGCCTGGCCCTCTAGCTGCCTTTGCCTCCTGGCTCTGGTCCAGGAGGCCTCTGCTGTCCCAGGGGCAGCGTGGTTTGCAGAGGTCAAAGGTGCATGTGGCCCTGGCACATCACGAGACCAGAAGGAGCTGCTGGGGAGACCAGTGCCTGGTGGGGAAGGCTGGTGGCCTCTGGCGGGTCAATGGCACGCTTCTCTGGCTCTGTCCCAAGTCCCCACGGCACGGTTCCTGGAACTATGTCCTCCACCGGGTCGGGAGCAGGAGGCAGAGTGGGGACCTGCTCTGCTGGAGCTCCCTGTGGTCCCGCCACTGAAGGGGTGGGGGCTGCTGGGCCAGTGCCAGCCCTGATGGCCACTCAAGTCCCCCGAATCCTGCTCCCTGCCCCCACCCTGGGACCCATGATGAGTGATATCTGGGCCTCAGTGTCCTCATCTGCAAAGCTGGCTGGTTAAGGGCACTAAAGGGTACGTCAGGTCCCTTCCTAATCTAAGCCGGGTATCATCCACCTCTTGCATCTCCCACCTGTAACCACGTCCTTTGCACAAATGCCACCCCCTCTGTCACCAGCAGGTGACGGTCAGTTTTGCCGCAGACCCAGGCAGCACCATTTCCTGACACAGTGCCGTTCATCGTTACCACTGAAACGCGCTCCCTTTTTGGGCTGAATGACAAAGCACACTACCTGTAGGACAGCCTGGAGCAGCGCCCCTCCTCGGGCACACTGCACACACACGTTAAGGCCTGCGGCTGCACCCAGCAGGGGCACGGCAGGTATACAACAGGCGCACGGCAGGTATACAACAGGCGCACGGCAGGCCTGCTGACAGCTTCACCAGGAAAGGGCAGCGAGCGGGCCGCTGAGGGTGCTCCCGGGAGAACACTGACACCTCACAGCTGCCTCGTCCTCCCCTTCTGAAGGACCCCCCCACCATGCAGAGGCCATGGGTCCATCAGCAGGTGCGCTGGGCTGAGGCTGGGTGGCAGGTTGACAGCAGGGTGCTGGGGTCCCACCTGCCAGGTACTGAAGGGGGGGGGCTTCAGGGGCTGCCTTGTGGGGTGGGCGCCCAGGCGGGCCATGGCTGAGTTCCTCATCTTTCTTTACCCTGGGAAGAGGCCACGAGCCAGGCGGAGAAGGAAGTGGCTCCCCAAAGGGCGGGTGGGGCAGGGCAGCCTGCCTTGGCCCCAGGCAGCAGGTGTGGCTCGAGGAGGGCCCATGGCTGCGTGAGCTTGGACTGTGACCTGTCCTCCCACCTGTGATGGGGACCCTGGGCATGGCTGCCGCCCCACAGGACCCACCAGGTGACGCGTGACTGGGCTGTGCTCTGGCCTCCTGTGCTGCCTGGACAGCCCCGCATGGGGACAGTGAAGGCCCCCTGGTGTCTGCAGGACTGCAAGGGGGGATGGGCCCTAGGCAGGCCAAGGACCCATTAAATCCTCCTGGGACGAGGGCCCGGAATCGTCACCAAGGCTGAGCACAGCTCCTGGGATCTGCTGGTTGCCATGGTCCACAGACTCCTGGAATCTGCCCCCTGCCCAGGGGCTGCCCTGCACGTGCCGCAGCCCTCCATGCCCTCTGCGCCCAGGGGCCTTGACGTCACCCTTGGGAACGCGCTGACGCGTCACCCTTGGGAACACGCTTGACCAGCGGGCAAGTGGGGGTGGGGCAGGGACTCCTCTACCAGGTGCAGGGAGTGGCAGGGGTGGGGTGGGAGGAAGCCACAGGCGCTGAGCGGGGAGGAGCTCCGAGGAGCCGTGTCCAGAGCCTGGCACCAGGCCCCGGGAGCCTCTGGTTTCTCCTGGCCGCCTGGCCTCTGCCAGGGCCCTTGGAAAGGAGAAGACAGGGTGGCAGCCCAGTCCCAGCCCCTCTGCAGTGCTTGCCTCCCCCAAGCACGGAGAGGCGGGCTGGGCTTTCCCCAGGTGGCAGTCAGACCACCTCGTGCGCCGGCGGCGGTAGGACTCATGGCTGGTATTGTCTCTGCTCAGCAGAGTTTGTTCTTCATCGAGACACTGCTGGTAGAGCATGAAAGGTCAGAACCACTTGGAATCCAGTGAATTTCCAGCCTTGCTTGAGTTTCTCATCAAGAATCTCCTTTTCTGGTGAACAACCACCTCCCCAGGCCTGCCGAGTCCAGGTGGTGGGCAGGCAGGGGGCGCGGGCCTGGCCGCTGGCCTCTCCCCTCAGGAAATACTGTGATGGCCCCAGAGCCTAGCTGCTTTCAGGAGGAGGACGTACGGGCCTCACAGAGAAACCTCCGCAGGGGCCGCCCGTCCACCCAGTCATCGACGTGACCCAGCCAGGCGGCTACCTGCTCGCACACAACGGGGCCACTGTAATGAGCAACGGTGATGGAGGGGTGTGCGGGCACTGGGCGGGGGTGACGCCTGACATAAGACCTGGAGGACAGGGCAAGCGGGCAAGGGACGAGGGGCAGGGGACAGGGTGGCCACGTGCTAAAGGCTGGAGAGCTCGGAGCACGTGGGAGTGAGCCGAGCCTGCGAGGCCAGAGCAGAGAGGAGAAGGGCTGTGGGCCGCGGCGACAGTGGGCGGAGCTGGGAGGGCCTCAGGCAGAAGCCCTGGCCTGGGGCCCATCTTTGAGGACACTTGGGCCACTTGGGCCGCCAACCCGTCACAGGCTCTGAGCAGGAAGGGCAGCCACATGCCTCCATGAAACACGGGACCCATGCGGGGACCAGGCTCCTTGCCCCCATGACCCGGCACACCTGTGGGCGCAGACACGGCAGGCAGGATGTGCCAGCAGACAGTCTGGGAGCCCACCCAGCACCGAGGGAATTCACCACGCCCGTCCTGGAGATGACAGATGTGGCCCCCAGAGGCCTCCGAGCACAGGCCACCACCGGCCTCAGGACACAGCCGAAAACAGGCAGGCACCCGGAGAGCGAGACGGCTGGAGCCCAGGTGGCTGCAGACCTGCCCAGGCACCCCGCTTCGCCTCAGGGCCTGGTCGGCCCCAAGCCCTCTGCCCACGGTGATGCCTCATCGAGCAGCCTGACCTCGCTCCTCCGCTGCCCAGACCACACGTGGCCCTCAAGTGGGGGCGGGAGGAAGAGGGACAAGACTCTGGGGGACAGTGTTGGGAGCAAGACGGGCTGGCCCACAGGGAGCTGCAGACTGTCCAGGCCCATGCTACTGGGACACGGCTCTGCCTCCTGTCTCCGTGGCCTCCTACAGCTGCTCCCCCTTCTCCACCAGGCTGGGCCTCCGTGCAAACCTGAAGAGTGTCGCATACCCTTCTCTACTCGGAAAGCCAGTCAGGTGCCCAGCACAGTGGCCACCACCTGCAGCCGCCCGCAGAGTTCCTGGGGCTGCAGCCCAAAATTAGGACTCCCTGCTGAACCCAACGAATAAAGCCATCACCTGCCTAAAAAGACCGGGTGTCCCTTCATTGCATCGCCCTGTCGCCTGGTCCCCTCATTTCCCAGCATGAAGGATCCCCCTCAAGAACATCATTACCCCTTCCCCTAGGTCCCTGCCAGCTTGCCACCTCCCCGAGCCCCTGGCACCCCGCCCAACACACTTACAGCTCCTTTGCAGGCTCCCTGTTTGCCCCCATGCCCCCCCACCCTCAGGATCAAAGACCTCTTAAGGGCAGATGCCAGGTCTTTGCTCGGTGCCTGCCTGGCACAGACCCTCTGCTGTGGGGCGGCCCCAGCCACACCCACCCCTATCCGTCTGAGCGGCCTCCACCACCACCACTCCTGGGTGCCCTGGGAGACTGCAGCACCCGTGCCTGGGCCTCCTGCCTCGGTTGGACCTGCAGTGCACTGCCCACCCTCTTCTTGCCAGGGGCCTGGCTCCCACCTGCCGGCAGCTCCCCGCAAGCCTCCACTGGCTCAGCACCGGGTCCAGGTTGTCCCTCAGCACCTCTTGCACTGCACCCACCTCTGGGGTCTCCCTGCCACGTGACTCTGAGCTCCCAGCCCACAAGGTGGTTCTCAGCCTGGGAAGAGGGCCTGAAGGAATTACCACCCCTACCTGACCCCTGGGGATTAAACCTCAGAAAAGGTTCTTAACCCTGTGGCTGACGGACTCTCAGGACCCAGACAGGGTTGCGGCGCCGACGTTCCTGGGACGGAGCACGGTGCCCAGCTGGTGGGAGCCGCTGCATTTACTGAACTGCCACACGGACCAACAACCAGATGCCCGGCCTGTGCCGTGTCCTGTAGGGCAGCCAGACTCTCTCTTGCCTCCAGGGTCACTCCCTGTGCACCTGGCCGCACTCAACCTCACCTGCGGCGAAGCCCCTCGTGGTGCCAGCTTCCCCTCCCCCACCCCCAGGTGGCCAACACGCTCTGGGAGCCGAGGAGCAGGCCCTGCTCAGCAGAGAGCTGGCCCTCTGCACCCCGAGAGCATCAGGCATGGGGTGTGCGGTCTGCTCGCAGCACCTAGGTGAGGCCACCTGGGCCTGTGAGCACCACGAGGGCAGTGCTGTCTGCAGCCAGTGAGGGTGGCATAGCACAGAGGGTATCCCTGCCCGGTGGAACCCAGGGTGGGGTTAGAGTGGAGCTGGGGACCCCCCAGCTGGGGCGGCCACCGAGAGCTGCCCTCCAGGCAGACGTCCTGACAGCAGGCGCTACCCTGAGGTCCTCGCTGGAGCCGCCCTGGCCCCCCTTGGACAGCAGCCACTCCCCTCCCGCCCTGGACACAGCCAGGATCCCGCCGGCTCCCACGTGGCAGCAACGAGCAGAAGAAGAGCCCAGTCACTCACTCACCGTCTGGTTGTCCTCGTAGAGCTTCAGGTCGTAGCCACTAAGCTCCACGCAGAAGATGATGGCGGTGACGCCCTCAAAGCAGTGGATCCACTTTTTGCGCTCTGACCTCTGCCCGCCCACGTCCACCATCTTGAAGGTGAGCTCCTTGAAGGTGAACTTGTTCTCCACGATGCCCGTGGTCATGTCCCGGGAGCGCAGGATGTCCTCCACGGTGGGCACGTAGTCGGGCGCGGCGATGCGCTCCAGGTCGTTCAGGTAGTAGGCCGCGTTGTCCTCCAGGTGGTACTCGCTGGAGCGGCCGAAGCAGGCCTGCGCCCCGGGGTCGGCCCACAGCCGCCGCATGACACCCAGCAGCTCAGGTGTGATCTCGCCCTTGCTCTCGGCGGGGCCCGTCAGCGCGAACAGCTGCACGGCGTCGTAGGCGCGGTCGGGGTTGTGGAAGTCGATCTTGAGCGCGGCCAGGGCACGGATGATGCGGGTCAGCGAGTCGATGGCGTTGTAGATGATGAGCGGCTTGTACTCCTTGCAGGCCTCCAGGTTGAAGCCGCCGCTGTGGATGATCTTCATCTGCTTCACGATGGTGCTCTTGCCCGAGTTGCTGGTGCCCAGAAGGAGCAGCTTGATCTCGCGGCGCTGCCGCTGGCTCTCCGAACGCAGGTGGCGGTCAATTCGCCGGGACCGCCGTGCTGCCTCTTTCTCCTCTGAGCTTTGCCGACATCCCATGGTCCGGCAGCGGCGGGCCCAGACGTGGAGCACGGGATGGGGCGCCTCTCCCGGTGGCCACCGAGCGGGGGAGCTGAGACTCGAGGCAGGTGCGCCCAGTGGATGGGAGCCGGTGCCCTGGAGCGCTCAGTGTGGGTGGGGGGGCGAGGCCATGCCCCACTGCAGCCCTTGCCCTGGCGCCTCCTCTCTAGCTGGCATGGCTCTTGCGCTGTGGGAGGCGGCTGAGCCCTCCCTCAGGGACACTCCACCTCCCAGGGCCACCGCGGGGCCAGATGCACCGCAGTCATTCCCTGTCCTCCTGACGGTGGGAAGCCGTCTGGTCGCTGGTTGCTGGGGTGATGCTGCCGAGTGTGGCTGGAGGGCTGGCTGCCAGTAAGGATGTCACGGGCTCTCCCTGTGGTCCCCCTGCCTTGGGCATCCGCCTTCACCTGCCAACAAGGGAACAGCATGAGCCTCCTCCCACCGCAGGCTGGGTGGGCAGGGAAGCCCTGGATGGCGGGAAGCGGCCTGGGGAATGATGAATCAGAGCCCCCCCCCCAGTGGAGCTCAAACCCCAGCAAAACATGCCTGACTGCCACCCTGCACCCCTCCCGCCGGCCAGCTGGCCTGAAGCTGGCGCTCAAGGAAAGAGTGCCCACAGCTAGGCCAGGACCAGGCCTGAGGGTCTTCAGAGGGGAGAGAGCACAGCGACCCGCCACTCTGCCCTGCCCACCCGGACCCGGCGACCTCACCCTCGCCGAGCCTCAGACCTCCGTCTGGTGGTGGTTAGGACTCCATGTGGTGGTTCCGGACCCTCTCCTGCAGCTGCTGGCGCTGCACCCACATGTTTACCATGGGGTCCCAGACCAGGGTAACTGGGTGCTACCGACTCTTACCACCTCCCGGGAGTGGGGCCACTCCTGCTCTCTCCAGGGCAGGGGCTCTCAAATGGGCAGGGCGGTGGCCAGGTGTGGGCGGCAGGACAGGCCAGAGAGTAATGCAAGGCCATCGGGAAACAGCAAGTCCAGGGCAAGGCAGGGGCGGCCCAGAGGCTACCTGGTCCCAGGCCAAGCCTTTCAGGTCCCCTGCCCCCGCTGGTCAATAAGGAGCAGCTGTGCTCACACCTGGTGCCGGGCCTCAGCACCAGCTCTCTGCCAGCCCCCTGTTGACCCGGAAGTCTGGTCTGCATGCTCCTCCCAGGGCTCCCCCGACCACCTGCAGCAGCTGGGCTGGGTCCTTCCCACCAGGGCATCCCCAGAGCTCAGCCTCTGCCCCTTCCTGGGAGCCCAGGACGGCACCCCTCTCACCCCATCCACACAGCCTCTGTCCCTGCCTGGCTGCCTGCCCCCTGCAGCACCCCCATCTTGCCATGGTCAGCATCCACCCTCTAATGCCCCCGTTCTCCCCACAGCAGGCCCTGGGTGGGAAGGACCCCGAGTCTTGTCCATGTCCCCCTACCTGCCCGTCACTCTCCCAGCCGCCTCCATGCCTGCCAGTCCCCGCCATCCTGCCCTGGAGCTGACCCCGAGCCCGTTCTCTCCCTGGGCTCCCCCTGCCGCTCGGGGGGACCCTGATGCACCCCACTGCTCTCAGGGTGGCGAGTGTCAGCCCAGCTGTGTGGCCGGGCCCATGACCCCCGTCTCAGAGCCTGTCCCTCACTGATCACAGCACACCCAGAGCTGGTCCCCAAGAGGTAAAGTGGCCGGCACAGAGCCTGGTACCCAGCCAGTGCTCCCCCCACCCCCATCACCTGTGAGCGCCCCCCATTCTGCCACCTGGGCCTCCACCCTGTCCTGCCCCGCCCTCCGCGGCAGCACTTGGGCCCGGCACACAGCAGGTGCCCGGTCGGCAAGGGGGGAGGGGTTCAGCCTTGGGGCGCTGAGTGTCTCCTGCTTCGCCGCAGCCCCACAGCCCACGGTGGGGGATGTGTACCAGGAGACGTCTCTGCTGAGAGCAGCGACTAAACGGCTGGTCATTCAGCACAGCCCCAGCAAGGATGGCGATCACGCTTAGAACAGAAGCCCCGAGATGACCCCCCTCCGGGAACGGGGTGGGTGCTCTCGAGCGAGTGTCGTAGGACGATGCATATAGGACACACACCCACAGGCACGTGCCCCCCAACACACACATGCGTGCACGTACTGTGTGAGCAGAGGTCTGCGAAGTTATTTTCCAAGCAGCAATGAGCTCTATGTTGTGAAATTACAAGGGATTTGTGCATTTTACCATGTTTCCTATACTTCCCTCATGAACTGTGTCATAAGAAAGGTTTACAGACAAGAGTCCCGCCAGGGACTTGCCCTGGACCATAAGTATGTGCGACAGGGACCCAGTGGTTGCTCCCTGGTCCCTGCTGATGACCCGGCCCTGCCCTCGGCCGGCAGCCCTGGACATCTGGCTCCAGCCCAGCGTCTGCCCAGGGCCCCCAGTGCCCAGCCTCCTGAAGGCGATGCTGGCTACACTGGGGGAACCGCATGTTGACATTTCCGTTTTTCTCAGTTTTGTGTCTTAAAGTCTCAGGTACAGGCAGGCCCCAAGTGGCCAATTCTCCCTCAGCTGATCAGCGACAGGGACAAAGGTCACCCAGGAGAGCAGGTCCCTCCCGTTGTCTGGGGCCCCCAGAGACAAGCAGGCCCCCAGGCGCTGGGTCTCCCTGTGGTGACCCGTCTCTCGGAACATAGTTTAACCCGGGCAGGTGACACGGCATGGGGTCCAGTGGGCCTGTCCCCTGCCTCCGTGCAGGGCTGCACCTGAACAGACTGAACCGTCGGCCGCGTCCTCGCAAGCGCCGCACACGACCCCCCGCACCCAACCCCATGCAGCCTGGGGAGCCCACCCTCCACCTGGCTCTGGCATGGGACCCCTGCCTGCTCCTCACGGGCCAGCTCAGGCCCTCGTGGCCACCAGCGGGCACCCCACCTCTCCCTACCACGCCCGTCCCTTCTCTGGTCTCTCCCACCAGACTGAGGCCCTTACCAAACACCACATACAAAAATTAACTTAACATGGATCAAAGACCTAATATTGTAAGACTCTTAGGAAAAAGCGTAGGGCAAAAGCTGCCTGACACTGGGCTTGGCACTGATTTCTCGGATAAGACACCAAAGGTACAGGCAACAAAAGAAAAAACAAACTGGATTTCATGAAAATTTTAAACTTTTGTGCACCAAAAGACAGTATCAGCAGGTAAAGAGGCAATCCATGGAATGGAAGAAGACATCTGCAAATTGTATACCTGATAAGGGATTAATATCTAGAATATAGAGACAACTCCTAAAATTCAACAAAAAACCCAACATGATTCAAAACTGGGCGAAGGACTTGAATGGACATGCACAATGAAGATACATGAATGGCCAATAAGAACATGAAAAGATGTTCATCACTAATTACTAGAGAAATGCAAACCAAAACCACACTAAGATACCACCTCACACCTATAAGGATGGCTACTATTGAAAAAATCCCAGAAAACAGTGAATACTGACAGACATGAAGAAATTGGAACCCTTGCGCACTGTTGGTGGGAAGGTAAAATGCTGCAGCTACTATGGAAAACAGTATGGAGGTTTCTCACAAAAATAAAAACAGAACCACCTGATCCAGTAATTCCACCTCTGGGTACCTACCCAAAAGAATTGAAAGCAGGGTCTCAAAGAAATTTTTGTACACCCATGTTCATAACAGTATTATCCACAACAGCTAAGAAGCAGAAGCAACTCGTGTCCACTGACAGACAAATGGACAAACAAAATGTGATAAAAATATATACGGGAATGTTATTCAGCCTTAAAAAGGAAGGAAATTCTGACACCTGCCACAACATGGATGAGCCTTGGGGACATTATGCTCAGTGAAACAGGCCCGGCACAAAAGGACAAATACGGCAGGATTCTAATTACGTAAGGTCCTTAGAGCAGTCAGGTTCATAGGGACAGAAAGTAGATGGTGCCAGGGGCTGGGGAGCTGTTGCTTAATAGGGTCAGAGTCTCAGTTTGGGAAGATGAAAAGGTTCTGGAGATGATGGTGGTCACGGTTGCACAACGACGTGAATGTACTTAACGCCACTAAACTGTACCATTTAAAAATGGTTAAAATGGTAAATTTTGTTATTTGTATTTTAACACACCCATGAGAAAAGTGGGGCTGGCCATGTGGTCCTTGACCAGTGCAGCCACAGGGCAACGGAGGAGTATATGGGAATCGTGGCTGGGGGCAACTGTGCGTGTCGGGCCAAGTCTGGGAGCCAACTGCCACCTATGGGGTGGTGGAGCCTGGGGCTGTGCGCGGACACAGGGAGGGGGGTCTGTGAGCAGGGGGACCTTGGGACAGCCCCACCCCCTCGGAGGCTCCTGCCAGTTCGATCTCTTTGGGTCTGACTGGGCTTTCCTGGACCCCTGAGGACGTCCCCAGTCAGCCCTGAGGCACAGGGCCAAGGGCAGGACAACCACATCATTCCCTGGCCAGTAACTGTTCATGAGTCCCCAGGTCCCGACACCCAGGATGCCCCACCACAGTGCTGTTGGGTCTGGCTGGAAATCACTGAGGAGTGGGGGAGGGAGGGGCACTCGTGGTGGGGGGGCAGGGGTGCCATGGCGTGACCGGGGAACCGAAGGAAGGCAGGGTGGCTGGACCGAGACAGACGAGAGAGGCACAGGGAGGGAGGAGGGGGCGGGCCGGCCAGAGGAGCCCCCAGCGCGGGTGCACATCCGTGTTGTGGTCGCATGCCTGTAGATCTGTGCCTGTGTCCGTGTGCAGGACGGCACACGTGTGCACACACTGGTGTACGTAGTGCCTGCGTGCAGGTCCATGTACGTGTGTGTAGGGAGGTGCACATGCACATCTGTGCCGCTGCACATGGCATGTGGGGAACAGGCATGCACGTGGAGGAGTCAGGGCTCTGTCACTCAGTTACTTACTGGGCCAGCCGGCGGTGATGGAGGGGGGCCACTGCTGAAGACCCTTGATGGAGAAGGGTGGGCATCAGACCAAATGTAGCAAGTGAGCAGTGGTGAGGGAGGGGCCCAGTTCCAGAGAGTGGGGTGGGGTGGGGGAGGGGGCGATGCAGGCTGCACAGGTTGTGGGGCCGGCGTCTGGGAAGGAGGTGGTGAGGAAAATGGGACTGCGGGTGCAAAGGCCCTGAGATGGGGACGTGCCTGGCATCAGAGGGACAGCAGGGATGCTGGAGGCTGGCGCCGAGAGTGAGGGGCCGGCCTCTTCCCTGAGTCAGGCGTGAACAGCAACCCTGGACCGGGAAGGCTCTGCACGCAGCAGTCCAGGGGACGGGGCTGTGGTTGGGTTCAGGGCGCCCCAGGGTCTGGCCCCAGGGCGGGAGGGGGGCTGTTCTTCGAGAGGGGACGCTGGGGAGAAGCGGCAGGTGCACCCCTGGCAGGCTCGGTCTACACATGTGGACCCACGGGGGCCCCCCAGCAGCTGTGGGGAGAAACTGGGTCCTTCGAGGGTCTTGACAAGCTCCATCACAGCCCCTCATAGGCTTCCCGGACTCACTGACCTGCCTACCTGTGGACCCCAAGGCTGCAAGGGCAGGACCCCAAACCCAGAGCCCACTCAGCAGCCCTGTGGCTGAAACCTGCTCTCCTTCCTGTGGTCTCAGGCACATACTTCCCTTCAAAACCTCCCTGCCCTGCCCCCGACCCCCAACCCCGGACCCCGGCTCACCGCCTGGCAGGCCCACTTGCCCTCCTGTCACACTGCCCTTCCCCAGACACAGCCCTCTCAAGTCTCATGTCACGGAATCTGGTGACGGCCTGGAGCCATGGGTGGGGACACGCTGCTGCCACCTCTCTGGGGCCTTTGCATATCTGGCGCCCTGTACCCTGGACGCTCCCCCATGGCCTGGCCCAGAGCTCCAACCACGTGACACCCGGGTCCGCTGTCACCCTCTTCGCAGCTGTGTCAGGAGCTGGGGCGGAGCAAGGCTGTGGAACGCCAGCCCCTGACCTGGCTCCCAGCAGCTCCTCCTGCCCCCACCCCCGACGCAGGAAGGGAGCCCAGGGTCAAGGTCACCTAAGGTGTTGCACCCAAGCCAGGCTAAGCCAGAGGGTCTCCAAGGACAGATTGCTTATCGGCTTACTGGCCTGAGAAGGCCTGGACCCGGCGGGTGGGGCACCCTCCTCACAGGTCCTCGCTCCCTCTGAGAGAGACGGGCCCAGCCCCTCCCTCTCCAGACCCCCTCTCTGCCCCAAGGAAAGCCTGCTCCACGCTGAGCCCTGGGCCACTAGATCAGGGTGTGCTTGAGAGGGGGCGTTTGAGGCCCAAGCAGAGGTCACTCAGGTGGGCCAGCCGTGCGGGGCACGGGGGGAGGATCCCAGGGCAGAGGGCAGTCCAGGTCACAGGGCCAGCAAGGCCGAGTGAGACCACCCACCTGACACCCCGGCCAGCGAGTCCCCAGCGCCAGAGTGGGGACCAGGGCTGTCTGAGGTCCTGGGCCTTTTCACCCCCAGAGCCTGCCCCTTGCCCCCGCGGAGCTAGGTGGGGCTGTGACTCAGCACCGCTGTCCCCCTCCACCTGCAGCTGCTCCTGGGCCCCTGCAGCCTTCTGTCGAGGCCTGGGGGGGGCCTGCCTGAGTCCCAACGCCCATGTCCTGTCCACACGCCTCTGTCACTGGCCTCCTGGGCCTGAACCACCCAAGTCGTTTCCATCTTCTGAAGAGTGGGTCCCTCTCCCCGCCCTCCAGAACTGCCATCCCCGTGTCAGCTCCCTCCCTGTGGCCGTTACCGCTGACCCATGTGCTCCCCGCTTAAGAAGGACCCGTTTCCCACTGCCGGTGCGCAGCCGGTGAGCTGGAGCCCAGAGTTCCGCTTTGGGTGGACATTTGAGCCCGAGTGACGGGTCCCTGTGCGCCTCTCGTTGGGTCTTCTCGAGCCTGGCCTAGACCCGCCCGTGGCGCCCAACAGGCCCGTGTCCTTTGCTTGCGTGCTTCTGACCACTCCCCGCCCCTCTGCTCCCCGCCCCCACCAGCCTGAACTCAAGCTGCGGCCCCACGACAGGCCTTTTACCTCTAGGCGCAACAGCCCCTGCCCGGCCAGCCCGGGCCCGCAGACCCCATGGGGCAGTTTGCATGTGCCCTCGGACTCAGGGCAGCTGAGGGCTGGGCCTCAGGGAGGGGCCTCCTCGGGAGAGCTGGGCACCAGGGGGCCAGGGAGAGGGCCTGGCTGCACCCTTGGCCACTGGGGCCCCGACCTCTGTCCCGAGAGTACAGCTCCCTGCCTCAGCTTTGCGGGGTGTCCAGAGCTGGGCACGGCACCCCAGTTGTGGAAACTGAGGTTTGGGGAGGGGGGCGACTTCCTCAGGGCTGCCTTTGGGGGCCTGCAGGGCTCGGGCCCGTGGGTCCTCCAACACCCAGGACCCGCCGGCACCCACAGCACCACTGGTCACCTGTTCTGTTATTTACCCCGTGGTTTTCTTTAAACTGACTTGCATTTTCGCTTAGGCATCTGTGCTTTAAAACTGGCCTCGTGTTCCTGCTTTGAACGGAAAGCCCAAGTCATAGCTCAGACAGTAGGGACCCAGAACAGAAGTGGGGTCGCAGCTGCCAGCCAGGGTGTTGCCAGGGAGGCTGTGGCCCCGCTCCTCCTGAACACGGGATCAAGGTGGGTGGGGGGAGGGTCCAAACTGGTATTTTCCCCTTGAAGGAAAAGGACAGAAAGAATAAAGGCTGCCTTCTGGGGGAGGGTGGTGGGGCTGCTGCTCACAGCTGTGGCCTCAGGCCACCTCCATGGTTTTGGTGGCCACCCGGTCCCTGGGATGCAGAAAAGTATACCCGGGCCTGACCCCCTCCCCACTGGGACCCCTGGGCGGTGGCATCAGCGCTGCACCCCACGGCCTCACTCAGGACAGACACTGTCTCTCGTCTCAGAAAAGTGCTCCACCCCTGATCCGCTAGTTCCATCCCATCAGGGCCCCCCCGGCCCTCCCAGTAGGCCATCAGTCGACCCTGGGCCCTGTCTGATCATCACGGTACCCTCGGGGGACCGAGCCTGTGTGTCAGGCTCTGCTCTGCGCTCGGGGACATGGGGTGAGTCTGGGCACCGAGGGGCTTGTGTTCTGGTGGGGGGACTGGTGAAGAGCAGCGCCGTGGAGAAGGGGAGAAGGTGTGTGTGGCGGGCGGCCAACTAGCGGGATTGGGGTAGGTCCGAGGAGGTGACGCTGGAGGAGACAGACAACAAGAAGCCACCAGTCATGCAGGGGAGGGGAGGGGGCTAGGGTGGGGACAGCTGGGGTGACACTGACCAAGGGCTCGGCTGGGCAGTGGGGGAGCCTGCCTGGCCTGGGCCCAGCTCAGGGCAGGTCCATCCCAGGAGCGTCCCTCTCACAGTTCCCTAGGGAGCGGCTCAGAGATGGCTGCCCTGGCAGGGACCCCCCACCCCCCCAGGGGCCAGAGGGCAGAAACTGTCCCCCCGGAGACCCCTGTTCTCCCAGGGAGCTGCCACTGGTGGCAGGAGGCAGGCACGGGTTGCATCACCAGCCTGGATCCAGGCATCAGGGAGGATACTGGCAAGAGGCTTCCCTGGAAAGGTCTGCAAAGCAAGCGCAGGCCACGCCTCCCTCATACCCTATAGCTCGTGGGCCTGGCAGACATCACACACGGCAGAATCCAAACGCTCTGATGGTTTCTGATACAACAACAGGTACTTTTGGACTAAAAAGCCACACCTTTCCCTCCGAGGAGATGACCCCTGCTTACCTTGATGCCAGTAACATTGGAAGGGGACAGGGACAGGCCGCCCTCCCGGATGCTGCCCTCTGGGCAAAGCCGGCCTCCCTGGTTGCGTCTCCTACCCCCACACCCACAGCGCCCTGCCCACCCCGCCACCCAGCTGAGAACGTCCCCCCGGAGGCCAGCGAGAGCCTCCCTCCTGAGCGACCCCGGCCACTGCAGCACCGGCTGGACTTATCACCCGCCCAGAGTGACCTTGAGCCCAGTGTCTGGCGCCCCTGCTGGGCAGTGGAACCGGACCTCACCCAGGACGGCCCTTCCTCAGGCGCTGGCTCCTCCTGCCCGGCCACACCCGACCCCCGTGCCCCCTCCCCAGGGCCCCAGCTCCACCTCCCTCTGAGCAGGTGCTCGGGGAAGATACACAGAACAGACACTGCTGACTTGGGGACCCCTGACAGCCACCCCCCAGCCCACTGGACCAGGCCCCGGGTGAGCTTATCCACACACCCCAGCCTGCCTGCCAGGCCCACAGCGGGTCTCCCCTTGAAAGCAGCCCCCTTCCTTCGCCTCCTCCTTGCTCCCTGCTTATTTTGGAGCCAGAGTCTGAGCAGATGGGAGGAGGACAGGGGCTGGCGGGCAGCGCCGCCAGCAGCAGACAGGCTCCAACAACTGGCTCTGCCCTGGCCAGGCAGCCCCTTGGCCTCAGGACCACTACAGGGGACGGGAGAGGCCCTTCCCTTGGCCCCGCACTGGCCCGTGGCTCTGGACACCCCAGCCATGTGTGCAGCCTTCCGGCCCACAGCCGCCATGGCCGACCAGACGAGCTGTGATAGCATCGCCTGAGGAACACTGACTCAGGAGGAAACCAGGCCAGAGATTTCTCCAGGCCGGGGGTAAATAAATAAACAACACCGGAAGGTTCCACACTCAAGGGGAAGGAGGTGCACTCACCAAGAGCCTGGCTCTAGGTTTCCGCAGCAAGGGAACTGCTGACCGTCACTCAGGCCCCTGGGCTGGGTGGGGACTGATTTTCCTGTGCCCTGCCTCTGTGCGTGGCCCCCCATGATCCCAGCCCCCGCCCTGGTCACCCCCAGGTGGGACCCTCTCTGGCGAGGGCTCTATAGACCTCCTTCCCTCACAGCTCCTTTCCTGTTTTTTCTCACCTGGAAGGTGAGCACTGCCTCCGTCCAGCCCCTTTTCCTTCCAAGCCCTTCTCACCGCCTCCTACCCCAGCCTCCTAATCACACGCAGACCTGCAGGCTGCGGGATCTCAGTCTCCAGGCCAGCGTGGCTCAAAAAAGTCAGATGCCTAGCCCAGTCCCAGGTCCGAGGAAGGGCCCAGAGCATGCACACCGTCCAGCCCCATGGGTCCTCTCGAGGCCGGTGGCTGGCCCCGGTCCTCCCCTGAGACAGGCCACCCCCGGGAGTGTCCAAGCCCACAGTGGCCTTGACCCTGTCTGGATGCGGTTCTCGAGAAGCAGAGGCTGAGACAGGGATTCTCAGGCACGTGACTGGTCGAGGACGAGAGCTGAGGGGGTCGGGTCGCAGGACGGGCCCCGTCGGGAACCGGGCAAAGGTGTGGATTCTGCCACTGCTTCGCCTCGCCTCGGCCTGACTGACAGGGAGTTCTGGAGCGTGAAGGAAATCAGTGCTGCCCCACTCGGAGGGAAGGGCAGTTCTTGTAAGCAGGCAGTGGGAAGGGGAGCTGGGGGCACTGGCCAGCGTGTGCCCAGCACACCTCCCTCTGTTCCCCCACCCCTTCCTAACAGGGCCAAGGCCTCAGCTCAGGGCTGGGCCTGACCTCAGGGGGCCTCTGCCCGGAGCCCGACCCTCAGCCCCTCCTCTGGACTGCCCCAGCGACCCATCCCACCCCCCACTCTGCTCCTCCCGACGGGGCGGACGGGGGATCCCTGTAAAAACACAAGGCAGTCTCTCCTATGCTCAAAACCTTCCTGCAGCAGGCCAGACATCTATCTCAGTTCGGAGCTGGAGTCCAAGTCCTTCTGTGGCCCCGAGGCTCTGCGACCAGCCCTGACCCCGTGACCTGCCCTCATGCTCCCTCCACTCCCCACTCCTGACCCCCAGTCTTCCTGCTGTGCTGTCCCGACAGCTCAGGGCCTCTGCACTGGCTCTTCCCTCCACTGGGAACATCCTCTGTCCAGAGAGCCACTGCATCCACTCCAGCGGCTCGAGGGTCCCCTCCTCAGAGACCCCCCCGCCCATCCTATTTATGACGCCCCAAACACACACAGCATTGTTGCTTTCTAACCTGCTGTGTGACTCGTTTATCACGTTTCCCACCCCATCATGCTTACAGACGCTGGCTCCATGGGGCAGGGGCTTTACGGGGCAGGGGCTCTGGTCTGTTTGTCACTAATGCGTCCCACGGCCCAGAAGTAACCGGCAGGAAGCAGGTGCTGATAAATCCACCCCAGCCCTTTGTACTGAGTGAGGGAGGGGCCAACTCAGGGCAAGGAGGGGCCCGCGGGGACTTCTGGGAAGTCTTCTAGCAAGGCCTTTTGGCCTTCCCCCGATAGACACGGACACGGTGGTGCGTGGCCCGGACCGACCCTGACTCTGCCCTGCTTCTGAGCCCCCCACCCAGGGTGTCCCCCCATCTGGTGAGCCTATGAGCGCTGCGTTTCTGCGGCTGCCACTGAAACCACGCCCCCATCCGTACCCTGAGGCCCCCTCACAGGCCCTGCCCCCCATCCCTGGCCTCCTGGCCCAGCCCCAGCCGTCCTGAGCCAGTGAGGGGTACGCGTCCCAAAGTCCTGGTCCCTCCAGAGCTGGGGATGCAGCTCACCCTTCTGCCCGGTCCCCAGCAGCCACACCCTCCACCACTCGGCACCGGCCCTCCATCCCTCCATCTCCTGCTCCAGGAGAGCCCAGAACCACCAGCAACAAGACTAATGCACCTGGAGACCGAGGTCGCGTGGGGCTGAGCCCAGCCAGGGAGCTGGAGCTGGGATAGTGGGTGCATCGAGGTCGTGGAGCTTCCTGGAGGCAGAGGGTGGTGCTGGGGGTTCAGGGCGGCCCCGTCTGTGCCTCCCTCTTCCCCGCCACAGGGTAGGGGCAGGGGCAGGGCCAGGGATGTGCATGCGTGCGTGGTGTTAACACACAGGAAATCGATGCCTGGCACTGGCCCACTGTTTAAGGGAAATGAACAGATTTTGGCCGAGGACAAAGAGAGTTTGATTAATCAGAAATTGGATAATGGAGGCAACACTCTAATTATTTTTCTTCCCAGCATTTTATCGAGAAATATGTTTGCACAGCATAACAGAGGTAACAGAGCGGGTGAGGGGGGCGACCACGCTGGAGGAAAGCCCAACTCAGGGACAGAGCCACTGCACCCAGAAGCACTGAAGAGGGCCAGATAGTAGGCTGGCTGGCGGTGGTGGTCTCTCTGTGGGGCCACAGGAAGCAAGAGGGGACAGGTGGGCAGGCCAGAGGCCACACACAGTGGGACAGCTGGGGTCACAGAGGATGTACCATGCAGGGGCAGGGAGGAGGCGCGAGGGCCAGGCCCTCGGTCAGCACAGAGGTAGACGACCTGAGAAAGGTCCTCAGGTGGGGCCTGCTCCTTCCCTGGTCTGGCCCCTTCCACACCACCCTGCCCTGCCCCGCCCACAGCCTCGCTGGCACAGTGGCGGGGCAGGGATGGGGCGGGGCCGGGGTGGGGGGCGTGCACAACACTAGCTGGGGTCACGGGGGCCTGCTGGAGCCAGGGTGAGAGCTGCAGGTGGCAAATCCTTGACAGGGTCTTCAGGGGCCCCTCCTGGCAGCCTGGAGCCTTTTCTCATCTTCATCCCTGGTGAAGCCTGATGACCCATCCTTGGGAGCCTGGGACTCACACCACCGCCCTGCCCGTCACCCACCCCCTCCTCCTGCACTGTCCCCACTCCTACAACACCTGGAGCTGGAACCACACCGGTCAGCACGACCAGGGGTTACCTGGTCTCCCGGCTCCAGGCAGGCTTCTTGGGGCTCTACGCCAAGCAGAGCTGAGCACGAGGCTCAGTCACCTGCTCATTCACTCGACAGGGTACGGAGAGGCTGCCATAGGCAGGAGGATGAGTTGCAGCTGCTGGGCAGGAGGGAGGGCGCGGCGGGTGGGCTCGAGCAGCCCCTGGTAAGAACGGCTAAATCCCGCGTCCTGTACCACCGCAGACACCACTGATCAACCACGACCACTTTCCTCTGAGCCACCACACAGCCTCAGAATCCTTCTCAACACTGCTTTTGGCAGCCCCTCAGGGCTGGAGTAAGAAATGAAGACTACCTGCACCCTCGACCCAGCCTAATCTGAAGGTGAGGATACACAGGCCCAGAGTGAAGAGGATTCACCGTGTCTACACTGTAGGCGGAGCTGGGACTAGGCCCAGGTCTCCCAGCTTCCCATTCAGTGTTCTTTGCCCTTCACCAAGCTCCCTGCTGAGCTCATCCTGGAGCACAAGGGCTGTCTGGAAAGCCCACTTGGTCATCATGTGGTCACTGTGGGCGCCATGGTCCTTTCCCACCACCAGGATCTCCCCTCGCCTTCCGAGGACACTTTCCCATGGACGCGACTCTAAATGTCATGACCGCAAATCTCCCAGACTGACTAGGCCTCACCGAGTCACACGGCGTCACTGAGGGACCACTGTCAGCCGGAGGCGTCTGACCCCCGGTGGGGGACCCGGGCAGCGTGAGAAGCTGGGCAGCCTGCCTGCCTCTGGCTCGTGAGTGAACCGGTCGGGCCCGATGGGCACCCGGCCAGTGGTTGTCCACCTGCGCGTGGTTTGTGTTTGTCCACCGGCAGGCACACCTCGCGGGGGCAGAGGACTGGGCTGGAGCCACAGTTCTCCAACGTGAAGGCTGCAGCCACCAGAAGGCCTGCTCACCTGCCACGTTCGTGGCCCCCTTTGACAGCCGTTTCCTGGCTCCCTGCTGAGTGCTAGGCCGGGCTCTGGGGGCCAGATTCTCAGTGATGAACAGCAGACGAAGGTCTTGACCTCGCAGAGCTTATGTTCAGGTCCAGGAGAGAGACGGAGAATAAGCACAGACAAAGAAAACAGGCAGCGGTTACACTGGGGTACGTGTAGGAAGGGGCACAGGATCTGTGCGGGTGTGGACACAGGT
Source organism: Globicephala melas (assembly GCF_963455315.2). Classification (NCBI taxonomy): domain Eukaryota; kingdom Metazoa; phylum Chordata; class Mammalia; order Artiodactyla; family Delphinidae; genus Globicephala; species Globicephala melas. The sequence goes on from NC_083326.1 coordinate 65,011,980, forward strand.
GCTGTTCTGGACAGAGGCCCCCAACGGGAAAACAGAATTAGGAGGCCTGAGAGCCTCCTCCTGGACACCCCAAGTTGTGTGTGGACCCTGCCTGAGAGCCGCTGGTGAGAAGAAAGAGCAGCTGTGATGATCCAGTCCTCCCAGTGGAAAGGACCAGGCCACGGCCAGAACCTTAGCACTGGCCCCGGCGCCACACCGGCCTCCAGCACAGCTGCCCCACCAGTCAGCCCTCCTGGACCCCTGGGGACCCCGGGGTGGACGGAGGCAGGCTGCCTGCAGGAAGTGGGGGCCGCTCGGGCTGCTGAGAAGCCCTCAGGGTCCCTGGACACCCACCCGGGGCCCGGGCGGCCGGTGCCCACGCAGGAGCCACCCCACCTCCCCGGGTCCGAGCCTCCTCCACCGAGAGGAGAAAACCGAAGTAAAAATAGGCCCCTTCTTGGCGGAACTGGCTGTGAGAGGAGAAAGTGAGCGTCGCTGCCCTCCCCAAGAGCCTGCCCGGGGGCTCTGGGGGACACGACACATGCGGCCGCTCCCCTCCACCCAACGCCACGACCTGACTGCCACCACTCCCAGGGCAGGGGGCTCGGCGAGGCAGGGGCTCCTTCTGCAGCTGGGCTCTGACTGCTGCCGCATGGCCAGTAGAGGCGGGGGCGGGGGGAGCCTGGGGAGGGTGCGTGCTGGTCAGTAGCTGCTGGAGGGTGCGCTGGTCTCGAGAGTCTGCAACCACTTCCCCTACCCCACCCCCAGCACGGCACCGCGGATTTTAACAGCCTCACTCCTTAGCACTTTCTGATGGATTCTCCGGGGACATCTCTAAAAGAGAGTTATACCTTAATTTAGAAGCAAATAACTCAAAACTCTGTGATGTAGCAGGTTCCTTCGGAAAAGAGACGAACTCAAGGAAGCCATTGTGTGTGAGGCCACCCGCCACATGCACCCGCTCCTGCCAACAGGCTGCCCAGTCCTCTACCAGCTGGCTGTGTCTCCTGCCCGAGGGATGGAGGCCAGGGGTCCACGGACAGAGGGGGAGAAGCGCCGCTCACAGAGGCCAGGGTGCAGCCCCCGTGGCCCCAAGTGCCTGACACAGCCCACCTGCCCATGGGAGGCAGGTGAAGGGCAAAGTGGACGCCAGCCCGGGGCACCGTCCTGGCAGCCACCACGACCACCACAACTGGCCTTCCCGGGCGTGCACATGCGCGCCATGCCCAGCCTGACACTCTGCTGTCACTGTCCTGAAATGCTTAATCATTTTTAACAAGGGACCCCCAAACTGTGTAGCCAGTCCTGCCCATGTTGCTTAGCCCCCATGCACCCCAGGCCTACTGCAGGGGACCCACCCTCCCAGGAACACCCTCCTGTGCGGCCCCTGGAATCTCAGCTCAGCTCTGAGCCGTGGGGCCCGAGGCCTGGCTCTGCCCCTTCTGGCCCCACCTGTCCTCAATCCCTGAGTGACCTTGCTGGCCCCTGCCCCCCAACTCTTGGTGGGGGGACTCCAGGTCTCCAGCTCCAGCCTGATTCTCCCCTCTGACTGCCACATAGGCCCATGTCCACCTGGGTCTAACCCAACTCCCAATTCCCCACCTCTCGCGATGCGTCTGTGTCTTCCTCCTCGCCAAGGCCAACTCTGTCCTTCCAGAGCAGTCCTTTCCTCTTCTCCATCAGCAGGTCCTTGTTAAGCTAAATCCTGCATCCAACCACTTCTCAGTACCACTCCTGCTCCCACCCCAGTGGGCCAGCAGCCCCTCATCCTGAATGCTGTAGCGGCCCCCATGCCATCTGCCAGACGGGTCTTTTAAAAGCATAATCCTACCTGACCTGCTCCACAACCCCGCCCCCCCCATCCCGGGCTCCAGCCACCTGACCTTGGGGGGCAGGGTGACCTCCAGCTGCAGAGGTGCATTGGCCTCAGGGCCTTTGCACCTGCCATCCTCCCTCCTGGTGCTCTTCCGTTGGTCTCACAACTCACCCATGGCCTCTCCATGGTGCCGCGCCAACGGCCCTTCCACACAGGACCCCCACCCCCTTCTGCTTTAGGCTCTTCACGGCCTTTGTCCTGCCTGGCATTCAGCTACTCGGGTGTTTGTCAGCCTTCCGGGTCTCACGGAGCGCCACAGGAGTGGGTGCTGTGTGCCCTGCCCCCTGTCGTGTCCCTGTGCCGGGCACGGCCCTAGCCCTTGCAAGTGCTGGTAAAGACCAGCCGAAGGAACGAACGGCTGAGCCGAGTGAACGGGTGAGGTTCCGTTCCCTTGGCTCCCCCGCGAGCCCAGGGATCCAGATGGTCCCTGTGAGTTAGTCCCTGTCAGTTCGCTCCTGGGAGGCGCCTCCCCTGCCAGCGTGGATGTGGGGAGGACCGTGCGGGGATGGGCAGGGCACTCTTGGCTCTGTTTGTGGTGAGGATGAGGAGGCTCATAGAGGATGGGGCTGGGCGGGGGGCCGGGGGGGAAGCAGGGCCAGGCCTGACCCAGGTCTTCTGCCGCCTCCACTGGGACTCCCCGCCTCCACCGCCCCCGAGTCTGCACAGCTGTCAGGCCACCGCTCTGGGCTCCTACCTGGGCTGACTCTCAGCGTCTGCCCTGATGCTTCTGTCCACTTCCCTGTGCCCTCTGCCCTGCCAGCCCACAGGACTGCCCCTGGGGCTCAGTTAGCCCGGGTTTCCTTCCTGAGGGTGCAGTGTGCTAATCTGCCTCCTCCAGGGTTCCTGCAAGCCCAGCCATGGTCGGCAGTAGGGAGAATACCCTACAGCCGCACAGAATTTTGGGTCTTCAGAGGGCCAGCACAGGGCAGTTAGGGCTGCCGTGTCCTCACGACCAGCGGGGAAAGTGCGGCACTTGGTCATCGCATGTGCACACGAGACAGCCACGCGGCTGGGCTGAGGCCACTGGGGCCACACCCTGAGTCTGAGGCCAGCCTTCCCTGCCGTTCGCCCCTGCATCCACCGGCCTCCCTGCAGGGGCCCTGGGCAGCCTTGTCAAGTTCTCCTGCTTACCCAGAAGTTCCTCGAATTGCCCTAGAAGCTCCTGAGAGCCAGTCAGGGTGCTTCTCCTCCTGGGACTCCAGGAAACAGAAGAGCTGAGGAGCTGGGGACAGAACGGGGAATTCATTCCCCGTGTCCCAAATCTGGAGTCTTATGGCAGGCCCCCAGAAAGGGGCCGGGCGACAGCATGGAGCAAGGCAGCTCCATCGTGCTGAGCACGCACCCTCAAGAGGGCAGGCAGGGGCCCTGCTCTCCTTGCAGCAAGCTGGGCCTCGGCCAGAAGCCAGTGTGTGGCTGGGGGTGGGTCAGGGAGGGGGCACGCTACACAGATGAGTGACAAACAGCCCCTTCAGAGGGAAAAACCTCCCCGGCAGCGGGCAAGCGAGCAGATCTACAGCAGAAGGTAACACCAGCCTTCCGAGGGGGAGGGACTGTTTTATTCACCTCCCATCTCAGAAAATCAGCGTCTGGTACAACACACAAGAGCTTTAAGCCAAATGCCAGTGTCTTGTCCATCGACCCTGAAGCACGGGGAATGCTGAAGGCGCACCACTGCATCCGGGCATGGCTAGGCCCTCCCTCGCCATCAGCCGCTGCACGGAGACTCCCACGTCTCCACGGTTACTGCTCACGAACGTCCACGCCCCAAAGGGACAGAGCCACCAGCTCAACATCATCCTCCATGCTGGCCAGGAAGGAGGCCAGGGGTTGGTTACCCAGGACCCTGGCCCTGCCTGGAAGCGTGGTCCTATTCTGCGAGCAGCCCTCGGGGTCTTCCCAGCTCTTCTCCAGGCCCACTCGGTTCTGGGTCATGGAGCTGCTCTTTGCACAGGTGAGGAGACTGCGGCCACCACTGAAGCAGGCGCCAGGGTCATCCATTTCCCCCAGCGGCCCCAGCCCTGGGCAGCCTCCGCCCTTTCCCGCCTGACCTCCTGTGCTCCTGCCAGACTGGACTGCCTGAGCGCCCTCTCTGTGTCTCCGTCCCCGTTCTCCCCTCTGCCCGCAATGCCCACCCCAACTGTGACCGTGTCCTTCAAGCTCCAGTTCAAATGTCACTTTGCCCACAGGCCCATCTGACCCCGGCCCAACTTGGGGCCCCAACACCCACCTTCAGGGCTGGGTTCTCTGAGCAGAGATGCTTCTCCCCCTGGGGGCGGTGAGTCAGTCCCAGGAGGGCAGGGCCAGTTCACTCCCACCCCAGCACCAGGCCCCGGGGGGAGCAACTGCTCAGTAAACATTTGCTTAATTGAATTTGGCCAAGGAGCCTTTTCCAGACTGAGCAGAAGGCAGAGGGACTCGATCCCCAGGGCAGGGAGATCACTTGGGCAGAAAGGGGCGGTCAGGGGACAGCTGCCTCCCCAGACCAGCAGATTTCCCCCCAGGCGGGTCCCTCCATCCCCAGACACGGACTCCCCGGCCTGGGCGCCGCCTTCCCATCCTCTTCTCTGGTCACAGAGAACCCCAATTCTCGACCTCAGCAGAATCCTGCCACCAACGCCCAGAGAGACTCAGCGCCGCCCTGAAGCCAGAGCCCCTCGGGTCCCCGGCAGGACGCTGAGCCCCGGCCCGAGGCCCTCACCCCCCCAACCCCAAGCCCCCACCGCCTTTTAAGGGAAAAAATATCGAGCCGGGAACCTATCACAATCGCAGCGGGTCGATACTCGCCTCTCGCTCTAAATGCCTCCGAGGAACCTGCTCGCTGCAAGAGCGGTGACCGAAAACGGCGAGCCGTGCGTCCCTGGGCCCAGGCCTCCGGGGCCCTCGCCTCCGTTTCAGCCCAGGCCACGCGCCGGCGCTCCCGCCGTCCCCCGGGAGACCCCGCCGGGCGCCTCTCCCGTAGGTCGCCGGCCTGGCTCCGCACCAGCAGCTGCCCTGCGCCCCTGTCAGCCCTCCTGGGCCCGGGCGCCCCTCCCAGCACCTGCCTACCCGCGGCGCCCCTGCCCACCGCGCGGGCACACCCGCCGCGCCGCCCCCACCTGGCCCGCATCCCGGCCGTCGCGCCCGGCGCCCCCCGCCCGGGCGGGCCCCGGCACAAAGGCCCGGGAGGGGTTCGGTGCGGGCGGGTGGGCTCCCGGCCGCGCCCCCCGTCCCCAGGTCCGCCGCACGCCCCGGCCGCGGGGCCGCTCACTCACCTCCGGGCCGCGGCGCGGTGCGTGGCCGAACTGCTCCGGCGGCGCGGGCGGGGCGGCGAGCGCGGGCCTGGGCGCCCTCGTTCCGCACGACGCGGGCGGCGGCGCCCGCGCGGGGACGTGACCAGGCCGCGGGCGGCGCACACGCTCCGCCGGCCTGGCTCCCTCCGCCCGCTCTCCCGCGCCGCCCGCGCCGCCGCCCGCGGGTCCGCCCGCCCCGCGCCGCGCCGCGCCGCCGGGAGGGGGCGGAGCCGCGAGCGCAGCGCGTTGCCGGGCCAACCGCGGGCGGGGAGCCGCGCGTCCGCCGGGGTCCACGCTCAGGGCGCCACAGCCCCGCCAAGAGCGCCGGCCCGTCGCCCATTGGGTGCGAGAGGCTGACGGACGCGCCCGCGGACCAATGACGATGGGAAGGGGCGGGGCCGCGGCTCCGCGCGTGCCGCGGTCCGGCAGCAGCTGCCACCGCCGCCGGCCACGGGGTCCCTGCGATCCCGCTGAGCCGAGGCCGGGCGCCCACCCCCCGGGACGCCGAGCCGGAGAGCAGTGAATGGCCCCGGCCCCGCCCGTCTTCCCGGCCCAAATTCGAACCCTGTCTGCCCTTTCTGAGCTCCGCGACCTTGGACAACGGACTGACCTCTAATGAGCCTGTTTGCAAAGTGGGGCTAGTGGCACCTGCTTCCCTGAGTTGTCGCGACAGTAGGCTAGGACGTGTGAAAGGGCTGTACAAATCCTAAAGGTTTACGCCGGTGACGTTTTGCAGCGATGGGAGGGGGCATTAGTCATCTTTGCTGCTTGTGCCTGCAGCGGGTAAGGGCTCTTCAGGGTCCCTGGCAATCCTGGCCCCGGAAGGTTGCCTTAGAAGGGAGGACAGGAGGGGGGCCCAGGAGCGGTCCCCCAGACCAGAGAGGCGGGAGGGAGCCAGCTCAGTTGAGGCTAGGGTCCCATGGGCGCCTTTGGGAAGCTCACAGAAGGCATTGGTACTCAGCAAAATGCACCAAAGGGTGCCTGCCAACTTCTGCTTTCAATTTCAGGGGGAGCCAATCTGTGGGCCTCAGAACCGGGAGCCCCTCACTCCTGTGCGTTAAAGACTCAGGCCAGAACCAAGACATTAGTGCCACTCTGTCCTTTCCATCACTGTAACCTGAAGCTCTGTGCACCCCAGAGCATCCAGGTAAATGCAGATGCTCCCCGCTAACACTTCCCTATCACCCCACACCTCCATGGTCCTATTACTAGGATCACCCCACTGGTGGGCAGAAGCACTGGAACGGACCGTTGGCAGAGGGAGATAGGGCCAGGCCTGTGGTCAGAAGGCAGGGACCACCTCTGCCAGCTGGACACTGTGGCATCTCAATGTCATCCGCTAACCTCTCTGAGAGTGTTTCCTCTGCTGTGAAATGGAGACCATTGCACTACATCCCCCAGCGAGGTTGCCCACCTGTGAAGGTGCTGCCTAAATGGTCAGAGACAGGACAGATGTTGGTGATGGGCATCTTGAGGCGGACCTAGACTAGGCCTGGCACATGCTGGCTCGGGGTGGCCCCTGAGGCCCAGTGGAAAGTGGCCGACTTCCGGGGGCTGCTTTGTGTGCGTGTCCTCCACACCGCCAGGCTGGGTCAGGCTGGGCCTCTGCCCAGAGGTCCACTCAGAGGCCAATGGCCGTGGTAGCAGGAAGGAAACAGGCACAGGCCCTGCCCTGGGGGTGAGTTATTTCACCTGGATGAGCCTCAGTTCCCTCTTCTATCAAAAGGAGACAAATATAACAATAGATGGTCCCTAGAGGGTGATTCCAACAGGAGATACATGTTGACACATGTTCAGAGATGGTGAGGGCAACTGGGGGACCAGGGGTCAGAAGTGAGCTGTTTGCAGGGGCAAACCTAGCTGCAAGCATGGGAAGACCCCGCACAGCAGTCCGGGTGTGAGATGAGGGGCTAGCCCACGGAGGGGCCCAACGGGGCTGGCTGCTGCCCCCTCCCCTGACCCTGGAAGTGAGAGCTCCCCCAGGGTCAAGCAGGGATTGTAAGCCTTCAACCAGCAAGCATTTACTGATGACCTCCTCTGCGCTTGGCACAGTCCTAGCATTTAGACAGACCCAAGCCTGCCTGCTAGAACCTCTGCACGATAGTACCCCCGTGATGGTTGTGCGAAGCCTGGAGGGGGAGACCCATCAGGGCTCTGTGGCAGGAGGAGCAGGATGGAGGTGGCCCATGACCTGGGGCGGGAGGAAGCACGTTCCACGGTGGGGAAGACGCTGTGCAAGAAGGAGTGTGAGGCCTGGATGAACCCAGAGGACCAGTGCGGCCAGAGCCGTGAGGATGCCACAAGGCCAGGCTGGGGTGAGGCAGGGAACAGTCGCTGCGGGCTGGTGGCCCTTGTGTAGGATTGGGGCGTCGGCCTAAGAACTACTGGAGAGTTTGAAGATTAGCTTTTTAAATTCGAGAAGGAGGATGGCAAGTTTTTGTTTCATGTTTATTTACGGTAGGCCCGGTCCCACAGGGTGCGTCGTTCTAAATGCAGAATCAAGTAAAAATGTCAGCTAGACAGCCCAGAGAAAATAAGAAAGCGGAGAAGTCAGTCCATGAGGCTGAGTTCAGCCTAGGCCGGGGGTTGGCCGGGCAACCTGGCGTCAGTGGATGGCCGTGTGGTGTCTGCAGCCTGAGAGGAGCTGCCCCTGGTGGAGGGGAAAGGGGGGATGGTGGGGGCCGAGGACCACGTTGTGCGGGATGCTGGAGGGAGGGGGGGTGCTTGCTAAGCACATGGAGGAGCAGCCGGAGAGGTGGAAGCGGGGAGCTGAGGTCCCAGGGCCACGGGGGGAGTATCTTGGGAGGAAAACATGGTCAGCATGTCACGTGCTACTGAGGGGCCGAGTAAGCTGAGGACAGCAAGGGTTCCCCACGAGCAAAGGCAGGCACGAGGGTGGGTGGGGTCAGTGGGGGACACATGAGGCTAAAGCTGGGCGGGCGGGTTGAGATAAGGCACGGTGGGGCCCGGGCGCCAGGCGCGGATGTGTGCTCCCGGGGCTGAGTCCTCACTTGCCAGGAGAACGGGACCGGGAGACCACAGCTCGGCTCCGAGGAAGAAAGGGGAAGGGGGCTCTGGTGATTGAGCCCACCCAGCACCTCACCAACCAGCAGGGAGAGCTGGCCGACAAGGGGCCCTTTGAGGTGGCCCCCAGGAAGTGGCCAAACCTCAACCCCAGGGGTTCTACTCCAGGGGCATAGTGACCCTCAATCCCAGCTGAGCTTTGTGGCCCATCAACCAGCCCATCCTGGCCCAGTAGCCATGCCAGTCTGGGCCCTCCCCGAGCACACTCGAGCCTCCTACCGTTGCCCCTCTGCCCCACAAGGCCCGGCTCCCCCAGGCCTCCCTTCCTGCACATCCAGAGCCCCTAGGACCTGGAATTCCTCATCTACATGTGTCAACCCAGGCAGTAATGACCGGTCCCCGGAGACTCTCCCACTGGTCTCCCCACTGCCCGAGGGTGCCCCCTCCTGGCCGGCTCTTCTCCATGCCCCACCTGTCCTGCTCACCCCAACCCTGCCAGCCGGGTCTAGGCTGTTGGGGGCCTGGTGGGTTTCTCTGATTTGTTTCTTTTTGGGGGTCTGTGCACCACCCCACCCCAACTAGAACAAGGCTTTGCAGATCTGGGTTAATTATAAATAGCCAGGCCTGCGACTCTCCTTTTAGCTGAAAAGAAGCAAAGTGAACGAGCAGAGAGGCACACCCGGCACGCGTTTTATTTTTAATCTCCCTCTGTCTCAAAATGAACTGGGTCCCGGTGCTCAGCATTTCTAGGAGCAGAGGCCCAGGACGAATGCCTGGGAAACAAAAACCCGGGCGGCTGAAGGCCTGGCCTCTCCCCATCTGCTGTGTGACCTTGGGCACTAGAGTTGCCCCTCTGGGCTTTGGTTTCCTCAGCAATCGGGGGAGCAGTGGAGGTGATCACCTCCAGCTTCCGGCCTTGACTCCCTCCCTCTGCCCTCCCCCCAGCCTGTGCCCATCCTGTCGCTCCCACAGCAGCACCCTTCCCTGGGCTTTCCCGGGAAGCCCAGACCCGGGTGCAAGTGAGGCCACCATCGAGCCCTGACTGACAATGCACAAATCCCTCACCCCCTGCCTTTGCTCAGGTGGCCCTCTGTCAGGAACATTATCCCTCCATCGGTCAGCACAGTCCTTCTTGGAAGGTCAAATTGTCACCTCTGCCCTGTGAGCTGGACAGTGGCCGTCCAGGTCGTGGCCGAGCGAGACTGTGGCCGGGGCAAGCAGGTAGCCTGGGGGCCGGTGCCTGAGCCAGAACTGGAGCCAGAGCAGGAGGCCCAGATGTGCTGTCTGGTGGTGGCCCGGCCGGAGGGCAGGGCTGAAGGGGAGAGAGGCCTCAGGCCACCAGGAGAGGTGGCTTCCGGACCACTGACAGGTGTTCCTGCAGGGCAGGGACTGTGCAGCTTTTATCTCTGTATCCTGCTCCTCAGCCCTCACCCCCAACCACAGGCTTGCCTGCAGCTGGAACTCAATGTTGGTGGCATTTGGGAGACTCTCGCTGTGCCAGGCTTGGGTGTCTGGGCACATGGTGACAGTCCCTTACACAGAGCACTTTCCCACCCCCTACTCCACTGGTACTGCACAACCCCCTTCCAGGTGGGCTTGTATTAATAATGAGGAAACCAGGTTCAGAGAGGGTAAGTAACTTGTCTAAGGTCACATAGCTGGATGCATTTAGGAGTCCAACTAGCCTTTTTTTTTTTTTTTTAATCTGTGTATATTAAATCTTAAAAAGCCCAGTACTCTTGAAGCAGCAGGAAACTGCTTTTCCTGTGTTGTGAGCACCTGAGAACAAATGGACAGAGCTAGCAGCTCCACCCGACACCCCAGTGAGAAGCTGGCCAGGGACACTGGAGCCTCTGGACATGCTGCCCTGCCTCTCCACCCCCTAGCCCCAGGCACCTGCCATTTCATGTCCTTGGGGAGTGAGGGTGGAAGGCTGGGTGGTGTCTTCAAAGAGGAAATCCCTGGGGCTTCCCTGGTGGCGCAGTGGTTGAGAGTCCGCCTGCCGATGCAGGGGACGTGGGTTCGTGCCCTGGTCCGGGAGGATCCCACATGCTGCAGAGCGGCTGGGCCCGTGAGCCATGGCCTCTGAGCCTGCGCGTCCGGAGCCTGTGCTCTGCAACGGGAGAGGCCACGACAGTGAGAGGCCCGCGTACCACAAAAAAAAAAAAAAAAAGAAAGAAATCCCTGGTGCTAATTGGCACTCAGAGACCTTTAGGCTAATGAACCTGTTTACTTGTCTCTCTAGAGTAAATTAGACAGTTGAGCTGGGAAGGCGGAAGACAGAGGCGTCCACTGGTGGCACCTCCATGGGGGCTGTGGACGGCTTCACGGTGGGCAGCCTGGGCTGCTGGGGAGGCCGGGGAGAGGGTGGGCTGTCGGGCAGTAGTGACACCTAGAGCGGCAGGGAAGGGCCACCCTCCCCGGTGCCCACTCTCTTTCTGTGGCGGCTGCTCTGCCAGCAGTTCTGGGCACTTGTGAGCACCCTTGGGCTGCCGCCTGGGCCATCTCTGGGGTCTCCTCTGGGCAGCCAGCCATGTACTGACTCCCCACGTGGGAGTAGAGGCTGGAAGGAGTGAGGCAGAACCGTTGACAGTGGAAGGGGGGTGCCTCGCTGCATTTTCTCCCAGCTGTGCCATGTGGAGCCCCCTCCCTGAGCGCCACCGGGCACCTTTAGACCCCTTGGCCGGACTCTGTGGATTGCCCACTAACTGTGGTTGGGGGTACAGCTCTTTTTACATAAGATGCCGGCCTGTTCACTCTAAATCTTCTACCTCAGACTCCACTGCAAGCTTTCTTCCTGTCCCCACGGCTGGCCAGGCTGATCTGCGGCTCCAGCATCACAGAGATGTTTCAGATGGGAAGGAGGGGATTGACGGGTACCCCATCCTTCTCTCTGCTGCACCATGGTTGGCGGGGGAGGGAGGCTCCCCGTGTGCCTGGGCCCTGCAGAGGTGGCTTCTGCTTCTCAGGCCGCTGTTTCAGGCTGGTGCCCCCAGTAACAGGCGACCAAAGGCTGGACCTTGGGGGTCCTCGTGGTTCTCACCCCAGCTTGTCACCCACGGCCACATGCTGGCTGCTTGGGCCCCCTGCCTGGCAGCCCGAGGGGGGGATTTGCAATTTATCTTGTCAAATACCACCCCCTCGCCAGCCCTCCAGCTCCCAGCACAGGTGACAGGTGGGGGGTGGCCCACTGGCCCACCCTCAGCGCCCCTTCCTGTCCTGCAGGGGCCAAGGGCATTGTCAACAGCAGCCTGATCCCCTCGCTGGTGGGGAAGCTGCAGACGGAGGAGGAACGGATCCAGGAGCTCCTCCTGGACACGCTGGCCGCCTGCCTGATGGAGGACGCCACCGAGGCACTGGCCAGCCGGGTGGTGCCCTTCCTGAAGGAGAAGCTCCTGAGCGCCAACAGCAACATCCGGAGCAAAGCAGCCCAAGCACTAATCGCAGTCAGGTGAGGCCTGGGCGGGGACAAGGGACGGAGCGGGGAGCGCAGGAGTGGCGCCCCAGGCCCCTGCTTCCCCTCACCTGCTTGTGTCCTGGGGGAAGAGGAGCCCGCCACTGGGGCACCTGCATGCCCAGGCCTGGGTTTAGCCCTGACAGTCCTGTGTCCCAGGAAGCCCCCACTCCCGGCAAAAACGAGAGGGCTGTCCCCCTCGCATGAGGAAGGCAAGCACAGGAGGTACCATCTGCACACTTAGACTTCCTCCGAGGAAGGTCAGGACGTGGAGCTGCGGGCGTCTAGTCACTAGTGACCCAGTGTCACTGTGATCACAGTCTAAATCCCAGCCTGGAGCCTGAGGGTCACAGAGCCTCAGAGCTGCTTTAGCTGTGGCCACCTCCCTTCATTTCACCACCGCTGCTCCTGGGTCTGGCCTTCTGTGGCCCCAGGCCGTGCTCCCAGGTCATCTGAGTGTCGGGGTGGGACCCACACCTCACACCAGTGCTCCTCTGCACCCTGGCGTGGCCACCAGGGATGGTCTCAACACAAGTCCTTTCCCCTGGTGTCCCCCTGGGGTGGTCCTATCCCCCTCTTCCTCCAAGTGCAGCCACCCAGCTGCCCCCTCTCTGGCCCAGCATCCCCCTGGAGGGCAAGAACCAGGTGTGGCAGCACGACATCATCCCCATCCTGGTGCACCTGCTGAAGGACAAGGAAGAGGAGGTGCAGGCCAGCGCAGCTGGGGCCCTCATGTACGTCACAGTGACCACCAAAGGTGAGGCTGCCTGCTGGCTGGGTGTCGGCGCCTTTGGGGTGGGGGGTCACCGCAGCCCCCTAGCAAGCTGAGTACTGCCCCTCCCTGGTCCCAGGCTCCGCCCTCTCCTTCCAGGCCACAGAGGGCCCACCACCTGGGGCCCCTCCCTGTTATTCCCTCTGTTCCCTGGTTTTGGAATTCTTGCATCTGACCCAGGCCTCTTGTGAGCCGAAATTCTGGGATTGATTCGTTTGCCACCCATGAGTCCGTTATGCTGAGGTCTAAGCAAAAACTGGAGCCCTTGCTTCTGCTGCGTTTCTTGATCAATGTTACTTTTCTCAGTGTGGAGGGGGCGCATAGGAGCGTAAGGCTACCTCCCCCATGCGGACTCCCAGCAGCCAGGCTTCCATGCTCAGTCACCTGACCTGGGCGGTAGGAAGGGCCTGGGCTGGTTTCCCCACCTGGAGGCTAGGGTCCCCGCAGGACCTCTGAAAGCTGTCTGACCTTCCCTTGCCTGTGCCAGCCCCACGCTCTGAGCTTCCTTGCTGATCCGCGGACAACTAACTACCTGGGCCTCTGATTCTCAATCAGCAGTCTGCAGATCCCCCCAGAGCTGGGACTCCTTGCCACTCCCCAGTTCGTCCTGACGGTGAAATCTGAGATGCACCAGGGGGGGAGGTTGGGGCCTTCCCAGAGTCCACAGCCCCCTTCTGACTGATCGTGCAGTCAGGGTGCCGACCCCCAGTGTGGGGCTCCCCATGAGCGTGGATCTCCTGGGCGTCCTCAGTGCAGTCAGTGTCTTACCTGGGCTTCCTGTAGGAATGCTTGGAGGGCTGGGGGGCTCTCACGGGGCCCGGACAACATGGGAATTTGGGGGAGATGTGGTCACTTCCCTGAGCTAGCACTCCAGCCGAGGAGCCCTGAGCCCCTGCCACAGGCCAGGCTCTGTGCTGGGCGATGGGGACCCAGACGTCTCAGCCTCTGCTATCTGAGGTTGGCAGGGGCGGCAGAGTGAAGAGTAACCTGGGGGAGACGGTGGGCACAGTACGGGGGCAGAGCATCCTCTGAGAGGGGAGCTAGCAGGGCAAAAGGGGCTGGACGGTCTGGCAGCAAAGAGCAGAGTGCTCGGTGTAGGAGGGTTGGGGGCAGGGGGCAGGGGGCGGCAGCGTGGCATTTCAGCGGGTGAGGGGGTGGGCAGCAAGTAAGGATTAAGGAGGGGCGTCTCCCCTTCTCATTCGATTGGATTTTAATTTTCAAAAGACCCCTCATGCCGCCTTGAGAGGACTGGGTTGCGGGACAGGTACCTGGTGGTTGGGGAGAAGCCGGCTGGGGAGCTTGCAGGGCCCAGGCTGGGGGCAGGGAGGGTGTGGAGCCTGCGTTGGGAGGGCTGGGGGGCGAGGAAGGTGGGCAGGGAACCCCAGGAACGCCTGGCGTTGGTGCCCTGTAGGGAAGTACGCAGCCCTGGACACGGAGGCCATCGGTCCGCTGCTGGAGCTACTGCACTCACCCTTGAGCAAGGCGCGCCTCAATGCCATCAAGGTCCTCACCATGCTGGCCGAGGCCCCCGAGGGCCGCAAGATCCTGCAGTCCCACGTGCCCACCTTCCGGGCCCTCAAGGAGGACACCAGCGCGGCTGTGCAGCGGGCAGCCCAGATCGCCGTCAAAGTCATTGAGTGGAAACCCTGAGCCTCTTACCGGCCCCACCTGCTGACTCCATGCCTGAATACATGTGCTGAATCTCTTCATCTTGGTCTGAATGGCACCTGATGTTTCTGGGGCAGGTCACGGCTCTCCTCTCTCCTGCCAAAGGGGAAATGCCTGGCCCAGAAGGACAGGGTCACAGGCTGAACCCAGGGTCCAGGGCCGGGTGCGAGGCATCCCTGCTGTCTGCTGTGGTCGAGTCCCCTGGGAAAGCACAGAGCAGGGCCAAGCGTCTAGGGACAAGGTGGGGGCAGGGAGCTGGGTGGGGGAAGGAACAGCTGGTCCAGGCAGCACTGCCTGAGCCGGATGCTCAGTGAATAGGCCCATGGGGTGTGGCTGGGTGTGGCCCTGCTCACCAGGTCTGCCCCCTCCCCACGTGGGGCGACAGGAAGGAAGCTCACAGGTGCAACCCCAAGTGGGCACTTGCTGGAGGAGGGTGAGTTGTAAGAGGCCCCCACCCCCACCCCAGGGATGAGAGCTCAGAACAGGGCAGCTCCTTAAGGTCTTCCCCCCAAACAGCTGTGTTCTCCAAAGCCAAGTCACCTTCGTAAGCTCGGGCTGGCCTGAGGCTGGCCTCCCCCACAGCCCTCCCCCTGTTGTCTGCCAGGCCTCCCTCCAGAGAGCTCCCACCTGTGCCTCCACCGGCCTTGCTTCTCCCGCAGTGAAACTGGCTAAGGAGGCTGGAGAGCCCTGGCGGGGGGGGGGGGGGGGTGCGGGGGGTTGGAGGGGAGGAGGCATGGGGACTCCTTGATCTCCCCGACCCAACCTGTCCGGTGGTCTGGCAGGGTTCTGCCCTCTGTTGGAGAAGCTGTAGGAGCAGCTCAGCTTCAGGGCTGGCCTCGTTTGGGCTGAGCCGAAGCTTTAATCTCCCCCATGAGCTTTCTGAGGCTCCCTGCCTCACACCAGGTTTCCCTTGTTACATCACCAAGCAGCAGCCACACTTCCTGAGGGACAGAACCTCCCACAATAGACGCTACCTGCAGAGCTAGAATCCCCAGCTGAGTGCCTTCTTGTAGTCCTTCCAGTGCCTGGGGCCTTCACTTTCCTAGCAGAAACACAGAGACGCTTGCATCCTGGGATTCCAGGATTAGCCCAAGCAGCCCCTCTTGTACTGGGAGGGACCTGCTGCCGGGCCCAGCTGGGGTTTCAGGTTAAATCTCATTCTCAAAAAAGGCCCTGTAAGAGGAAACCTTTCCTCCTTCAGGAAAAAAGGGGCTTGAGGGTCTCCACTTCCTCATCCTGCCTCAACCATAGCACGCTGGCTCCACCCTTACCACCTCCTTGAAGGGCTCTGGACTTCTTGCTGCCAAGTTCCTGTGCTCTTTGTGCTTGGCCCGAGCAGTAACCCAGGTGCCAGTGCTCCCTTCCTGTGGCGGCTGTCTTGGTGCTCCTCCCAGGGCCCTGGTTGTGCCCTTTTAGTCTCCTCTGCAGAAAGAACCCTCTTTCTTAACCTGACATCTCTGTTTGCTCTCTTGCACAATCTCATCTGCCTGATTTGGGCTTCCTCTACCAGGTTCACTTCTTAGCTAGGC
Source organism: Globicephala melas (assembly GCF_963455315.2). Classification (NCBI taxonomy): domain Eukaryota; kingdom Metazoa; phylum Chordata; class Mammalia; order Artiodactyla; family Delphinidae; genus Globicephala; species Globicephala melas. Next base: position 65,027,551 of record NC_083326.1, read on the forward strand.
TGGTCCACTGTCTTCTCTCCCCTCAGTCTGAGTCTCTAGCGCCAGCCTCTCTGCTGTGTTCTGGACCTTCCATCCAACTTAATACTTACCCTTAAATGTCTCCAGGCAAAAATTAATACCAGTCCTTCACAAACTAATTTAAAAAAATAGAAGAGGGGACAATTCCCAATTCATTCCATGAAGACAGTATTACCCTGATACCCAAACCAGACAAAGACCTCATAAAGAAAGAAAACTATTGACCTCTATGAATATAGACACAAGAACACAACCAAATATTAGCAAACCAAATCCAACCACATGAGAAAATCATTATACACCATGACCAACTGTAATTTATCCCAGGAATGCAAGGTTGGTTTAACACGTGAAAATGAATCAATGTAACGTGTAAGGAAAGAACAGAAACCACATGATCATCTTAATAGATGCAAAAAAAGCACTTGACAAAATCCAACACCCATTCATAAAAAAAACCAAACTAAAACAGAATCAAAAACTCTCAGCAAAATAGGAAAGAGCTGCATTTCCTCAACATGATAACATCTGCAAAAACTCACCGCTAACATCATACTCAACGATGAGGAGACTGGATGCTTTCCCTCTAAGATCAGGAATAAGACAAGGATGTCTGCGCTCACTACTTCTACTTGACATTGTACTGGAGGTTCTAGCCAGGGCAGTTTAGGCAAGATAATGAAATAAAAGGCATCCAGGTTGGAAAGAAAGAAGTACACTATTTCTACTTGCACACTACATGATTTTATATATGAAAAATCCCAAGGAAGACACTTAAAAAATATTAGAACTAATAAATGAGTTCAGCAAAGTTGCAGGATTTTCTGTACATAAGCAATGAACAATCTGAAAATGCGATTAAGAAAAGGGATAGGGGGCTAAGAGGTAGAAACTCTTATGTATAAAATAAATAAGCTACAAGGATATATTGTACAACAGGAAATATAACCAATATTTTAAAATAACTATAAATGGAGTATGACCTTTAAAAATTGTGAATCACTATGTTGTACACCTGTAACTTATATAATATTGTACATCAACTATAACTCAATTAGAAAAAAACCCACCTCATTTACAGTAGCATCAAAAAGAATAAAATACCCAGGAATCAATTTAACAAAAGAAGTGCAAAACTTGAGTGCTGAAAACAAAACACTGTTGAAAGAAATTAGAAGACCTAAATAAATGGAAGGACATCCCATGTTCATGAAGCAGAGGACTTAACATTGTCAAGACGGCAATAAGTATCTTCATGCAACTCAAACTCCACATGTCCCAAACGGTGCTCCACTTTTCTCCTGCACCTGCTCTCTTCCAGTGTGGCCTGTCTTTGGAATTGGTACACCCTCTGCCCACATGTTCAAGCCAGAGAGTCACCCCTGGGCCCTCCCTCCAGAAGTCTAGTACTCGAGTCCTGTTACTTCTAATTGCTGGCTTCTCTTGATGCTGTTCCCTTGTCTTTTCTTTTTTTGCTGCTAACTTGCCTGGATTCCTCTAATAGCCTCCTGGTGGGTGTTCCTGCCGCCCTTTCATCTTCCAGCAGCGGCCAGCAAATCTGATCCCATCCCTTCCTGGCTGAAGTTCCCAGGGACTCAGGATCCCAAAGCACCTGAGGCCTGCAGGTCCAGCCCCTGCCCACCCTGCCCTCCCCACCTCCCCATCTCCCACAGTTCTGCACTCTGGCCTCCTCACACCCTTGCCTCACCCTGTCTTCCCACATGTTGTCCCTCTGTTATCCAGCTAGCTGACCTCCTACTTCAGTCACGGGAGGCCTCCTCCCTGTGGGTGCTCCTGCCACATGCACATGCACAGAGGGCCCATTTACTCGGTCCCCTGGCTGAGCTCAGTCTCCTCCTCTGTGAAATGTGGTTGATTCTGGTCCTTCCACATGGGGTGGCTCCATGGCTTGAACGTGATGGTAACCTGGGCAGGGAAATAGCGGGCCACACGAGGTGCTGGCCATCACCGCTCGTGTTTCATTGTCTACTTCCCTAGACCATGAGCTCTGTCCATGACTGCTTCCCAGCAGTGCTGGCACATAGCAGGCACTCAAAAATGTCAGCTGAAAGACTAAACGAGGGATGGGGGGCTGTCCTGACTGCACCTTCAGAGTGTGACTTTTGCAATGTTGGGTGGGCCTCCCCCAAATCACTTCAAGGCATCTGAAACTTTTTCTAAAGACCCAAAACATTTATTTTGGTCTAAGAAGAAGGAAGAGGAAGGGGTGGCTTAGGGAGCCTCTCCCAGAGACACAGCCCAGGAGTGGTCTATACTTGACAGCTAAAGGGGATCCAGCCCCTGGGCCCAACTCCCAGTAGCAGGCAGACTGGGAGGAACTGGGAGGAGCTCAACAAGGAGGGAAGTTTCCTCTCCACCTGCCCTTTAGGGGTGCAGCCAGAGCTGAGCCACAGGGAGGCCTGGTCCTCAGGCAGAGACCGCCTCAGCCCCACCATGGGTCCAGGCAGGAGCCAACGTTTCCATCCGCGGCAGCTTTGGCGCCAGCTGGCCTGTGTGGTCATCGGCAGTAGGCACAGCCCCTTGTGGGTGGGACCCTTGGCGCGAGGAGGAGCATCTTTGCCAGCAGCCATACCTTTACAAAGGAGGAGAGAACACAGCAAACAGAGGTGGGTATAGGAAGGAAATGCTGACAGTAAACACAAGCAAAACCCCCAAATATATCTAGAGATAAAAAGCCAAAATTAAATTTAAAGTGAAAGCCAGTGTTTGTGCAGTGGAGCCATCTGGAGAGAATGACTCATCACACAGAGGACAGACGTGCTCATCTTCGGTCTCTGCCCTCACCAGTGGGCTTCGCCGCCCGTCAGCCTGCAGCGTTGACGCTGTGGGCGCGTTTTCATCAGTGTGATCCTTGGTCCACGTCCGTGGGCCTCCCCGTAGGAAATGTTTCCTCCCCTCGACGATGAGGGCATTTGCAAGAGGCGGTGGTTCGCCCGTTCCCCACACGTCCCCGCAGGCTGCCTAGGAGAAGTAGAAGTGGCAGAGCACTGTGAGCGATACCAAGAGGAACCCGCAGACGTTGGGCACTTTTCTCCAGTGGGATATCTCTGGCATGTCTCAGAGCTTTGTTCCTTCCAGCATGTCACGCTTCTCTGTCCCTTCAGAAGTGGCACTGTGCTGTGTCCCTTCCGTATCACCACACTCCATCTTCTGCATGACTGCCTCTTCCGGGGCGAGTCTGGGGCCTGGCAGTGGCTCCAGTCCGCAGAACACATCCCAGGCCTTCCAGAGGCAGCTCCTGACCTCCTCAAATATGTCTGGAACAGAGGGAACAGGCACAGGTCAGGAGGCTAAGAGGCCACACACAGGAGGGGGGTCTTTCTAGGGCTCGCCTCTCAGTGGTGAGGCCGGCAGGAAGCCCAACAGACTGGCTCTAATGTGGAGAACAGTCCTCAGCCGCTGCTGCAGAACACCTCCCGCCGCCCTCAGAGACACGGAGGGGGGACTTGGGGTGTGGCCTGGGCCATGCTTGCTTGCACTGGCAGAGCCTTCAGCCGGCCCAGAACCCCGGCCGGCACGGGGCAGGCCCTCCCCGCTGGGCACTGGAGGGCCCACCCCTCCCGTCTCTGGCACACGCCCAGCACAGCTCTGTAGGTCTAGGGCAAGTGGCTGCTCCTCTGAGGATGGAAAAAGCCCCAATTGCTCTGCTCTCCTCAGCAACCTTGGGGCGTGTCTTCTCCAGGTAGGTACCAGTCTCACAACCTGGCCCAAAGTAAGGCCCTCTGGGCCCCTGAAAGGGGAATCACTGGTGTTTTCTCCAGGAACGGGGGAAGTCTAGGAATTATGGGCAAGTTTCTATTCACAGCTCTGGACCAAATCAGTGAAATGTCTCACTCCGGGGCTTAAATATCCCTCCGGTGTCTGGTAGTGCAGTCCACGCTGGCCGCTCCCAGGCCTGCTCAGGCGCGGGTCAGCACCACGGCCAGCTCCGCACACACGTGAGCCCAGCCAGTCTGGGAACGGATCCCTCTTTGATGATAAGACAAGCACACCTCAGTCCGAGAAGTGTGCGCTGTGACCTGTTCCATGTCTCATCCCCTTGGGCAGCCACCACGCCAGCTGTGTGTCCTGAGGCTGGGGCAGCACCAGGGATGGCGGAACCCGTCAGCCAGTGACGGAGGGACCTGTGTTACAGGGGGGGTGCTGCCGCCAGAGAACCCCAGAGACGCAGATACCTGCTGCGGTGCTGAAAGGTCCTGAGCGGCACATGCTGGTCCTGTCTCTCGGTCTCTCAGATGTCTGGGTCAGCACACCATCATGCAGCTGCCAGGCCCAAAAAGGTTGCTGTATATCAGTGGCGACTGATCATGTAAACACAGCCCAAGAGCTGTATGACGGGAGATGGGACAGTGGCCAAGAGCACACGCTTTGGAGTCAGACTGCCTGTGTTCAAATCCCAGCTCCACCACTGCCTGGTTATCTTTGGAGTCCAGGGCCGACTACTTAAATGTTTGGTGCCTCAGTCCCCCCATCTCTGAAATGGGGATGATAATTGTACCTGTCACACATAGGCATACTTCCCACAGTGCTTGGCACATCCCAAATGGGCAAAAAGTGTGAGCCACTGTCATCATGGCATCCACCCACGATTGTGGACGAGGGAGAAGAGGAGCTGGGAGGTGCCCCCAGAACAAGCCCCTGGCACACGTGGCCCCCAACGGGCAGTTCCTCTGTCCCTGAGGGAGAGCAATCCTGGGAGCCCTGTACCCTCCAGGGGCGCGGGGCAGCCTGGCTCAGGAGAGGCCACTCCCCTGCCCTACAGGTGTCGGGAGAGGGTCCCAGGCCCCTCTAGGCTCTGAACGTTCCTGGCAGGAGTGGAGAGGGGGCCCCAGAACACTGCCTCTCCCCAGGCAGGCCTTCCCTCCCTCCCTCCTCCAAACTCACAGTCCCCCCAGACTCTCTGCCCCAGACTCAGCGCTAATCTCGTTAGGCCTTTATCCCTGTTTGCGTCAGGGCCTCAGGAGGTGCAGGTCACCCTCCCTGGGGCCCCCGCACTCCGCCTCTGACCCCATCTGCTGAGAGCTTTCCTCTGGGCCTTCTGGGGCCCCCAGGCCCGAGCCTCTCCCGGAACTCTCTCTTCTTGCCCCAGTGAAATCGGCTGTCCTTGGCGGTGTCCCCCGGCGCCCTCTTGGGTGGGGCTGCTCCCTCCTCCTTGCAGAGGCTCCCGCCCACTTCCCAGAATCCCTCTGGGTTTGAATCCCTGTGTGAGACTCTGTGACCTGCTGTCCCTCCCCTGTCCCCAGTGCCTCCTCCCCTCCTGCTGAGGCACAATGTGATCTGTGTGGCTCGGTGGATCCCTCCCACCCCAGCTTAAACGCTCCTAGATCACCAGACACTTGTGTTTCTCTGCCCCTCACGGGCCCTTCCCTCCTCCCCCGGCACCTGCTGATGCCTCCCATCTGGATCTCTCTGGCCCGGACGGCCACACGGATGGCCGAGAGGCATCTCACCCTCGACAAACACCCACAAGGCATCTTTGGGAAAATGAAAGACAGAGCCTCTGCCTGGAAGTACTTCTGGGAGTGGAGACAGCGGGGGTGGGGGCAAGGAGCAGCACAGGCCTCTCTGCTGGCTTTGGGTCTCCCTTCTCACCTGGCCGTGCCTGCGGTGCGGGGCTCTTCCCTTGTGTGTCTTTGTCCAGATCGACCCTTTCCTCTTGGCTGTTCCACAAACTCCAACAGAGGCGGCGTAGCTGGGGGGAGAGCAGGCACATGTCACCACCCAGGGCCATGTCACGCAGGCCTTATGGTGCCACAGCTCACAGCTGGGCACCAGGGTCTCGAGGGACTGAAAAGGGTCGTTAGACTCCAACAAGGGACAGAAGGAACATGGGGTGGGGAAAGCAAGGCGCCTGGGAACCCTGGATTTCAGTGCTGGCTCTGGTCCTGTGTGGTTGTGCGGCTGCCCAAAGGTGACCTCAGTGTCTTGGGCTGGATGGTAGGGTAGGAGGCAACACGCTCAGGGCTTCTTCCAGTAACTGAGGGTCTAGGAAGCTGTGCCCTTCAGGGTGGGAGAAGCTGCTCATCACTCCGGTCTGCTGCTTCTGGTGGATGGGCCCGCAGGGTAGACCTGGGAACTCTGCTTTCCTTCCAGGAGCCCCTCCTGGCTGTCAGAGATGAGCACTCACACAGCCCAGAGGAGGCCTGACCTGGTTCACCTGGGGTACCCGGCTGACCTGGTGCCTAGCCAGGCTTAGTCGCTCAAGCTCAGCAAGGCATTTGCAGATGCAGAAGGGGAGCATCCCTTCCCTTCTAGTCTGTTATTTTGTTCTCTTCCTGAAAACACATATGGAGACTTTGGGAAGTAAAACCCAGACAATTGCTGTTGCTTTTTTTGCTTTTTTTGAGGGTTGGGGTCAGCAGAAGCACAAGTAAGCGAACATTTCCACCAAGTCTCTCCCGGAGCAGGTTTTAATCTATTATACCAGCTTCGGTATATTTGAATCTCAGCACCACCACCTCTCCCACTCCCCCAAACATAGCAGGGATGTGACTGAGCAGCCCCTCCAAGCCCCGCCTCTCGGACTAAGACATCAGTAATGAACCTGCTGCCGTGTCAGTGACAGAGACTGGGTTTAGCCTTGAGTTGCTTCCTGGTGATGCTGTACGTCTGCATTTGCCTTCCCAATTACACGATGAGCCCTGTGGACCAGGCCGCTGGGCAGGAAGAACATGGGATTGAGTGTGGTCCCGCTTCCCCTGGTAGCGCCCAGTGTGCAGCACAGACACTGACCCGAAAGCACGGTTCCCCCTTTGCCTCCCTCCCCTCCTCTCCAGAGCACCTGTGCTGCTGGGCAGGAAAAGCACTCAAGCACGTGGCTGCCTGAGAAGCGGGCAAGACCAAAAAGTTGAGAATACAAGAGCAGCAGAAAAGAAGTCAGACAAGTCCACCATGAAGACCCTGAGAGACAGGAGCTTGGGTCCAGCACCCACGGCTTCTCCACGTGCCGGGAGCAGGGCAGGGACGTGTGGTGGGCGAGCTGTCCTGGGCACTCCTGGCTGTCCTCCCCACTTGCTCCATCCCAATCCCACGGGGCTGTGTGCGAGAGAGGAATGGGTCAAAAGGAACTACTGAGCAGAAAGGTGGCCACAGGGGAGGCGGCCTTCCAAGTTCTCAGCTCTCACCCAGACCCCAGGGCACACGGGTCTCACAGACCCGCCTCCCTTCTGAGCTCCTCCTGCCCTCTCCTCTGACACCTAGGACCCTCCCTGCTGCTCTTCGGCTCAGCCAAGCCCCTGTCCTGCTAAGCCTCCTGGCCATGCCCACGTGGGTGACGCGATGGAGTCTGGTCAGGCCCAGTCCTGCTGCTGGCTAGTTTTGGTGTCATGGACAAGTGACTTGACTTTTCTGAGCCCAGGCTTTTTATATTCCAACTGGGGTGACTGATACCTGCCTCCTGGGAGGGGGGAAGTGGCCGGGAAAGGAGAATGAGGTGTGCCCAGCCACCAGCCACAGCACTGCTAGCATTACTGTCCCCCCTCCTGCTGGCTTAATCCGTTCTGGGTGGGTGGCAGCTGGGACTGCCCTGATTACATTAATTCACGCTGAGGTTAGCAACCTTAGCACTTCAAGGAAATTTTGTATTTTAAAAACCAAACTTCTCATTCTCAGTGAATACATAATTAGAGGCCTGTTGGAAAGCTTTTTAGTTTAGTTTTTAAGGCAAGGAGGTTATTTGCCTATTTCTGACCCAACCGTCACCCCCCAACCCCCAGCCCCCGCCCCCTCTCTCCCCCCACCCCGCTTTCAAAAAGAATGCAGGAATTCAGCCACTTTTCTCCAAAGCTGGCAGAGCCAACTTGTGGTTCACAGGGACACTGGGACTGCGGTGGACCCCTGAGCATCCTCATGGCAGCACTCACATGTTTATCTGGAATCGGGTCTGTGAACAAGGAGATCCCCAGGACGGTGAAAAGACTGATGGTGAAGAGGATGACGGCAAAGTAGAGGTAGTGCACGCCGCAGATGATCCGAGAGCACCTGCTGTTTGTCGAGCAGCTCCAGGCCCCGTAGGCAAACTTGGACACCATGCGGCAGAAGCCAATCAGAAGTCCACCAGTCAGCCTCCAGAAGGCACCCTGCCAAAGAAGGAGCCCCGAGAGTTGCCTGGGAGGAAGACGGGGAATGAGACAAGCCATCCTCAGCCTCGCCTCCTGACCAGTCTAAACTGGTCAGCTAAACTCAGCATAACAAGGGCTTCACATGCCTTGCAGAAGCAGAGTCTTAGCACTGCGAGGAGATGACACCTTCTTGGGCTGAACACAGACCGAAGACACATGGACACTCTCTTAGGTCAATCAGAAAACTTAGGAAATACTGGAGACAGTTTTAAGTTAGACGGTGAAGACACATCTCAAACGTAATGTGTCCAAAGAGACCTCAGTCTTGCCTGTTGCTGTAGGGGCACCTCCATCGCCCTGGCAGCTCAGGCAGAAACCGCAGGAGACATCCCTGGCCCCTTTCCTTCCATTCTGCCCTACCACCAATCCATCAGCAAATCGTCCCATCGTCTCCACAGCGACCACCTCAATCCCCATCTACCACCTTCTCTCACACAGGTGGAATCCAGACCTGGTCTCCTGCTCACCCGCTGTCCAAGAAGCCAGAGTGATCTCTTCAAAGCATGGATTAGGGAGTGCCCTGACTCTGCTGAAGACCACCGTGGCTTCTCATGGCTGCCCTCAGAAGCAAGTCTCATCTGCTCGAGCTGACCTCACCTGGCTCTGCCCTCTCCCCTGGTCAGTCTACTCTAGCCACTAAGCATGACCTCTTCCTGCATGTCAGGGCTGCCCACTGTGCTCTCGGCCAGGCCTTTGTACTTGCCCTTCTTTCTGCTTGGTTCTCTATCTAGATCTTGGTGTTTCTAGCTCATCCTCCAGGATTCAGGTTCGAGGTCACTTTCTTAGGAGAAATTTTCTCCCACTACCTTGGCTAATGTCCTTGTGCTCCCCCTGCCCCCAGCACCTACCCTGCTAACCTCCATGATCCTTTTTGACTTTTAAACAGCACTACACCACTCTCAGAAATCTTATCTGCTCATTGGGTATCATCCGTCTCCTCCAACTGGACAGTCCACTCTTTAAGAGTGAGGACTTCATCTTGGCCCTAGAGCTGCATCTGGAGCCTGTCTCAGGTGTGGCTGAATGTTGGAGGAGGTAGAGGATACAGTATGTGGGAAGCATCTTGGAGAAAGAGCTGAAACCAAAGGCCAGGTGTGGTCCACAGGACCCATTTATTGAAGGAGGCGTGCAGAAAAGGGAAGATCTAGAAACAGATGGGCAGCAGAAGCCAGATGAGGGTGGGAGAGAAGGCCTGGAGAAGTTCTCTAGGTCAAGGAAGGTAGCCACAATACGCTGTAACCTTGGACCAGGGGTAGCTGGAGAGCCACTGACAAGATCCCCAGTTTCCCTTGGTGATAGGCCCCAGTACTGCAAGGGTGGTGACCATCGCCGGTAGGAGGCAGGTTCTCCTGACTGCCTGCTCCTCTGCCCCTGCCCTTCCCAAGAGCGCACAGAGAAGAGCATCTCCAGAGCCCAGCAGCCCCCCACCCCATTCTCGGTGCCCAATTGAGTCCTGGTGAGCTGGGCAGAGCAAGAAGCACTAGCAGATTTGTCTGGAGGATTGAACACCTGACATGGGCCTGCAGGAAGCACCAGCCAGATGGAGGTGGACAAAGATACTCATGGCAAAGCAAAGAGTCCACAGGAATGAAGAGGGGCCAGAAAAGGCATGAGACAGGCAATCAGCACTGCAAGTGGTTAACAGTAGCTGGGGCCTAGGGACTGTGTATGGAGAGGGCCAGGGCTGAGAGGCAGGCAGGAGCCAGGTCACAGAGGCACCATGCTCGGGAACTCATGCAAGGCCCAGCTGCTCAGTGCTGTTAGGAGAAACAGGTCAAGAAGTGACTCAAATAATGAATGAAAATATTCTGGCAAACTGTGCTTTCAGTCTTACTGATGAAATGATCAAACCATTAATTGGGATCTTTATTTAGTTTTAAGTGTGGCTGGAGGAGATGGTCTTCATGCAGGGAAGGCGGTAGGAGCTCATGACTGAACATCCCCCTGTGAGTTTGAAACCTCTGAGCAGGAAACATCCATGCACAGAGGCAACAGAAGAATATCTTCCTGTGGCTAGATGAGCATGCAGGAGGATCCCACACACTTTGCACCATTTATGGCACAGTCGAAAGTGGATTACATTGCAAAGGGAAGAAAACAAATCAGAGCTTGCCTTTCCCCTGCAAGCATGAGGGAGCTCGGACCAAAGCTGCCCAGGAGTAAATCATCTCTCAGAAAGCAAATGATGCAACGGTGTCAACTCCTGAAGCACAAGAGACCCTCTCAGGGCAACTTTTGCAAAGATAGGTATGATGTGAAGGCAAGCCCTCACACTGTGCCATGCTGTGGCCATGCCAACTCCCACCTACCTGCTCAGTGATTCTCTTGCAAAATATGGCAAGCAGGAAGATGGCAGCAATGGGCGGCATCAGGTAACTTAAAACTGCTTGCATGTATTCAAATAGTTGTTCCCTGTGTGCCATTTGTATAGCAGGGACCCATGCAATGGAGACAGCAAGTAAGATTATAACAAAAAACCTGTAAGTTAAACCAAAAGTCAACGGCAGTTTTATGAGTTTTTTACCTGCCAATAAAATATCTACAAACTGTAAACTATTAGCTAGTTTTAATTATTCCTTAGGTTAAATTCAAGTGCCCATTCATAAGTGTGGCAGAGGAGATAGCCATACCCCTAAACATTAATAGGACCATAGGGCTGCAGGCAAAAACCCTTCAACTTCTGGACAAATAAAACTGAGGGTCCATTTGCCTGTTACTGGATCATGGGTAGATTTTCATCACATTTGGAGACTGTGTTGGGATGGTCGTGCTTAAAATATATAATACCTGGGGCTTCCCTGGTGGTGCAGTGGTTATGAATCCACCTGCCAATGCGGGGGACACGGGTTCGTGCCCCGGTCTGGGAAGATCCCACATGCCACAGAGTGGCTAGGCCCGTGAGCCACAACTACTGAGCCTGCGCGTCTGGAGCCTATGCTCCACAACGGGAGAGGCCGTGACAGTGAGAGGCCCGCACATCACGATAAAAAAAAAAAAAGAAAAAAAATAATACCTGGAAAATATTAATTTCTTCAGGGGTAACACATTTCTAAAGATTTCAGATGGATTAGTATGGCACCTGATTTTAAAGATTTGTGTAAACTCCCTTTAAACCCTTGGTTGTGCATGTGGGGAAGAACTGCCAGATAGTCCACCAACAAGCAACTGCTGGAAGGCAGACAAAGCTGAGCAGAGATTTCATTGCCTGCTTATAGCAGGGGAGACAGAAATTGGAGTTTGAATCTCATCAAGTTAGAGGGGCCAGGTAACCACCTCAGGCTTTTCACTGAAAACCCCTGAATGTCCATGCCTTAGAAGCAGAGACTATCTCCCAGGACTAAGAACTTGCTATAAGACTAGAGCAAAACTGAAACAGAGTCACCCTAACAAAGTATAAAAACCAGGCCTCCACAACTTTAAGGGGATCAACTAGTAATTTACCTGCATGCTTGAACAAAAACCAATATTCTTCAGAGGAACATGATCCAGAATTTCTATAATGTGTTATCTACAATGTTCAATATATAATAAAATTTTCTAGACATGTGGAGAAGTAAGAAAATGTAACCCATAGTCAAGAAGAAAGCAATCAATGGAAACTGACACCAAGATGGCTCAGGTATTAACATTAGCAGACAAGGACTTCAAAGCAACTACTGTAGTTATGTTAAAGGACTTAAAGGAAATTATAGTTATAAGTGAACAGATGCAAAATCATGACAGAAAACTGGATACTAGAAAAAATTTAAAAAGGAACCAAACAGAAATTCCAGAACTGAAATTCTGGTTCAAAATATGAAACAAAAAATTCACAGGTTGGCTTTAACAGTAGATTGGAAATGGCAGGAGAAAGGGGCAATAAACCTAAAGGGAGATTGATAGAACTCTAAACTGAAGAACACAGAGAAAAATTTTTTTAAATAAAGAGAGCCTCAATGATCTGTGGAACAATATCAAAAGAGCAAATATGTGTGTAAGCAGAGTCACAAAAAAGGAGATGAGGGATGCAGAAGACAAATATGCAGAGAAATATGGTCAACAATTTCCCGTATTTGGTGAAAACCATTCATTTACAGGTTCAGAAGTGCAGAAAAGCCCAATCAGCACACCATAACAAAACTGCTGAAAACCAAAAATGAAGAGAAAATCTTGAAAGCCCAGGAAAAAAGACACATTACATACAGAGAGCAGTACTATGAATTATAGATGACTTCTCATCAGAAACAAGAGGACAGAAGAGAAAGGAAGAGCATACTTTAAAGTGGTAAAAGAAAAATACTGTCAACTCAGAATTCTACATCCAGCAAAAGTATCCTTCAAAAATAAAGATGAGGGCTTCCCTGGTGGCGCAGTGGTTAAGAATCTGCCTGCCAACGCAGGTGACATGGGTTTGAGCCCTGGTCTGGGAAGATCTCACATGCCACAGAGCAACTAAACCCATGTGCCACAACTACTGAGCCTGTGCTCTAGAGCTTGCGAGCCACAATTACTGAGCTCACATGCCACAACTACTGAAGCCTGCGCACCTAGAGCCCATGCTCCACAACAAGAGAAGCCACCGCAGTGAGAAGCCTGTGTACCTCGCCGCAACTAGAGAAAGCCTGCGTGCAGCAACGAAGACCCAACACATCCCAAAATAAATAAATAAAATAAATAAAAATTCTTAAAATAAATAAAGATGAAAGAAAAACATTTTCCAATAAACAGAAACTGAGAGAGTCTGTTACTAACAGACCTGCATTACAAGACATACTGAAATTCTTCAGGGTGAAGGGAAATAACACAGATGGAAACTTGCACCTTAAAGAAGGAATGATAAGTCCAAAAGAGTAAAATATAAGATGCTACATATATTTTTTTTTCTTATTTTATTTTCTTTAAAAGGCAGTTGACTGCTTAAGGCAAAAAATTATATCACTATCACTGTATTCTGGGGTTAATAATGGACGTAGATGTAAAATATATGACAACTATAACATGAATGATGAAAGGGGAAAATGACATATAGTGTTGCAAGGTACTTACATTTTACATAAAATGATACAATATTAATTTTAAGTACACTAAGGTAGGTTAATAATGCCTATTATAATGCCTAGAACAACAAAAAGAAATTAAAATATAAAAACTATTTCCAGCCATATTAATGATTATACTAAATGCAAGTGAACTCAAATTATAAAGACAGAGGTTGTCAGATTAGATTAAAAGAATCAAGATACAACTATATGTGCTCTACAAGGGACTCATTTTAAATATATTTACAGGTTGAAAGTAAAAGATGTTATCAACCCTAAGCATAAGAAAGCTGGTGTGATCTATAACAGTAATGAAGTAAATCTCAAGACGAGAAGTATTATCAGAGATAAAAAGGGACATTTCATAATGATGAAAAAGTTAATTCCTCAGGAAACCATAACAAGCATAAGGGCACCTAATCCCAGAACTTGAATATATAAGAGGTAAAAAAAAAACCTGAAAGAACTATAAGACAGAAACAGACAACTACATAATCATAAATGAAGCTTTTAATACCTACTCTGTGTGTATAATATACACAGTATATATAATATATATAAGAGGAACTAGACAAAAATTAAGAATACAAAAGTATCAATAAATTTCAAAAGATTAAAATCTCATAGAGTATGTTTTTGGATCACAGTGGCAGTAAATTAGAAATCAATAACAATAAAATAGTTAGGAAAGTACTAAATACTTGAAAATCCAACAGCACCCTTCTAAATAATCTATGAACACAGAAATAAATCACAAGGAAATTAGGAAATATTTTGAACTGATTAAAAATGAAGACACAACATATCAAAATTTGTGGGATGCAGCTAAAGCAGAGCTTAAAGGGAAATTTATAGTTTTAAGTGGTAATTGTAAACAATAAGACAGGTTTTAAACCAGTGATATGAATTTCCAATTTAAGAAGCTAAAAAAAAAAAAAAGAAAAGAAAAGAATAGTAAATCCAAAGTAAATAGAAAAAAGGAAACGAATAGAATTCAATGGGGGAAAAAAACCAGAGGAATCAACAAGCCCCAAAGTTAGTTCTTTGGAAAAATTATTAAAATTGATAAACGCCTAGGCAAGTTCACTCAAGAGAAAAAGAACCCCCTCCACGCCCACATACTACCATTACTAGAGATCCTACAGATACTGAAAGGATAAGGTAAAATTTGGGGAGGTGCTTGGAGCCATGGCAGTGAGGATGCTCCTGAATATTCTGCTCACCGTTACACCAGGAATTGGTGCTCACTGGTACACCACACTAGGTGGAATACTTTAATTGGGTGATTTAGCTCGAGGAGTCTGATCAGTTATCATGGAGCCTGGCAATATGGCTTCTCCTAAGAGCATGCCAAAAGATGCACAGATGATGGCACAAATCCTGACAGATGTGGGGATTACAGAATATGAGCCAAAAGTTATAAATCAGACGTTGGTATTTGCATTCTGATACGTAAACACAATTCTACATGATGCAAAAATTTATTAATGACATGCTAAGAAAGCTACTGTTGATGCACATGATATGTGATTGGCAATCTGGTGTCATGCTGACCACTTTTAAAAAATAAAAGCTTTACTGTTTCACCTTTTGCATCAGATACACAGTCCATCTGAAATGGATTTTTGTGTAAAGGGAGTTAGTCAATATTCTTTTCATCAGGAATAGCCAAATTACCCAGTACCATTCCTTCTCCCCTTACCACTTTCCCACTGCACTGTACTGTAATCTTTGTCATGAATTAGACGACTGTATACCTGTGCGCCGTTTTTGATATTCTGTTCCATTAATTTGTCTACCCCTGCAATAAAACCACACTGTCTAATTAGTATCACTTCACAATAGATATTGGTATCTGTTAGCATAAATCCTCCAGCTTTGTTCATCTTCAAGAATAGCCTTGGATATTCTCTGCTCTTCGTATTTCTATATACTTTTAGAACTTGTTTGTCAATTTTTACATGCATACAAAAAAGTTACTGCATTTTGATTGGGATTACTCTGAGTATGTAGAATAATATGGTGAGAACAAACATATCATTATTGAATCTTCTAATTCACAGATATGGTATATTCCTGCTATACTTAGGTCTCATTAATTTCTCTCGACGACGCTTTGTAATTTTCAGCAATTTTCTCATATCTTTTGTGAGATTTATTCCTAGGTATCTGATATGGTTTAATGACACTACAAATGCTAATATGTATAATGTGTAACGTGTAAAATATGATTAATTCTTGTATTTGATCTTTTATCAGTCTTGTTAAATTCACTTTAAAATTTTAAGTTTGGGGCTTCCCTGGTGGCGCAGTGCTTGAGAGTCCGCCTGCCGATGCAGGGGACACGGGTTCGTGCCCCGGTCGGAGAAGATCCCACATGCCGTGGAGCGGCTGGTCCTGTGAGCCATGGCCGCTGAGCCTGCGCGTCCGAAGCCTGTACTCCGCAATGGGAGAGGCCACAACAGTGAGAGGCCCGCGTAAAATTTTAAGTTTGTCTATGAAGTCTTTCATGACAATTTCATTTCTTCCCTTTCTATCCTTATGATATTTGTTTCCTTTTTCACCTTTTTGCAGAGTAGCACCTCCAGTACAATGCTGAAGAAAAGTGGCTATAGTGGATGCATGTGTCTAGTTCCCAATCTCAGGGGAAAAGATTTTCAAATATAAACATTAAGTATGATAAACGCTACAGGTTTTAAAGAACATGTATGTTTAAAAGTCTGAATAAAGAAGATCTTTTAAATTCTCTAATTTGCTAAGATTAAAAAATAGGTCTTAAAATTTTGAATGATTTTTATCTATTAATATGACTATATAATTTTCTCCTGTTTTCAGTTAATGTGGTCAAGTACGTTGATTGATTTTTGAATAAAAAACTATGCTTGCATTCCTGGAATAAACTCCAGATGGTCATGGTGTATTATTCTATGTTGCTGGACCTGATTTGCTAATATTTTGTTAAAATTTTCTGCATCTATGTTCATATTTGCATGGTACGTATTTTCTCATGTTTTCTTTAAGCCTTCCTCAATCTTAAAGAAGATGTCTCTCTTCAATAAAGTTTCAGGATACAAAACTAACATACAAAAATCAGTAGTGTTTCTTTACACTAACAATGAATTATCTGAAAAAAATAAAGAAAGCAATCCCATTTATGATAGCATCAAAAACAATAAAATACTTAGGATAAATTTAACCAAGGAGATAAAAGGTCTCTACATTGAAAACTATAAGACATTGATAAAATAAATTGAAGAAAACACAAATAAATAGAAAGATATCTTGTGTTTATGGATCAGATGAATTAATATTGTTAAAATGTCCATACTACCCAAAGCCATCTATAGATTCAATGCAACCCTTATCAAATTTCCAAAGGAATCTTTTACAGAATTCAAAAAAAATAATCCTAAAATTCATCTGGAACCACAAAAGATCCTGAATAGCCAAAGCAACCCTCAGAAAGAAGAACAAATCTGGAAGCATCACACATACTGATTTTGAACTATATTACAAAGCTATAGTAATCAAAACAGTATGGTACTGGCATAAAAACAGACACATAAACCAATGGAACAGAATCTAGAGCCCAGAAATAAAGCCGTACATATATGGTCAACTAATATTTGACAAGGGAGCCAAGAAAACTCAATGAAGACAAGACAGTCTTTTCAATAAATAGTGCTGGGAAAATAGAACGTTCATATGCAAAAGGATGAAACCAGACCCCTATCTTAACGCCACTCAAAATGAATTAAAGATTTAAATATAAGACCTGAAACCATAAAACTCCTAGAATAAAATATAGGGGATAAACTCCTTGACATTGGTCTTGGTAATGATTTACTTTTGGATATGACACCAAAATCCCAAGCAACAGAAGCAAAAATAAGCAAGTGAGGGTTTCCCTGGTGGCTCAATGGTTAAGAATCCGCCTGCCAATGCAGGAGACGTGGGTTTGAGCCCTGGTCTGGGAAGATCCCACATGCCGCGGAGCAACTAAACCCGTACACCACAACTACTGAGCCTGCACTCTAGAGCCCATGAGCCCCAACTACTGAAGCCCGTGTGCCACAACTACTGAAGCCCGCACGCCTAGAGCCTGTGCTCTGCAACAAGAGAAGCCACCACAGTGAGAAGCCTGCACACCGCAACAAAGAGTAGCCCCCACTCTCAGCAACTAGAGAAAACCTGCATGCAAGTGAAGACAAAATGCAGCCAAAAAAAAAAGTTAAATAAAATTAATAAATAAATAAATTTATAAAAAAATAAACAAGTGAGACTACATCAAACTGGAAAGCTTCTACACAGTCAAAGAAACAATCAACAAAATGAAAAGGCAACCTATAGAATGGGAGAAAATATTTGCAAACCACACATCTGATAAAGGGCTGATAGTTCCTTAGTTGTCTAAGGAACTCAGACAACTTTAATAACAACAACAACAACAACAACAACAACATAATAATAATAATAGAATTTTAAAAATGGACAAAGGACCTGATAGACATTTTTCCAAAGAAGATATTCAAATGGCCAATAGGTACATGAAAAGGTGCTCAACATCACTGATCAGGGAAATGCAAATCAAAATCACAATGAGATACCATTTCATACCTGTTAGAATGGCTATTATCAAAAAGACAAAAGATAACAAGTGCTGGTGAGGATGTGGAGAAAAGGGAACCCTTGTGCACTGTTAGTGGGAGTGTAAACTGGTGTGGCCACTGTGGAAAACAGTATGAAGGTTCCTCAAGAAACTGAACACAGAACTACCACATGATCCAGCAATTCCACTTCTGGGTACATATCCAGAGGAAACAAGGATCACTATCTTGAAGAGACCTCTACACCCTTTACACTATTTATAATAGCCAAGACATAGAAACAACCGAAGTGTTCATTAACAGATGAATGGATAAAGAAGATGTGGTACATATACACAATGGAATATCATTTGGCCACAAAAAAGAAAGAAATCCTCCCTTTTGTGACAACGTTTAGGGCATTATACTAAGTGAAATAAGTCTGACAGAGAAAGACAAGTATTGTATGGTCTCACTTATATGTAGAATCTAAAAAAAACCCTGAATTCATAGAAACAGAGAGCAGACTGGGGATGGGTGTGGGGGGAATGGGTGAAGGTGGGCAAAAGGTACAAACTTCCAGTCATAAGATAAATAGGTTCTGGGGACATAAGGTACAGCATGGTGACTGTAGTTAACAACACAGGATTGTGTATTTGTATATTGTATATTTGAAAGTTGCTTAGAGAGTAAATCTTTTTTTTTTAAGAGAGTAAATCTTAAAAGTTCTTTTCACAAGAAAGTAAAACTAATTATGTGAGGTGATAGATGTCAACTAAACTTGTGGTGATCATTTCACAATATATACATATATTGAATCATTATTGTACACCTGAAACTTATACAGTGTTATATGTCAATGTTATCCCAACAAAACTGGAAAAGAAAGGTGTCTCTTCTACGTAGATTACAGTTGGTTAAAAAAAAAAAGCTCTGATAATCTTCACCTTTTAACTCAGCTACTTAGTCTACCTATCTCTGTTTCATGAAATTATTGATATATTTAGGAGCTATGCTATTGTTTTCCAGTTAACCTACCTTTCACGTTCTTTTTATTCTTTTGACTTATTAGTTATCCCATATTTTACATTTATTAACTTGTTAAACGTTCTTGAACTGTTCTTATATTGTTTAGTCTAGAGACTACATGCATCCTTGACATATCACAGTCTGGTACAAGTTTTGACTTTTACCACATCCCGAATAGCAAGAGAACGTGAGAATACTTAAGCTCCATTTAGCCCCTTCTCATTCTCTCTGGGATTTTACTGGCATGTTTTGCCTCCATATGTTGTTAATCCCATAGACATTTTTTCTTATTTATGTCAACACTCACTCACTTCTATTTCCCACATACTTACCCTTTCTGGTGCTCTTCATCCTTCTCTGAAGGTCAATTCTTCCATCTGGATAATTTTCCTGCAGCCTAAAGAACATGCTTTAGTATTTCTTATCGTGAAATTCTTTTGTAATAAATTCTCTCAACCTGCATTTATCTGAAAACCTGTTTGTTTCACCTTCACTCTGGAGGCTATTTCGATGGGTATTGAATTCCAGGTAGGCAGTTTTTCTAGCACTTGAAGATGTCACTCCACTGCCTCCTGGCTTTTACAGTTTCTGTTGAAACTTCTACTATCAGTCTCTCTGCTGCTCTTTTGAAGGTGATGTGATTTACTTTCTTCTGGCTGCTCTAAAGATCTTCTCTATCTCCAGTCTCCAGCAGTTTCACTATCATGTGGCCTGGGTATGGTCTCTTTTGTATTTATCCTGCCTGCGATTTGTGGAATTTCTTGAATCTCTGGATAGTTGTCCAGATATTTGGAACATTCCTGGCCATTATCTTCTCCAAATTGCTTTTACAGTTACATATATATATATATATATATATATATATATACACACACACACACATAATTTCCAATAATACATATATATTATTCTTCTGTGTTCCACGTGTATCTTCCTTTTCTCCTGTGTGCTTTAGTTTGGATATTGTAGACTAATCCATTTCCAAGCCACTAACAGTGTCTTCTGCTACAGCCAATCAGCTGCTAACAAATCCATTGAGTTCTTAATTTCAGATATTTATTTTTCAATTCTAGACCTTCTTATTTTTATAAATTCTAATTCTCTGGAAAAATTCTCAATTCTTTTCATCTATTTTATAAACCTTTCCCTCTATTTTCTTGTACCTATTAATCAAGGTTATTTCAAAGTCCTTGTCTGCTAACTTCACCTGTGGGTCTACTTTTTTTAACATCTTTATTGGAGTATAATTGCTTTACAATGTTGTGTTAGTTTCTGCTGTATAACAAAGTGAATCAGCTATATGTATACATATGTCCCCATATCCCCTCCCTCTTGCAAGCACCTCCCTCCTACCCTCCCTATCCCACCCCTCTAGGTGGTCACAAAGCACCAGGCTGATCTCCCTGTGCTATGCGGCTGCTTCCCACTAGCTATCTATTTACGTTTGGTAGTGTATATGTCAGTGCTACTCTCTCACTTCGTCCCAGCTCACCCTTCCCTCACCCCGTGTCCTCAAGTTCATTCTCTACGTCTGCGTCTTTATTCCTGTCCTGCCGCTAGGTTAATCAGAACCATATTTTTTTAAAGATTCCATATATATGTGTTAGCATATGGTATTTGTTTTTTTCTTTCTGTCTGACTTACTTCATTCACTCTGTATGACAGACTCTAGGTCCATCCACCTCACTACAAATAACTCAGTTTGTTTCTTTTTATGGCTGAATAATATTCCATTGTATATATATGTGCCACATCTTCATCCATTCATCTGTTCATGGACACTTAGGTTGCTTCCATACCCTGGCTATTTAAATAGTGCTGCACTGAACATTGTGGTACACATCCCTTTTTGAATTATAGTTTTCTCAGGGTATATGCCCAGCAGTGGGATTGCTGGGTCATATGGTAGTTCTATTTTTAGTTTTTTAAGGAACCTCCATATTGTTTTCCATAGTGGCTGTATCAATTTACATTCCCACCAACAGTGCAAGAGGGTTCCCTTTTCTCCACACCCTCTCCATCATTTATTGGTTGTAGATTTTTTGATGATGGCCATTCTGACCGGTGTGAGGTGATACCTCATTGTGGTTTTGATTTGCATTTCTCTAATGATTGGTGATGTTGAGCATCCTTCCATGTGTTTGTTGGCAATCTGTATATCTTCTTTGGAGAAATATCTATTTAGGTCTACTTATATATACATTTTATTTTACACGTATATTAGTATAAATATAGCGGTAAGGGGGGACATTCTTGCCTTGTTCCTTTCTAGTTCCATTAGGTATGACTTGGCTTTTAGGGTGATACAGATATGTTTTGTCATGTTGAAAGGTACCCATTTTACCAAATACCTTTTCATCGTCTGAATAGATATATATGATTTTTCTCTTTGATCTATTAATATCGTGAGTAATGTTACTACATTTCCTAATATTGAACCATCCTTGTATTTCTGGAAAACAATCACAGTTGGTAATGAGATGTCATTCTTTTAACATTTTTTTAGTATATTGTTGGATTTGTGTCTAATATTTTATTTACAAGTTTTGCATTGGTATTTAAAAGTGAGATGAGTCTTTAGTTTTAATTTTTTCCTGTGCTGTATTTGTTCAGTTTTGGCATCAATATCTTGAGCTTTATGAAATGAATTTAAGTCTTTCTCCTTTTCCCCTATGTTCTATAAAAATTTAAATAAAACAGGTACCTGTTTCTTAAAGTTTCTCAGAAAAGTGCTTTTTAAACAATGGAATGCTAATCAAAATGTAACAGCAAACTCAATTTGCAGGGGTTAGACAGATAAGACAGTGAGCAGTATGTACCTTGCCACGGGATGAAGGAGGCATCTGAGGCGTAACGTAGGCCAAGTTCAAAGTGTGTGGGCTGGAAGTGGTCCACAGACAGCCAGTGTGAAACCCTACAGAATGAGGATAAGGCCCACGTGTTTACACATTCACACCTCCTGCCTTATGCCTAGCTTGTGAGGCCTCCTGGTTAATGGCATGGCCCTGAGATGGATGAGATCCTCTTTCCATGTGACTCAGGTAGACCAACTACCTTCTCTGAGCCATTCCCCCCATTTGTACAGTGAGAATAAGAACTAAAACTTACCTTTAAAGGTTGTCATGAGGACTGAAAGAGAAAACGAGATAATGTAGATACACTTCCTCACAAGGACTAGTTTGGGGGGTACATTAATATGTACCCATTATCATTGTGATTATTACTTAATTTTTTCCCAAATGGAAACAATTTTCTTTGTGATTATAAAAGCAATACAGGACTTCCCTGGTGGCGCAGTGGTTAAGAATCTGCCTGCCAGTGAAGGGGACATGGGTTCAGTCCCTGGTCCAGGAAGATCCCACATGCCGTGGAGCAACTAAGCCCACGTGCCACAACTACTGAGCCTGTGCTCTAGAACCCGTGAGCCACAACTACTGAGCCCGCGCGACTAGAGTCTGTGCTCCACAACAAGAGAAGCCACCACAATGAGAAGCCTGTGCACCGCAATGAAGAGTAGCCCCTGCTCGCCACAACTAGAGAAAGCCCATGTGCAGCAACAAAGACCCAACACAGCCAAAAATAAATAAATTTATAAAAAAAATAAATAAAATAAAAGCAATACATCTTCACTGCAAAACTACAACAAACAAAACACCACCATGCTGTATATAAACAAAATAACTCTATATGCAGCATTAGAGCCTACATTTTTCACATAATGACATTTGTGGGCATCGATTCATTGATGGCAGTAACTCATGTGATTAGAGGAATCCTTCACCCGCCTGTTAGCATGAGTTCATTTTCAGTGGCCATCAGCTGTATCTGGGTGTAGATGTCCATTGTGAACACGGCACTGGCACCGCTGAAAAGAGAAGTCAGGGAGGACGTGAGAGAGGCCCAGAGTGCGGACACCATCAAGCCTCGAACACCTGGAAGAAAAGGAACACTTCCTGGGCCTCCAGCTCTTTGGCCATGCCAGGACGCCTTAGGCCTCCTGAGGAACATTCCCACATAGTAAATTTTGTTCGGAGTGGGAGTCCATCTAAGATAGATCAAGTGCATTATAGCTGCCCTT
Source organism: Globicephala melas (assembly GCF_963455315.2). Classification (NCBI taxonomy): domain Eukaryota; kingdom Metazoa; phylum Chordata; class Mammalia; order Artiodactyla; family Delphinidae; genus Globicephala; species Globicephala melas. Next base: position 65,050,421 of record NC_083326.1, read on the forward strand.
GCTCTGTGACGAGCCTTGCTAGCTGGCCGCTGTGTCTTCATATAATATGCGAGTGCTTACTCTGGGCTGGAGCACCTCTTCAGGCATCAGCCTGATGATCTCCCTACAGCCCTGTGAGAAGGACACCAGTGCTGACCCCTTTTACAGATGATGTGGCTCCTTGTGCCTCAGTGTCCCCATCTGTAAGGTGGGTATTAAAGTACCTACTGCACAGACTGTTGTTAAGATTAAGATACAGTAAGAAGATGGGTTAACACAATGTCCAACACAGAGCAAGCTCTCAACAAGTGTTACCTATAAACGTAACAGTCTAGGCTTCTGACCTGCAAGGCCACTGGATGGCAGCGGCTTTGCTGAGAGATTCCCATGCATAGTTGGGAGAGCCTGAGGGTAACAGGGCTTGCACAGGAGGCCCCACTGTATTCAGTAGGTACTCAGGCCAGGCCAAGACTAGAGTTCTTGGATTGGCCTGGCTTCAAGTGCCCATGGCCCTGGGCTGCAGCCCCGGGTGCTGAGCGACCCCCTTCCTGAACTGTGGGATGGTTGGTGCTTCCCTCAGCTGGGATCTATCTACATTGTATTTTATGGGAATGTCTCAACATTGCTGGCCTATTTATCCTCAGAGCTAATACGGAATTTAAAAAGACTGTACTGTTTGTTTGCCCGTTTCCCTGGGATGTGGCAAAGTGGGTGAGACGAAAGCCATGCCCCTGCCTGTCCCACTGGACTGAATTCCTTGAGAGCAGGATGCGGTCTTGCTCCCCTCTTTGTCCCCACAGACTAGAACAACGCCGAGCTCCCATCTGCGGCAGTGAGGAGCAGAGGCGTGGGTTCTGCAGGGAGGGGACCATGCAAAGGGCCAGCAGAGGCTGGGCCTGAGCGCGTGCCCGAGAGAGAAAGAGAAAGAAAGAGACAGAGAGAGAAAAAGAGAGAGAGAGAGAAAGGAAGAGGAGGCCACAAGGCTCCCGGGATGCCAAGGGCCCCTCCCACAGCCTACGCTTCCACCGGGGCCCTCACTCCTGACCGTCCACTCACAGCCCTGGAGGCAGCTCCACTTCTTACCACTGGGCAGCAGCTCCACCACCAACACGGGGTAGGCGAGAGGGCTGCAGCCAGTTCTGGCGCCACAGTACTTTTCACACTCTGAAGGCACAACACACGCCACTTAATCTGCAAAGAGAGACAAGGGTCACACCAGCATGTGGCCCCTGAGCACTAAAATCTGAGCTCAGGGAACGGGAAGCAAATTAGGAACGGTGTGTGGATGGCAGATTCTTCGTCTCCAATTCGTGACCCCACACGTGCGTCAGGAGCTGGGGGTCAGGCCCCAGGAGTCAGCGGGTCGGTGCTTCTGCCAGTTCACTGCTTGACCCACAGCAAGCCCTGTGACCTCGACAAGCCTTTCAATGATCCCAGCCAGGTGTCAGGAAAGCAAATGATGATTCATCCATACACTGATGGGTGGGCCACTCATGACCTTACTCCCTTAGCCCCGTAGGGGTGTTATTTCAGAGTATTTGGGGAGAAATTTGGACAAAGGGAAGTAAAGGAGGGAATGTGATAGGCCTTCAAGAGCTTAAATAACAGATTAAAATTTACCATCTGAGAAAAAAACCAAACAACGAATCAACGTAGACTAGGAAGAGGCAGGAAGGGCCTGGGTTTACATGGAGAGGGTTTCACTGGGGACGTCAGGAAAACTAAGGGGGTCAGCTTTTCCTCTGCCTGCTCTCCCTCCCCCTGCCCTGAGAGCAGGCCCTCAGTCTCCTTTGGCATGGTTTGGGAGGAGCCCAGGGGCCACCTGGCCATTCTGGAAACACCTTCCCCTTGGCCACAATGACTGGTCCGTCACCCAAGTGAGCTCACGGGACTCCCCTGGGATTTCTGCTGGGAGGGCGAAAAGGAAACACTCTTTCTGGGGGTCGTTGGGCTGGAGGGTGGAAGGCTGGTGCTGCTGGTGGTCATCTGCCATCAGACAGACTGAGAGGACACCAGCTCGGAGGAAAGAGGAGCTAAAAGTGCACGTCATTTTCACTCAAGAGCCTCAACTAATACAGTGGCCCCCAAGGAAAACCTGACTGGCAGAATCACACCGTGTGGGTGTCTGGCCCCCGGTTCTGGCCATGGGAGAGACCCAGAATCTAGGACCAGGAACGTTTGGGTTACTGGAAAAGTATGTTCTCCCAGGAATGTGGGCAGGTGCGGAGCTTTTGTGCCAAACCGCTCTCTATGAGTGTGTGTAAACAGTCTGTGAGTCTGGCCATTTCTGAGGATGGGGGGCAAGTGGTCCTGGGCCCCTCCCCACCCTGACGGCTCTCCCAAGGGCAGCCCACCAACTCTATTCACCTGGTGGTCAGAAGCTGGGGGCGTGTGGCTTCCTGAGGCCCGCTCTTCTCGCTCCTCCCTCAGCCACTTCTAGAGGCCAAGAGACATGTGATTTCGCCCAGTGGGTGGGGTGGGCTGTGAGGTGAAGTGGGGCTGGGGAGGCAGGGCCGCCAAGCACAGGCGACTCTGGGGTCCTAGCGAGCACAGAGGCCTATTTCTAACCTACGAGGAGGCACCACCTAAGAGACCCCAGAAAGGGCTACCTGACAGCCAAAGACCAAACCTGGGATGTTGGAACGGAGCGCTCCTCTCTGTTGAAACTGGAAAGGGATCAGGATTAAAAAAGAGGCAGACTGAGGATGGATTAGGGTTAGAGACGTCTACTGCACATGTGGCTTCGCAATAAAAAGTGCTTCACTCTCTGCTTGGCCTTGTCAAGCACTGAGGCAGAAGACTGTGGAAGCCGCCTGCTTTGTCCATGTGGCTGCACCATCTGAGTATGTGCTCCACAAAGGTTTAATGAATAAACAAATCTGGCACCGAGAGGCAGTACACCTAAAGGCAGTAAAACGAGGCTGCAACGGGGATGAGGGACATCCACGAAATTATGACAGCTCAATTAAGTGCAGCAGGGACGTTCTCACAGCACTTAACAGAAAGAACGTGGGCCTCAGGGCTAGACCCACTTTGGGGGTTCCATCGACGTGCCACACCTGGGGCTGTGAGAGCAGTGACGGCATTGGTCACATCCGAGCACAATGCCTGGCACCCAGGAGTGCCCGCAGGACGGTGCCTGCAGTGCAGGGGGAACAGCTGACCTCCCCATGGACCACGCCTCAATGCCACGCAGAGACCGGCCACTGCAGGGAGCATCGGCTGGCTCATCTCTGCCTGAACTCGTCTCTCTGCAATTCCTCTCTTGCCACCTACATCCACGGTCCCTGCCAGACTTCTGCTCAGCCACATCCCTAATCTAAATCCATGAGCTCCCAAGAAAGCAATCCGGGGCACCTCAACCCCAGCAGTCTCCCCAGCAGGAGACCTGATAACCCCATGCTCCCTAGATGTAGATGCCTGAGAGAGGAGAAGAAGATCAGTGTGAACACAGCAGAGCAAGAATTACCTGTGTACAGGACGCGGCTGATCATCCCTGGCATCACTATGCTGATGGGCAGCAGCTTCAGGTACCCACACAAGACACAGCCGCCTTTCACATGAGACACGTTCTTCCCTGCCAGGCAGCCCTGGACAAAAATCTGCCGAGGAAACACAGGTGGGGGGGGCGGGGGGGCTTTCTCAGAGGGTATCAAGCCCGGGCTGCCTCGGCACAGATAGGACAACTGTGACCTGCAGTAGCAGTAGGGTGTGCCCTCGGAGGGGGTGCCCACTGCTCACCCCAATCACCCAGGTGTCTCCGGGCATGCAGGGCCAGAGGAGGCACGTGTGACCGATGCACACGTTTTGCTCAGTGCACAGCTACCAGAGGGGAGGAGGGTGGCCTGACCTTGGCCTCATTGCTAGCACTGCACGCCAATCAGCAGCACAGTGCTTACAAGCTGTCCCCTGGCAAGGATGAGACTCCCTTCTAGAGGCCACAGACCGTCTCTGCCCTTGTGACAACAATCCAAGCACAGGTTGGTCCCCGGTAACAAATGAGTGTTTAGAACTGGGACCAGCTTCACTTGTCCAAGTGGAAATGAACCAGTGTAGACCTTAACATGCAAAGTCTCCTGGGAGGTGCTTCACGCCCCCTTTCACGGTGCTCCTGCTGTAAGAGGCGGTGTGCACTCAGCCCGAGCAGAATGGTGTAGCGGGCAGATGGAGAAGCACTTAAGAAAGAACATAAAGACATGGTCCAGTGCATCAAGACAATGCAGTACTCTGTATGCATTAAAATTACGTTCTCAAAGAATATTTAAATAATGTGAAAAATGCTCATAGTGTGACAGTAACAAAAAGGCACGGGATACAATAGCACACACACCTTGACTCTATACCTAGAAAAAGTCCACAGGAATAAACCAACATGACAACAGAGGTTAATCCTGGGATAGTAGGATTGACAGGTAGGATTTTCATGTTCTTCTTTAATGCTTTCTTTCTTTCCCACATGCATTATTTATTAATAGGAGGAAGAACCCCAAGGTTGTCCTGCCTCATGTAAGCAGGCACTGCTTCTCAGTGGGCCTGTGGGCATCCTGCTGACAGCCTCTAGGTGCCTGGGGGTCTCTGCTGAGCAGGTGGGCAGCCAGGCTGCACTTCCTGGTCTTTGCTTAGCTCTGCACACAGAAGAGATGGTCTCTAAGGGAGGGGATGAAGGAACAGGGCCAGAGCAGAAGCCAACTCTTTTTTTTTTTTTTTTTTTTTGCAGTACGCGGGCCTCTCACTGTTATGGACTCTCCCGTTGTGGAGCACAGGCTCCGGATGCGCAGGCTCAGCGGCCATGGCTCATGGGCCCAGCCGCTCCGCGGCATGTGGGATCTTCCCGGACCGGGGCACAAACCCGTGTCCCCTGCATCGACAGGCGGGCTCTCAACCACTGTGCCACCAGGGAAGCCCCAGAAGCCAACTCTTATTCTGAGGACAGGATAGTCGTAGGGGCATGAAATCATTCCACGCAGAAAGCCCTAAGCACTTTCATAGGTTGTCATACATCACAAAGCGGGGCAAGGGACGAATTCTTGTTTAAAGATGGTAGTGGGCCAAAGGAAAACAATTTTCCTTTGGTCAGTTTGTCTCTTTTTCAATTAAAATTCTTTCTTAAATCATTTTCTTTACTAGTTAGGAAGTTAGAGATTCTACTTCTATGCTTTTAATAATTACCCTTAAAATTTTAACATGGATACAACTTCAGGTCTAAAGTAAATCAGTATCTGTGCCCTTCTGAACAATTTAAGGTCCACAAACAGATTTAACTCTAACTATGGTCCGATATTTTAGCTCTGTCCTGTGTTACTTCCTGTGTGCAGAATTATGGTGATTTTCAGCCAATGCTTCAGATCTGCGCACGTGCCGGCCGGCTTCTCTAACTGTCCCTCCTGCTCACCAGGACCTCCTTTTTCTTTATGCATGTCATTCAGTCTCTAGGGAAGGTTATGCCTTTATTTTGCCCTTGCTACTGAGTAATACTTAGCTGGGCACGTAATTGAAAGTGGACATTTTCCTCAGTACCTTGAAAAGTTTCCTCCTCTCCCTTGGGTTCCACTGCTGCTGCTGAGCAGACTGTTGGGGGTGTACCTGTCTTCTTCTACAAGGGATCTTTTCTCTCAGGTGGCTTTCAGTCTCCTCTTCGTCTTTCATGTTCTGAAACTTCATCAGGAGGTGACTTTGTGTAGATTTGCTTGGGATTCACTGTGATTCCTGAATCTGATGAGTCCTGTTCTTTCAACAGCTGTAAAAATTCTCAGCCACTTTCTCTTCAAATATTGCTTCTCCCCTTTTCTCCTGGAACTCCAATAGGATGTATTTTAATCCTGTCTTCCATGTCACTTTGTCTCTCTTTCACACTTTCCATTTTTCTGCTTTCTGGGCAAGTTCTTCAGTTCTCTCTTCTAGGTTACCACTTTTTTCCTTCAGCTATGTTTAATCTGTTATTCCAACAGTTACTCAGTTTTACATTTCAGTAAGAATATTTTTCATTTCCAGAAGTTTGAGTTTGAAATCTAACTGATCATTTCTGATGGAAGGGTTTCTTGGTTGTGGTGGTTTGATTCCACCCTGTTTTCTAATTTTTACAGAAAGACTTTTCTTGTCATTGACATAAAGCAGCATAATTAGACACATAATAAGCAGAGGGGAAGAATACAAATAACAACACTGTGGCTGCGTTACAGATCACGCCCGTGTGCTGGGCTCTGGGCCTCATCTTGTTTCCTGGTCCTCCGCTCAGTACATGGTAAAGCTCCATCAGTGCCACTCCTTGTATGGTGGCTCCATGGCTTCTCACGGAGGCACAGCAGCCCTCAGTGGTATCCCCACTCCCACCCCACCCCCATCTCATCCACCCACCTCAGTATCTAGCACAATCAACCCTGTGATCAAGGCCTCACATATGGTCCCTTACGAACTTGGATGAGGAGTTTTGGGTAGTTTCTGAGGAACATCACCAATTGGTCACAGAGTACAATATATTTGACTTTATTCAGCATTGCCAGATCACCCTCCAGAAAACATGCCCCGTTTGCACTCTCATCAGAAATGCAAGAGGATTCCTGAACATCCGTGTCCTCCTCAACAGTTGACATCATCAAGCTTTCTAATTTTTGCCAGTCTCATTGTGGTTTTAAATTGCACTTCCCTGATAATGCTGGGTTATATGCTTTTTAGCATTTACGTTTGTTTGCATTTCCTTTTCTACAAATTGTCTCTCATTATCTTTTGCCTGCATGGCTACTGGAGCTCCTTTTTCTTGTGGATTTGCTATTAGTCTCCTGTTCATTATAAACATTCTGATATTCTTCTCTAGCCCTTCATCCATCAACTTTGTCTAGAGCATCTTTGTTAAAAAGGCCTTATGTGTAATGTGATCAAACCGATATGATTTACACTCCCAACTCAAAAGTATTCACTAGCATTACCTCGCCTTATTGTAGTACAGGTTTACTTTCCACGTTTAAGTCTTTAATTCATCTGAAGCCCACTTCTGTGTAAGTGTTAGGTGGGGATGAAGCTTTGTTATTCCAAATAGTAAGCTGGGTTTTGGTTTTTTTTTTTTTTAACAACATTGAAGAGTATGTATCTCTGCTGTTGCTTTGTGGAGCCTCCTTGAACACATATTAAATTCCTATAAATACATGGGTCTGTCTCTGAGCTCTTCATTCTGTCCTGTTAGTCTATATGTCTATTCCTGGGAATTTCAAACTGCTTGTATTACTGCGACTTTGTCAAAGTTTAAATATCTGGTCGGGCAAGTTCTCCCCCTTTGTTCTTCATTTTCAAACTTGGGTTAGCTATTTGTGGCATCTTCTCCTTCCACAAAAGGTTTAAACCCTTTTTATTGTGCTATAACACACGAACATGGTGTAGCACATTACAGAGCGCACCATGGAAACACCAAGTCAAGAGGTGCAACACTCAAAGGCTGGCATACAGAATGCAACAAAGAATCTAACTGATTTAGAAATGTATGAAAAAACTCACTGATGGTGGTGGAACAAAATAAAAAAAAAAAAAAGAAAAGAGGAGCAACATTGAGGTACCCCAGAAGCCTCTCTCTATGGCTCTTTTAAACAATTGAGGTGAAATTCACATAACATGTAATTAACCATTTTAAAGTGAACAATTCTGTAGCATTTAGTACATCCCCAGTGTTGCATCACAGCCACCTCTCTCCAGCATCACAGCTTCTTCATCACCCAGAAGAACACCCAGGCCCATGAAGCAGCCACTCTCCATCCCTCCTCCCCGGGGAAGCACTAATCGGATTTCTGTCTCCAAGGATTTGCCTGTTCTGGATATTTCATATAAAAGGAATCATACAGTAGGTGGCCTTCTGTGTCTGGCTTCTTTCGCTTCGCATGATGTTTTCGAGGTTCCTCCAAGGCGTAGCATGTGTCTGTGCTCACTCCTCCCTGTGGCTGAATAATATTCCAACACATGGATACACATTTTGTTTATTCATTCATTCGTTGGTGGATATTTGGGTTGTTTCCACTTTTTAATGACTGTGAACACCACCGTTATATGTGCCTCTTTTTAACCTCAACCCTCTCCCTTGCTTCAGAAATGATCGCTTTAATGACTATTTTATTTCCTCCTTGCTTTTTCTTTACAATTTTTTGCTACGTAATTGTGTATACCTAAACAACATAACTTAGCATTGCCTGTGTTAAGCTTTATATAAATGTAATCACACAGCACCTAGTCTTCTGTGTTTAGATTCTTTTATTTGGTATAATGCTTTAAAGATTCATCCATGCTATGGTGTGTAGCTGTACTTCCTTTTTATTTCTATATTGGCCTTCCACTGTATGAATATTTCACAGTTTATTTCATTAACAACCATTGATAGAGAGCCATATAATTTTTAGAATAAGCTTGAGTCCTTAAAAAATCCAACTGAAATACTGATTAGTGGTATTTAATTTCTAGACTCAATTTGGGAGAACTGACGTATTTTTCATGTGCAAACATTGTGCTTTGTAGATAATGAGAGGGAAGAAAAAAATGAAAACAAGTGCTCTGTTATAGACAGGACTGGAGGGGGAACCCCTCTTATTTTTTTAAAGTTTTTTTGATGTGCACCATTTTTAAAGTCTTTATTGAACTTGTTACAATATTGCTTCTGTTCTATGTTTTGGTTTTTTGGTCGTGAGGCATGTGGGATCTTAGCGCCCTGACCAGGGATCGAACCCACACCTCCTGCATTGGAAGATGAAGTCTTAATCACTGGACCACCAGGGAAGTCCCGAGAGACCCCTTTCAGACAGAACATGGTCCTGCACTACATTTGGGTATTACACAAGGCTGGGAGGGAAGCCTGCCTGTGGCTGCAGAGACTGCAGAGACCCCCAACCCCCAGGCCCCAGTGCAGGCCCGTCAGTGCAGCACATTTGATTACCTGGTCAGTGCACCAGTAGTACAAGGAGAGGGTGGAGATGCCAAAGATGACTCCAGGCCAGGGGATGTCTCCAGTGGTGGGATCTCGGAAGATATGGAAAGAATCCAGATGAGGAATGAAGCATTCCGGCTGGGTGGTCCAGTTTCCTTCACAGATGAGGGTGGGCTTAGCATCCATGTACTCATGCTGTAGTTCCTGGTATCCTCCCATCTCCTTAAAGGCTTGAAAACACCATACAGTTGGTCAGTACCTTAAACTGCACAATAACACACGTCTGAAGAACCAAGATTGCAAAGTGAGACACAATGGACTGGCAAATAGCCAAGACTGTATGTACCTAAGAAAAGACACCATCTCCTCCAAAGAAAAAGAAGAGTGCAGTGGACACTGGTGGTCGTATGCCTGGCACCCCATCTTCCTGCTTCTGGGGACAGAACCCCTCTTCCAGCTGCATCCCGCCCTATATGAGTTAGGTGGGCCTCATCAAACTACCCACCACTCATTCCGATCTGGCACGTGACCCGGGCCTGGCCAATATGCCCCATCACCTGGGCAGCTGATGTAACAGGAATGGACTTGGGACCCAAGCCCGGCTAATCAGAGCTTGTCCCAGGAGTCTTCTGCTTAAGGCACCAAAAAAGCCTGCTTCTTTGCTTTGGGGTTCTAAGCTAGGATGGCAGTTGAAAGCTCTTTTGTCTACCTGGCTCATGCAGAAGGCTGGATCGAGCCATGCTCAAAAGTAAGACGGCCCTGGAATTTTCACTTAGGTGAGCCAAGGAAGTACTTATTTGCTTATACTAGTTTGGAACTAAAGTTCTATTTCAAGTTATTTGAAGAATCTCGACTAAATCAGAAATTAATATTCATTTTCCTGCAATTCCAGCAGAACAGTTATGAAACTTCATATCTGGAATTCTCTTCAGAGCCTATAGCATTTCTCCCTCAATATCCTAAGTGGTGTAAAATCTCAACATTAAAGAAAATTTTATTTATTTTTGGCTGAGTTGGGTCTTTGTTACTGCACGCGGGCTTCTCATTGCGGTGGCTTCTCTTATTGCAGAGCACGGGCTCTAGGTGCGCGGGCTTCAGTAGTTGTGGCTCACGGGCTCTAGAGCGCAGGCTAAGTAGTTCTGGTGCACGTGCTTAGCTGCTCCGCGGCATGTGGGATCTTCCCAGCCCAGGGCTCGAACCCATGTCCCCTGCATTGGCAGGCGGATTCTTAACCACTGCGCCACCAGGGAAGCCCGAAAAATATTTTTAAAAGGCACTAAAACACATAATTCCACCTACTTAACTAAAAATCTTTTATTTTGGCATATTAAACCATGTTCCTTTGATATAGACTTGATTTTTGAAATGGGTTCAGAATCATATGGAGTCAAGACTAGTCAATGAAAAGATACCAAGTGACTATGAAATGAATAAGACACCTCATGGCACCTCTAAAAACGAATTCCATGTGGATTTTAAAAAGGTGAACTACAAAACCACAAAGTTATTAGAAGAAAACAGGAGAGTATCTTTATGAACTTGGGTTAGGGAGTAGTACATTCTTCAACAAGACACAGAAAGGAAAAGGAAGGTTGACAAATTTGACTTCAAAATTTTAAATTTATATGACTGAAATCAAGTTAAAAATTTGTTAGAATAAAAGAAGAGATTTGCATCACGTATGAAGGACTCACACATCAATAGCCAAGGGAAACTATTGGAAAGAAATGTGGTAGAGAATATTAACATGTAATCCACAAAGGAGGAAATACAAATGTCCACTAAGTATATGAAAAGATGCTCAGCCTCACCAGTGTCTGGAAACTTCTAATTAAAACAAAAATGAGATACTTGTTTTTCCCGTTTCACCTACTGGGAATATTTTTTTAAAGTCTTAAAACATCAAGTGTTGGGCTTCCCTGGTGACACAGTGGTTAAGAATCTGCCTGCCAATGCAGGGGACACGAGTTCAAGCCCTGGTCTGGGAAGATCCCACATGCCGTGGAGCAACTAAGCCCGTGAGCCACAACTACTGAGCCTGTTCTCTAGAGCCTGCGAGTCACAACTACTGAGCCCGCGTGCCATAACTACTGAAAACTGCACACCTAGAGCCTGTGCTCTGCAACAAGAGAAGCCACTGCAATGAGAAGCCCACGTGCCACAATGAAGAGTAGCCCCCGCTCACTGCCAACTAGAGAGAAAGCCCGTACACAGCAACGAAGACCCAATGCAGCCAAAAATAAATAAATAAAATTTTTTAAAAATTAAAAAAAACACAAAAACATCAAGTGTTGGCTGGGAGGTTAAGAAACACATATTCTCATACATTTCTGAGAATATAAGTTAAAATTGCCACTTTGGAGAGGAAATTGAGGTATCTCTTGACAAATCCAGGAATGCAAGGTTAACACTCAAAACCAAGTCAATGTAATTAACTGTGTTAAAAGAAAAAGGAGAATAATATCATCACCTCAGTAATGTGGAAAACCATTTGATACAATTCAAAACCTGCTCATGATAAACAATTTTAGTAAACTAGGAATAGAAGGGAACTTTGTTAGTATGACAAAAAATATCTACAAAAAATTGACAGCAAACATTTTATTTAATGGTGAAATATTCAAAGCTTTCCCTCTAAATTGGGAATGAGACAAGGAGGACTTCTTGTCTTCAATACTGTACTAAAGGTCCTGGCCAGTGTAATAAGGCAAGAAAAAGAAATGAAAGTATAAAGTTTGGAAAAGGAAACAAAAAGACAACTTCTTGACCTGGGTGCTGGCTACCAGAGTGTGTTCACTTTGTGATACTTCATCTAGCTATCCACTTTGATTTGTGCACTTTTCAATAAAAAGTTTATTACAAATACAAAAGCAGAAAAGATGCAGTAGATCTCTATTTGCTGATATAGAAATTTGCCTAAGATATAGTTCCAGTGGTGGAAAAACAGGCTTTAAAATGTTCTGATTCTATTAAGATATATATCTCACAGAGAAAAAAAAATATTTGTACAGGCATATCTCATTTTATTGTGGTTTGCTTTACTGCACTTTGCAGATACCATGTGGTTTTTTTTGTTTTTGTTTTTCTTTTACAAATTGAAGGTCTGTGGCAAGCCTGAAACAATCAAGTCTATAAGTGCCATTTTTCCAACAGCATTATTTTAAAATTAAGGTATGTGCCTTGTTTTTAGACATAATGCTATTGTACACTTAACAGACTACAGTATAGTGTAAACATAAGTTTATATGCACTGGGAAACCAAAAAATTCATGTGACTTGCTTTATTGTGGTATTTGCTTCATTGCTGTAGTCTGGAACCAAACCCACAATATCTCCAAGGTTTGCTTGTACATATGAAGACTGTCTCTGGAAGGATGTACACAAAACTTATGATACTGGTTGGCTCTGGGGAGTCAAATTAAGAAACTGAGGGTGGTAAATATTTCACTGTGTACCCTTTTGTTTTGTTTACCTTACCTAAAATTTACCTAAAAATTAGAAATAAAAAAATAAAATTGTATGTGCACAGGTTCCCACGGTGACTTGTTTGAAGGCAACATTCACTTGGATGTACAAGTTCTTGTATATTTTTAAAGGAAAACAACACCTCTCCCAAATAGTTTACTTACCAAAAGAACTAGCATGAATACTCCGGTAAAAAAAAAATCCCATTAAATTTCTCAGAAAATGTCTTAGTCTGTTTGGGCTGCTATAACAAAATACCATATAGTGAATGGCTTACTTCCCACAGTTCTGGAGGCTGGGAAGTCCAAGATCAAGGTGCTGGCTGACAGGGTGTTGGCCATCTTCTCACTGTGTCCTCATGTGGCAGAAGGGTCGAGGGAGCTCTCTGGGGTCTCTTTTATAAGGGCACTAATGCCATTCGTGAAGGTTCTTCCCTCATGACCTAACCGCCTCCCAAAGGCCCCAACTCCCAATACCATCACATTGGCGGTTAGGATTTCAACTTATGAATTTTGGGGGGATACAAACATTCAGTCTATAACAGTAAATGATATATAATTATTTAGAGATATAATTGCTAAAATTAAATGGAATATTCCACCTGCCCCTAAAGTTTAACTGGATATCATTCTCAAGTATTGGGATGGTCTTGGCAAGTTTTAATGAAGTTGATATTTACCATTAACATTAAGCAAACACAATGGCTTAGAATGTTTTATAGTTTATAGTTGTGTCACTCAAATCAGTGATTGTTTTCCAGCTCATTACAAAATTCCTTGGAGCATGCCTGACATGTATTTTGTGTCCCAGCAACACAGCACTGAGTATACTTCATGGAGCACTAATGCTTACTGAATGGTAAGACTGACGTTTGTGATTCTGTGGGAGTCTATCTGTTCTCCTTCCATGAGGCTCAACAACATGCTCTATGGAACCATAACCCTTCAACTGAACTAGCATATCATTTCAATAATTTTTCCATACCTGAGCCAAGAGCTTTTCCTTCTAGGTTTCCGCAAGACCAATCTCTGACTCATGGAACAGTGGGTACCGCCAACCTCACTAAGGCTACTCCTAGCTAGTGGGAGGAAACCTCCACTTGAAGGTGAGTGTAATTGTCACTACAAGTACGGTAATATGCTATTCAAATATCGGGGGCTTCGGTGTTAGAGGGACCCAGCTCTGAGCTCCACTCTTGGTGTGTTTCATGAACAAGTTACTTAACTGAGTAACTCAGCTTCCTCATCAGTAAAATGAGGATAATAAAAGTAGTTATGCCTCATGATGACTGTGATCATTTAATGAGGCAATACAGATAAATGCCTGCATGGTACCTGATTCTCAATTTATATCAGCTATTATTTTCATTCGTCTTACTCACTAAGCACCTACCATGTGCATCAGACTCATTGTGTGAAGGATACAATGGTTCTGGTTCTTAAGAAGGTTTGGACCTGGGGGGTATGACTTATTTATGTGACACAATGAACAATCAAGGTACGTACCATCAAAAAAAAAAAGTCACGTTGTGTGGTAGTGATACAAGTCCAGAGAACAAAGACGTAGAGGTAGAACAATCATGTAGATTGTTAGATAGAGGCAGAACAATCACACACTCAGGGGTGGATCTTCTGTTGACCCTGAGAGATGGATTTAACTGAGTGGACAAAAGGGAGAGGGGCTTCTGACGGGAGAGGAAGAGCATGGACAGAGGCACAGAGTGGGGATGAGTGTGGTGGGCCACTCTTGACTGCTGTTCAAAGTGCTTGAGTTTGTCATCACCCCTCCTACTCCTCAACTCCTCCTTCTCCTGACGCGGGCATGACCTTAGACAACGCTCATGGGTTCTGAGGGCCTCGGTCTCCTCATCTGTGAGAGGAAGGTGCTGAAATGGCCCCAGACAGCTGTCAGATTCAAAGAGTCCACCCACAGTGCCCACTGCTCTCCAGATTTACTTACCATAGCCCATTAACAAGACTGAGCCCAGAACCACAACGCCAGCATGTAAGATATCAGTATAAACTGCAGCCGCAAAACCAACTGAATAGGCAAGAGAAAGGGAAAGGAGAGCCACGCCTGACTCTGTGGGAAGTTACTCTGCATGCCTGGTCCACACCCTCGGGTCTGCCCGTCTCCACACCCACACCTCCGTCCTGAGCTCAGTGGGCCTTACAACTGCTTATGCTTAGACTAGATACACCCTGTTTTCTCTCTTGAACAGCCTTCATGATCTGTTGTTGGATTCTTATCTTGCTCTTTTATATCCCAATTTCCTTTTACTTCCCATTTTGGATAAATGAAAATCTGGTAGTTTTCCTAAGCAAAAAAGTATACAGGTCTTCCTTGACTTATGATGGGGTTACATCCTGATAAGCCCATTGTAAGCTGAAAATATTATTAAGTCGAAAATGCATTTACTACATCTCACCTACTGAACATCATAGCTTAGCCTGGTCTGCCTTAAATGTGCTCAAAACACTTACATTAGCTTACAGTTGGGCAAATTCATTAACACAAAGCCTATTTTATAATACAATGTTGACCATCTCATGTAATTTATTGAATACTGTACTGAAAGAGAAAAACAGAGTGGCTGTCTGGGTAGAGAACGGCTGTTCACCTCGTGGATGCGTGGCTGATGGGGAGCTGCCACTACCCAAGGTTATGATGCCACGTATCATGCTACATAGCGTTAGCCCAAGACGGGATCAACATTCCAAATTTGAATTGTCTGCCTAAGTGATCCCATCTGATGGCCTGACCAGGTTACCAGGTAACCGGGATGCCCTGAAGCAGCTCCTCCTCTCAGTCCCTTTCTGTGCTCCCGCTCCTTCACCCCTTCACCAAGCAGACTTCAGTGTGAGGCCTGCCCCACCCCAAACACTGCCAGCCCTGTCAATCCTCTTGGAAAGCCCCTGCCAGTCTGATACGATTTCCAGGAGCAGGGCACAACTCGGGCACCCCTGCCTCAATTATTTTCAGTGTTTGGCCCTTTCAGGCCTCAGCAATGTGACTTACAGACTCAGGGAAAATGCAAAAGCTGGAGATCCCTGTCTCAATGTCTTTAGGACTTCACTAAGAAGTAGAGCTTTTGTGTCAACACAAATACCTGTGGGGTTAGAGTAACCTCACCTGTAATGGCATAAATGCCAGTAACTGACAGCAAGACTACAGTGGCCAGGTAAACATCCAACCCCAAAACCAGCCTCATGAACATGGCTCCAGTGCAGATCTCCACCTGAAATGGGTACAAACGTAGCAGGCTGCACTTTCATTTCCAGCTCTATCAACAGCTGTCCCATAAAGACACTGACCTCAGAGGCCATCTGAAGTCAGCACGTCCACTCCATTCCTAGTGGACACTGGGTGAGGTCTACCCAAGTTCTGTTGGGCAACACAGCTGGTGCCCCATGAGTTCAGCCAAGGTCAGGACCTTTAAGCATTGGGCTAAGTTAATGCAACTTAGCCTCTTCCTCCTTGGAGCCTCAGAGTGGGGAGTGTGCCCAGGGAGCGAGCTGTTCCTGCAGTTCCGCCAGTGGGAAAGGCAGAGGGGGCTGCTTATCAGGGACTGGCAAGCTTTTTCTGTAAAGGGAAGATGGTAAATGCTGTAGGCTTTCTGACACACAGACCATTTCTGTTTTTTTACCACTCTATAAAACTGGAAAAACCATTCTTAGCTCAAGGACTGTACAAAGCAGATCACTAGTCCGACTGGCCTGCGGGCTGGGTTTGTTAACCCCAGGCTTCGTTGACAATGACTCTGAAGCACCTGCACGTCATTTACTGGCTAACCTCGTGCTTTGGTATTCTGGTCTCCACAGCCAGGGATACAATGGGCAGAGGTTCTCCCAACACCCAACATTTACACACCGAATGTTTACGGAGCACCAGCCATGTGGTAGATACTCGGCAGGGTTCAGGAGATCCAAGGGTTACCAAAACTCAGTCACTGTCTTCAAGTACCTGATGTTTAATGAAGGAGATAGGCCACCAAATAGGCAATTTCCATGCAGTGTGATAAGTGACACTCATTCAGTCATTCAAAAAAAACACCTGTCAAGTGCCTTATGTGCTAACCATGTTCTCAGCAGAGGGGGATTGCAGGGAGCAAGCCAGGAAAGGGCCCGAGGCTCAAGAAGCTCGCACCAGAGTGGAGAAGACAGATAACAAGCAAGGAAACAGATAAATTCTCTCACATGGTGGCGTGTATTACAAAGGAAACAGAAACAGTAATGGAGTAGAGACTGACTGGGCACATCCGAGGAAGGCCTCTCCCAGGAAGTGACATTTCAAAAATCTGGGGGAAGAACATTCCAGACACAGTACAGAGCAGGTGTCAAGGGCTTCAAGTGGGAATAAGCTTGCTGGATTTGAGAAACGACATGGCGAGTACAGGGGAGGAGACGAGGCCAGAGGAAGGGCCAGGGTAGGAAGGCTTCACAGGTCATAACACGAGGTTCAGTTCTCTTGTAAGGGTGGTGGGGTGCCTGGATTGTTTCCAGCAGGGGAGTGGCATCACCTGATGACATGACGCCCAGTGTTCTCTGGGAACACACAGGAGGGGCCTGTAACCCAGGCTTGGGAGGCAAAGAAGATGCCTCTGCCTTTCATTTTGTGTATCAGTAAGCTATTTTTTCTTCACTTTAGCTTAGACAGCAGAGGCTGACAAGTAACTTATGAGGCCCCAGAGTGAACTGCTGCGACAAACCTAGCATAGTCCTGCCTATCGATTTTTTTGTGTTTTTCTTCCTTGGGCTGGCTTTTACACAACTCACCGAGATCTTACTGAAGATATAAAGGAATAAGTACAGAATAGTGAGGAGGAACTGGTTCCAGTAGCCACCAAACCTCTTCCTCAAATATTTGGGCAATGTTACTACCTGTAGGAGCAACAAGAGAAGCCACCGTCAGGCAGAGCGCTCACAAGGTGCTGGCTGTCACGGGGATGCGGCTGACGGTGGGAGCGGCCCAGGAGTACCAGGTGCAGGGTCAACGACTCTCGCTTTGCATTACACGGACCCCTGTTAAGATGGGAGAACTAGGAAAGAAGAGGCAAAACCGCTGTCTTCAAGAAGCTTGGAATTTAGCTTCCTGTTCAACCTTTGGAAAGCAGAAGTAAATGCAGCTAATTGAATATGTCAAACGATGACAAATCACTTTCATGAAATAATCATAGAGCAAAATCAAATGTTTTTATCACATACTACGAATATACCAAGGGCTCAAGGGAGACACAACTTGACTCCACAGCTCTCGCACCTGGTCCTCTGCGCCAATGCCTCTCATGTGTGAGCTGGTGCCCCAGACCGCCCTGCTCATTTCTACCTCCACCATCTCACGCTGTGAGTGCCCGGTGGCAGGGAGTGCACTCTTCGCTCATCAAATGCCTGGCTCCTAGCACAGTGCCTGGCTCACGGCAGTGAATAAACCAGCGGTAACTGAATACCATCCCACCTCCAGTCCCGAATATGCTCCTGTGCTCTTGTTCCCCCACCTCACACATGCAAATCCCATCTGCTTTCTGCAGCCTTAGCTGGGGGCTTGGCAGGGACCACACGCCCCCTCCTAAACACCTGGAGCTTTTATTCATTTCCTCTTCATTTGGTTCTTAATCATATGCTGCCACACACGGCTGACTTCTCAGTCAGGCTCTAAGCTGTTTCACACTCACTACTCATATTAGTTTGCCAGGGCTGCCGTCAAAAAGTACGACAGAGTGGCTCACACAACAGAAATATACTCATCTCATAAAGTCATGCTGGATTAGGACCCACCCTAACGACCTCATTTTAACTTAATTACTTCTTTAAAGACTTTATCTCAAAATCCGTCACAATCTGAGGTGATTTTCCTGGGATTATGGCTTCACAACTGCAAGCTTTAGACTGCACGGCAGACAAAGCCTTCCACAATTTTAATGTCCTCTCCACAAGTGTATGTTTTTAAGTTTTATGAGCCATGGTTTACATACAGTAAAATTATCCCATTTTAAGTGTAAAGTTTGATGAGTTTGGGAAAATGTATACAGTTGTGTGATCACCACCACGTTCAAAATATAAGGCATTTCTAACACCCTGCTAAGCCCCCAAGGGCGTGCGGCCAAGACCCTCACCACCCCAGTCTTGGAAAACCAGCTGTCAGTCTTGGAAAACCAGCTGTCGCCAGACTCGCCTTCCTTGGAGCTCAAACCCATGGAGTCACACAGCTCCGGGGAAACCAGTGTGAATGGTCACAGAACCACCAGAGTCCCTGCTCACAAATCACTCATGAACTTCCCTTTGGGACCAGCAGACCTTCCTATTTCCTCCACAACCCAACCCTGGCAACCACCATTCTGTTGTGTGTTTCTATGAGTTCGACATTTTTTTTTTAAGATTCCACATATAATTAATATCATGCAATATTTGTTTCTCTGTCTGGTTTATTTTACTGGTTCACAATTTTCTTTTAATGCATATGGCTAGTAAGGAAAGTATCCATAATCAATAAAGAATAAATGCAACCCCCCCCCCAAAAAAAGAGTGTGTGCACTTCTATGTCCTGCTACTTTCACCTGGTACCACATCCTGCTTCTCACCCGTGCTGTCACTCGACGGCTCCTCGGTGCCACCTAGTACCATGTCACGTGCTGTCTGTCCCAATTCAGATTATTTCTAGGTTCATCTGTTAGGACTAAAACTTCCTGTATCAGTCTGTGTGTGGACGTGCATCTTCATTTCTCTGGGGTGGGGTGAAGTGCCGCACCCAGGAACAGAACGGCTAGATCCTAAGGTGTAACTGGGTAAGAAACTGCCAACCTGTTTTCCAACGTTCCCTCCAGAAAGGTACGGGCCCCAGGGGCTCCACAACCTCTCCAGCTCTTGGTAGCATCAGTCCTTTTAATCTCAGCCATTCTAGTGGGTGTGCACGGGATCTGATTTTAAGTAGCATTTTCCTAACGGTCAGTGATAGTGAACATCTTTTCATGTGATTATTTGCCATCTGTATATTTTCTTTGGTGAAATGTCTTCTTGCTGTTAAGCTTTAAGAGTTTTAAAAAATATGTATATTCAGGATATAAGTCTTTTACTGTCAGTATGTTCTACAAATACTCCTTCCCAGTCTCTAGCTTGACTTTTCACTTTCTTAAAAATATACTTCTAAGAGTTAAAGTTTAAAATTTTACTTTGAAGTCCAATATATCAATTTCTTCCTTTATGGTTTGTGGTTTTTGTGTCCTAAGAAATTTTTACCTACCCAATAACCTTCAAAAAAATTTTTTTTGCAATAAGTTCTTTTTTTAATTGAAGTATAAGTGACTTATCACCTTACATTGGTTTCAGGTGTACAACATAATGATTCAATATTTATATATATTTCTTTTCTTTTTAAATTTATTTATTTAATTTATTTTTGGCTGCGTTGGGTCTTTGTTACTGTGCGTGGGCTCTCTCTAGTTGCAGCAAGCGGGGCCACTCTTTTTTTTTTTTTTTTTTTTTTGTGGTACGCGGGCCTCTCACTGTTGTGGCCTCTCCCGTTGCGGAGTACAGGCTCCGGACGCGCAGGCTCAGCAGCCATGGCTCACAGGCCCAGCCTTTCCGCGGCATGTGGGATCTTCCCGGACCGGGGCATGAACCCCTGTCCCCTGCATCAGCAGGCAGACTCTCAACCACTGCGCCACCAGGGAAGCCCCGGGGGCCACTCTTTGTTGCGGTGCGCAGGCCCCTCATTGTGGCGGCCTTTCCCGTTGTGGAGCACGGGGCTCTAGGCGCACAGGCTTCAGTAGTCGTGGCGCACAGGCTTAGTTGCTCTGCAGCATGTGGGATCTTCCTGGACCAGGACTCGAACCCATGTCCCCTGCATTGGCAGGCAGATTCTTAACCACTGCGCCACCAGGGAAGCCCTATTTATATATATTTCATCTTCATTTTTTTTTTTTTTTTTGCGCTACGTGGGCCTCTCACTGTTGTGGCCTCTTCTGTTGCAGAGCACAGGCTCCGGACGCGCAGGCTCAGCGGCCATGGCTCACGGGCCTAGCCACTCCGCGGCATGTGGGATCTTCCTGGACCGGGGCACGAACCTGTGTCCCCTGCATCGGCAGGCGGACTCTCAAGCACTGCGCCACCAGGGAAACCCCTCATCTTCATTTTTAAAGAATACTTTTGCTGGGTATAGAATTCTCGGTTGACAGCTTTTTCTTCCATTCAGCATCCAACTATGTCATTCTGATGTTTTCTGGTCTCCACTGTATCTGATGAGAAGTCGTCTATTAACTGTATCATTGTTTCCCTGCATGTAATGCGTTGCTTTTCTTTTACCAATTTCAAAATCTTCTCTTTATCTTTGCTTTTAGCAGTTTGATTGTGATGTAAACCTATGTGTAGTTTTCTTTGTGTTTATTCTATTTAGTGTTTGTCAAGCATTTTGAATCTGTAAACTAACATTTTCCAGCAAAGGATATATTTTCAGTTAATTATTTCTTCAAAAATTTTTTTCTGCCTTTCTCTTCTCTTTCTGGGACTCCAATTACATGTCTGATCGATTGATATTGTATTGCAGGTCTCTGAGGTTTTGTTCCTTTTTCTTCAGTTTTTTCTCCTCTGTTCTTTATCCTGAGTATTTCTTATCTTCAAGTTCACTGATTCTCTCTTTTGCTATCTTAATTGTGCTGTTGAACCCCTCTTGTGAAGCTACTATGCTTTTCAACTTGAGAATTTTGACTTGTTTTTTTGGTTTTTACTTTTATTTTTTATTATTTTTATTTTTTTTATTTTTGGCTGCATTGGGTCTTCATTGCTGTGTGCGGGCTTTCTCTAGTTGCCATGAGCAGGGGGTACTTTTCACTGTGGTGTGCAGGCTTCTCATAGCGGTGGCTTCTCTTGTTGCGGAGCATGGGCTCTAGGCGCACAGGCTTCAGTAGTCGTGGTGCAGGCTCAGTAGTTCTGGCACACAGGCTTAGTTGCTCCACGGTATGTGGGATCTTCCTGGACCAGGGATCGAACCCATGTCCCCTGCACTGGCAGGCATATTCTTAACCACTGCGCTACCAGGGAAGTCCCGACTTGGTTCTTTTCTACAGTTTCAGTTTCTCTGTTGAGAGGCCCTATTTGTTCACTCATTAATATCACATTTTCCTTTACATTTTGGAATACATTTATAATAGCAAGTTGAAGTCTTTGTTTTGTTAAATCTACATCTGGGCCTGCTCAGAGTCAGCACCTACTTATTGCTTTTTTTCTCCCTGAGTGTGGGTCATGTTTATTTTCCCATTTCTTTGCATATCTAATAATTCTTGGTTGAAGACTGGCCGTCATAGATAATATGATGTAGCACTCTAGAATCCGTTTTGTTCTTCCGAGGATTAGTGCTCTTGTTTGAGTAGGGACTGAATGTGTCTGGACTCAGACTACCATATCTTCCATGCCACCCTGACCCCCACCCTGCAGTGCAGAAGCTGAGGTCTCCACTTGGTTTTCCAGCTTCCAGCTGCTGCTGACTTAGCCTGGTCCTCTGAAGGTTTTCCCTGCACTTGAGTAGCCTGGCAGTCAGTCAAGGGTTTGGGCAGAATTTATACTGAGATTTGGGGACTAACCCTCTCTTTGGCTCCCTTGTTTTTGGAGCTCCCCTCCTAAGTTTCGGGTTGCTTTGCCAGCCCTCAATTATGTCCTTGATACGTCCAACCAGCAAGATTTCTGTCTTCCACTGCCTGCCCTGTGCGGGCTGGGGAATGTGGTCAGTCACTGGCACAGCAAACTCACAAATCTCTCCAGGAACAGTCCTGTCTTTGCAAGACAGATCTTTTTTTGGCTGGGCTCCCTGGGGTCTCAGGTATGCCTGTGTACTTTAGTGGTTAGCCAGAGATTTGGGATTTTTGTATATTATTTTAAAATCCTTCCATACCTCAAGGATATAAAGATATTTTTTACTTTCTTATAAAAGTTAGACGAATTTTTGCCTTTCCTATTTAAGCCTTTAATCAATCCAAAATTCTTTTTGTGTAGAATAGGGATCTAATTTTATTTTTTTCGTATGATAACCAATTGATCCTCCTTTCCTCAGTCATCTGCAATGCCGTCTATGTCATAAATCAGGTGTTCATACATATGAGTGTTTCTGGGCTTTTTCACTCTCTCTTGTGTCAATGTGTTTATCCTTGTGCCAATACCAAACTGTCTTAATTACTACAGCTTTATAGTAAGTCATGCTATTTGGTAAGATAAGTTCTTCTTATTTTTCTTTGATAGGAATATCTTTGCTATTCTTATGCTTTTGCTCTTCTACATACACTTTATTTACTTTTTTCCAGATTTATTGAGCTATGACATACATCATAAAAGTTTAAGGTATGTGATGTGATCTGATACATGTATATATTGCAAAATGATTAGCACAGTAAGTTTAAGTTACTATCTCCATCACCCCACATAACTGCCACTTTTTTGTGGTGAGAACATTTAAGATTTACTCTCTTAGCAACTTTTAAGTGTATAATACAGTATTGTTAATGATAGTCACCATGCTAATTCTTTTTTTAAAGATTTTTTTGATGTGGACCATTTTACTGAATTTGTTACAATATTGCTTCTGTTTCATGTTTTGGTTTTCAGGCCATGAGGCATGTGGGATCTTAGCTCCCCGACCAGGGATCGAACCTTCACCCCCTGCATTGGAAGGCAAAGTGTTAACCAGTGGACCACCAGGGAAGTCCCACCATGCTAAGTTTTAATCCATTCATCCACTCTGTGCCTTTTGATTGGAGTATTCAATTCATTTACATGTAAAGTAATTATTGCTAGGTAAGGACTTACTAATGACATCTTGGTAGTTGTTTTCTAACTGTTTTGTAGTTTCCCTGTTACTTTCTTCCCCTCTTACTATCTTCCTTTGTGAATTAATGATTTTCCATAGTAGTAAGCTTTGGTTCTCTCCTTTCTCTTTTGTGTATCTAGCATAGCTTTTTGCTTTGTGGTTACCATGAGGCTTCCATAGATATAAGAGTCTATTTCAAGGTGATAACTTTGAATGCATATGAAAACTCTACCCTTTTACTTCCCGCCTGACATTTAATGTTTTTGATATCACAATTTACCTCTTTTTATATTATGTATCTGTTAACAAATAATTGTAGCTATGGTTTTTAAAAAATATTTTGTCCTTTAACCTTTAGAGTTAAGTGGTTAATGTACCACCATCTTACTGTATTTGAGTAGTCTGATTTTGACTATCTACTTACTATGTTTTCGTGTTACTAATTAGCATCCTTTCATTTCAGCTTGAAGACTCCTTCCAACATTTCTTATAAGGCAGCTCTAGTGGTGATGAACTTCCCCAGCTTTGGTTTGTCTGAGAAAGTCTTTTTTTCTCTTTCATTTCTGGAGACCACCTCTGCCAGATAAAGTACTCTTGGTTGGCAGTCTTTTTCTTTTACCACTTTGAATACATCATCTCACTGTCTCCTGTTCTGCAAGCCTTCTGCTGAGAAATCCACTGATAGCCTTATGGGGGTTCCCTTGTATGTGAGGAATTTTTTTTCTTTTCCTGTTTTTAAAATTTCGTCTCTGTCTTTGATTTCAGACAGTTTTATTATAATGTGTCTTGGAGAAGATAGTTTGGGGTTAAAACTTGGGGGGGAACCGATGAGCTTTGTCATCTTGGATATCCAAATCTCTCCTCAGATTTGGGAAGTTCTCCATTTTAAATAAGCTTTCTGCCTGCTTCTCCCTCTCTTCTCCTTCTGGGATGCCAGTAATGTGTAGATTGTTTCTTTTAATGGTGTCCCATAGCTCACATAGGCTTTCTTCACTCTTTTTCCTTTGTTCTCCTCTGACTGCGTAATTTCAAATGACCTATCATTGAGTTCACAGAATCTTTCTTCTGCTTTGCCAAGCCTGCTGTTGATGTCCCAGTTGCATTTTCCATTTCATTCATTGTAATATTCAGCTCCAGAATTTGTATGGTTAGGATTCCTATCTCTCTGTTAAACCTCTCATTTCTTTCACATATTGTTTTCCTTATTTCGCTGAGCTGTCCTTCTGTGTTTTCTTGTAGCTCACTGAGCTTCCTTCAAACAACTGTCTTGAACTTTTTATCAGGCAAATCTTTGGAGTTGGTTACTGGAAAATTATTGTGTTCCTTTGATGGTGTCATGTTTCCTCGATTTTTCAAGTTCCTTGAAGTCCTGTGTTGCTGTTTCTGCATTTGAGGAAGCAGTCACCGCCTCCAGTTTTTACTGACTGGTTTTTGGAGAGAAATACGTTCCATCAGTCCTGCTAGGGATTCTGAGGCTTTCTCAGACCTTTCCTTGGATACACCTGCTTCACATGTCTTCCTTGATCCTACAAAGCCAGGCTGAGTGCTGACAGCCTCCAGTTTGCTTGCCTTACTGAGGGTGGTGCTGAATGCTCGTCTGTGTGCTTTCCCAATCCCACAGGGTCAGGCTGGCTTCCTACGTGTGCTCACTAGCTTTATGCCAGGAATCAACACTGCCACAGTTGGAGGTAAGCTAAGGGAGCTGGCCATAAGGTGCAGGCATATGTGGGTGAGGCATGAAGAATGTTGGGGTGTCTGAGGGCCAGCTGGGGAGATCTGCAAGTGAAGAGCCCCCACCGGCTTACTGGCAGGCTTCCTGATAGAGTTTGCAAGGGGGTTAGTAGGATTTGTGTTCCTTTGATGCCATCTGAGAGCCCTGAGTGCTACTCTCCCAGCCACTCCCCACCCCCGGTCATACAGCACACCTGAATATTCTAGATGGAGCGAGAAAGAAGTAGGTCTTTTTGGCAGCAGTCTGTGCAGCTGGAGCAGCTGGGCACTTACACGCTGTCGCTCTTCCCCATGGGACAAATCTCAGGCTAAGAAGGTCTCTCTTGGCACTGAGCTGTGCCACCTCGGGGGAGTGGTGACATGGGTAAAGTGAACCTGTCCCTCTCACCCTCTTCAATGCATCCAGTCGTGGGTATTTTTTTTCCAACAGCATGACTCCTGTACTGCCACAAAGGCCCTCTCGCCTGTGGGTGACAGTCTAAACTGGAGTTCTTTGACAGAACACTCTTATTCTGCCATGTTGGTGACATCATGCCACGCACCCCTGTGGATGCTAGGCCTGGACAGTCTCTTCTTTGTTCTCTCTCAGCCAGGCACTGACATCTTTGTCCCCTTATCTCCTACATACATTTTAGAGTCAGCTTGTCAAGTTCCTCAAACATCTTCTTCTGGATTTAGGGAGAACTAATATTTTTAGGCTGTTGTCTTCCAGTCATTAACAGAATTGTTCTCTTAATTTAGGTCTTATTTTTTAACAAAGTTTTAAAATGTTTTCTATAAAAGCCTTAAGAAGTGAACTCTTGAGTAAGGTCCAGAGTGAAACAGTAGGCAGTTACTGGCTTCTGTTTACCAGTCAGAATGACGTTATTTGAGACATTTCTTAAGATTTAGGGAAATCAGTACAAGGATCAGAACACTGAGAAGTTTAACCTGTCCTCTAGGATGTTTTTTTAAAAATTTAATTAAATTTAATTAATTAATTTATTTTTGGCTGCGTTGGGTCTTGGTTGTTGCGCGCGGGCTTTCTCTAGCTGTGGCGAGCGGGGGCCACTCTCCGCTGCGGTGCGCAGGCTTCTGATGGTGGCGGCCCCTCCTGTTGCAGAGCACAGGCTCTAGGCACGCGGGCTTCAGCAGCCGCAGCACGCCGGCTCAATAGCACAAGCTCAGCAGTTGTGGCGCATGGGCTCAGTTGCTCTGCGGCATGTGGAATCCTCCAGGACCAGGGCTCGAACCCATGTCCCCTGCATTGGCAGGCGGATTCTTAATCACTGCGCCACTAGGGAAGCCCCCTCTAGGATGTTTTTATGTACATATGCAGTATTTGTAAGAAAAAATATTGTAAAGAAAAGAGTAAGTGCTAATGGATACTCACCCCAGCCTTAATGTAAATGGGAGAAAATACCCAACCAAAAACACAGAGCATAAATGGAGCCTGAAACCAAGAAAAGAAGAGCAATTAAATCAGGGTCCCACCTAGGCTAAGCTCTTAAATGAGATGCAAGCTCAGTTACTGTTTTGAGCCCAATAAATGTCATACTTACTGGGGACCTTGCAAATAACAGCCCAAGCGTAAGCCTTCCAGTACAACAAACTTAACTTATAGGCACTTGATCTTTGCCTATAAAGGGGTGCATTCTTAATTTAGGGGGGGTTAACTGAGCCAATTTTCAAGATATTTATTAAAATTTATTGTTTGCCTACTTCCAGATAGAAACGAAGGTGGCTTATAATTAAACAAAAAAGATAGTAAAAAAAAAAAATCAGAAACCATTCAGAGAAATAGTAGAGAAACTACACCAAAATTTACACAAGCTATTGAAATTAAGTAATGCATTTGTCTCTGGCTTTCTTTACAAAGAAGGGGTAAGTTGAATATATGAAGGAGATGTGAACGAATTCTGAGAACTAAATGGTGGTACAGACCAGGGCGCCTTATCAGGTCTGGAATTAACTTTGTT
Source organism: Globicephala melas (assembly GCF_963455315.2). Classification (NCBI taxonomy): domain Eukaryota; kingdom Metazoa; phylum Chordata; class Mammalia; order Artiodactyla; family Delphinidae; genus Globicephala; species Globicephala melas. Next base: position 65,077,238 of record NC_083326.1, read on the forward strand.
AGAAGTATTGTTTATTTCTGTAGTCTACCAGAGGAAAAGATGAGACCCAGAAAGTAGGGAGCTTTCTGATTTATCAAAAAAAAAAAAAAAAAACGGGCCAGGTGATTTATATAGAGATAGGTTAATTAACCCAAGACACATAAATTCACTTATATTAATTTAGGTGAACAAATTCTATGTCCTATAACAAATATATTCCACAGATTAGATAAATAATCCATTTTATAAGTTTTATAGTTGAAACCTGGTATTCATAGGCGATCAGTTAGGAGTTTTGTAGTAACCAGCTGAATATCTCAAAGAACCCAGTTGAGCCTATTCTCAGTATACAGTTGACCCGTGAACAATGTGGGGGTTAGGGGTGCCGACCCCCATGTAGTCAAGCTAAATCTGTCTCAAAAACAAAGGAATTGGTAAATGACTCATCCAAGGGCAGGAAGCTGAAACAATCTGGATAGAATCAGGACTCAAACCCTAGTTCTTTTGATTCCACATATTGTGATCTCTAATTGAACACAAACTTTTCCCCACACTTAGTCAATTTAAAGATCTGTGAAATGAAAATAAAAGTACTATATTTATTGAAAAAAATCTGCGTGTAACCGGACGTGCATGGTTTAAATACATGTTTTTCAAGGGTCAACTGCATACTGCAAATGTGTACATACCGATAAATACACACACATATATACATATATATCTGTATGTCTATGTACACACACACATATATGTGTATGTATGTATGTATATGTTTATGTACATATATATTTAAGTGTTAATATGATCTTTTCCCTACCTGACTAGTCTCCTAACTGTATTCCTATGGTCCTTGGAATGTAAACATTCTCTATCTCTTCATTACTTTACTAAGAAGAATGAAAACTAGCACAATCTTGTTGAGAAATCAAAGACTTGGTTCCCTTCTTCCATGACTTCTCAAGGAGTCTTTAATAGTTACTCAGGGTTGAAAGCAAGTTTTTATGTTTCATTTGGACAATGATAAAGGTGGAGGTTAGCTGCTACAGAAGGCACTACTTACATTCCACTCGAAGGCCCCAACAGCAATCCCTGAAGACACCCCCGTTCCAGCCAGGCCCATAAAGTGCCCAGTGCCAATATTCGAGGCAAAAAGAAAAGCACCTATCTGAAAATCAAAAGACAATTACAGATCAGAACTTTTAGTCCAACTTCAAAAACTAATTCTCACAAATATAAACCCAACCTGAATTTTATCAATACATTTCCTCAAAAGGGATTATACCCTGGGCAGAATTCCCATTCATATTTTTTCTATACAAACCCTAACCATAAATTAGAAGCCAAGTAAAAAGGGATGAAGGGAAAAAAGTATTACTGCATTCTTATGTTGCCACCCTCCACACGCTCCACTGACTTATTTGCAACTGCAGAAATATTAGCAGGAGTGTAATTTCATCACTGTTTGAAGTAATTTAAAAATATTAACAATCTAACTGATTGTAAGAGAATGGTTAAAATACTAAGGTACATGAATATGATGAAATACAATGTAGCATACAGAAAGGATAAAGGAACTCTATGAAATGATAAAAATAATGTAAACAATATTGATAATATAATCTCATTAAAATTTTGTGTGGGCATATTACACTTATGCACATGTATGTTTATATATAGATGGGAGTGATTCTGGTAGTATATATATAAAAATACTTCTGGGGACTGGAATCATGGTTATAGAAATAGAATGGTAAGAAAATCTCAAGTTCCATACTTGGATTGTAACTTTTTTTTTTTTTTTTTTACAACCAGCATATGTTACTTTCAAAATAAAAAATCCCAGAGGCATTTAAAATGAACAAAATCCCTCCTAAACCAATTTTAATTGAGTAGAGATAGCCACTCCATTCCAAATCCAAATCCAAATACTGTGCTATATTTGACACAAGATACACTTAAAACCAAATTATTAAGAGAGACTAAAAATAACAAAGCCTTTTAGATAAAAACAAACAAAAAACACAGCATTGACGATATTAACATAAGATAAAGTAGGATTCAATACCAAAAGCATTAAATATGACAGAGGTTTTTTTGTTTTGTTTTTAAACCATGAAACATAAAATGCACTAGTAAGACATAACTGAGAACATACAGGCACCCAAACACTGTAGCACCAACAAATATAAGGCAAAAAAAATCTTGGAAGAGGCACATAATAATTACTCAAGCAGTTATTTTTACTATTAGGAATGTCTGCTACCTTTATCATAATAATGAAAAACTATACGCAATCTAAATTGCCCAATAATATGTTACATAAATGGTGGAATGTCCATATGATATAACACTATACAACTGTGTATAAATATAAAATATCTCTATCTACCTACCTATGTTTATATAGACCTAGGAAGACATTAGTACATTAAATGTACCTTCATTAATTCAGTAACTATTAATAAATGTCCACTGCCAACTATGTGTCAGTGTTGTACATACTAGGAATACATCAGTGAGTAAAACAGACAAATCCCTGCCCTCATGAAGCTAACATTCTCTTAGGAAGAAGAGGATGAACAAGATAAATTAGGGGATTATTTTATAGCACAATAGACAGTGATAAATAGTAAAGTCCTACAGAGAAGAAGAAAGGTTAGAAAACAGACAGGCACGGAAGCAACCTAAATCTCCATCAACAGACGAATGGATAGAAAAGATGTGGTACATATATATAATGGAATGTTACTCAGCCATAAAAAGAAACAAAATTGGGCCATTTGTAGAGACGTGGATGGACCTAGAGACTGTCATACAGAGTGAAGTCAGAAAGAGAAAAACAAATATCATATATTAACGCATAAATGTGGAATCCGGAAAAATGGTACAGATGAACCGGTTTGCAAGGCAGAAATAGAGACACAGATGTAGAGAACAAATGTACGGGCACCAAGGGGGGAAAGGGGTGGTGGGATGAACTGGGAGATTGGGATTGACAAATATACACTAATATGTATAAAATAGATAACTAATGAGAACCTGCTGTATAGCACAGGGAACTCTACTTCACCTCGCTGTACAGTAGATACTAACACAACATTGTAAAACAACTATACCCCAATTGAAAAAAAAAAAAGAAAGAAGGCAGGCAGGAAGTGTTGTGCAGTACAGTGGGCAGGGCCAACTTTCTCTGAGGAGGTGTGAGGGGCAAGCCAAGGGTACCTGTGAGAGCAGAGAGCGTCCAGGCAGAGGGAGCAGCAGGGGCAATGGCCCTGAGGCAGAAGCACGGCTAAATTGTTCAAGGTCACAGAGGTAAGGAGGTGCAGATCATCTGTGGCCTAACATAGGCTGGGCTTTCATTCTGGGTGACATGAGAGCCCCCAGAGGGTTTTAAGCAGTCAGGTGACATGGTCTGACCCTTCAGCTGCTTTGTTGAGGTTGGACGTGGAGGAGCACAAGTGGAAGGAGGGCGCCGAGAGAAGAGGCTACTACAATCAATCCAGGTGAGGGTGTCGGCAGCATGGGCCTGGAGGCACTGATGCGAAGGGGTCGGATTTCAAATCTGTTTTTTAAATCGAGTCCTAGGACTTCCTGATGGATTGGAAGTTGGGGTGAGAGAGAACAGAGTCTAACACTACTCCACGGGTGTCAACCTGAGCAACTAGAAGGATGGAGTTGCCGTTCAGGGACAGGGAAGACGGCAGGAGTAGAAGATGTGCAGAATGCATGTTCCATGTGCAAGACCTGACAGACCTTTCTAGTCAGGTGTCAAACAGGCAGCGGGATGCACAAGACTGGAGTTGAGGGAGAGAGCTGGGACTTGCTACCATTCTAGCAAGTTGTCTTTAATGCCATGTCGCCAGGCGTGTGAGTGTAACTGGAAAGGAGACACCAGGGTCTGGCCCTGGGGAGGTCCAGCATTCAGCAGCCAGGGAGATGGGAAAGAACCAGCCAGGGGGACCTCGAACGAGTGGCTGGTGAAGCAGCAGGAATGGAGGAGAGCCAGGCGGCAACGTGGGGTGGGAGGGACGACTGAATTTCAGTTTCACCACCGCCAAGCTAGGTAAGAGGAGGCCTGAGCACCGACCACATGAATAAGCCACATGGAGGGCCCAGACAAGAGCAATTCATACCCATCGGATATCTGCTGACTGAATAAAAGTATAAAAGAAAGAAAGTTGAAGTGGCAAAATTACTTTTATTTCCATTTTCTTTATCAATACCATAATACAGTTTGTTCACTAAGCAATAATTCTAATAGCGTAAAAAGAAGTCACATCCAGGATTGGTTCAAGATGGAGGAGTAGAAGGACGTGTGCTCACTCCCTCTTGCAAGAGCACTGGAATCACAACTAACTGCTGAACAATCATCGACAGGAAGACACGGGAACTCACCAAAGAAGATACCCCATATCCAAAGACAAAGGAGAAGCTGCAATGAGGTGGTAGGAGGGGTGTAATCATGATAAAATCAAATCCCATAACCGCTGGGTGGGTGACTCACAAACTAGAGAACAATTATACCACAGAAGCCCGCCCACTGGAGTGAAGGTTCTGAGCCCCACGTCAGGCTTCCCAACCTAGGGGTCTGGCAACGGGAAGAGGAATTCCCAGAGAATCAGACTTTGAAGTCTAGCAGGATTTGATTGCAGAACTTTGACAGGACTGAGGGAAACAGAGACTCCACTCTTGGAGGACACACACAGAGTAGTGTGCACATCAAGACCCAGGGGGAAGGAGCCGTGACCCCACAGGAGACTGAACCAGACCTACCTGCTAGTGTTGGAGGGTCTCCTGCAGAGGCAGGGGCAGGCTGTGGCTTACCCTGGAGACAAGGACACTGGCAGCATAAGTTCTGGGAAGTACTCCTTGGCATGAGCACTCTTGGAGTCCACCATTAGCCCCACCAAAGAGCCTGTAGCCTCCAGTGCTGGGCTGCCACAGGCCAAACAACCACCAGGGAGGGAACTTAGCCCCACCCATCAGCAGACAAGCAGATTAAAGTTTTACTGAGCTCTGCCCACCAGAGCAACACCCAGCTCTATCCACCACCAGTCCCTCCCATCAGGAAGCTTGCACAAGCCTCTTAGATAACCTCATCCACCAGAGGGCAGACAGCAGAAGCAAGATGAACTAAAATCCTGTAGCCTGTGGAACAAAAAACACATTCACAGAAAGATAGACAAAATGAAATGGCAGGGGATGATGTACCAGATGAAGGAACAAGATAAAACCCCAGAAAAACAATTAAGTGAAGTGGAGATAGGCAACCTTCCAGAAAAATAATTCAGAATAATGATAGTAAAGATGATCCAGGACCTCGGAAAAATAATGGAGGCAAAGATCGAGAAGACGCAAGAAATGTTTAACAAAGACCTAGAAGAGGGCTTCCCTGGTGGCGCAGTGGATAAGAATCTGCCTGCCAATGCAGGGGAAACAGGTTCAGTCCCTGGTCTGGGAAGATCCCACGTGCCGCGGAACAACTAACCCTGTGTGCCACAACTACTGAGCCTGTGCTCTAGAGCCCACGAGCCACAACTACTGAAGCCCGCGTGCCTAGAGCGCATGCTCTGCAACAAGAGAAGCCACCATGATGAGAAGCCCGAGCACTGCGATGAAGAGTAGCCTCCGTTTGCTGCAACTAGAGAAAGCCCATGTGCAGCAACGAAGACCCAACGTAGCCATAAATAAATAAATAAAATTTTTTTAAATTAAAAAAACAATTCAAAGACCTAGAAGAATTAAAGAACAAACAACTAGAAGAATAAAAGAACAAACAAACAGAGATGAACAATATAATAAATGAAATGAAAAATACACTAGAAGGAATCAATAGCAGAATAACTGAGGCAGAAGAATGGATAAGGGACCTGGAAGACAGAATGGTGGAATTCACTACTGCAAAACATAATAAAGAAAAAAGAATGAAAAGAAATGAAGACAGCTTGAGAGACCTCTGGGACAACATTAAATGCAATAACATTTGCATTAGAGGGGTCCCAGAAGGAGAAGAGAGAGAGAAAGGATCTGAGAAAATATTTGAAGAGATTATAGTCAAAAACATCCCTAACATAGGAAAGGAAATAGCCACCCAAGTCCAGGAAGTGCAGACAGTCCCAGGCAGGATAAACCCAAGGAGAAACACACCAAGACACATAGTAATCAAATTGTCAAGAATTAAAGACAAAGAAAAATTATTAAAAGCAACAAGGGAAAAACAACAAATTACATACAAGGGAACTCCCATAAGGTTAACAGCTGATTTCTCAGCAGAAACTCTACAAGTCAGAAAGGAGTGGCACGATATATTTAAAGTGATGAAAGGGAAGAAACTACAACCAAGATTACTCTATCTGGCAAGGATCTCATTCAGATTTGACGGAGAAATCAAAAGCTTTACAGACAAGCAAAAGCTAAGAGAATTCAGCACCACCAAACCAGCTCTACAACAAATGCTAAAAGAGCTTCTCTAAGTGGGAAGCAAAAGAGAAGAAAAGGACCTACAAAAACAAACCCCAAACAATTAAGAAAATGGCAGTAGGAACATATATATTGATAATTACCTTAAATGTGAATGGATTAAATGTTCCAACCAAAAGACACAGGCTTGCTGAATGGATACAAAAACAAGACCCATATATATGCTGTCTACAAGAGACCCACTTCAGACCTAGGGACACATACAGACTATAAGTCAGGGGATGGAAAAAGATATGCCATGCAAATGGAAATCAAAAGAAAGCTGGAGTAGCAATACTCATATCAGATAAAATAGACTTTAAAATAAAGAATGTTACAAGAGACAAGGAAGGAAATTACATAATGATCAAGGGATCAATCCAAGAAGATGATATAACAATTATAAATATATATGCTCCCAACATAGGAGCACCTCAATACATAAGGCAAATGCAAATGCTAACAGCTATCAAAGAGGAAATTGACAGTAACACAATAATAGTGGGGGACTTTAACACCTCACTTACACCAATGGACAGATTATCCAGACAGAAGATTAATAAGGAAACACAAGCTTTAAATGACACAATAGACCAGATAGATTTAATTGATATTTATAGGACATTCCATTCCCAAACAGCAGATTACACTTTCTTCTCAAGTGCACATGGAACATTCTCCAGGATAGGTCACATCTTGGGTCACAAATCAAGCCTCAGTAAACTTAAGAAAACTGAAGTCATATCAAGCATCTTTTCTGACCACAACGCTATGAGATTAGAAATCAATTACAGGGAAAAAAACATAAAAACCACAAACACATGGAGGCTTAACAATACGTTACTAAATAAGCAAGAGATCACTGAAGAAATCAAAGAGGAAATCAAAAAATACGTAGAGACAAATGACAACAAAAACACGACAATCCAAAACCTATGGAATGCAGCAAAAGCAGTTCTAAGAGGGAAGTTTATATCAATACAATCCTACCTCAAGAAACAAGGAAAATCTCAAATAAACAATCTAATCTTACACCTAAAGGAACTAGAGAAAGAAGAACAAACAAAACCCAAAGATAGTAGAAGGAAAGAAATCATAAAGATCAGAGTAAAAATAAATGAAATAGAAACAAAGAAAACAACAGCAAAGATCAATAAAACTACAAGCTGGTTCTTTGAGAAGATAAACAAAATTGATAAACCTTTAGCGGGACTCATCAAGAAAAAGAGGAAGAGGACTCAAATCAATAAAATTAGAAATGAAAAAGGAGAAGTTACAATGGACATTGCAGAAATACAAAGCATCATAAGAGACTATGACAAGCAACTCTATGCCAATAAAATGGACAACTTGGAAGAAATGGACGAATTCTTAGAAAGGTATAACCTTCCAAGACTGAACCAGGATGAAATAGAAAATATGAACAGACCCATCACAAGAAATAAAATTGAAACTGTGATTAAAAATCTTCCAACAAATGAAAGTCCAGGACCAGATGCCTTCACAGGTGAATTCTATCAAACATTTAGAGAAGAGCTAACACCCATCCTTCTCAAACTCTTCCAAAAAATTGCAGAGGAAGGAACACTCCCAAACTCATTCTACAAGGCCATCACCCTGATACCAAAACCAGACAGAGATACTACAAAGAAAAAGAAAATTACAGACCAATATCACTGATGAATATAGATGCAAAAATCCTCAACAAAATACTAGCAAACAGAATCCAACAACACATTAAAAGGATCATACACCATGATCAAGTAGGATTTATCTCAGGGATGCAAGGATTCTTCAATATATGCAAATCAATCAATGTGATACACCATATTAACAAATTGAAGAATAAAAACCATATGATCATTCTCAATAGATGCAGAAAAAACTTTTGACAAAATTCAACACTGATTTATGATAAAACCTCTCCAAAATGTGGGTACAGAGGGAACCTACCTCAACATAATAAAGGCCATATACGACAAACCCATAGCAAACATCATTCTCAATGGTGAAAAACTGAAAGCATTTCCTCTAAGATCAGGAACAGGACAAGGATGTCCACTCTCACCACTATTATTCAACACAGTTTTGGAAGTCCTAGCCATGGCAATCAGAGAAGAAAAAGAAATAAAAGGAATCCAAATTGGAAAAGAAGAAATAAAACTGTCACTGTTTGCTGATGACATGATACTATACATAGAAAATCCTAAAGATGCCACTAGAAAACTACTAGAGCTAATCGATGAATCTGGTAAAGTTGAAGGACACAAAATTAATGCACAGAAATCTCTTGCATTCCTATACACAAATGATGAAAGCTCAGAAAGAGAAATTAAGGAAACAATCCCATTCACCATTGCAACAAAAAGAATAAAATACCTAGGAATAAACCTACCTAAGGAGGTAAAAGACCTGTACTCAGAAAACTATAAGTCACTGACGAAAGAAATTAAAGATGACACAAGCAGATGGAGAGATATACCATGTTTGTAGATTGGAAGAATCAATACTGTGAAAATGACTATACTACCCAAAGCAGTCTACAGATTCAATGCAATCCCTATCAAATTACCAACGGCATTTTTTACAAAACTAGAACAAAAAAATCTTAAAATTTGTATGGAGACACAAAAGACCCTGAATAGCCAAAGCAATCTTGAGGGGAAAAAATGGAGCTGGAGGAATCAGACTCTCTGACTTCAGACTATACTACAAAGCTACAGTAATCAAGACAATATGGTACCAGCACAAAACCAGAAATATAGATCAATGGAACAGGATAGAAAGCCCAGAGATAAACCCATGCACCTATGGTCAACTAATCTATGACAAAGGAGGCAAGGATATACAATGGAGAAAAGAAAAGTCTCTTCAATAAGTGGTGCTGGGAAAACTGGACAGCTACATGTAAAAGAATGAAATTAGAACACTAACACCATGCACAAAAATAAACTCAAAATGGATTAAAGACCTAAAAGTAAGACCGGACACTATAAAACAGAGGAAAACATAGGAAGAACACTCTTTGACATAAATCACAGCAAGATCTTTTTTGACCCACCTCCTAGAGTAATGGAAATAAAAACAAAAATAAACTAATGGGACCTAATGAAACTTAAAAGCTTTTGCACAGCAAAGGAAACTATAAACAAGACAAAAAGACAACTCTCAGAATGGGAGAAAATATTTGCAAATGAATCAACAAAAGATTAATCTCCAAAATATATAAACAGCTCATGCAGCTCAATATTAAAACAAAACAACCCAATCAAAAAATGGGCAGAAGACCTAAATAGACATTTCTCCAAAGAAGACATACAGATGGCCAAGAGGCAAATGAAAAGCTGCTTAACATCACTAATTATTAGAGAAGTGCAAATCAAAACTACAATGAGATATCACCTCACACTGGTTAGAATGGGCATCATCAGAAAATCTACGAACAACAAATTCTGGAGAGGGTGTGGAGAAAAGGAAACCCTCTTGCATTGTTGGTGGGAATGTAAATTGATACAGCCACTATAGACAACAGTATGAAGGTTCCTTAAAAAAACTAAAAATAGAATTACCATATGACCCAGCAATCCCACTACTGGGCATATACCCAGAGAAAACCATAATTCAAAAAGACACATGCACCCCAATGTTCATTGCAGCACTATTTACAGTAGCCAGGTCATGGAAGCAACCTAAATGCCCATCGACAGATGACTGGATAAAGAAGATGTGGTACATATATACAATGGAACTCAGCCATAAAAAGGGTCATTTGTAGAGACGTGGATGGACCTAGAGACTGTCATACAGAGTGAAGTAAGTCAGAAAGAGAAAAACAAATATCGTATATTAACGCATATATGTGGAATCTAGAAAAATGGTACAGATGAACTGGTTTGCAAGGCAGAAATAGAGACACAGATGTAGAGAACAAACGTATGGACACCAAGGAGGGAGAGCGGGGGAAGGGTGGTGGTGGTGGGATGAATTGGGAGATTGGGATTGACATATTATACACCAACATGTATAAAATAGATAACTAATAAGAACCTGCTGAATAAAAATAAATAAATAAATAAAACCAAAAAACCAAAAAAAGAAGTCACATCCGACCCCCACTCTACACTGTGTGCTTCCAGAGGGCAGGACTCACTATGTTTTATCTGTGTCCCAGAACCTAGAACAATACCTTGTACTACCAGACACCTAGTAATGGTTACTGAACTACACTGAGCTGAATGGAAGAGTTAAGGGAAGTACTAATGAAATGACTTTCCTGATTTAGCAACTTCAAATTATTTGGGGGTAAAAGACATCCAAATTAAAGGAATAAATGAATCCACACGCAGCCCCCAAACTGGACTGCACATGCAAGGCACACTCACCTGCCACCATGCTAGATTTCAGCCAGCCAGGAAGAAGTCTTCTACTGTCCCACGACTCCTTGACAATACAGCCTTAAAAAAAGGGGTGGTGTTGGGGGGAATCCAAGAAACCAAACTGCTTCAAAGACACAGGTCTCACAAACAGATGACCTTCACTTATGGGTAAATGTCCTTTGCAGAGATCCCATTTCCCCTTCATTCTTTTTAGGAACAGAGGTCTCTACCTGCTGAGTTAGAGGAGGGCCCACGGTCTCTCCCAGCTATGAGATCACATGGGCCTGTCCATTTCTCTACACTAGTATGCAAATAATATTGCTTTATTTTTTCCCCCAATAGTTAACCAGTGCATGGTTCCCAGCAGAGTCTTGGAGATGAGTGGTTCAGCGAATGTATCAATTGACTGGGAATGGCAAAGCTGAACACCAGCCTAGCTTCTTCCGGAGAGCAGTCACGTTGCCAAGACTATGATGTCCTCCCAACGCACCCAAGGGCTCTCTCCTCAGGTCCCCAGCTCTGATTCCCAGACTCCAGTACAGTCAAAAGATATTCCTGGGGATTTCCTGGATTGCCTAGGACTAGCAGGACCCACGGATGACCACTGGTTGACAAAAAAGTGTTTCTGTGGGAGAAGTGAACTTATTACCACCATCTGGGGTATCTGCCTTATAATGGAGTCCTTTCACATCATAAAGCTTTAAACCAAAGAACAACTCTAAATCAGACACATTAAGTTAGTCTCATTTCATCCATTCACTAAATATTTATCAAGAGCCCATTATGTTCAGAGCTGACCTTTCTTAAGGAAGGTATCAGCGGTATGTAGGGAGAGGTGCATTAGAACTTTTAAAAGGAATTTACAAAATGTTCTAAGATGAATAAAATCACTCTGTCTTCCCATCAAAGAAAGAACCAGACAGGAAGAGAGGAGGTCCTGGGAAGAGGGTGGTTATGCACATGTCCCTGCCTCCTCCTTCCTCCCTGCTCTTTCTGGAATAATCCACCAACCACAGCAGCCAGGCTGCTGGGGCAGAAGGTGCATCCACCACTTTCTCAAAGATCTCGGGGCTGAGACTGATAACAGAGGAAACAAACAAACAAAAGCGTAAGGTTTTTTCCCCTTTAACATCCTGCAGGAGCCAAGGCACCAGCAACAAAGAACAAGATTTCCTTGTGGGGGCTCAGCGGTCAGAAGCTGATGAAGGATTTCAGGAGTCCCATCTGTGCAAACGTGGGCAATTCTGTTCAGTGAGAAAAGGGTGGTTTGCTTAAGAACCAAAAGAAAATAAAGCTAGACTCCTTTATCACATTATATGCAAAAGGAAATCCCAGATGTTCTGGACATTTAAATTTCTTTTTAGCTTGCAGGATCTTAGTTCCCTGACCAGGGATTGAACCCGGGCCCTCAGCAGTGAAAGCACAGAGTCCTAACCACTGGACTATAAGGGAATTCCCTAAATATTTTTTAAAACCTATAAAATGTTAGAAAAAATTTTAGAATAGTATTTGTACAATGTTGAAGTGGGTAAAAACTTTCCTAAGCAAGCCAGGAAATCTAGATGCAAAGGAAAAGAGAGACAGTAGACTTCTTCAAAGTGAAAACAAATCAGATGACAGAGAGAAAACAGTAACAGAGTCTAGAGCAGCGGTTCTCGACCAGGGGTGATTTTTGCCCCACTCCTCCAAGGGACATGTGGCAATGTCTGGAGACAGTTTTGGCTGTGAAGGGGCAGGACTTGGAGATACTTCTAAGCATCCTATAATACACAGGACAGACCTCCCACAACAAGGAATTATCTGGTCCCAAATGTCAGTAGTGCTGAGGTTGAGAACAACTGCTCTAGAAAATGAGAGTTTAGGAAAAACATATTGGCAACTCAAATGACAGACAAGGTGATAAAAGCAAAGTCGAACAACTCAATTCATAAATGGGCACATAAACTGGCTATTCAACAGAAGAGGAAGATCAAAGGACAACAGGCTCACAAGAATATGGTCAATCTCATAGGAGGCTGAGTCTGGAAAGCGCAAATCAAAGCTGCAGTAACATACCACTACTCACTCATCACCCTGGGACCCCCACAAAAATTAAATTAGTAGTAACAAACCAGGCTGGTGAAGGCCTGGGGAAAGAATGTGCTCATATGCTGCTTGTGAGAAATGTAAATCTCAACAAGCTTTGGGGATTGCCATTTAGTGATATCTGCTAAAATTTCAAGTAAACACACCCTTCCAACCCAGAAATTCCAATTTCGGGAATCCATGCTACACAGCTTAAAAGCACCAACACATTAAAAACAACAGCAGCAACAAAGACCCAATGCAGCCAAAGATAAACAAATAAATAAATATATTAAAAAAAAACTTATTAAAAAACAACAACCTGGCAGCAATCTAAGTGTCATGAGTAGGGAAGAGCTGAATCACACACGTGTTTGACTATTGTGTATCTAATAAAAACATGAGCTAGGACTTCCCTGGTGGTGCAGTGGTTAAGAATCCGTCTGCCAATGCAGGGGACATTGGTTTGAGACCCGGTCCAGGAAGATTCCACGTGCTGCGGAGCAACTAAGCCCGTGCACCACAACTACTGACCCTGAGCTCCAGAGCCCGCAAGCCACAACTACTGAGCCCGTGTGCCACAACTACTGAAGCCCACATGCCTAGAGCCTGTGTTCTGCAACGAGAAGCCACTGAAATGAGAAGCCCGTGCACTGCAACAAAGAGTAGCCCCTGCTCGCCACAACTAGAGAAAAGCCCGGGTGCAGCAATGAGGACCCAATGCAGCCAAAAATAAATAAATAAATAAATTTATTTATTTAAAACAAAAAACCATGAGCTAGATCTCTATCTATAGACCTGAAGGACTCCACATCATGTAGTAACGGAAAAACGCAAACTGCAGGGTAATGTGTATCATACGATCACATTTTTTGTAAAGACAAAAACGCAAAACCTTTACCTATGCGTCTGTGTAAGCACTGAGAAGGGAGGAGGCACACACAGGCCCTGGGTACCTCAGAGGGATGGGAATGGCTGAGGGAGGAACCATAACTCCTCTAGACAGTTATGCATCTCCTCACTTCTTACAGTGAGCATGTGATTAAAAACAATATACGAGTTTTAAAAAGGACCAAAGGAAAAATAACAATACAAAGAAGGAAAAAGATCAAAGCATTCTGGATAACAGCACATGTTTTATGGCTCCTAGAAGAGCAGAAGGGACAGTAGGTTTCCTTTGGAAGCAGCCGGATGGCTTACGGGTCCTCAGACCTTGGCCACACCTAGGCCCCAACTAGACCCGGAAGAAGGTTGGGTGGGGGCTTCCTAATTCAGTGAGAGCAGCTGGGGGAAGGATCCCAAAGTGCCCACTACTCAGAGCCCGGCCTGGGCCACCTAGAAGGATGTTTCTCATAACTGAGACCAATTTGAAAAAAATCGTTTGTTTGAATGATCTGGATAAATATCAATACCTCCGACTTCTTTTCAGTTGGGAGAGATACGAAATTCTCTTAAGAGGATGGAGACCATAGTTCCATTACTCTATCTGCCCACTCACAGCATGGTAAACACTCAAAAGGCTGTCCAGTGATCTTGCTTTGAAGGACCAGATTCTGCACAGTAAGATCCTGCTTGTGACCTGGTGAAGCGCCCCGAAGTAAAGGTCACATGGGCATGAAAGCCTCAGCTGGGTGGGGGCAGCCCGCAATGAACTCTCCCACTAGCTAGCGAATGGTGCGCTGTCACCAGATACTCTTGCTTACGAAGCAGGCCGAGGAGAGGCTTCTGACGGTTAACAGCTTAGCCGAGGGGCGATACCATGACACAGGCCAAAGCCTTTCTACCTGCCCTCGGGCTTTTCACTGCCTGGCCCTGGGGAGTATAGTTACGAGACACCTTTGTGAGTGCCTACAGGTTAAGTGCTAGCGGGCAGATGGTAGTAAAGGAGACCCAGTTGCCACCCTACTAAGAGAACCTTATACTAGAGTAGAATATATAAGCGCCCAATTCAAATTCGAAGTGAACACTTAGGGCCCTAAATTACATGTGACCTTTGAGGTCTTGTTTGCTGGGCAGTGGTTATGCTCATGCGTCAGATCAGGCAGCTCTAGGTTCGAATCTGCACTCCATCATTCCCTTGTGGTTACTTGACCTCTTTGAACCTGTTTCCTCATCTGTAATCCACAGCCTGGTTGTGAAAATGTGACACACTTAAAGCACTCAGCACAGACCAGGCACTTTAGCGCCGAAGGATGGGTAATTGTCACTATTGCCACCACCATCACGACGATCGATCAGAACAACGACCCCATATTACACACGGCTTGGGTTCCAGGCGGTGGGCACCTGGCAGCCTGACCTGTTTATTTGTGGGGTGGGGAGGGAAGATGGGCTTGGACGTGCCCTTACTCTCGGTAGGGAGCAGGTGGCGCAGGGAGGGTGGAGAGGTCCCGACTGAGGGCTGTGCAGGGGCGGGAACGAGAGGGATGTGAGGTGGGGATCAGGTGACAGGCAGGTGAGGATCGAACCCATCTGGTGTCCAGGCCTACCCCCCCAGCCCCCGGGCCCCACGTACCCACAGCGCGATGCCCAGGACCAACACCGTACAAAACTATCACCAGGACGTCCAGGGCACTACTGGCGGTGAAGACATGAGCAGTCCAGGCGAAGCCATACCACGGGAAGCCCATGGCGGCGCGCCCGGGCGGGCAAGCGCCGCGCGCTTCCGGGAAGCGGCAATGGCCTCCGTGGGGCTCCAGGGGCGCGGCCGCGGGGAACCCTGGGAACAGCCCCGGGGCAGCCTGGGAGCTCCGGGCAGGCCTCGCGCGGCCCAGTTCCCGCATTCGGGGCTCCGCTGCACGAAGGCCGCCGCCATCACCGCCAGTCCTGGCACAACGCCGTCCGTTTGGCGGTCGGAATCGCTTTGCCCTGGACGGAGAGCTGGTCGCGGCGTGGGTCTGGGTCGAGGCTACCGGGGCAGCACCCGTGTCTTTACGAACGAACCACATGAAACCTGAGGCGGAAGAAACCAGCAATACCCCTCCTGTCTTTATTTGTCATTTCGAAATTTTGTGCATTGTGGGTTTGGGGCATTGATTTGGATTTAGTAAACTATTGCATTCGAATATCATGTATCCCGAGTCCTGAGTTTCCTTGGTGCCCTCTCCCCTTAAATTTTGCGCCAAGGAAAGTGCCTCGCTTGCCTCACCCTAATCATGGCCCTGGTTGGACCAACTGGTTACAGAGGCTCCTCAGTTTTCTGCACTTTGATCTTTCATAGGTGATGTGCGAATTTTCAGTCTGGGCCAAGCCTTACTCTCCTTGGTGTGCTTCTCTAATGAGTTGTTAGAAATCTTGGTCAATAATACTAGTAACAATAATAATAGATAACAGTTATATAGCTCTTGCTAGGTGCCAGACCTACTTCTTTTTTTTTTTTCTACTTTTCGAACTTGTTTTTTATTGATATAGTTGAACTTTACAACAGTGTCATAAAATACTATAAACAGAGCCTTCAGATAAACAAACAAAAACTAATCTAAATATATTAACCAGGGACATCTCTGGTGGTCCAGTGGTTAAGAATCCGCCTTCCAATGCAGGGGACGCAGGTTTGATCCCTGGTCAGGGAACTAAGATCCCACATGCCGCAGGGCAACTAAGCCTGCGCGCCTCAACTACTGAGCCTGTGTGCCTCAACTAGAGAGCCTGCGTGCGGCAAACTACAGAGCCCACACACTCTGGAGCCTGCGCACCACAACTAGAGAGAAGCCCACGTGCTGCAATGAAGAGCCCACGTGCCACAACTAAGACCTGACACAGTCAGTCAAAAAAACCTTAAAAAAAAAATTAACCAGATTAAAGAAGGCAAAAAGTCCAGTGATAAACACATTAAATAATAATATGCTAATGGTGTCTAATTTACCCACTATCGGTTCTTTACATTGTCACAAAAACAGTAAACATCAATTTGAAGTTTGGTGAATGGACTTGATTCCTGATTTATATTAAGATACGATATACCCTTTGCATGTATATGTACTTTGTGTGTATTAACCCATTTGATTCTCCTAATAAGCAGTCAGTCTGACCACAAGGCAGGAGGCTTGCAGCTGGTCAGAAGTCTATGTTCTCAGCCTCCTGAGCAGAATTCCGTGTCCTAGTTTAGTTCAGTGCTGTCCAAGAGAAATATAATGTGAATCACGGGTGTTATTTTTTTCTACCTTCATTGAGATATGATTGACAAATAAAAGTTGTCTATTTAAGGTGTACAATGTAATGTTTGATACGGGTATACACTGTGAAATAATTACTATAATCAAGCTAATTGAATATCAGTCACCTCAGTTGCCATTTTTTTTGTGTGTAGTGAGAACGCTTGAGATCCCTCTTAGCAAATTTCAGTATACAATACATTATTATTGACTATAGTCACCATGCTGCACATTAAGTCTCTAGAACTTATAACTGAAATTTGTACCCTTTGATTAGTATCTCCCCTTTTTCTCCACACTTTTGCTCCTGATAACCATCCTTCTACTCTCTGTTACTAGGAGGGTTTTTGTTTGTTCGTTTTGTTTTTTTAAGATTTCACATGTAAGTGAGATCATGCAATATTTGTCTTTCTGTGTCTGGTTTATTTCACTAAGCATAATGTCCTCCAAGTTCATCCGCGTTTTTGTAAATGGCAGGATTTCACATTTTTGCATCCATTCATCTGTCCATGGACACTTAGGTTGTTTCCATATCTTGGCTACTGTACGTAATGCTGTAATAAACAAGAGGGTATAGATATCATGTTGAGATAGTGATTTTATTTTCTTTGGATATATCCCCAGAAGTGGGACTATTGGATCATAGGATAGTTCCATTTTTAATGTTTTGAGGAAACTCCATGCTGTTTTCCATAGTGGCTGCAACAATTTACATTCCAATCAACAGTGTACTGGTATTCCCCTTTCTCCAGGTATTTGCTGACACTTGTTATCTTTTGACTTTTTTGTTAATAGCCATCCTAACAGGTGTGTGGTGGTATCTCATTGTGATTTTGATTTACATTTTCTTGGTGATTAGTGATGTTGAGCATCTTTTCATATCCCTGTTGACCATTTGTATGTCTTCTTTGGAAAAATGTCTTTTTAGGACCTTTGCCTAATATTTAATTGGGTTGGGTTTTTTTGCTATTGAGTTGTATGAGTTCCTTATACATTTTGGATATTAACCCCTTATCAGATTTATGGTTTGCAAATATTTTCTCCCATTCTGTAGGTTGCTTTTTCATCTTGTTGATTGTTTCATTTGCTGTAAAAATTAAAATTTTCCAGTAGCCACATTAAAAAAGTAAACAGGTGGAATTAATTTAAATAATAAATTTATTAATAGTTAAGCCAATATGTCCAATAAGCCAAAATATTAACATTATAATATACGATCAATGTAAAAACTGTTGGGATATTTTATATTCTTTTTTTCCACATTAAGTCTTTGAAATCTGGTGTATATTTTACAGCACATCTCAATTTACATGCTAACTTTTCATTAGAAATACTTGATTTGTCTTTAGATTTAATAAAATTCACAGTTGAAAAAAATAGATTCACCTACTAAGTTGTTCTACATATACTTGAAAGTTTTCCAGTAGCTGAATATAGTACCAAAATTTACTTTTCCCTTAAGTCAATGATAAAACTAGTTCATCTTTTTAGAAGAATTGATCTGACTTTGAAGCAAAAGACTATCAGTTTCGAAATTATGTCTTTCCAAGTTAAGTAATTCACTAACTCTTGTTGTTGACTCAATATTACTAACATCGAATTCAGAGGCATGGCATAATTTGAAAAGCATTTCTAAATTGATCAATATCGCAAAGCATTCTTCAAATTTTTCTTGGATTTTTTTTGCCAACAATTATATAACATGGCCAGTTAAAATGAAAATCTTTGACATACGGACTCATGTTAGGAGAGTTGTAAAATTATTATTATTGATTCGTATTATGAAGTTTTGATTTCAACATAAATTCTTATACTTGGGTAGCTAGGTTACAAATAAGCTTTTCCTTTCTTTTGACTATTCAAATTTTGCTCATTCTTATACGGTGTGTATTAGTGAGAAATATAAGTACAGACTGACATTTTTGGGTCTTTGATTATTGAATATTCAACAAACATTCCTTTTGTTTAAAGAAAATCTTGAATTGCAGCTGACATTACAGTAATTCTTCGTAAAATTTCCCATACTTGGCCAACGGGCATTGGCAAAAGCACATCGTTAAATTCATCACCTATTTCTTTCAACAGTTCCATAACATGGTGATGATTTGTATTATCTGCACATATACACTGAGTGATTTAAACAATGGTACCCATCCATGATGTTTTACATAAAGTCTGCTATAAAAACTAAGCACAAAATTTTATATGTATCACACAATTGAATAAAGCAAGGGAAACGCCATTAAATCTGGAGTTTTAACCTGAACACAGGTAGAACAGTGTCTGTCATGATATCAATAAAAAAACTATTTTTTCCCATATTTAGCTGAAATTCTTCTTTGATAAATGTCAAAGGTTTAAAAGATCTGTGCCACAAGTTCAATCTTTTAGGTCACTAATTGGCAACATTTCTTCATAGGTTTGGATGTCCTTTGATACAAAAAGTATTCAAAATATTAACTGGGTAGGGTCTCACATGCCTCAAATAAAGCTACAGAGAGGTACCTGTGAATTGTCAACTTTCAAATCCATTCATCTTTGGTATCGTTGGAAAGACCTTGTATTCTATGGGCAATTGTTTTGAGGCTTAATTTAAAACTCTTTCACTTTTTGTAAAATATCTTTTTTATAGCATTTTCCTCATAATTTTCTAACAAATTTCCACAACTGAAATAATTCCTTTTGTCATCTTTCCATCTAAGTTGTTTTTCTTTTTAGTGTAAGAATCCAAGCTGTTTTAAAGCTGGCCAAAGTTACAAACTCAAATTCTGTTAAAAATCATTACAATTGGTTTTGGACATTTATTTCTGATTCCAGGCAACTAATTTTATAATTTTTTCTTAACCACTGAGAGGGAACATTTTTTAATATCAAATTCACTATGTAGTGGTTAAAAATTTGTCTTAATATTGTTCACTTTATTATCTTTATTTTTTACACACCCAACAAATAGGTCTACTATACCATGATGCATAAACATTATGTCCTTTAGATGAATTGATTCCTTTGTTGTTATGAAATGACCCCTTTTGTACCTGGCAATATTCTTTGCTCTGAAGTCAATTTTTATTTTATTTATTTAATAATTTATTTATTTTATTTTTGGCTGTGTTGGGTCTTTGTTGCTGCGTGCGGGCTTTTCTCTGGTTTCAGGGAGCAGGGGCTACTCTTCATTGGGGTGCGCAGGCTTCTCACTGTGGTGGCTTCTCTTGTTGTGGAGCACAGGCTCTAGGAGCGCTGGCTTCAGTAGTTGCAGCATGCAGGCTCAGTAGTTGTGGCTCGCAGGCTCTAGAGCGCAGGCTTGGTAGTTGTGGCGCACAGGCTTAGTTGCTCCGCAGCATGTGGGATCATCCTGGACTAGGGCTCGAACCCGTGTCCCCTGCATTGGCAGGAGATTCTTAACTATTGTGCCACCAGGGAAGCCCCAATTTTTATGTTAATATAACTACTTCAGCTTTCTTTTGCTCGGTGTTAGCATGGTATACCTTTTTCTATCATTTTATTTTTAACCTATTTGTACAGTTTAATTTAAAGTATATAGATTTCTTATAGCTAGTATATAGTTGGGTCCTGCTTTTATTTAATCATATAATCTTGACTTTTAATTAGCACATTTAGACTACTTACATTTAATGTGAATATTAGTGTGGTGGTGTTTCAATATATCATCATGCTATTTGTTTTCTATTTTCTTTTTTTGGTCCTTTTTTGTATTAATTGATGTGTGTGTGTGTGTGTGTGTGTGCGCCTGCATGCATGTATGTATGTGATTTCATTTCATCTCCTTCATTGGCCTATTAACTATAATGTCTTGTGTTATTTCGGTCGTTGCTTTAGGGCTTATAGTATACATCTTCAATTTAACCCAGCATACCTTCAAGTGATATTATTCCATATCACATACAATATAAGACCTTTACAATAGTATACTTCCGTCTCTCCCCTCCTAGCCTTTGCAATATTGTTGTCATATATTGTTATAAATTTTACATTTTAATTTATAAATGTATTATTTCTTTTTTAAACAACTTATCATCCTTTAAAGAGATTTAAATAATTTAAAAAGTCTTTATATTTACCCATATCGTTACCATTCCTAGCTAATGGTAATGTTCCAGACACAAGTCCCTTGTCAGACATATGATTTGGAAATATTTTTCCCATTTGGTGAGTTGTCTTTTAATTCTCTTGACGGTGTCTTTGAAGCACACAAGTTTTAAATTTTGATGAAGTCCCATTCATTTATTTTTTTTCTTTTGTTGTTTGTGCTTTTGGTGTCCTATCTAAGAAACCATTGCTGAATCTAAGGTCACAAAGATTTACTTATACGTTTTGGGTTTTTTTTTGGTCTGCGCCGCATGGCTTGTGCAATCTTAGTTCCCCAACCAGGGAGTGAACCCCAGGTCATGGCAGTGAAAGCCCTGAATCCTAACCACGAGGCCACCAGGGAACTCCTATTTTTTTTTTTTTTTTTTGCAGTACGCGGGCCTCTCACTGCTGTGGCCTCTCCCGTTGCGGAGCACAGGCTCCGAACGCGCAGGCTCAGCGGCCATGGCTCACAGGCCCAGCCGCTCCGCAGCATGTGGGATCTTCCCGGACTGGGGCACGAACCCGCGTCCCCTGCATCGGCAGGCGGACTCTCAACCACTGCGCCACCAGGGAAGCCCTTTTTTTTTTTTTTAAGAGTTATAGTTTTAGCTCTTACATCTAGACTCTTGACATATTTTGAATTAATTTTTTATATGGCGTGAGGTAGGGGGTCTGACTTAATTCTTTTGCGTGTGGATATACAGTTTTCCCACCACCATTTGTTGAAAAGACTATTTTTCCCCATTGTATGGGCTTGGCTCCCTTATAAAAAATCAACTGACCATAGAAATACAGGTTTATTTCTGGACTCTTTATTGTGTTCCATGGATCTGTACATCTATCCCTCTGTCAAAACCCCATTGTCTTGATTATGGTTGCTTTGTAGTAAGTTTTAAAACAGAGAACTTTGAGTGCTTCAACTTTGGTTTTTATTTCCCAAGATTGTTTTGGCCACTCTGGGTCTCTGAGGCTCCATATTATTTTTCGGATCAGCTTGCTAATTTTGCAGAGAAGCCAGTTGGGATTCCTATAAGGATTGGGTTGAATCTGCAGACCATTTTGGAGAGTATTCTCATTTTATCAGTATTAAGTCTTCCAATCCATGAACAGAAGATATATCTCCATTTATTTAGATCTTCTTTAATTTCTTTCCATAGTGTTAGCCATTTTCAGAATACAAGTCTTGCACTACATTTGTTAAATTTATTTCTAAGTATTCTACTCCTTTTGATGTTATTGTAAATGGGATTTTTTTTTAGTCTCATTTTTGGATAGTTCATTGCTAGTGTATAGAAATACAATTGAATTTTCCCCCCAGCTTTATTGAGATATAAGTGACGAATTAAAATTATATATATTTAAGGTACACAATATGGTGTTTTGATATACATATACATTGTGAAATGATTACCACAATCAAGCCAATTAATCTATCCATCTCCTCACATACTTATACATTTTTGTGATAAGAACATTTAAGATCTGTTCTCTTAGCAAATTTCAAGTATACAATGTAGTATTACTTACAGCCATCATTCTATATATTAGATCACCAGAACTCATTCATCCTGAATAACTGAACCTTTGTACCCATTTGTGCCCTCACAAATGATTTTTGTGTATTGATCTTGGATCCTGCAACCTTGCTGAACATGTTCATTAGCTCTAGTCGTGTTTTTGTTTATTCCTTAGGATTTTCTATGTATAAGGTCACATCATCTTCCCTTTCCATCTGGATGCCTTTTATTTCTTTCTGTGGCCTGATTGCCCTGGCCAGAACCTCTCTTCCTGACCATAGCCATCTGATAAGCTTCATTAATTGCAGCTGATTGCTCTATCATATCAACAATGTCCTGGGGCATCAGTTGCTTCCCAGGCTGGTCCAATTAAATCTGGGCTCTTTTGCAGGGATTGTTTTTGAGGTCAGTGTTTGAGATTTGTTCTAATCCCTTTTTAGTTGTCCCTTTTCCTGATTCTCTCTGGTAAATTAGTGGCCTGTGATTCAGCTTATATCTAAAGACACTACCAGTCTCCTTTCAGTTGTTTTTCACCACAAGCTCAATAGTTTTGAATTTTCTCACAGCCTGTTGCAAATAAAGTTAGCTCATTTATGGAAGGGCTTAGAGTATTTTGTCCCACCTCTCTCCCTGGAAGAAATCTCTGAGCCACAGCTCTGGGTGTCTTCTCTCTGAATGACAACCCTGTTTGAGGATCTGGCAGTCATCAGGGCACCTTTGATCTTCTTGGCTTACTTCTTCCAGCATGGAATCCCCACTTTACAAATGAGCTGGGCGAGGCTGATAGGTGTCCCAGTGTTTTCAGTGTGCTGCCTCCAAGGCAGAGCCTCTGTGTCACAAACCGTACTCACCTGGAATTTAGCCACTGCAACAGGTAGCTGGGGTGTGGGAGGGGGGGATGAAAAGTGCTGAAGACTGCTCCTCTCAGGAAGATGCCACCTTGACCTGGAGCTGGGTGGGGAGGGTGCCATGTGTTCTTTCTGTATCTACATGGAGTAGAGGTGCCTTCATAGTGGGCTGGGAGGGGGGAGGGGGGAGGAAGGAAACAGGTCACGGGTGAAATGCTACAGACTCTCACTGCTCTTGCCAAGTTTTAATAGACTTCTTGAATAAATATTTCATTTTTTCTATGCCCTTAGACTCATTTCCAGAGACACTGAATTTATAGAGACTTTAAATATATATAAATAGTATATTATTTCTTAAAATTTATACATATAAATTTAAAATATGTATAACTAATAGACATAAATAAGTGTATGTATATATTATTATAAATATGTAACTATGAACATATAGTTATGCATTCTGTAAATATATAATTATAAACATAAATAAATTTATATATTATAAACATGTAACTATAAACATATAAATATATTTGTATATTATAAATATGTAATTCTAAATATATAAATAAATACATTTAAATATTATAATAAATATACAAATTAAAAAATAACTGTCACCACTTCTGCTGGGGGTGGGTCTATGGAGCTCTTCCTGTTGCTGTTCCAGAAGTGGGACTGTCCCCCTCCCAAACTGGCTTTTGAAACTCTAGAAGTGGACACACAGCAGATGCTTACAGAACTCACTGCAGGAAGACTTGAGGAGAGATGCCCCTAGTGAGTCAAACCTACCTTCTTTTTTAATTAATTTTTTTTTTTGCTTGGTCACACATTAGTTCATAGACTAAAACTCCTGTTACCTTGAATTCTAACTTTCTGAGCCCTTTGGGGTAAAGAGCACTGGTAACCTCAGGCCACCTCCCATCCCCATCTCCCACTTCTCTCTGGAAGGTGTCTTCATCTTGGTTTTCACTTTCAGATCAGTGACAGCAACTGTTTGGAAATGACCTCTGTTTCTCGGCCACCTTTTGATGCTGTATTGTGTCAATCAGGGTCGAGTCAGGACACAAACCCCACCAGTTATTTGAAGCAGAAATGTTTACTATAAAGAGTAGATAACTCGGGACTTCCCTGGTGGCGCAGTGGTTAAGAATCCGCCTGTCAATGCAGGGGACACGGGTTCGAGCCGGGGTCTGGGAAGATCCCACTTGCAGCGGAGCAAGTAAGCCCGAGCACCACAACTACTGAGCCTGAGTTCTAGAGCCCGCAAGCCACAACTACTGAAGACCGTGCACCTACCTAGAGTCTGTGTTCCTCAACAAGAGAAGTCACCGCAATGAGAGGCCCCCGCTCGCCACAACTAGAGAAAGTCTGCGTGCAGCAACGAAGACCCAACTCAGCCAAAAGAAAAAAAAAGAGTAGATAACTCATGAAAAGGGAAACAGAGGACTGAGAGGCTCACTCATGTCCTACCTGCCACCTCTAGGCAGAGGGAGGCTGGACAGTGAAGGGACTCACACAGGCTGAGACTCAGACCTTTCCCAAGAGGGTGTGACTTTGCAGTGATGTGCAGCCTGCCAGAGGCAAAGCCACGTGCCACAGGACGTGGCCAGAGGTGGGCCTTGGAAGTGCCACCACTGTGGAGGGCATTGGGGGGGCGGCGCTGCCCAGGTCTGCAGCGTCAGGGGCCCCCCGGGTGGGGAGACTTGGTCTGAGGACACAGCAGGAGCTGGTCTGCAGAAATGGCAGCTGGGGACTTCTGCTTTTGAATTAATTTTGAATTAATAAACTTTCCCCCCATTGCCCCTCCAGGGATCTGGAAAATGGAGGCCTGGGCTAGACAGAAGCTTTCTAGAAGAATACACTATTGCAGGGATTCAAAGACAAACCTCTGGGGGTCAGAAATCTGTGGGGTATTGCGGTGGATTAGCGTAATGGTTTTGCTATTGTTACGGAACCAGGTTTTTTTTGCTTTTGTTTTTTGTTTTCCCAAAGTGCAGCAGGCCAAAACGCTTAAACAACCAGAGGTTTGCAGCAAAGAGAGGGTTTATCCTTAAGGCAGCCAATGAGGAGATCATAGAACACTCTCAAATCTGCCTCCCTGAAAGCAGGGGCTGGGTGTTTACAGGATGGAAAACCAAGCAGCAGGGCAGTGCGGTCTGAGGCGTGGTGGGGGGAAATGATTGGAAAAAGGAGCAGGGACTGTGGTTCTGCGCAGGTGTAACCAACTCCCGGCCTCTGCACGCTCACAGCACGATCTGGGGGCGGACTTTTTACGGAGCGGACCCTCGCGCACGCCCTGTGGGAGGGTCAGGGGTGTCCCATCCAGTCTTAGCCAGCTCAGCTCCAACTAGATGCAGCTGACTCTCGGTTTCTAGAAAACAGCCAGGGCAGGTATTTTATCTTTTGGGCTCCGTGCTTGGAGGACATGCAAGTCTTAAAACGACCTTGATTAGTGACGGCAGGTGGAATGGATTTAACTAATCATGACCCACAGTTTCACTATCTCAGGGGCTGCCCTCATCCCCCACCTATCCTACCGTGGGTGGGGGCATAGGTGCTGAGATCTGGGACATACTTACGCTAAACAGTCGGTCAGGGTTGCTGAGCAGACCCGGGGCCATCCTCACACCAATCACTGGCTCCTGTGCTCAGTAAAACGGAAGGAAAGCGGGAAAACAGGGCGGCGGTTTCTGGCCGCTGTGGCCTTGCGCGTTCCTCCAGCACCCTCTGCTGGCATAGCCATGCATTGCAACCGCTGGCCAAACCTCGGCGTCCGGATCTCACCCTCTCCCCAAAATGTGGGACACCTGCTCCCAGGAGTCATTGTATCCACGGCCAACTGTGTTAATTCCTCTTGAAACTCAGTCACAGTTCCACTGAATTCTGCGGACCACCAACAACTCCTACATAAAATAGTACTGAGAAGAAAAGAAAACGTGTTTGATAAATACAAATACACACACAATAAGGAGCAAAGAAAAAAAGACGCAAAGTCACCGCCGTTCTCCCTTTTTTCATCGGTCATGAATAGGGTTGCTAGGTAAGATACAGGATACCCGGACAGTGAATAATTTTTTAGTATAAGTGTGTTCCAAATATTGCGGGGTACATACTGATACTGAAACTATTATTCGTTGTTTTTCTGAAATTCAAACCTAATCTACATTCGTTTTTACAAGTTTTGAGCCGCAGCCCCTGCAGCCTGGATGGAATTGGGCGGTCTCTGGCGCCCTCTAGCGTTGAAAGGTCTCAGCCTGGTGTTTTGGGGTAGCTGGCAGGTCTTTTATTTGTGATGTGTGACCAGGTGAGTATGATTCTCCTTTACAAGGAAGCACGTTTGGAGCTTATTAGCTGAGGGGCAGAGCAATCAGCCTGCATCGTGCCCAGAGGCAACCATTTATCCTGGGGAAAATGTCAGGAAGATATCACCTAGACCTGGAGCTGGGTGGGGAGGGTGCCCTGTGTTCTTTCTGCACCTACTTGGGGTGGAGGTGCTGTCGTGTTGGGCTGGGAGGGGGGGAGGAAACAGGTCATAGGTGAAATGTTACAGACTCTCACTGCTCTTGCCAAGTTTTAGTAGACTTTCTTGAATAAATATTACATTTTTTTGTATGCCCTTAGGTCTGTTTCCAGAGAATTTAAATATATATAGAGAGACTTTAATGATATTTAAAGACTTTAAATATTTATATGTAAAGACTATGTGTGCTTCCTTGGTGGCGCAGTGGTTAAGAATCTGCCTGTCAATTCAGGGGACACGGGTTCGAGCCCTGGTCCAGGAAGATCCCACA
The DNA here is from genome assembly GCF_963455315.2 of Globicephala melas. NCBI lineage: Eukaryota > Metazoa > Chordata > Mammalia > Artiodactyla > Delphinidae > Globicephala > Globicephala melas. Next base: position 65,104,518 of record NC_083326.1, read on the forward strand.
TCTTAGCTGACGCAGAGCAGCTAAGCCCATGCGTCACACTACTGAGCCTGTGCTCTAGAGCCTACAAGCCATGACTACTGAAGCCCATGCGCCTAGAGCCTGTGCTCCACAGCAAGAGAAGCCACCGCAATGAGAAACCCACGCACCGCAACAGAGCAACCCCCACTCTCAGCAACCAGAGAAAGCCCGCGTGCAGCAGTGAAGACCCAATGCAGCCAAAAATTAAATAAATGAATAAATAAATAAATTTATAAAAAGACTATATTATTTCTTAAAATATATACATAAATTTAAAATTATGTGTTATTTAAAATACATAATTTAAATTTATGTATTATTAAAATACATAAAATTAATATATAAAACCAATATATGCATATATTATAAATACACAATTATAAACATACAATATATTTATATATTATCATAAATACATAATTATAACAAACATATATTATAATAAATATAAATATATTTATAAATATATATCTAAACATAGATATATTGTATATCATAAATATATAATTATAAACATATAAATAAATACATTTAAATGTTATTATAAATACAGAAATTTAAAAAATAATTTTCACCCCTTTGGCTGGGGTATGGGTCTGTGGAACTCTTCGTGTTGCTGTTCCAGAAGTGGAACTCTCCCCCCTCCTGAACTGGCTTTTGAAATAACTGGGAAAGAAATGAAAGGTATAAGAATTGGGAAGATAGCAGCAAAACTGTCATTCTTCACAGATGATAAGTTTAAGTATGTAGCAAGTCCCACAGAATGTAGATAAATTAACAGAATCTATAAAAAATTGTAGCAAATTTAGCAGGTCCAATTTCAAATATAGAAACTTACTGTATCTCTATATAACAGCAAATGAATAGAGAATAGCATTTAAGAAGGATACATTTTACAATTGCATTAAAAATATCAGTTTATAGAGAACAGACTTGTGGTTGCCAAGGGGGAGGGTGGGTAGGGGAGGGAGGAAATGGGAGTTTGGGATTAGCAGAGGCAAACTAGTATACATAGTACGGATAAACAACAAGGTCCTACTGTACAGCACAGAGAACTATGTTCAATATCCTGTGACAAACCATAATGGAAAAGAATAAGAAAAAGTATATGTATGTACTGAGTCACTTTGCTGTACAGAAGAAATTAACACAATGTTCTAAATCAACTACATTTCAAAAAAATCTCAAAAAACTTTATATAAGTTTCCTAGGGATGTATCTAAAGACATGCCCAAGTCATTTGTTTATGGGGAAAATGCTACATACAACTTCATTGAGAATTATTAAAACCTGTTAATGAGAGAGAGAGAGAGGATATTTATGGATTGAAAGATTCAATGTGGTAAAGATGCCAGTTTCCCCCAAATTGATTGGCAAATTCCCCCAGAACTGGTTCAAGGTGCAGAATTCCTGTACCTTTTTTAGGGAGCAGAAGCCAAAGAGCCGATTCTAATTAAGAGACGCTCAGATCCTCTTGACAGAGAGGAGCGCTCTCCTTCTTCCTGGTCACCTGGGCAGTTTCAAGGTCATGGCCAGAAGGACTTGGTTCCCTGCGTCGCCCACTCAGATTTCTCCCTCTCTGTCTGAAAAGGCGACCTGGGTGGGGGTCCCCTCATGGGCACACCCGTCCCAGCTTCAGCCCAGAGAGTAGGGACCGGGAGGGGCTCCCTGTGCCCTGCGGGTGTCGCCCCGCCCCGTCTCCTCTAACCTGGGCCCTCCTGCCTCCCCCTCCTCGGCCGCCAGGAGTCGCTGTCCCCTCGTTGGAAGCGCAGGGGGACCCACAGCGACCACCCAGAGGAAGGGGTCCCAGATGGCGGAGCTCAGGGACCTGCGAGTGACTCCCGTGGACCTCGCCCGGGTTCTCACTTAACCCCATGGGGGAGGTGCACCGCTAGGGACAACGTCCAGGGGCCACAATCCAAGCAGTGGCGCAGATGCAGGACCGGGCTTGGCTGTCCCCGGGGCTGTGAGTCCGGCTGCCACAGGTCGCAGACGCTGTGTCCCCGCAGCTCCAGGTGGGCGTGTGCCCTCCAGGAGTGCTGACCGCACACCAGGGATGCACGGGGCTCCCTGGGCCGTGTCTGTGAGGGGAGGATCGAACTGCCCAATGTCCATCCGCGCAGAACGGCCGGCATCTGCCGTGTCCACACGCTGAGCCATCTGGCTCCCCCTGCTTGACTGGTTGGATCCCAGTCCCAGAGATGTATGTGCAGGAAGTTAGAAGGAGCAGGTATGGCGGCATGATATCATCCAGGTACCTTTGAAAACGTGGACAAATTTTAAGGTGCTCAGCCTGCTCTGCAAGCACCCGAGGGCCCTGCTCCCTCCCCTGTCCCCTTCCTTGGATCAGGCTACACTGACCTCCTTGCTGTTCCTGCAACAGACATATGACCCCAGGGCCTTTGCACTTGCTGTCCCTTCTGTCAGGACCACTCCTCCCCAGGCATCTCCCGGGGGTGCCCTCCTTCATTCAGGGATGGCTTCTCCTGACCATCCCTCTAAACCAACCGCTGTCACCCCAACCCCTTCCTTTCCTAAAGAGCTTGTCACACCTCATATTATAGCAAATACAATGTGTTTGTCTGGCCTGCCTCACCCACTGGGACTTTGCTCCAGGACTTGGTCTCTCAGGCCCCTGCTGCGTCTGCAGGGCCCAAGGCAGCGCTGGGCTTTGGAGCCGATCAGGGGCTACGGGTGGAGTGGGTGGTGCTTGTTTCTTCTGGGAAATGAGGGACAACGGGCCTGGGGGACAAGGGGACCCGTCATGACCAGTTTCCTTCTCTTGGGAGAAGATCTAAGCTATTGGACCACAGGTTAGCGTTTCTTGTTTCTGTGTGGTGCGTGTGGCACGCCTGTGTCAGTGTTCTTGGCATTTTGGGGTTTCTGTGAAGTCCAGCCCCCTCCCCTTCCGACACCCCATCCCATCAGCACCGAGGAGGCCCGTCCTGGGGACTCTCTGGTCTGGAGATTCCTCTCCCCATGGTGCATCTTCCCTCCTGGGGGTCCGTGCACCTGTGCACGTGAGGGAGGTGGGAGTACAAGACCCCCAGCTCCGCTGCCCCAGAGGGTCCAGCCTCTGGGCTCTGGCAGGGCCTTGGGAGCTGGAATGAGCTGGAATCTGGGTCGGGGGCCAGGGCTCCACCGCTTACCTGCTGTGTGACGTTGCCCAGGTAACATCCCCCACCCTGTGAAAGGAGAGAATGATCTTCCCAGACTTGTGCATCTGGGATTTCTAATGAACCATCCTGGGTCTTTGCAGGTGTGATTGCGACCTTTCAGAGAAATGACAACAGTGGCCAATAGAGGGCACTGTCGGCCGGAGCCTCTGTGTGCGCACCTGTGTGAGCGTGTGTGCATGTATGTGCATGTGTGCGTATGTGTGTGCACCTGTGTGAGCGTGTGTGCATATATATGTGTGCGCACCTGTGTGGGGGTGTGTGAATGTGTGTGTATGCCTATATTGGGGTGGCACAGTATGGGGACATGAGTATGTGACCAGGAATGCAGCCCGGACACCTCCATGTGGCCCATGAGCACAGTCAGGTGACGATGGTGACATCCCTGTGTGGGTGACACCTTCCATGCGATGCATGGTGACGGCCTGGCTGGGCTCCCAAACTCGGCTGTCCTGCCCCCAGGTCAGCTCCCCACAGGCCCAGCTCCAGGCCCCAGCCATGGACTGAGGCCCCCGGGCTGGGGGAGAGCCGGGCTGGGGCCTGGCCCGTCAGAAGGGACCCTGGTCTGGGGGCTCAGTCTGCTCCCTGAGGCCTGGAAGGCCTCTCTTCTCTGACACTGTGTACCACCCATTCATGGTAAATAAGCACAGGACACCATGCCTGCGGCCCCCTCATGTGCTGTCTGCTCAGAGTGGGACCGAGACTCACCTACGGGGATGTCACACAGGGGCTGCCTCTGAGCCTGGATGGTGGCTGGGGGTGTGGGTGGGACCCCAAAGGCCCAGATGAAGAAGACAGGCACTAGGCCTGCAGGAGTCAAGCCAGGCCGGGGCCCATTGATCAGAGGGGAGCCTGGCTGGGAGGCCTGGCCGGAGAGTGCTGGCCCTGTGGCCTTGGGTGCAGAACCTGAGGACTCCTCAGCTCACAATGGCCAATGCTGAGTGTTGGTGCAGGTCGTGGGGCTGGAGCCTGGCTGAGCAGAGGAGGCCCCTCAGCGCCAAGGGCGTGTGAACATCATGGGTGTGGTGGGGGAGCACGCTGGGCCTTGAGCCCAGCAGCTGGGCTCACAGTGTGACCCGGACAAGTCCTTTGCCCCCTGTGGGCCCCGTTTCTCCTGTGAAAACTGAGTGGGTGGGGCCCAATCTCTAAGACCCCTTCCAGGTTCCCCAGTAACCCTCGCCCCCCTCTGGCTCCTGGGCAGCTGGGCTGGGCAGCCAGGACCCCCAATGGGCCCGACACCCCAGACTCTTGAGATCAGGGCCAGGGAGATGGGGAATCAGGCCCTGCTGTTGAAGGTGCTGGGGCTGGGGACCTCCCCTCCAACGCTCCTCCATCAAGGGCAAACTGGGGGTCTCTGGCCTCAGAAGCTGAGGGACCAGAGGTTATCTGGGGCAGAGGGGCCAGACCCCTTCCTTTGGCTCTGATCGTGGAGACCACTGACAGGGCCTTCCCACAGCTCCACCTGTGCAGACTCCACAGACCCCAGCCCACAGCCCCCCACTCCCAGCATTCACACACTCCCCCTCGTCAAACCCAAGAGCAGCGGAGGGCTGAGCTCACAGCCCTGCGCCTTCTCTTCTCACCGGGGGCTCCGTGCTGCCAGGGAGACACGCAGGGCAACCGTGGTTGGAGGGGAGGGGTTCGAAGACTCCCTGAGAAGGGGGCTTCTGGCTGGTTCAGGCCAGCTTGTGGTGGGTGCTCTGAAGAGCTGGGAAGAGGCCTCGGGGCCCCTGTCTGCCCCCCGCCTCAGAGCAGAGCAGGGGTCGGGTGGGACAGGTGGGGGGGCAGTGTCCTCGGGCCCCTCTCTGTCTACACCTGTGCCATCCCTTCCCTAGGATCCAGGGGTCCTCCCAGGCTCTGAGGGGTGGGAGGCAGCGTGTGCTGCCTTTCTGGAAGTCGTTCTGGAATGAGCTCTCAAAGCCTTAGACGGGCATGGCCTGTGATCCCTGCGGGGAGGGCCAACCCGGAGCCAGTGGTGGGTCCCTGCCCAGGGACGGAGGCCGGGGCGTTGGCTGCATCCTGTGCGGGACAGTAGTGCCCGGAGGGACTCACTGAGTGTCATGAGAGCGTGATGCACGCCCAGGTTACCACACATGCGTGGGTGTGCTGTTCAGTGACAAAAGGAAAATATCTACCCATCTATCTCCTCTCCTCTCTCTGTCATCTATGTATCTATCTATCTATCATCTTTCATCTATGTATCTATGTACCTATCATCTGTCTATCCATCATCTATCTATCATCTATCATTGATCTGTTGTCTGGGTGGAATGTGAGGTCCAGTCTGGAAGGACACACACCCGGTATAACCAACGTGATCTTCAGGCTGTGCTGGAAACTTCCCATCTCTATACCTTTTCCCCCATTTTATTTGTAAAGAACCTTTGTATATCTTTTTATAATCAGGAAAAAATTAAGCTGTCTCCATTTTTGAAAACAAAACAAGTGGAAACAATGCATTGGACAATGACAGGCCCTGGAGAACCCCTCCCTCCCACCTCAGTGTTGGTGGTCCTACTCCGGGGGCAGATCTGCCCACTGGTGGCCAGCCGGGCACACAGCTGGGTGGGGGCCCCTCCATGTCCACAGTGAAAGCAGTGCTGGGCAGTGTGGGTGGTATCAGATGCAGTGTTGAGAGAAAGAAGACTCACACAGTCTAACTTTTAGAGAAAATTTTATTTTATATTGGAGTATAGTTGATTAACAACGTTGTGATAGTTTCAGGTGTACAGAAAAGTGATTCAGTTGTACATATACAGGTGTCTATTCTTTTTCAAATTCTTTTCCCATTCAGGTTGTTACAGAATACTGAGCAGAGTTCCCTGACACACACTCTAACTTAATCTACGTGAAGTTCAAAAACAGGCTAAGTTGGAAGTGGCTGGTTTAAGGGCAAACACAGAGGACCTAAAACTATAAGGAAAAGTAAAGAGATGACGAAATCAGGGTTCCTGAGGTTGTGGCCACATTCTGAGCCTGTGAAGTTAATTAATGGGAAATTCACATCACAGAGAATCCACCATTTTGAAATGCACATTCACAATGTGGTGCACCTATCACCACTATTGCTTTTACTTTTTAAACTTTACAGATACATTTTATTTATTTATGTTGTGGTTTTTACAGTTTACAATTAAAACAGGATTAAGATAGAAGGAAATCCATCAAAATATTAGTGGCGGCCCTTCTGGGTGAAATACATAGGGTGCGTTTTTTTCCTCCTGTTTGTTTTTCTGTGATCTTCACGTTGTTTACAGTGAGCAGTTATTATTTTAAAACCAAAGACCAAGACCAGTAAACTCTATTTTAAGAGGAACTCAGACAACAAACAAGATGATTCTCCCTGATGCTGAGCTGACACCTGTGTCCTTGCAGCTCCTCTACATCCTGTTACCTCCAGCTGGGCCTGGAGTTTTGGGGCCCCAGAGGCACCTGCACCTCTCTGCCAGGATGGCCCTGAGAGAGGACACAGATCTGTCCCAGGCTCAGCAGTTCCCTTCCTGGATTATCCGCTGCAGGTCACACTTGTGTTTGATAAACTCTATTTCCCTCTGTTTGGGCCTCTCGCTGGGTTGATTTTCATCAGCACAAGATCATGAACTGTAAGTCCCCTGGGGGAGTGGGTGAGATGTTTTGCCACCAGCCACTACCTCTTTCTCCCTCAACTTTAATTTATTGTTAAAGTCCTCTTATAACAAACTTGAGAGACAAATTTAAAAAGAAAGTTGAAATTCCTCACAATCCTACTGTGCAATCTAAATGGTGACCCCTGCGGTCCTCCTGCCATCCCCCGTCCTGGGGGCTTCTGCCTGGTACACGCTGCTACCAGGTGGCGGTAATCCTATCTCAGACCCTGTGTTCCAAGGCAGGCCCCCGCCGCTGGGTAAGGAGGGTATCACGCTGGACTGAATGCCTGTGTACTTGGTCTTCCTCTGACCCACTGAGTGCCCTTGTGGTGGATTAGAGTCTCTGTTTTTCCTTAATGAGGGACTTGGATTAGATCAGTGTGGTTAGTCCTCCACGGGCCGTGGCCTCTTTTCTGCACAAAGCCCTGGACCTCTCCCCACAATCAGCATTTTTACAGACACACTTCAGGGTTTCTGAACCCCTGAGTTAGATGTCCTGGAACACCTCCAGGCCTCCAGGGAACACTGCTACAGAGAGGGCAGGATTGAGCCTCTTCTTTGTGACCCCAGATGGTAGACCTCAGATCCATCATTGCACCCTTACTGGGTGCTGTGCTGAGTGCTTTCCTGAATGATCCCCCTGAATTCTCTCACAGCCCCGTGGGGTAGCTGCCGCTGTCATCACCTCCGCATCACAGAGGAGGACATGGGAAGGACAGTCACCTGCCCAAGGTCACACACTTGGAAAGTGGTGGAGCCAGGATTGGAACCCAGGTCTGTCTGGGCTCCAAGCTCAGGCTCTTCCCACAGCTGTGCTCCAAAGCCAGCGGTGAGTCAGCTCAATGCCCTGCAAGGTCCTTCCAAGGCTAAGAGTACACCTGAGAAGCCTCTCGGGTTTCTAAAACATCTTCACGCGTATGTGTCCTTTCAGTGTTCTTCCCAGCAGTTTGTGAGATGGGCAGGGCAGGGGTTGACATCATCTTTGCCTGCAAGGGGACAAGGCTTAGAGGCACTAAGGAAATGGCCCAAGGTCACACCAAGTCAGGATCAGAGCTGGGATTGGAACCTGGGTGTCGCGTTCAGCCCCTTTCCACAGAGTTGCCAGGCACTAAGGTTCTGTGTTTCTCATAATTAGGATCTACCCACCCACACAAATATCCATTCATCCATTCACCCATCCAATTACTAACCTACCCATGAACTCACCAATCCACCCACTCATCTACCCATCCATCAATCAGCCAGCCAGCCAGCCAGCCACTGACCCAGCCACCCACACATCCATCAATCATCCAGCTATCTCCCTATCCATCCACCCATCCACCCCACTGTCCATCCATCCACTCACCCACCCAGCTACCCACCTGCTCATGCACCCACCAACCCACCCACTCATCCGTCTATTCACCCGTCCCTATCTTCCTTCCCTCCCTCGTTCGAACTGTTCATTGAGAGCCTTGAAGTTGCCAGGCACTGGGCTGGAGGCGAGATGCAGAGTCTGCAGACCCAGGAAGGGGGCTGCACCTCTTCCTTCGTCCATGAGGATTCTGGAGGCAGGAGGCAGGCAGGCTAGAGAGATGGCTGTTGAGTCCCTGCCTTTTGGGGCTCTGGGCCACCGCACCAGACTCACTGAGTGGGGTTAAACACTTGTATTTTTCTGGGGAGAGTGAGGAGTGAACAACTGAGGTGTCTTCATGTCACTTACAGGACTGCTAGCTGGCAATGACCTTAAGTGGAGAGTTTAAATAGACAGTTTAGGAGTATAAGAAAAGAAATGACATATCTACAAGCTCCTGTGGCACCTACAAATGTAATGAGGATCAACAAACTCTATGTGACAGAGAGGGAGTTTCCAACAATCATTTCTAACCTGTTTCTTCCATTCACTGAACCCGGTATTCTGTGAAAGGATGAGGTACATCCCCTCCTGCATTCCTCAAGATGGAAATGCGAGGTGGCCACGAATATTATCAACATCGGCCAGATCAGAACACAGGGAGAGAGATTAGTTGCCAAGATAAGCTGTCGCCTACATGGCAGAGAAGTTTGTCACCCTAGGTCTTCTCACCTGCATGGACTGTGCTCTGATCTACCACATAATTCTTCCTGTCCAAAGAACTGCGTAAAAATTCTTGAAGTCTATTCAGACAGCGCCTCTTTCCTTCATAAGTTCTGCCAATCCTGGACTGTGTCCCACGCCAATTTGCTTTATTGGTGGGAAAGTTTTTATTACTCGTTGCAGAAATTACTTAAACTTTTTGTTTACAATCGCTCACGCTTCTGTTTTTAACTGTATTTAAAAGGGGGGTGCTTTTCTCTGACCCTCTTTGCTCAATGCCTGCTGCTAGGTATTCAGCATCCCTGGAATACGTTCTCTCTGTTTTTAGGGGCTCAGTAACCTTCCTGCCTGGGTGTGGAGCTGGTGCGGTGAGAGAGTTTCGTGGATTTGGACATGACCTAAGACCTAGAGGTAAGAATCCATCTCAGCATTGTAATGACCCCTTTCCATACACATTCCTCCCATTGGGCCACTGCTCAAGAGGGATGATTCTCTGTCTTTTCATCAGTGTAGTCCCAAACCCTGCACCCAGCCTGTCATGGATGTAGCAGGCAAGCAATAAATATTTGTTGAATGTTAAGTGAGTTGGAATAAATATCCTTACTTAAGTGAAAAAAATCTTGTTTTTCATAATTACCCAATAAATCAGAAAAGTCAAATGTGCCGAATGAAAACCAACACTACCTGTGGGTCCACTGCCACAGGTAGCCCCAGGTAAGAGATATGGACGTGGATGTGGATGTAGATACAGAGACACGCTCACACGTGCCAGGTCTTGTCTTGTGACCTCTTGGGGATAATGTTATTTTCACAATGCCTTTCAAACCTTCTAACACACCATTTTTAGAGTGTTGTTGATCTTGAATCAGTTTACTGTTTCGTTTTCTGATGATAAAAGTAATCCACGTTCTTTGAGAAATGAGAAAGTACAGAGAAGCATAAAGAAGAAAATAAACATCTGATCTTGCTACCAGGGAGGATTCAGTGTGTTGGTGTGTATCCTTCCAGACTTTTCCCTATAACAGTCATGTCCTTTTCACAAAGATGGGCTCAGACAAGACCTCTCTTGTCACCTGCCCTTGTCCCCCGGCCCCCACGGTGGAATCCATCCATGGCACGTCTCCAAGGCTGTTTGGAGCTGTGGAAGTTAGGCTGTCTGAAGGTATCTCTGTTAGAGATGCAGGGCAGGGTACCTCGGCGTCTCTGCGCCCTGGGCCGGTGATGAATTGCTGGGTCTGCTGGGTCAAAGGAGAGCGTGTCCCCAGCCCACGGACGCGGGGACACCTTCCCTCCTGAAAAGATGGGATGCGTCCGGCTCCCTGGGGCCCCTCAGAATCACGGGGTCTTGGGCAGCCGGAGGCCTGTGCTTACCCCTTGCCCACCCATCCACTCATTCTGCTGCCAGAAGGGCCCGGGGCTGGGACTCTGGGACCGGAGCCCCTCCCTTCCCATGCTGACTCGCTCTGTGCCCCGGGTTATTCCCTTCCCAGGGCCATGCTGACAGTGGGGGCCACCCCTGAGTGGTTCTGAGATCCCCTGGGGTCGGGCCCTCCAGGATTCCAGGACCCAGGATGGAGCTGGGGGAGGTTGTGGGGAGGCAGCCAGAGGGCGGCATCAGGCCCAGGCGGGGCTGGGAGGAGGCTGGGAGGGGGTGGGGGAGGGGGAGGGCTCTTCTACCCCCACCTGCAAGCTGCACAAACATCCGACTACGGCCCTGAAACTGCCCTGTCCCGTCGTCCCGGGCCACACCTGGCCCTGTTTGTCACCCGTCCCACGCCCCGCTGACCATGGGCTCAGTTTCTCTTCCCCTTACTTCTCCCTTTTGTCACCCTGAGTTCTGGTTTCGGCCAATGCAGGGTTAACTTTAGCCTGGGGATTCCCAGGGGTGGCCAGCTGCAGGCAGGGCCCCCGCTCCACCCTTTCCTTGTCCTGGCCTGGCCCCCACCCTGCTCCCACCTCGGGCCTCACTGCCCCTCCTGGCCCGGGGCCTCCCTGCTCAGCCCCTTCATCCAGGAATCCGACAGTTTTCCTGTAGTTTCTGGCCCACAGGGCCCCTCACCCAGCACTCCCTGAGCAGAGGGGAAAGCTGGGGCCCAGAGAGAGGAATTATCTTGCCCAAGGTCACACAGCATGTCAGAGGCAGGCCCCAGGCAAGAGCCCAAGACGTGACAGCAGTGGCTGGGGTGGGTGAGGGTCACCATGGTCCAGGCACCTCACAGACATTGGCTCCTTTAATCCCCAGGCCCACCCTTTGGGATAGAGACTTATCACCCCCTGTATAGATGGGATGAGGAAACTGAGCCCACAGAGGGAAGCAAATGGCCTAAGGTCAAGGGCTGAGAAGGGCTGTGGGTGAGGGGGACCCTCCTTGTCCACCTTGGGGTCTGGACACTCCCAGGCCCTTTGCCACCAGCCCTCCCTCCTTCCAGCCATGGGGTGGGGGTGGCCACTGGGTCCACCCTTGGGCCTCCTTTCTGCTCCCCTGACTCGGGTCGGTGCTGGGGGGTGATGGGGGGAGGTTGCCCACAGAAGGCTTCTGGGGCCTTGCAGAGGGCCGCTTTCCATCCGGTTGCCCCTGTGTGGCCTCAGTTTCCTGTCCCTCAGAGGGGAGGCCCCAGGTTGGGAGGGGGAACACCGGGGGCTGGCTCTGTCTCACTCTCTGGGATGTTAATCATTTTGGGCCTCAGTTTTCCTACCTGTGAGATGGGACGGTGATGCTGGCTGAGCCCCATGGAATCCGGAAGCGGCTCAGCTGGGTAACTCGTGTTGTGCGTTTTGTAAATGGTTCGGGACAGTAGGCCCTCAGTAGCCTCAGGGCACAGCTGCCTTTTGGAATCTCAGATCTGGTCAGGACTGAGGCCTTCAGGGCCTCTGCCCCCTGCCTCACCTCTTCTGAGCCCCGTCCCTGTCCCTCTGCTGGGTTCCAGGGCTCGGGACACTCTGGCCAACCAGCCGGCCTCACTGTGTGCGGCACAGAGAACCGTCCCTCCTGGAGAACTCCCGGCCCACCCCCCCCACCCCGGTCCCTCCCTGGGCCTGCTCCCTGCACCCTCTGCTCGTCCCTTTCTGCCCGGCGTCCAGTCTGTGTCTGATTCCTCTTCCTCCCCAGGGCAGGGCCCCGCCGTGTGACACCGAACGCAAGGGCTTGCTGGGCGGTGAGCAGGGTGGTGGGCCAGGCGGTGCGGGAGACAGGAGTCTGGAGTCTCCGAGGTGGAGGGGTCAGGGTGCTTCACTGGGGACCTGTGTGCGCCAGCCGCGGGCTGCTGCGGCCCCCCCCGCTCTGTGCCTTTGCTCATGCTGACCCCCCGGGAGGCCCTTCCTCCCTCTGCCCCTCAGCGCTGGGGGTCCAGCTCCCAGGCCCTGTTCTGAGGTGGCTGAAGCTGCTGCTGCTCCCCTCGGCTGAACCCCCAGGACCCCGGGATCCGCCGTCCTTGTCTCCCCGCTAATGTGTGCTGGTGGGGGAGGATCTCTCGGCGCCATGGGCTCTGGGCTGGGCAGGGGCGAGTTTCCCTGTCTTAGCTTCACTTCCAGGACGCGACCTGGGCCCACAGGGGTGGTGAGGGGCGATGGGAGTGAACACTGGCTGATGAGCTGACTGATCAGTGCTGGGGTGAGGGCCATACTCCCCCAGGCTCTCGGGTGGGGGCATTCGCCCCCCGGGTACTGCACGGCTCATGTGTCAGGTGATGCGATGTTATGGCTGTGGCCTGTGGCCTGGCTCCCGACGTCCCTGGGCTGGGGGATCTACTGGCAGTGTCCCCTGAGAACGAGCTGGTGGAGTCAACCCTGTGGAAGTGATTTGCTGTCTTTGGGGGTGAACTCAGGAAACTGGCTGGGTGCTTGTCCCCCATCTCCCCTCCCATCAGGACCTTGGAGCCCTGGAATGTCCTGGGAAACTCTCTGATTGGAGAAGGACAGGGGAGGAGAGGAGAGAATGGGAGGGTCAGCCTGGAGGGTGGATCGGGGAGGCCTGTAACTGTGGGTGGGGGTGAGGTGGGGAGTCAGGTCACCCACAGGGCAGGAGGCAGCTGGCCTCACCACGCTGGCCCATCTGTCACACCTCTTGCCCTCTCTGACCTCAGTGTATCGACCAAGCACAGGGCAGACTGGGCAGGGAACAGGGCACTCAGTGTCCAAAGGCCCCTCCTTCCATGGTGAAGCAGGCACGTTCCAGGTCTGACTTTGGCCTTGACTGGGCCAGGCCTGCCTTGCCTGGGACATGAGTAGCTGAGAGCCCCACACAGGCCAGGCCCCCAGGAGGCCCGACGGAGGCTTTTTGGATGGAAGGATTGATGGATGATGGGTAGATGGATGGATGGGTGGATGGCTGGGTGGACAGACAGATGGACAGATAGATGGACAGATGGATGAGTGACTGACCAATCTGAGGTCCTGTCCATTGGGGAAGAACCGCATGAGGCCTCTTGGGGGACATCTGTGCTCTGGGCTCCTCATTATTACCCCAGACCCAGGGCTCCCAGTGCAGTGATTGTGAGGGTCCCCATTTCTCCCCCTTCCCCGTCCTTGGCCCAGTCCCTCCCCCAGAAGAGTCCCAGGTGTGGGGACAGCAGGGAAGGTGTGACTGCAGTGCCCCATGTCCAGCCCTGGCCAGCCGTGCCCCCCGGGCTCCTCTGAGCCCCGAGTGTCTGGCTGTGTCCCACGTCAGCCGCAGCTGCGCGCCCGGAGTTTAGAGAGGTCCCTGGGGACCACGAGGAGGGGGGTATGACCTGCACAGACACAGATTCTGGAACAGAAGATGCCCCTTCTGATGGTTGACTGACGTGATCTCTGCCCGGCTCAGGCCTGGGCGCAGGGGCTTGGGCAGCCTGGGTGCTGTGACGCAGGTCTCTTCTCCAAGGGAGTTGGTGGAAGCTTCCAGAACTGGAGCCACTCCTCCCCCCAGCCTGGGGAGAGGGAGGCACCTGCTTCCCCGGGCTGGGCCGGTCGGCGTTTCCCGGCTATTTCGGGCGTCAGGGCCTCTTGGTTTCACCAGGCCAGCTGCGCGGGGGTGAGGGTGGGGCCCATGGGGAGCCCAGGGGTGCTGGCCTGAGGCTGGCTGGGCCCGAACAGGCCGATGCTAATGGCAGCAACAGTCAACCTCAGAGACCAGCAAACGTCCATTTTCCATCTGACCATCCCTCCTGGACCCCAGGGAGCGAGTTTCCACTATCACCAGCCCGGCTGCATGGCGGAGACACAGGCCCCAAGCCGCCAACCCAGAGTCAGGGCTGTCCTGCCCCCTGGCCACCTCCAGGCTCGGCCGTGGCCCCTTGTGAGGCCCAGTCGGGCACCCTCAGCCCTCACCCTGGTTGGTTTCTCCAGGGCACGAGCCCATCCTGCACGACACCACTCCCTCTCTATAGGCTGCTTCCCTGTGCCCACAGGAGGCCCAGCAGAGCTGCGTTGCCACCGCCGAGGTCCCCACACATAGTAGGTGCTCAGGAAAGGGCTGCTGAGTGGTGGCTTTGCCCCGGGCAGTGACCACAGCAGGCCTCATCCACGAAGGGCCTTGGTCCACACTAGCGCTGAGCTGGAGGCCCTGTGTGACCAGAGACCCTGCGGGTGGGCTCACCAGGCTGCTCTGGGGTCCCACCTTCCCTTGGAGAGCCGCTCTTGGCCGGCCCACAGCAGCCTTTCCATCCTCCTTAGGGAGCCTGTTTGGGGTCTGGCTGAGGCTTCCTCCTTCCTCCCGGCACAATCTGGAGGCCCCAGCATGTCCCCAGGAGGCCGGGCCCTGGGCGGGCAGGGATTGTCCATCCTGGTGAGGACCGGAGGGGGATCCAGACTCTGGTGCCCAGCACAGCCCCGGGCACAGAGGATGCTCAGTGGATGCCAGCCCTGACGTGACATGTCCCCAGGCCAGGTGCTGAGGAGCAGAAGGGACCTGGGGGGTTGATGTGGCCACAGGAAGAGAGTGTCACCCCGATCTGTGTGGAAACACACACATGGCAGTGCCCTGGTGGGTTGCGCTGACCATTAGCTACTCTGTCCCTGGAGTGGACACAGGGCGTCTGATGACCGAGCCCCTCCCCTGGCCCCTGTCCTGGTTGCCCCAGACATTCTCCCTGATTCCTCCCAGTTTCCCTGGGGACAAGGGCTGCCCAGAGGGTCCGTCCCTTGCAGGTTTCCACACATGCGGATCTATCACTGGGTGGGAAATGGTGTCAGGGTCACACTCAGGGCTCTCATAGGCTGGTATGGTGTGAGCTCACACCAGGGCTCCAGTCAAGGTCCACAGGGCTCAGGAGCCCCATGGTGACCCCCTGCGGGTGGCCCTTGGTGAGGCTGCTGCCCCCATCCTGCACCTCGGTCAGGGGACTCGATGGCGCTGCACAGTCAGCTGACCACAAAGCCTGGTGCGGCCTTGAGCCCCACATTTTAACTTATTATAAGGAGAGTCATTCAGCCATTCAGCAAACAGTTTCCCTGCACTCAGACGACCAAAATTTATCGTCCACACTGGGACATTTCTGGGAGTGGAAGGAGCGCTATTAATAATCTTGTAGTGTAGTCTGAAGTCAGGGAGCCTGATTCTTCCAGTTCCGTTTTTCTTTCTTAAGATTGTTTTGGCTATTCGGGGTCTTTTGTGTTTCCATACAAATTGTAAACTTTTTTGTTCTAATTCTGTGAAAAAATGCCGTTGGTAATTTGATAGGGATTGCATTGAATCTGTAGATTGCTTTGGGTAGTAGAGTCATTTTGACAGTATTGATTCTTCCGATCCAAGAACATGGTATATCTCTCCATCTGTGTCATCTTTGATTTCTTTCATCAGTATCTTATAGTTTTTGGAGTATAGGTCTTTTGCCTCCTTAGGTAGGTTTATTCCTAGGTATTTTATTCTCTTTCATGTGATGGTAAATGGGATTGTTTCCTTAATTTCCCTTTCTGATCTTTTGTTGTTAGTGTATAGGAATGCAAGAGATTTCTGTGTATTAATTTTGTATCCTGCAACTTTACCAAATTCATTGATTAGCTCTAGTAGTTTTCTGGTAGCATCTTTAGGATTCTCTATGTATAGTATCATGTCATCTGCAAACAGTGACAGTTTTACTTCTTTTCCAATTTGGATTCCTTTTATTTCTTTTCCTTCTCTGCCATGGCTAGGACTTCCAATACATTTTAAATAAAAGTGGAGAGAGTGGACATCCTTGTCTTGTTCCTGATCTTAGAGGAAATGCTTTCCGTTTTTCACCATTGAGAATGATGTCTGCTGTGGGTTTGTCACGTACATGTAGAATCTAAAAAAATGGTACAAATGAACCTATTTACAAAACAGAAATAGAGTCACAGATGTAGAAAACAAACTTATGGTTACCGGGGGTAAGGGAGGGGGAAGGATAAATTGGGAGATTGGGATTGACATACACACACTACTATATATAAAATGGATAACTAATAAGAACCTTCTGTAAAGCACAGGGAACTCTACTCAATACTCTGTAATGACCTACATGGGAATAGAATCTGAAAAAGAGTAGATATATGGATATGTATAACTGCTGTAGCAGAAGCTTGTTGAGGTACCCCCATTATGTTAGCCCTTATTCAGCCCTTATTCTTTCTGCCTGTTCAACCTGTCTCCTACAGATGTTTTTCCCCTCTCCTTCTTGCTTAATTGCACTCTGAAAATGATTGCCCTCTAGCTAAAGTTGCACTAAGCACCTGGTGTTTACTTCTCCAAGACGACACTCCCTAAGACTCCTCTCCTTTGGGAGCATTCTTTATTCCAGAAGGGTGACGGGATGATAACCTCAAGGACCACCAGAACCTGTTCCGGAACCACCGGACGCCAGCCCTAATGATCTCAATGTCTCCAGGAGGGAAGAAGAATGCAAGACTACGTCAGTCCCGATCCTTTTCTACAGCCCTGTTTTCCACCCTGAGACCGGAAGACCCTTTCCTATTTCCCAGGAAGGGGTTCACAGTCTTGAGAGCGTTGGCCCGCTGTGGCCCCCTTTGCCTGGCAAAGTAATAAAGCTGCTCTTTTCTACTCCTCCAAAGCTCTGTCTCCGCGTTTCTATCCAGCACCGGTGAACAGAGGCCAGGGTTTCAGCAACGTCACTGGTTCACTTTGCTGTACAGCAGAAACTAACACAACATTGTAAATCAACTGTACTTCAATAAAAATTAATTTACAAAATGATCACACCAAGACATGGGCATGAACTGGGAACGTCAGTGAAATCTAGGGAGCAGGTCACCCCCTGGACCCCTCCCTGGGCCAGGTGTTCTGGGGGAGGCTGTCACTGGGGGATTCCTGGCCAAACAGGATTAGGTTTGCTGTGATCCCAGGTGACCAACTGGCTTTTCAGAAAAACTGGTCCAAAGACTGGCCCTGCCAGGACCAACTACCCTCTGTCACATCAGTGCGTTTGTGTCCGTGAGACCGGTGTGCAGTCCCTCCAGGTGACCATACAGAAGCGGGGGTTCTCTGGCCACCTCGAGGGAGCGCGTCCCCTCGAAGCCTCACAAAGTCTCCTGCACAGCAGTGTTTAGCCTGGCGCATGGCTGCCGGTGGGGGATGCTCCTCTGTGTGCAGCCAGGGACCCTGGCAACCTGGCCCGTTCCTCCCACCCGTCCTGCTCAGGAGCAGCAGGGAGGAGGTTGATGCCCCATCATGGGCACAGGTGGGCTGGGGACGCAGGACCTGACCAGGAGGAGGACAGCACGCTCTGAGAGATGTAGACATCACCTTGCTGTGTCCTGTGTCACTGAACCAGCAGGTGTGGCAGCAGACAGCTGACTGCTCCGCGGACACCCCTGGAAGCTGTATTTTCAAAGCGGCTGGAAACCTGGGTTTGGACCTTTGTGTTGGGAGTGAGGGTCTGTATCCAGAGAGACACAGGCCGGGGCAGAGCCCCTTGCAACCACTGCGGCACTCTGGTGAACACTGTGGGGTGAAGGACAAGGGTGTCCCCCTGCCCAGACCTGGCCCGGCTGCGCTCTCTTGGTGACGTTGCAGGTCTCACAGTGGGCCGGGAGAATCACCCAGCTCAGCTCAGTAGAAGCTCCTGGGCCACCCCCAGGGCCCCAGCAGTCACCTCCCCTCCCCTCCCCCAGGGCTATTCCGGGCTCTGCTATGAAGGAAGCCACAACCCCCCTCCCCCATCAGTCACCTCCCCCAGTCTTGGCCTCCCACAAGGAAGCCCTGGACGGAGGGCACTGCCTAGGGTCACACAGCAGGCAGGGCAGGGCCAGGCCAAGCCCCCTACCCTGACCTGACACTCTTTTATTCCACAAAGAGTCAGCCCAGCATGGACACCCGCCCCCTCTGCCGGTGCCCTGGGGCCACCAGTCTGCAGGGGCTGTCCCAGCTCTGAGCTGAGCGGGGCAGGCCCGGTGCATCCCTCATGGTCAGTGTCCCCTCTGTGAAGTGGGCAATGGCAGCCCTGATGGGGACTTCAAGGCTCCCTGAGGGGCTGTGATGAGCCTGTAGATGTGCCAGTGCCGGCTGCTGGGGGATCCGCCTTGTGGGGCCGGGCAGTGGATGAAATCTTATCCCAGGTGTGCGGGGAGATGCTCCCCGGGTGGGGAGCTGACCTGGGTGCTTGAGGACACGGTGGGGTTAGCGGTGGGCTCTACGGGAGTCCCCCCAGTGCATGAGCTGTTTCAGAGCAGGTGGTCCTGTCTCCTTGCTCCCAGCACCAGCCCACAGCAGTGCTCACTGACGGTTTGCTGAATGAATGAGTGAGTGAATGGATGAATGACATATCTCGCAGGGCTGAGGAGCTGTGGAAAGAGCTGGGGGTGGTGGGGGGCAGGTCAGCCAGCAGCTCACCCTGTAACCCTGGGCAGGTTCCCCAACCCCCATCCTGCTGACAGAGCCTCAGTTCTCTCCTCTGTGAATTGGGCCCACAATACCCACACTGCTTTGCTGTATGGACTCAGAGGGTCCATGAACCCCCTCCTGCCTGCCCCTACCTGCACTGAGTCAGTATAGATTGAGGAGCCAGGGTTCCCCCACCCCACAGAGCCTTAGGATGCCTCTGATGTCCAGAGGCTGCGGGGTCGTGTGCTCAGCACCGTCTCCCGGCCGGCACAGCACAGCCTCCTTGGGAAGGGGGGGTGACCTCATGAGGGGGGCCCGGGTGCCCACCGTGTGTGTGGCCCTGAGTGCCTGCGGGACCTGGGCAGCTGCCTCAGCTCTGGAACCTCTGTCTCCTAATCCATGAGGTGAGGGGGTGTTAGCACCCACTTCCTGGGCTGGTATGGGGGAGTTAGAACACGATCCACAGGCAGTGCCCACCTGGGGCTCTTTCCTCGTGGCAGAGAGATGACAGACACCTGCAGCAGAGCCGGGGACGATCAGTCCCTAACCAGGCAGAGCTGGGGATGGTCAGTCCCACAACTGGGCAGAGTTGGGGACAGTTCTGCAGTAAGTTGCCAGCAATCATCAAGAGACTCCCTGATGCCTGTCCAGCACCCAGCTGACCCTCTGAGGCACTAAGGGGGGGGGTGCAGCCCCTGCCCTCAGGGCACCTACCTTCTGGAGCGAGGTCAGAGCCCTGGTCGGGCTGGGAGATTGGACGGATAAAGAAACAGGATCCCCTTTCTTTTTTTAATTAAAAAAATTTTAAATTTTATATCGGAGTACAGTTGATTAACAATGTTGTGTTAGTTTCAGGTGTACAGCAAAGTGATTCAGTTATACATATACATGTGTCTGTTCTTTTTCAAATCCTTTTCCCATTTAGGTTGTTACGGAATACTGAGCAGAATTCCCTGTGCTATATACAGTAAGTCCTTGTTGGTGATCTATTTCAAATACAGCAGTGTGTACATGTCAATCCCAAACTCCCAATCTATCTCTCCCGTCCTCGCCCCCACTGCCCCCCGTAACCATAAGTTCATTCTCTAAGTCTGTGAGTCTGTTTTTGTAAATAAGTTCGTTTGTATCACTATTTTTAGATTCTGCATATGTGATATCATATGATATTTATCTTTCTGTCTGACTTACTTCACTTAGTGTGATAATCTCCAGGTCCATCCATGTTGCTGCAAATGGCGTTATTTCATCCTTTTTAATGGCTGAGTAATGTTCCACAAGCACTTTTTAGATGCACCCAGTTTCTAGCTCCCGTGGACAGAGAAGGAAGGGCATCCAGGCCGCTGGCTCCCCGGGACCTGGTGACAACACAGAACAAATGGGGAAGGGGATGAGAGAGGAGAGGAAAGAGGACCCAGGAGAGGGGATTTGGGGGCTGAGGAGTTTCAAGAGAGAAAGAACGGAGTGTGGTTCTCAAATCCACTCAGAGGCCGACAGTGGGGAGGACAGAGAGGGGATGGTTGGATTGGGCCCCTTGGAGGTCACTGGTACCTAGGAGTGCAGGGAAAGATGGGGTGACGTCAGGAAGGGAGGGCAATGTGGAGCCCCCAGAGCTGTGCTGTAAGAAGCTGAAGGGAGGAGGGTGTGGCTGGAGAGAACATGGCCCCAAGTCGGGTCATGGGTGGGAGACAGGTCCAGGGGGACCGGAGGGGGTGACAGGAAAGTGGGTTGGCCTCAATGTGCCATCCTTGAGGATCAGAGCGTGGGTGCATGGCTGCCGAGAGGGGCAGCCTGGGTGAGCCAGATGGCTTACCCTGGAGTGACCGAGAGCCTTGGAAGCCACTGGGGCTGCCTGCTAACTGAGTGAGGTCACAGTCAGAGGCCCTGCCGGAGTGCCCTGTGTCGTGGGCTCACACTCGGTGGCCCTACTGCTTTCATATGAGGAAGTACAATCCTCAGGAGTTTGTCAGGTCACAGAGGCCATCCTCGAGTCTGGGCCTCTCATTACCTCCGGGTTATTTCTTTCCCCAGGATCATGTCTGTGGGCCTATAATGGCCATCGGGAGGGAAACTAGGACCTGCTGAGGCTTGAACGCTGGTGCTGGGCCCCAGAGACGGCCTTCCAGCTCTCTGACCGCTGGCCTGAGTGTCTGGGTCCTCCGTTACTGCCGTATCGGGAGCAGGCAGGGCCGGGACTGGCCCCAGCTGGGGCAGGGCTTGCTCGGGCACTTGGGAAACAGCAGCTGACTGGCAGCCAGTGGTCTGAGACCTGGAAGGGGTTGGGTCACTCGTGGGCTGGTAGTGATTCCAACCCCAGTGTCAACTGCAGGGAAGGGGACTGGAGAGGGGTGCGGTTACAGTGAACGCAGGGAAGTGGGGTGTCTCTGAGGTTTCACGGAGGGGCTGGGACATCCGAGGGTTGAAGCATCCCCACGGCTGACAGCCCAGTGGCTGCTCCGTGGCAGGGCGTCCGTCCATCATGGGGCCTGAGATTCCCCGAATTCAGGGCCCCTTTTCCGTATGCCCCTCTGCACGCCCCCCAGGAGCGGTGGTGAAGTCTCACATCCCGGAGGAAGTGGGGACCCCAAAGGTTCTTGGCAGGAAAAGGCAGAGGCAGACACAGGGGCCTCAGTGGGGGAGAAGGGGAGCCGGCCTGCTGCTCTGGGGGGTTGCGGGAGGGCTGTCCTGGTCTCTGAGCTCCTGCTGTGCTCAGCACTGGGCTTCCCTCCCTGGACCCCAGATCCACAGCTCCTTGGACAGCAGCCCCTGACTGAAGGTGTCGTGACAGTTCCTGCATCTTTAGAGACCAGGGAGTGGCGGGGGGTGGGGGGGGCTGGGCCTGGGAAGCCACCTACTGGGGACTGACCCTCCTGGTGTTGGGGCAACCAAGGGTGAGCCCTGCGGTGACCCTCCCTGGGAGCCTGGACTGAGGTGGGGTCTTCAGAAAGAGGCGACCCTCTCTCGGGCCCTCCCCCAGTGCCCTGACCCTGATTTCTGACCCAGAGCATGAGGAAGCCAGCCACTCTGACCTAAGGCCCCTGTCCCCCATGGTCCCTCATGGGCCCCAGCAACTCTGTCCCCTTAAGCCGTGGGTCCCAGGGAGGGAGACCTGATTCAGGTGGGCTCGGAGCTCCCCAGGGAGGAGGCTGGATGAGTCAGGAGGGCCTGGCCAGGGTGGGCAGGGCACTGGGGGCGGCTAGGAACCTGGGGGCAGGAGCTGAGCTCTGGGGTCGGGTGGGAGGATGGGGTTCAGTCCTGCCGTGAACGTGGGCAGGTCACTCAGGGTCTCTGGGCCTTGTGTCTCCATCCGTAGGGCGTGTGTCATTATAGGATCTTCCTCCGAGGGAGGTTTGATGCCTGGCTGGTAAGGCCTGGAGAGCATTTGACCGGGGCAGGAGGGAAGCAGTGCCCCAGAGCAGAAGCTAAGATCAAAGTCCCTCCCCATGAACCCAGGAGGAGAAGGGGCTGCAGGAGGCCAGGGAGGAAGGAGGCGGAGCCTGGGCTGGGAGGCCCCCAGGAGTGGCCCAGCCCAGGGACCAGGCAGGACACGGAGGGAGAGGAACGTGGGCGAAGGTTCCCGAGTCAGTTATGCTAACAGCCATACTGGAAAGAAAGGACAAGCCGGGGGCAGGGAGGTGTGGAGAGTCCCCAACAGGGCAGGGAGGGAGGGCTCATCTGGAGGTCACCAGCCATGGGCAGCTCCGGCCAGGAAGGTGGCAGGGGGTGGGCACGGCCTTGTGCTGGAGGAGGAGTGGGAAGAAGGAGAGGGCAGATGGGTGATGTGTCCTGGCTGGTTGCCTGGGAGATGCCCCCACCCAGGAGACTGTGAGCCTCTCCCTTTAGTTACTTTCTTACTGGCGCCTAGGCTTCCCCACCCCACCCCCAGAATTCTGGAGAGAGTGCAAATTAAACACGAGACAAAAAAAGAAATGAGCAGAGAGCATGATTTCTGAATAACGATGAGGACATTTTATTGCAAGTTGTTTGGTGCAGGAAGAGGGCTGCGGTGGGCCCAGGTTGGGCACGGGGAGACCCTACCGGATCTTGTTGGGAGAATCTCTATGCCCTAATTTCTTTTTTTGGCCATGCTCTGTGGCATTCAAGATCTTAGTTCCCCGACCAGGAATGGAACCTGTGCTCCCTGCAGTGGAAGCGTGGAGTCTTAACCACTGGACCCACTTGGAAGTCCTGGATGCCCTAATCATGGGAGCTCTGGGCACCCTCTTTGGCCCCTGACCCTTCAGGTTCACACGTCCTCATAACTTGACCTCCTGCCCTGTGCTCCCTGCTGCTGCCGACATCAGCTGTGACCTCTCATCCTTCCTGGGGCATCTGTCTGCCTGAAGATCCCCTCCCCCCAGACCCTCTCCCCATGTCCTCATACAGCATGTCCATCCATCCATTTGTATTGGTGTCAGGTCTCCGCCCTTTTGGGGAGGGGGTTTCTTGCCTCATAGTCTCAGATTGTGAAGAATCCAGGGAAGCAGTTCAGATATTATCCTGGGGGCAGGGGAGTGGGGGAGAGGGCCTGAGGGCCGGCGGTGGGCGAGGTCCACACAAGAACAACAAGTGTAGGGAAGTTGCAGAGGTGGGCTCTCCTGGGTCCTGCTGCCCTGCTCTGGAATATTCTCTGGGCTTTTCTGGGTGAGAGTGAAACTATCCCTCAAGGAAACATGAGGAATCAAGAGGAGAAGGTCCCCGGGAGAGACCTCAGGGTCACAGTACCGGGAGCAAGAAGCTCACTGAGACCATCCCATCCTGTCCCCAACTGGGGTCTAAGAACAGTGAACAGACTAAAGGGTGAGGGTTACAGGCCCCAGAGCAATTCAGACCCCAGCCCCAGACAGGACAGAGAAAACAGAAAAACCTACCCAATTGTCACTCCTGACCCCAAGAAGATGGAAAGGGAGAGACTCACTCAGGATGGTCAGCTGGGTCCACACAGCACACAGTGACACAGCCTCAAACATAAACCCACCTGTCAGCCACCCAGCCCTTAACCCAGGCCCACCTGCAGCAGTACCGAGGCTCCAGGACCACCCTCTTTGTCATGGGAGCTAGTCTGGCCTTGGGGAGGGAAGGGGAAACCTCTCCAATCCTGCAACTTCACCCCTGGGAAGCGGGGCTCCATCCATCCCCAGTTGTGGGAGGGGCAGGAGTGTCACATCACATCCCAGGGAACTCCCTTTCTGGAGAGCAGCTTGAGGGGGGCGTCATGGTGGGAGGGTGGAGCCTGTTTAGCACCCTGAGGGGATGGAGCTGTGCTCTCTGCAGAGCGAGGCCACGGGCATTCTGGAGGCTCCAGTGCCCTAGAGGCAGGTCCAACAGGGCCATGTTTCTAGTAACTTGTGTGTGTGTGTGTGCAATGAAAGGTGCAGCTATGAGATCCTATGTTAGCACCTAGGACAGTCATCTGGGAGGGTCTCTGATCCCAAAGAAGTGTACTAGTTCACAGACGAACCCACGGCACCTTCCTAGAGCATGATGCAGGACCTCGAGCTCATGGGGCCCATCGACCACCATGGACACTTGGACATGAGGCAGTTGTGGTAGAGTCAGTGCTGGGCTGACTTCTAAGGGTCAGAGAGAGAAAGGCTGACCTCGGCCCTGGGGCCTTGAATGGAGGCAGGACCCACCTGACACAAGTGGGAGGAGGGATACCCGGGGGAGTGTGGGATGAGTGACCAGGGTCAGGGAATGGAGGTTCCTGTGAGTGTGACAGTGAGGGCCAGGGGGAGGGGCAGAAGGCAGTGTCCCTGGGGAGGTGGGAGCAGGAGGGGGCTGGGAGGGGGTGCAGTGGGGGCGACTCTAGGACGAGGTCATGCGGAATAGCCAGGGTGAGTTTTAAACCAAAGGAAACATGGAATCAGTGGGTCTTCATCAATGGACAGAAGGACACTTGAGGGGGAAAGTAAACCAGAATGTGTTGCTGAGGATTCCAGGGAAGGGAGGTGAGGTATTGTCCTGGGGGCCCTGGCAACCAAACACTGTGACCGGGACAATCAGGTGTGGAGGTGGTCCACACGGAGGAAGAAACATGGAAGAGGGTGGGGAGGGTGGACAGACTTCCATTCCTGCAGCGACCCAATTCCCTCTTCTCGAATGTTCTCTGGGGGGCGGGGGGGTCCTGCGTGACAGTGAAACCATTCCTCACAAGAGTCCCAAGACTCCATCCTCTATCTTGATTTCTTAAAAGATAAGAGGATTTTGTTCCCCTTTGAGGATGGTTGAGTTCAGGACACCAAATGCAGAAAGAAAAACGAGCAGAGCACGAGTTCTGAATGACAATGAGGACATTTTATTGAGAGTTGATTGGGTGCAGGAGGAAGGGCTGGGGGGACCAGGGTGGGTGGGTAGACCCTCCAGGGGTCCTGTGACTCCAGTCCCCTGAGGATGTGAGGACCAGGACCTAAGGGCACTCGGAGGGCGACACTGTCTTCTCCACGGTTTTCCCATCGTGCGTGACCTGGCAGCTGACCCCGTTCTGATAAGATTTCCACTCGCTGGCCGTCAGGGCCAGGTAGCTGCTGGCCGCGTACTTGCTGTTGCTCTGTTTCGAGGGCTGGCTGGTCTCCACGCCCTTGGTGATGGTGGTGCTGCCTGACTTCCAGGCCACCGTCACGCTGCCCGGGTAGAAGTCATTGATGAGACACACCAGGGTGGCCTTGTTGGCGCTGAGCTCCTCAGTGGAGGGCGCGAACAGAGTGACTGAGGGCGAGGACTTGGGCTGACCTGCAAAGTGAGGGAGAGACGGGAGGTCACTGGGGCAGCGTCCATCGCGGGAGCCCCTGACCTCAGGAGAAGCGGGCACAGGTGCCCAAAGTCCAGTGCATGGATCCCAGGCGGGCCCTTGCTCCCCTGAGGTCAGGCAGCCATGGCTGGGGTCGCTCACCTTCTGTCAGGGGATCCTCAGTCCCCGACTCCTGGGAGTTCGGGGCTCCCTGGCAAGTCTCCATCTCTTCCTCAGGCTCCCACGTCCCATAAACCACATCCCACCCTCTGCTCCCTGGTGCTGCCTGGCATCCACCCTGCGGTCCCCTCTTTCCTCTGTCTGTCCTGGGCATCTGTCTGTCTGAGATCTTCCCCTGGTTCTCGTCTGGTGTCCTCATACAGGTCGTCTGTCTGTCCCCCATTCAGGCTCTCTTCCCTTGCAGAGGGGGGGATTGTTGCCCACAGTCTCCCTGACGCCAGCCTCGCAGCCCCCAACCCTCTAGGGCTGCCACAGAGACCACAGAGACCCCTCCAGGGCTGCCAGGGTGGAGGGAGCGTCAGCCCCAGGGCTGGGGTCCAGGGAGTCCCGCAAATGAGAGTTTCCATGTGGGTGAACGTTGCGTTCTGAGCCTGGGGCTGTGTCTGTTCTGAGGGGTCCCCTGACCTGTGAAGTCCCGCTGGGGATCTGTCTGTCCTGGGACATCTGTCTGCCTGGCCGGGTCAGTTCCTGTCACCTGTCTCTATGAGGAGTCCCCACGCTGGGCGTCTGAGCTAGGGGCTCACGTCCAGTGTAACTGGGTGCGGTGATCCTTAAGGCCCGAGTGTCCTGAGATCTGTGCGGCCTGGGGTGTCCTGCTTGCAGGGAGGAGGATGGGGACCTAGCACCCTGAGGCCACCTTCTCAACAGGACATTCATCTACCCTTCCCCCGTGTACTGTTCCCTCCTCCACTCTCCAAGGCCCCTGGCTCTGGGGTCCCTCACTAGCCTCCATTTGGGTCCCTGAGCAGAAAGATCCCAGGATGACACCCATGCTCTGTCCAGCTCTTTCCAGGGTCCTTCCCACATCCCTGGACCCAGTGCCCCAGCCTGAGACCCCCATTCCTTGGGCCTCAGTCCCTCCCTTCTCCTCAGACCCTGGGGTTGGGCACCCTGAGGAGGGAGCTGACATCCCAGCATCCAGAGAAGAAGGGCCTGGAGGGAAGGCTCGGGATGGGAAGAGCGAGGGGTGGCAGGAGGGTCACTTAGCCCGTGCCCACCATGCCCACCAGGTTCTGTGAAGAACGACAGGCTTGGGGGCAATGGACAGCCTAGAGGGTGAAGGTGACAGGCTCCGGAGAGTGAGACTCCAGCCCCAGACAGGAGGGAAAAGACAAGAAAATCTGCCCAAATTTCACCGTGGACCCTGAAGAGGAGGGGAAGGGGGAGACTCACCCAGGACGGTCAGCTTGGTCCCTCCGCCGAACGGATAACACAGTGACACAGCCTCGAACATAAACCCTCCTGACACCCCCTCCACCCCCTGCCCAGGCCCACCTGCAGCTGCACAGAGGCCCCAGGGCCACCCTCCTTGTCATGGGGGCTGGTCTGTCCTCGGGGAGGCTGAGGGGGGACCCCACCCCACCAGCAACTTCAGCCCTGGGAAGCGGGGCTCCATCCTTCCCCAGGCATGGGAGGTGCAGGAGAGACATCTGGGTGTCACATCACATCCCAGGGACCTTCCTTTCCTGGAGGAGGTGGGGTCCCCTGGTCAGTAGCGTGGGGGGCGTCATGGTGGGAGGGTGAGGAGCCTGTTTAGCACCCTGAGGGGATGGAGCTGTGCTCTCTGCAGAGCGAGGCCACAGGGATTCTGGAGGCTCCAGTGCCCTAGAGGCAGGTCCAACACGGTCAAGTTTGCAGTAACTCAGTGTGTGCCGGTGTGCGCGCATGTGCGTGTGTGTCTGTGTGTGTGTCTGCCTTTCTAACCACTCGGGTCCCTGTCCTGTGTAGCTCCTACAGCAATAATCTCACTGATCTGAGATCTCATTCCAGATCTAAGATGGTGAATCAGTACACAGTCAAGTCCACGGCACCGTCCTAGACCGAAACTTGACGTTAGACTCATGGCCCCATCGACCACTCACATGGTTTTCACTGGCATTTGTGGTGGGTAGGTGGTGGGCTGGCCACCGAGAGATTGGTGAGAGCAGAGCTGGCCTCGTCCCAGGAGCCTTGAAGGCAGCCGGGACCCTCCTGACACAAGTGGGAGGAGGACTGTCTAGAGGGAGTGTGGGATGAGTGACCAGGGTCAGGGACTGTGGGTCCTGTGCAGAGTGTGACCGGAAGGCCTGGGGGAGGGGCACAGGGCTGTTTCCCTAGGGAGGTGCGAGCAGGAGGTGCCATGAGGGGGGTGGGAACTCTAGGACGAGGTCATGCGGAATTACCAGGGTGGGTTTTGAGCAAAAGGACACGTGGAATCGGTGGGTCATCATCTACGGAGCCGACGGACTCCTGAGGGCTACACAATCCAGAATGTGGTGCTGAGGATTCCAGGGAAGGGAGGTGAGGTATTGTCCTGGGGGCCCTGGCAACCAAACACTGTGTGACCGGGACAATCAGATGTGGAGGTGGTCCACACGGAGGAGGAAACATGGAAGAGGGTGGGGAGGGTGGACAGACTTCCATTCCTGCAGCGACCCAATTCCCTGTTCTCGAATGTTCTCTGGGGGCGGGGGGGTCCTGGGTGACAGTGAAACCATTCCTCACAAGAGTCCCAAGACTCCATCCTCTATCTTGATTTCTTAAAGGATAAGAGGATTTTGTTCCCCTTTGAGGATGGTTGAGTTCAGGACACCAAATGCAGAAAGAAAAACGAGCAGAGCACGAGTTCTGAATGACAATGAGGACATTTTATTGAGAGTTGATTGGGTGCAGGAGGAAGGGCTGGGGGGACCAGGGTGGGTGGGTAGACCCTCCAGGGGTCCTGTGACTCCAGTCCCCTGAGGATGTGAGGACCAGGACCTAAGGGCACTCGGAGGCCGACACTGTCTTCTCCACGGTTTTCCCATCGTGCGTGACCTGGCAGCTGACCCCGTTCTGATAAGATTTCCACTCGCTGGCCGTCAGGGCCAGGTAGCTGCTGGCCGCGTACTTGCTGTTGCTCTGTTTCGAGGGCTGGCTGGTCTCCACGCCCTTGGTGATGGTGGTGCTGCCTGACTTCCAGGCCACCGTCACGCTGCCCGGGTAGAAGTCATTGATGAGACACACCAGGGTGGCCTTGTTGGCGCTGAGCTCCTCAGTGGAGGGCGCGAACAGAGTGACTGAGGGCGGGGACTTGGGCTGACCTGCAAAGTGAGGGAGAGACGGGAGGTCACTGGGGCAGCGTCCATCGCGGGAGCCCCTGACCTCAGGAGAAGCGGGCACAGGTGCCCAAAGTCCAGTGCATGGATCCCAGGCAGGCCCTTGCTCCCCTGAGGTCAGGCAGCCATGGCTGGGGTGGCTCACCTTCTGTCGGGGGATCCTCAGTGCCCGACTCCTGGGAGTTCGGGGCTCCCTGGCAGGTCTCCATCTCTTCCTCAGGCTCCCACGTCCCATAAACCACATCCCACCCTCTGCTCCCTGGTGCTGCCTGGCGTCCACCCTGCGGTCCCCTCTTTCCTCTGTCTGTCCTGGGCATCTGTCTGTCTGAGATCTTCCCCTGGTTCTCGTCTGGTGTCCTCATACAGGTCGTCTGTCTGTCCCCCGTTCAGGCTCTCTTCCCTTTTGCGGGGGGCTTTGTTGCCCACAGTCCCCCTAACACCAGCCTCGCAGCTCCCAACCCTCTAGGGCTGCCACAGAGACCACAGAGACCCCTCTAGGGCTGCCAGGGTGGAGGGAGTGTCAGCCCCAGGGCTGGGGTCCAGGGAGTCCCACAAATGAGAGTTTCCATGTGGGTGAACGTTGTGTTCTGAGCCTGGGGCCGTGTCTGTTCTGAGGGGTCCCCTGACCTGTGAAGTCCCGCTGGGGATCTGTCTGTCCTGGGACATCTGTCTGCCTGGCCAGGTCAGTTCCTGTCACCTTTCCCTATGAAGGGTCCCCACGCTGGGCATCTGAGCTAGGGGCTCACGTCCAGTGTGTAACTGGGTGCGGTGACCCTTAAGGCCCGAGTGTCCTGAGATCTGTGCGGTCTGGGGTGTCCTGCTTGCAGGGAGGAGGATGGGGACCTAGCACCCTGAGGCCACCTTCTCAACAGGACATTCATCTACCCTTCCCCCGTGTACTGTTCCCTCCTCCACTCTCCAAGGCCCCTGGCTCTGGGGTCCCTCACTAGCCCCCATTTGGGTCCCTGAGCAGAAAGATCCCAGGATGACACCCATGCTCTGTCCAGCTCTTTCCAGGGTCCTTCCCACATCCCTGGACCCAGTGCCCCAGCCTGAGACCCCCATTCCTTGGGCCTCAGCCCCTCCCTTCTCCTCAGACCCCGGGGCTCGGCTCCCTGAGGAGGGAGCTGACATCCCAGCATCCAGAGAAGAAGGGCCTGGAGGGAAGGCTCGGGATGGGAAGAGCGAGGGGTGGCAGGAGGGTCACTTAGCCCGTGCCCACCATGCCCACCAGATTCTGTGAAGAACGACAGGCTTGGGGGCAATGGACAGCCTAGAGGGTGAAGGTGACAGGCTCCGGAGAGTGAGACTCCAGCCCCAGACAGGAGGGAAAAGACAAGAAAATCTGCCCAAATTTCACCGTGGACCCTGAAGAGGAGGGGAAGGGGGAGACTCACCCAGGACGGTCAGCTTGGTCCCTCCGCCGAACGGATAACACAGTGACACAGCCTCGAACATAAACCCTCCTGACACCCCCTCCACCCCCTGCCCAGGCCCACCTGCAGCTGCACAGAGGCCCCAGGGCCACCCTCCTTGTCATGGGGGCTGGTCTGTCCTCGGGGAGGCTGAGGGGGGACCCCACCCCACCAGCAACTTCAGCCCTGGGAAGCGGGGCTCCATCCTTCCCCAGGCATGGGAGGTGCAGGAGAGACATCTGGGTGTCACATCACATCCCAGGGACCTTCCTTTCCTGGAGGAGGTGGGGTCCCCTGGTCAGTAGCGTGGGGGGCGTCATGGTGGGAGGGTGAGGAGCCTGTTTAGCACCCTGAGGGGATGGAGCTGTGCTCTCTGCAGAGCGAGGCCACAGGGATTCTGGAGGCTCCAGTGCCCTAGAGGCAGGTCCAACACGGTCAAGTTTGCAGTAACTCGGTGTGTGCCGGTGTGCGCGCATGTGCGTGTGTGTCTGTGTGTGTGTCTGCCTTTCTAACCACTCGGGTCCCTGTCCTGTGTAGCTCCTACAGCAATAATCTCACTGATCTGAGATCTCATTCCAGATCTAAGATGGTGAATCAGTACACAGTCAAGTCCACGGCACCGTCCTAGACCGAAACTTGACGTTAGACTCATGGCCCCATCGACCACTCACATGGTTTTCACTGGCATTTGTGGTGGGTAGGTGGTGGGCTGGCCACCGAGAGATTGGTGAGAGCAGAGCTGGCCTCGTCCCAGGAGCCTTGAAGGCAGTCGGGACCCTCCTGACACAAGTGGGAGGAGGACTGTCTAGAGGGAGTGTGGGGTGAGTGACCAGGGTCAGGGACTGTGGGTCCTGTGCAGAGTGTGACCGGAAGGCCTGGGGGAGGGGCACAGGGCTGTTTCCCTAGGGAGGTGCGAGCAGGAGGTGCCATGAGGGGGGTGGGAACTCTAGGACGAGGTCATGCGGAATTACCAGGGTGGGTTTTGAGCAAAAGGACACGTGGAATCGGTGGGTCATCATCTACGGAGCCGACGGACTCCTGAGGGCTACACAATCCAGAATGTGGTGCTGAGGATTCCAGGGAAGGGAGGTGAGGTATTGTCCTGGGGGCCCTGGCAACCAAACACTGTGACCGGGACAGTCAGATGTGGAGGTGGTCCACACGGAGGAGGAAACATGGAGGAGGGTGGGGAGGGTGGACAGACTTCCATTCCTGCAGCGACCCAATTCCCTGTTCTCGAATGTTCTCTGGGGGCGGGGGGGTCCTGGGTGACAGTGAAACCATTCCTCACAAGAGTCCCAAGACTCCATCCTCTATCTTGATTTCTTAAAGGATAAGAGGATTTTGTTCCCCTTTGAGGATGGTTGAGTTCAGGACACCAAATGCAGAAAGAAAAACGAGCAGAGCACGAGTTCTGAATGACAATGAGGACATTTTATTGAGAGTTGATTGGGTGCAGGAGGAAGGGCTGGGGGGACCAGGGTGGGTGGGTAGACCCTCCAGGGGTCCTGTGACTCCAGTCCCCTGAGGATGTGAGGACCAGGACCTAAGGGCACTCGGAGGCCGACACTGTCTTCTCCACGGTTTTCCCATCGTGCGTGACCTGGCAGCTGACCCCGTTCTGATAAGATTTCCACTCGCTGGCCGTCAGGGCCAGGTAGCTGCTGGCCGCGTACTTGCTGTTGCTCTGTTTCGAGGGCTGGCTGGTCTCCACGCCCTTGGTGATGGTGGTGCTGCCTGACTTCCAGGCCACCGTCACGCTGCCCGGGTAGAAGTCATTGATGAGACACACCAGGGTGGCCTTGTTGGCGCTGAGCTCCTCAGTGGAGGGCGCGAACAGAGTGACTGAGGGCGGGGACTTGGGCTGACCTGCAAAGTGAGGGAGAGACGGGAGGTCACTGGGGCAGCGTCCATCGCGGGAGCCCCTGACCTCAGGAGAAGCGGGCACAGGTGCCCAAAGTCCAGTGCATGGATCCCAGGCAGGCCCTTGCTCCCCTGAGGTCAGGCAGCCATGGCTGGGGTGGCTCACCTTCTGTCGGGGGATCCTCAGTGCCCGACTCCTGGGAGTTCGGGGCTCCCTGGCAGGTCTCCATCTCTTCCTCAGGCTCCCACGTCCCATAAACCACATCCCACCCTCTGCTCCCTGGTGCTGCCTGGCGTCCACCCTGCGGTCCCCTCTTTCCTCTGTCTGTCCTGGGCATCTGTCTGTCTGAGATCTTCCCCTGGTTCTCGTCTGGTGTCCTCATACAGGTCGTCTGTCTGTCCCCCGTTCAGGCTCTCTTCCCTTTTGCGGGGGGCTTTGTTGCCCACAGTCCCCCTAACACCAGCCTCGCAGCTCCCAACCCTCTAGGGCTGCCACAGAGACCACAGAGACCCCTCTAGGGCTGCCAGGGTGGAGGGAGTGTCAGCCCCAGGGCTGGGGTCCAGGGAGTCCCACAAATGAGAGTTTCCATGTGGGTGAACGTTGTGTTCTGAGCCTGGGGCCGTGTCTGTTCTGAGGGGTCCCCTGACCTGTGAAGTCCCGCTGGGGATCTGTCTGTCCTGGGACATCTGTCTGCCTGGCCAGGTCAGTTCCTGTCACCTTTCCCTATGAAGGGTCCCCACGCTGGGCATCTGAGCTAGGGGCTCACGTCCAGTGTGTAACTGGGTGCGGTGACCCTTAAGGCCCGAGTGTCCTGAGATCTGTGCGGTCTGGGGTGTCCTGCTTGCTGGGAGGAGGATGGGGACCTAGCACCCTGAGGCCACCTTCTCAACAGGACATTCGTCTACCCTTCCCCCGTGTACTGTTCCCTCCTCCACTCTCCAAGGCCCCTGGCTCTGGGGTCCCTCACTAGCCCCCATTTGGGTCCCTGAGCAGAAAGATCCCAGGATGACACCCATGCTCTGTCCAGCTCTTTCCAGGGTCCTTCCCACATCCCTGGACCCAGTGCCCCAGCCTGAGACCCCCATTCCTTGGGCCTCAGTCCCTCCCTTCTCCTCAGACCCTGGGGTTGGGCACCCTGAGGAGGGAGCTGACATCCCAGCATCCAGAGAAGAAGGGCCTGGAGGGAAGGCTCGGGATGGGAAGAGCGAGGCGTGGCAGGAAGGTCACTGAGCCTGTCCCCACCCTGCCCACCAGGTTCTGTGAAGTATGACAGGCTTGGGGGCAATGGACAGCCTAGAGGGTGAAGGTGACAGGCTCCGGAGAGTGAGACTCCAGCCCCAGACAGGAGGGAAAAGACAAGAAAATCTGCCCAAATTTCACTGTGGAACCCGAAGAGGAGGGGAAGGGGGAGACTCACCCAGGACGGTCAGCTTGGTCCCTCCGCCGAACGCAGCACACCGTGACACAGTCTTGAACATAAACCCTCCTGACACCCCCTCCACCCCCTGCCCAGGCCCACCTGCAGCTGCACAGAGGCCCCAGGGCCACCCTCCTTGTCATGGGGCCTGGTCTGTCCTCAGGGAGGCTGAGGGGGGACCCCACCCCACCAGCAACTTTAGCCCTGGGAAGCGGGGCTCCATCCTTCCCCAAGCATGAGAGGTGCAGGAGAGACATCTGGGTGTCACATCACATCCCAGGGACCTTCCTTTCCTGGAGGAGGTGGGGTCCCTTGGTCAGTAGCGTGGGGGGCGTCATGGTGGGAGGATGAGGAGCCTGTTTAGCACCCTGTATCTCCCAATGCAGTTTATCTAAATCAGAAGGTAACCCTTTGCATTGGGACAAGAATTTTTTTATTTGAGTGGTGGAACTATTTGGTCATGGTTGTGTTTAAGGTGTGCACATGAGATTTTTGAAACAAAATTTAACAGAACAGCAATATAAATTCAACACTTATTTCTGATTAAATAAAGCAAATATCCAGCCTTTTATTAAGTTAATTATCTAAGGAAACATCCTCAACTTGATAAAGAGTATCTCCCAAAACTTATAGCAACCTTCACATTTAAAGGTAAAACCATCTTAAATGTCAGGGTTCCCACTCTTACTTTTATTATTCATCATATTCTACAGATTCGAGCCAATGAAGTGAGATGAGGTGGGGCAAAGAGTGTGTTAGGAAAAATGAGATAAAATTGTTCTTTGCAGATGATGGGCTAGTTTACTTCAACAAACAAACAAAACAAAACCCAAGACAATCAGCTGAAGGACTATTAGAACTAATACAAGAATTAACCAAAATGATTGAACACAAGAGCAATAGGGAACTATTGAGGAGATGAAATTTGGGAAACACTGACAACCTCAATAAAAATTCTATTAAAAGTCCTAGGAATAAACTTAACAGAAAATGTGCAAGATTTGCATGGATAAAATATAACACAACTTGACTAACGGACACAACAGCAAAGACATCAGTTCCCCTCAAATGAATCCATATACTTCATGAAATTACAAGCACAACATCAAAGGAATAATTTTTGAAAATTAGTGAACCGATTCTGAAGTCCAACAGTAAGAATAATGATGGAGAAGAGACACAAATATTCTGAATGAGAATAATAACGACGGGGTTGTTCTTTACCAGGTACAGAAACACATTGTAAAGCTACAATAATTAAAACAGGGTGGAAAGGATGTGGGAATTGATCATTAGATCAACAGAACCACAGAGAGGATGTGATAAATCCATAATTCAGTATTGGATAAAAGCTATGTTTGTATTCAACAAATATATGATGATTGGCTCTCCATTTGGAAAATATATAAGGTTATATTCCTACCTACCCAAAAATAAACTCCAGGTGAAGTAAAAACAAACACCAAAACAATGAAAATACCTGAATAAAATAGAAAAAAATAGAAATGAATATGCCTTCCCTATGTTTGCCACAGATCACAGACACTGTTAAGAAAAACCACAAATCTGACATATAAAAATTAAAAAGGTTTTATGGTGAAAGACCCCACAAACAAAAGTTGTAAAACAGATCAGGGAAAAATATTTACAATGTACATACTTAATAAGGGGTTACTATCCCAAATAGATGGAGAGTTTCTTATGGATCTTTAAGAAAATACAACCAAACGAACGAAAAATAAACCAGGCAAAATTATGACTGGTGAATTCACAGAAGAAATAAAATCAGTCAATAAAAATATAAAAGAAAAATAAGTTTCACCAACGATCAAATAAACAAACACATTTGTTCTCATTTTTGCTCATCAGACATGCAAAATAGAAAAAGATCCACCCTGTCACATTATTGGCAACAATGGAGAGGGAAAGGCACTGTCATTCACTGTGGTGAGAGTAAGTTGGAACAGACTTTTGGGAGGACCACTGGCATCTCCTACGAAAATTTCAAAGCCTGTTCTCTCTGATCCAGCAATCCCACTTTTAGGCATCTATCCCGTGGAGATACACAGTGTACTTAGTATGGATACACAGCTACACACGTTGGGGGTCTCCATGTAGCATCTCTTGTAATTTACATTTTTAAGTGGAAACAACCTAAATGTTCATTAACAGGGGAATCATTAAAGACATGCTGCTTCATCCAAACTTTGAAGTCTTACAAAGCTGTGTGGAGAACATGGGGGATTCATATGGGCTGATACAGAAAATCTCAACAGACTGTTGAAAAAGCTAGTTGCAGGCTAATATACTTCTGTGCTTAATCTTTTTTTAAAACACATAGTACTCTGGTATTAAAAATTATTTTCGAAGATAAAAATGAAATATATCTTCTTGTGAACATTTTCATAACTACAGAAAATTATAAAGTAAAAAATTGAAACTAGATGAAATCCCACCTGCCAGAGACACACCATTGACATTTTTCTACATTTTCTGACAGGCTTTTGAAAATGCACACATACTTTAAAAACCCAATTTCAGAAATACAATTTTGGAGGTTTGTGTAAGATTCCTTATGATGGATATTCCATGCTGTATTTTGTCACACCCTTTCTGCTGGATATCTAGGTTATTTCCAGTTTTCTCCCATCATTAATAATGTTGAGTTTCTTGCTTGTAAACCTTTGGTTACATCTTTGGTTGTTCCCCCCACCCTCTGCTCAGGATGAATTCCTAGAAGTGGAATTACACAATTTAAAGAAATATGCTTTCTTTTATGACTCACCGCGTATTGCTAAAAAGGGTGTACATTTTAGTCTTTTATAGACAGTTCGTGACTGTGCCCATTCCTCCCCATCATGATACTGTCACTTTAAATTCACTTGCCAATTCCATAGGAGATATTGGTACCTGGTCACCATGGACCAGCACCCCCTCCCCATCCCCTTTCCACTGCCCCTTCTCCATCCTCTAATCTGGCCTCACACTGGTCTCCGATCTGGAGCCATTTTTTCAAAACACTAACCTGACTCTGACAGCTCCCCACTTAAATCCTTCAGTGACTCCTCCTGGACCCCAGGATAAAGGATGAAGTGTACAAGACCCCAGCAGTCTGCACCCCGCTCTCCCCGGCTCTGGAGGCTCCCTGCGGGCCTGTGCCACCTCACTCTCCTCCTCGGACCCCCCACCATTCCCTCTGCCTGGAGCGCCCCATCACGTGTCAACACCCTGGATCTGTAAGACCAGCTCGGGCATCCCCCCTCCCATCTTACTGCTCCTAAAATGACCCATGGGTCTGCCCAATGCCTGGATATGACCCCGCTTGGTTCAGGCTTGGCCCCAGTTAAACACTCAGGAATTTAGTTGAGGAGTTGGCCTCCTTGGGGGACACCAAGCCAAACCCTTGCTTCCTTCTCTGGATGCCTTGTAAACTGCCCCTTCTCTTGCACCATTTTCTTAAAACACAGGACATGCTGGTGCCTGTTCAGTCCCGGGATTTCCACAGTCCTGGGACCGTGCCCATGTGTTGTGTGAACTTGGGCAGGTTGCTTCACTTTTCTGGACCTCTATCCCTGTCTGTAAGATGGGGATGATGGCAGGACCTGCCTTGTGGGGCTGCTGCCCCTAAAGTGATTAGTGTCTTCTGGGTACGTCCTGCCCCTGCTGCCCTGTTTCTCCCTGCTCAGAGGTCCAGGGCGAGGCAAGTGAGGCACCAGTCTTGGGCACAAAACTTAAGGGGCACCAAAAAAATCCAGTCATTGAGATAAATAATACTTTGATATAGTATTAAGGAAGAAAAATCAATACAAACAAATTCACACTAGACAAAATGTCAACACTTTAAATAAAGCCACTGTCTGCTCAGGCCCCTTCTTTACGGATGATTCTCCCTTCTTGCCCCTCTCTTCTATAGTCATTCACCCTTGCACCCCGTCAAAGGGACCTCCAGTCCCCCTGTACCACAACTCCCTCGGCCTCTTACCTGTCCCACAGGCTCCAGAAGCTGGAGACTTCCCGGGGCTTCCATGTGGGGGGCCATGCTGCCATCGGGGGCAGCAGGCCATGGGTGCCCATGGCCAGGCCCAGTACTATTAGAGGCCAGGGCTGCCTGGGGACAGAGCTCTGACCCCTGGGGTGTTCATGGGCCCACCTGGCCTGACCTGGGCCTCATGTGCCCTCAGGGTCAAAGGCGCCTTGGCCAACCTGCTGGTGTGGGCTCCCTGGAGGGGGATCGGCAGGTGCCCCCAGTTCCCCTTGTTGGCAGTGGCCGTCCCAGGGCATCCTGGCCCTCGTGGCCCTGTCCTCTGCATGGGCCTTTTCTGTCCCTGCCCCCAGCACCTGGCCCCCTTCAGGATCCATGGCTGTTACTCCTGGGGCCTCTCCCAGGGGGGCCTTTGCTAACTGCTCTGCTGTGGTCAGGATCCAGGGCTCAAGGGCTTCACAGCAAAGCCCGCCCACCAGCCCCGCCCCCGGGTCCCTGGGTCGGGCACACCTGTCCTATTCTCCTTCCCTGTTCTGCAACTGCGTCCCTGGGCTGTGGAGCATCTCCCTGGGGCCTGGAGGGGCCGGGGAGGGCAGCCGAGTTCCCGTGGAATAAGTCAGTGAGGCCTGAGTGCAGTGGGCTGGGGCTTCTCTTCTGACCAGTCCCCTGGCTTGGTCCCTGCAGCCTTCACTCCGGCCAGTCAAGATCGCCCTTCCTTGGTTGGTTTGGCCAAGCCTGGCTAGTGTCCCTGGTCAACTCCTCACTCAGCTTCTCAGCCAGGCAAGGGCCCTGCGGGAGTGATTCTATACCCGTCGTTCAAGGAGAAACGTCAAGTCATGAATGTTGACACCAACCAGACCGAGGTTCCCTCTGGGCCTCAGTTTCCTTATCTGTAAAATAGGGGCAGTTCCTTTGCCGTAGGAAGGCCTTGAGGATCAGTGTGATCACGTGTTTGCTTAGGCTGGGGTCCGTTTTGAAGCCCAGGGAGATAACACACGATCCAGTGATGAGAGGGATGCTGTCTATCCAGTGCTGACAACCGGGCCGGCTCCCTGCTGAGCTGAGATTTTTTTTTTTCTCCCCTGTTTGAAGATGAAGAAATTGATGTTCAAGCAGCTTCCGTACTTTCCTGACGCCACACCGTCAAGAGGCCTGGCCCTCACGCAGCTCCAGGGCATGCCCCTCCCTCTAGGTCCTGGTGCTGTCAGGCTGCCGGGTATAGGAAGAACTCCAAGTGGCAGGTTGCAAGTTCCCACTTGTCACAGCCAGCACCTACCCTCTGGCTTTCCAGTTGCTCTCTGGCCACAGGAGCTCTAATATCTATGTCAACTTAAGTCCAGCTCTGCAGCCCTCCCAATCTTCTGTTTCAGCAAATCTGAAAGAGGCCTCCCAGGGATGGACCCCAAAGTGACTTTCCTGGGAGGGCCCTTTCAGAGGTGTCTGGCCCGTGATTTTTTTTTTTTGCGGTACGCAGACCCCCCACTGCTGCAGCCTCTGCCGTTGTGGAGCACAGGCTCCGGACGCGCAGGCTCAGCGGCCAGGGCTCACGGGCCTAGCCGCTCCGCGGCATGTGGGATCTTCCTGGACCGGGGCACGAACCCGTGTCCCCTGCATCGGCAGGCGGACTCTCAACCACTGCGCCACCAGGGAAGCCCTGGCCCACGTTTTGAGGCCGATGCTCCTTAACTTTCCTGCTACATTTGGTGAAAATCGGTCCAGCCTGTTCCATGGGATGCGTTAACAGGCACACAGCTTGGGACTTCATTTTCTTCATATAGATAAGGGTCCCTGGGAGACAATGTCCACGGATCTCTGTATTTCTGCACGTCTCACGAGCAAAGGAATGGATTGCCTTTGTTTTGGATCATCTTTTCGAGTATGTTTGTGTAATGAATGACCCTGGAGGGTAGAGATAGCATCTCCCTCTGGAGCAAAACATGCTTACTGTCCGGCAGAAAAGATTTGGGGTCCCCAGCTTGGATGTGCAGGTGTCTCCTGGCCCCTTTGCATCACCCTGTGGGGTTCAGAGAACCAGCGCAGGATGATGCTGACATGCCGGCTGCCTCTCTTGCTGGGAGTAACATGCTGGCCTTTGTCTCCAACCCAGCATCTTGTGTCCGCCAGCATCTGTGCAACTGCGGCAGGCTCACTTTTTAGCTTGCGGGCAGGAACAAATCCCAGACCCTCCACAGCTCTTGATAATGACGGTTGTGATGGGGGAAGGAGGGAAGGAAGGTGATGATGGTGATCAAAACCTCACAGTTTGACCAAACTCATAAGGCAGCTTTGGAGGAACCCCAGGCTGCCGGGCCGGGTGCTGAGGGCTGGACATACAGCACACACAGACAGATCCCTGGCCTTGGACATGGGCCAGGCATTGAACAGTAACGGGGTTTGGTGCCCTACCAGCCATCATGCAGGATATGGGGGAGCCCCTGGGAGGCCCTGATTCAGTCCAGCTTCTCCCCATTGTGGTGCTTGGCCCACTCCAGCCTGGGACCTGGGCCCCTTGCACCTTGGGGGCTGCGTTGCCCCTGCCCCAGGGTCCAGGCTGAATCTGCTCCCTCCCCGCACCCCTGTGTGGGTGTGACACTCACCCACTGCCCGGGCCCAGAAGCTGTGGTCCCCCCCACCCACTGGGGACAGCCCCAGATTTCGGGGAGAAAAAGGGGCTGTCCCTGAACTCGGTGATTCCAGTTGTGCCCCAGCCTCCACCCTGTACCTGCCACGGTCTCTGGGCAGCCGCCACCGCAGACCACATCCTCCTGTGGTGGCTGCAATCGGAAATCCTGGTCTGGCTGGATGCTGGGGACCCTCGGGGGATGGGCAGGGCCTTCCCAGCTGGTGCAGCTGCAGCTCTGGCCGCCCAGACTTGTCCCCACCCCCTCCCTGGACCGAGAATGGCCGAGGGCTGGATTCAGGCTGAGCCAGAGAGGTCTGGGTCCAGCTGTCCTGTACAGCAGATCCCCTGCTCAGGGTCCCTGGCTCCTCTGTGCCCCGCCCCCACCTATCTCCCCTGGAGTGGAGGGATGTGTCATGTCCAGTCACTTCTGCCCTGCTCCCGTGTCAGGGGCGCCCCCTGCCTCCTGCTGGTCAGCCCCCTGCCCATTCTACATCCCACAGGCCCCAGACACCTGCCTATAGTCACAGTGGAGTCTTCTCTCCCAGGCCTAGGTCTCCCCAGCTCCCCACTCCCCACCATCCCCAAAACTTAAGCAGCTGGTCCTTCTCTTAACATCTTCAGTGTTTTACTCTTGGGGCCTGGAGGGTCTGAGGCAGAGGGGGACAAAGTGTCCGTCTGGAGATATGACAAAGCTTCTGGAATCAGGATCTGGCTCTGTGGTTCCTGAGCCCCCTCTGAAGGGTGCCCGGGGAACCCTGAAGATCCCAGCTCCTCTGGCGATCCTGGGGGTGCAGCCCCCCACCTGCACTGTCCTCCAGCAAATGGGGAGAGAATCCTACTGCTTCTGGAGACGTCACAGACTCACCGACCTGGTAGCTTCTACGGATGAAGAAACTGAAGCACAGAGAGGGAGAGTTTCTTTCCTAAGACACACAGCTACTTGGTGTAAAGACCGTGTCCTGGGACTTACCAGTACCAGCCGGAGACCTGGGAGGACCAGCCTTTTTGGACATGGTGGTGGGACCCAGCCTGGAACTGGGGGCTTTGGAAAATTTCCGTGCTTTAACCTCTAACTCTCCCAGTCCAGCCACCGGGGATGCAGCCCGAGGGGGAGGGCCCGGTACAGGGCAGCAGAAACCAGCTGTCAAGGGAAGCAACGCCAGAAAATGTGGCTTGTGGGAGGCATGAGACCTGAGGGTGGGGGCGGGGGGTTCCCGTGAGGGGGAGGAAGGGGTACAGGGGCTAGACTCTGTTCTTCATCTTCCTGGAGTCCCGGCTTGTCCTGGGGTGGGGGTGCTTAAGGTGAGTCACATCGGTGCATGGTCAGATCCTCACTTTACTTACTGTTTCAGTGCTTTACTCATATGGATTTTGGGGGGCTTTAATTTCAATTTTTAAAAATATTGCATTAAATATTATTTATCTTTTTTTTTTTTTTTAATTTGGCCGTGCCATGGGGCTTATGGGATCTTAGTTCCCCAGCCAGGGATTGAACCCGTGACCTCGTCAGTGAAAGCATGGAGTCTTAACCACTGGACCTCCAGGGAATTCCCAAAATATTATTTTTCTTGATTACTGAGTTTTGGGGCACTTCCTTAAATTTCTCAGACAAGGAGCGTGTCTTACTCATCTCACTCTAGTCTTGGCTGTGTCTGGAACTTGGGAGAAACCAGTTACCTCCAGCTCAAGGAACTGCTTTTTGCAGGGTCTGCCCAACCCTTCCCTGTGCTGGAGTGGGCATGGCCAGTGCCCAGCAGGTCCTGCCCCACCTGACCGGGTGGGTTTATATTCGTAGGGCAAAACCTGTTTTCCAGGTCCTTTCCAAAGACTTGGACTGACACCTGGGATGGGTACACTCCCACGGCGAGGAGACCCCACTTTGGCAGGTGGTGGCTTTGTAGCAGCCATTGGTCCTTTAACTGTTCCACCAGCAACTATCAGCCAGGTGAATCCTCTTGGGACCCTGGGAGGGTGGTCCAAGAGAATGGAACATTCTCACATCCTTGTTCCATTCATAGGAAATGCTTCCGTCCTGATGGCTAACAAGACTAATGTGATTTATATTCGATTCTTACTTCATTCTTACTAAAAGCCAAACCACTAAATACTCTGACATTTATTTCTCACATGGTGTCCCATAGTATCTGTTGCTAATTAAATAACGACAAATAGCCTTGTGACTTACCTTGTTTTTAAAAAGTTATAAATGTAGATAAGTGAACGCAGAAGATTTACATCATTTTAATGTTGATCTCACCAGACACATCTTTTAATTTTCAGTGATTTATGATGTTCCTCAAAATGCCCACTAACATGTTTACTTGTATTGACAAATACAGTGGGAAGGCTTCCAACAGGACGTCGTCCGAATAGTACATTTGGCAGTGAGGACTGGCTGTGCAAATTAGATCACTCGGTCAGACTCTTCCATAGATTGAACGATTCAAGTCAGCCTCAGGTTTTGGAGGAAGCATATACTCAAAACACATGATAAGATGCAAGTATTTTTCTCAAAAGATATCATATTGGCAAAGCTGCACTAAGATGATATTTAAATTTTCCCCAATCTTTATATCTTCTTACACAAGGGACCTCTTAAGTAAAGGAGCAATACATTGAACTAGTAAGTTCTGCTCAAGCCTTCTCAGTGTTTATCCCCGAGAAAATGAATGACAAGTGGCTGGGTGACACCTCTCTGAGGGTGGTTCCCCGAGAAGCTGACTCTGGGATGGAGCCGGCTTGCAGGCTCTCCCAGTATATGAGGCAATGAGCCCTCATCCCTGAGGGGTCTGGAGGTGCATCGAACTGCCTCTCACACGAGTCCTCTTGAAGTCGGGTGGTGTCCGTCCAATCCTTTGCTTTCCACAAAATTACAAGAGTATGAAACGGAGCTGTCAGCTGATAAATCGTTTAGAGAAACTATTTTTGACCATCAACCACGAACGATTTTTGGCATATAACTAGGAAGGAGTTCATATCAGGCAGTGACACTGTATTACAAGACTCCTATTGATGGACCAAAGTTTCTCCATGTTTCATATAGAAACGCAAGCCAGGACAGCTTTGATGCTGGACTTACTTCATTCTAGAGGTAAATTATATTAATTGATGGATCCACGAATCAACACTAGTTAATAGTCATTTATGAAAATGTCAATGCATTTATGCTGTTTTGATCAAACTCTGCTGCTAATAATTAGGATATAACAATGTGGGAGAAACCTTTTAGCACTTAAGATCACGGGAAATGAAACAAATTCAAAAATTTTAAATGAATGTACATTATTATGACAGAGATGTATGATAGGATAATGAATGAGATTTCCAGGTATGAAAACGTATGAGCAGACCAAATGTAGTAAGGGATGTGGAATGGAAACAAGTCTAAGCAGAAGGAAAGATGGATGTTATAGAAGAATTTTAAGGACAGTGGATATCAAATCATGATGATTTTTAGACTCTGATGAATATATGTAAAGGAGTGATGTGAACATTTTACAATCTTCTGATGACAATTTTCAGATGTCAAATTACAAAGGAACGGGCATCGTGGGGAAGCCCAGTTCTTAGAGGGTTGTGGGCAATGGTGTTGAGGGCCCGCCTCAGGGTGTTGCGGGGAGGCCCTGGGTCTCAGTGCAGGACGATCAGGCACAAGTGACGAGAATGAGCTCCGTGAGTCAGGGGCCACCAGCAGCCACCAGGGGCCGGAAGCTTTCCTTCCTGTATCTGTAATCTTCCACCCCTCCTGAGAGAAGCCAGTGGAGAAGCTGAGCCTGGAGAGGGGACACGGCTGTCCTAGGACACAGCTGGCAAGGGGAACCCTCTGGCTCAAGGGTGCTGACGACAGTCTCCATGACTCAGGACCGAATCCCCACTCGCCATTTCTCAGCAGCATAAACAGAGGTCCTGAGAGCACAGAGGACACCGGAGCCTCAGGCCTGTCCTCCAGCTGCTCCGAGGCGGGTGGAGTGAGCGCCGAGCCAGGCAGGGAGGTTAGTGTCTCACTTCTCCATCTGCCTGTGTCACCATGAGGATTATAACTGCTGTCATATGACTGATAGTAATAGTCAGTGTCGTCCTCAGCCCGGACTCCACTAATGGTTAAGGTGGCCATGTTCCCCGATTTGGAGGCAGATATCCAGTCAGGGATACCCGAGGGACGGTTGCCATCACCACAGATGACCAGCACAGGGGCCTGGCCCGGCTTCTGCTGGTACCGTTGAACATATTTACTTCCAATGTTGTTCCCCCCACACGTGATCCTGGCCGTCTGTCCCAGGGACACCGACACCGAGGGCGACTGAGTCAGTTCATAGGAGGACACAATGCCTGCAGGAGAGAAAAGGACAGGTGGGCTGGAGGTGAAGAACGCATGTCCAGAGACCCCCACCTGCCTGGCCTGGACTAAGCTCCAAAGATTCTCTGGGCCCCGAGGGCGCCCCCTCCCGTCAGTCTCAGCCCCAGGGGCCCATGGGCCTGGCTGGTGGATGGAGCCTCTGAACAAATGAGAACGCTCCCCACTTTCTCTGGCAGGCGCAGCCCCTCGGGGCTCACACACAGCAGTGAGCACAGTGGGGAGATTTCGGCCCCTCCAGTCCCCCATCCTGCGGCAGGGCCAGGAGTCTCCTGTCCCCACGGGCAGCGCCCTGCTGAACTCAGAGTCAGGGCCAAGCCTGTCCCCGAGCCCTGGGCCAGGGCTGGGCGGACCCTGGGGGCAGCACCTGTGCAGTGAGCCAGGAGGCCGGGGAGGAGGGGCGTCCAGGCCATGGTGGAGGCACCCCGAGTCTGCTCCCCGAGGCCTAGGCTGGGCAGGGTGCCTCCCAGGCCTCTCTTATCCCCTTGCTGGAGAGAGAGCTGTCAGGGGTGCGAATCAGCCGGAGCCCAGGGGGTCTGCCTGGGGAGC
Organism: Globicephala melas; assembly: GCF_963455315.2. Classification (NCBI taxonomy): domain Eukaryota; kingdom Metazoa; phylum Chordata; class Mammalia; order Artiodactyla; family Delphinidae; genus Globicephala; species Globicephala melas. Next base: position 65,149,417 of record NC_083326.1, read on the forward strand.
TCTGTGGTTTCAGAGAAGGGCTCAGTCCCCAGGGACACAGAGAGGGAGGGGTGGCCCCTGCAGACCCCGCCTCGGCCCGGGGGATCCTCCTCCACCTGCTGTCCCATAGTCTGGGGGTGACATCTCCACCCCAGTCTGAGTCCTGGCCTCACTCCTGGACGGGCCTGGCCACTGAGAGCTCAGAGGTGGGTCTGTATTCTCTGAACTCATTCCACGGGCAACACTAAGAGGCTTAGACTGTACAGGATTCTCCCCCCATCACAGCTCCTGGGCCCAAGACTGAATAAAATTCACAGTTTGACAAAGCACATGGAGTGTTCCAGGCCATTGCGGTGCTGTGTCTGCCCTGGGCTGTGAGCTCCTGGGGCTGTAGTGTCCCCATCGTGCCTCAGGGGCAGGAACAGACAAGGGGCTAAAAGAAATGTTTGCTCTGTGAGAGAATAAGAGGGGGCTTCAGGGTTTGATAACTCTGCAAGGGAATGTCAGTCCTAATCCATTTCCCTTCAGTTGCTGGGAAAATATATATGTCATAAACATCACAGTTACGGAAAGCTGATTGAGTGACTGCTGTGTGTCAGACACTGGGAAACAGGAAGTGTGGAAATTTCTGGTTCCCCCCCTTCCCTGTAAGGGGTAAGTGGAGGGACAGGTGTGAGGGCAGTGGGAGAGCTTCCAGGGAGTAGGAGCAGCTGTGTCTGGAGGACGGGGGCTCCGAGCACAGGGAAGGGAGTGGCAACGTGTGGTCACAGGGAGGATGAGCATTTCTGGACAGCGGTGGCTTTTTAGCAGTATTAGGTGGGCTGGCAGTGGGTGTGGGGCAAGGAAACAGGCACCGTCTCCAAGAGCAGGACTTGGGACCCACGGAGACAGAAACATGTGCTTGAGAGTGAAGGTGACACTGTAGAAACGGAAGGACACTTGTCATCAGGTGTGAGGTCCTGGTTACTCCTTCCCCTGCACTGGAGCCCTGATGCCCAGGACACCACTCCTCCAGGTGGCTCTGCCGGGCTACCTCTGCTGCCCCCTGGTGGCTGCTCCACACTGGAGGCGGAGACTCAGTTCTAGGTATAGATTTCAGAGCCCACTGCTCAGGTGGTGATTTCCCTGATCCAGGGATGGTGACCCCAATCAGGATTTACTCCCTCTCCATGGCTCTGTCTGCCTCACGTCCTGGCACGAGGGGCTGAGATTACCCGTGAAGATATGAACAGGCTCATCTGGAAGAGGAGGGGGCTGGGCTCACGGAGGCATCCCTGCTCCTGTCTGTGGCGTGGTGGGAGGTCACGCAGGTTGGATGGGCAGTGGGGACACCTCCCTCAGGGGGTGACTCTTATTGGTGCCAGCTTTGGGTATGGGCCTGATGCGGGGTGGCGGCTACAGTTCCAAAGGCACGGTTAGGACCACACCCACTGGGAAATGTTCATTCAGACCCACTTTGAGCTGGCACATTCTCTCCAGGGAATTCAGCACGAACAGGACACAGTCCCTGCTTGAAGGGTGTTTCCATCCTGTGTGGGGGGCAGTGCAGGGGACACAGTGGCTTTGCACACCTGGCAGAGAATCTCCACCACGGTCACCTGCACATTGCCTGCAGTGTTTATTTAAAAGCCAAACACTTGCTTCTTTCAGGTCTCTGGCTATCAGGTTTGACCAGGTGGCCCAGCACTGTTCTATGGGATGTAAGGGTCAGTTGGCTGGAGTTTATCTCGGGGAACTCTTGCTCTTGTAAAGGAAAGAAATAGCAGGAATTGACGCAGATCCTTTCCTCTTGAACATGGTGTGATAGCTGGAGCTGCAGCAGCCATCCTGAAGTCTGTCATCCACAAGAATGAAAGCAAGGCCAACATATAGGGACAAGGGACCTGGATGCTGGCAAGATCTTGGGTCCCACGTGGAATCTGTGATCACCCAGAGAACTTGTCTTGGTGAGACTACAATAGGTCCCGCCTGTTCATGCCTCTTCTTTTCATCAGTGAGTCCTGAAATTAAAAAAAAAAAAAATGTATTCCGACCAAGCAGGAAAAGTCTGAGCACAAATGCATCAGTTAACGAAACTAGTGATGGGGAAAGAACCCCATCGTGGTGTGTGCTGTGGGGATAATTAATCCAGAGAAGAGACAGACAATGACAGGCAGGCTGTTCTGTAATCAGAGGTTGGGGCCCCCCCCAAAGTGGTAACTCTGGAGCTGCCCTCAGGACTGGGGAGAACCAAGTAGTAAGAAGTGAGCGTGGGAAGGGCTGAGACTTGGCCAGTGGGGAGGAGTCGGGTGTGTTGGAGGATCTGAAAGGACAGGGCAAACTTGAGGGATCTGGGATGTAAACCCAGCTCAGGGCCAGTGTAATATGTTCTCTGAGTTAAGAATTTGAGGGGTAGAAGTGCCATGTGTTCAGGTGGAGCAAAGGGGATTCACACGTAATAAATCCGGGTCTTTGCAGCTGCTTAGCACAGGCTGGAGCCCAGGGAGCAGGAACAGGATTGACACAGGCGGGTTGAGACAAACCCCTCGGCCTTCCCTACTTTACCTGAGGGCTGAAGACCTTCGGGGGAGTTACTAGTGCCTCTCCCCTGCCAAGTATCCACCATGCAGCTGTGCTGGGGCTTTAGCTGCTGCATGTGCCTCTGGTCCTGAGCCCTGTCTACTGTCCCGTGTGGCTGACCAGTCACTGCCTTCCATAAATGTCTGCAGATTTGCTTCTGTGACTGGGAGCCCAGGACTCAAGGAGCTCACTTGACAGGGAAAGGCAGGGGCTGAGAGAGGGAATGACAACGCCAAGTTCACTTGGGGGCTAGAGAGAAGAGAGATGTCTTAATCCCTAAATAATAGCCTCTTCTGAGTGTTCTAGAACCAGACTGGGCCAGGAGGGGGCTGTGGGAAATTCTCAGCCTGAATTGTAGATTCTTCCTGTCAGTTCTCCCCACTGCCTCTGGGGGCGCTGCTGCACCTCCCCTGGGGCCGTCTGACACCTTGGAGGCTGACAATGCCCTGCTCCCCGTGGGGCTGAACAGAAAGCCCAAGGACAACACACTCCAGATTCAAAGCAACGAGAGCAGCCTTTTCATGATCTCGCCTCGGGAGGAATCCTGGAATTACTGCTTAGGTCTTAGGGATTCGGTGCATAAAATACCATCTGTTGCTGGTTCATGGTCCATTAGTGTGACAAGTTAATTGTACATTTAATAATCTGTAATTGTCAATACTTTTTGAACGTAATTTTTTCCCATGTGGTTTCCATCCTCCAAATTAGACATCCACCCTCATGCAAGACAGGAGTGCACTTGGAGGAAACTTTCGGCTTTTCTTTTAAAAAAAATCCACAGGTGGCATTTTAATATTTCTAATGTGGACCTTTCCCCTGGAGAATCTAGAATTCTGTGTGAAGCAGGAGATCTATGTGCCATTGTTCAGGTTGTCACATGTTTGTTTAAGCATTTGCCAGGGAAATGGTCTTTGGGTGTAAATTCACTGTTTTCCAAGGTCACCCAGAAATTTCCTCATTGTACGTCTAAGAGTTTGGACACTGGCTTTTTTTTGTGAGGAAAGCCATGCATTGTAGGATGTCAAGGTTTTATTTCTTTACAAGAAGGAGAAACATATCCAGCCAACTGATGGGTCAATAGCTGTGCAAAAATCAACCCAGTTCCTCCCTGGATCCTGTTTCAGATGAAAACTAAGGCTTTGGTATAACGGGGGCGTCTACTGTGAAATTGGGGCCCTACTTTGAAACAGAATAGATGTTCTTGGTGGTCCCCATCACTTAAAACACCTAATCATAGGACAGTATGATAGTGGTGACAGTTTTCAGTCATCACTTTGGATAGAGAAATCGTTCTTTGCCAGTTTCTTTCACAAACATTCTCACTGTAGCTTATTGGTCTCCAATGCACCTTTTTATAAAAATTCAAGGGCAATCAGATCTAACTGGGGATTTTGAAGAGCACATTGTGGATTTAGGTGGGAAAACAGAGACTTGCGGGTATATATAACCTCCTCGGGACCCTGATGAGCATGTTGGGAACAGCTGGCCAACTTAGATCGGGTTCCCTGCAAGCTGATTCTGAGACGTTAAGTGCATGTCCTGGAAATCTGGAAGGAGATGAGGAGGGGAGACTGGGCAGAGGAGAGGGACCCGGGATTTGGTCACACAAATGGGGACTCGGGGTTCTGCAGGAGAGTTAAAGCTGGCCCATTCGGGTCATCCTAAACTGAGTCAGAGCCTGGGGATGGTGGCCTCAGGCATCATTCACCTGACCCTCTCTGACCAGGGGGATAAACTGGGGTGGGGGGCCATTTTCTGCACCAACAGCATTTCCCCGTGAGGGCACTGCTGTGAGTTGTCACAGGCTCCCAGCAGCTGTGGATGAGTAGACGAGGCCAGAAGAGAGAAGGAGGTAGATGCTAGAATGCCCACTGCTCTGGTGTGCTCCATTCAGAATCCCAGCTGCCATGGGGGCCTGGGGCTTCAGCATCAGATGGGATGGGACATTCTGTGGTCAAATCCTAGACAGTTGGGCCAAGAGGGGCCCAGTGACCACGATATGGAAATGTGGGGAAAACTATCACTGGAGGGATGTGTCCCTCTGTCTGTCCTTCCATACAGGGCCTCTGGCCGAAGTTCCCGACCTGGCCAGACAGCACTAAGACAGCCTGGTCCTGCCAGCCATAATCCACTCCTGAGCCCCCTGTGCAGAGCCTGCCTGGAGGGCTGGGAGGAGGGGCAGCCTGGGGAGCTCAGATCTGGGGGAACTGGGCCAGACCTGTCACTGTTCTTCCACAGTCCTCCTGGGGGCTGGAGGAGAGTGTGAGCCAGACGGGGAGGGGGTTTGTGTCTCACTTCCCTGTCTGTCTGTGTCACTGTGAAGATAATCACTGCTGTCAGCTGACCCACAGTAATAGTCAGCCTCGTCCTCGGCCTGGGCCCTGCTGATGGTCAGCGTGGCAATTTTGCCTGATTTGGAACCAGAGAATCGGTCAGGGATCCCTGACTCCAGGTTGCTATCACCATAAATGACCAGCCCAGGGGCCTGGCCTGGCTTCTGCTGGTACCATTGAGCATAACCGCTTCCTAAGCTGTCTCCCTGGCAGGTGATCCTGGCCGTCTGTCCCAAGGACACAGACACCGCAGGTGGCTGAGTCAGCGCAGAAGAGGCCACAGAACCTGCAAGAGAGGAGAGGAGAGTGAGGGTGAGGAAGAGGGTCTCATCCCTGCAGCCTCATGCCCCCTGCAGCAGCTCCTGTGCTGAGCTGAAGTTCTGGACCAGGCTGAGCTCTGGTCACTTTTCGGGCTGAGCCTGGGGGCAGCACCTGTGCAGAGAGTGAGGAGGGGGAGCAGGAGACGGGTCCAGGCCATGGTGGGGACGCCCTGAGCTCTGCCTCTGAGCTCACAGCTGGGGTGGGACCTCTGGGCCTCTCTTATGCTCAGAAGGGATGTCTTCATGCAAATCTCCTTCCTGCCACCTTTGGCCTTGTGACCGGCTCCCTGCTGAGCAGAGAACAGCTGGGATCCAAGGAGGAGTTAAACTGGCACCTGAGTTCCAGGCCTGAGTCCAGGTCCCCAGAACTCTCTGGTGCTGAGTGAGAAAGGCTGCCCCTGCCCCAGCATGTGCACACACCTCTCAGTCCGCTCCTGGGCTCCCCTCTGGGCCTTGGGGACACACAGGCGTCCTCTCTGGGGATGAGGTTATCGTGTGGTGGGCTGGACAGTGCTGGAAGCTGGCACTGTGGGGACCACGGTCATGCTGCTGCGAGAGCCCAGAATTCCAGCAGCAGACACAGTGACACTGGTCAGGTACATCTGGCAGGGTTTTTATTATATTTCTTTAAAGTTTCTTAATTTTTATTTTTCGAAGTATAGTGGATTTACAATGTTGTTTTAGTTTTAGGTGCACAGCAAAGTGATTCAAATCAACATATACATTCTTTTTCATTTTATGTTTAAAAATAAAAGGAAAAATGTCTTCCTTATCTAGACCTAGACAAGAATTCTTGGACTTGACAATACATGCATGATTTGTGAAAGGAAGAAGATAAATTGAAATACATTAAAATGAAAAGCATATGTTCTATAAAAGTCCTTTTTATGGAGTTGAAAAATCCAGTAAAGTGGGAGAAAATACTTTCCACTCACATATTCATCAAAAAACTTGTATATACATTTAAAAATGTGTCAAAACTAATCAATAAACAAAACAACTAAAATCCAAGTGGAATTTGGGAAATGATGTGAACAGACATTTTTTCGGGAATGTACAGATGTCAGATGAGCACATGGGAAGATGGTCCCCATGAGTCATTAGGGAAACGTCAATCACACCCTAAAGAGTTGCCGCTACACACCAGTCAGAATGGAGCAGATGGGCTAAAGTTAAAAACAGTGGCAAAACCAATGCTGGCTGTGCAGCAGAGGGACTGGTGGCTCAGGTGTTGCTGGTAGGACTATAAAGTGGTACAGCCACCCTAGAAAACAGCTTTGCAGCTACTATGAAACTAAACATGCAATTACTGTACAATCTAGGAATTGTACCCTTGGGATTTTATTTCAGAGAAATGAAGACTAATGCTCCCATAAACACCTACACACAAGTGTTCCCCGCTCCTGTCTTAGTCAGCTCAGGCAGCCATGGAAAAATACCACCCACATGTTGCTTAAACACCACAAATTTATTTTCCAAGGTTCTGGAGGTCAGAAGTCCGTGATCAAGATGCCCTAATATTGTTTTTAGTGCAAGCTCTCTCCCGGCTCCCTGAAGGCGCTTTCTGGCTCTGTCCTTAGACGGTCTGTCTCAGTGGCTCACTCGGGGTTGGGGGTGTGTTTCTGGTCTCTTCTTATAAGGTCACTAATCCTATGTCCACAGGTGTGGACCAACCTGGGAGGAGATACCGTCCTCCACCCTGTTCCTCAGTCACTTTCACAGACAGGATGACAGTTCTCACCCAGACCCTGACCCTATTATGACCTTGACCAGAGAGATGCCCTCGAATGGGTGTCCATCTCTCTCTGATCGAGTCCATAGGGGCAGATCCCTCCCTGGTGGGTCGCCATCTAAGCACAGCATGGTATGGTCTCATCGTCTTCCCTTTTCCATCCTTGTCCTCACATCGTGCCGTCTGTCCCTCTGTGCATCCGTCACAGGCTCCTGCTGTCTTCACTTCTTAGCAGCACAGGCCCTGGGACGTGTGGATGTGGTGGGACCCGCATGGGGGTAGGTTTACTCACTGCCATCCTCCTGGCTCCCTTTCCTACAGTGTAAGGGGGACAGGACACTCCCCACTAGTGGGACCTGCAGGAGGCCTTGTTAGGGACAAAGTCACAGCAAAGCCTTGGAGAGAACAACCCTTTCCGGGATGGGGTGACAGGAGAGGGCCCTGTGTCCCCTGTGAGTCCCGGCAGAGTCGGGGACAGAGGTCACTACAGGACGGAGCTCTGATGTCCTGTCCAGTCCTGCCCCCGGCCCCCTGTCCATCCCTCTCCAGGAGACCAACCACCTCCTCCCCTCCTGCCCCCGTGGAGTCCTCCAGGCCACGGGCAGCTCCTGGACTTTGCCTCTCAGGCCTCAGTCACTGGGGGTCAGACTGGGGTAAGGGGACCATATTCTCCAGCTCAGCATCCCCGTTCCCCATCCCTGCTGCTGTCCCAGTGGACGTGGTGCTGGCCGGTCCCTAGAACGTCCTGTGGGTGAATGGGGAGCCATTCTTGGCACCAAAGCTGAGACCCTTCCCCAGCAGGAGAAGCCCGGCCGAGCTCCAAGTCTGTACTGCCACAGACACCCTTACCGCCTCATGACTCCCTAAGGACCCAGCTCTGCACCCACCATGGGGTCAAGGTTCCCATCCTCCCTCCCCAGAGGCCCAGTGCTTCCTGCTGAGCCCTCAGTCCTGGCCAGGGGCCTGCTCTGCACCCGGGGCACCCAAGTCAGGACACTTGGTACCATGACCTGCATGTCGCCTCTGGACGCCAAGATCCATGTTCCTTCCCTGAGAGACTTGGAGTAGGGCCTGGGGGCTACTGGGGACAGGGTCATCTCAGCTCAGCCCTTTCCCAGTGTCCTGTTCTGCCCTGGGCTGGGCTGGTCTCTCCCAGCATTGCACACACAGGCCTGTGAGGAGGACCCAGAATCCCACTTCGTCAAAACCACCTAAATTTTAATGTGTGTCTGCCTCTCCCTGGGGGTGATTCGGGGAGAGGTTGGGGGTGAGGGGTTTGCAAGGGGAAGACTCAAAGGTCAGGACTCCGGGGACAGACAGGGAGCAGCTCACCCTGGTGCCGTGGGACGGAGGGCATGGGAGGGAGGTTTTGGCCTCACTTCCCCTATGTCTGTGTCTCTGTGGTATCCAACCTGGCCATCAGTGTTATAGTTGACACCACAGATATACTCAGTCTCGTCCTCAGACTGGATGTTGGCGATGGTCAGGTAGCGGTCAGCCCCAGAGCTGGAGCCTGAGAAGCGGTCGGGGATCCCATCCCCCTTGGTGACGCTTCCGTCACTGGTCAGCTTCATCAGATACCTAGGGGCCTGCCCTACTCTCTGTTGATACCACTCAATGTAGTACGTGCTGTGCTCACTGCTCAGGGTGCAGGTGAGCTTGGCCGAGCCTCCCAGGAAAGAAGATGCAGACGGGGTCTGGGTCAGCACAGGCACAGCACAGAGACCTGCAGACAGAAATGCAAGGGTTGGCTGACGGCACTGACACTGGGCAGGTGACCCTCAGGACTGTGCTGGAGGGAGGGGTTGGGAGGTCCCCGCGTCCCTGGGCCACTCTGACCTGTGTTGAACAGGAGGGGCAGGAGGTAGAAGGGCACCCAGGTCATGGTGGGAGGTCCTTCTGCGAGCTCTGCACTGAGGCTGCCCAGCTGGACTGGCCTCTCCAGGTCTCTGTCTTATCCTCTCCCCTTGCAGCTCGCAAAGGGAGGAGCAGTGAATGCAAATCTACTCCTCCCTCCCCATCCTGTGTCTCAGCTCCTGGCTGAGCCCTGAGCCCAGAGGCCTCACGCTGGGGACTCCCTGGGGTCAGAAGAAGGGCCACGTGTGAGTTTCAGAGAGACATTTACTCTCCTCAAGAGAGGTATCTTCAAGGAAGCGTCAGTCATGCCCTTTGCACTTGAGCCCTCCCCCGGGGACATGGACCTATGAGGGTCCCAGCCAGGACCACAGTGCCCCTTGGTGCCCCCAGGATGGACATCTTCCTACACATGTAGCTACTTTAATAGAATGACAACTTTTGAGCCCCCAGTATATGCCAGACCCTTGGTGAGTTTCCTGCAGCACATCACCAGGCACCATATAATCCCACAGCGCCCTCTGCTGAAGGCACAACCTCTCCCCAGTCTCAGGAGGAGGAGTAACCATTGGGAGGGTAAATGATTTTCCCAGATTCCCCCAGACAGGGATGCATGGGTCAAGATTCCATCCAAGGGACTGACTTCAGAGCCTGACGTTTCAGCCCCCTCCCCCTCCCCCCTCAACCCCCCCCCATAGTTTCCTCCATCCCTACTCCAGGCCCCCTGAGCCCCTCCTGTCACCACCCTCTGTTCTGTATTCAGGTGAGCCGTATCCAATGTCACTAAAATATTCCTTATGGTCCACCTTTCCATCTAGATCTATTCACAAAATATAACTTTATGACTTGTGGGGTTTATGGAAATGATCTCCCTACTGAAAGGGAAGATGTGACACTATTTACTTAAAAACTACAGACTATTGTCATTCATTTCACAGACTGTAATAAAAATGTGTTTAACGATTCAGAACCACCTTTAAAATTGTAGTTGTATTTACTATCTTGCCTTTGGGAAAGAAGTCACACGGATACACGTATTAAATCTCCTCATTTTGAGGTACCCTCAGTATCCCCGGTCTGGGTGGAAAATGGCTCAGCAGTTCCTCTCCAGCAAAGACTCTGGGCTTGGGACCCTCCGTCACCTCTTGGTGTGGTGAGTATGTACTACAGGCACGGTTACCCCAAGGAGACCTCATCCATCTCACCTGCTCTGGCCAACATGGTGGCCACAAGCCAAGGAGGCTTCTGAACATGCAACGTGGGTGGTCGCAGTGAGCTGTGCTGTAGATCTGAAATACCCAGCACACTTCAAAGATTTAGGAGAGTGTAGTGTAGAATGTGTCAATATTCTAATATTTAATTCATATTGAAATGATATTTTCAAGTAATTTAGTTACGCAAAACCTATTATGGAAACTAACTGCATCGGTTTCTCCTAATTTTTAAAAAGCGTTTACTGGATAATTGAAAATTACATATGTGGTTCAAATAGTGTAGGTAATGGATAGGGCAGCACTGCAAAGTCACAATGTCAGTCACTTGTGTCTGAAATAGGAGAGAGACCTAGGAGAGAAATAGGAGAGAGCCCGGAGGAGGGACGTGGCGGCCCCCACTCTGTCCACTCTGCTGCTTTGCCTTGTTTGGAGTCCCAGGTTGTCACGGGATCCTGGAGGTTCCAGAGCTCTGACGAGCTGGGTGGTTCTGGCCATCCATTCAAGAGATTTGGACTGATGAGTGGCCAGTCTGCGCCATGTGGACATCCAGGGTCCACTAGCACTGGGTCTCTGCCCTCGCTGTCTGTCCTTCATTCAGACCTTATTTCCTCAAGTCAACACCACAGCCCAGACGCTGAGCCAGCCTGGTCCTGCCAGTCCATAATCACTCCTGAGCCCCCTGTGCAGAGCCTGCCTGGAGGGCTGGGAGGAGGGGCAGCCTTGGGGGCTCAGATCTTGAGGAACCAGGCCAGACCTGTCACTGTTTTGTTCATAGTCCTCCTGGGGCTGGAGGAGAGTGTGAGCCAGACGGGGAGGGGGTTTGTGTCTCACTTCCCTGTCTGCCTGTGTCACTGTGAAGATAACCACTGCTGTCAACTGACCCACAGTAATAGTCAGCCTCGTCCTCGGCCTGGGCCCTGCTGATGGTCAGGGTGGCAATTTTGCCTGAGCTGGAACCAGAGAATCGGTCAGGGATCCCTGAGGGCCGCTTGCTGTCCTCATAAATGACCAGCACAGGGGCCTGGCCTGGCTTCTGCTGGTACCAATATGTATATTTTTTGTCCAGTACGTCTCCAGAGCAGGTGATCTTGGACGTCTGTCCCAAGGCCACGGACACTAAAGGCGGCTGGGTCAGCTCATAGGAGGCCACGGAGCCTGTAAGAGAGGATGGGAGAGGGGTTGAGAATGAAGGACCTATTCACAAGGAGGGGTCCCACTCTGAGGCTGTGCCTGGGCTGAACTCTGGGTTTGAGGCAGGCCCAGCCCAGGGTTCTGGGGGGCCTGAGCCTGCGGGCAGGGCCGGAAGGCAGCACCTGTGCAGAGGATGAAGAGGGGGAACAGGAGAGGGGTCCAGGCCATGGTGTGGATGCCCTGAGCTCTGCCTCCGAGACACCACAGCAGCTCTGGGTTCTACTCATATCCTTTTATTCCCTCTCAGAGCTTTGAGCAGGGCAGTGAGGGTTTGGGTTTATGCAAATTTACACCCCCCTGGGGCTCCTCACTGAGATGGGAGTCACCCAAACCATCAGCCCAGGTGACTGTCACCCAGCTTCCTCCACGGCTTCGCATGTCCAGAAAATCAGACTTGGCCTCCAAGGTCTGAGGTCACAGTCACCTTCCTTATGTCCGACCACATGACCGCTGTTGGAAACCATCCAGTGGTCTCTCCTGGGCTGGCCCAGTGGGGCTGTCGGCCTGGCAGCATCCTGGCCGTGGCCACTGTGCCCCTTTCACTGGGTGTCCTGGGGTTCACTGTGAATTAGACCCTTTAATATGGTTACTGTGTCCTGAGCGGATGGCACAGTCAGTCCCAACTTCCTGCCAAGCACTGAACCTTGGACACCTGTGGACCCTGAGGGCTGGTTCCCTCTGGGGCTCCACTTGGGCAGCCCTACCCTCTGTCCTGATGCTCCTGGCTGCGCTCTGCTTCCCCCTGCTGTGGAGTAGAATCAGACCGGGGCTCCCCTCCCTCAGGTCACCCCCAAAACCACCTGAGAGAGTGTGGATCAGGGAGTCCAGCCCTGACTCTGAGCAGCTGTGACCCCTGCCCTGCCCGGCCCAGCACGGAGAGGTCACCTACACAGTGCAATTGTTATTCCTGTAACCATGTCTCAGGGTAGAAATGCCCTTCCTGTCCCTTTGGTTTTGTTAGTGGAGTAGAGTGTGCAGGATGAACTGTAGCTGCAAAGTGTCAAGTTCCATAGCAACGTGTGTAATTCCCTCAGGACCCAAGTTTCCTTGTATTTGGGAACCAAGATTGATACTATCTCCTCTCCAGGAGGTCAGTTGAGTGATGATGTTCCTGGCACTTGAGGTCATTTAAGCCCTTACATCATCATCATCATCATCATCATTATCACCATGATCATCATCATCTTCTTCATCACCATCATCATTACCATCATCACCATCATCTCCATCATCAACATCATGATCTCCACCATCTCTTCTCCTTTTTTTATTTTTTTGTGTCACCTCACACCTCTCAGAGTTTGTGGTGCTAGCATTTCTACCTTAGCATAGTCTGCCTTTTTAAGGAAACTGGGGATCTCCTGCTATTCCACTGGGATTCTATCTAGAAATCATACAGATGGCTGAACCCCTCTCCTCGGATTCCTGCAGGGTGACGACAGGAAACTCTAGAACCTCATAACTCACTGATTCCCCCTTTAGTTAACAATACACTTTGGTGGCCTTTTTATAATTTAACTTGGAAAAAGATTTCTTAAGGCCAGTACATACCTCCCCATTTTATATCAGGTTAAGCTGTGGCCCAGAGAGAGTAAGTCCCCAGATTAATAGAGAAATGTGGGGTGAGCCCAGGATGGAGCCCAGGGGTCCTGGATTCAGACCCTGGCCCTTTGGGGCAGAACTTCATCAGGGAGGGAGGGGAGCATGAGGGCCAGGCTGGGAGGAGAGACAGGGTCCCCAGGATCACTGTCGTCCCCACCACATCCTTTCTGTCAGTAGAAGCCCCCTCAGCCTGCATGTGGGGGTGGTCAGCGGGGCTGTAGCCCAGATTAAGCTGGAGAATCTGTGGGGATCCAGGGCTGCCTGGCCATTCAGGGGCCTGGCTGGGTCCTGCTGCCTCTGCTGCAGTGATGCTTCGTCCTCATTCTCCTGAGCAGGTGGGAGTGACTGGTGTCTCATGGCCAGTCTATTGGTTGAGAGCTGAGTCTTCAGGGGTCTGTAGGGCCTGCAGGTTTACCAAAAGTACCTTAAGACCAGCCTTTTTAGAATTAACCTATGTGTTGCCTTTATTATAGTTCTTATTTCTTAGAATGACTGTAATTACTATCTCTGATCCTTTCATGTCTGTGTGAAGGGCTCTGTTAGCATTTCTCACAATAGAGAACCACTGTCCTCCTGTGCACAGTGAACACACTCCTCTCTGTGGAACTTTTGCAAAAGATCCCATAGCCTAGAGTCATAAGGAATCTTAGCTGATAAATGCTGGATCAGAGAGAAGTGATAACCAAATGTGGGGGCGGGAACCTTGAGGATCTTATCCGGTAACAAAACTAACAGCTAAAATAAACTTCTGGGCACCTGGGAATGCGGCGGCTGTGGACTGGACCGATGAATGTGAATTCTCTGAAATACATACATACATACATATATATGGAGAGAGAGAAAGGCTGTAACTGTCCAGGGCACCATGTAACCCATGTTACGACCAGGGAGAGGGTATATGGGTGATCACTACACAATTCTTCTTCTGCTTTGTTGGTCAAATGACTTCAGAATTCAAATTCCTGTACTTTATTTCAGACTGAGCAATTTAAAAAATATTGTAAAACATACATACATAAGAGTTATTACTTTAATCACCGTGATGGTTCATTTTGTGTGTCCATTTGACTCGGAAACCGAGGTCCCACTTACATTTATTTCTGCGGGTGTCCGGGGGTGTTTCTGGAGGACATGAGTATTTGAACCTGTGGGCTCAGTGAAGCAGGCGGCCCTCCCCGTGTTGGCCTGGGAGGAACAAAAGGTCAAGGAAGGTAGAGTCCCCCTCCTCCCTGATGGGGGGGCTGGGACATCGGTCTCCCACCCTGGGACTGAGAGTCATACATCAGCTTCCCTGGTTCTCAGGCCTTCGGACTGAATCTCACCCCTGGCTCTGCCGGTGTCCACTTGCAGACAGTGCTTCCTGGGACTTCTCAACCTCCAAAACCTCATGGGAAGATTCCTCATAATAAATCCTCATAAAAAATTGCTCCAATAAATCTCTGTCTATTCATACCTATCCTATTTGTTTTGTCTGGAGAAACCTGGATAATACAATCATTTTTGAGTGAAAATCCAGTGGTACTAAAACACATTCACAACGTTGTGCACCCATCACCATGATCTATTTTTAGAGCTTTTTCATCACCCCAAACAGAAACTCTGCCCCCATCAGACAGTAATTTTGGGCACTTGGGACCTGGGGTCCAACCTGAGGACAGTGTGTCCAGGAGGGTGTCCCCAGGAGAAGCCAGGTGGACTCAGCACTTCCTCTGCGGTTTCTGTGAAATCTCAGGAGAGGAAGGGTCCCAGGGGACAGGGCCAGGTCTCAGGCCTCTCCAGGCTGCAGGTAGCCCCACAGGACATGGGGCGCCTCATCCAGGAGAGCAGGGGACCCAGCCCCAGGACTCCTGCAGCGGGTCCCACCAGGAGGAGACGGATCCCCACAGAGCTCCGCCGGCTCAGAGAGCGTAGGCTCTCCTGAGACACGGGATCACACTCGGGCCCTGGACCACATCATGACCCCTAAAACTTTCCTTTCCTCTCAACCCTGACAGCAGTCTTTGTAGCTCAGAGCAGACACCTTTCTCCATTTTCATCAGGACGAAACAGTGTCCCAAGAGGACAGAGTGTCCAGCCCTGGAGGAGCCGGGCCAGGACCAGAGAGGATGCCCAAGCCTCAGGCCTGCCCTCCAGCTGCTCTGAGGCGGGTGGAGTGAGCGCCCGGCCAGGCAGGGAGGTTAGTGTCTCACTTCTCCATCTGCCTGTGTCACCATGAGGATTATAACTGCTGTCATATGACTGATAGTAATAGCCAGCCTCGTCCTCAGCCCGGACTCTGCTAATGGTTAGGGTGGCCATGTTCCCCGATTTGGAGGCAGATATCCAGTCAGGGATACCCGAGGGACGGTTGCCATCACCATAGATGACCGGCACAGGGGCCTGGCCCAGCTTCTGCTGGTACCGTTGAACATATTTACTTCCAATGTTGTTCCCCCCACACGTGATCCTGGCCGTCTGTCCCAGGGACACCGACACCGAGGGCGACTGAGTCAGTTCATAGGAGGACACAATGCCTGCAGGAGAGAAAAGGACAGGTGGGCTGGAGGTGAAGAACTCATGTCCAGAGACCCCCACCTGCCTGGCCTGGACTAAGCTCCAAAGATTCTCTGGGCCCTGAGGGCGCCCCCTCCCGTCAGTCTCAGCCCCAGGGGCCCATGGGCCTGGCTGGTGGATGGAGCCTCTGAACAAATGAGAACGCCCCTCACTTTCTCTGGCAGGCGCAGCCCCTCGGGGCTCACACACAGCAGTGAGCACAGTGGGGAGATTTCAGCCCCTCCAGCCCCCCATCCTGCGGCAGGGCCAGGAGTCTCCTGTCCCCACGGGCAGCGCCCTGCTGAGCTCAGAGTCAGGGCCAGGCCTGTCCCCGAGCCCTGGGCCAGGGGTGGGCGGACCCTGGGGGCAGCACCTGTGCAGTGAGCCAGGAGGCCGAGGAGGAGGGGGGTCCAGGCCATGGTGGAGGCACCCCGAGTCTGCTCCCCGAGGCCTAGGCTGGGCAGGGCGCCTCCCAGGCCTCTCTTATCCCCTTGCTGGAGAGAGAGCTGCCGGGGGTGCGAATCAGTCGGAGCCCAGGGGGTCTGCCTGGGGAGCTCTGTGGTTTCAGAGAAGGGCTCAGTCCCCAGGGACACAGAGAGGGAGGCGTGGCCCCTGCAGACCCCGCCTCGGCCCGGGGGATCCTCCTCCACCTGCTGTCCCATAGTCTGGGGGTGACATCACCACCCCAGTCTGAGTCCTGGCCTCACTCCTGGACGGGCCTGGCCACTGAGAGCTCAGAGGTGGGTCTGTATTCTCTGAACCCATTCTGTGGGTGACAAGCTGGGATTTAGATAGGGGTAAGGTCCTGCCCTGGATCACAGTTCTTCAGTGACAGAGGTCTTAATCCCTAAATAATAGCCTCTTCTGAGTGTTCTAGAACATGTCTGGGTTAGGAGGGGGTGTGGGAAATTCTCAACCTAAATTGTAGATTCTTCTTGTCAGTTCTCCCTGCTGCCTGAGGGCGGCGCTGCTGCACCTGCCCTGGGGTGGGGGTCTGACACCTGGGAGGCTGACAATGCCCTGCTCCCCGTGGAGTTGAACAGAAAACCCAAGGACAACACACTCCAGATTCAAAGCGACTAGTGCAGCATTTCCATGATCTTTTCTCTGGAATTACTGCTTAGGTCTTAGGGATTCGGTGCATAAAATATCATCTGTTGCTGGTTCATGGTCCATTAGTGTGACAAGTTAATTGTACATTTAATAACCTGTAATTGTCAATACATTTTAAAAATAAATTTAGTTATTTTATTTATTTATTTTTGGCTGCGTTAGGTCTTTGTTGCTGCGCGTGGGCTTTCTCTTGTTGAGGTGAGCAGGGGCCACTCTTCATTGCAGTGCGGGGGCTTCTCATTGTGGTGGCTTCTCTTGTTGCGGAGCACAGGCTCTAGGCACGTGGGCTTCGGTAGTTGTGGCTTGCAGGCTCAGTAGTTGTGGCTAGCGAGCTCTAGAGAGCAGGCTCAGTAGCTGTGGCACATGGGCTTAGTTGCTCCGCAGCATGTGGGATCTTCCCGGACCAGGGTTCAAACCCGTGTCCCCAGCATTGGCAGGTGGATTCTTAACCACTGCACCACCAGGGAAGTCCTGTCAATACTTTTTCTTTTTTTTTAAGATTTTTTTGATGTGGACCATTTTTTAAATTTATTTATTTATTTATCTATTTATTTATTTTGGCTGTGTTGGGTCTTTGTTTCTGTGCGTGAGCTTTCTCTAGTTGCGGCGGGCAGGGGCCACTCTTCATCGCGGTGCGTGGGCCTCTCACTGTCGCGGCCTCTCTTGTTGTGGACCACAAGCTCCAGACGCGCAGGCTCAGTAGTTGTGGCTCACGGGCCTAGTTGCTCCGGGACATGTGGGATCTTCCCAGACCAGGGCTCGAACCCGTGTCCCCTGCACTGGCAGGCAGATTCTCAACCATTGCGCCACCAGGGAAGCCCTGTCAATACTTTTTGAACATAATTGTTCCCCATGTGGTCTCCATCCTCCAAGTTAGACATCAGCTCTCATGCTAGACAGGGATGTACCTGGAGGAAATTTCTGGCTTTTCTTTTCAAAACAATCCACAGGTGACATGTTTATATTTCCAATGTGGACATTTCCCCTGCAACCTCTGGAATTCTGTGTCAAGTAGGAGATTTATGTGCCCCTTGTCCAGGTTGTCACGTGGTTATTTAAATATTCTCCAGGGAAATGGTCTTCTTGTGAAAAGTTCACTATTTTTGTAGGTCATCCAGAAATTTCCTCTTGCACCTCTAAGAGTTTGGACAGTGGTTTGGCTAGCAAACCACTGAGGCTGTCAGGATTTTCTTTTTTTACATGAAGGAGAAACATATCCAGCCAACGAATGATGGGTTAATAGCTGTCCAGGTCCCAGCCCATTTCCTCCCTGGACCCCGTTTCAGATGAAGACAAAGGTTTTGGTATAACTGAGGTGTCCACTGTGAAGGCTAGGGTAGCACTTTGAAACAGAACAGGTGTTCTTGTTGGTTGGTCCCCATCATTTTTTTTGTAGCTGACTTTTAAAATTGAAATATATTTGCCGTATAACACTGTGTAAATTTAAAGTGTACAACATGGTAATATGTTACATTCGTATATTGTCCACTGTAGCCATAATTAACACCTCTATAACATTACATAATTATTCTATAAAATTGAATATTTTTTCTATTGAATTATAGTCGATTTACAATACTATATTAGTTTTGGGTGTACAACAGTGATTCAATATTTATATAGATTATATTTCATTTAAAGTTAATATAAAATATTGGTTATATTCCCTGTGCTATAAAGTATGTCTTGTAGATTATTTATTTTATACATAATAGTGTGTACTTCTAAATCTTTACCGTATCTAGCCCCTCCGCCCTTTTTCTCCCCACTGATAATAACCACTTGTTTGTTCTCTATATCTATGAGTCTGTTTCAGTTTAGTTACATACATCCATTTGTTTTCTTTTTTTTTAAGATTCCATATATAAGTGATTACATACAGTATTTGTCTTTCTCTGTCTCACTGATTTCACTAAGAATAATGCCTTCCAGGTCCATCTGTGTTGTTAGAAATGGCAAAATTTCATTTGGCATTTAATATTCCATTGTATACCTATACCACATGTTTATCCATTCGTCTGTTGATAGACACATAGGTTGCTTCCATGTATTGGCTCTTGTAAATAATGCTCCTATGAACATAGGAGTGCATGTGTTGCTTTGAATTATTGTTTTCATTTTCTTTGGATATATACCCAGGAGTGGAAATGCTGCATCTTATGGTAATTCTATTTTTCATTTTTTGAGGAAACTCCCTACCGTTTTCCATAGTCGCTGCATTCCCACCATCAGTGTAGTCGGGCTCCCCTTTCTCCACATCCTCACCAACGTTTGTTATTTGTATTCTTTTTGATGATAGCCATTCTGACAGGTGTGAAGTGACATCTTATTGTGGTTTTGGTTTGCATTTCTCTTATGATTGGCCAGGTTGAGCACCTTTTCATGAGCCCGTTGGCCATCTGCATGTCCTCTTTGGAAAAATGTTTATTCAGGTCTTCTACACATTTGCTTTTGGGTTGTTTGTTTTTTTGATATTGAGTTGTATGACCTGTTTATATATATTTTGGATCTATAAGCCCCTTATCTTTCATATCATTTGAATATTTTCACCGATTCAGTAGGTTCCCTTTGTCATTTTCTTGATGGCTTCCTGTCTTCTGCAAAGGTTTTTTTTTAATTAATTTATTTTATTTTATTTATTTTATTTTTTTGGCTGCGTTGGGTCTTCGTTGCTGCATGTGTGCTTTTCTCTGGTGGTGGTGAGCAGGGGCTACTCTTCGTTGTGATGCACAGGCTTCCCTTTGCAGTGGCTTCTCTTGTTGTGGAGCACGGGCTCTAGGCATGCGGGCTTCAGTAGTTGTGGCACACAGGCTCAGTAGTTGTGGCTCGCGGGCTCTAGAGCGCAGGCTCAGTAGTTGTGGCACACAGGTTTAGTTGCTCTGTGGCATGTGGGATCTTCCCAGACCAGGGCTCGAACCCATGTCCCCTGCATTGGCAGGTAGATTCTTAACCACTGCACCACCAAGGAAGCCCTGTGCAAAAGTTTTAAGTTTCATTAGGACCCATTTGTTTATTTTTGGTTTTGTTTTCTTTGTCTGAAGAGACAGATGGAAAAATATTACTACAATTTATGTCAGAGTCTTCTGTCTATATATCTATTTTTTGGGATAAAATCAGATATTTAATCCCCCTGGCATTTGTCATTACTCACTTTTCACTTTAAAATGGTCCCCATATACAACACCTACACATAGGCAGATTCTGAGGGATCTGGGATTCAAACCCAGCTCAGGGCCAGAGTGATATTTTCCTTGAGTTAAGAATTTGATGGGTAGAAGTGACATGTGTTCAGGTGGAGCAAAGGGGATTCACACGTAATAAATCCGGGTCTTTGCAGCTGCTTAGCACAGGCTGGAGCCCAGGGAGCAGGAACAGGATTGACACAGGCGGGTTGAGACAAGCCCCTCGGCCATCCCTATTTCACCTGGGGTCTGAAGGCCTTCAGGGAAGGGGTTACTCCTCCTTCTCCTCTGCCCAGTACTCACCATGAAGCAGTGCTGGGGCTTTAGCTGCTGCATGTGCCTCTGGTCCTGAGCCCTGTCTACTGTCCTGTGTGGGTGACTAGTCACCGCCTTCCCCAAATGTCTGTAGATTTGCTGCTGTGATTGGGAGCAGAGGACTTGGGGAGCACACTTGACAGGGAAAGGCAGGGGCTGAGAGAAGGAATAATAATGCCAAATTCACTTGGGGAGGAAGATGGTTTTTCTGGTGGAACGTTAAAAACATTCTCCTGAAGTCTTAGGTTAAAGAGATCTTGCTTGAAAATTCTGGATCAACATGACTTGCCTTGTGATGGTCATCACTAGCTCAGCCTCCAGTCTGGTCTTTGTCGCTCGTCTGCTCTGCCCATGGTCAGCGGAGAAAGGAGCGGCTCTTCCTACGGGGAAGGGAAGCCCTGTCCGTGGTGCTGATCCAGGTTCCGTGCCCTGGAAGGACCATGCGGGGAGGAAGGTGGAGCTGGCTACTCCAGGCTGATTCAGCTCCCCGTTAGAAGCTGTCACTATGAAACAGGTACATTAGACCAGACTATACAGAAGTCCTCAGTCTCTTCCTTTGGCTGCACCCCAGCGATGGTGAGCGCAGCTCTGTCCCCAAGGATGGAGCCTGAAAAGCAGCTGGGGATGGATGCCGGGCATTTGTCCGTGTGGTGTATGGGCTATACAGGATTTTGGCCAGGTTTCTTCAGGAGCCATCCTTGAGCATTCGCAGTTGTGCTGGATCCTGTACTCACAGAGCCGGTGAGGGTGACTGTCAGTCCGGACAACACCGTGAGGGAGAGCTCCTGGGTCACCGCAGGCTGGGAGCTGACAGCTGACGAGAACAGAAGGAGACGCCCATGGGCACCACAGTTAGGGTGACTCCTACACAGGGCCCCTTGCCCAGGCCCCTTCCTCAGAGCCCAGGGAATCTGCCCTGACCTGTGCAAAAGCCCATGAAGGGGGCAGTGGTCCAGGACATGTTGGTGATGCTTCTACATGCACTGCTTCTTGAGGACCTCACAGCTGGAGCTGGACTCCTTCAACTTAAATCTCCTCTTCTCCATCTCTTCAGTGAAGGGCAGCCCTCATGCAAATCCCCCACCCAGCTTCCTGCTTGCACCAGGGCTGCCTCCCAGCTGGGTAAACACCTGCAGATGAAGAGTGGGTGGAGGGGTGGTGAGGGCTTTGTGTCTGTTTTCCTTCAACAGTCGCCCACCCTCTCTGGGCGTGAGGGTCATCACAGCTGCTGAGGCATGCTTGGGGACCACTTACGGGAGAATGAAAATGGTGTCATTTGAAAAGATGCACAGCTGGGCCAGTTCCCCACAAACAGAGATATGGACTCACAGTGTCCCCTACTTCTCAAATGTCTGAAAATCTCCTTTCCCAAAAGAGACTTCAGGCCTGATAGACTTGACTTTGGGTCTCTGGTTGATTCCCTCTAAAATGAACCTCAGTCTTTTCTTGAAAGTCTCTAAATAAAACTTCTCTGTCTCAAATCCAAGCTCTATCTGAGCTTAGAAGTCCTAGAATCCAGCCAGTAGCTCTGTATCAAATACTGTCTGTGTCTTCTATTACATTCTGACATGAAGAGAATGTATGTGGACTTTTGGAGACACCCTTTTTGATTCCCCACAAAGTCTGGTTGTTTATGGACGTGAGGAGTAAGGGCACCTGGGACTCATTGCTCCGGGTTGGGTGTCTATTAACTAAATCTTTTTCCAAGCCTCATGGGGGCAACTGAGGGAGGATGGAGTGGGGGATGTGAACCTACTCTTCTGGACTCGGTTGGATATTTTAGGCATGTCGATTCTATCAGATGGTGGCCCCCACATTGTAAGACAGCTCAGCATGGTGCAGGGATTTGGGAAGCTGAGGCAGCAATAAATCTATGAAGATTATTTGCCTCCTGGAGATTTGAACCCTAAATGGAGCCCAAGCACCCCCAGAGAAGTGACAGTGAAAGGGAACAAGAGATGAAAGAAAACAAAGCTGTTTGCTTAATATGAGCATGTGTGCACGTGTGCGTGCGCGCGCGCGCACACACACACACACACACGTACTCATAACCAAATGAAGAGGAAACACTCATGACCATTCAGTCCTCATTTCTGTGACTGGTCACACAGTCATAAGTGGTATTTATAACTACTTTCTTCTCCTATCCATTCTGTATTTCCTCTGCCTTCAGCAGGCACCTCAGCTGGTCGTGGTTCTTGACTCGATGGGGTGATGCAAACTTTCATTCCCAGAGGCTATTCTGGGCTATTAGCAGAACTGTTTGGACTGCCGGGTCGACCTTGGTTTGTGGTGGCCTTGGCCCATGTTGCTGAGTCCATGCATAATCTCTGTCGCTGTCAACATTGCCACTTGGTTTGTGAGACCATTGGATGAAGACAGAGGTGGCTGGGGAAGGATGCTGCCTGGAATCCACAGAATGGGCCATCCTATCCACTTGATTATTAAAATTCTCCTCTGCTGAGGTCACGCATTGGTGAACATTCACATCGGACGCAAATATCTTCACGTAATTTTTGCCCTTTCAGAGAGGTCTATCCACGCACCTCTTCCCAAATTTATTTATTTATTTATTTAAATTAATTTTTTGTTGGAGTATAGTTGATTTACAATGTTGCGTTATTGATAGTTTCTGCTGTACAGCAAAGTAAATCAGCCATATGTATACATATATCCACTCTTTTTTAGATTATTTTTGCATATAGGTCATTACAGAGCACCAAATAGAGTTCCCTGTGTTATACAGTAGGTTCTTATTAGTTATCTTTTATATATAGTAGTGTGTATATGTCAATCTCAATCTCCCAGTTTATCCCCTCCCTTTCCTTCTTAACCATAAGTTTGTTTTCTATTAATACATCTGTGACTTAATTTCTGTTTTGTAAATATGTTCATTTGTACCATATTTTCTAGATTCCACATATAAGCGATATCATATGATGTTTGTCTTTCTTGGTCTGACTTACTTCACTCAGTATGACAATCTCTAGATCCATCAATGTTACAAATTTATTTTTTCACCAACTTTCCATCACATTCCTTCCAAGTCCGTGACCATCCAGCCAAACCAATGACTCGATATATAATTGCACGTCGGGCCATTTCTCCCTCCAGAATGCACAGCCAGGTGCACTGTTGGAGGGTCTGCCTGTGGGGAGGGTTTCCTTTCACCGTGTCCTTCAAGGACGTCCTGGAGAGGGGCTGTCATGCGGCAGCTGTCCACTTCTGTGCACTTTGATGTATGTGCCTTGGTGGGTCAGACACCACCCAGTTCATGGTGGGCAGTTCAGGCCACACGGTAACTATATTCGGGATCTGGAGAAATAACCACAGAATGGATTCGGGAGCCCATGGGAGCCACTGTGAGACAGACCTGAGAAGAAATTCCATTGATCACCCCATCTCCACAAGCCCCTTCTCTGGAGGCCACAGTGGTGTTTGGGGGTCCCAGAATCAATATCAGTTCAGAGCCAGTATCCAGCAGTCCCTGAAAAGTCTGATTCTTTTGTTTTTCCCTGTACACAGTTACCCTGATAGTAGGCTATTGGTCCCCTTGGGGAAGACTGGGAGGAAGATCACAGCGTACCTTTTTGATAGTGTGCTAGGGTCCTTCCTCAAGGGCACTCAGCCTCTGCTTCATTCATGGGGTTCTGGGTCTGTAAACTGCTCAAGGCTAGGAATTAACCGAGGGACCGTGACTCTCTATTTTTATGATTTTAGTTAGACTTTTGTTCACTTGACCCAGAAGGTTCTCTGACCAAGTAGGAATTTAGCAGTCTTCCCACCTTTTTCACTTTTAGAAATACCACGATGAACAAGCCATGACATAGATCTGTACGCGTGACACTCTTCTCATGGCTGCTGTGACTCCGCTGTGACAGTAGCCTTGCCCTTGGCAGGCGAGGGCCGCCCCTAGGCCCCTGCCACCCAGGATCCAATTCCTCTCATTGTGTTTAGGATTTCCAGCTAAGGGGCTGCAGTTCCCATTATAAGGTCTGGCCTAGACAAGGGTGAGCACAGAGTTCTTCAAGGATGCTGGGGTTCCCCTCACAGATTTGTTTCTTAAAGTGTTGGTGAGAAGCACGTCTTCTAGACCCTCCCGGAGTGGGTAGCAGGTCATAAAACACAAATCAACTCTAACATTACAAACTCCCTACCTTTGGTCTCCAGGCAGGTCTGGCTTCTCTAGGTCACTCACTAGAGGCCATCTTGGATTTTGCGTCCACCAACCAACCTGCAAAGTGCTGAGGCTCTTTCTACCTCCCCGAGCTGCAGGGAACATGAAACGCAGAGTCTCTGTGGAGTGAGCCCAGATCACAAATCCAGCTGACCCAGTTTGATGTTTCTCCCACCACTGCCCCCCACCCTCGAATCCCTTCCCAACGTGTTCTGGGGATTTCTGTCTGTGTGAATTAGGAGAACCAAGCAGTTCTTGGAGTGCAGTGCCCCTCTCGAGGCTCACACTCTATTCTCATCTTAGGAGACTGCTGAGACCTGAGTCTAATTGTTGGTCCAGAAGCAAAGAGGGGCAATGGGGGCGGGGGGTCCTGAGGAGAATCAGCACAGCCTCACGTGGCAGCTTCCTCAGGGCAGCCGTGACCTTTTCCTTGGGCAATGCAGAGTCAATCGCCCCAGACAGATGTGGAAAGACCTGTACCGCTGGGGGTGGGGAGGCGTCTTCCACCCGCAAAGAAGACACATGAGAATTGAGGGGCTCAATGTCCCCAGGTCCCTCAGGTCCTCCCACACATCCGCACCCAAGCTGCAGGATCCGGTTCTTTCCCAACCACCTTCTTCACTACAAGGCTGGGACTCAACTTTGCTGGAATGTAGCCAATTGAAGGAGGAGGGTCTGGGTTGGCTTTTCAGCTATTTCAGTCCAGGTGCTGCACGAGATGAGGCTCTCCTCCAGGGCACTCCGGAAAGCTCGCATGTCACTTGTGCGGCCCTTGGGATGGGATCTTGAATCACTAAGCTCATCTTTTTCTCTCCCTACTCTATCCAGCAACATTCCGAGCAGATACCAACGTCATGATATTCTGTAGGGTTCCCAAAACGTTCCAAAATATCATATACAGCGTCACTCAGCTCCTCGATTCTTACAAGTGGTTGCTTAGAAGAATCCAAGGCAGGGATTTTTCTCATTCCAATGAACAGTTCATGACATACACAAGCTGTGCTCTCTGTACTAATGGAAATAACTATTAGCACCATTCAATCAAATCAGATTAGACAGCCAATTCCAGAAACCTTAGAATCAATTAAGAAAAATCATCCTCAAAATTCTATTCCTCGTGAACCGCTCCGGGTACCAAAATCATTATTAGTCAGGTTGTTCCAGAGAAACAGGAAAAAAATAATAATTTATTGTAGGAATTGATTCACACCATTATGGAGGCTGAAGGTGTCTCATAATCTATCAGCAAGCTGAGGAACCAGGAAAGCCAGTGATATAATTCAATCTGAGTCAGATGCCTGCAATTCGGGGGCCTAGGATATAAGTCCTGGGCTAAGTTTGAAAGCTGAAGAAGCAGCAGTGCCAATGTCCAGGGTCAGAAGAAGGTGAAGCCTCTGATGACAAGAAGAGAGCAAACGTTCGCTTCCTCCCCCTTTTTTTATATTCAAGCTCTCAACTCAAAAATGGTGCCCAGTGCACTGTAGCAGTGATCTTCTCTACTCAGTCTGTGGACTCAAATGCCAATGTCCTCCTCATGAGACATCTTCATAGACACCAAGAAATAATGTGTTAACCACAGTTTAGGCATCTCTTATAACATGCAAATAGACACATAAAATTAACCATCACACTGCTGTGGAAGAGCTGGCAAGAGTGGCACATCACACAGGATGAGGAAGTGGTTACCATCCCAAGACAATAACCCCAAGATCATATTTCCCACCACCTCCAGTGTAGGCAGAGGGAGGAGCTCAGAGACCACTGACCTCTCACGGCCGAGCTGCATGAGGCTGGCAGCTCAGGGAGGAGAAGCATCTCCAGACCAATAGGGAGACTGTGGACTCAGGGACATTTTGGTCTCACTTCCCCATGAACTTGGACCACTGTGCAAACTGTTACTACTTGTATCTGAGCTACAGTAATAATCAGCCTCGTCCTCAGCCTAGAGGCCAGAGATGGTCAGGGAGGCCGTGTTCCCAGACTTGGAGCCAGAGAAGCGATCAGGGATCACTGCGGGCCACTTACTGACCTGATAAATCAAGGTTTTGGGGGCCGTGCCCGGGCGCTGTTGTTAAGAGCTAACATAACTGCTACCCCTGCTATCACTGCTGGTTCCAGCATAAGAGATGGGTGACCATCTGTCCCGGATTCCCAGACACTGAGGGAGGCTGAGTCAAGGCGCAATGCGCCCAGTACCCTGGAAAGAGGAGAAACACACTCTGGTCAGTTCCATACCAGACCCAGGTCACCCTGAGGACAAAGACCCAAAAAATCAGTCAGAAGTCCTTGGGGTCCCTTCCCTGGAGGCCTCACCTGTGTCCTGAGTGAGGAGGGTGACAAGAAGCAGAGCCCAGGCCATGGCAGAGACGCCCCAGACGCTGCCTTCTGAGCCCCCAGCCCTGGGCCTGGGCCCCCAGACCTCTCGTATCCCCTCCCCCACAGAGGAGGGAGGGGCCTCCATGCGAATCAGCTTCTTGCACCTGTCCTTCTGCACCGCCTCTACTGTGGCCCTTGATTCTGGGAACGTCTGAGTCCCTGGACAGCAGAGCTGCCTGAGAGATTAAAATGGACTGTCATGTATTTTCTGATTCAGGACAGACTGAGAAGGTGACAGAGCCCAGAACATGGAGCCCAGCTGGCTGTGTCCTCTCCTCCTGTGGGGGGTCGTGGTGGATACAGAGGGAAGCAAGAACTCCCCTCCTTCTGCTGGACAAGGGGAGCAGGGCATCTATGCTGTGGAGGAGGGGACATCCAGTGACCCCTCTTCCAGGGACCCAGGCAGTGCCAGGGATACTTGCCTTGTCCCTCATGCCCTCCCCAGTCCCCTAGTCTAAGGTGCCGATGCGTCACCCTCTCCGCTGCTCTGTGGTGGTTGAGGTTGGAGATGCTCCCTGGCATGTCCAGTAGAGTGGTTATGGGATACGGGAGATATTGGACACCCCTTCCTCATGACCCCCTTAGGACTGGCTTGGAAGAAGCTGCTGGGCCTTTGGACAGGACAGGATGACAGCACAGACAACCTCCCCTAAATCTGGGCCCTGCTGCCTCCCGTTGGCCTCAGTGGTGAGAGCTGAGCCCAGGGAGACAGATGAGTGAGGGCTGGACACCCAGGCCTCCCCTCCCCCTCCCCAGCTCAGTGCCAGGCCCGCATGCCTGCAGACAAGCCTCACCTTCCCTCAACTTCCTCCAGAATGAGGTACATCACCTGCAAAATCAGGAAGCCAAAATGCCCCCCTCGGGGTCACCTTGCTCGCCCCAGGATGGCCTTGTCACATGGGAGGTGGACGTGGGCTCAGGGATGAGGGAACCTGAGACATAAATTAATCCAGTCCCGTTAGGGATGCAGATGAGAGAAACGGGCCCCCGAGAAGATGCCAGAATCCTTAAATGTAGACAAAATAAGGATAACGTGAGACAGAGGGAGAGCTCCGTCCAGATAGAGAATGACCCAGGGAATCAAGGGGGAGATTCTGGGGCTGAGGCTCTGAAAGAGGGACCGGGTCAGGAGGGGCCTGGGGGTCCAGCTGTGGGTCTTGTCCACAGGAGGGGTCAGTTCTTGGGGACACGGACATTCTCTGTCTTCCCTTTGTGCCTTTGAGACGCCCTCCCCTCAGAGCCTGGCACCTTCCTGAGGTCAAGGCTCTTCATCACAGACACACTTCCCCAAGGGTGTTTTTCGAGAAAGAGCTGAGTTTGCAGTCTATATTACACTCAGGATGACGGGTCCTTTCTGGTTGGAAATGGACATGAGCCCTCAGGCAATGGACCAGGAGTTTATGGAACACGAATATTGTGATGAAGGATTTTAGTGTCACTGTTCATATCACACGACCACATTCCAGGAGCTAAGGAGGTGAGGCCCTGGCCGAGCTTGGGGTGGGTGAAGGGGAGCTTCTGGGGACGGGAAAGGAAAGGTGTGTTGGGAAGTGTTAGCTCTGGATTTGAGACAATCGTTGGTGTGTGTTTCACAGAGGTATGTGCTGTACTATGTAGACATTCGTTTAACGATGACTTTTTTTGAGATTATAATAAAGCGGGGACTGGTTCAGGACCTTCTCACAAGTCAATCAGTCAGGCATCTGATACCAGGTCAGAACGCAGCGGTTTGGATCTTTATATCTGGGGACTGCTGTGGACAGGCCTCCTGTGATCACTCCAGGTGTCCAGTGCTTCCTGCAAGAAGCAAACCCCGTGGTCACGGGAGCTGTCTTGCCTCTGCTGCACGTTTGTTCATACAAGCAGCAACTCAGGGCCCCTCATGATTCGGGCGTCACGGTTGAATTAAAAATTCCTGAGATGTTTGCGCCCACTCAATAAGACATGACGGAAATATAATAAGAATGACTGCCTCTAAAGGAGGGAAATTACTACTAACACATAATAGGAGTGATAGGCAATAAAGTAAAAGCATATACCTATTAAGAATCACTAAAATCGGGCTTCCCTGGTGGCGCAGTGGTTGAGAGTCCGTCTGCCGATGCAGGGGACACGGGTTCGTGCCCCGGTCCGGGAAGATCCCACATGCCACGGAGCGGCTGGGCCCGTGAGCCATGGCCGCTGAGCCTGCGCGTCCGGAGCCTGTGCTCCGCAACGGGAGAGGCCACAACAGTGAGAGGCCCACGTACCGCAAAACAAAAACAAAAACAAAGAAAGCAAATTATTCATTCAACAATTACTTATTGAGTGTAAAATATGGGCAAGGTATTTCCAAGCGACTCAAGCCTTCATATAGTCTATAATCTTCTATAAAAAAAATAAAGAGAAATACTTACAAAGACACACACACACACATACACACACACACACACACACACACACCCAAAAAAAAAAAGAATCACTAACATCAATTACTGGATTCTTACCTTTCTGGAAAAAAATAAATATGGGTTTCATTAAATACCAACATTTATGAAAAGAACGTCATAACAGCCAGAAAAGTTTAATGACACCTGACCCAAATTCAATGGACACAGGAAGGTACCAGGACAGCGATGCTGATCCCTCGTTGCCGTGAATAATAACAACCCTGGCAGATACCCTGACCATAGGGACAGCTAAACCATTTCATGTTACCTCCACCCAAAGTGACATTCCTCTCATCATTGTAGAAATATATTCATATATTCAAATATAGTATAATTATTTGAAGCTTCACAGGAAGCTGCCACTACAGCCTGAGACGCCACACATCGCACACCTGGACAGTCGTGGCTCCAGCAATCTCCTATTGGAGCATCCTCTGCTCTCCACATCTGCCTTGTGGTTTTGTTGGAAATTCTCCATGTTGTAAAAACGTGACCAATTTCTCAGCTGGAGAGTGTGCTCCCACCTTTACAGGAGAAACGTGTAGAGGCCACGGTGGCTCCTGCTGCCTGTGCACAGGTGACTCTTGGTAAAGATCCCATTGATGCCCTTACAGTCAGGGAGCAAGTCTTCCCGCAGGTGCCACAGAGGATCCTGAGACAGTGGCCTCTGTGCCACCTCTGTCGTCTCCACCAGGACACACACCTGTAGGGCAGGTGTAGCCTCTCACCAGCCTTACACACAAGGGGACCTGACTCAGGACATTGTTTGGTGTCCAGTAGCTGAGACCCCTCTCCCTGTGCTGTGACCCAGCTGCTGGGGGTCCCTGTATGACCTTGTTCCAGCCAAGGTGATTCAAGCATGCTGATACTGACCTATGTGTTTACAGGGAAAGAAAGAAGGTAACAGGTAAAAGCTTAGAAAAAATAATTATGATGAGAACATTATGAGAAGATTGAGTTTCCTGGTAAGAGGACTGTATTAGTCAAGGTTCTCTAGGGAAACAAAACAAATAAAAAAATAGACATATAAATAAAGAAGAATTTTTTGTAATGAATATATATACATAGGGAGAGAGCGAGAGAGAGATTAGTATTGATTATTGAGCAGGGAAGTCCCAGGAGCCACTCTCTACACCTAGAAAGCTGAGAAAGCTGGTTCGAGCCCTGGTCTGGGAAAATCCCACATGCCGCAGAGCAGCTAAGCCCGTGCACCACAACTACTGAACCTGCGCTCTAGAGCTTGCGAGCCACAACTACTGAGCCCACGTGCCGCAACTACTGAAGCCCGCGCGCTCTAGGGACCATGTGCCACAACTACGAAAGCCCGCACGCCTACAGCCCGTGCTCTGCAACAAGAGAAGCCACCGCAATGAGAAGCCTGCACACCGCAACGAAGAGTAGCCCCCGCTCGCCACAACTAGAGAAAGCCCATGCACAGCAATGAAGACCCAACGCAGCCAAAAGTAAATAAATAAAATAAATAAATCTATTAAAAAAATGGGTTGAGAGCTGGAGGGACTAAGGAAAGGGGATTGACTGGTGACGGATGAGGTGTTCCTTTTATGAGGATGAAAGATATCCTGGAAGACTGAGTGTTAGTGGATGTTCAAACCTGTGACTCTATTAAAAACCACTGGATCCATCACCTTAAAAGGATGTATGTGATGGATTATGAATCCTATGTGAGAAAAAATACACAGACTTGGTTGCTGATAGATACAAACTACTCTCAAATGATTCAGAAAATAAATGCTTTGTGTTCCTGAGTGTGTGCTGTGTGTGCGTATGGATGTGTGTGCGTAGAGACGTACAAAGGCAGAGAGGGAATGAGAGAAAATGGGATATAAGAAAAGCCATTATGGCAAAGTATTTAAAATTCGTGAATCTGGAAAAAGGTTATGCAGCAGTTCTCTATGTAAACTATACATTTTTGTTTAAGTTCATAATTGCTTCTAAATAAACTAATAACAAAAGCAAATGAAAACCTCAGTTTAGGAGTGAAGGGCTGAGTGATCTCAGAGGAGATATTTGTCTCAGTTCCCTATGAACTTGGACCACTGTGCACAGCATAACTACCTGCATATGAACTACAGTAATAAACGGCCTCGTCCTCAGCCTGGAGCCCAGAGATGGTCAGGGAGGCCGTGTTGCCAGACTTGGAGCCAGAGAAGCGATCAGGGATCCCTGAAGGCCGTTCATTGTTATTATAAATCAGGGTTTTGGGGGCCATGCCTGGGAGCTGTTGGTACCAGCCGACATAACTGCTGGTTCCAGCACAAGAGATGGTGACCGTCTGTCCCGGATTCCCGGACACTGAGGGAGGCTGAGTCGGGACAGACTGGGCCCAGGATCCTGGAAAGAGGAGAAACACACTCTGGTCAGTTCTGTCACCCTGAGGACAAAGACACAAAGGATCAGTCAGATGTCCCTGGGGTCCCTTCCCTGGAGGCCTCACCTGTGTCCTGAGTGAGGAGGGTGACAAGGAGCAGAGCCCAAGCCATGGTGGAGACGCCCCAGACGCTGCCTTCTGAGCCCCCAGCCCTCGGCCTGCTCCCCCAGACCTCTCTTATCCCCTCCACCCAGAGGAGGGAGGGGCCTCCATGCAAATCATCTTCCTGCACCTGCCCTTGCTCACTCTCTCCTCACCCCTCTGACCTGGCTCTGGAGGCATCCATGGACAGCAGGGCTCATCTGAGAGGATGAAAACTCTGTGACACGTTGTCCTTAGTCAGGACACTGACCACTACAGGGCCCAGGAAATGGGGCCATCCTGGGATGTCCCTGTCATGCACTATTTGAGTCAAGACGTAGTTGGCCAATAATCCCGAAAACCACTCTTTGGGTTTTGCGGGTGGAAGGTGAGGACAGGGGCCCGAGGGGCTGGGGTGACTTAGAGATTCCATCCCGTCTCCTCCCGGCACCACAGGGGAGCTGGGGGTGTGCATCCCCCTCCCTCACCTGTCCCGTCAGCAGGACGGGGCCCCTGCCCCCCATCCCCTGCCTCTGCAGGGCTCGGAGGAGGGGCCCTGGGACCTTTATTGGCCTTCCTAGCAAAGGGCTTATGCAGCAGAACAGATTGAGGACGCTGACCCCACACTCTCCTTTAGGGGCTCAGGAGGCAGCACCTGGGGGCTTCATACAGGTCAGGAAACCAGACTAGAACCCCCCCAAACCCAGGGCCTTGCTGCCTCCTGGTGGCCTTAGATGGGGATGACCAAGCCCCAGGGAGGCAGCTGAGTGGGGCTGAGCTCCCAGCTCTGACCCCCCCCAACTGGTTCCTCCTCCTCCTCCTCCCAGCCCAGCACCAGTGACCCTGTCCCTCTTCATCCACTGCATGGGCTCAGCCCAGAGCTGGCGCCTCCCTGAGGTCAGACACCTGTGTCCAGATGCTGGACCCATTGTGTTTTCTAGACAGAGAATCAGGGCTGACTGGTGTTTCCCAAGATTGTCACTGTCTCAGTATCTGAAATGTCTAGTTCCTGATTACGAAGAAAGTTGACAATTGGTGTAATTGTCCTTTGCATCCCAGGGTTTATGCTCCTGCCTCTGGGCACAGGGCCCCGGGGGTGATGCAGAAGGAGCTCCAGGTCCCCACAGAACAGATTCCTGTTTCTTTCCTGGGTACTGTGGAGGGGACCCAGGAGTGATGGCGCTGGGTGTCTGTCTGTCTGTATTTGTGTGGGGCTGTGTGTGTGTTTCTTCGCAGAGACAGAGCACATCCTGCGATGGAACATAGCCTGGACCTGATGGTGAGATGTTGGGTTTCCCTTGGATCCAGGACCTGCACTCAGGCGCAGGAATACACGTAGGATCTGTGCACATCAGAGTTACCCCACAGCCTGAGACTAGTGTCCTTAGATAGACCTGCCCACAAGACTCGCCCTTGGTTTGTGTGTTGTGATTAGATTTCAGGAAGGTTTAGGCCATTCCCCAAGAAGAATGACCCCCTAGTCTCCACTTTCCTGAAACCTTATGGTTCATTCTGAAGCCCTGACCTGCTCCCCAGTGGGAATCTGGAATTTCGGTAGATGCCAGGCACAGGATGCCTAGGAGACCAGCCTCCAGTAAGAGTCTTGTGGGTCTGATGAGGTTCCCTGGGGGACAATTCTTCATACACGTTGTCGTCATTTGATTCTGCTGATGAAGCCCGTCCCTCATCTGGGAAAGGCCTCCTGGAAACTTCTCCTGGTTTCTTCGTATTTCACCTCATCCACCATATGGCCCTTTGCGGATTTTGCTTGGTCTCCATTCACTGAAGGAAATCACAGCCATTACGACGACTCTCTACTGAGTCCTAGGGGTCTTCTTTGTGACACAAATAGCTGCCTGTGGTCTTGGGGACACTCGACACAGGACGATCTGAGAAAACAAGCAGCAAACCCAGGGTCTGGGGTTTCCCTCCATCTCCTACCCTCTGCACCCGGGGCGTAAAGTCATCATGAGATTGAGGGTTTGTACTAAACTCCACCCCTCCGTGGACACCCCAGGACCACCCAGGGAATCACGAGGTCCCGAGCACTGGAACTCACCTCAGCTCTCCACCACCCCCGGAACAAGCTCCAGTGAGAGGAAGATCAGGTCCACACTGGAACTCCTGCTCTCCTAATTTTCAGTGTGGGCTCCTGTCTACACCACTCTTGGTTTCTTTCTGTGGCTCCTTGATCCGAAGGCAGGGACCCTATATGCAGCCACATTCTCCCCCCAGCCCTGGAAGATGGTCTGGAGCCTCTGCCTCCTGGATCTCAAGGGCTGCCACAGCTCCCACAAGAGCCTCAGGCCACCACCCCGCCTCTATGGTGGGGCGATCCCCAATAGCAGGAGGGAATCCTTTACCAGTTAGCACGTGTTTTGTCCTCATTAAGGAGAAAATACCCAAATAGTCCAGCCCTTCTTTCTCCATAACACAGGCTAACGTCCACTTCGTCCTTCTTTGTTTATCCTTTCAATATTCCAAATGTTTGCAGTGGGGAAATAAGCAAAGCAAACCACCTGCAGGAAAGTTCTTTGTTTACCCACTTTTGACTGTAAAATCTTATTGGATCTCCAGGAGTATTATTCCGCATTGCACATGTTACAACAGCAAAGATTATGGATGGGTTCATGCCTAGAAATTCAGATTTTTAAAAAAATTGTAATTGAATTCTCAAAGATTCTTTTTTTCTTTCTTTTTTTTTTTTTTTTTTTTTTTTTGTGGTACACGGGCCTCTCACTGCTGTGGCCTCTTCCGTTGCGGAGCACAGTCTCCGGATGCACAGGCTCAGCGGCCATGGCTCACGGGCCCAGCCGCTCCGCGGCATGTGGGATCCTCCCGGACCAGGGCACGAACCCAAGTCCCTGTATCGGCAGGCGGACCCCCAACAACTGTGCCACCAGGGAAGCCCTGAATTTTCAGAGATTCTTCATCACTGATCCAGAAAAGGTAATCCATTGGAAATCCCTTGACATTTGTGGTGCAGATCCCTCATTCACTGTGGACTCTGAGGGAAATTCCTCTCTGTCCACCCCACCCCCGACCTGAGCTAGGGCTCCTGTTCTCACTTCTGGGATAAGGAGACAAAACAAGATACACCTTCATTCCACAGCTGGGTACCGGCATGCTGTCTAGAACAGTGTTTGGGCATCACATCGAATGTGGTACAATATGGCAAGAGGTGCTTTTGACTTGAGTCTGTTGCTTTGTGTTCTGAGATTTTCGTTACCTTGAGACTGAGAATCAAAATATCATCTATCACAGAAAGCAGCTATTTTCTTGGTCAAACATATCTTTCCAAATCCACCTAAAATATTGGGTCAAAACTTGTCCAGAAGTTTTCTCATCAAGGAGAAGGGCGTAAAACATCCCCTTGATTTAGTGTGTATCACCATCGTGTTCTTGCAAACTCATCCATGTCCTGCTCAGTGACTGAGCATCTGGAACCTGAAGTGAGAACAGAAGCCGGGAGTGGTCCATGTGTGGACCTAAGGTGACCTTTGGTCAGATTCTCATGCACAAACACACACATCTGCCTATAATTACCTGGACTGGATTATTTAAACTACAAGCTCAAGATTATCATATTCAGAGGAATATTTGATATCACAGCTCAGGCTAATGCATAGGATGTGACTTCTGAGGAAGAGGAGAGCCAGATTCAGGTCATTCTCATTAAAAAGAGAAAAGCCTTTCTTAGAAAAATGTAAAACTGATTATAAATGCAGCTCTATGTTTAGTAGAGAAAAAGAGAGAGATAACAGGATAACAGTACAGAAGGAAAGGAAGAATGGCTGTCCCCATAATAATGGGGGAGGGTAGATATTATAACAGAGGCTATTTCAGGAGAGTAAAGACACTCTTATTCCCACACTGCACCTTAGGAGCAGCTGTAATCCCAATGAAAGTAGATCTTAGAAATGAAGTCGGTAAGTATTTTCTACACTATACCTGATCTTTGACAAGATAGTTAGAAAGACCAATGATTCTGGTCAAATGTAAAATGTTGTGATAAAGACAAAAGATTCCACACCAGTCAGAATGGCCATCATCAAAAAATCTAGAAACAATAAATGCTGGAGAGGGTGTGGAGAAAAGGGAACACTCTTGCACTGCTGGTGGGAATGTGAATTGGTTCAGCCACTATGGAGAACAGTATGGAGGTTCCTTAAAAAACTACAAATAGAACTACCATATGACCCAGCAATCCCACTACTGGGCATATACCCTGAGAAAACCAAAATTCAAAAAGAGTCATGTACCAAAATGTTCATTGCAGCTCTATTTACAATAGCCCGGAGATGGAAACAACCTAAGTGCCCATGATCGAATGAATGGATAAAGAAGATGTGGCACATATATACAATGGAATATTACTCAGCCATAAAAAGAAATGAAATTTAGCTATTTGTAATGAGGTGGATAGACCTAGAGTCTGTCATACAGAGTGAAGTAAGTCAGAAAGAAAAAGACAAATACCGTATGCTAACACATATATATGGAATTTAAGAAAAAAAATGTCATGAAGAACCTAGGGGTAAAGCAGGAATAAAGACGCAGACCTCCTAGAGAACGGACTTGAGGTTATGGGGAGGGAGAAGGGTGAGCTGTGACAGGGCGAGAGAGAGTCATGGGCATATACACACTAACAAACGTAGTAAGGTAGATAGCTAGTGGGAAGCAGCCGCATGGCACAGGGATATTGGCTCGGTGCTTTGTGACAGCCTGGAGGGGTGGGATAGGGAGGGTGGGAGGGAGGGAGACGCAAGAGGGAAGACATATGGGAACATATGTTTATGTATGACTGATTCACTTTGTTATAAAGCAGAAACAAACACACCATTGTAAAGCAATTATACCCCAATAAAGATGTTAAAAAAAAAAAAAAAAGACAAAAGATTCTTCAGATTGAGACTAGCATACACTTAGAAAATATGGAGCCTAATTGGCTGGGTTAAAATAAATCAGATTGGGACTTCCTTAGCGGCACAGTGGTTAACAATCCGCCTGCCAAGGCAGGGGACACGGGTTCGAGCCCTGGTCTGGGAAGATCCCACATGCCGCAGAGCAGCTAAGCCCGTGCGCCACAACTACTGAGCCCACTCGCCTAGAGCCTGTGCTCCGCAACAAGAGAAGCCACCGCAGTGAGAACCCCCCCCGCAGCGAAGAGTAGCCCCCATTTCCGCAACTAGAGAGAGCCCCTGCGCAGCAACAAACACCCAACACGGCCAAAAATAAATAAATTTTAAAAATAAATAAATGTATAAAAATAAAATAAAATAAATCAGATTTATCAGGAAAATGATTTGGATAAGAAAAGTGTACACAGGACCAGTATGGAGTTAGTCATATAGCAGGGGTCTTCCAAAGTTAGAGGATCTTAATGAAATCAACCCAACTGACACACGACTCCAACTTCATGAGAGCCAGGAGCCAGGACCACAAGAAAGAGCTGCTCTCCAGTCCTGGATGCCTGAACACACAGCTATCAAATGTTCCTCGTCACTTGTTACTGTGGGGATGATGTGTCCTGAGCAATCCAACCCATGTACTTTGTTTTTCATCTAAACTATTGAATTCGGGACATACCTGGCTGTCCAGTGGTTAAGAATTAGACCTTCTGTTGCAGGGGGTAGGGGTTCCATCCCTAGTCAGGGAACTAATATCCCACATGCCACGTGGCAGGGCCAAAAAAAAAAAAAAACCCAAACAAATTAAAAACAAACTATTCAATTCATATAATTTAATTTCAGTAATGGTGCGTTACAAAACTGTTCAAGAAAAAATAACATTGAACCGACAACACTCGCGCAGTTTTTCAATTAATTCTCACAGGTCTTAGATATGCTGGGATTCCACCTGGAAACTGCACTGGTCCCCATGGAAACACGTGACCTTGACATCACTGAGGAATACGGGACATGCCCTCCAGCCCACCTTCCATTCTGGAGCCACATTTCAAAGAGCCCATCGTATCGGGGAGACCACCATCCTGCAGGGCTGTCCCCGGACAGGGTTCACCAGTGCCAGGAGAGGGGACAAAGCTGAGACCCAGACTGTGTCCCCAAACCTCCCAGGCTCAGCCCACTCAGATGCAGGTCAAACAGGAAGGACAACAAACATGAAAAACACTCGTTGTTCTTTCTCCTCATCCCTCTGCAGGGTCCTCAGATCTCCTGTCAGCTGATGATGCTTCAACCACAGATGTAGATTAGGAACCAGCAGAGTCACAGCAACAGGGAGCCTGTGAGCTCAGGGCAGGTTTTTGTTCTACTTCCCCTGAACTTGGACCACGGTGCACAGTGTAACCACTTCTAGCTGAGCTACAGTAATAATCGGCCTCGTCCTCAGCCTGGAGCCCAGAGATGGTCAGCGAGGCCGTGTTGCCAGACTTGGAGCCAGAGAAGCGATCAGGGATCCCTGAGGGCCGTTTATTGACATCGTAAATCAGGGTTTTGGGGGCCGTGCCTGGGAGTTGTTGGTACCAGCCGACAGCGTTATATTTCCCTATGTCACTGCTGGTTCCAGCACAAGAGATGGTGACCGTCTGTCCCAGATTCCCGGACACTGAGGGAGGCTGAGTCAGGCCAGACTGGGCCCAGGATCCTGGAAAGAGGAGAAACACACTCTAGTCAGTTCTGTCACCCTGAGGACAAAGACACAAAGGATCAGCCAGATGTCCCTGGGGTCCCTTCCCTGGAGGCCTCACCTGTGTCCTGAGTGAGGAGGGTGACAAGGAGCAGAGCCCAGGCCATGGTGGAGACGCCCCAGACGCTGCCTTCTGAGCCCCCAGTCCCGGGCCTGGTCCCCCAGACCTCTCTTATCCCCTCCCCCCAGAGGAGGGAGGGGCCTCCATGCAAATCTGCTCCCTGCACTGCCTGTCCTCACCACCTCTGCTCTAGCCCTTGATTCTGGTAACGTCTGCGTCTCTGGACAGCAGAGCTGCCTGAGAAATTAAAACAGGTTATCATGTATTGTCTGATTCAGGACAGACTGAGAAGGTGACAGAGGCCAGGACCTGGAGCCCAGCTGGCTGTGTCCTCTCCTCCTGTGGGGGATCATGTTGGATGCAGAGGGATCCTAGGACTCCCCTCCTTGGAAGGAGGACGGGAGCAGGGCATCTATGCTGGGGAGGAGAGGGCATCCCGTGACCCCTCTTCCAGGGACTCAGGGAGAGCCGAGGACCCTCTCCTTGTCCCTCATGCCCTCCCCAGTCCCCTAGGCTAAGGTGCTCAGGCGTCACTCTCTCCGCTGCTCTGTGGTGGTTGGAGATTGGAGATGCTCCCTGACATGTCCACTATAGGAATTATGGGATATGGTAGACATTGGACACCCCTCCCTCGTGACCTCCTTAGGCCTGGCTCGGGAGCAGCTGCTGAGATTTTGAACAGGACAGAATGACAACACAGACAACCTCCCCCAAATCCGGGCCCTGCTGCCCCCCAGTGGCCTCAGTTGTGAGAGCTGAGCCCAGGGAGACAGCTGAGTAGGGCTGGACACCCAGGTCTCCCCCTCCCCAGCTCAGTGCTAGGCCCCCATCCCTGCAGACAAGCCTCACCTTCCCTTGACTTCCTCCAGAATTAAGTACGTCACCTGCAAAATCAGGAGGCCCAGATGCCCCCCTCGGGGTCACCTTGCTCGTCCCAGGAGGGCCTTGTCACAGGGTTGATGATGGGGGATGGAAGTGGGCTCAGGACTGAGAGAACCTGAGATATAAGTTCATCCTATCTCGTTAAGGATGCCGAGGAGAGAAACGGGCCCCCGAGAAATGCCTGAATCCTCAAATATAGAAAAAAGGATAATGTGAGACACAGAGAGAGCTCTGTCCAGACAGAGAATGACCCAGGGAATCAAGGGGCAGATTCTGGGGCTGGGGCTCTGGAGGAGGGACCGGGTCAGGAGGGCCCTGGGGGTCCAGCTCTGGTTCCTATCCTCGGGGGCGGGGGTCATGGGGACAGAGACTTGCCCTGTCTTCCCCTTTGTGCCTTTGAGACGCCCTCCCCTCAGAGCCTGGCACCTTTCCGAGGTCAAGGCTCTTCATCACAGACACACTTCCCCAAGGGTGTTTTTCCAGAAAGAGCTGAGTTTGCAGTATATATTACACTCAGGATGACGGGTCCTTTCTGGTTGGAAATGGACAAGACCCCTCAGGCAATGGACTAGGAGTTTATGAAACACAAATACTTTGATGAAGGTTTTCAGTGTCACTGTTCATATCACACGACCACATACCATGAGCTAAGGGGGTGAGGCCCTGGCCAAGCTTGGGGTGGGTGAAGGGGAGCCTCTGGGGGCGGGAAAGGAAAAGTGTGCGAGGAGGTATTAGCCCTGGATTTGAGACAATTTTTGGCGTGTGTTTCACAGAGGTATGTGCTGTACTATGTAGACATTCACTTAACGATGTCTTTTTTTGAGTTTATAATAAAGGGGGGACTGGTTCAGGACCTTCTCACAGGTCAATCAGTCAGGCATCTGACACCAGGTCAGAGCCCAGCGGTTTGAATCTTTATATCTGGGGACTGCTGTGGACAGGCCTCCTGTGATCACTCCAGGTGTCCAGTGCTTCCTGCAAGAAGCAAACCCCGCGGTCACGGGAGCTGTCTTGCCTCTGCTGCACGTTTGTTCATACAAGCAGCAACTCAGGGCCCCTCATGATTCGGGTGTCACGGTTGAATTAAAAATTCCTGAGATGTTTGCGCCCACTCAATAAGACATGATGGAAATATAATAAGAATGACTGTCACTAAAGGAGGGAAATTACTACTAACACATAATAGGAGTGATAGGCAATAAAGTAAAAGCATATACCTATTAAGAATCACTAAAATCAATTTCTGGATTCTTACCTTTCTGGAAAAATTAAATATGGGATTCATTAAATACCAACAGTTTAAGAAAAGAAAGATAAAATATCCCGAAAAGTTTAATGACACCTAACCCAGAAATTCAATGGACACATAAAGGTAACAGCCCAGCGACGCTGATCCCTCGTTGCGGTGAATAATAACAACAGTGGCAGATACCCTGACCATAGAGAAAGCTAAGCCATTTCATGTTACCTCCACCCAAAGGGGCTTTTCTCGCATCATTGTAAAATTATATTCATATATAGTTAAATTATTTGAAGCATCACAGGAAGCTGCCGCTATAGCCTGAGACTCCACGCACTGCACACCAGGACAGTGATGGCTCCAGAAGCTCCTACTGAAGCATCCTCTGCTTTGTTGGGAATTTTCCCCGTTGTAAAAACAGTAACTAATTTCGTATGAGGAGATTGTATCCCACCTTTAGAGCAGACACTCAGAGAGGCCATGGTGGCTCCTGACCCCCTTTGCACAGCTGACTCTTGGTAAAGATCCAGCTGGTGCCCTTACACTCAGGGAGCAAGTCTCCCCACAGGTGCCACAGAGGATCCCAGAACAGTGGCCTCTGTGCCACCTCTGTCATCTCCACCAGGACACACACCTGTCGGGCAGCTACAGCGTCTCACCAGACTTACACACAAGGGACCCTGACTCAGGACACGGTTCAGTGTCTAGTAACTGAGACCCCTTCCCCCTGTGCTGTGACCCAGTGCTGCTGAGGGTCCCTGTATGACCCTGTTCAAGCCAAGGTGATTTAAGCATGATGATACTGACCTATGTGTTTATAAGTAAAGAAAGAAAGTAACAGGTAAAAGCTTAGAAAAATTAGTGATGATGAGAACGTTATGAGAAGATTGAGCTTCCTGGTAAGAGGATTGTATTAGTCAGGGTTCTCTAGGGAAACAAAACAAAAGAAATATATACATATAGATAACGAAGAATTTTATGTAAGTTATATATATATACTGAGAGAGAGAGATTATTATCGATTATTGAGCACGGAACTCCCAGGAGCTGATCTCTTCAGCCTGAAAGCTGGGAACGCTGGTGATGTAATTCAGTTTGTGTCCAAAGATTTGGGAACCAGGGGAGCCAGTGATGTAAATTCCAGTCTGAGGGCTGGAGAAGTTGAGGTGAAATGTCCCAGCTCGTGCAGTGAGAAGAGAACACAGACGTGTTCTTTTTCCTTTTCCTTTTGCTCTGCACAGACCCTCAACAGATTGGGCGATGCCCACCCACACTGCGGAGGGCAATGTATTTACTGAGTCCCCAGATTCAAATGCTCATCTCATCCAGGAGCACCTGCCCGGACCCATCCAGAAATGATGCTTCCTCTGAGTCCCCTGTGACCAGTCAAAGCGACACACAAATTTAACCATCTCAGTGACCATCCACGCTGATTTGCCCCACAATGAGGTCCAGGCAGGACACGGCAGTTTCAGTGGTAAAACTGGGAAATTTCTGGCAATCAGGAGACTTGGTCATGGCCCAGTTCTGGTGCTTATGCTTGGGTCCACCCAGATGTTCAAACCAGGAGGTCGATGCTGACGATGCAGTATTATTCGACCATAAGAAGGAATCAAGTACTCATATGTGCTTCAAGGGGAAAGAACATTGAAAACATTTTAAAGAATGAGAGAAGCCAGACACCAAGGGCCACATAGGGTATCATGGCATTTGTGTGAAAAATCTGGAACAGGCAGGAAGTACATTAATGTTTGGAGGGCTGGAGTGACAGGGAAAGAGGATTGTCTGGTGACAGATGAGGAGTTCCTTTGCCGGGGATGAAAATACCCTGGAAGACTGAGTGTTAGTGGATGTTCAAACTTGTGAATACATTAAACACCACTGGATCCATCACCTTAAAATGATGTATGTGATGTATTGTGAAGCCTATGGTAGAAAGAATATGAAGGCTTGGTTACTGATAGATACAAATTACACTCAAATGATTCAGAAAAGAAATGTTTTGTGTTCCTGGGTGTGTGCTGTGTGTGCGTATAGACATACAAAGGCAGAGAGAGAATGAGAGACAACGGGATATGAGAAAGGCGAATCTTGCAAAGTATTAAAAAATCGTGAGTCTGGGAAAAGGTTGTGCAAGACTTCCTTATAGACCTTTAAATTTTTATTTAAGTTTTTAATTGCTACAAAATAATAACAAAAACAAATGAAAGCCTCAGTTTAGGAGTGAAGGGATGAATGAGCTCAGAGGACGTTTTAGTCCCACTTCTCCATGAACTGGGACCACTGTGCACAGCGCTACTACTTGTATATGAGCTGCAGTAATAATCAGCCTCGTCCTCACCTGGAGCTCAGGGATGGTCAGGGAGGCCGTGTTCCCAGACTTGGATCCAGAGAAGCGGTCAGGGATCCCTGAGGGCCGTTTATTCACCTCATAAATCAGGGTTTTGGAGGCTGTGCCTGGGCGCAGTTGGTACCAGCCAACAGCATTATATTTCCCGATGTCATTGCTGGTTCCAACAACAGGAGATGGTGACCGTCTGTCCCAGATTCCCGGACACTGAGGGAGGCTGAGTCAGGCCAGACTGGGCCCAATGCCCTGGAAAGGGAAGAAACACACTCTGGGAAATCCCGCTCTGGGGCCCAGGTCACCTTGAGAACAAAGACACACAGGATCAGCCAGATGTCCCTGGGGTCCCTTCCCTGGAGGCCTCACCTGTGTCCTGAGTGAGGAGGGTGAGAAGGAGAAGAGCCCAGGCCTTGGTGGAGACGCCCCAGACGCTGCCTTCTGAGCCCCAGCCCTGGGCCTGCTCCCCCAAACCTCTCTTATCCCCTCCCCCCAGAGGAGGGAGGGGACTCCATGCAGATCAGCTCCCTGCACCTGATGGTCTCACCCCTCTGCCCTGGCCCTGGACACTAGATGTTCTGCATCCTGGGGGGAGAATATAGCTCAGGGATTTAAACGTTTTGACACATAGATGACATGTATATACAGGAGCATGAATTGTTTGTAGCTGGTTTGCAGGGAGGGAAAGAGCAGATGAAGTCTCTCAGGCAAAGAGCTCCTGGACCTTCAGGGTCTCTGCTGGGACAGGACTGTGTCTCTGGGAACCACAGTGCAGGGGACATTCCGCAGTGCCCTCTGCTGGATGTCTATCTCCAAGGTCTGTATGTTTGGGAAAGAGACAGGCCCACCAGGGGAAACACCTGCTGTTTGCTGGGTGGCTGGGGGGAACCCCAGCTGCAGCCTTGTCCCATCCCCACCCCCACCTCTTTGTTCTGAAGCATCTGCACATCGAATCCACGAGCAGGTCGTTGACACCCAGCCCCCCACCCCAGGTCCCAGACTGGCCCTGGAACCTAGAGTCTCTGCGTTCCTGTAGAGCAGGGCTCTTCTGAGAAGATGAAAACTCTGTGACACGCTGTCCTTAGTCAGGACACTGACCATTACAGGGCCCAGGGAATGGGGCCATCCTGGGATGTCCCTGTCATGCACTATTTGAGTCAAGACGTCATAGGCCAATAATCCCGATAACCACTCTTTGGGTTTTGCAGGTGGAAGG
Organism: Globicephala melas; assembly: GCF_963455315.2. Lineage (NCBI taxonomy): Eukaryota > Metazoa > Chordata > Mammalia > Artiodactyla > Delphinidae > Globicephala > Globicephala melas. The sequence goes on from NC_083326.1 coordinate 65,193,186, forward strand.
TGAGGACAGGGGCCCGAGGGGCTGGGGTGACTTAGAGATTCCATCCCGTCTCCTCCCGGCACCACAGGGGAGCTGGGGGTGTGCATCCCCCTCCCTCACCTGTCCCCTCAGCAGGACGGGGCCCCTGCCCCCCGTCCCCTGCCTCTGCAGGGCTCGGAGGAGGAGCCCTGGGACCCTCCACTTGTTCCTCCTCCTCCTCCTCCCAGCTCAGCGCCAGCCACCCTGTTCCTCCTCATCCCCTCCCTGCCCCTGTCCTTTGTCCTAAAGCCTCATCAGGATGGAATTGTCACCTGCCTCCCCAGGTGACTCAGACCCACCCCTGCAGGGTCTCTAATCTTGTCTCAGCATGACCTTGTCTCAGGGACAGTGACCTTCAGGAGATCTCACATCAGGGCAGGGGAAGTACACGATAAATGACTCCACCCCCATAGGTACACTGATGGGAAATATGGGCCCATGAGATGAAGCTGAATTCTCAAAAGCGTTCGAAAAAAGGAATAATGTAAGAAGGAGTTAGAGTCCGCCAGGATGGAGGGAGCCCTAATGGAAATGAGGGAAGATGCCAGGGTTTAAGGGGCTGGGAGGAGGGGCTGGGTCAGAGTTCACCTCAGGGCCCAGCCGCAGGGACCTCTCCTCAGGCAGGTCTATCTGCCACATGGTGCAAGTGAGGATTCTCCTCTGTCCTCAGAGGGAGGTCCTCAACCCAGAGCTGGTGTCTCACTGAGGTCAGGCTCCTCTGTCTACAGAGACGCTGGACCCAGCGTGTTTTGTGTGTTTTCTAGAAAGAGAATCAGGGCGGACTGACTGGTCTTTCCCAAGATTATCACTGTCTCAGTATCTGAAATGTCTAGTTCCTGATTATGAGGAAAGCTGACAGTTGGTATAATTTCCCTCTGCATCCCAGGGTTTATGCTCCTGCCTCTGGGCACAGGGCCCCGCGGGTGATGCAGATGGAGTACCCAGTCCCCACAGAGCAGACCCCCGCATCCTTCCCGGGTACAATGGGGCGGGGGCACCCAGGAGTGATGGTGCTGGGTGTCTGTGTGTGTGTGTGTGTGTGTGTGTGTGTGTGTGTGTGTAACCGAACAAGACCCCTATGGAGCCTTCCAGGGACAGGCCATCCCCAATATCCTCTGCTTTAGCTCTTCTCTGAAGTACCTGGATAATAGTATTTGATGCAAATTTTCTGAGTTGTTTTGCAGATGTGAAGTCCCCGCAATGCCCACCAGATGGAAGAACTACTTGGTGACCATGAGCACATAGCCCCAGCCCCCAGGAGCCTAAGGACGGATAATGTTAAGCCCTGTGACTCCACCGTGCTGCTTCACCATCAGCCAATCAGAGAACTGTGCACACGCTGATCATGTACCCTGTGACCACCTCTCTCCTGGCCTTTAAAAACGCTTTGCTAAAACCCTCAAGGGTCTAGAATGTCCGCAGATGCCAGACAGGAGATGCCTAGGAAACCAGCCCCTGGTAAGAGCCTTGTTGGTCTGATGAGTTTCCCTGTGATACAATTCTTCACACACATTGTCACCATTTGACGCTGGAGATGAAGCCCGTCCCTCGGAAAGGCGTCCGGGAAGATTCTCCTGGTGCCCTCGGACTTGACCTCATCCACCATTGCCCTTTGCTGATTTTCCTTTCTCTCCTTTCACTGAAGGAAATCACAGCCATGAGGTTGACTCCCTACTGAGTCCCGAGAGTCTTCTCAGTGGGCCTAAAATGAGCGTTTGGGGGAATTTTAATAATTTGAAAAAATTTTTATAATTTTTTCACTTGACCTAGAATTTTTTTTGACCAAGTAGGAATTTAGCAGGCTTCTACCTTTTTCAGTTCCAGAAATACCACGATTAACAAGCCAATGACAGAGATCTGCACACATCAGACTCTTCTCGTTGCTGCTTTGATTCCACTGGCCATGACGGTAGCCTTGCCCTTGGTAGGGGAGGCCTACCCCTTGGCCCCGGCCACCCAGGATCCAGCTCCTCCCGTTGCGTTTAGGATTTGCAGCTAAGGGGCTGCAGGTACCACTCTAAGTTCTGGCTTGGAGAAGAGTGAGCACAGGGCCATTCAAGGATGCTCCAATCTCATTACCTTTTGAATCCCTTTGTCTCCAGGCAGGTCTGGCTTCTCTAGTTCACTCACTAGAGGCCATTGTGGATTTTGCGTCCACCAGCCAACCTGCAAAGTGCTGAGGCTCTTTCTACCTCCCCGAGCTGCAGGGAACATGAAACGCAGAGTCTCTGTGGAGTGAGCCCAGATCACAAATCCAGCTGACCCGGCTTGATGTTTCTCCCACCACTGCCCCCCACCCTCGAATCCCTTCCCAACGTGTTCTGGGGATTTCTGTCTGTGTGAATTAGGAGAACCAAGCAATTCTTGGAGTGCAGTGCCCCTCTCGAGGCTCACACTCTATTCTCATCTTAGAAAATTGCTGGGACCCAAGTCTAATTGTTGGTCCAGAAGCAAAGAGGGGCAATGGGGGCGGGGGGTCCTGAGGAGAATCAGCACAGCCTCACGTGGCAGCTTCCTCAGGGCAGCCGTGACCTTTTCCTTGGGCAATGCAGAGTCAATCGCCCCAGACAGATGTGGAAAGACCTGTACCACTGGGGGTGGGGAGGCGCCTTCCACAGGCAAAGAAGACACATGAGAATTGAGGGACTCAATGTCCCCAGGTCCCTCAGGTCCTCCCACACATCCCCACCCAAGCTGCAGGATCCGGTTCTTTCCCAACCACCTTCTTCACTACAAGGCTGGGACTCAACTTTGCTGGAATGTAGCCAATTGAAGGAGGAGGGTCTGGGTTGGCTTTTCAGCTATTTCAGTCCAGGTGCTGCACAAGATGAGGCTCTCCTCCAGGGCACTCCGCAAAGCTCGCATGTCACTTGTGCGGCCCTTGGGATGGGATCTTGAATCACTAAGCTCATCTTTTTCTCTCCCTACTCTATCCAGCAACATTCCGAGCAGACACCAACGTCATGATATTCTGTAGGGTTCCCAGAACGTTCCAAAATATCATATACAGCGTCACTCAGCTCCTTGATTCTTACAAGTGGTTGCTTAGAAGAATCCAAAGCAGGGATTTTTCTCATTCCAATGAACAGTTCATGACATACACAAGCTGTGCTCTCTGTACTAATGAAAATAGCCATTAGCACCATTCAGTAGAACCAGATTAGACAGCCAATTCCAGAAACCTCAGAATCAATTGAGAAAAATCATCCTTAAAATTCTATTGTTCTCGAAGCACTCCGGGTACCAAAATCGGGATTAGTCACATGGCTCCAGAGAAACAGGAAAATATATATATAATTTATTATAGGAATTGATTCACACCATAATGGAAGTTGAAGGTGTCTCATAATCTATCAGCAAGCTGAGGAACCAGGAAAGCCAGTGATATAATTCAGTCTGAGTCCAGAGGCCTGTGAATCGGGGTCGAGGCCGTAAGTCCTGGTCCGAGATTGAAAGCTGAAGAAGCAGCAGTGCCAATGTCCAGGGTCAGGAGAAGGTGATGCCTCTGATGACGAGGAGAGAACAAACGTCCCCATCCTCTCCCTTTTTGTTCTATTCAGGCCCTCAACTCAAGGACAGTGCCCACTGCACCACACCAGTGATCTTCTCTACTCAGTCTGTGGACTCAAATGCCAATATCCTCCTCCTGAGACATCCTCACAGACACCAAGAAATAATGTTTTAACCGCAGTATAGGCATCTCTTAGGCAAATAGACACTTAAAATTAACCATCACACTGCTGTGGAAGAGCTGGCAAGAGTGGCACATCACACAGGATGAGGAAGTGGTTACCATCCCAAGACAATAACCCCAAGATCATATTTCCCACCGCCTCCACTGTAGGCAGAGGGAGGAGCTCAGAGACCACTGACCTCTCACGGCCGAGCTGCATGAGGCTGGCAGCTCAGGGAGGAGAAGCATCTTCAGAGCAATAGGGAGACTGTGGACTCAGGGACATTTTGGTCTCACTTCCCCATGAACTTGGACCACTGTGCAAACTGTTACTCCTTGTAGCTGAGCTACAGTAATAATCAGCCTCGTCTTCAGCCTAGAGGCCAGAGATGGTCAGGGAGGCCGTGTTCCCAGACTTGGAGCCAGAGAAGCGATCAGGGATCACTGCGGGCCACTTACTGACCTGAAAAATCAAGGTTTTGGGGGCCGTGCCCGGGCGCTGTTGTTAAGAGCTAACATAACTGCTACCCCTGCTATCACTGCTGGTTCCAGCATAAGAGATGGGTGACCATCTGTCCCGGATTCCCAGACACTGAGGGAGGCTGAGTCAAGGCGCAATGCGCCCAGTACCCTGGAAAGAGGAGAAACACACTCTGGTCAGTTCCGTACCAGACCCAGGTCACCCTGAGGACAAAGACCCAAAAAATCAGTCAGAAGTCCTTGGGGTCCCTTCCCTGGAGGCCTCACCTGTGTCCTGAGTGAGGAGGGTGACAAGAAGCAGAGCCCAGGCCATGGCGGAGACGCCCCAGAGGCTGCCTTCTGAGCCCCCAGCCCTGGGACAGGTCCCCCAGACCTCTCGTATCCCCTCCCCCACAGAGGAGGGAGGGGCCTCCATGCGAATCAGCTTCTTGCACCTGCCCTTCCGCACCGCCTCTACTGTGGCCCTTGATTCTGGGAACGTCTGAGTCCCTGGACAGCAGAGCTGCCTGAGAGATTAAAATGGACTGTCATGTATTTTCTGATTCAGGACAGACTGAGAAGGTGACAGAGCCCAGAACATGGAGCCCAGCTGGCTGTGTCCTCTCCTCCTGTGGGGGGTCGTGGTGGATACAGAGGGAAGCAAGAACTCCCCTCCTTCTGCTGGACAAGGGGAGCAGGGCATCTATGCTGTGGAGGAGGGGACATCCAGTGACCCCTCTTCCAGGGACCCAGGCAGTTCCAGGGATACTTGCCTTGTCCCTCATGCCCTCCCCAGTCCCCTAGTCTAAGGTGCCAATGCGTCACCCTCTCCGCTGCTCTGTGGTGGTTGAGGTTGGAGATGCTCCCTGGCATGTCCACTAGAGTGGTTATGGGATACGGGAGATATTGGACACCCCTTCCTCATGACCCCCTTAGGACTGGCTTGGAAGAAGCTGCTGGGCCTTTGGACAGGACAGGACGACAGCACAGACAACCTCCCCTAAATCTGGGCCCTGCTGCCTCCCGTTGGCCTCAGTGGTGAGAGCTGAGCCCAGGGAGACAGATGAGTGAGGGCTGGACACCCAGGCCTCCCCTCCCCCTCCCCAGCTCAGTGCCAGGCCCGCATGCCTGCAGACAAGCCTCACCTTGCCTCAACTTCCTCCAGAATGAGGTACATCACCTGCAAAATCAGGAAGCCAAAATGCCCCCCTCGGGGTCACCTTGCTCGCCCCAGGATGGCCTTGTCACATGGGAGGTGGACGTGGGCTCAGGGATGAGGGAACCTGAGACATAAATTAATCCAGTCCCGTTAGGGATGCAGATGAGAGAAACGGGCCCCCGAGAAGATGCCAGAATCCTTAAATATAGACAAAATAAGGATAACGTGAGACAGAGGGAGAGCTCCGTCCAGATAGAGAATGACCCAGGGAATCAAGGGGCAGATTCTGGGGCTGAGGCTCTGAAAGAGGGACCGGGTCAGGAGGGGCCTGGGGGTCCAGCTCTGGGTCTTCTCCGCAGGAGGGGTCAGTTCTTGGGGACACGGACATTCTCTGTCTTCCCTTTGTGCCCTTGAGACGCCCTCACCTCAGAGCCTGGCACCTTCCTGAAGTAAAGGCTCTTCATCACAGACACACTTCCCCAAGGGTGTTTTTCCAGAAAGAGATGAGTTTGCAGTATATATTACACTCAGGATGACGGGTCCTTTCTGGTTGGAAATGGACATGAGCCCTCAGGCAATGGACTAGCAGTTTATGGAACACGAATATTGTGATGAAGGATTTTAGTGTCACTGTTCATATCACACGACCACATCCCAGGAGCTAAGGAGGTGAGGCCCTGGCTGAGCTTGGGGTGGGTGAAGGGGAGCCTCTGGGGGCGGGAAAGGAAAGGTGTGTGGGGAAGTGTTAGCTCTGGATTTGAGACAATCGTTGGTGTGTGTTTCACAGAGGTATGTGCTGTACTATGTAGACATTCGTTTAACGATGACTTTTTTTGAGATTATAATAAAGCGGGGACTGGTTCAGGACCTTCTCACAGGTCAATCAGTCAGGCATCTGACACCAGGTCAGAACCCAGCAGTTTGGATCTTTATATCTGGGGACTGCTGTGGACAGGCCTCCTGTGATCACTCCAGGTGTCCAGTGCTTCCTGCAAGAAGCAAACCCCGCGGTCACGGGAGCTGTCTTGCCTCTGCTGCACGTTTGTTCATACAAGCAGCACCTCAGGGCCCCTCATGATTCGGGCGTCACGGTTGAATTAAAAATTCCTGAGATGTTTGCGCCCACTCAATAAGACATGACGGAAATATAATAAGAATGACTACCTCTAAAGGAGGAAAATTACTACTAACACATAATAGGACTGATAGGCAATAAAGTAAAAGCATATACCTATTAAGAATCACTAAAATCAATTACTGGATTCTTACATTTCTGGAAAAATTAAATATGGGATTCATTAAATACCAACATTTAAGAAAAGAACATTCTTAAGAAAAGAACGTCATAACAGCCAGAAAAGTTTAATGACACCTGACCCCAATTCAATGGACACAGGAAGGTACCAGGACAGCGATGCTCATCCCTCGTTGCCGTGAATAATAACAACCCTGGCAGATACCCTGACCATAGGGACAGCTAAAGCATTTCATGTTACCTCCACCCAAAGTGACATTCCTCTCATCATTTTAGAAATATATTCATATATTCAAATATAGTATAATTATTTGAAGCTTCACAGGAAGCTGCACTACAGCCTGAGACGCCACACATCGCACACCTGGACGGTCGTGGCTCCAGAAATCTACTATTGGAGCATCCTCTGCTCTCCACATCTGCCTTGTGGTTTTGTTGGAAATTCTCCATGTTGTAAAAACGTGACCAATTTCTCAGCTGGAGAGTGTGCTCCCACCTTTACAGGAGAAACTTGTAGAGGCCACGGTGGCTCCTGCTGCCTGTGCACAGGTGACTCTTGGTAAAGATCCCATTGATGCCCTTACAGTCAGGGAGCAAGTCTTCCCGCAGGTGCCACAGAGGATCCTGAGACAGTGGCCTCTGTGCCACCTCTGTGGTCTCCACCAGGACACACACCTGTAGGGCAGGTGTAGCCTCTCACCAGCCTTACACACAAGGGGACCTGACTCAGGACATTGTTTGGTGTCCAGTAGCTGAGACCCCTCTCCCTGTGCTGTGACCCAGCTGCTGGGGGTCCCTGTATGACCTTGTTCCAGCCAAGGTGATTCAAGCATGCTGATACTGACCTATGTGTTTATAGGGAAAGAAAGAAGGTAACAGGTAAAAGCTTAGAAAAAATAATTATGATGAGAACATTATGAGAAGATTGAGATTCCTGGTAAGAGGACTGTATTAGTCAAGGTTCTCTAGGGAAAAAAAACAAATAAAAAATATACATATAAATAAAGAAGAATTTTTGTAAGGAATATATATACATAGGGAGAGAGCAAGAGAAGATTAGTATTGATTATTGAGCAGGGAAGTCCCAGGAGCCACTCTCTACACCTAGAAAGCGGAGAAAGCTGGTTCGAGCCCTGGTCAGGGAAAATCCCACATGCCGCAGAGCAGCTAAGCCTGTGCACCACAACTACTGAGCCTGCGCTCTAGAGCCTGCGAGCCACAACTACTGAGCCCACGTGCCGCGACTACTGAAGCCCGCGCGCTCTAGGGACCATGTGCCACAACTACGAAAGCCCACACGCCTACAGCCCGTGCTCTGCAACAAGAGAAGCCACTGCAATGAGAAGCCTGCACACCGCAACGAAGAGTAGCCCCCGCTCGCCACAACTAGAGAAAGCCCATGCACAGCAATGAAGACCCAATGCAGCCAAAAGTAAATAAATAAAATAAATAAATCTATTTAAAAAATGGGTTGAGAGCTGGAGGGACTAAGGAAAGGGGATTGATTGGTGACGGATGAGGTGTTCCTTTTATGAGGATGAAAAATATCCTGGAAGACTGAGTGTTAGTGGATGTTCAAACCTGTGACTCTATTAAAAACCACTGGATCCATCACCTTAAAAGGATGTATGTGATGGATTATGAATCCTATGTGAGAAAAAATACGCAGACTTGGTTGCTGATAGATACAAATTACTCTCAAATGATTCAGAAAATAAATGCTTTGTGTTCCTGAGTGTGTGCTGTGTGTGTGTATGGATGTGTGTGCATATAGACGTACAAAGGCAGAGAGGGAATGAGAGAAAATGGGATATAAGAAAAGCGATTATGGCAAAGTATGTAAAATTCGTGAATCTGCAAAAAGGTTATGCAGCAGTTCTGTATGTAAACTATACATTTTTGTTTAAGTTCATAATTGCTTCTAAATAAACTAATAACAAAAGCAAATGAAAACCTCAGTTTAGGAGTGAAGGGCTCAGTGATCTCAGAGGAGGTATTTGTCTCAGTTCCCCATGAACTTGGACCACTGTGCACAGCATAACTACCTGCATTTGAACTACAGTAATAAACGGCCTCGTCCTCAGCCTGGAGCCCAGAGATGGTCAGGGAGGCCGTGTTGCCAGACTTGGAGCCAGAGAAGCGGTCAGGGATCCCTGAAGGCCGTTTATTGTTTTCATAAATTAGGGTTTTGGGGGCCATGCCTGGGAGCTGTTGGTACCAGCCGACATAACTGCTGGTTCCAGCACAAGAGATGGTGACCGTCTGTCCCGGATTCCCGGACACTGAGGGAGGCTGAGTCGGGACAGACTGGGCCCAGGATCCTGGAAAGAGGAGAAACACACTCTGGTCAGTTCTGTCACCCTGAGGACAAAGACACAAAGGATCAGTCAGATGTCCCTGGGGTCCCTTCCCTGGAGGCCTCACCTGTGTCCTGAGTGAGGAGGGTGACAAGGAGCAGAGCCCAAGCCATGGTGGAGATGCCCCAGACGCTGCCTTCTGAGCCCCCAGCCCTCGGCCTGCTCCCCCAGACCTCTCTTATCCCCTCCACCCAGAGGAGGGAGGGGCCTCCATGCAAATCAGCTTCCTGCACCTGCCCTTGCTCACTCTCTCCTCAGTCCTCTGACCTGGCTCTGGAGGCATCCATGGACAGCAGGGCTCATCTGAGAGGATGAAAACTCTGTGACACGTTGTCCTTAGTCAGGACACTGACCATTACAGGGCCCAGGAAATGGGGCCATCCTGGGATGTCCCTGTCATGCACTATTTGAGTCAAGATGTCGTTGGCCAATAATCCCAAAAACCACTCTTTGGGTTTTGCGGGTGGAAGGTGAGGACAGGGGCCCGAGGGGCTGGGGTGACTTAGAGATTCCAACCCGTCTCCTCCCGGCACCACAGGGGAGCTGGAGGTGTGCATCCCCCTCCCTCACCTGTCCCCTCAGCAGGACGGGCCCCCTGCCCCCCGTCCCCTGCTTCTGCAGGGCTCGGAGGAGGGGCCCTGGGACCTTTATTGGCCTTCCTAGCAAAGGGCTTATGAAGCAGAGCAGATTGAGGACGCTGACCCCACACTCTCCTTTAAGGGCTCAGGAGGCAGCACCTGGGGCTTCATAAAGGTCAAGAAACCAGATCAGAACCCCCTCAAACCCAAGCCCTTGCTGCCTCCTGGTGGCCTTAGATGGGGATGACCAAGCCCCAGGGAGGCAGCTGAGTGGGGCTGAGCCCCCAGCTCTGACCCCCCCAACTTGTTCCTCCTCCTCCTCCTCCCAGCCTAGCACCAGTGACCCTGTCCCTCCTCATCCACTGCATGGGCTCAGCCCAGAGCTGGCGCCTCCCTGAGGTCAGACACCTGTGTCCAGATGCTGGACCCATTGTGTTTTCTAGACAGAGAATCAGGGCTGGCTGGTGTTTCCCAAGATTGTCAGTTTCTCAGTATCTGAAATGTCTAGTTCCTGATTACGAAGAAAGTTGACAATTGGTGTAATTCTCCTTTGCTTTCCAGGGTTTATGCTCCTGCCTCTGGGCACAGGGCCCCGGGGGTGATGCAGAAGGAGCTCCAGGTCCCCACAGAACAGATTCCTGCTTCTTTCCTGGGTACTGTGGAGGGGACCCAGGAGTGATGGCGCTGGGTGTGTGTGTGGGTGTCTGTCTGTCTGTATTTGTGTGAGGCTGTGTGTGTGTTTCTTCACAGAGACAGAGCACATCCTGCGATAGAACATAGCCTGGACCTGATGGTGAGATGTTGGGTTTCCCTTGGATCCAGGGCCTGCACTCAGGCGCAGGAATACACGTAGGATCTGTGCACATCAGAGTTACCCCACAGCCTGAGACTAGTGTCCTTAGATAGACCTGCCCACAAGACTCGCCCTTGATTTGTGTGTTGTGATTAGATTTCAGCAAGGTTTAGGCTATTCCCCAAGAAGAATGACCCCCTGAGTCTCCACTTTCCTGCAACCTTATGGTTTATTCTGAAGCCCTGACCTGCTCCCCAGCGGGAATCTGGAATTTCGGTAGATGCCAGGCACAGGATGCCTAGGAGACCAGCCTCCAGTACGAGTCTTGTGGGTCTGATGAGGCTCCCTGGGGGACAATTCTTCACACACGTTGTCGCCATTTGATTCTGCTGATGAAGCCCGTCCCTCATCTGGGAAAGGCCTCCTGGAAACTTCTCCTGGTTTCTTCGTATTTCACCTCATCCACCATATGGCCCTTTGCTGATTTTGCTTGGTCTCCATTCACTGAAGGAAATCACAGCCATTATGACGACTCTCTACTGAGTCCTAGGGGTCTTCTTTGTGACACAAATAGCTGCCTGTGGTCTTGGGGACACTCGACACAGGACGATCTGAGAAAACAAGCAGCAAACCCAGGGTCTGGGGTTTCCCTCCATCTCCTACCCTCTGCACCCGGGGCGTAAAGGTCATCATGAGATTCAGGGTTTGTACTAAACTCCACCCCTCCGTGGACACCCCAGGACCACCCAGGGAATCACGAGGTCCCGAGCACTGGAACTCACCTCAGCTCTCCACCACCCCCGGAACAAGCTCCAGTGAGAGGAAGATCAGGTCCACACTGGAACTCCTGCTCTCCTAATTTTCAGTGTGGGCTCCTGTCTACACCACTCTTGGTTTCCTTCTGTGGCTCCTTGATCCGAAGGCAGGGGCCCTATATGCAGCCACATTCTCCCCCCAGCCCTGGAAGATGGTCTGGAGCCTCTGCCTCCTGGATCTCAAGGGCTGCCACAGCTCCCACAAGAGCCTCAGGCCACCACCCCGCCTCTATGGTGGGGCGATCCCCAATAGCAGGACGGAATCCTTTACCAGTTAGCACGTGTTTTGTCCTCATTAAGGAGAAAATACCCAAATAGTCCAGCCCTTCTTTCTCCATAACACAGGCTAACGTCCACTTCGTCCTTCTTTGTTTATCCTTTCAATATTCCAAATGTTTGCAGTGGGGAAATAAGCAAAGCAAACCACCTGCAGGAAAGTTCTTCGTTTACCCACTTTTGACTGTAATTCTTATTGGATCCCCGGGAGTATTATTCTGCATTGCACATGTTACAACAGCAAAGATTATGGATGGATTCATGCCTAGAAATTCAGATTTTAAAAAAAATTGAATTCTCAGCGATCCTTTTTTTTGTGTGTGTTACACGGTCCTCTCACTGCTGTGGCCTCTCCCGTTGTGGACCACAGGCTCCGGATGCACAGGCTCAGCAGCCATGGCTCACGGGCCCAGCCGCTCCGCGGCATGTGGGATCTTCCCGGACCGGGGCACGAACCCATGTCCCTGCATCAGCAGGCGGACCCTCAACCACTGCGCCACCAGGGAAGCCCTGAATTCTCAGAGATTCTTCATCACTGATCCAGAAAAGGTAATCCATTGGAAATCCCTTGACATTTGTGGTGCAGATCCCTCATTCACTGTGGACTCTGAGGGAAATTCCTCTCTGTCCACCCCACCCCCGACCTGAGCTAGGGCTCCTGTTCTCACTTCTGGGATAAGGAGACAAAACAAGATACACCTTCATTCCACAGCTGGGTACCGGCATGCTGTCTAGAACAGTGTTTGGGCGTCACATCGAATGTGGAACAATATGGCAAGAGATGCTTTTGACTTGAGTCTGTTGCTTTGTGTTCTGAGATTTTCGTTACCTTGAGACTGAGAATCAAAATATCATCTATCACAGAAAGCAGCTATTTTCTTGGTCAAACATATCTTTCCAAATCCACCTAAAATATTGGGTCAAAACTTGTCCAGAAGTTTTCTCATCAAGGAGAAGGGTGTAAAACATTCCCTTGATTTAGTGTGTATCACCATCGTGCTCTTGCAAACTCATCCATGTCCTGCTCAGTGACTGAGCATCTGGAACCTGAAGTGAGAACAGAAGCCGGGAGTGGTCCATGTGTGGACCTAAGGTGACCTTTGGTCAGATTCTCATGCACAAACACACACATCTGCCTATAATTACCTGGACTGGATTATTTAAACTACAAGCTCAAGATTATCATATTCAGAGGAATATTTGATATCACAGCTCAGGCTAATGCATAGGATGTGACTTCTGAGGAAGAGGAGAGCCAGATTCAGGTCATTCTCATTAAAAAGAGAAAAGCCTTTCTTAGAAAAATGTAAAACTGATTATAAATGCAGCTCTATGTTTACTAGAGAAAAAGAGAGAGATAACAGGAAAACAGTACAGAAGGAAAGGAAGAATGGCTGTCCCCATAATAATGGGGGAGGGTAGATATTATAACAGAGGCTATTTCAGGAGAGTAAAGACACTCTTATTCCCACACTGCACCTTAGGAGCAGCTGTAATCCCAATGAAAGTAGATCTTAGAAATGAAGTCGGTAAGTATTTTCTACACTATACCTGATCTTTGACAAGATAGTTAGAAAGACCAATGATTCTGGTCAAATGTAAAATGTTGTGATAAAGACAAAAGATTCTTCAGATTGAGACTAGCATACACTTAGAAAATATGGAGCCTAATTGGCTGGGTTAAAATAAATCAGATTGGGACTCCCTTAGCGGCACAGTGGTTAACAATCCGCCTGCCAAGGCAGGGGACACGGGTTCGAGCCCTGGTCTGGGAAGATCCCACATGCCGCAGAGCAGCTAAGCCTGTGCGCCACAACTACTGAGCCCACTCGCCTAGAGCCTGTGCTCCGCAACAAGAGAAGCCACCGCAGTGAGAACCGCCCCCCGCAGCGAAGAGTAGCCCCCGCTTGCCGCAACTAGAGAAAGCCCCTGCGCAGCAACAAACACCCAACACGGCCAAAAATAAATAAATTTTAAAAATAAATAAATGTATAAAAATAAAATAAAATAAATCAGATTTATCAGGAAAATGATTTGGATAAGAAAAGTGTACACAGGACCAGTATGGAGTTAGTCATATAGCAGGGGTCTTCCAAAGTTAGAGGATCTTAATGAAATCAACCCAACTGACACACGACTCCAACTTCATGAGAGCCAGGAGCCAGGACCACAAGAAAGAGCTGCTCTCCAGTCCTGGATGCCTGAACACACAGCTATCAAATGTTCCTCATCACTTGTTACTGTGGGGATGATGTGTCCTGAGCAATCCAACCCATGTACTTTGTTTTTCATCTAAACTATTGAATTCGGAACATACCTTGCTGTCCAGTGGTTAAGAATTAGACCTTCTGTTGCAGGGGGTAGGGGTTCCATCCCTAGTCAGGGAACTAATATCTCACATGCCACGTGGCGTGGCCAAAAAAAAAAAAAAACCCAAACAAACAAAAACAAATTAAAAGCAAACTATTCGATTCACATAATTTAATTTCAGTAATGGTTGCGTTACAAAACTGTTCAAGAAAAAATAACATTGAACCCACAACACTCGCGCAGTTTTTCAATTAATTCTCACAGGTCTTAGATATGCTGGGATTCCACCTGGAAACTGCACTGGTCCCCATGGAAACATGTGACCTTGACATCACTGAGGAATACGGGACATGCCCTCCAGCCCACCTTCCATTCTGGAGCCACATTTCAAAGAGCCCATCGTATCGGGGAGACCACCATCCTGCAGGGCTGTCCCCGGACAGGGTTCACCAGTGCCAGGAGAGGGGACAAAGCTGAGACCCAGACTGTGTCCCCAACCCTCCCAGGCTCAGCCCATTCAGATGCAGGTCAAACAGGAAGGACAACAAACATGAAAACCACTCGTTGTTCTTTCTCGTCATCCCTCTGCAGGGTCCTCAGATCTCCTCTCAGCTGATGAGGCTTCAACCACAGATGTAGATTAGGAACCAGCAGAGTCACAGCAACAGGGAGCCTGTGAGCTCAGGGCAGGTTTTTGTTCTACTTCCCCTGAACTTGGACCACGGTGCACAGTGTAACCACTTCTATATGAACTACAGTAATAATCAGCCTCGTCCTCAGCCTGGAGCCCAGAGATGGTCAGCGAGGCCGTGTTGCCAGACTTGGAGCCAGAGAAGCGATCAGGGATCCCTGAGGGTCATTTATTGACCTCATAAATCAAGGTTTTGGGGGCCGTGCCTGGGAGCTGTTGGTACCAGCCGACAGCGTTATATTTCCCTATGTCATTGCTGGTTCCAGCACAAGAGATAGTGACCGTCTGTCCCAGATTCCCGGACACTGAGGGAGGCTGAGTCAGGCCAGACTGGGCCCAGGACCCTGGAAAGAAGAGAAACACACTCTGGTCAGTTCAGTGCTGGGGCCCAGGTCACCCTGAGGACAAAGACACAAAGGATCAGCCAGATGTCCCTGGGGCCCCTTCCCTGGAGGCCTCACCTGTGCCCTGAGTGAGGAGGGTGACAAGGAGCAGAGCCCAGGCCATGGTGGAGACGCCCCAGACGCTGCCTTCTGAGCCCCCAGTCCCGGGCCTGGTCCCCCAGACCTCTCTTATCCCCTCCCCCCAGAGGAGGGAGGGGCCTCCATGCAAATCTGCTCCCTGCACTGCCTGTCCTCACCACCTCTGCTCTAGCCCTTGATTCTGGTAACGTCTGCGTCTCTGGACAGCAGAGCTGCCTGAGAAATTAAAACAGGTTATCATGTATTGTCTGATTCAGGACAGACTGAGAAGGTGACAGAGGCCAGGACCTGGAGCCCAGCTGGCTGTGTCCTCTCCTCCTGTGGGGGATCATGTTGGATGCAGAGGGATCCTAGGACTCCCCTCCTTGGAAGGAGGACGGGAGCAGGGCATCTATGCTGGGGAGGAGAGGGCATCCCGTGACCCCTCTTCCAGGGACTCAGGGAGAGCCGGGGACCCTCTCCTTGTCCCTCATGCCCTCCCCAGTCCCCTAGGCTAAGGTGCTCAGGCGTCACTCTCTCCGCTGCTCTGTGGTGGTTGGAGATTGGAGATGCTCCCTGACATGTCCACTATAGGAATTATGGGATATGGTAGACATTGGACACCCCTCCCTCGTGACCTCCTTAGGCCTGGCTCGGGAGCAGCTGCTGAGATTTTGAACAGGACAGAATGACAACACAGACAACCTCCCCCAAATCCGGGCCCTGCTGCCCCCCAGTGGCCTCAGTTGTGAGAGCTGAGCCCAGGGAGACAGCTGAGTAGGGCTGGACACCCAGGTCTCCCCCTCCCCAGCTCAGTGCTAGGCCCCCATCCCTGCAGACAAGCCTCACCTTCCCTCGACTTCCTCCAGAATTAAGTACGTCACCTGCAAAATCAGGAGGCCCAGATGCCCCCCTCGGGGTCACCTTGCTCGTCCCAGGAGGGCCTTGTCACAGGGTTGATGATGGGGGATGGAAGTGGGCTCAGGACCAAGAGAACCTGAGATATAAGTTCATCCTATCTCGTTAAGGATGCCGAGGAGAGAAACGGGCCCCCGAGAAATGCCTGAATCCTCAAATATAGAAAAAAGGATAATGTGAGACACAGAGAGAGCTCTGTCCAGACAGAGAATGACCCAGGGAATCAAGGGGCAGATTCTGGGGCTGGGGCTCTGGAGGAGGGACCGGGTCAGGAGGGCCCTGGGGGTCCAGCTCTGGTTCCTATCCTCGGGGGCGGGGGTCATGGGGACAGAGACTTGCCCTGTCTTCCCCTTTGTGCCTTTGAGACGCCCTCCCCTCAGAGCCTGGCACCTTTCCGAGGTCAAGGCTCTTCATCACAGGCACACTTCCCCAAGGGTGTTTTTCCAGAAAGAGCTGAGTTTGCAGTATATATTACACTCAGGATGACGGGTCCTTTCTGGTTGGAAATGGACAAGACCCCTCAGGCAATGGACTAGGAGTTTATGAAACACAAATACTTTGATGAAGGTTTTCAGTGTCACTGTTCATATCACACGACCACATACCATGAGCTAAGGGGGTGAGGCCCTGGCCAAGCTTGGGGTGGGTGAAGGGGAGCCTCTGGGGGCGGGAAAGGAAAAGTGTGCGAGGAGGTATTAGCCCTGGATTTGAGACAATTTTTGGCGTGTGTTTCACAGAGGTATGTGCTGTACTATGTAGACATTCACTTAACGATGTCTTTTTTTGAGTATATAATAAAGGGGGGACTGGTTCAGGACCTTCTTACAGGTCAATCAGTCAGGCATCTGACACCAGGTCAGAGCCCAGCGGTTTGAATCTTTATATCTGGGGACTGCTGTGGACAGGCCTCCTGTGATCACTCCAGGTGTCCAGTGCTTCCTGCAAGAAGCAAACCCCGCGGTCACGGGAGCTGTCTTGCCTCTGCTGCACGTTTGTTCATACAAGCAGCAACTCAGGGCCCCTCATGATTCAGGTGTCACGGTTGAATTAAAAATTCCTGAGATGTTTGCGCCCACTCAATAAGACATGACGGAAATATAATAAGAATGACTGCCTCTAAAGGAGGGAAATTACTACTAACACATAATAGGAGTGATAGGCAATAAAGTAAAAGCATATACCTATTAAGAATCACTAAAATCAATTTCTGGATTCTTACCTTTCTGGAAAAATTAAATATGGGATTCATTAAATACCAACATTTAAGAAAAGAACGTCATAAGAGCCAGAAAAGTTTAATGACATCTGAACCCAATTCAATGGACACAGGAAGGTACCAGGACAGCGATGCTCATCCCTCGTTGATGTGAATAGTAACAACCCTGGCAGATACTCTGACCATAGGGACAGCTAAACCATTTCATGTTACCTCCACCCAAAGTGACATTCCTCTCATCATTGTAGAAATATATTCATATATTCAAATATAGTATAATTATTTGAAGCTTCACAGGATGCTGCCACTACAGCCTGAGACTCCACACATCGCACACCTGGACGGTCGTGGCTCCAGCAATCTCCTATTGGAGCATCCTCTGCTCTCCACATCTGCCTTGTGATTTTGTTGGAAATTCTCCATGTTGTAAAAACGTGACCAATTTCTCAGCTGGAGAGTGTGCTCCCACCTTTACAGGAGAAACGTGTAGAGGCCACGGTGGCTCCTGCTGCCTGTGCACAGGTGACTCTTGGTAAAGATCCCATTGATGCCCTTACAGTCAGGGAGCAAGTCTTCCCGCAGGTGCCACAGAGGATCCTGAGACAGTGGCCTCTGTGCCACCTCTGTCGTCTCCACCAGGACACACACCTGTAGGGCAGGTGTAGCCTCTCACCAGCCTTACACACAAGGGGACCTGACTCAGGACATTGTTTGGTGTCCAGTAGCTGAGACCCCTCTCCCTGTGCTGTGACCCAGCTGCTGGGGGTCCCTGTATGACCTTGTTCCAGCCAAGGTGATTCAAGCATGCTGATACTGACCTATGTGTTTATAGGGAAAGAAAGAAGGTAACAGGTAAAAGCTTAGAAAAAATAATTATGATGAGAACATTATGAGAAGATTGAGCTTCCTGGTAAGAGGACTGTATTAGTCAAGGTTCTATAGGGAAACAAAACAAATAAAAAAATATACATATAAATAAAGAAGAATTTTTTTGTAAGGAATATATATACATAGGGAGAGAGCGAGAGAGAGATTAGTATTGATTATTGAGCAGGGAAGTCCCAGGAGCCACTCTCTACACCTAGAAAGCTGAGAAAGCTGGTTCGAGCCCTGGTCTGGGAAAATCCCACATGCCGCAGAGCAGCTAAGCCCGTGCACCACAACTACTGAGCCTGCGCTCTAGAGCCTGCGAGCCACAACACTGAGCCCACGTGCCGCAACTACTGAAGCCCGCGCGCTCTAGGGACCATGTGCCACAACTACGAAAGCCCGCACGCCTACAGCCCGTGCTCTGCAACAAGAGAAGCCACCGCAATGAGAAGCCTGCACACACAACGAAGAGTAGCCCCTGCTCGCCACAACTAGAGAAAGCCCATGCACAGCAATGAAGACCCAATGCAGCCAAAAGTAAATAAATAAAATAAATAAATCTATTAAAAAAATGGGTTGAGAGCTGGAGGGACTAAGAAAAGGGGATTGACTGGTGACGGATGAGGTGTTCCTTTTATGAGGATGAAAAATATCCTGGAAGACTGAGTATTAGTGGATGTTCAAACCTGTAACTCTATTAAAAACCACTGGATCCATCACCTTAAAAGGATGTATGTGATGGATTCTGAATCCTATGTGAGAAAAAATACGCAGACTTGGTTGCTGATAGATGCAAACTACTCTCAAATGATTCAGAAAATAAATGCTTTGTGTTCCTGAGTGTGTGCTGTGTGTGTGTATGGATGTGTGTGCGGATAGACGTACAAAGGCAGAGAGGGAATGAGAGAAAATGGGATATAAGAAAAGCGATTATGGCAAAGTATGTAAAATTCGTGAATCTGCAAAAAGGTTATGCAGCAGTTCTGTATGTAAACTATACATTTTTGTTTAAGTTCATAATTGCTTCTAAATAAACTAATAACAAAAGCAAATGAAAACCTCAGTTTAGGAGTGAAGGGCTGAGTGATCTCAGAGGAGATATTTGTCTCAGTTCCCCATGAACTTGGACCACTGTGCACAGCATAACTACCTGCATTTGAACTACAGTAATAAACGGCCTCGTCCTCAGCCTGGAGCCCAGAGATGGTCAGGGAGGCCGTGTTGCCAGACTTGGAGCCAGTGAAGCGACCAGGGATCCCTGAAGGCCGATAATTGTTACCATAAATCAGGGTTTTGGGGGCCATGCCTGGGAGCTGTTGGTACCAGCCGACATAACTGCTGGTTCCAGTACAAGAGATGGTGACCGTCTGTCCCGGATTCCCGGACACTGAGGGAGGCTGAGTCGGGCCAGACTGGGCCCAGGATCCTGGAAAGAGGAGAAACACACTCTGGTCAGTTCTGTCACCCTGAGGACAAAGACACAAAGGATCAGTCAGATGTCCCTGGGGTCCCTTCCCTGGAGGCCTCACCTGTGTCCTGAGTGAGGAGGGTGACAAGGAGCAGAGCCCAAGCCATGGTGGAGATGCCCCAGACGCTGCCTTCTGAGCCCCCAGCCCTCGGCCTGCTCCCCCAGACCTCTCTTATCCCCTCCCCCCAGAGGAGGGAGGGGCCTCCATGCAAATCAGCTTCCTGCACCTGCCCTTGCTCACTCTCTCCTCAGTCCTCTGACCTGGCTCTGGAGGCATCCATGGACAGCAGGGCTCATCTGAGAGGATGAAAACTCTGTGACACGTTGTCCTTAGTCAGGACACTGACCATTACAGGGCCCAGGAAATGGGGCCATCCTGGGATGTCCCTGTCATGCACTATTTGAGTCAAGATGTCGTTGGCCAATAATCCCAAAAACCACTCTTTGGGTTTTGCGGGTGGAAGGTGAGGACAGGGGCCCGAGGGGCTGGGGTGACTTAGAGATTCCATCCCGTCTCCTCCCGGCACCACAGGGGAGCTGGAGGTGTGCATCCCCCTCCCTCACCTGTCCCCTCAGCAGGACGGGCCCCCTGCCCCCCGTCCCCTGCTTCTGCAGGGCTCGGAGGAGGGGCCCTGGGACCTTTATTGGCCTTCCTAGCAAAGGGCTTATGAAGCAGAGCAGATTGAGGACGCTGACCCCACACTCTCCTTTAGGGGCTCAGGAGGCAGCACCTGGGGCTTCATACAGGTCAGGAAACCAGATCAGAACCCCCCCAAACCCAAGCCCTTGCTGCCTCCTGGTGGCCTTAGATGGGGATGACCAAGCCCCAGGGAGGCAGCTGAGTGGGGCTGAGCCCCCAGCTCTGACCCCCCCAACTTGTTCCTCCTCCTCCTCCTCCCAGCCTAGCACCAGTGACCCTGTCCCTCCTCATCCACTGCATGGGCTCACCCCAGAGCTGGCGCCTCCCTGAGGTCAGACACCTGTGTCCAGATGCTGGACCCATTGTGTTTTCTAGACAGAGAATCAGGGCTGACTGGTGTTTCCCAAGATTGTCAGTTTCTCAGTATCTGAAATGTCTAGTTCCTGATTACGAAGAAAGTTGACAATTGGTGTAATTCTCCTTTGCTTCCCAGGGTTTATGCTCCTGCCTCTGGGCACAGGGCCCCGGGGGTGATGCAGAAGGAGCTCCAGGTCCCCACAGAACAGATTCCTGCTTCTTTCCTGGGTACTATGGAGGGGACCCAGGAGTGATGGCGCTGGGTGTGTGTGTGGGTGTCTGTCTGTCTGTATTTGTGTGAGGCTGTGTGTGTGTTTCTTCACAGAGACAGAGCACATCCTGCGATGGAACATAGCCTGGACCTGACGGTGAGATGTTGGGTTTCCCTTGGATCCAGGGCCTGCACTCAGGCGCAGGAATACACGTAGGATCTGTGCACATCAGAGTTACCCCACAGCCTGAGACTAGTGTCCTTAGATAGACCTGCCCACAAGACTCGCCCTTGGTTTGTGTGTTGTGATTAGATTTCAGGAAGGTTTAGGCTATTCCCCAAGAAGAATGACCCCCTGAGTCTCCACTTTCCTGCAACCTTATGGTTTATTCTGAAGCCCTGACCTGCTCCCCAGCGGGAATCTGGAATTTCGGTAGATGCCAGGCACAGGATGCCTAGGAGACCAGCCTCCAGTAAGAGTCTTGTGGGTCTGATGAGGCTCCCTGGGGGACAATTCTTCACACACGTTGTCGCCATTTGATTCTGCTGATGAAGCCCGTCCCTCATCTGGGAAAGGCCTCCTGGAAACTTCTCCTGGTTTCTTCGTATTTCACCTCATCCACCATATGGCCCTTTGCGGATTTTGCTTGGTCTCCATTCACTGAAGGAAATCACAGCCATTACGACGACTCTCTACTGAGTCCTAGGGGTCTTCTTTGTGACACAAATAGCTGCCTGTGGTCTTGGGGACACTCGACACAGGACGATCTGAGAAAACAAGCAGCAAACCCAGGGTCTGGGGTTTCCCTCCATCTCCTACCCTCTGCACCCGGGGCGTAAAGGTCATCATGAGATTCAGGGTTTGTACTAAACTCCACCCCTCCGTGGACACCCCAGGACCACCCAGGGAATCACGAGGTCCCGCGCACTGGAACTCACCACAGCTCTCCACCACCCCCGGAACAAGCTCCAGTGAGAGGAAGATCAGGTCCACACTGGAACTCCTGCTCTCCTAATTTTCAGTGTGGGCTCCTGTCTACACCACTCTTGGTTTCCTTCTGTGGCTCCTTGATCCGAAGGCAGGGGCCCTATATGCAGCCACATTCTCCCCCCAGCCCTGGAAGATGGTCTGGAGCCTCTGCCTCCTGGATCTCAAGGGCTGCCACAGCTCCCACAAGAGCCTCAGGCCACCACCCCGCCTCTATGGTGGGGCGATCCCCAATAGCAGGAGGGAATCCTTTACCAGTTAGCACGTGTTTTGTCCTCATTAAGGAGAAAATACCCAAATAGTCCAGCCCTTCTTTCTCCATAACACAGGCTAACGTCCACTTAGTCCTTCTTTGTTTATCCTTTCAATATTCCAAATGTTTGCAGTGGGGAAATAAGCAAAGCAAACCACCTGCAGGAAAGTTCTTTGTTTACCCACTTTTGACTGTAATTCTTATTGGATCCCCGGGAGTATTATTCTGCATTGCACATGTTACAACAGCAAAGATTACGGATTGATTCATGCCTAGAAATTCAGATTTTTTAAAAAATTGTAATTGAATTCTCAGAGATTCTTTTTTTTTTTTTTTTTTTTTAGGTACGCAGGCCTCTCACTGCTGTGGCCTCTGCCGTTGCGGACCACAGGCTCCGGATGCACAGGCTCAGCAGCCATGGCTTGCGGGCCCAGCCACTCTGCGGCATGTGGAATCTTCCCGGACCGGGGCACGAACCCATGTCCCTGCATCGGCAGGTGCACCCTCAACCACTGCGCCACCAGGGAAGCCCTGAATTCTCAGAGATTCTTCATCACTGATCCAGAAAAGGTAATCCATTGGAAATCCCTTGACATCTGTGGTGCAGATCCCTCATTCACTGTGGACTCTGAGGGAAATTCCTCTCTGTCCACCCCACCCCCGACCTGAGCTAGGGCTCCTGTTCTCACTTCTGGGATAAGGAGACAAAACAAGATACACCTTCATTGCAGAGCTGGGTACCGGCATGCTGTCTAGAACAGTGTTTGGGTATCACATCGAATGTGGTACAATATGGCAAGAGATGCTTTTGACTTGAGTCTGTTGCTTTGTGTTCTGAGATTTTCGTTACCTTGAGACTGAGAATCAAAATATCATCTATCTCAGAAAGCAGTTATTTTCTTGGTCAAACATATCTTTCCAAATTCACCTAAAATATTGGGTCAAAACTTGTCCAGAAGTTTTCTCATCAAGGAGAAGGGCATAAAACATCCCCTTGATTTAGTGTGTATCACCATCGTGCTCTTGCAAACTCATCCATGTCCTGCTCAGTGACTGAGCATCTGGAACCTGAAGTGAGAACAGAAACCGGGAGTGGTCCATGTGTGGACCTAAGGTGACCTTTGGTCAGATTCTCATGCACAAACACACACATCTGCCTATAATTACCTGGACTGGATTATTTAAACTACAAGCTCAAGATTACTATATTCAGAGGAATATTTGATATCACAGCTCAGGCTAATGCATAGGATGTGACTTCTGAGGAAGAGGAGAGCCAGATTCAGGTCATTCTCATTAAAAAGAGAAAAGCCTTTCTTAGAAAAATGTAAAACTGATTATAAATGCAGCTCTATGTTTAGTAGAGAAAAAGAGAGAGATGACAGGATAACAGTACAGAAGGAAAGGAAGAATGGCTGTCCCCATAATAATGGGGGAGGGTAGATATTATAACAGAGGCTATTTCAGGGGAGTAAAAACACTCTTATTCCCACACTGCACCTTAGGAGCAGCTGTAATCCCAATGAAAGCAGATCTTAGAAATGAAGTCGGTAAGTATTTTCTACACTATACCTGATCTTTGACAAGATAGTTAGAAAGACCAATGATTCTGGTCAAATGTAAAATGTTGTGATAAAGACAAAAGATTCCACACCAGTCAGAATGGCCATCATCAAAAAATCTAGAAACAATAAATGCTGGAGAGGGTGTGGAGAAAAGGGAACACTCTTGCACTGCTGGTGGGAATGTGAATTGGTTCAGCCACTATGGAGAACAGTATGGAGGTTCCTTAAAAAACTACAAATAGAACTACCATATGACCCAGCAATCCCACTACTGGGCATATACCCTGAGAAAACCAAAATTCAAAAAGAGTCATGTACCAAAATGTTCATTGCAGCTCTATTTACAATAGCCCGGAGATGGAAACAACCTAAGTGCCCATGATCGAATGAATGGATAAAGAAGATGTGGCACATATATACAATGGAATATTACTCAGCCATAAAAAGAAACGAAATTGAGCTATTTGTAATGAGGTGGATAGACCTAGAGTCTGTCATACAGAGTGAAGTAAGTCAGAAAGAAAAAGACAAATACCGTATGCTAACACATATATATGGAATTTAAGAAAAATAATGTCATGAAGAACCTAGGGGTAAAGCAGGAATAAAGACGCAGACCTCCTAGAGAACGGACTTGAGGTTATGGGGAGGGGGAAGGGTGAGCTGTGACAGGGCGAGAGAGAGTCATGGGTATATACACACTAAGAAACGTAGTAAGGTAGATAGCTAGTGGGAAGCAGCCGCATGGCACAGGGATATTGGCTCGGTGCTTTGTGACAGCCTGGAGGGGTGGGATAGGGAGGGTGGGAGGGAGGGAGACGCAAGAGGGAAGACATATGGGAACATATGTTTATGTATGACTGATTCACTTTGTTATAAAGCAGAAACTAATACACCATTGTAAAGCAATTATACCCCAATAAAGATGTTAAAAAAAAAAAAAAAGACAAAAGATTCTTCAGATTGAGACTAGCATACACTTAGAAAATATGGAGCCTAATTGGCTGGGTTAAAATAAATCAGATTGGGACTTCCTTAGCGGCACAGTGGTTAACAATCCGCCTGCCAAGGCAGGGGACACGGGTTCGAGCCCTGGTCTGGGAAGATCCCACATGCCGCAGAGCAACTAAGCCCGTGTGCCACAACTACTGAGCCCACTCGCCTAGAGCCTGTGCTCCGCAACAAGAGAAGCCACTGCCGTGAGAACCCCCCCCCGCAGCGAAGAGTAGCCCCCGTTTGCCGCAACTAGAGAAAGCCCCTGCGCAGCAACAAACACCCAACACGGCCAAAAATAAATAAATTTTAAAAATAAATAAATGTATAAAAATAAAATAAATCAGATTTATCAGGAAAATGATTTGGATAAGAAAAGTGTACACAGGACCAGTATGGAGTTAGTCATATAGCAGGGGTCTTCCAAAGTTAGAGGATCTTAATGAAATCAACCCAACTGACACACGACTCCAACTTCATGAGAGCCAGGAGCCAGGACCACAAGAAAGAGCTGCTCTCCAGTCCTGGATGCCTGAACACACAGCTATCAAATGTTCCTCGTCACTTGTTACTGTGGGGATGATGTGTCCTGAGCAATCCAACCCATGTACTTTGTTTTTCATCTAAACTATTGAATTCGGGACATACCTGGCTGTCCAGTGGTTAAGAATTAGACCTTCTGTTGCAGGGGGTAGGGGATCCATCCCTAGTCAGGGAACTAATATCCCACATGCCACGTGGCAGGGCCAAAAAAAAAAAAAACCCAAACAAATTAAAAACAAACAATTCGATTCACATAATTTCATTTCAGTAATGGTGCGTTACAAAACTGTTCAAGAAAAAATAATATTGAACCCACAACACTCGCGCAGTTTTTCAATTAATTCTCACAGGTCTTAGATATGCTGGGATTCCACCTGGAAACTGCACTGGTCCCCATGGAAACACGTGACCTTGACATCACTGAGGAATACGGGACATGCCCTCCAGCCCACCTTCCATTCTGGAGCCACATTTCAAAGAGCCCATCGTATCGGGGAGACCACCATCCTGCAGGGCTGTCCCCGGACAGGGTTCACCAGTGCCAGGAGAGGGGACAAAGCTGAGACCCAGACTGTGTCCCCAACCCTCCCAGGCTCAGCCCATTCAGATGCAGGTCAAACAGGAAGGACAACAAACATGAAAACCACTCGTTGTTCTTTCTCGTCATCCCTCTGCAGGGTCCTCAGATCTCCTCTCAGCTGATGAGGCTTCAACCACAGATGTAGATTAGGAACCAGCAGAGTCACAGCAACAGGGAGCCTGTGAGCTCAGGGCAGGTTTTTGTTCTACTTCCCCTGAACTTGGAACACGGTGCACAGTGTAACCACTTCTAGCTGAGCTACAGTAATAATCGGCCTCGTCCTCAGCCTGGAGCCCAGAGATGGTCAGGGAGGCCGTGTTGCCAGACTTGGAGCCAGAGAAGCGATCAGGGATCCCTGAGGGCCGTTTATTGACATCGTAAATCAGGGTTTTGGGGGCCGTGCCTGGGAGTTGTTGGTACCAGCCAACATAGTTATATCTCCCTATGTCACTGCTGGTTCCAGCACAAGAGATGGTGACCGTCTGTCCCAGATTCCCGGACACTGAGGGAGGCTGAGTCGGGACAGACTGGGCCCAGGATCCTGGAAAGAGGAGAAACACACTCTAGTCAGTTCTGTCACCCTGAGGACAAAGACACAAAGGATCAGCCAGATGTCCCTGGGGTCCCTTCCCTGGAGGCCTCACCTGTGCCCTGAGTGAGGAGGGTGACAAGGAGCAGAGCCCAGGCCATGGTGGAGACGCCCCAGACGCTGCCTTCTGAGCCCCCAGTCCCGGGCCTAGTCCCCCAGACCTCTCTTATCCCCTCCCCCCAGAGGAGGGAGGGGCCTCCATGCAAATCTGCTCCCTGCACTGCCTGTCCTCACTACCTCTGCTCTAGCCCTTGATTCTGGTAACGTCTGCGTCTCTGGACAGCAGAGCTGCCTGAGAAATTAAAACAGGTTATCATGTATTGTCTGATTCAGGACAGACTGAGAAGGTGACGGAGGCCGGGACCCGGAGCCCAGCTGGCTGTGTCCTCTCCTCCTGTGGGGGATCATGTTGGATGCAGAGGGATCCTAGGACTCCCCTCCTTGGAAGGAGGAGGGGAGCAGGGCATCTATGCTGGGGAGGAGAGGGCATCCCGTGACCCCTCTTCCAGGGACTCAGGGAGAGCCGGGGACCCTCTCCTTGTCCCTCATGCCCTCCCCAGTCCCCTAGGCTAAGGTGCTCAGGCGTCACTCTCTCCGCTGCTCTGTGGTGGTTGGAGATTGGAGATGCTCCCTGACATGTCCACTATAGGAATTATGGGATATGGTAGACATTGGACACCCCACCGTCGTGACCTCCTTAGGCCTGGCTCGGGAGCAGCTGCTGAGATTTTGAACAGGACAGAATGACAACACAGACAACCTCCCCCAAATCCGGGCCCTGCTGCCCCCCGGTGGCCTCAGTTGTGAGAGCTGAGCCCAGGGAGACAGCTGAGTAGGGCTGGACACCCAGGTCTCCCCCTCCCCAGCTCAGTGCTAGGCCCCCATCCCTGCAGACAAGCCTCACCTTCCCTCGACTTCCTTCAGAATTAAGTACGTCACCTGCAAAATCAGGAGGCCCAGATGCCCCCCTCGGGGTCACCTTGCTCGTCCCAGGAGGGCCTTGTCACAGGGTTGGTGATGGGGGATGGAAGTGGGCTCAGGACCAAGAGAACCTGAGATATAAGTTCATCCTATCTCGTTAAGGATGCCGAGGAGAGAAACGGGCCCCCGAGAAATGCCTGAATCCTCAAATATAGAAAAAAGGATAATGTGAGACACAGAGAGAGCTCTGTCCAGACAGAGAATGACCCAGGGAATCCAGGGGCAGATTCTGGGGCTGGGGCTCTGGAGGAGGGACCGGGTCAGGAGGGGCCTGGGGGTCCAGCTCTGGGTCCTATCCTCGGGGGCGGGGGTCATGGGGACAGAGACTTGCCCTGTCTTCCCCTTTGTGCCTTTGAGACGCCCTCCCCTCAGAGCCTGGCACCTTCCTGAGGTCAAGGCTCTTCATCACAGACACGCTTCCCCAAGGGTGTTTTTCGAGAAAGAGCTGAGTTGGCAGTATATATCACACTCAGGATGACGGGTCCTTTCTGGTTGGAAATGGACATGAGCCCTCAGGCAATGGACTAGGAGTTTATGAAACACAAATACTTTGATGAAGGTTTTCAGTGTCACTGTTCATATCACACGACCACATTCCATGAGCTAAGGGGGTGAGGCCCTGGCCGAGCTTGGGGTGGGTGAAGGGGAGCCTCTGGGGGCGGGAAAGGAAAAGTGTGGGAGGAGGTGTTAGCTCTGGATTTGAGACAATTTTTGGCGTGTGTTTCACAGAGGTATGTGCTGTACTATGTAGACATTCACTTAACGATGTCTTTTTTTGCGATTATAATAAAGCACGGACTGGTTCAGGACCTTCTCACAAGTCAATCAGTCAGGCATCTGACACCAGGTCAGAACCAAGCGGTTTGGATCTTTATATCTGGGGACTGCTGTGGACAGGCCTCCTGTGATCTCTCCAGGTGTCCAGTGCTTCCTGCAAGAAGCAAACCCCGCTGTCACGGGAACTGTCTCACCTCTGGTGCACGTTTGTTCATACAAGCAGCAACTCAGGGCCCCTTATGATTCGGGCGTCACGGTTGAATTAAAAATTCCTGAGATGTTTGCGCCCACTCAATAAGACATGACGGAAATATAATAAGAATGACTGCCTCTAAAGGAGGGAAATTACTACTAACACATAATAGGAGTGATAGGCAATAAAGTAAAAGCATATACCTATTAAGAATCACTAAAATCAATTACTGGATTCTTACCTTTCTGGAAAAATTAAATATGGGATTCATTAAATACCAACAGTTTAAGAAAAGAAAGATAAAATATCCCGAAAAGTTTAATGACACCTAACCCAGAAATTCAATGGACACATAAAGGTAACAGCCCAGCGACGCTGATTCCTCGTTGCGGTGAATAACAACAACAGTGGCAGATATCCTGACCATAGAGAAAGCTAAGCCATTTCATGTTACTTCCACCCAAAGGGGCTTTTCTCGCATCATTGTAAAATTATATTCATATATAGTTAAATTATTTGAAGCATCACAGGAAGCTGCCGCTATAGC
The DNA here is from genome assembly GCF_963455315.2 of Globicephala melas. NCBI lineage: Eukaryota > Metazoa > Chordata > Mammalia > Artiodactyla > Delphinidae > Globicephala > Globicephala melas. The sequence goes on from NC_083326.1 coordinate 65,221,720, forward strand.
CTGAGACTCCACGCACTGCACACCAGGACAGTGATGGCTCCAGAAGCTCCTACTGAAGCATCCTCTGCTTTGTTGGGAATTTTCCCCGTTGTAAAAACAGTAACTAATTTCGCATCAGGAGATTGTATCCCACCTTTAGAGCAGACACTCAGAGAGGCCATGGTGGCTCCCGACGCCCTGTGCACAGCTGACCCTTGGTAAAGATCCAGCTGGTGCCCTTACACTCAGGGAGCAAGTCTCCCCACAGGTGCCACAAGGGATCCCGGAACAGTGGCCTCTGTGCCACCTCTGTCGTCTCCACCAGAACACACACCTGTCGGGCAGCTGCAGCGTCTCACCAGACTTACACACAAGGGACCCTGACTCAGGACACGGTTCAGTGTCTAGTAACTGAGACCCCTTCCCCCTGTGCTGTGACCCAGTGCTGCTGGGGGTCCCTGTATGACCCTGTTCAAGCCAAGGTGATTCAAGCATGATGATACTGACCTATGTGTTTATAAGTAAAGAAAGAAGGTAACAGGTAAAAGCTCAGAAAAATTAGTGATGATGAGAACGTTATGAGAAGATTGAGCTTCCTGGTAAGAGGATTGTATTAGTCAGGGTTCTCTAGGGAAACAAAACAAAAGAAATATATACATATAGATAACGAAGAATTTTATGTAAGTTATATATATATACTGAGAGAGAGAGATTATTATTGATTATTGAGCACGGAACTCACAGGAGCTGATCTCTTCAGCTGAAAGCTAGGAATGCTGGTGATGTAATTCAGTTTGTGTCCAAAGATTTGGGAACCAGGGGAGCCAGTGATGTAAATTCCAGTCTGAGGGCTGGAGAAGTTGAGGTGAAATGTCCCAGCTCGTGCAGTGAGAAAAGAACACAGACGTGTTCTTTTTCCTTTTCCTTTTGCTCTGCACAGACCCTCAACAGATTGGGCGATGCCCACCCACACTGCGGAGGGCAATGTATTTACTGAGTCCCCAGATTCAAATGCTCATCTCATCCAGGAACACCTGCCCGGCCCCATCCAGAAATGATGCTTCCTCTGAGTCCCCTGTGACCAGTCAAAGTGACACATAAATTTAACCATCTCAGTGACCATCCACGCTGATTTGCCCCACAATGAGGTCCAGCCAGGACACGGCAGTTTCAGTGGTAAAACTGGGAAATTTCTGGCAATCAGGAGACTTGGTCATGGCCCAGTTCTGGTGCTTATGCTTGGGTCCACCCAGATGTTCAAACCAGGAGGTCGATGCTGACGATGCAGGATTATTCGACCATAAGAAGGAATCAAGTACTCATATGTGCTTCAAGGGGAAAAAACATTGAAAACATTTTAAAGAATGAGAGAAGCCAGACACCAAGGTCCACATGGGGTATCATGGCATTTGTGTGAAAAATCTGGAACAGGCAGGAAGTACATTAATGTTTGGAGGGCTGGAGTGAAAGGGAAAGAGGATTGCCTGGTGACAGATGTGGAGTTCCTTTGCCGGGGATGAAAATACCCTGGAAGATTGAGTGTTAGTGGATGTTCAAACTTGTGAATACATTAAACACCACTGGATCCATCACCTTAAAATGATGTATGTGATGGATTGTGAAGCCTATGGTAGAAAGAACATGAAGGCTTGGTTACTGATAGATACAAATTACACTCAAATGATTCAGAAAAGAAATGTTTTGTGTTCCTGGGTGTGTGCTGTGTGTGCGTATAGACATACAAAGGCAGAGAGAGAATGAGAGACAACGGGATATGAGAAAGGCGAATCTTGCAAAGTATTAAAAAATCGTGAGTCTGGGAAAAGGTTCTGCAAGACTTCCTTATAGACCTTTAACTTTTTATTTAAGTTTTTAATTACTACAAAATAATAACAAAAACAAATGAAAGCCTCAGTTTAGGAGTGAAGGGATGAATGAGCTCAGAGGACGTTTTAGTCCCACTTCTCCATGAACTGGGACCACTGTGCACAGCGCTACTACTTGTATATGAGCTGCAGTAATAATCAGCCTCGTCCTCACCTGGAGCTCAGGGATGGTCAGGGAGGCCGTGTTCGCAGACTTGGATCCAGAGAAGCGGTCAGGGATCCCTGAGGGCCCTTTATTCACGTCATAAATCAGGGTTTTGGAGGCTGTGCCTGGGCGCAGTTGGTACCAGCCAACAGCATTATATTTCCCAATGTCATTGCTGGTTCCAGCAACAGGAGATGGTGACCGTCTGTCCCAGATTCCCGGACACTGAGGGAGGCTGAGTCAGGCCAGACTGGGCCCAATGCCCTGGAAAGGGAAGAAACACACTCTGGTAAATCCCGCTCTGGGGCCCAGGTCACCTTGAGAACAAAGACACACAGGATCAGCCAGATGTCCCTGGGGTCCCTTCCCTGGAGGCCTCACCTGTGTCCTGAGTGAGGAGGGTGAGAAGGAGAAGAGCCCAGGCCTTGGTGGAGACGCCCCAGACGCTGCCTTCTGAGCCCCAGCCCTGGGCCTGCTCCCCCAAACCTCTCTTATCCCCTCCCCCCAGAGGAGGGAGGGGACTCCATGCAGATCAGCTCCCTGCACCTGATGGTCTCACCCCTCTGCCCTGGCCCTGGACACTAGATGTTCTGCATCCTGGGGGGAGAATATAGCTCAGGGATTTAAACGTTTTGACACATAGGTGACATGTATATACAGGAGCATGAATTGTTTGTAGCTGGTTTGCAGGGAGAGAAAGAGCAGATGAAGTCCCTCAGGCAAAGAGCTCCTGCACCTTCAGGGTCTCTGCTGGGACAGGACTGTGTCTCTGGGAACCACAGTGCAGGGGACATTCCGCAGCGCCCTCTGCTGGATGTCTATCTCCAAGGTCTCTATGTTTGGGAAAGAGACAGGCCCAGCAGGGGAAACACCTGCTGTTTGCTGGGTGGCTGGGGGGAGCCCCAGCTGCAGCCTTGTCCCATCCCCGCCCCCACCTCTTTGTTCTGAAGCATCTGCACATTGAATCCACGAGCAGGTCGTTGACACCCAGCCCCCAACCCCAGGTCCCAGACTGGCCCTGGAACCTAGAGTCTCTGCGTCCCTGTAGAGCAGGGCTCTTCTGAGAAGATGAAAACTCTGTGACACGTTGTCCTTAGTCAGGACACTGACCATTACAGGGCCCAGGGAATGGGGCCATCCTGGGATGTCCCTGTCATGCACTATTTGAGTCAAGACGTCATAGGCCAATAATCCCGATAACCACTCTTTGGGTTTTGCGGGTGGAAGGTGAGGACAGGGGCCCGAGGGGCTGGGGTGACTTAGAGATTCCATCCCGTCTCCTCCCGGCACCACAGGGGAGCTGGGGGTGTGCATCCCCCTCCCTCACCTGTCCCCTCAGCAGGACGGGGCCCCTGCCCCCCGTCCCCTGCCTCTGCAGGGCTCGGAGGAGGAGCCCTGGGACCCTCCACTTGTTCCTCCTCCTCCTCCTCCCAGCTCAGCGCCAGCCACCCTGTCCCTCCTCATCCCCTCCCTGCCCCTGTCCTTTGTCCTAAAGCCTCATCAGGATGGAATTGTCACCTGCCTCCCCAGGTGACTCAGACCCACCCCTGCAGGGTCTCTAATCTTGTCTCAGCATGACCTTGTCTCAGGGACAGTGACCTTGAGGAGATCTCACATCAGGGCAGGGGAACCTACACGATAAATGACTCCACCCCCATAGGTACACTGATGGGAAATATGGGCCCATGAGATGAAGCTGAATTCTCAAAAGCGTTCGAAAAAAGGAATAATGTAAGAAGGAGTTAGAGTCTGCCAGGATGGAGGGAGCCCTAATGGAAATGAGGGAAGATGCCAGGGTTTAAGGGGCTGGGAGGAGGGGCTGGGTCAGAGTTCAGCTCAGGGCCCAGCCGCAGGGACCTCTCCTCAGGCAGGTCTATCTGCCACATGGTGCAAGTGAGGATTCTCCTCTGTCCTCAGAGGGAGGTCCTCACCCCAGAGCTGGTGTCTCACTGAGGTCAGGCTCCTCTGTCTACAGAGACGCTGGACCCAGCGTGCTTTGTGTGTTTTCTAGACAGAGAATCAGGGCGGACTGACTGGTCTTTCCCAAGATTATCACTGTCTCCGTATCTGAAATGTCTAGTTCCTGATTATGAGGAAAGCTGACAGTTGGTATAATTTCCCTCTGCATCCCAGGGTTTATGCTCCTGCCTCTGGGCACAGGGCCCCGCGGGTGATGCAGATGGAGTACCCGGTCCCCACAGAGCAGACCCCCGCATCCTTCCCGGGTACAATGGGGCGGGGGCACCCAGGAGTGATGGTGCTGGGTGTGTGTGTGTGTGTGTGTGTGTGTGTGTGTGTAACCGAACAAGACCCCTATGGAGCCTTCCAGGGACAGGCCATCCCCAATATCCTCTGCTTTAGCTCTTCTCTGAAGTACCTGGATAATAGTATTTGATGCAAATTTTCTGAGTTGTTTTGCAGATGTGAAGTCCCTGCAATGCCCACCAGATGGAAGAACTACTTGGTGACCATGAGCACATAGCCCCAGCCCCCAGGAGCCTAAGGACGGATAATGTTAAGCCCTGTGACTCCACCGTGCTGCTTCACCATCAGCCAATCAGAGAACTGTGCACACGCTGATCATGTACCCTGTGACCACCTCTCTCCTGGCCTTTAAAAACGCTTTGCTAAAACCCTCAAGGGTCTAGAATGTCCGCAGATGCCAGACAGGAGATGCCTAGGAAACCAGCCCCTGGTAAGGGCCTTGTTGGTCTGATGAGTTTCCCTGTGATACAATTCTTCACACACATTGTCACCATTTGACGCTGGAGATGAAGCCCGTCCCTCGGAAAGGCGTCCGGGAAGATTCTCCTGGTGTCCTCGGACTTGACCTCATCCACCATTGCCCTTTGCTGATTTTCCTTTCTCTCTTTTCACTGAAGGAAATCACAGCCATGAGGTTGACTCCCTACTGAGTCCCGAGAGTCTTCTCAGTGGGCCTAAAATGAGCGTTTGGGGGAATTTTAATAATTTGAAAAAATTTTTATAATTTTTTCACTTGACCTAGAATTTTTTTTGACCAAGTAGGAATTCAGCAGGCTTCTACCTTTTTCAGTTCCAGAAATACCACGATTAACAAGCCAATGACAGAGATCTGCACACCTCAGACTCTTCTCGTTGCTGCTTTGATTCCACTGGCCATGACGGTAGCCTTGCCCTTGGTAGGGGAGGCCCACCCCTTGGCCCCGGCCACCCAGGATCCAGCTCCTCCCGTTGCGTTTAAGATTTGCAGCTAAGGGGCTGCAGGTTCCACTCTAATTTCTGGCTTGGAGAAGAGTGAGCACAGGGCCATTCAAGGATGCTCCAATCTCATTACCTTTTGAATCCCTTTGTCTCCAGGCAGGTCTGGCTTCTCTAGTTCACTCACTAGAGGCCATCGTGGATTTTGCGTCCGCCAGCCAACCTGCAAAGTGCTGAGGCTCTTTCTACCTCCCCGAGCTGCAGGGAACGTGAAACGCAGAGTCTCTGTGGAGTGAGCCCAGATCACAAATCCAGCTGACCCGTCTTGATGTTTCTCCCACCACTGCCCCCCACCCTCGAATCCCTTCCCAACGTGTTCTGGGGATTTCTGTCTGTGTGAATTAGGAGAACCAAGCAGTTCTTGGAGTGCAGTGCCCCTCTCGAGGCTCACTCTATTCTCATCTTAGAAAATTGCTGGGACCCGAGTCTAATTGTTGGTCCAGAAGCAAAGAGGGGCAATGGGGGCGGGGGGTCCTGAGGAGAATCAGCACAGCCTCACGTGGCAGCTTCCTCAGGGCAGCCGTGACCTTTTCCTGGGGCAATGCAGAGTCAATTGCCCCAGACAGATGTGGAAAGACCTGTACCACTGGGGGTGGGGAGGCGCCTTCCACAGGCAAAGAAGACACATGAGAATTGAGGGGCTCAATGTCCCCAGGTCCCTCAGGTCCTCCCACACATCCCCACCCAAGCTGCAGGATCCGGTTCTTTCCCAACCACCTTCTTCACTACAAGGCAGGACTCAACTTTGCTGGAATGTAACCAATTGAAGGAGGAGGGTCTGGGTTGGCTTTTCAGCTATTTCAGTCCAGGTGCTGCACAAGATGAGGCTCTCCTCCAGGGCACTCCGCAAAGCTCGCATGTCACTTGTGCGGCCCTTGGGATGGGATCTTGAATCACTAAGCTCATCTTTTTCTCTCCCTACTCTATCCAGCAACATTCCGAGCAGATACCAACGTCATGATATTCTGTAGGGTTCCCAGAACGTTCCAAAATATCATATACAGGGTCATCAGCTCCTCGATTCTTACAAGTGGTTGCTTAGAAGAATCCAAGGCAGGGATTTTTCTCATTCCAATGAACAGTTCATGACATACACAAGCTGTGTTCTCTGTACTAATGAAAATAGCCATTAGCACCATTCAGTAGAACCAGATTAGACAGTCAATTCCAGAAACCTCAGAATCAATTGAGAAAAATCATCCTTAAAATTCTATTGTTCTCGAAGCACTCCGGGTACCAAAATCGGGATTAGTCACATGACTCCAGAGAAACAGGAAAATATATATATAATTTATTATAGGAATTGATTCACACCATAATGGAAGTTGAAGGTGTCTCACAATCTATCAGCAAGCTGAGGAACCAGGAAAGCCAGTGATATAATTCAGTCTGAGTCCAGAGGCCTGTGAATCGGGGTCGAGGACGTAAGTCCTGGTCCGAGATTGAAAGCTGAAGAAGCAGCAGTGCCAATGTCCAGGGTCAGGAGAAGGTGATGCCTCTGATGACGAGGAGAGAGCAAACGTCCCCTTCCTCTCCCTTTTTGTTCTATTCAGGCCCTCAACTCAAGGACAGTGCCCACTGCACCACACCAGTGATCTTCTCTACTCAGTCTGTGGACTCAAATGCCAATATCCTCCTCCTGAGACATCCTCACAGACACCAAGAAATAATGTTTTAACCGCAGTATGGGCATCTCTTAGGCAAATAGACACATAAAATTAACCATCACACTGCTGTGGAAGAGCTGGCAAGAGTGGCACATCACACAGGATGAGGAAGTGGTTACCATCCCAAGACAATAACCCCAAGATCATATTTCCCACCGCCTCCACTGTAGGCAGAGGGAGGAGCTCAGAGACCACTGACCTCTCACGGCCGAGCTGCATGAGGCTGGCAGCTCAGGGAGGAGAAGCATCTTCAGAGCAATAGGGAGACTGTGGACTCAGGGACATTTTGGTCTCACTTCCCCATGAACTTGGACCACTGTGCAAACTGTTACTCCTTGTAGCTGAGCTACAGTAATAATCAGCCTCGTCTTCAGCCTAGAGGCCAGAGATGGTCAGGGAGGCCGTGTTCCCAGACTTGGAGCCAGAGAAGCGATCAGGGATCACTGCGGGCCACTTACTGACCTGATAAATCAAGGTTTTGGGGGCCGTGCCCGGGCGCTGTTGTTAAGAGCTAACATAATTGCTACCCCTGCTATCACTGCTGGTTCCAGCATAAGAGATGGGTGACCATCTGTCCCGGATTCCCAGACACTGAGGGAGGCTGAGTCAAGACGCAATGCGCCCAGTACCCTGGAAAGAGGAGAAACACACTCTGGTCAGTTCCGTACCAGACCCAGGTCACCCTGAGGACAAAGACCCAAAAAATCAGTCAGATGTCCATGGGGTCCCTTCCCTGGAGGCCTCACCTGTGTCCTGAGTGAGGAGGGTGACAAGAAGCAGAGCCCAGGCCATGGCGGAGACGCCCCAGAGGCTGCCTTCTGAGCCCCCAGCCCTGGGCCTGGGCCCCCAGACCTCTCGTATCCCCTCCCCCACAGAGGAGGGAGGGGCCTCCATGCGAATCAGCTTCCTGCACCTGTCCTTCTGCACCGCCTCTACTGTGGCCCTTGATTCTGGGAACGTCTGAGTCCCTGGACAGCAGAGCTGCCTGAGAGATTAAAATGGACTGTCATGTATTTTCTGATTCAGGACAGACTGAGAAGGTGACAGAGCCCAGAACATGGAGCCCAGCTGGCTGTGTCCTCTCCTCCTGTGGGGGGTCGTGGTGGATACAGAGGGAAGCAAGAACTCCCCTCCTTCTGCTGGACAAGGGGAGCAGGGCATCTATGCTGTGGAGGAGGGGACATCCAGTGACCCCTCTTCCAGGGACCCAGGCAGTGCCAGGGATACTTGCCTTGTCCCTCATGCCCTCCCCAGTCCCCTAGTCTAAGGTGCCAATGCGTCACCCTCTCCGCTGCTCTGTGGTGGTTGAGGTTGGAGATGCTCCCTGGCGTGTCCAGTAGAGTGGTTATGGGATACGGGAGATATTGGACACCCCTTCCTCATGACCCCCTTAGGACTGGCTTGGAAGAAGCTGCTGGGCCTTTGGACAGGACAGGACGACAGCACAGACAACCTCCCCTAAATCTGGGCCCTGCTGCCTCCCGTTGGCCTCAGTGGTGAGAGCTGAGCCCAGGGAGACAGATGAGTGAGGGCTGGACACCCAGGCCTCCCCTCCCCCTCCCCAGCTCAGTGCCAGGCCCGCATGCCTGCAGACAAGCCTCACCTTGCCTCAACTTCCTCCAGAATGAGGTACATCACCTGCAAAATCAGGAAGCCAAAATGCCCCCCGCGGGGTCACCTTGCTCGCCCCAGGATGGCCTCGTCACATGGGAGGTGGACGTGGGCTCAGGGATGAGGGAACCTGAGACATAAATTAATCCAGTCCCGTTAGGGATGCAGATGAGAGAAACGGGCCCCCGAGAAGATGCCAGAATCCTTAAATATCGACAAAATAAGGATAACGTGAGACAGAGGGAGAGCTCCGTCCAGATAGAGAATGACCCAGGGAATCAAGGGGGAGATTCTGGGGCTGAGGCTCTGAAAGAGGGACCGGGTCAGGAGGGGCCTGGGGGTCCAGCTCTGGGTCTTTTCCGCAGGAGGGGTCAGTTCTTGGGGACACGGACATTCTCTGTCTTCCCTTTGTGCCCTTGAGACGCCCTCACCTCAGAGCCTGGCACCTTCCTGAAGTAAAGGCTCTTCATCACAGACACGCTTCCCCAAGGGTGTTTTTCCAGAAAGAGATGAGTTTGCAGTATATATTACACTCAGGATGACGGGTCCTTTCTGGTTGGAAATGGACATGAGCCCTTAGGCAATGGACTAGCAGTTTATGGAACACGAATATTGTGATGAAGGATTTTAGTGTCACTGTTCATATCACACGACCACATCCCAGGAGCTAAGGATGTGAGGCCCTGGCTGAGCTTGGGGTGGGTGAAGGGGAGCCTCTGGGGGCGGGAAAGGAAAGGTGTGTGGGGAAGTGTTAGCTCTGGATTTGAGACAATCGTTGGTGTGTGTTTCACAGAGGTATGTGCTGTACTATGTAGACATTCGTTTAACGATGACTTTTTTTGAGATTATAATAAAGCGGGGACTGGTTCAGGACCTTCTCACAGGTCAATCAGTCAGGCATCTGACACCAGGTCAGAGCCCAGCGGTTTGGATCTTTATATCTGGGGACTGCTGTGGACAGGCCTCCTGTGATCACTCCAGGTGTCCAGTGCTTCCTGCAAGAAACAAACCCCGCGGTCACGGGAGCTGTCTTGCCTCTGCTGCACGTTTGTTCATACAAGCAGCAACTCAGGGCCCCTCATGATTCGGGCGTCACGGTTGAATTAAAAATTCCTGAGATGTTTGCGCCCACTCAATAAGACATGACGGAAATATAATAAGAATGACTACCTCTAAAGGAGGGAAATTACTACTAACACATAATAGGAGTGATAGGCAATAAAGTAAAAGCATATACCTATTAAGAATCACTAAAATCAATGACTGGATTCTTACCTTTCTGGAAAAATTAAATATGGGATTCATTAAATACCAACATTTAAGAAAAGAACATTCTTAAGAAAAGAACGTCATAACAGCCAGAAAAGTTTAATGACACCTGACCCCAATTCAATGGACACAGGAAGGTACCAGGACAGCGATGCTCATCCCTCGTTGCTGTGAATAATAACAACCCTGGCAGATACTCTGACCATAGGGACAGCTAAACCATTTCATGTTACCTCCACCCAAAGTGACATTCCTCTCATCATTGTAGAAATATATTCATATATTCAAGTATAGTATAATTATTTGAAGCTTCACAGGAAGCTGCCACTACAGCCTGAGACTCCACACATCGCACACCTGGACGGTCGTGGCTCCAGCAATCTCCTATTGGAGCATCCTCTGCTCTCCACATCTGCCTTGTGATTTTGTTGGAAATTCTCCATGTTGTAAAAACGTGACCAATTTCTCAGCTGGAGAGTGTGCTCCCACCTTTACAGGAGAAACGTGTAGAGGCCACGGTGGCTCCTGCTGCCTGTGCACAGGTGACTCTTGGTAAAGATCCCATTGATGCCCTTACAGTCAGGGAGCAAGTCTTCCCGCAGGTGCCACAGAGGATCCTGAGACAGTGGCCTCTGTGCCACCTCTGTGGTCTCCACCAGGACACACACCTGTAGGGCAGGTGTAGCCTCTCACCAGCCTTACACACAAGGGGACCTGACTCAGGACATTGTTTGGTGTCCAGTAGCTGAGACCCCTCTCCCTGTGCTGTGACCCAGCTGCTGGGGGTCCCTGTATGACCTTGTTCCAGCCAAGGTGATTCAAGCATGCTGATACTGACCTATGTGTTTATAGGGAAAGAAAGAAGGTAACAGGTAAAAGCTTAGAAAAAATAATTATGATGAGAACATTATGAGAAGATTGAGCTTCCTGGTAAGAGGACTGTATTAGTCAAGGTTCTCTAGGGAAACAAAACAAATAAAAAAATATACATATAAATAAAGAAGAATTTTTGTAAGGAATATATATACATAGGGAGAGAGCAAGAGAAGATTAGTATTGATTATTGAGCAGGGAAGTCCCAGGAGCCACTCTCTACACCTAGAAAGCTGAGAAAGCTGGTTCGAGCCCTGGTCTGGGAAAATCCCACATGCCGCAGAGCAGCTAAGCCCGTGCACCACAACTACTGAGCCTGCGCTCTAGAGCCTGCGAGCCACAACTACTGAGCCCACGTGCCGCAACTACTGAAGCCCGCGCGCTCTAGGGACCATGTGCCACAACTACGAAAGCCCGCACGCCTACAGCCCGTGCTCTGCAACAAGAGAAGCCACTGCAATGAGAAGCCTGCACACCGCAACGAAGAGTAGCCCCCGCTCGCCACAACTAGAGAAAGCCCATGCACAGCAATGAAGACCCAATGCAGCCAAAAGTAAATAAATAAAATAAATAAATCTATTAAAAAAAATGGGTTGAGAGCTGGAGGGACTAAGGAAAGGGGATTGACTGGTGACGGATGAGGTGTTCCTTTTATGAGGATGAAAAATATCCTGGAAGACTGAGTGTTAGTGGATGTTCAAACCTGTGACTCTATTAAAAACCACTGGATCCATCACCTTAAAAGGATGTATGTGATGGATTCTGAATCCTATGTGAGAAAAAATACACAGACTTGGTTGCTGATAGATACAAATTACTCTCAAATGATTCAGAAAATAAATGCTTTGTGTTCCTGAGCGTGTGCTGTGTGTGTGTATGGATGTGTGTGCGTATAGACGTACAAAGGCAGAGAGGGAATGAGAGAAAATGGGATATAAGAAAAGCGATTATGGCAAAGTATGTAAAATTCGTGAATCTGCAAAAAGGTTATGCAGCAGTTCTGTATGTAAACTATACATTTTTGTTTAAGTTCATAATTGCTTCTAAATAAACTAATAACAAAAGCAAATGAAAACCTCAGTTTAGGAGTGAAGGGCTCAGTGATCTCAGAGGAGGTATTTGTCTCAGTTCCCCATGAACTTGGACCACTGTGCACAGCATAACTACCTGCATTTGAACTACAGTAATAAACGGCCTCGTCCTCAGCCTGGAGCCCAGAGATGGTCAGGGAGGCCGTGTTGCCAGACTTGGAGCCAGAGAAGCGGTCAGGGATCCCTGAAGGCCGTTTATTGTTATTATAAATCAGGGTTTTGGGGGCCATGCCTGGGAGCTGTTGGTACCAGCCGACATAACTGCTGGTTCCAGCACAAGAGATGGTGACCGTCTGTCCCGGATTCCCGGACACTGAGGGAGGCTGAGTCGGGCCAGACTGGGCCCAGGATCCTGGAAAGAGGAGAAACACACTCTCGTTAGTTCTGTCACCCTGAGGACAAAGACACAAAGGATCAGTCAGATGTCCCTGGGGTCCCTTCCCTGGAGGCCTCACCTGTGTCCTGAGTGAGGAGGGTGACAAGGAGCAGAGCCCAAGCCATGGTGGAGATGCCCCAGACGCTGCCTTCTGAGCCCCCAGCCCTCGGCCTGCTCCCCCAGACCTCTCTTATCCCCTCCCCCTCAGAGGAGGGAGGGGCCTCCATGCAAATCAGCTTCCTGCACCTGCCCTTGCTCACTCTCTCCTCACCCCTCTGACCTGGCTCTGGAGGCATCCATGGACGGCAGGGCTCTTCTGAGAGGATGAAAACTCTGTGACACGTTGTCCTTAGTCAGGACACTGACCATTACAGGGCCCAGGAAATGGGGCCATCCTGGGATGTCCCTGTCATGCACTATTTGAGTCAAGATGTCTTTGGCCAATAATCCCAAAAACCACTCTTTGGGTTTTGCGGGTGGAAGGTGAGGACAGGGGCCCGAGGGGCTGGGGTGACTTAGAGATTCCATCCCGTCTCCTCCCGGCACCACAGGGGAGCTGGAGGTGTGCATCCCCCTCCCTCACCTGTCCCCTCAGCAGGACGGGCCCCCTGCCCCCCGTCCCCTGCTTCTGCAGGGCTCGGAGGAGGGGCCCTGGGACCTTTATTGGCCTTCCTAGCAAAGGGCTTATGAAGCAGAGCAGATTAGGACACTGACCCCACACTCTCCTTTAGGGGCTCAGGAGGCAGCACCTGGGGCTTCATACAGGTCAGGAAACCAGATCAGAACCCCCCCAAACCCAAGCCCTTGCTGCCTCCTGGTGGCCTTAGATGGGGATGACCAAGCCCCAGGGAGGCAGCTGAGTGGGGCTGAGCCCCCAGCTCTGACCCCCCCAACTTGTTCCTCCTCCTCCTCCTCCCAGCCCAGCACCAGTGACCCTGTCCCTCCTCATCCACTGCATGGGCTCACCCCAGAGCTGGTGCCTCCCTGAGGTCAGACACCTGTGTCCAGATGCTGGATCCATTGTGTTTTCTAGACAGAGAATGAGGGCTGACTGGTGTTTCCCAAGATTGTCACTTTCTCAGTATCTGAAATGTCTAGTTCCTGATTACGAGGAAAGTTGACAATTGGTGTAATTGTCCTTTGCATCCCAGGGTTTATGCTCCTGCCTCTGGGCACAGGGCCCCGGGGGTGATGCAGAAGGAGCTCCAGGTCCCCACAGAACAGATTCCTGCTTCTTTCCTGGGTACTGTGGAGGGGACCCAGGAGTGATGGCGCTGGGTGTGTGTGTGGGTGTCTGTCTGTCTGTCTGTATTTGTGTGGGGCTGTGTGTGTGTTTCTTCACAGAGACAGAGCACATCCTGCGATGGAACATAGCCTGGACCTGATGGTGAGATGTTGGGCTTCCCTTGGATCCAGGACCTGCACTCAGGCGCAGGAATACACGTAGGATCTGTGCACATCAGAGTTACCCCACAGCCTGAGACTAGTGTCCTTCGATAGACCTGCCCACAAGACTCGCCCTTGGTTTGTGTGTTGTGATTAGATTTCAGCAAGGTTTAGGCTATTCCCCAAGAAGAATGACCCCCTGAGTCTCCACTTTCCTGCAACCTTATGGTTTATTCTGAAGCCCTGACCTGCTCCCCAGCGGGAATCTGGAATTTCGGTAGATGCCAGGCACAGGATGCCTAGGAGACCAGCCTCCAGTAAGAGTCTTGTGGGTCTGATGAGGTTCCCTGGGGGACAATTCTTCACACACGTTGTCGCCATTTGATTCTGCTGATGAAGCCCGTCCCTCATCTGGGAAAGGCCTCCTGGAAACTTCTCCTGGTTTCTTCGTATTTCACCTCATCCACCATATGGCCCTTTGCGGATTTTGCTTGGTCTCCATTCACTGAAGGAAATCACAGCCATTACGACGACTCTCTACTGAGTCCTAGGGGTCTTCTTTGTGACACAAATAGCTGCCTGTGGTCTTGGGGACACTCGACACAGGACGATCTGAGAAAACAAGCAGCAAACCCAGGGTCTGGGGTTTCCCTCCATCTCCTACCCTCTGCACCCGGGGCGTAAAGGTCATCATGAGATTCAGGGTTTGTACTAAACTCCACCCCTCCGTGGACACCCCAGGACCACCCAGGGAATCACGAGGTCCCGAGCACTGGAACTCACCTCAGCTCTCCACCACCCCCGGAACAAGCTCCAGTGAGAGGAAGATCAGGTCCACACTGGAACTCCTGCTCTCCTAATTTTCAGTGTGGGCTCCTGTCTACACCACTCTTGGTTTCTTTCTGTGGCTCCTTGATCCGAAGGCAGGGGCCCTATATGCAGCCACATTCTCCCCCCAGCCCTGGAAGATGGTCTGGAGCCTCTGCCTCCTGGATCTCAAGGGCTGCCACAGCTCCCACAAGAGCCTCAGGCCACCACCCCGCCTCTATGGTGGGGCGATCCCCAATAGCAGGAGGGAATCCTTTACCAGTTAGCACGTGTTTTGTCCTCATTAAGGAGAAAATACCCAAATAGTCCAGCCCTTCTTTCTCCATAACACAGGCTAACGTCCACTTAGTCCTTCTTTGTTTATCCTTTCAATATTCCAAATGTTTGCAGTGGGGAAATAAGCAAAGCAAACCACCTGCAGGAAAGTTCTTTGTTTACCCACTTTTGACTGTAATTCTTATTGGATCCCCGGGAGTATTATTCTCCATTGCACATGTTACAACAGCAAAGATTATGGATGGATTCATGCCTAGAAATTCAAATTTTTAAAAAAATTGTAATTGAATTCTCAGAGATTCTTTTTTTTTTTTTTTTTTTTTGTGGTACGCAGGCCTCTCACTGCTGTGGCCTCTCCCGTTGCGGACCACAGGCTCCGGATGCGCAGGCTCAGCGGCCATGGCTTGCGGGCCCAGCCGCTCTGCGGCATGTGGAATCTTCCCGGACCGGGGCACGAACCCATGTCCCTGCATCGGCAGGCGGACCCTCAACCACTGCGCCACCAGGGAAGCCCTGAATTCTCAGAGATTCTTCATCACTGATCCAGAAAAGGTAATCCATTGGAAATCCCTTGACATCTGTGGTGCAGATCCCTCATTCACTGTGGACTCTGAGGGAAATTCCTCTCTGTCCACCCCACCCCCGACCTGAGCTAGGGCTCCTGTTCTCACTTCTGGGATAAGGAGACAAAACAAGATACACCTTCATTCCACAGCTGGGTACCGGCATGCTGTCTAGAACAGTGTTTGGGCATCACATCGAATGTGGTACAATATGGCAAGAGATGCTTTTGACTTGAGTCTGTTGCTTTGTATTCTGAGATTTTCATTACCTTGAGACTGAGAATCAAAATATCATCTATCACAGAAAGCAGCTATTTTCTTGGTCAAACATATCTTTCCAAATCCACCTAAAATATTGGGTCAACACTTGTCCAGAAGTTTTCTCATCAAGGAGAAGGGCATAAAACATCCCTTCGATTTAGTGTGTATCACCATCGTGCTCTTGCAAACTCATCCATGTCCTGCTCAGTGACTGAGCATCTGGAACCTGAAGTGAGAACAGAAGCCAGGAGTGGTCCATGTGTGGACCTAAGGTGACCTTTGGTCAGATTCTCATGCACAAACACACACATCTGCCTATAATTACCTGGACTGGATTATTTAAACTACAAGCTCAAGATTACCATATTCAGAGGAATATTTGATATCACAGCTCAGGCTAATGCATAGGATGTGACTTCTGAGGAAGAGGAGAGCCAGATTCAGGTCATTCTCATTAAAAAGAGAAAAGCCTTTCTTAGAAAAATGTAAAACTGATTATAAATGCAGCTCTATGTTTAGTAGAGAAAAAGAGAGAGATGACAGGATAACAGTACAGAAGGAAAGGAAGAATGGCTGTCCCCATAATAATGGGGGAGGGTAGATATTATAACAGAGGCTATTTCAGGGGAGTAAAAACACTCTTATTCCCACACTGCACCTTAGGAGCAGCTGTAATCCCAATGAAAGTAGATCTTAGAAATGAAGTCGGTAAATATTTTCTACACTATACCTGATCTTTGACAAGATAGTTAGAAAGACCAATAATTCTGGTCAAATGTAAAATGTTGTGATAAAGACAAAAGATTCTTCAGATTGAGACTAGCATACACTTAGAAAATACGGAGCCTAATTGGCTGGGTTAAAATAAATCAGATTGGGACTTCCTTAGCGGCACAGTGGTTAACAATCCGCCTGCCAAGGCAGGGGACACGGGTTCGAGCCCTGGTCTGGGAAGATCCCACATGCCGCAGAGCAGCTAAGCCTGTGCGCCACAACTACTGAGCCCACTCGCCTAGAGCCTGTGCTCCGCAACAAGAGAAGCCACCGCAGTGAGAACCGCCCCCCGCAGCGAAGAGTAGCCCCCGTTTCCGCAACTAGAGAGAGCCCCTGCGCAGCAACAAACACCCAACACGGCCAAAAATAAATAAATTTTAAAAATAAATAAATGTATAAAAATAAAATAAAATAAATCAGATTTATCAGGAAAACGATTTGGATAAGAAAAGTGTACACAGGACCAGTATGGAGTTAGTCATATAGCAGGGGTCTTCCAAAGTTAGAGGATCTTAATGAAATCAACCCAACTGACACACGACTCCAACTTCATGAGAGCCAGGAGCCAGGACCACAAGAAAGAGCTGCTCTCCAGTCCTGGATGCCTGAACACACAGCTATCAAATGTTCCTCGTCACTTGTTACTGTGGGGATGATGTGTCCTGAGCAATCCAATCCATGTACTTTGTTTTTCATCTAAACTATTGAATTCGGGACATACCTGGCTGTCCAGTGGTTAAGAATTAGACCTTCTGTTGCAGGGGGTAGGGGTTCCATCCCTAGTCAGGGAACTAATATCCCACATGCCACGTGGCAGGGCCAAAAAAAAAAAAAAACCCAAACAAATTAAAAACAAACAATTCGATTCACATAATTTCATTTCAGTAATGGTGCGTTACAAAACTGTTCAAGAAAAAATAACATTGAACCCACAACACTCGCGCAGTTTTTCAATTAATTCTCACAGGTCTTAGATATGCTGGGATTCCACCTGGAAACTGCACTGGTCCCCATGGAAACACGTGACCTTGACATCACTGAGGAATACGGGACATGCCCTCCAGCCCACCTTCCATTCTGGAGCCACATTTCAAAGAGCCCATCGTATCGGGGAGACCACCATCCTGCAGGGCTGTCCCCGGACAGGGTTCACCAGTGCCAGGAGAGGGGACAAAGCTGAGACCCAGACTGTGTCCCCAACCCTCCCAGGCTCAGCCCACTCAGATGCAGGTCAAACAGGAAGGACAACAAACATGAAAACCACTCGTTGTTCTTTCTCCTCATCCCTCTGCAGGGTCCTCAGATCTCCTGTCAGCTGATGAGGCTTCAACCACAGATGTAGATTAGGAACCAGCAGAGTCACAGCAACAGGGAGCCTGTGAGCTCAGGGCAGGTTTTTGTTCTACTTCCCCTGAACTTGGACCACGGTGCACAATGTAACCACTTCTAGCTGAGCTACAGTAATAAACGGCCTCGTCCTCCGCCTGGAGCCCAGAGATGGTCAGCGAGGCCGTGTTGCCAGACTTGGAGCCAGAGAAGCGATCAGGGATCCCTGAGGGCCGTTTATTGACATCGTAAATCAGGGTTTTGGGGGCCGTGCCTGGGAGTTGTTGGTACCAGCCAACATAGTTATATCTCCCTATGTCACTGCTGGTTCCAGCACAAGAGATGGTGACCGTCTGTCCCAGATTCCCGGACACTGAGGGAGGCTGAGTCAGGCCAGACTGGGCCCAGGATCCTGGAAAGAGGAGAAACACACTCTAGTCAGTTCTGTCACCCTGAGGACAAAGACACAAAGGATCAGCCAGATGTCCCTGGGGTCCCTTCCCTGGAGGCCTCACCTGTGTCCTGAGTGAGGAGGGTGACAAGGAGCAGAGCCCAGGCCATGGTGGAGACGCCCCAGACGCTGCCTTCTGAGCCCCCAGTCCTGGGCCTGGTCCCCCAGACCTCTCTTATCCCCTCCCCCCAGAGGAGGGAGGGGCCTCCATGCAAATCTGCTCCCTGCACTGCCTGTCCTCACCACCTCTGCTCTAGCCCTTGATTCTGGTAACGTCTGCGTCTCTGGACAGCAGAGCTGCCTGAGAAATTAAAACAGGTTATCATGTATTGTCTGATTCAGGACAGACTGAGAAGGTGACGGAGGCCGGGACCCGGAGCCCAGCTGGCTGTGTCCTCTCCTCCTGTGGGGGATCATGTTGGATGCAGAGGGATCCTAGGACTCCCCTCCTTTTGCAAGGAGGAGGAGAGCAGGGCATCTATGCTGGGAAGGAGAGGGCATCCCGTGACCCCTCTTCCAGGGACTCAGGGAGAGCCGAGGACCCTCTCCTTGTCCCTCATGCCCTCCCCAGTCCCCTAGGCTAAGGTGCTCAGGCGTCACTCTCTCCGCTGCTCTGTGGTGGTTGGAGATTGGAGATGCTCCCTGACATGTCCACTATAGGAATTATGGGATATGGTAGACATTGGACAGCCCTCCCTCGTGACCTCCTTAGGCCTGGCTCGGGAGCAGCTGCTGAGATTTTGAACAGGACAGAATGACAACACAGACAACCTCCCCCAAATCCGGGCCCTGCTGCCCCCAGTGGCCTCAGTTGTGAGAGCTGAGCCCAGGGAGACAGCTGAGTAGGGCTGGACACCCAGGTCTCCCCCTCCCCAGCTCAGTGCTAGGCCCCCATCCCTGCAGACAAGCCTCACCTTCCCTCGACTTCCTCCAGAATTAAGTACGTCACCTGCAAAATCAGGAGGCCCAGATGCCCCCCTCGGGGTCACCTTGCTCGTCCCAGGAGGGCCTTGTCACAGGGTTGGTGATGGGGGATGGAAGTGGGCTCAGGACCAAGAGAACCTGAGATATAAGTTCATCCTATCTCGTTAAGGATGCCGAGGAGAGAAACGGGCCCCCGAGAAATGCCTGAATCCTCAAATATAGAAAAAAGGATAATGTGAGACACAGAGAGAGCTCTGTCCAGACAGAGAATGACCCAGGGAATCAAGGGGCAGATTCTGGGGCTGGGGCTCTGGAGGAGGGACCGGGTCAGGAGGGGCCTGGGGGTCCAGCTCTGGGTCCTATCCTTGGGGGCGGGGGTCATGGGGACAGAGCCTTGCCCTGTCTTCCCCTTTGTGCCTTTGAGACGCCCTCACCTCAGAGCCTGGCACCTTCCTGAGGTCAAGGCTCTTCATCACAGACACACTTCCCCAAGGGTGTTTTTCGAGAAAGAGCTGAGTTTGCAGTATATATTACACTCAGGATGACGGGTCCTTTCTGGTTGGAAATGGACACGAGCCCTCAGGCAATGGACTAGGAGTTTATGAAACACAAATACTTTGATGAAGGTTTTCAGTGTCACTGTTCATATCACACGACCACATTCCATGAGCTAAGGGGGTGAGGCCCTGGCCAAGCTTGGGGTGGGTGAAGAGGAGCCTCTGGGGGCGGGAAAGGAAAAGTGTGCAAGGAGGTGTTAGCTCTGGATTTGAGACAATTTTTGGCGTGTGTTTCACAGAGGTATGTGCTGTACTATGTAGACATTCACTTAATGATGACTTTTTTTGAGATTATAATAAAGGGGGGACTGGTTCAGGATCTTCTCACAAGTCAATCAGTCAGGCATCTGACACCAGGTCAGAACCCAGCGGTTTGGATCTTTATATCTGGGGACTGCTGTGGACAGGCCTCCTGTGATCACTCCAGGTGTCCAGTGCTTCCTGCAAGAAGCAAACCCCGCGGTCACGGGAGCTGTCTTGCCTCTGCTGCACGTTTGTTCATACAAGCAGCAACTCAGGGCCCCTCATGATTCGGGCGTCACGGTTGAATTAAAAATTCCTGAGATGTTTGCGCCCACTCAATAAGACATGACGGAAATATAATAAGAATGACTGCCTCTAAAGGAGGGAAATTACTACTAACACATAATAGGAGTGATAGGCAATAAAGTAAAAGCATGTACCTATTAAGAATCACTAAAATCAATTACAATTCTTACCTTTCTGGAAAAATTAAATATGGGATTCATTAAATACCAACAGTTTAAGAAAAGAAAGATAAAATATCCCAAAAAGTTTAATGACACCTAACCCAGAAATTCAATGGACACATAAAGGTAACAGCCCAGCGACGCTGATCCCTCGTTGCGGTGAATAACAACAACAGTGGCAGATATCCTGACCATAGAGAAAGCTAAGCCATTTCATGTTACCTCCACCCAAAGGGGCTTTTCTCGCATCATTGTAAAATTATATTCATATATAGTTAAATTATTTGAAGCATCACAGGAAGCTGCCGCTATAGCCTGATACTCCACGCACTGCACACCAGGACAGTGACGGCTCCAGAAGCTCCTACTGAAGCATCCTCTGGTTTGTTGGGAATTTTCCCCGTTGTAAAAACAGTAACTAATTTCGCATCAGGAGATTGTATCCCACCTTTAGAGCAGACACTCAGAGAGGCCATGGTGGCTCCCGACGCCCTGTGCACAGCTGACCCTTGGTAAAGATCCAGCTGGTGCCCTTACACTCAGGGAGCAAGTCTCCCCACAGGTGCCACAGGGGATCCCGGAACAGTGGCCTCTGTGCCACCTCTGTCGTCTCCACCAGGACACACACCTGTCGGGCAGCTGCAGCGTCTCACCAGACTTACACACAAGGGACCCTGACTCAGGACACGGTTCAGTGTCTAGTAACTGAGACCCCTTCCCCCTGTGCTGTGACCCAGTGCTGCTGGGGGTCCCTGTATGACCCTGTTCAAGCCAAGGTGATTCAAGCATGATGATACTGACCTATGTGTTTATAAGTAAAGAAAGAAGGTAACAGGTAAAAGCTTAGAAAAATTAGTGATGATGAGAACGTTATGAGAAGATTGAGCTTCCTGGTAAGAGGATTGTATTAGTCAGGGTTCTCTAGGGAAACAAAACAAAAGAAATATATACATATAGATAATGAAGAATTTTATGTAAGTTATATATATATACTGAGAGAGAGAGATTATTATTGATTATTGAGCACGGAACTCCCAGGAGCTGATCTCTTCAGCCTGAAAGCTGGGAATGCTGGTGATGTAATTCAGTTTGTGTCCAAAGATTTGGGAACCAGGGGAGCCAGTGATGTAAATTCCAGTCTGAGGGCTGGAGAAGTTGATGTGAAATGTCCCAGCTCGTGCAGTGAGAAGAGAACACAGACGTGTTCTTTTTCCTTTTCCTTTTGCTCTGCACAGACCCTCAACAGATTGGGCGATGCCCACCCACACTGCGGAGGGCAATGTATTTACTGAGTCCCCAGATTCAAATGGTCATCTCATCCAGGAACACCTGCCCGGCCCCATCCAGAAATGATGCTTCCTCTGAGTCCCCTGTGACCAGTCAAAGCGACACATAAATTTAAACATCTCAGTGACCATCCACGCTGATTAGCCCCACAATGAGGTCCCAGCCAGGACACGGCGGTTTCAGTGGTAAAACTGGGAAATTTCTGGCATCAGGAGACTTGATCATGGCCCAGTTCTGGTGCTTATGCTTGGGTCCACCCAGATGTTCAAACCAGGAGGTCGATGCTGACGATGCAGTATTATTCGACCATAAGAAGGAATCAAGTACTCATATGTGCTTCAAGGGGAAAGAACATTGAAAACATTTTAAAGAATGAGAGAAGCCAGACACCAAGGTCCACATGGGGTATCATGGCATTTGTGTGAAAAGTCTGGAACAGGCAGGAAGTACATTAATGTTTGGAGGGCTGGAGTGACAGGGAAAGGGGATTGCCTGGTGACAGATGAGGAGTTACTTTGCCGGGGATGAAAATATCCTGGAAGATTGAGTGTTAGTGGATGTTCAAACTTGTGAATACATTAAACACCACTGGATCCATCACCTTAAAATGACGCATGTGATGGATTGTGAAGCCTATGGTAGAAAGAACATGAAGGCTTGGTTACTGATAGATACAAATTACACTCAAATGAATCAGAAAATAAATGTTTTGTTTTCCTGAGTGTGTGCTGTGTGTGCGTATAGACATACAAAGGCAGAGAGAGAATGAGAGACAACGGGATATGAGAAAGGCGAATCTTGCAAAGTATTAAAAAATAGTGAATCTGGGAAAAGGTTGTGCAAGACTTCCTTATAGACCTTTAAATTTTTATTTAAGTTTTTAATTACTACAAAATAATAACAAAAACAAATGAAAGCCTCAGTTTAGGAGTGAAGGGATGAATGAGCTCAGAGGACGTTTTAGTCCCACTTCTCCATGAAATGGGACCACTGTGCACAGCGCTACTACTTGTATATGAGGTGCAGTAATAATCAGCCTCGTCCTCAGCCTGGAGCTCAGGGATGGTCAGGGAGGCCGTGTTCGCAGACTTGGATCCAGAGAAGCGGTCAGGGATCCCTGAGGGCCCTTTATTCACCTCATAAATCAGGGTTTTGGAGGCTGTGCCTGGGCGCAGTTGGTACCAGCCAACAGCATTATATTTCCCGATGTCATTGCTGGTTCCAGCAACAGGAGATGGTGACCGTCTGTCCCAGATTCCCGGACACTGAGGGAGGCTGAGTCAGGCCAGACTGGGCCCAGGATCCTGGAAAGAGGAGAAACACACTCTAGTCAGTTCTGTCACCCTGAGGACAAAGACACACAGGATCAGCCAGATGTCCCTGGGGTCCCTTCCCTGGAGGCCTCACCTGTGTCCTGAGTGAGGAGGGTGAGAAGGAGAAGAGCCCAGGCCTTGGTGGAGACGCCCCAGACGCTGCCTTCTGAGCCCCAGCCCTGGGCCTGCTCCCCCAAACCTCTCTTATCCCCTCCCCCCAGAGGAGGGAGGGGACTCCATGCAGATCAGCTCCCTGCACCTGATGGTCTCACCCCTCTGCCCTGGCCCTGGACACTAGATGTTCTGCATCCTGGGGGGAGAATATAGCTCAGGGATTTAAACGTTTTGACACATAGGTGACATGTATATACAGGAGCATGAATTGTTTGTAGCTGGTTTGCAGGGAGAGAAAGAGCAGATGAAGTCCCTCAGGCAAAGAGCTCCTGCACCTTCAGGGTCTCTGCTGGGACAGGACTGTGTCTCTGGGAACCACAGTGCAGGGGACATTCCGCAGCGCCCTCTGCTGGATGTCTATCTCCAAGGTCTCTATGTTTGGGAAAGAGACAGGCCCAGCAGGGGAAACACCTGCTGTTTGCTGGGTGGCTGGGGGGAGCCCCAGCTGCAGCCTTGTCCCATCCCCGCCCCCACCTCTTTGTTCTGAAGCATCTGCACATTGAATCCACGAGCAGGTCGTTGACACCCAGCCCCCAACCCCAGGTCCCAGACTGGCCCTGGAACCTAGAGTCTCTGCGTCCCTGTAGAGCAGGGCTCTTCTGAGAAGATGAAAACTCTGTGACACGTTGTCCTTAGTCAGGACACTGACCATTACAGGGCCCAGGGAATGGGGCCATCCTGGGATGTCCCTGTCATGCACTACTTGAGTCAAGACGTCATAGGCCAATAATCCCGATAACCACTCTTTGGGTTTTGCGGGTGGAAGGTGAGGACAGGGGCCCGAGGGGCTGGGGTGACTTAGAGATTCCATCCCGTCTCCTCCCGGCACCACAGGGGAGCTGGGGGTGTGCATCCCCCTCCCTCACCTGTCCCCTCAGCAGGACGGGGCCCCTGCCCCCCGTCCCCTGCCTCTGCAGGGCTCGGAGGAGGAGCCCTGGGACCCTCCACTTGTTCCTCCTCCTCCTCCTCCCAGCTCAGCGCCAGCCACCCTGTCCCTCCTCATCCCCTCCCTGCCCCTGTCCTTTGTCCTAAAGCCTCATCAGGATGGAATTGTCACCTGCCTCCCCAGGTGACTCAGACCCACCCCTGCAGGGTCTCTAATCTTGTCTCAGCATGACCTTGTCTCAGGGACAGTGACCTTGAGGAGATCTCACATCAGGGCAGGGGAACCTACACGATAAATGACTCCACCCCCATAGGTACACTGATGGGAAATATGGGCCCATGAGATGAAGCTGAATTCTCAAAAGCGTTCAAAAAAAGGAATAATGTACGAAGGAGTTAGAGCCCGCCAGGATGGAGGGAGCCCTAATGGAAATGAGGGAAGATGCCAGGGTTTAAGGGGCTGGGAGGAGGGGCTGGGTCAGAGTTCACCTCAGGGCCCAGCCGCAGGGACCTCTCCTCAGGCAGGTCTATCTGCCACATGGTGCAAGTGAGGATTCTCCTCTGTCCTCAGAGGGAGGTCCTCACCCCAGAGCTGGTGTCTCACTGAGGTCAGGCTCCTCTGTCTACAGAGACGCTGGACCCAGCGTGTTTTGTGTGTTTTCTAGACAGAGAATCAGGGCGGACTGACTGGTCTTTCCCAAGATTATCACTGTCTCCGTATCTGAAATGTCTAGTTCCTGATTATGAGGAAAGCTGACAGTTGGTATAATTTCCCTCTGCATCCCAGGGTTTATGCTCCTGCCTCTGGGCACAGGGCCCCGCGGGTGATGCAGATGGAGTACCCAGTCCCCACAGAGCAGACCCCCGCATCCTTCCCGGGTACAATGGGGCGGGGGCACCCAGGAGTGATGGTGCTGGGTGTCTGTGTGTGTGTGTGTGTGTGTAACCGAACAAGACCCCTATGGAGCCTTCCAGGGACAGGCCATCCCCAATATCCTCTGCTTTAGCTCTTCTCTGAAGTACCTGGATAATAGTATTTGATGCAAATTTTCTGAGTTGTTTTGCAGATGTGAAGTCCCCGCAATGCCCACCAGATGGAAGAACTACTTGGTGACCATGAGCACATAGCCCCAGCCCCCAGGAGCCTAAGGACGGATAATGTTAAGCCCTGTGACTCCACCGTGCTGCTTCACCATCAACCAACCAGAGAACTGTGCACACGCTGATCATGTACCCTGTGACCACCTCTCTCCTGGCCTTTAAAAACGCTTTGCTAAAACCCTCAAGGGTCTAGAATGTCCGCAGATGCCAGACAGGAGATGCCTAGGAAACCAGCCCCTGGTAAGGGCCTTGTTGGTCTGATGAGTTTCCCTGTGATACAATTCTTCACACACATTGTCACCATTTGACGCTGGAGATGAAGCCCGTCCCTCGGAAAGGCGTCCGGGAAGTTTCTCCTGGTGTCCTCGGACTTGACCTCATCCACCATTGCCCTTTGCTGATTTTCCTTTCTCTCTTTTCACTGAAGGAAATCACAGCCATGAGGTTGACTCCCTACTGAGTCCCGAGAGTCTTCTCAGTGGGCCTAAAATGAGCGTTTGGGGGAATTTTAATAATTTGAAAAAATTTTTATAATTTTTTCACTTGACCTAGAATTTTTTTTGACCAAGTAGGAATTCAGCAGGCTTCTACCTTTTTCAGTTCCAGAAATACCACGATTAACAAGCCAATGACAGAGATCTGCACACATCAGACTCTTCTCGTTGCTGCTTTGATTCCACTGGCCGTGACGGTAGCCTTGCCCTTGGTAGGGGAGGCCCACCCCTTGGCCCCGGCCACCCAGGATCCAGCTCCTCCCGTTGCGTTTAAGATTTGCAGCTAAGGGGCTGCAGGTTCCACTCTAATTTCTGGCTTGGAGAAGAGTGAGCACAGGGCCATTCAAGGATGCTCCAATCTCATTACCTTTTGAATCCCTTTGTCTCCAGGCAGGTCTGGCTTCTCTAGTTCACTCACTAGAGGCCATCGTGGATTTTGCGTCCGCCAGCCAACCTGCAAAGTGCTGAGGCTCTTTCTACCTCCCCGAGCTGCAGGGAACGTGAAACGCAGAGTCTCTGTGGAGTGAGCCCAGATCACAAATCCAGCTGACCCGTCTTGATGTTTCTCCCACCACTGCCCCCCACCCTCGAATCCCTTCCCAACGTGTTCTGGGGATTTCTGTCTGTGTGAATTAGGAGAACCAAGCAGTTCTTGGAGTGCAGTGCCCCTCTCGAGGCTCACTCTATTCTCATCTTAGAAAATTGCTGGGACCCGAGTCTAATTGTTGGTCCAGAAGCAAAGAGGGGCAATGGGGGCGGGGGGTCCTGAGGAGAATCAGCACAGCCTCACGTGGCAGCTTCCTCAGGGCAGCCGTGACCTTTTCCTGGGGCAATGCAGAGTCAATTGCCCCAGACAGATGTGGAAAGACCTGTACCACTGGGGGTGGGGAGGCGCCTTCCACAGGCAAAGAAGACACATGAGAATTGAGGGGCTCAATGTCCCCAGGTCCCTCAGGTCCTCCCACACATCCCCACCCAAGCTGCAGGATCCGGTTCTTTCCCAACCACCTTCTTCACTACAAGGCTGGGACTCAACTTTGCTGGAATGTAACCAATTGAAGGAGGAGGGTCTGGGTTGGCTTTTCAGCTATTTCAGTCCAGGTGCTGCACAAGATGAGGCTCTCCTCCAGGGCACTCCGCAAAGCTCGCATGTCACTTGTGCGGCCCTTGGGATGGGATCTTGAATCACTAAGCTCATCTTTTTCTCTCCCTACTCTATCCAGCAACATTCCGAGCAGATACCAACGTCATGATATTCTGTAGGGTTCCCAGAACGTTCCAAAATATCATATACAGGGTCATCAGCTCCTCGATTCTTACAAGTGGTTGCTTAGAAGAATCCAAGGCAGGGATTTTTCTCATTCCAATGAACAGTTCATGACATACACAAGCTGTGCTCTCTGTACTAATGAAAATAGCCATTAGCACCATTCAGTAGAACCAGATTAGACAGCCAATTCCAGAAACCTCAGAATCAATTGAGAAAAATCATCCTTAAAATTCTATTGTTCTCGAAGCACTCCGGGTACCAAAATCGGGATTAGTCACATGACTCCAGAGAAACAGGAAAATATATATATAATTTATTATAGGAATTGATTCACACCATAATGGAAGTTGAAGGTGTCTCACAATCTATCAGCAAGCTGAGGAACCAGGAAAGCCAGTGATATAATTCAGTCTGAGTCCAGAGGCCTGTGAATCGGGGTCGAGGACGTAAGTCCTGGTCCGAGATTGAAAGCTGAAGAAGCAGCAGTGCCAATGTCCAGGGTCAGGAGAAGGTGATGCCTCTGATGACGAGGAGAGAGCAAACGTCCCCTTCCTCTCCCTTTTTGTTCTATTCAGGCCCTCAACTCAAGGACAGTGCCCACTGCACCACACCAGTGATCTTCTCTACTCAGTCTGTGGACTCAAATGCCAATATCCTCCTCCTGAGACATCCTCACAGACACCAAGAAATAATGTTTTAACCGCAGTATGGGCATCTCTTAGGCAAATAGACACTTAAAATTAACCATCACACTGCTGTGGAAGAGCTGGCAAGAGTGGCACATCACACAGGATGAGGAAGTGGTTACCATCCCAAGACAATAACCCCAAGATCATATTTCCCACCGCCTCCACTGTAGGCAGAGGGAGGAGCTCAGAGACCACTGACCTCTCACGGCCGAGCTGCATGAGGCTGGCAGCTCAGGGAGGAGAAGCATCTTCAGAGCAATAGGGAGACTGTGGACTCAGGGACATTTTGGTCTCACTTCCCCATGAACTTGGACCACTGTGCAAACTGTTACTCCTTGTAGCTGAGCTACAGTAATAATCAGCCTCGTCTTCAGCCTAGAGGCCAGAGATGGTCAGGGAGGCCGTGTTCCCAGACTTGGAGCCAGAGAAGCGATCAGGGATCACTGCGGGCCACTTACTGACCTGATAAATCAAGGTTTTGGGGGCTGTGCCCGGGCGCTGTTGTTAAGAGCTAACATAATTGCTACCCCTGCTATCACTGCTGGTTCCAGCATAAGAGATGGGTGACCATCTGTCCCGGATTCCCAGACACTGAGGGAGGCTGAGTCAAGACGCAATGCGCCCAGTACCCTGGAAAGAGGAGAAACACACTCTGGTCAGTTCCGTACCAGACCCAGGTCACCCTGAGGACAAAGACCCAAAAAATCAGTCAGATGTCCATGGGGTCCCTTCCCTGGAGGCCTCACCTATGTCCTGAGTGAGGAGGGTGACAAGAAGCAGAGCCCAGGCCATGGCAGAGACGCCCCAGACGCTGCCTTCTGAGCCCCCAGCCCTGGGACAGGTCCCCCAGACCGCTCGTATCCCCTCCCCCACAGAGGAGGGAGGGGCCTCCATGCGAATCAGCTTCTTGCACCTGCCCTTCCGCACCGCCTCTACTGTGGCCCTTGATTCTGGGAACGTCTGAGTCCCTGGACAGCAGAGCTGCCTGAGAGATTAAAATGGACTGTCATGTATTTTCTGATTCAGGACAGACTGAGAAGGTGACAGAGCCCAGAACATGGAGCCCAGCTGGCTGTGTCCTCTCCTCCTGTGTGGGGTCGTGGTGGATCAGAGGGAAGCAAGAACTCCCCTCCTTCTGCTGGACAAGGGGAGCAGGGCATCTATGCTGCGGAGGAGGGGACATCCAGTGACCCCTCTTCCAGGGACCCAGGCAGTGCCAGGGATACTTGCCTTGTCCCTCATGCCCTCCCCAGTCCCCTAGTCTAAGGTGCCGATGCGTCACCCTCTCCGCTGCTCTGTGGTGGTTGAGGTTGGAGATGCTCCCTGGCGTGTCCAGTAGAGTGGTTATGGGATACGGGAGATATTGGACACCCCTTCCTCATGACCCCCTTAGGACTGGCTTGGAAGAAGCTGCTGGGCCTTTGGACAGGACAGGACGACAGCACAGACAACCTCCCCTAAATCTGGGCCCTGCTGCCTCCCGTTGGCCTCAGTGGTGAGAGCTGAGCCCAGGGAGACAGATGAGTGAGGGCTGGACACCCAGGCCTCCCCTCCCCCTCCCCAGCTCAGTGCCAGGCCCGCATGCCTGCAGACAAGCCTCACCTTGCCTCAACTTCCTCCAGAATGAGGTACATCACCTGCAAAATCAGGAAGCCAAAATGCCCCCCGCGGGGTCACCTTGCTCGCCCCAGGATGGCCTCGTCACATGGGAGGTGGACGTGGGCTCAGGGATGAGGGAACCTGAGACATAAATTAATCCAGTCCCGTTAGGGATGCAGATGAGAGAAACGGGCCCCCGAGAAGATGCCAGAATCCTTAAATATCGACAAAATAAGGATAACGTGAGACAGAGGGAGAGCTCCGTCCAGATAGAGAATGACCCAGGGAATCAAGGGGGAGATTCTGGGGCTGAGGCTCTGAAAGAGGGACCGGGTCAGGAGGGGCCTGGGGGTCCAGCTCTGGGTCTTTTCCGCAGGAGGGGTCAGTTCTTGGGGACACGGACATTCTCTGTCTTCCCTTTGTGCCTTTGAGACGCCCTCACCTCAGAGCCTGGCACCTTCCTGAAGTAAAGGCTCTTCATCACAGACACGCTTCCCCAAGGGTGTTTTTCCAGAAAGAGATGAGTTTGCAGTATATATTACACTCAGGATGACGGGTCCTTTCTGGTTGGAAATGGACATGAGCCCTCAGGCAATGGACTAGCAGTTTATGGAACACGAATATTGTGATGAAGGATTTTAGTGTCACTGTTCATATCACACGACCACATCCCAGGAGCTAAGGATGTGAGGCCCTGGCTGAGCTTGGGGTGGGTGAAGGGGAGCCTCTGGGGGCGGGAAAGGAAAGGTGTGTGGGGAAGTGTTAGCTCTGGATTTGAGACAATCGTTGGTGTGTGTTTCACAGAGGTATGTGCTGTACTATGTAGACATTCGTTTAACGATGACTTTTTTTGAGATTATAATAAAGCGGGGACTGGTTCAGGACCTTCTCACAGGTCAATCAGTCAGGCATCTGACACCAGGTCAGAGCCCAGCGGTTTGGATCTTTATATCTGGGGACTGCTGTGGACAGGCCTCCTGTGATCACTCCAGGTGTCCAGTGCTTCCTGCAAGAAACAAACCCCGCGGTCACGGGAGCTGTCTTGCCTCTGCTGCACGTTTGTTCATACAAGCAGCAACTCAGGGCCCCTCATGATTCGGGCGTCACGGTTGAATTAAAAATTCCTGAGATGTTTGCGCCCACTCAATAAGACATGACGGAAATATAATAAGAATGACTACCTCTAAAGGAGGAAAATTACTACTAACACATAATAGGAGTGATAGGCAATAAAGTAAAAGCATATACCTATTAAGAATCACTAAAATCAATGACTGGATTCTTACCTTTCTGGAAAAATTAAATATGGGATTCATTAAATACCAACATTTAAGAAAAGAACATTCTTAAGAAAAGAACGTCATAACAGCCAGAAAAGTTTAATGACACCTGAACCCAATTCAATGGACACAGGAAGGTACCAGGACAGCGATGCTCATCCCTCGTTGCTTAGAAAAAATAATTATGATGAGAACATTATGAGAAGATTGAGCTTCCTGGTAAGAGGACTGTATTAGTCAAGGTTCTCTAGGGAAACAAAACAAACAAAAAAATATACATATAAATAAAGAAGAATTTTTTGTAAGGAATATATATACATAGGGAGAGAGCGAGAGAGAGATTAGTATTGATTATTGAGCAGGGAAGTCCCAGGAGCCACTCTCTACACCTAGAAAGCTGAGAAAGCTGGTTCGAGCCCTGGTCTGGGAAAATCCCACATGCCGCAGAGCAGCTAAGCTCGTGCACCACAACTACTGAGCCTGCGCTCTAGAGCCTGCGAGCCACAACTACTGCGCCCACGTGCCGCGACTACTGAAGCCCGCGCGCTCTAGGAACCATGTGCCACAACTACGAAAACCCACAAGCCTACAGCCCGTGCTCTGCAACAAGAGAAGCCACTGCAATGAGAAGCATGCACACCGCAACGAAGAGTAGCCCCCGCTCGCCACAACTAGAGAAAGCCCATGCACAGCAATGAAGACCCAATGCAGCCAAAAGTAAATAAATAAAATAAATAAATCTATTTAAAAAAATGGGTTGAGAGCTGGAGGGACTAAGGAAAGGGGATTGACTGGTGACGGATGAGGTGTTCCTTTTATGAGGATGAAAGATATCCTGGAAGACTGAGTGTTAGTGGATGTTCAAACCTGTGACTCTATTAAAAACCACTGGATCCATCACCTTAAAAGGATGTATGTGATGGATTATGAATCCTATGTGAGAAAAAATACACAGACTTGGTTGCTGATAGATACAAATTACTCTCAAATGATTCAGAAAATAAATGCTTTGTGTTCCTGAGTGTGTGCTGTGTGTGTGTATGGATGTGTGTGCGTATAGACGTACAAAGGCAGAGAGGGAATGAGAGAAAATGGGATATAAGAAAAGCGATTATGGCAAAGTATGTAAAATTCGTGAATCTGCAAAAAGGTTATGCAGCAGTTCTGTATGTAAACTATACATTTTTGTTTAAGTTCATAATTGCTTCTAAATAAACTAATAACAAAAGCAAATGAAAACCTCAGTTTAGGAGTGAAGGGCTCAGTGATCTCAGAGGAGGTATTTGTCTCAGTTCCCCATGAACTTGGACCACTGTGCACAGCATAACTACCTGCATTTGAACTACAGTAATAAACGGCCTCGTCCTCAGCCTGGAGCCCAGAGATGGTCAGGGAGGCCGTGTTCCCAGACTTGGAGCCAGTGAAGCGACCAGGGATCCCTGAAGGCCGATAATTGTTACCATAAATCAGGGTTTTGGGGGCCATGCCTGGGAGCTGTTGGTACCAGTCGACATAACTGCTGGTTCCAGTACAAGAGATGGTGACCGTCTGTCCCGGATTCCCGGACACTGAGGGAGGCTGAGTCGGGCCAGACTGGGCCCAGGATCCTGGAAAGAGGAGAAACACACTCTGGTCAGTTCTGTCACCCTGAGGACAAAGACACAAAGGATCAGTCAGATGTCCCTGGGGTCCCTTCCCTGGAGGCCTCACCTGTGTCCTGAGTGAGGAGGGTGACAAGGAGCAGAGCCCAAGCCATGGTGGAGATGCCCCAGACGCTGCCTTCTGAGCCCCCAGCCCTCGGCCTGCTCCCCCAGACCTCTCTTATCCCCTCCACCCAGAGGAGGGAGGGGCCTCCATGCAAATCAGCTTCCTGCACCTGCCCTTGCTCACTCTCTCCTCACCCCTCTGACCTGGCTCTGGAGGCATCCATGGACGGCAGGGCTCTTCTGAGAGGATGAAAACTCTGTGACACGTTGTCCTTAGTCAGGACACTGACCATTACAGGGCCCAGGAAATGGGGCCATCCTGGGATGTCCCTGTCATGCACTATTTGAGTCAAGATGTCTTTGGCCAATAATCCCAAAAACCACTCTTTGGGTTTTGCGGGTGGAAGGTGAGGACAGGGGCCCGAGGGGCTGGGGTGACTTAGAGATTCCATCCCGTCTCCTCCCGGCACCACAGGGGAGCTGGAGGTGTGCATCCCCCTCCCTCACCTGTCCCCTCAGCAGGACGGGCCCCCTGCCCCCCGTCCCCTGCTTCTGCAGGGCTCGGAGGAGGGGCCCTGGGACCTTTATTGGCCTTCCTAGCAAAGGGCTTATGAAGCAGAGCAGATTGAGGACGCTGACCCCACACTCTCCTTTAGGGGCTCAGGAGGCAGCACCTGGGGCTTCATACAGGTCAGGAAACCAGATCAGAACCCCCCCAAACCCAAGCCCTTGCTGCCTCCTGGTGGCCTTAGATGGGGATGACCAAGCCCCAGGGAGGCAGCTGAGTGGGGCTGAGCCCCCAGCTCTGACCCCCCCAACTTGTTCCTCCTCCTCCTCCTCCCAGCCTAGCACCAGTGACCCTGTCCCTCCTCATCCACTGCATGGGCTCACCCCAGAGCTGGCGCCTCCCTGAGGTCAGACACCTGTGTCCAGATGCTGGACCCATTGTGTTTTCTAGACAGAGAATCAGGGCTGACTGGTGTTTCCCAAGATTGTCAGTTTCTCAGTATCTGAAATGTCTAGTTCCTGATTACGAAGAAAGTTGACAATTGGTGTAATTCTCCTTTGCTTCCCAGGGTTTATGCTCCTGCCTCTGGGCACAGGGCCCCGGGGGTGATGCAGAAGGAGCTCCAGGTCCCCACAGAACAGATTCCTGCTTCTTTCCTGGGTACTATGGAGGGGACCCAGGAGTGATGGCGCTGGGTGTTTGTGTGTGTGTCTGTCTGTCTGTATTTGTGTGAGGCTGTGTGTGTGTTTCTTCACAGAGACAGAGCACATCCTGCGATAGAACATAGCCTGGACCTGATGGTGAGATGTTGGGTTTCCCTTGGATCCAGGGCCTGCACTCAGGCGCAGGAATACACGTAGGATCTGTGCACATCAGAGTTACCCCACAGCCTGAGACTAGTGTCCTTAGATAGACCTGCCCACAAGACTCGCCCTTGGTTTGTGTGTTGTGATTAGATTTCAGCAAGGTTTAGGCCATTCCCCAAGAAGAATGACCCCCTGAGTCTCCACTTTCCTGCAACCTTATGGTTTATTCTGAAGCCCTGACTTGCTCCCCAGCGGGAATCTGGAATTTCGGTAGATGCCAGGCACAGGATGCCTAGGAGACCAGCCTCCAGTAAGAGTCTTGTGGGTCTGATGAGGTTCCCTGGGGGACAATTCTTCACACACGTTGTCGCCATTTGATTCTGCTGATGAAGCCCGTCCCTCATCTGGGAAAGGCCTCCTGGAAACTTCTCCTGGTTTCTTCGTATTTCACCTCATCCACCATATGGCCCTTTGCTGATTTTGCTTGGTCTCCATTCACTGAAGGAAATCACAGCCATTACGACAACTCTCTACTGAGTCCTAGGGGTCTTCTTTGTGACACAAATAGCTGCCTGTGGTCTTGGGGACACTCGACACAGGACGATCTGAGAAAACAAGCAGCAAACCCAGGGTCTGGGGTTTCCCTCCATCTCCTACCCTCTGCACCCGGGGCGTAAAGGTCATCATGAGATTCAGGGTTTGTACTAAACTCCACCCCTCCGTGGACACCCCAGGACCACCCAGGGAATCACGAGGTCCCGAGCACTGGAACTCACCACAGCTCTCCACCACCCCCGGAACAAGCTCCAGTGAGAGGAAGATCAGGTCCACACTGGAACTCCTGCTCTCCTAATTTTCAGTGTGGGCTCCTGTCTACACCACTCTTGGTTTCCTTCTGTGGCTCCTTGATCCGAAGGCAGGGGCCCTATATGCAGCCACATTCTCCCCCCAGCCCTGGAAGATGGTCTGGAGCCTCTGCCTCCTGGATCTCAAGGGCTGCCACAGCTCCCACAAGAGCCTCAGGCCACCACCCCGCCTCTATGGTGGGGCGATCCCCAATAGCAGGAGGGAATCCTTTACCAGTTAGCACGTGTTTTGTCCTCATTAAGGAGAAAATACCCAAATAGTCCAGCCCTTCTTTCTCCATAACACAGGCTAACGTCCACTTAGTCCTTCTTTGTTTATCCTTTCAATATTCCAAATGTTTGCAGTGGGGAAATAAGCAAAGCAAACCACCTGCAGGAAAGTTCTTTGTTTACCCACTTTTGACTGTAATTCTTATTGGATCCCCAGGAGTATTATTCTGCATTGCACATGTTACAACAGCAAAGATTATGGATTGATTCATGCTTAGAAATTCAGATTTCTTAAAAAATTGTAATTGAATTCTCAGAGATTCTTTTTTAGGTACGCAGGCCTCTCACTGCTGTGGCCTCTGCCGTTGCGGAGCACAGGCTCCGGATGCACAGGCTCAGCGGCCATGGCTTGCGGGCCCAGCCGCTCTGCGGCATGTGGAATCTTCCTGGACCGGGGCACGAACCCATGTCCCTGCATCGGCAGGCGCACCCTCAACCACTGCGCCACCAGGGAAGCCCTGAATTCTCAGAGATTCTTCATCACTGATCCAGAAAAGGTAATCCATTGGAAATCCCTTGACATCTGTGGTGCAGATCCCTCATTCACTATGGACTCTGAGGGAAATTCCTCTCTGTCCACCCCACCCCCGACCTGAGCTAGGGCTCCTGTTCTCACTTCTAGGATAAGGAGACAAAACAAGATACACCTTCATTGCAGAGCTGGGTACCGGCATGCTGTCTAGAACAGTGTTTGGGTATCACATCGAATGTGGTACAATATGGCAAGAGATGCTTTTGACTTGAGTCTGTTGCTTTGTGTTCTGAGATTTTCGTTACCTTGAGACTGAGAATCAAAATATCATCTATCACAGAAAGCAGCTATTTTCTTGGTCAAACATATCTTTCCAAATCCACCTAAAATATTGGGTCAAAACTTGTCCAGAAGTTTTCTCATCAAGGAGAAGGGCATAAAACATCCCCTTGATTTAGTGTGTATCACCATCGTGCTCTTGCAAACTCATCCATGTCCTGCTCAGTGACTGAGCATCTGGAACCTGAAGTGAGAACAGAAGCCGGGAGTGGTCCATGTGTGGACCTAAGGTGACCTTTGGTCAGATTCTCATGCACAAACACACACATCTGCCTATAATTACCTGGACTGGATTATTTAAACTACAAGCTCAAGATTAGCATATTCAGAGGAATATTTGATATCACACCTCAGGCTAATGCATAGGATGTGACTTCTGAGGAAGAGGAGAGCCAGATTCAGGTCATTCTCATTAAAAAGAGAAAAGCCTTTCTTAGAAAAATGTAAAACTGATTATAAATGCAGCTCTATGTTTAGTAGAGAAAAAGAGAGAGATAACAGGATAACAGTACAGAAGGAAAGGAAGAATGGCTGTCCCCATAATAATGGGGGAGGGTAGATATTATAACAGAGGCTATTTCAGGAGAGTAAAGACACTCTTATTCCCACACTGCACCTTAGGAGCAGCTGTAATCCCAATGAAAGTAGATCTTAGAAATGAAGTCGGTAAGTATTTTCTACACTATACCTGATCTTTGACAAGATAGTTAGAAAGACCAATGATTCTGGTCAAATGTAAAATGTTGTGATAAAGACAAAAGATTCCACACCAGTCAGAATGGCCATCATCAAAAAATCTAGAAACAATAAATGCTGGAGAGGGTGTGGAGAAAAGGGAACACTCTTGCACTGCTGGTGGGAATGTGAATTGGTTCAGCCACTATGGATAACAGTATGGAGGTTCCTTTAAAAACTACAAATAGAACTACCATATGACCCAGCAATCCCACTACTGGGCATATACCCTGAGAAAACCAAAATTCAAAAAGAGTCATGTACCAAAATGTTCATTGCAGCTCTATTTACAATAGCCCGGAGATGGAAACAACCTAAGTGCCCATGATCGAATGAATGGATAAAGAAGATGTGGCACATATATACAATGGAATATTACTCAGCCATAAAAAGAAACGAAATTGAGCTATTTGTAATGAGGTGGATAGACCTAGAGTCTGTCATACAGAGTGAAGTAAGTCAGAAAGAAAAAGACAAATACCGTATGCTAACACATATATATGGAATTTAAGAAAAAAAATGTCATGAAGAACCTAGGGGTAAAGCAGGAATAAAGACGCAGACCTCCTAGAGAATGGACTTGAGGTTATGGGGAGGGGGAAGGGTGAGCTGTGACAGGGCGAGAGAGAATCATGGGTATATACACACTAACAAACGTAGTAAGGTAGATAGCTAGTGGGAAGCAGCCGCATGGCACAGGGATATTGGCTCGGTGCTTTGTGACAGCCTGGAGGGGTGGGATAGGGAGGGTGGGAGGGAGGGAGACGCAAGAGGGAAGACATATGGGAACATATGTTTATGTATGACTGATTCACTTTGTTATAAAGCAGAAACTAATACACCATTGTAAAGCAATTATACCCCAATAAAGATGTTAAAAAAAAAAAAAGACAAAAGATTCTTCAGATTGAGACTAGCATACACTTAGAAAATATGGAGCCTAATTGGCTGGGTTAAAATAAATCAGATTGGGACTCCCTTAGCGGCACAGTGGTTAACAATCCGCCTGCCAAGGCAGGGGACACGGGTTCGAGCCCTGGTCTGGGAAGATCCCACATGCCGCAGAGCAGCTAAGCCCGTGTGCCACAACTACTGAGCCCACTCGCCTAGAGCCTGTGCTCCGCAACAAGAGAAGCCACCGCCGTGAGAACCCCCCCCCCGCAGCGAAGAGTAGCCCCCGTTTCCGCAACTAGAGAGAGCCCCTGCGCAGCAACAAACACCCAACACGGCCAAAAATAAATAAATTTTAAAAACAAATAAATGTATAAAAAAAAATAAATCAGATTTATCAGAAAAATGATTTGGATAAGAAAAGTGTACACAGGACCAGTATGGAGTTAGTCATATAGCAGTGGTCTTCCAAAGTTAGAGGATCTTAATGAAATCAACCCAACTGACACACGACTCCAACTTCATGAGAGCCAGGAGCCAGGACCACAAGAAAGAGCTGCTCTCCAGTCCTGGATGCCTGAACACACAGCTATCAAATGTTCCTCGTCACTTGTTACTGTGGGGATGATGTGTCCTGAGCAATCCAACCCATGTACTTTGTTTTTCATCTAAACTATTGAATTCGGGACATACCTGGCTGTCCAGTGGTTAAGAATTAGACCTTCTGTTGCAGGGGGTAGGGGATCCATCCCTAGTCAGGGAACTAATATCCCACATGCCACGTGGCAGGGCCAAAAAAAAAAAAAACCCAAACAAACTAAAAACAAACTATTAAATTCACATAATTTAATTTCAGTAATGGTTGCGTTACAAAACTGTTCAAGAAAAAATAACATTGAACCCACAACACTCGCGCAGTTTTTCAATTAATTCTCACAGGTCTTAGATATGCTGGGATTCCACCTGGAAACTGCACTGGTCCCCATGGAAACACGTGACCTTGACATCACTGAGGAATACGGGACATGCCCTCCAGCCCACCTTCCATTCTGGAGCCACATTTCAAAGAGCCCATCGTATCGGGGAGACCACCATCCTGCAGGGCTGTCCCCGGACAGGGTTCACCAGTGCCAGGAGAGGGGACAAAGCTGAGACCCAGACTGTGTCCCCAACCCTCCCAGGCTCAGCCCACTCAGATGCAGGTCAAACAGGAAGGACAACAAACATGAAAACCACTCGTTGTTCTTTCTCGTCATCCCTCTGCAGGGTCCTCAGATCTCCTGTCAGCTGATGATGCTTCAACCACAGATGTAGATTAGGAACCAGCAGAGTCACAGCAACAGGGAGCCTGTGAGCTCAGGGCAGGTTTTTGTTCTACTTCCCCTGAACTTGGACCACGGTGCACAATGTAACCACTTCTAGCTGAGCTACAGTAATAATCGGCCTCGTCCTCCGCCTGGAGCCCAGAGATGGTCAGGGAGGCCGTGTTGCCAGACTTGGAGCCAGAGAAGCGATCAGGGATCCCTGAGGGCCGTTTATTGACATCATAAATCAGGGTTTTGGGGGCCGTGCCTGGGAGTTGTTTGTACCAGCCAACATCGTTATATTTCCCTATGTCACTGCTGGTTCCAGCACAAGAGATGGTGACCGTCTGTCCCAGATTCCCGGACACTGAGGGAGGCTGAGTCAGGCCAGACTGGGCCCAGGATCCTGGAAAGAGGAGAAACACACTCTAGTCAGTTCTGTCACCCTGAGGACAAAGACACAAAGGATCAGCCAGATGTCCCTGGGGTCGCTTCCCTGGAGGCCTCACCTGTGTCCTGAGTGAGGAGGGTGACAAGGAGCAGAGCCCAGGCCATGGTGGAGACGCCGCAGACGCTGCCTTCTGAGCCCCCAGTCCTGGGCCTGGTCCCCCAGACCTCTCTTATCCCCTCCGCCCAGAGGAGGGAGGGGCCTCCATGCAAATCTGCTCCCTGCACTGCCTGTCCTCACCACCTCTGCTCTAGCCCTTGATTCTGGTAATGTCTGTGTCTCTGGACAGCAGAGCTGCCTGAGAGATTAAAACAGGTTATCATGTATTGTCTGATTCAGGACAGACTGAGAAGGTGACGGAGGCCGGGACCCGGATCCCAGCTGGTTGTGTCCTCTCCTCCTGTGGGGGATCATGTTGGATACAGAGGGATCCTAGGACTCCCCTCCTTTTGCAAGGAGGAGGAGAGCAGGGCATCTATGCTGGGGAGGAGAGGGCATCCCGTGACCTCTCTTCCAGGGACTCAGGGAGAGCCGAGGACCCTCTCCTTGTCCCTCATGCCCTCCCCAGTCCCCTAGGCTGAGGTGCTCAGGCGTCACTCTCTCCGCTGCTCTGTGGTGGTTGGAGATTGGAGATGCTCCCTGACATGTCCACTATAGGAATTATGGGATATGGTAGACATTGGACACCCCACCGTCGTGACCTCCTTAGGCCTGGCTCCGGAGCAGCTGCTGAGATTTTGAACAGGACAGAATGACAACACAGACAACCTCCCACAAATCCGGGCCCTGCTGCCCCCCGGTGGCCTCAGTTGTGAGAGCTGAGCCCAGGGAGACAGCTGAGTAGGGCTGGACACCCAGGTCTCCCCCTCCCCAGCTCAGTGCTAGGCCCCCATCCCTGCAGACAAGCCTCACCTTCCCTCGACTTCCTCCAGAATTAAGTACGTCACCTGCAAAATCAGGAGGCCCAGATGCCCCCCTCGGGGTCACCTTGCTCGTCCCAGGAGGGCCTTGTCACAGGGTTGGTGATGGGGGATGGAAGTGGGCTCAGGACCAAGAGAACCTGAGATATAAGTTCATCCTATCTCGTTAAGGATGCCGAGGAGAGAAACGGGCCCCCGAGAAATGCCTGAATCCTCAAATATAGAAAAAAGGATAATGTGAGACACAGAGAGAGCTCTGTCCAGACAGAGAATGACCCAGGGAATCAAGGGGCAGATTCTGGGGCTGGGGCTCTGGAGGAGGGACCGGGTCAGGAGGGGCCTGGGGGTCCAGCTCTGGGTCCTATCCTCGGGGGCGGGGGTCATGGGGACAGAGCCTTGCCCTGTCTTCCCCTTTGTGCCTTTGAGACGCCCTCACCTCAGAGCCTGGCACCTTCCTGAGGTCAAGGCTCTTCATCACAGACACGCTTCCCCAAGGGTGTTTTTCGAGAAAGAGCTGAGTTTGCAGTATATATCACACTCAGGATGACGGGTCCTTTCTGGTTGGAAATGGACATGAGCCCTCAGGCAATGGACTAGGAGTTTATGGAACACAAATACTTTGATGAAGGTTTTCAGTGTCACTGTTCATATCACACGACCACATTCCATGAGCTAAGGGGGTGAGGCCCTGGCCGAGCTTGGGGTGGGTGAAGGGGAGCCTCTGGGGGCGGGAAAGGAAAAGTGTGCGAGGAGGTGTTAGCTCTGGATTTGAGACAATTTTTGGCGTGTGTTTCACAGAGGTATGTGCTGTACTATGTAGACATTCACTTAACGATGTCTTTTTTTGCGATTATAATAAAGCGCGGACTGGTTCAGGACCTTCTCACAAGTCAATCAGTCAGGCATCTGACACCAGGTCAGAACCAAGCGGTTTGGATCTTTATATCTGGGGACTGCTGTGGACAGGCCTCCTGTGATCTCTCCAGGTGTCCAGTGCTTCCTGCAAGAAGCAAACCCCGCTGTCACGGGAACTGTCTCGCCTCTGCTGCACGTTTGTTCATACAAGCAGCAACTCAGGGCCCCTTATGATTCGGGCATCACGGTTGAATTAAAAATTCCTGAGATGTTTGCGCCCACTCAATAAGACATGACGGAAATATAATAAGAATGACTGCCTCTAAAGGAGGGAAATTACTACTAACACATAATAGGAGTGATAGGCAATAAAGTAAAAGCATATACCTATTAAGAATCACTAAAATCAATTACTGGATTCTTACCTTTCTGGAAAAATTAAATATGGGATTCATTAAATACCAACAGTTTAAGAAAAGAAAGATAAAATATCCCGAAAAGTTTAATGACACCTAACCCAGAAATTCAATGGACACATAAAGGTAACAGCCCAGCGATGCTGATTCCTCGTTGCGGTGAATAACAACAACAGTGGCAGATATCCTGACCATAGAGAAAGCTAAGCCATTTCATGTTACCTCCACCCAAAGGGGCTTTTCTCGCATCATTGTAAAATTATATTCATATATAGTTAAATTATTTGAAGCATCACAGGAAGCTGCCGCTATAGCCTGAGACTCCACGCACTGCACACCAGGACAGTGATGGCTCCAGAAGCTCCTACTGAAGCATCCTCTGCTTTGTTGGGAATTTTCCCCGTTGTAAAAACAGTAACTAATTTCGCATCAGGAGATTGTATCCCACCTTTAGAGCAGACACTCAGAGAGGCCATGGTGGCTCCCGACGCCCTGTGCACAGCTGACCCTTGGTAAAGATCCAGCTGGTGCCCTTACACTCAGGGAGCAAGTCTCCCCACAGGTGCCACAAGGGATCCCGGAACAGTGGCCTCTGTGCCACCTCTGTCGTCTCCACCAGAACACACACCTGTCGGGCAGCTGCAGCGTCTCACCAGACTTACACACAAGGGACCCTGACTCAGGACACGGTTCAGTGTCTAGTAACTGAGACCCCTTCCCCCTGTGCTGTGACCCAGTGCTGCTGGGGGTCCCTGTATGACCCTGTTCAAGCCAAGGTGATTCAAGCATGATGATACTGACCTATGTGTTTATAAGTAAAGAAAGAAGGTAACAGGTAAAAGCTCAGAAAAATTAGTGATGATGAGAACGTTATGAGAAGATTGAGCTTCCTGGTAAGAGGATTGTATTAGTCAGGGTTCTCTAGGGAAACAAAACAAAAGAAATATATACATATAGATAACGAAGAATTTTATGTAAGTTATATATATATACTGAGAGAGAGAGATTATTATTGATTATTGAGCACGGAACTCCCAGGAGCTGATCTCTTCAGCCTGAAAGCTGGGAACGCTGGTGATGTAATTCAGTTTGTGTCCAAAGATTTGGGAACCAGGGGAGCCAGTGATGTAAATTCCAGTCTGAGGGCTGGAGAAGTTGAGGTGAAATGTCCCAGCTCGTGCAGTGAGAAGAGAACACAGACGTGTTCTTTTTCCTTTTCCTTTTGCTCTGCACAGACCCTCAACAGATTGGGCGATGCCCACCCACACTGCGGAGGGCAATGTATTTACTGAGTCCCCAGATTCAAATGCTCATCTCATCCAGGAACACCTGCCCGGCCCCATCCAGAAATGATGCTTCCTCTGAGTCCCCTGTGACCAGTCAAAGTGACACATAAATTTAACCATCTCAGTGACCATCCACGCTGATTAGCCCCACAATGAGGTCCAGCCAGGACACGGCAGTTTCAGTGGTAAAACTGGGAAATTTCTGGCAATCAGGAGACTTGGTCATGGCCCAGTTCTGGTGCTTACGCTTGTGTCCACCCAGATGTTCAAACCAGGAGGTCGATGTTGACGATGCAGTATTATTCGACCATAAGAAGGAATCAAGTACTCATATGTGCTTCAAGGGGAAAAAACATTGAAAACATTTTAAAGAATGAGAGAAGCCAGACACCAAGGTCCACATGGGGTATCATGGCATTTGTGTGAAAAATCTGGAACAGGCAGGAAGTACATTAATGTTTGGAGGGCTGGAGTGACAGGGAAAGAGGATTGCCTGGTGACAGATGTGGAGTTCCTTTGCCGGGGATGAAAATACCCTGGAAGATTGAGTGTTAGTGGATGTTCTAACTTGTGAATACATTAAACACCACTGGATCCATCACCTTAAAATGATGTATGTGATGGATTGTGAAGCCTAT
Organism: Globicephala melas; assembly: GCF_963455315.2. Classification (NCBI taxonomy): domain Eukaryota; kingdom Metazoa; phylum Chordata; class Mammalia; order Artiodactyla; family Delphinidae; genus Globicephala; species Globicephala melas. The sequence continues at coordinate 65,264,465 of NC_083326.1, forward strand.
GGTAGAAAGAACATGAAGGCTTGGTTACTGATAGATACAAATTACACTCAAATGATTCAGAAAAGAAATGTTTTGTGTTCCTGGGTGTGTGCTGTGTGTGCGTATAGACTTACAAAGGCAGAGAGAGAATGAGAGACAACGGGATATGAGAAAGGCGAATCTTGCAAAGTATTAAAAAATAGTGAATCTGGGAAAAGGTTGTGCAAGACTTCCTTATAGACCTTTAAATTTTTATTTAAGTTTTTAATTACTACAAAATAATAACAAAAACAAATGAAAGCCTCAGTTTAGGAGTGAAGGGATGAATGAGCTCAGAGGACGTTTTAGTCCCACTTCTCCATGAACTGGGACCACTGTGCACAGCGCTACTACTTGTATATGAGGTGCAGTAATAATCAGCCTCGTCCTCAGCCTGGAGCTCAGGGATGGTCAGGGAGGCCGTGTTCGCAGACTTGGATCCAGAGAAGCGGTCAGGGATCCCTGAGGGCCCTTTATTCACCTCATAAATCAGGGTTTTGGAGGCTGTGCCTGGGCGCAGTTGGTACCAGCCAACAGCGTTATATTTCCCGATGTCATTGCTGGTTCCAGCAACAGGAGATGGTGACCGTCTGTCCCAGATTCCCGGACACTGAGGGAGGCTGAGTCAGGCCAGACTGGGCCCAGGATCCTGGAAAGAGGAGAAACACACTCTAGTCAGTTCTGTCACCCTGAGGACAAAGACACACAGGATCAGCCAGATGTCCCTGGGGTCCCTTCCCTGGAGGCCTCACCTGTGTCCTGAGTGAGGAGGGTGAGAAGGAGAAGAGCCCAGGCCTTGGTGGAGACGCCCCAGACGCTGCCTTCTGAGCCCCAGCCCTGGGCCTGCTCCCCCAAACCTCTCTTATCCCCTCCCCCCAGAGGAGGGAGGGGACTCCATGCAGATCAGCTCCCTGCACCTGATGGTCTCACCCCTCTGCCCTGGCCCTGGACACTAGATGTTCTGCATCCTGGGGGGAGAATATAGCTCAGGGATTTAAACGTTTTGACACATAGGTGACATGTATATACAGGAGCATGAATTGTTTGTAGCTGGTTTGCAGGGAGAGAAAGAGCAGATGAAGTCCCTCAGGCAAAGAGCTCCTGCACCTTCAGGGTCTCTGCTGGGACAGGACTGTGTCTCTGGGAACCACAGTGCAGGGGACATTCCGCAGCGCCCTCTGCTGGATGTCTATCTCCAAGGTCTGTGTGTTTGGGAAAGAGACAGGCCCACCAGGGGAAACACCTGCTGTTTGCTGGTTGGCTGGGGGGAACCCCAGCTGCAGCCTTGTCCCATCCCCGCCCCCACCTCTTTGTTCTGAAGCATCTGCACATTGAATCCACGAGCAGGTCGTTGACACCCAGCCCCCAACCCCAGGTCCCAGACTGGCCCTGGAACCTAGAGTCTCTGCGTCCCTGTAGAGCAGGGCTCTTCTGAGAAGATGAAAACTCTGTGACACGTTGTCCTTAGTCAGGACACTGACCATTACAGGGCCCAGGGAATGGGGCCATCCTGGGATGTCCCTGTCATGCACTATTTGATTCAAGACGTCATAGGCCAATAATCCCGATAACCACTCTTTGGGTTTTGCGGGTGGAAGGTGAGGACAGGGGCCCGAGGGCCTGGGGTGACTTAGAGATTCCATCCCGTCTCCTCCCGGCACCACAGGGGAGCTGGGGGTGTGCATCCCCCTCCCTCACCTGTCCCCTCAGCAGGACGGGGCCCCTGCCCCCCGTCCCCTGCCTCTGCAGGGCTCGGAGGAGGAGCCCTGGGACCCTCCACTTGTTCCTCCTCCTCCTCCTCCCAGCTCAGCGCCAGCCACCCTGTCCCTCCTCATCCCCTCCCTGCCCCTGTCCTTTGTCCTGCAGCCTCATCAGGATGGAATTGTCACCTGCCTCCCCAGGTGACTCAGACCCACCCCTGCAGGGTCTCTAATCTTGTCTCAGCATGACCTTGTCTCAGGGACAGTGACCTTGAGGAGATCTCACATCAGGGCAGGGGAAGTGCACGATAAATGACTCCACCCCCATAGGTACGCTGATGGGAAATATGGGCCCATGAGATGAAGCTGAATTCTCAAAGCGTTCGAAAAAAGGAATAATGTAAGAAGGAGTTAGAGCCCGCCAGGATGGAAGGAGCCCTAATGGAAATGAGGGAAGATGCCAGGGTTTAAGGGGCTGGGAGGAGGGGCTGGGTCAGAGTTCAGCTCAGGGCCCAGCCGCAGGGACCTCTCCTCAGGCAGGTCTATCTGCCACATGGTGCAAGTGAGGATTCTCCTCTGTCCTCAGCGGGAGGTCCTCACCCCAGAGCTGGTGTCTCACTGAGGTCAGGCTCCTCTGTCTACAGAGACGCTGGACCCAGCGTGTTTTGTGTGTTTTCTAGACAGAGAATCAAGGCGGACTGACTGGTCTTTCCCAAGATTATCACTGTCTCCGTATCTGAAATGTCTAGTTCCTGATTATGAGGAAAGCTGACAGTTGGTATAATTTCCCTCTGCATCCCAGGGTTTATGCTCCTGCCTCTGGGCACAGGGCCCCGCGGGTGATGCAGATGGAGTACCCAGTCCCCACAGAGCAGACCCCCGCATCCTTCCCGGGTACAATGGGGCGGGGGCACCCAGGAGTGATGGTGCTGGGTGTCTGTGTGTGTGTGTGTGTGTGTAACCGAACAAGACCCCTATGGAGCCTTCCAGGGACAGGCCATCCCCAATATCCTCTGCTTTAGCTCTTCTCTGAAGTACCTGGATAATAGTATTTGATGCAAATTTTCTGAGTTGTTTTGCAGATGTGAAGTCCCCGCAATGCCCACCAGATGGAAGAACTACTTGGTGACCATGAGCACATAGCCCCAGCCCCCAGGAGCCTAAGGACGGATAATGTTAAGCCCTGTGACTCCACCGTGCTGCTTCACCATCAGCCAATCAGAGAACTGTGCACACGCTGATCATGTACCCTGTGACCACCTCTCTCCTGGCCTTTAAAAACGCTTTGCTAAAACCCTCAAGGGTCTAGAATGTCCGCAGATGCCAGACAGGAGATGCCTAGGAAACCAGCCTCTGGTAAGGGCCTTGTTGGTCTGATGAGTTTCCCTGTGATACAATTCTTCACACACATTGTCACCATTTGACGCTGGAGATGAAGCCCGTCCCTCGGAAAGGCGTCCGGGAAGATTCTCCTGGTGCCCTCGGACTTGACCTCATCCACCATTGCCCTTTGCTGATTTTCCTTTGTCTCCTCTCACTGAAGGAAATCACAGCCATGAGGTTGACTCCCTACTGAGTCCCGAGAGTCTTCTCAGTGGGCCTAAAATGAGCGTTTGGGGGAATTTTAATAATTTGAAAAAATTTTTATAATTTTTTCACTTGACCTAGAATTTTTTTTGACCAAGTAGGAATTTAGCAGGCTTCTACCTTTTTCAGTTCCAGAAATACCACGATTAACAAGCCAATGACAGAGATCTGCACACATCAGACTCTTCTCGTTGCTGCTTTGGCTCCACTGGCCATGACGGTAGCCTTGCCCTTGGTAGGGGAGGCCCACCCCTTGGCCCCGGCCACCCAGGATCCAACTCCTCCCGTTGCGTTTAGTATTTGCAGCTAAGGGGGCTGCAGGTCCCACTCTAAGTTCTGGCTTGGAGAAGAGTGAGCACAGAGCCATTCAAGGATGCTCCAATCTCATGACCTTTTGAATCCCTTTGTCTCCAGGCAGGTGGCTTCTCTAGTTCACTCACTAGAGGCCATCTTGTATTCTGCGTCCACCAGCCAACCTGCAAAGTGCTGAGGCTCTTTCTACCTCCCCGAGCTGCAGGGAACATGAAACGCAGAGTCTCTGTGGAGTGAGCCCAGATCACAAATCCAGCTGATCCGGCTTGATGTTTCTCCCACCACTGCCCCCCACCCTCGAATCCCTTCCCAACGTGTTCTGGGGATTTCTGTCTGTGTGAATTAGGAGAACCAAGCAATTCTTGGAGTGCAGTGCCCCTCTCGAGGCTCACACTCTATTCTCATCTTAGAAAATTGCTGGGACCCGAGTCTAATTGTTGGTCCAGAAGCAAAGAGGGGCAATGGGGGCGGGGGGTCCTGAGGAGAATCAGCACAGCCTCACGTGGCAGCTTCCTCAGGGCAGCCGTGACCTTTTCCTTGGGCAATGCAGAGTCAATTGCCCCAGACAGATGTGGAAAGACCTGTACCACTGGGGGTGGGGAGGCGCCTTCCACAGGCAAAGAAGACACATGAGAATTGAGGGGCTCAATGTCCCCAGGTCCCTCAGGTCCTCCCACACATCCGCACCCAAGCTGCAGGATCCGGTTCTTTCCCAACCACCTTCTTCACTACAAGGCTGGGACTCAACTTTGCTGGAATGTAGCCAATTGAAGGAGGAGGGTCTGGGTTGGCTTTTCAGCTATTTCAGTCCAGGTGCTGCACAAGATGAGGCTCTCCTCCAGGGCACTCCGCAAAGCTCGCATGTCACTTGTGCGGCCCTTGGGATGGGATCTTGAATCACTAAGCTCATCTTTTTCTCTCCCTACTCTATCCAGCAACATTCCGAGCAGATACCAACGTCATGATATTCTGTAGGGTTCCCAGAACGTTCCAAAATATCATATACAGGGTCATCAGCTCCTCGATTCTTACAAGTGGTTGCTTAGAAGAATCCAAGGCAGGGATTTTTCTCATTCCAATGAACAGTTCATGACATACACAAGCTGTGCTCTCTGTACTAATGAAAATAGCCATTAGCACCATTCAGTAGAACCAGATTAGACAGCCAATTCCAGAAACCTCAGAATCAATTGAGAAAAATCATCCTTAAAATTCTATTGTTCTCGAAGCACTCCGGGTACCAAAATCGGGATTAGTCACATGACTCCAGAGAAACAGGAAAATATATATATAATTTATTATAGGAATTGATTCACACCATAATGGAAGTTGAAGGTGTCTCACAATCTATCAGCAAGCTGAGGAACCAGGAAAGCCAGTGATATAATTCAGTCTGAGTCCAGAGGCCTGTGAATCGGGGTCGAGGACGTAAGTCCTGGTCCGAGATTGAAAGCTGAAGAAGCAGCAGTGCCAATGTCCAGGGTCAGGAGAAGGTGATGCCTCTGATGACGAGGAGAGAGCAAACGTCCCCTTCCTCTCCCTTTTTGTTCTATTCAGGCCCTCAACTCAAGGACAGTGCCCACTGCACCACACCAGTGATCTTCTCTACTCAGTCTGTGGACTCAAATGCCAATATCCTCCTCCTGAGACATCCTCACAGACACCAAGAAATAATGTTTTAACCACAGTATGGGCATCTCTTAGGCAAATAGACACATAAAATTAACCATCACACTGCTGTGGAAGAGCTGGCAAGAGTGGCACATCACACAGGATGAGGAAGTGGTTACCATCCCAAGACAATAACCCCAAGATCATATTTCCCACCGCCTCCACTGTAGGCAGAGGGAGGAGCTCAGAGACCACTGACCTCTCACGGCCGAGCTGCATGAGGCTGGCAGCTCAGGGAGGAGAAGCATCTTCAGAGCAATAGGGAGACTGTGGACTCAGGGACATTTTGGTCTCACTTCCCCATGAACTTGGACCACTGTGCAAACTGTTACTCCTTGTACCTGAGCTACAGTAATAATCAGCCTCGTCTTCAGCCTAGAGGCCAGAGATGGTCAGGGAGGCCATGTTCCCAGACTTGGAGCCAGAGAAGCGATCAGGGATCACTGCGGGCCACTTACTGACCTGATAAATCAAGGTTTTGGGGGCCGTGCCCGGGCGCTGTTGTTAAGAGCTAACATAACTGCTACCCCTGCTATCACTGCTGGTTCCAGCATAAGAGATGGGTGACCATCTGTCCCGGATTCCCAGACACTGAGGGAGGCTGAGTCAAGGCGCAATGCGCCCAGGACCCTGGAAAGAGGAGAAACACACTCTGGTCAGTTCCGTACCAGACCCAGGTCACCCTGAGGACAAAGACCCAAAAAATCAGTCAGATGTCCTTGGAGTCCCTTCCCTGGAGGCCTCACCTGTGTCCTGAGTGAGGAGGGTGACAAGAAGCAGAGCCCAGGCCATGGCAGAGACGCCCCAGACGCTGCCTTCTGAGCCCCCAGCCCTGGGCCCGGGCCCCCAGACCTCTCGTATCCCCTCCCCCACAGAGGAGGGAGGGGACTCCATGCGAATCAGCTTCTTGCACCTGCCCTTCCGCACCGCCTCTACTGTGGCCCTTGATTCTGGGAACGTCTGAGTCCCTGGACAGCAGAGCTGCCTGAGAGATTAAAATGGACTGTCATGTATTTTCTGATTCAGGACAGACTGAGAAGGTGACAGAGCCCAGAACATGGAGCCCAGCTGGCTGTGTCCTCTCCTCCTGTGGGGGGTCGTGGTGGATACAGAGGGAAGCAAGAACTCCCCTCCTTCTGCTGGACAAGGGGAGCAGGGCATCTATGCTGCGGAGGAGGGGACATCCAGTGACCCCTCTTCCAGGGACCCAGGCAGTGCCAGGGATACTTGCCTTGTCCCTCACGCCCTCCCCAGTCCCCTAGTCTAAGGTGCCGATGCGTCACCCTCTCCGCTGCTCTGTGGTGGTTGAGGTTGGAGATGCTCCCTGGCATGTCCAGTAGAGTGGTTATGGGATACGGGAGATATTGGACACCCCTTCCTCATGACCCCCTTAGGACTGGCTTGGAAGAAGCTGCTGGGCCTTTGGACAGGACAGGACGACAGCACAGACAACCTCCCCTAAATCTGGGCCCTGCTGCCTCCCGTTGGCCTCAGTGGTGAGAGCTGAGCCCAGGGAGACAGATGAGTGAGGGCTGGACACCCAGGCCTCCCCTCCCCCTCCCCAGCTCAGTGCCAGGCCCGCATGCCTGCAGACAAGCCTCACCTTCCCTCAACTTCCTCCAGAATGAGGTACATCACCTGCAAAATCAGGAAGCCAAAATGCCCCCCTTGGGGTCACCTTGCTCGCCCCAGGATGGCCGTGTCACATGGGAGGTGGACGTGGGCTCAGGGATGAGGGAACCTGAGACATAAATTAATCCAGTCCCGTTAGGGATGCAGATGAGAGAAACGGGCCCCCGAGAAGATGCCAGAATCCTTAAATATAGACAAAATAAGGATAACGTGAGACAGAGGGAGAGCTCCGTCCAGATAGAGAATGACCCAGGGAATCAAGGGGGAGATTCTGGGGCTGAGGCTCTGAAAGAGGGACCGGGTCAGGAGGGGCCTGGGGGTCCAGCTCTGGGTCTTCTCCGCAGGAGGGGTCAGTTCTTGGGGACACGGATATTCTCTGTCTTCCCTTTGTGCCTTTGAGACGCCCTCCCCTCAGAGCCTGGCACCTTCCTGAGGTCAAGGCTCTTCATCACAGACACACTTCCCCAAGGGTGTTTTTCCAGAAAGAACTGAGTTTGCAGTCTATATTACACTCAGGATGACGGGTCCTTTCTAGTTGGAAATGGACATGAGCCCTCAGGCAATGGACCAGGAGTTTATGGAACACGAATATTGTGATGAAGGATTTTAGTGTCACTGTTCATATCACACGACCACATCCCAGGAGCTAAGGATGTGAGGCCCTGGCTGAGCTTGGGGTGGGTGAAGGGGAGCCTCTGGGGGCGGGAAAGGAAAGGTGTGTGGGGAAGTGTTAGCTCTGGATTTGAGACAATCGTTGGTGTGTGTTTCACAGAGGTATGTGCTGTACTATGTAGACATTCGTTTAACGATGACTTTTTTTGAGATTATAATAAAGCGGGGACTGGTTCAGGACCTTCTCACAGGTCAATCAGTCAGGCATCTGACACCAGGTCAGAGCCCAGCGGTTTGGATCTTTATATCTGGGGACTGCTGTGGACAGGCCTCCTGTGATCACTCCAGGTGTCCAGTGCGTCCGGCAAGAAGCAAACCCCGCGGTCACGGGAGCTGTCTTGCCTCTGCTGCACGTTTGTTCATACAAGCAGCAACTCAGGGCCTCTCATGATTCAGGCGTCACGGTTGAATTAAAAATTCCTGAGATGTTTGCGCCCACTCAATAAGACATGACGGAAATATAATAAGAATGACTGCCTCTAAAGGAGGGAAATTACTACTAACACATAATAGGAGTGATAGGCAATAAAGTAAAAGCATATACCTATTAAGAATCACTAAAATCAATTACTGGATTCTTACCTTTCTGGAAAAAAATAAATATGGGATTCATTAAATACCAACATTTAAGAAAAGAACGTCATAAGAGCCAGAAAAGTTTAATGACACCTGACCCCAATTCAATGGACACAGGAAGGTACCAGGACAGCGATGCTGATCCCTCGTTGCCGTGAATAATAACAACCCTGGCAGATACCCTGACCATAGGGACAGCTAAAGCATTTCATGTTACCTCCACCCAAAGTGACATTCCTCTCATCATTGTAGAAATATATTCATATATTCAAATATAGTATAATTATTTGAAGCTTCACAGGAAGCTGCCACTGCAGCCTGAGACTCCACACATCGCACACCTGGACGGTCGTGGCTCCAGCAATCTCCTATTGGAGCATCCTCTGCTCTCCACATCTGCCTTGTGATTTTGTTGGAAATTCTCCATGTTGTAAAAACGTGACCAATTTCTCAGCTGGAGAGTGTGCTCCCACCTTTACAGGAGAAACGTGTAGAGGCCACGGTGGCTCCTGCTGCCTGTGCACAGGTGACTCTTGGTAAAGATCCCATTGATGCCCTTACAGTCAGGGAGCAAGTCTTCCCGCAGGTGCCACAGAGGATCCTGAGACAGTGGCCTCTGTGCCACCTCTGTGGTCTCCACCAGGACACACACCTGTAGGGCAGGTGTAGCCTCTCACCAGCCTTACACACAAGGGGACCTGACTCAGGACATTGTTTGGTGTCCAGTAGCTGAGACCCCTCTCCCTGTGCTGTGACCCAGCTGCTGGGGGTCCCTGTATGACCTTGTTCCAGCCAAGGTGATTCAAGCATGCTGATACTGACCTATGTGTTTACAGGGAAAGAAAGAAGGTAACAGGTAAAAGCTTAGAAAAAATAATTATGATGAGAACATTATGAGAAGATTGAGCTTCCTGGTAAGAGGACTGTATTAGTCAAGGTTCTCTAGGGAAACAAAACAAATAAAAAAATATACATATAAATAAAGAAGAATTTTTTGTAAGGAATATATATACATAGGGAGAGAGCGAGAGAGAGATTAGTATTGATTATTGAGCAGGGAAGTCCCAGGAGCCACTCTCTACACCTAGAAAGCTGAGAAAGCTGGTTCGAGCCCTGGTCTGGGAAAATCCCACATGCCGCAGAGCAGCTAAGCCCGTGCACCACAACTACTGAGCCTGCGCTCTAGAGCCTGCGAGCCACAACTACTGAGCCCACGTGCCGCAACTACTGAAGCCCGTGCGCTCTAGGGACCATGTGCCACAACTACGAAAGCCCGCACGCCTACAGCCCGTGCTCTGCAACAAGAGAAGCCACTGCAATGAGAAGCCTGCACACCGCAACGAAGAGTAGCCCCCGCTCGCCACAACTAGAGAAAGCCCATGCACAGCAATGAAGACCCAATGCAGCCAAAAGTAAATAAATAAAATAAATAAATCTATTAAAAAAATGGGTTGAGAGCTGGAGGGACTAAGGAAAGGGGATTGACTGGTGACGGATGAGGTGTTCCTTTTATGAGGATGAAAAATATCCTGGAAGACTGAGTGTTAGTGGATGTTCAAACCTGTGACTCTATTAAAAACCACTGGATCCATCACCTTAAAAGGATGTATGTGATGGATTCTGAATCCTATGTGAGAAAAAATACGCAGACTTGGTTGCTGATAGATACAAATTACTCTCAAATGATTCAGAAAATAAATGCTTTGTGTTCTTGAGTGTGTGCTCTGTGTGCATATGGATGTGTGTGCGTATAGACGTACAAAGGCAGAGAGGGAATGAGAGAAAATGGGATATAAGAAAAGCGATTATGGCGAAGTATTTAAAATTCGTGAATCTGCGAAAAGGTTATGCAGCAGTTCTCTATGTAAACTATACATTTTTGTTTAAGTTCATAATTGCTTCTAAATAAACTAATAACAAAAGCAAATGAAAACCTCAGTTTAGGAGTGAATGGCTGAGTGATCTCAGAGGAGATATTTGTCTCAGTTCCCCATGAACTTGGACCACTGTGCACAGCATAACTACCTGCATATGAACTACAGTAATAAACGGCCTCGTCCTCAGCCTGGAGCCCAGAGATGGTCAGCGAGGCCGTGTTGCCAGACTTGGAGCCAGAGAAGCGATCAGGGATCCCTGAAGGCCGTTTATTGTTATCATAAATCAGGGTTTTGGGGGCCATGCCTGGGAGCTGTTGGTACCAGCCGACATAATTGCTGGTTCCAGCACAAGAGATGGTGACCGTCTGTCCCAGATTCCCGGACACTGAGGGAGGCTGAGTCAGGCCAGACTGGGCCCAGGATCCTGGAAAGAGGAGAAACACACTCTAGTCAGTTCTGTCACTCTGGGGACAAAGACACAAAGGATCAGCCAGATGTCCCGTGGGTCCCTTTCCTAGAGGCCTCACCTGTGTCCTGAGTGAGGAGGGTGACAAGGAGCAGAGCCCAGGCCATGGTGGAGACGCCCCAGACGCTGCCTTCTGAGCCCCCAGCCCTCAGCCTGCTCCCCCAAACCTCTCTTATCCCCTCCACCCAGAGGAGGGAGGGGCCTCCATGCAGATCAGCTTCCTGCACCTGCCCCTCCTCCCCCCATCTGCTCACCCCCTCTGACATGGTTTGTTCCAGATTCTTCTGCATCCCTGCACAGCAGAGATTATTGGAGACTTAACTCCTTCACATGGTGTGTGAGGACAGAACGAGTCCATGACAGGATGTGGGAAAGGAATCCAGCCCGGGATTTCCTGTCTCTCCTGGTGTGAGAGTCATGGTGCTTCCTGGGGGAGGAATCCCAGAAGGTCCCCTCTGTGCTCTTGGGACAAAGGAGAGGCCCTGAGCCCAGGCGGCTGAAAAATCCAACTGCCCCGCTTTCTGAGAGTTAAAGGCAGAGCTGCTCACCAGTATCCCCTCAACTACTTCTGTTTTAAAAATTTTATTGAAGGGCTTCCCTGGTGGCGCAGTGGTTGAGTCCGCCTGCCAATGCAGGGGACACGGGTTTTTGCCCTGGTCTGGGAAGATCCCACATGCTGCGGAGTGGCTGGGCCCATGAGCCATGGCCGCTGAGCCTGTGCTCCACACCGGGAGGGGCTACAACGGTGAGAGGCCCGCGTACCGCAAACAAACCAAAAAAACAAACAAAAAAATTTATTGAAGGGACTTCCGTGGCGGTCCAGTGGTTAAGGCTCCACACTTCCACTGCAGGCGGTGTGGGTTTGATCAATGGTCGGAGGACTAAGGTGCTGCATGTCGCGTGGCGCAACTAAAGAATTTTTAAAAATTAAAAAAAAGAGAAAAAAGAAACAAAGAAAACTATTGAAGTATAGTTGGATTACAATGTTGTGTGAATCTCTGCTGTACAGCAAAGTGACTCACTTATTCATTTATATATACATTGTCTTTCTTATTCTTTTCCATTATGGTTTGTCATAGGATATTGAAAAGAGTTCCCTGTACTATACCGTAGGACCTTGTTGTCTATCCATCCTATATAGAGTAGTTTGTATCTGCTGGTCCCAACTCCCAATCCATCCCTCCCCCACTCCCAACTCCCTCTCATCCCCCTCAGTTGGGAGGGTCCTCAGATTCCCCTCCAGCCTCTGTCTCCAAAGTGCTCTGAGTCTGAGGCCCAAGCGTGAGCCCTGGGCCATTTAGTAGCACGTTTGAAGATGATTTCTTGGGGCACAAATGCTTTGGGACTAAGAGGGTTTACGCAGGAAGCAGCTCTTGAAACTTCACACAGGACAGTAGAAGCCACAGGTACCTTCCCCAAATCCTGGCCCTTGCTGCCCCCTGGTGGCTTCAGATGGTGCCAACTAAGGCCCTGGAACCTGAGGGACAGAAAACAACCCGGTCCCCAGACTGCCTGCTGTGCAGCTCCTTGTAGGACATTTCCGAAGAGCAGGTCCAAGTTTGTGTAAATGAACTGACATGGAAAGCATAGTTCACAAAAAGCTGGATGGAATTAACCACCTGGACTCAACAGGGCAGAGAGTCTGATTAAACCAAAATGCCAACATAGGATTTAAAGACCTATAGTTTCACCACATAATATTGGCCACACCAGGATAGAATGAAATCATTTGGCATATGGAAAACCAGAACATCTCAACTGTATGGAAGGGAAAGTTAACAGAGCGTGTCTCACAGATCTGCTGGAATTATGTCACAAAGATATTCATTCATTTTGTTAAAAATGATGTAAGAAATAAGGACGGAACCTACTGAAGTCAATAGACAGATACAGAGTGTCAGCCAATATACGGAAGAAAAATCTAAAAAAGAGTGATGTATGTATATGTATAACTGATTCAATTTGCTGAACAGCAGAAACTAACACAACAGTGTAAATCTGCTATATTCCAATAAAATGTTTTTAAGAAAGAAAGTCTCAGCTAAGCAATAGAAGGTGGAAAAACACAGTGAATCTACTACAGAGAAAATTCCAGCAGATGGGATTAACGACAGACAGAGCACTGGATAATGAAAGATTTCTGACTTGAAGTCATGCAATGGAAACAGTCCCTTGTTGAACAGAAGGGGGGAATATGAATTTAAAAGAATGAAGTAGTATCCACAAATTATGGAACTTCAATTGACCTAATACACAAATAATTGGAGTCCCCAAAGGAGAGGAGACAGAGAGACACAGAGAAACCCTCACATCCAGAATCCTGACACGCCTCAGGGTGTAGAAACGTGAGGGCAACCACATCGACTTTCATTGTAATGAAATCTTGAGCTGTGGACAATTTTGAGACCCCTCTTCAGGTTGGTTGACAATTGGTATGTTAGGAAAATGTCAGCTAAAGAACTAGTTCCAGGACGTCCCTGGTGGTCCAGTGGTTAAGACGCAGTGCTTCCAATGCAGGGGGCACGGTTTCCATCCTTGTTCAGGGAGCTAAGATCCCACATGCCACTTGGTGGGGTCAAAAAAAAAAAAAGAAAACCCAGTTCCCTGCAGATTCTACCACAATGTTTCCTCCTCTCTCTCCCTCTCCCCAACCTCACGACACAAACGCCTGTCCCAGAGTTCTTCACTCTGGTTATTGTGGGTGCGTGGAGCACATGCACAACTATGATTGTTTCTTTTAAACCCAAGTAAAACAATACTGATAGTCAGTCATATATCAGAGTTTAGGAAGAGTCCAAAGAACATAGGAGTACAGAAAAGCACAAATATGGAAGCCAAGATGCATGTCGACAAGTGTTTACTGACTTTTTCCTGAGAAACGCCAGTCCCAGGTCTGCAGTGGTGCTAAGCAGACCTGTCATTCCTTAGGTCGTGGTCGGTGGTGAGTATGGTCGTGATGAGCTGAGGTAACTTAACAATTATAATGAGTGTGAGTCCTTACAGATGCAGGTAGATCTGCAGATTCTCTCTCCTTTTAGTCGTGAGGCTGGTAGACCACTGCCCGCTAACCCCACCGACAGATTTGCTCTAGGGAGAGGGTGAACCACATGTCCTGGATAAGGGGGCACGGCAGAGCTGACTCTGTGGGGGTCAGGAGGAGAAGCCTGTGTGCCTCCAGAGTTTTGTAGCCTCTGCCCACCTCTCTGGAATGGCCATCTCCCACGGAGGCCTTTCTCCAATGGGCAACCGGCAGAAATATTCACCTACAAGGAAGCTGACATCATCCAGGTGCTGACATACCTGACACCATCCTGTAAAGTTGGATGCGCGTCGCCCGGATTCTGATTTGTACTGTATGGCTGGCTAGAATTGTCTTGACATGAACGATTTTCTAGGGTCTTGATCAGCCAGGAACAATCTCTCTCGCTTCCTCCCAGTGAAGTGATCTCAGACAACTCCTGGAGTCCACGTCCCCCTGAACAGCAGGACACGTGGGACAGCTGATACCCTGACAATATTCGCCTTAGAAATACAGGACCCACCCACATCCCACAAGGCCAGATGCCTGACTCTAGGCTTCCTTGTCTTTCCTCTGGGACCCTGTCTGCCATCTTCAGGACGGGCTCCAGGAAATCCAGGGAAGCCCCGCCCAGGACCAAGCTGAGCCTCTGTTAGGGTCCATGTCTCTTGGGGTCTCACCTGTAGACACACTACCCTTTCCTCACTCAGTGGGTTGGATGCTTGTACCCACTGTTTCAAACTATGTTGTTTGGGGGATGCATATTGAGGAAGGCTGGTGCAGGAATGTAAAGAAAGGCCATGGAATGATTAACCCTGGAGTCAGCAAACCAGCTAATCGGGGAGTGGGGTAGACAGATGTGCTTTGGGGGGTACATTTCCTCTGGGGTTATGTGGTTTCTGTTTATTATTCCTCCTTAAATTGTGATTGTGCATTTCACACATTCTTCTTCGGGAATGCTGCATTTCATAATCAAAGGAATTGTGCAAAATATGCTGAAAGACACATGACTACTTTTCCTCTCCTTAGCTACATAGACCAGGACTCAGACATGGAGGACATTTTCATGAAAAACTGCAAGTGTAAGACGAAAACCTGCCCTTGAAGTCTTGCAGATGGTAGAAACAGGCACCTGGAACGTTTGAACAAAGAAAGTGGAAAGAAAAAGAGAGTCATCGTCGGGACAAAGACCGTCTCAGGCTGTTTGATGCAGCTGAGACCGTGCCCCCTCCCTGCCCCTCCAGCTCATCCAGGACACATGCAAACAGCACCTAGAGGGAAGGGGAGATGCCCCCACCCGGGATCCTTAGGAGGCTCTGAGAAGGAGAGAAGATGAAGCCTTGACTGCCTCCTGAAGACGTCCCTGAGGGGAATGTGTTTTCATTTCATCTCGGGAAGTGAGGTGAACCTAGAATTTTCATTCCCTAGGCCCCGAAAGGATCACTCTGTAATGGGTTGTGACAGGAGAGAGAAAAAATGAATGTGAATCTGTGAATTGATTACTTGATCCATCAGATGAAGTACATCCTTATAATGCAGTATTATTCGGCTGTAAGAAGGGGGAAGTAGTGAATATGCTTCCACAGGAATGAGCCTGGAAACATCCAGGGGGGATGGATGTGGGGGGATCCTGGCACAAAGGTCCGAGGGGGACAGGGAGTGACTGCAGGTGGATGACGTGTGTCTTGAGGGGCAGGAAGCATCTGGACTCTGGAGTGATCATGGATGGACTAACCTGTCAATACATTAAAAACCCTGATTCTACACCTTAAATGATGACTGTGATTTCATGTGAACTCTGTCTAAACGAAATGTATTAAGTCTTAGATGCTGATGGATGAAACCTATTCCCAGTGGTTCAGAAAATGAATGTTTTGTTTACATGTGTGGGTGTGTTGAGTATGTATATTTATGATTTTTATATATGTATACACATCCAAATACATACATACACACACACACACACACACACACATACATATAGGCAGAGAGCGAAAATGAGAGATAAGCTGATATAATGAAAAGCGAAGATGGCAATAATGAAAAATGATGGATCTGGGAAAAAGGTATGAAGCAGTTCTTTATGAAATCTTCAAATTCATTTAAATTTGTAATTATTGGCAAATAAAATAATAACAAACAAGCAACAACTGAAAGGCTGTATTTAAGAGTGAAGGGGCTGGAGGGAGCTAAAGGGAGGTTTTGGTCTCACTTCCCCATGACCTTGGACCACTGTGCCAAATGTTACTACTTGAAGCTGAGCTACAGTAATAATCAGCCTCGTCCTCAGCCTGGAGCCCAGAGATGGTCAGGGAGGCCGTGTTGCCAGACGTGGAGCCAGAGAAGCAATCAGGGATCCCTGAAGGCCGTTTATTGTTATCATAAATCAGGGTTTTGGGGGCCATGCCTGGGAGCTGTTGGTACCAGCCGACATAACTGCTGGTTCCAGCACAAGAGATGGTGACCGTCTGTCCCAGATTCCCGGACACTGAGGGAGGCTGAGTCAGGCCAGACTGGGCCCAGGACCCTGGAAAGAGGAGAAACACACTCTAGTCAGTTCTGTCACCCTGAGGACAAAGACACAAAGGATCAGTCAGATGTCCCTGGGGTCCCTTCCCTGGAGGCCTCACCTGTGTCCTGAGTGAGGAGGGTGACAAGGAGCAGAGCCCAAGCCATGGTGGAGACGCCCCAGACGCTGCCTTCTGAGCCCCTAGCCCTCGGCCTGCTCCCCCAGACCTCTCTTATCCCCTCCCCCTCAGAGGAGGGAGGGGCCCCCATGCAAATCAGCTTCCTGCACCTGCCTTTGCTCACTCTCTCCTCACCCCTCTGACCTGGCTCTGGAAGCATCCATGGACAGCAGGGCTCATCTGAGAGGATGAAAACTCTGTGACACGTTGTCCTTAGTCAGGACACTGACCATTACAGGGCCCAGGAAATGGGGCCATCCTGGGATGTCCCTGTCATCCACTATTTGAGTCAAGATGTCGTTGGCCAATAATCCCGATAACCACTCTTTGGGTTTTGCGGGTGGAAGGTGAGGACAGGGGCCCGAGCGGCTGGGGTGACTTAGAGATTCCATCCCGTCTCCTCCCAGCACCACAGGGGAGCTGGAGGTGTGCATCCCCTTCCCTCACCTGTCCCCTCAGCAGGACGGGCCCCTGCCCCCCGTCCCCTGCCTCTGTGGGGCTCGGAGGAGGGGCCCTGGGACCTTTATTGGCCTTCCTAGCAAAGGGCTTATGAAGCAGAGCAGATTGAGGACGCTGACCCCACACTCTCCTTTAGGGGCTCAGGAGGCAGCACCTGGGGGCTTCATACAGGTCAGGAAACCACACCAGAACCCCCCCAAACCCAGGCCCTTGCTGCCTCCTGGTGGCCTTAGATGGGGATGACCAAGCCCAAGGGAGGCAGCTGAGTGGGGCTGAGCCCCCAGCTCTGACCCCCCCCAACTTGTTCCTCCTCCTCCTCCTCCCAGCCCAGCACCAGTGACCCTGTCCCTCCTCATCCACTGCATGGGCTCACCCCAGAGCTGGCGCCTCCCTGAGGTCAGACACCTGTGTCCAGATGCTGGACCCATTGTGTTTTCTAGACAGAGAATCAGGGCTGACTGGTATTTCCCAAGATTGTCACTTTCTCATTATCTGAAATGTCTAGTTTCTGATTACGAAGAAAGTTGACAATTGGTGTAATTGTCCTTTGCATCCCAGGGTTTATGCTCCTGCCTCTGGGCACAGGGCCCCGGGGGTGATGGAGAAGGAGCTCCAGGTCCCCACAGAACAGATTCCTGTTTCTTTCCTGGGTACTGTGGAGGGGACCCAGGAGTGATGGCGCTGGGTGTCTGTCTGTCTGTCTGTATTTGTGTGGGGCTGTGTGTGTGTTTCTTCACAGAGACAGAGCACATCCTGCGATGGAACATAGCCTGGACCTGACGGTGAGATGTTGGGTTTCCCTTGGATCCAGGACCTGCACTCAGGCGCAGGAATACACATAGGATCTGTGCACATCAGAGTTACCCCACAGCCTGAGACTAGTGTCCTTCGATAGACCTGCCCACAAGACTCGCCCTTGGTTTGTGTGTTGTGATTAGATTTCAGGAAGGTTTAGGCTATTCCCCAAGAAGAATGACCCCCTGAGTCTCCACTTTCCTGCAACCTTATGGTTTATTCTGAAGCCCTGACCTGCTCCCCAGCGGGAATCTGGAATTTCGGTAGATGCCAGGCACAGGATGCCTAGGAGACCAGCCTCCAGTAAGAGTCTTGTGGGTCTGATGAGGCTCCCTGGGGGACCATTCTTCATACACGTTGTCACCATTTAACCGTGGTGATGAAGCCCGACCTTGGAAAAGGTTTCCTGGAAGTTTATCCTCGTTTCCTCAGATTTCACCTCATCCACCAAGCCCTTTGCTGATTTTGCTTGGTCTCCCTTCACTGAAGGAAATCACAGCCACCAGGACACCTCTCTACTGAGTCTTGTGGGTCTTCTTAATGACGAAAGTAGTTGCCTGTGGTCTTGGGGACACTCGACACAGGACGATCTGAGAAAACAAGCAGCAAATCCAGGGTCTAGGGTTTCCCTCTGTCTCCTGCCATCTGCACCCGGGGGGTAAAAGTCATCATGGGAATCAGGGTCTGCACTAAACTCCACCCCTCCCTGGACACCCAGGACCACCCAGAGAAGCAGTAAGTCAGGAGCACTAGAAACTCCCCACCACCCTTGGAACAAGCTCCAGTGAGAGGATTATCAGGTCCACACTCGGAACTCCTGCTCTCCAGACTTTCAGTGTGAGCTCCTGTCTACACCCCTGTTGGTTTCTCTCTGTGGCTCCTTGATCCCAAGGCAGGGACCCCAGATGCGGCCACGCTCGCCGCCCCCCCACCAGGAAGCTGGTCTGGAGCCTCTGCCTTGTGCATTTTAAGAGCTGCCAGAGCTCCCACAAGAGCCTCAGGCTGCCACCCAGCCTCCATGAGGAGGGATCCCATATAGCAGGAGGGAGTCCTCTGCCAGTCAGCACATGTTTTGTCCTCTTTAAGGAGAAAATGCACAAATAGTCCAGATCTTCTTTCTCCACAACACAGGCTAATGTCCACTGCTTCCTTCTTGGTTTATCCTTTCAATATGCCATACGTTTGCAGTGGGAAAATAACCAAAGCAAACCACCTGCAGGAAAGTTATTGTCTACCCACTTTTGATGGTGAATCCTTATTGGATTTGCCATGACTCGTATTCTGCCTTGAACATATTACAACAGCAAAGAGTATGGAGATTTTTTAAAAATTTAATCGAATTTTCAGAGATTCTTCATCTCTGCTCCAGAAAACGTAACCCATTGGATATCCCTCGACCCTTCATTCACTGTGAACTCTTAGGAAATTTCCTCTCTGTCCACCCCGCCCCCAAACCTGAGCAAGGGCTCCTGTTCCCACTTCCGGGATGTGGATAAAAAACAAGACACACCTTCAGTCCAGAGCAGGGTCCCACATGCTGTCTGGAGTAATGTTTGGGCATCACATTGGACGGGGCACAAAATGGCAAGAGATGCTCTTGACTAGAGTCTGTTGCTTTGTGTCCCGAGATTTTCATTTCATTGAGATTCCGAGAATCAAAATATCATCTATGATAGAAAGTACCTGTTTTCTTAGTCAAACATACGTTTCCAAACCCACCTAAAATATTGGGTGAAAACTTCTCCAGGAGTTTTCTCATCAGACAGAAGGGAATCAATGATCCTCTAGATTCAGTGTGTATCCCATCGTGCTCTTTTGAAAACCCATCCATATCCTGCTCAGTGACAGAGCTGTTAGCACCTGCAGTGAGGACGGGAGTGGGGAGGGGTCCGTGTGTGGACACAAGGTGACCTTTGCTCTGATTGTTAGGCACGAACACACACATCTGCCTACAAGTACCCACACTGGATTGTTTAAACTGCAAGCTCAGGGTTACTATATTCAGGGGAATATTTGATATCACAGCTCAGTCTACTTTGTAGAATGTGACTTCTGAACATGTGGAAAGCCATATTCAGGTCATTCTCATTAAAAGAAAAAGTCTTGCTTTGAAAAATGTAACACTGATTATAAATGCAGCTATATGTTTAACAGAAAGAAAGAAGAAACAAATAGCAGGACAGATGCAAAGGAGCAACGGCTGTTTCCATAATAATGGTGGAGGGTAGAAATCATAACAGAGGCTATTTCAGGAGAGTAAAAACACTGATTCCCGCACTGCACACTTATTAGCAGCTATAATCCCAATGAAAGTAGAACTTAGCAATGAAGTTGGTCAATATTTTCTACACTCTACTTGAGCTCTGATGATATAGATAGAAAGACCAAAGATTCTGGTCATTTGTAAAATGCTGTGATAAAGACAAATGAATACACAGATTGAGACTAACATAGACTTGGAAAATAAGGGGCCTAATTGGTTGGGTTAAAAATAATCAGGTTTATCAGGAGGATGATTTAGACAAGAAAAGCGTGCCCAGGACCGGCATAGAGTGAGCCATATATGACGAGCCTTCCAAAGATAGAGGACCGATTGACACTTGAAAACAGCCCGATTGACACGTGACCCCAACTTCATGAGAGCCAGGAGCCAGGACCCCAAGAAAGAGCTGCTCTCCAGTCCTGGATGCCTGAACACACAGTTATCAAATGTTCCTCTTCACTTGTTACTGTGGGGATGATGTGTCCTGAGGAATCCAACCAACGTACTTTTTCGTCTAAACTATTGAATTTGGGATGTCCCTGGTGGTCCAGAGGTTGAGACACAGCACTTACATCGCAGAGGGTGAAGTTTCGATCCCTGGTCAGGGAACATAGATCCCACAAGCTGCGTGGCATGGCCGCAGAAAACACAACAAAAACCAAAACAAAACATAAAAAACAAATTTTTTTTAACTACTGAATTCACATAATTTACATTTTAGTAATGTTTCCATTTGAAAACTGTCTTTCAGGTTCAAGAAAAATTTAATATTGAAGCCACGACACTCACGCCTGTTTTTCAATGAATTCTCACAGGTGTTAGATGTGCTGGGATTCCACCTGGAAGCTGCATTGGCTCTTCATGGAAACATGTGACCTTGATATCACTGAGGAAGGGAGGACATACCCTCCAACCCACCCTCCATACTGGAGCCATGTTGCAAAGAGCCCATCGTATTGGAAGACTGTCTTCCTGTAGGGCTGTCCCTGGACAGGGTTCACCGATGCCAGGACAGAGACAATTCTGAGACCCAGAGTGTGTCCCCAACCCTCCCTGGTTCAGCCCACTCAGATGCAGGTCAAAGAGCAGGGACAACAAACAGGAAAATCACACATTGTCCTTTGTCCTCATCCCTCTGCAGGGTCCTCAGATCTCCTCTCAGCTGTAAATGCTTCAACCACAGATGCAAATGAGCAACCAGCAGAGTCACAGCAACAGGGAGCCTGTGAGCCAGGGCACGATTTGGTCTCACTTCCCAATGAACTTGGGCCACTGTGCACAGTGTTACCACTTCTATATGAACTACAGTAATAATCGGCCTCGTCCTCAGCCTGGAGCCCAGAGATGGTCAGGGAGGCCGTGTTGCCAGACTTGGAGCCAGAGAAGCGATCAGGGATCCCTGAGGGTCGTTTATTGACCTGATAAATCAAGGTTTTGGGGGCCGTGCCTGGGAGCTGTTGGTACCAGCCGACATAGTTATAACCCCCGATGTCACTGCTGGTTCCAGCACAAGAGATGGTGACCGTCTGTCCCAGATTCCCGGACACTGAGGGAGGCTGAGTCAGGCCAGACTGGGCCCAGGATCCTGGAAAGAGGAGAAACACACTCTAGTCAGTTCTGTCACTCTGGGGACAAAGACACAAAGGATCAGCCAGATGTCCCGTGGGTCCCTTTCCTAGAGGCCTCACCTGTGTCCTGAGTGAGGAGGGTGACAAGGAGCAGAGCCCAGGCCATGGTGGAGACGCCCCAGACGCTGCCTTCTGAGCCCCCAGCCCTCAGCCTGCTCCCCCAAACCTCTCTTATCCCCTCCACCCAGAGGAGGGAGGGGCCTCCATGCAGATCAGCTTCCTGCACCTGCCCCTCCTCCCTCGCTCTGCTCACCCCCTCTGACATGGTTTGTTCCAGATTCTTCTGCATCCCTGCACAGCAGAGATTATTGGAGACTTAACTCCTTCACATGGTGTGTGAGGACAGAACGAGTCCATGACAGGATGTGGGAAAGGAATCCAGCCCGGGATTTCCTGTCTCTCCTGGTGTGAGAGTCATGGTGCTTCCTGGGGGAGGAATCCCAGAAGGTCCCCTCTGTGCTCTTGGGACAAAGGAGAGGCCCTGAGCCCAGGCGGCTGAAAAATCCAACTGCCCCGCTTTCTGAGAGTTAAAGGCAGAGCTGCTCACCACTATCCCCTCAACTACTTCTGTTTTAAAAATTTTATTGAAGGGCTTCCCTGGTGGCGCAGTGGTTGAGTCCGCCTGCCAATGCAGGGGACACGGGTTTTTGCCCTGGTCTGGGAAGATCCCACATGCTGCGGAGTGGCTGGGCCCATGAGCCATGGCTGCTGAGCCTGCGCGTCCGGAGCCTGTGCTCCGCAACGGGAGGGGCTACAACGGTGAGAGGCCCGCGTACCGCAAACAAACCAAAAAAAACAAACAAAAAAATTTATTGAAGGGACTTCCGTGGCGGTCCAGTGGTTAAGGCTCCACACTTCCACTGCAGGCGGTGTGGGTTTGATCCATGGTCGGAGGACTAAGGTGCTGCATGTCGCGTGGCGCAACTAAAGAATTTTTAAAAATTAAAAAAAAGAGAAAAAAGAAACAAAAAATTCTATTGAAGTGTAGTTGGATTACAATGTTGTGTGAATCTCTGCTGTACAGTAAAGTGACTCACTTATTCATTTATATATACATTCTCTTTCTTATTCTTTTCCATTATGGTTTGTCATAGGATATTGAAAACAGTTCCCTGTACTATACCGTAGGACCTTGTTGTCTATCCATCCTATATAGAGTAGTTTGTATCTGCTGGTCCCAAACTCCCAATCCATCCCTCCCCCACTCCCAACTCCCTCTCATCCCCCTCAGTTGGGAGGGTCCTCAGATTCCCCTCCAGCCTCTGTCTCCAAAGTGCTCTGAGTCTGAGGCCCAAGCCTGAGCCCTGGGCCATTTAGTAGCACTTTTGAAGATGATTTCTTGGGGCACAAATGCTTTGGGACTAAGAGGGGTTACGCAGGAAGCAGCTCTTGAAACTTCATACAGGACAGTAGAAGCCACAGGTACCTTCCCCAAATCCTGGCCCTTGCTGCCCCCTGGTGGCTTCAGATGGTGCCAACCAAGGCCCTGGAACCTGAGGGACAGAAAACAACCCGGTCCCCAGACTGTCTGCTGTGCAGCTCCTTGTAGGACATTTCCGAAGAGCAGGTCCAAGTTTGTGTAAATGAACTGACATGGAAAGCACAGTTCACAAAAGGTGGATGGAATTAACCACCTGGACTCAACAGGGCAGAGAGTCTGATTAAACCAAAATGCCAACATAGGATTTAAAGACCTATAGTTTCATCACATAATATTGGCCACACCAGGATAGAATGAAATCATTTGGCATATGGAAAACCAGAACATCTCAACAGTATAGAAGGGAAAGTTAACAGAGCGTTTCTCACAGATCTGCTGGAATTATGTCACAAAGATATTCATTCATTTTGTTAAAAATGATGTAAGAAATAAGGACAGAACCTACTGAAGTCAATAGAGAGGTACAGAGTGTCAGCTAATATATAGGAGAAAAATCTAAAAAAGAGTGATGTATGTATGTGTATAACTGATTCAATTTGCTGAACAGCAGAAACTAACACAACAGTGTAAATCTGCTATATTCCAATAAAATGTTTTTAAGAAAGAAAGTCTCAGCTAAGCAATAGAAGGTGGAAAAACACAGTGAATCTACTACAGAGAAAATTCCAGCAGATGGGATTAACGACAGACAGAGCACTGGATAATGAAAGATTTCTGACTTGAAGTCATGCAATGGAAACAGTCCCTTGTTGAAGAGAAGGGGGGAATATGAATTTAAAAGAATGAAGTAGTATCCACAAATTATGGAACTTCAATTGACCTAATACACGAATAATTGGAGTTCCCAAAGGAGAGGAGACAGAGAGACACAGAGAAACCCTCACATCCAGAATCCTGACACGCCTCAGGGTGTAGAAACGTGAGGGCAACCACATCGAGTTTCATTGTAATGACATCTTGAGCTGTGGACAATTTTGAGACCCCTCTTCATGTTGATTCACTATTGGTATGTTAGGAAAATGTCAGCTAAAGAACTAGTTCCAGGACGTCCCTGGTGGTCCAGTGGTTAAGACGTAGTGCTTCCAATGCAGGGGACACGGTTTCCATCCTTGTTCGGGGAACTAAGATCCCACATGCCACTTGGTGGGGTCAAAAAAAAAAAGAAAACCCAGTTCCCTGCAGATTCTACCACAATGTTTCCTCCTCTCTCTCCCTCTCCCCAACCTCACGACACAAACGCCTGTCCCAGAGTTCTTCACTCTGGTCATTGTGGGTGCGTGGAGCACATGCACAACTATGATTGTTTCTTTTAAACCCAAGTCAAACAATACTGATAGTCAGAGTCATATATGAGAGTTTAGGAAGAGTCCAAAGAACACAGGAGTACAGAAAAACACAAATATGGAAGCCAAGATGCATGTCGACAAGTGTTTACTGACTTTTTCCTGAGAAAGGCCAGTCCCAGGTCTGCAGTGGTGCTAAGCAGACCTGTCATTCCTTAGGTCGTGATCAGTGGTGAGTATGGTCGTGATGAGCTGAGGTAACTTAACAATTATAATGAGTGTGAGTCCTTACAGATGCAGGTAGATCTGCAGATTCTCTCTCCTTTTAGTCGTGAGGCTGGTAGACCACTGCCCACTAACCCCACCGACAGATTTGCTCTAGGGAGAGGGTGAACCACATGTCCTGGATAAGGGGGCACGGCAGAGCTGACTCTGTGGGGCTCAGGAGGAGAAGCCTGTGTGCCTCCAGAGTTTTGTAGCCTCTGCCCACCTCTCTGGAATGGCCATCTCCCACGGAGGCCTTTCTCCAATGGGCAACCGGCAGAAATATTCACCTACAAGGAAGCTGACATCATCCAGCTGCTGACATACCTGACACCATCCTGTAAAGTTGGATGCGTGTCGCCCGGATTCTGATTTGTACTGTATGGCTGGCTAGGATTGTCTTGACATGAACAATTTTCTAGGGTCTTGATCAGCCAGGAACAATCTCTCTCGCTTCCTCCCAGTGAAGTTATCTCAGACAATTCCTGGTGTCCACGTCCCGCTGAATAGCAGGAAACGTGGGACAGCTGATACCCTGACAATATTCGCCTTAGAAATACAGGACCCACCCATATCCCACAAGGCCAGATGCTTGACTCTAGGCTTCCTTGTCTTTTCTCTGTGACCCTGTCTGCCATCTTCAGGACGGGCTCCAGGAAATCCAGGGAAGCCCCGCCCAGGACCAAGCTGAGCCTCTGTTAGGGTCCATGTCTCTTGGGGCCTCACCTGTAGACACACTACCCTTTCCTCACTCCGCGGGTTGGATGCTTGTACCCACTGTTTCAAACTATGTTGTTTGGGGGATGCATATTGAGGAAGGCTGGTGCAGGAATGTAAAGAAAGGCCATGGAATGATTAACCCTGGAGTCAGCAAACCAGCTAATCGGGGAGTGGGGTAGACAGATGTGCCTTGGGGGGGTAGATTTCGTCTGGGGTTATGTGGTTTCTGTTTATGATTCCTCCTTAAATTGTGAGTGTGCATTTCACACATTCTTCTTCAGGAATGCTTCTTCTTCAGGAATGCTGCATTTCATAATCAAAGGACTTGTGCAAAATACACTGAAAGAGACATGACTACATTTCCTCTCCTTAGCTACATAGACCAGGACTCAGACGTGGAGGAAATTTTCACGAAAAACTGCAAGTGTAAGATGCAAACCTGCCCTTGAAGCCTTGCTGATGGTAGAAACAGGCACCTGGAACGTTTGAACAAAGTGGAAAGGAAAAGAGAGTCATCGTCGGGACAAAGACCGTCTCAGGCTGTTTGATGCAGCTGAGACCGTGCCCCCTCCCTGCCCCTCCAGCTCATCCAGGACACATGCAAACAGCACCTAGAGGGAAGGCGAGACGCCCCCACCCGGGATCCTTAGGAGGCTCTGAGAAGGAGAGAAGAGGAAGCCTTGACTGCCTCCTGAAGACGTCCCTGAGGGGAATGTCGTGTTTTCATTTCATCTCGGGAAGTGAGGTGAACCTAGAATTTTCATTCCCTAGGCCCCGAAAGGATCACTCTGTAATGGGTTGTGACAGGAGAGAGAAAAAATGAATGTGAATCTGTGAATTGATTACTTGATCCATCAGATGAAGTACATCCTTATAATGCAGTATTATTCGGCTGTAAGAAGGGGGAAGTAGTGAATATGCTTCCACAGGAATGAGCCTGGAAACATCCAGGGGGGATGGATGTGGGGGGATCCTGGCACAAAGGTCCGAGGGGGACAGGGAGTGACTGCAGGTGGATGACGTGTGTCTTGAGGGGCAGGAAGCATCTGGACTCTGGAGTGATCATGGATGGACTAACTTGTCAATACATTAAAAACCCTGATTCTACACCTTAAATGATGACTATGATTTCATGTGAACTCTGTCTAAACAAAATGTATTAAGTTTTAGATGCTGATGGATGAAACTTATTCCCATTGGTTCAGAAAATGAATGTTTTGTTTACGTGTGTCGGTGTGTTGAGTATGTATATTTATGGATGTTTATATATGGATACACATCCAAATACATACATACACAGACACACACACACACACACACACATATATAGGCAGAGAGAGAAAATGAGAGATAAGCTGATATAATGAAAAGCGAAGATGACAATAGTGAAAAATGATGGATCTGGGAGAAAGGTATGAAGCAGTTCTTTATGAAATCTTCAAATTCATTTAAATTTGTAATTATTGGCAAATAAAATAATAACAAACAAGCAACAACTGAAAGCCTGTATTTAAGAGTGAAGGGGCTGGAGGGAGCTAAAGGGAGGTTTTGGTCTCACTTCCCCATGACCTTGGACCACTGTGCCAAGGGCTATTACTTGAAGCTGAGCTACAGTAATAATCAGCCTCATCCTCAGCCTGGAGCCCAGAGATGGTCAGGGAGGCCGTGTTGCCAGACTTGGAGCCAGAGAAGCGATCAGGGATCCCTGAAGGCCGTTTATTGTTATTATAAATCAGGGTTTTGGGGGCCATGCCTGGGAGCTGTTGGTACCAGCTGACATAACTGCTGGTTCCAGCACAAGAGATGGTGACCGTCTGTCCCAGATTCCCGGACACTGAGGGAGGCTGAGTCGGGACAGACTGGGCCCAGGATCCTGGAAAGAGGAGAAACACACTCTGGTCAGTTCTGTCACCCTGAGGACAAAGACACAAAGGATCAGTCAGATGTCCCTGGGGTCCCTTCCCTGGAGGCCTCACCTGTGTCCTGAGTGAGAAGGGTGACAAGAAGCAGAGCCCAAGTCATGGTGGAGACGCCCCAGATGCTGCCTTCTGAGCCCCCAGCCCTCGGCCTACACCCCCAGACCTCTCTTATCTCCTCCCCCTCAGAGGAGGGAGGGGCCTCCATGCAAATCAACTTCCTGCACCTGCCCTTGCTCACTCTCTCCTCACCCCTCTGACCTGGCTCTGGAGGCATCCATGGACAGCAGGGCTCATCTGAGAGGATGAAAACTCTGTGACACGTTGTCCTTAGTCAGGACACTGATCATTACAGGGCCCAGGAAATGGGGCCATCCTGGGATGTCCCTGTCATGCACTATTTGAGTCAAGATGTCGTTGGCCAATAATCCCGAAAACCACTCTTTGGGTTTTGCGGGTGGAAGGTGAGGACAGGGGCCCGAGCGGCTGGGGTGACTTAGAGATTCCATCCCGTCTCCTCCCGGCACCACAGGGGAGCTGGGGGTGTGCATCCCCCTCCCTCACATGTCCCCTCAGCAGGACGGGCCCCTGCCCCCCGTCCCCTGCCTCTGCAGGGCTCGGAGGAGGGGCCCTGGGGCCTTTATTGGCCTTCCTAGCAAAGGGCTTATGAAGCAGAGCAGATTGAGGACGCTGACCCCACACTCTCCTTTAGGGGCTCAGGAGGCAGCACCTGGGGGCTTCATACAGGTCAGGAAACCAGACCAGGACCCCCCCAAACCCAGGCCCTTGCTGCCTCCTGGTGGCCTTGGATGGGGATGACCAAGCCCCAGGGAGGCAGCTGAGTGGGACTGAGCCCCCAGCTCTGACGCCCCCAACTTGTTCCTCCTCCTCCTCCTCCGAGCCCAGCACCAGTGACCCTGTCCTTCCTCATCCACTGCATGGGCTCACCCCAGAGCTGGCGCCTCCCTGAGGTCAGACACCTGTGTCCAGATGCTGGACCCATTGTGTTTTCTAGACAGAGAATCAGGGCTGACTGGTGTTTCCCAAGATTGTCACTGTCTCAGTATCTGAAATGTCTAGTTCCTGATTACGAGGAAAGTTGACAATTGGTGTAATTGTCCTTTGCATCCCAGGGTTTATGCTCCTGCCTCTGGGCACAGGGCCCCGGGGGTGATGCAGAAGGAGCTCCAGGTCCCCACAGAAGAGATTCCTGCTTCTTTCCTGGGTACTGTGGAGGGGACCCAGGAGTGATGGCGCTGGGTGTGTGTGTGGGTGTCTGTCTGTCTGTCTGTATTTGTGTGGGGCTGTGTGTGTGTTTCTTCACAGAGACAGAGCACATCCTGCGATGGAACATAGCCTGGACCTGACGGTGAGATGTTGGGTTTCCCTTGGATCCAGGACCTGCACTCAGGCGCAGGAATACACATAGGATCTGTGCACATCAGAGTTACCCCACAGCCTGAGACTAGTGTCCTTCGATAGACCTGCCCACAAGACTCGCCCTTGGTTTGTGTGTTGTGATTAGATTTCAGGAAGGTTTAGGCTATTCCCCAAGAAGAATGACCCCCTGAGTCTCCACTTTCCTGCAACCTTATGGTTTATTCTGAAGCCCTGACCTGCTCCCCAGCGGGAATCTGGAATTTCGGTAGATGCCAGGCACAGGATGCCTAGGAGACCAGCCTCCAGTAAGAGTCTTGTGGGTCTGATGAGGCTCCCTGGGGGACCATTCTTCATACACGTTGTCACCATTTAACCGTGGTGATGAAGCCCGACCTTGGAAAAGGTTTCCTGGAAGTTTATCCTCGTTTCCTCAGATTTCACCTCATCCACCAAGCCCTTTGCTGATTTTGCTTGGTCTCCCTTCACTGAAGGAAATCACAGCCACCAGGACACCTCTCTACTGAGTCTTGTGGGTCTTCTTAATGACGAAAGTAGTTGCCTGTGGTCTTGGGGACACTCGACACAGGACGATCTGAGAAAACAAGCAGCAAATCCAGGGTCTAGGGTTTCCCTCTGTCTCCTGCCATCTGCACCCGGGGGGTAAAAGTCATCATGGGAATCAGGGTCTGCACTAAACTCCACCCCTCCCTGGACACCCAGGACCACCCAGAGAAGCAGTAAGTCAGGAGCACTAGAAACTCCCCACCACCCTTGGAACAAGCTCCAGTGAGAGGATTATCAGGTCCACACTCGGAACTCCTGCTCTCCAGACTTTCAGTGTGAGCTCCTGTCTACACCCCTGTTGGTTTCTCTCTGTGGCTCCTTGATCCCAAGGCAGGGACCCCAGATGCGGCCACGCTCGCCGCCCCCCCACCAGGAAGCTGGTCTGGAGCCTCTGCCTTGTGCATTTTAAGAGCTGCCAGAGCTCCCACAAGAGCCTCAGGCTGCCACCCAGCCTCCATGAGGAGGGATCCCATATAGCAGGAGGGAGTCCTCTGCCAGTCAGCACATGTTTTGTCCTCTTTAAGGAGAAAATGCACAAATAGTCCAGATCTTCTTTCTCCACAACACAGGCTAATGTCCACTGCTTCCTTCTTGGTTTATCCTTTCAATATGCCATACGTTTGCAGTGGGAAAATAACCAAAGCAAACCACCTGCAGGAAAGTTATTGTCTACCCACTTTTGATGGTGAATCCTTATTGGATTTGCCATGACTCGTATTCTGCCTTGAACATATTACAACAGCAAAGAGTATGGAGATTTTTTAAAAATTTAATCGAATTTTCAGAGATTCTTCATCTCTGCTCCAGAAAACGTAACCCATTGGATATCCCTCGACCCTTCATTCACTGTGAACTCTTAGGAAATTTCCTCTCTGTCCACCCCGCCCCCAAACCTGAGCAAGGGCTCCTGTTCCCACTTCCGGGATGTGGATAAAAAACAAGACACACCTTCAGTCCAGAGCAGGGTCCCACATGCTGTCTGGAGTAATGTTTGGGCATCACATTGGACGGGGCACAAAATGGCAAGAGATGCTCTTGACTAGAGTCTGTTGCTTTGTGTCCCGAGATTTTCATTTCATTGAGATTCCGAGAATCAAAATATCATCTATGATAGAAAGTACCTGTTTTCTTAGTCAAACATACGTTTCCAAACCCACCTAAAATATTGGGTGAAAACTTCTCCAGGAGTTTTCTCATCAGACAGAAGGGAATCAATGATCCTCTAGATTCAGTGTGTATCCCATCGTGCTCTTTTGAAAACCCATCCATATCCTGCTCAGTGACAGAGCTGTTAGCACCTGCAGTGAGGACGGGAGTGGGGAGGGGTCCGTGTGTGGACACAAGGTGACCTTTGCTCTGATTGTTAGGCACGAACACACACATCTGCCTACAAGTACCCACACTGGATTGTTTAAACTGCAAGCTCAGGGTTACTATATTCAGGGGAATATTTGATATCACAGCTCAGTCTACTTTGTAGAATGTGACTTCTGAACATGTGGAAAGCCATATTCAGGTCATTCTCATTAAAAGAAAAAGTCTTGCTTTGAAAAATGTAACACTGATTATAAATGCAGCTATATGTTTAACAGAAAGAAAGAAGAAACAAATAGCAGGACAGATGCAAAGGAGCAACGGCTGTTTCCATAATAATGGTGGAGGGTAGAAATCATAACAGAGGCTATTTCAGGAGAGTAAAAACACTGATTCCCGCACTGCACACTTATTAGCAGCTATAATCCCAATGAAAGTAGAACTTAGCAATGAAGTTGGTCAATATTTTCTACACTCTACTTGAGCTCTGATGATATAGATAGAAAGACCAAAGATTCTGGTCATTTGTAAAATGCTGTGATAAAGACAAATGAATACACAGATTGAGACTAACATAGACTTGGAAAATAAGGGGCCTAATTGGTTGGGTTAAAAATAATCAGGTTTATCAGGAGGATGATTTAGACAAGAAAAGCGTGCCCAGGACCGGCATAGAGTGAGCCATATATGACGAGCCTTCCAAAGATAGAGGACCGATTGACACTTGAAAACAGCCCGATTGACACGTGACCCCAACTTCATGAGAGCCAGGAGCCAGGACCCCAAGAAAGAGCTGCTCTCCAGTCCTGGATGCCTGAACACACAGTTATCAAATGTTCCTCTTCACTTGTTACTGTGGGGATGATGTGTCCTGAGGAATCCAACCAACGTACTTTTTCGTCTAAACTATTGAATTTGGGATGTCCCTGGTGGTCCAGAGGTTGAGACACAGCACTTACATCGCAGAGGGTGAAGTTTCGATCCCTGGTCAGGGAACATAGATCCCACAAGCTGCGTGGCATGGCCGCAGAAAACACAACAAAAACCAAAACAAAACATAAAAAACAAATTTTTTTTAACTACTGAATTCACATAATTTACATTTTAGTAATGTTTCCATTTGAAAACTGTCTTTCAGGTTCAAGAAAAATTTAATATTGAAGCCACGACACTCACGCCTGTTTTTCAATGAATTCTCACAGGTGTTAGATGTGCTGGGATTCCACCTGGAAGCTGCATTGGCTCTTCATGGAAACATGTGACCTTGATATCACTGAGGAAGGGAGGACATACCCTCCAACCCACCCTCCATACTGGAGCCATGTTGCAAAGAGCCCATCGTATTGGAAGACTGTCTTCCTGTAGGGCTGTCCCTGGACAGGGTTCACCGATGCCAGGACAGAGACAATTCTGAGACCCAGAGTGTGTCCCCAACCCTCCCTGGTTCAGCCCACTCAGATGCAGGTCAAAGAGCAGGGACAACAAACAGGAAAATCACACATTGTCCTTTGTCCTCATCCCTCTGCAGGGTCCTCAGATCTCCTCTCAGCTGTAAATGCTTCAACCACAGATGCAAATGAGCAACCAGCAGAGTCACAGCAACAGGGAGCCTGTGAGCCAGGGCACGATTTGGTCTCACTTCCCAATGAACTTGGGCCACTGTGCACAGTGTTACCACTTCTATATGAACTACAGTAATAATCGGCCTCGTCCTCAGCCTGGAGCCCAGAGATGGTCAGGGAGGCCGTGTTGCCAGACTTGGAGCCAGAGAAGCGATCAGGGATCCCTGAGGGTCGTTTATTGACCTGATAAATCAAGGTTTTGGGGGCCGTGCCTGGGAGCTGTTGGTACCAGCCGACATAGTTATAACCCCCGATGTCACTGCTGGTTCCAGCACAAGAGATGGTGACCGTCTGTCCCAGATTCCCGGACACTGAGGGAGGCTGAGTCAGGCCAGACTGGGCCCAGGATCCTGGAAAGAGGAGAAACACACTCTAGTCAGTTCTGTCACTCTGGGGACAAAGACACAAAGGATCAGCCAGATGTCCCGTGGGTCCCTTTCCTAGAGGCCTCACCTGTGTCCTGAGTGAGGAGGGTGACAAGGAGCAGAGCCCAGGCCATGGTGGAGACGCCCCAGACGCTGCCTTCTGAGCCCCCAGCCCTCAGCCTGCTCCCCCAAACCTCTCTTATCCCCTCCACCCAGAGGAGGGAGGGGCCTCCATGCAGATCAGCTTCCTGCACCTGCCCCTCCTCCCTCGCTCTGCTCACCCCCTCTGACATGGTTTGTTCCAGATTCTTCTGCATCCCTGCACAGCAGAGATTATTGGAGACTTAACTCCTTCACATGGTGTGTGAGGACAGAACGAGTCCATGACAGGATGTGGGAAAGGAATCCAGCCCGGGATTTCCTGTCTCTCCTGGTGTGAGAGTCATGGTGCTTCCTGGGGGAGGAATCCCAGAAGGTCCCCTCTGTGCTCTTGGGACAAAGGAGAGGCCCTGAGCCCAGGCGGCTGAAAAATCCAACTGCCCCGCTTTCTGAGAGTTAAAGGCAGAGCTGCTCACCACTATCCCCTCAACTACTTCTGTTTTAAAAATTTTATTGAAGGGCTTCCCTGGTGGCGCAGTGGTTGAGTCCGCCTGCCAATGCAGGGGACACGGGTTTTTGCCCTGGTCTGGGAAGATCCCACATGCTGCGGAGTGGCTGGGCCCATGAGCCATGGCTGCTGAGCCTGCGCGTCCGGAGCCTGTGCTCCGCAACGGGAGGGGCTACAACGGTGAGAGGCCCGCGTACCGCAAACAAACCAAAAAAAACAAACAAAAAAATTTATTGAAGGGACTTCCGTGGCGGTCCAGTGGTTAAGGCTCCACACTTCCACTGCAGGCGGTGTGGGTTTGATCCATGGTCGGAGGACTAAGGTGCTGCATGTCGCGTGGCGCAACTAAAGAATTTTTAAAAATTAAAAAAAAGAGAAAAAAGAAACAAAAAATTCTATTGAAGTGTAGTTGGATTACAATGTTGTGTGAATCTCTGCTGTACAGTAAAGTGACTCACTTATTCATTTATATATACATTCTCTTTCTTATTCTTTTCCATTATGGTTTGTCATAGGATATTGAAAACAGTTCCCTGTACTATACCGTAGGACCTTGTTGTCTATCCATCCTATATAGAGTAGTTTGTATCTGCTGGTCCCAAACTCCCAATCCATCCCTCCCCCACTCCCAACTCCCTCTCATCCCCCTCAGTTGGGAGGGTCCTCAGATTCCCCTCCAGCCTCTGTCTCCAAAGTGCTCTGAGTCTGAGGCCCAAGCCTGAGCCCTGGGCCATTTAGTAGCACTTTTGAAGATGATTTCTTGGGGCACAAATGCTTTGGGACTAAGAGGGGTTACGCAGGAAGCAGCTCTTGAAACTTCATACAGGACAGTAGAAGCCACAGGTACCTTCCCCAAATCCTGGCCCTTGCTGCCCCCTGGTGGCTTCAGATGGTGCCAACCAAGGCCCTGGAACCTGAGGGACAGAAAACAACCCGGTCCCCAGACTGTCTGCTGTGCAGCTCCTTGTAGGACATTTCCGAAGAGCAGGTCCAAGTTTGTGTAAATGAACTGACATGGAAAGCACAGTTCACAAAAGGTGGATGGAATTAACCACCTGGACTCAACAGGGCAGAGAGTCTGATTAAACCAAAATGCCAACATAGGATTTAAAGACCTATAGTTTCATCACATAATATTGGCCACACCAGGATAGAATGAAATCATTTGGCATATGGAAAACCAGAACATCTCAACAGTATAGAAGGGAAAGTTAACAGAGCGTTTCTCACAGATCTGCTGGAATTATGTCACAAAGATATTCATTCATTTTGTTAAAAATGATGTAAGAAATAAGGACAGAACCTACTGAAGTCAATAGAGAGGTACAGAGTGTCAGCTAATATATAGGAGAAAAATCTAAAAAAGAGTGATGTATGTATGTGTATAACTGATTCAATTTGCTGAACAGCAGAAACTAACACAACAGTGTAAATCTGCTATATTCCAATAAAATGTTTTTAAGAAAGAAAGTCTCAGCTAAGCAATAGAAGGTGGAAAAACACAGTGAATCTACTACAGAGAAAATTCCAGCAGATGGGATTAACGACAGACAGAGCACTGGATAATGAAAGATTTCTGACTTGAAGTCATGCAATGGAAACAGTCCCTTGTTGAAGAGAAGGGGGGAATATGAATTTAAAAGAATGAAGTAGTATCCACAAATTATGGAACTTCAATTGACCTAATACACGAATAATTGGAGTTCCCAAAGGAGAGGAGACAGAGAGACACAGAGAAACCCTCACATCCAGAATCCTGA
This sequence comes from Globicephala melas, assembly GCF_963455315.2. Lineage (NCBI taxonomy): Eukaryota > Metazoa > Chordata > Mammalia > Artiodactyla > Delphinidae > Globicephala > Globicephala melas. Next base: position 65,299,063 of record NC_083326.1, read on the forward strand.
CACGCCTCAGGGTGTAGAAACGTGAGGGCAACCACATCGAGTTTCATTGTAATGACATCTTGAGCTGTGGACAATTTTGAGACCCCTCTTCATGTTGATTCACTATTGGTATGTTAGGAAAATGTCAGCTAAAGAACTAGTTCCAGGACGTCCCTGGTGGTCCAGTGGTTAAGACGTAGTGCTTCCAATGCAGGGGACACGGTTTCCATCCTTGTTCGGGGAACTAAGATCCCACATGCCACTTGGTGGGGTCAAAAAAAAAAAGAAAACCCAGTTCCCTGCAGATTCTACCACAATGTTTCCTCCTCTCTCTCCCTCTCCCCAACCTCACGACACAAACGCCTGTCCCAGAGTTCTTCACTCTGGTCATTGTGGGTGCGTGGAGCACATGCACAACTATGATTGTTTCTTTTAAACCCAAGTCAAACAATACTGATAGTCAGAGTCATATATGAGAGTTTAGGAAGAGTCCAAAGAACACAGGAGTACAGAAAAACACAAATATGGAAGCCAAGATGCATGTCGACAAGTGTTTACTGACTTTTTCCTGAGAAAGGCCAGTCCCAGGTCTGCAGTGGTGCTAAGCAGACCTGTCATTCCTTAGGTCGTGATCAGTGGTGAGTATGGTCGTGATGAGCTGAGGTAACTTAACAATTATAATGAGTGTGAGTCCTTACAGATGCAGGTAGATCTGCAGATTCTCTCTCCTTTTAGTCGTGAGGCTGGTAGACCACTGCCCACTAACCCCACCGACAGATTTGCTCTAGGGAGAGGGTGAACCACATGTCCTGGATAAGGGGGCACGGCAGAGCTGACTCTGTGGGGCTCAGGAGGAGAAGCCTGTGTGCCTCCAGAGTTTTGTAGCCTCTGCCCACCTCTCTGGAATGGCCATCTCCCACGGAGGCCTTTCTCCAATGGGCAACCGGCAGAAATATTCACCTACAAGGAAGCTGACATCATCCAGCTGCTGACATACCTGACACCATCCTGTAAAGTTGGATGCGTGTCGCCCGGATTCTGATTTGTACTGTATGGCTGGCTAGGATTGTCTTGACATGAACAATTTTCTAGGGTCTTGATCAGCCAGGAACAATCTCTCTCGCTTCCTCCCAGTGAAGTTATCTCAGACAATTCCTGGTGTCCACGTCCCGCTGAATAGCAGGAAACGTGGGACAGCTGATACCCTGACAATATTCGCCTTAGAAATACAGGACCCACCCATATCCCACAAGGCCAGATGCTTGACTCTAGGCTTCCTTGTCTTTTCTCTGTGACCCTGTCTGCCATCTTCAGGACGGGCTCCAGGAAATCCAGGGAAGCCCCGCCCAGGACCAAGCTGAGCCTCTGTTAGGGTCCATGTCTCTTGGGGCCTCACCTGTAGACACACTACCCTTTCCTCACTCCGCGGGTTGGATGCTTGTACCCACTGTTTCAAACTATGTTGTTTGGGGGATGCATATTGAGGAAGGCTGGTGCAGGAATGTAAAGAAAGGCCATGGAATGATTAACCCTGGAGTCAGCAAACCAGCTAATCGGGGAGTGGGGTAGACAGATGTGCCTTGGGGGGGTAGATTTCGTCTGGGGTTATGTGGTTTCTGTTTATGATTCCTCCTTAAATTGTGAGTGTGCATTTCACACATTCTTCTTCAGGAATGCTTCTTCTTCAGGAATGCTGCATTTCATAATCAAAGGACTTGTGCAAAATACACTGAAAGAGACATGACTACATTTCCTCTCCTTAGCTACATAGACCAGGACTCAGACGTGGAGGAAATTTTCACGAAAAACTGCAAGTGTAAGATGCAAACCTGCCCTTGAAGCCTTGCTGATGGTAGAAACAGGCACCTGGAACGTTTGAACAAAGTGGAAAGGAAAAGAGAGTCATCGTCGGGACAAAGACCGTCTCAGGCTGTTTGATGCAGCTGAGACCGTGCCCCCTCCCTGCCCCTCCAGCTCATCCAGGACACATGCAAACAGCACCTAGAGGGAAGGCGAGACGCCCCCACCCGGGATCCTTAGGAGGCTCTGAGAAGGAGAGAAGAGGAAGCCTTGACTGCCTCCTGAAGACGTCCCTGAGGGGAATGTCGTGTTTTCATTTCATCTCGGGAAGTGAGGTGAACCTAGAATTTTCATTCCCTAGGCCCCGAAAGGATCACTCTGTAATGGGTTGTGACAGGAGAGAGAAAAAATGAATGTGAATCTGTGAATTGATTACTTGATCCATCAGATGAAGTACATCCTTATAATGCAGTATTATTCGGCTGTAAGAAGGGGGAAGTAGTGAATATGCTTCCACAGGAATGAGCCTGGAAACATCCAGGGGGGATGGATGTGGGGGGATCCTGGCACAAAGGTCCGAGGGGGACAGGGAGTGACTGCAGGTGGATGACGTGTGTCTTGAGGGGCAGGAAGCATCTGGACTCTGGAGTGATCATGGATGGACTAACTTGTCAATACATTAAAAACCCTGATTCTACACCTTAAATGATGACTATGATTTCATGTGAACTCTGTCTAAACAAAATGTATTAAGTTTTAGATGCTGATGGATGAAACTTATTCCCATTGGTTCAGAAAATGAATGTTTTGTTTACGTGTGTCGGTGTGTTGAGTATGTATATTTATGGATGTTTATATATGGATACACATCCAAATACATACATACACAGACACACACACACACACACACACATATATAGGCAGAGAGAGAAAATGAGAGATAAGCTGATATAATGAAAAGCGAAGATGACAATAGTGAAAAATGATGGATCTGGGAGAAAGGTATGAAGCAGTTCTTTATGAAATCTTCAAATTCATTTAAATTTGTAATTATTGGCAAATAAAATAATAACAAACAAGCAACAACTGAAAGCCTGTATTTAAGAGTGAAGGGGCTGGAGGGAGCTAAAGGGAGGTTTTGGTCTCACTTCCCCATGACCTTGGACCACTGTGCCAAGGGCTATTACTTGAAGCTGAGCTACAGTAATAATCAGCCTCATCCTCAGCCTGGAGCCCAGAGATGGTCAGGGAGGCCGTGTTGCCAGACTTGGAGCCAGAGAAGCGATCAGGGATCCCTGAAGGCCGTTTATTGTTATTATAAATCAGGGTTTTGGGGGCCATGCCTGGGAGCTGTTGGTACCAGCTGACATAACTGCTGGTTCCAGCACAAGAGATGGTGACCGTCTGTCCCAGATTCCCGGACACTGAGGGAGGCTGAGTCGGGACAGACTGGGCCCAGGATCCTGGAAAGAGGAGAAACACACTCTGGTCAGTTCTGTCACCCTGAGGACAAAGACACAAAGGATCAGTCAGATGTCCCTGGGGTCCCTTCCCTGGAGGCCTCACCTGTGTCCTGAGTGAGAAGGGTGACAAGAAGCAGAGCCCAAGTCATGGTGGAGACGCCCCAGATGCTGCCTTCTGAGCCCCCAGCCCTCGGCCTACACCCCCAGACCTCTCTTATCTCCTCCCCCTCAGAGGAGGGAGGGGCCTCCATGCAAATCAACTTCCTGCACCTGCCCTTGCTCACTCTCTCCTCACCCCTCTGACCTGGCTCTGGAGGCATCCATGGACAGCAGGGCTCATCTGAGAGGATGAAAACTCTGTGACACGTTGTCCTTAGTCAGGACACTGATCATTACAGGGCCCAGGAAATGGGGCCATCCTGGGATGTCCCTGTCATGCACTATTTGAGTCAAGATGTCGTTGGCCAATAATCCCGAAAACCACTCTTTGGGTTTTGCGGGTGGAAGGTGAGGACAGGGGCCCGAGCGGCTGGGGTGACTTAGAGATTCCATCCCGTCTCCTCCCGGCACCACAGGGGAGCTGGGGGTGTGCATCCCCCTCCCTCACATGTCCCCTCAGCAGGACGGGCCCCTGCCCCCCGTCCCCTGCCTCTGCAGGGCTCGGAGGAGGGGCCCTGGGGCCTTTATTGGCCTTCCTAGCAAAGGGCTTATGAAGCAGAGCAGATTGAGGACGCTGACCCCACACTCTCCTTTAGGGGCTCAGGAGGCAGCACCTGGGGGCTTCATACAGGTCAGGAAACCAGACCAGGACCCCCCCAAACCCAGGCCCTTGCTGCCTCCTGGTGGCCTTGGATGGGGATGACCAAGCCCCAGGGAGGCAGCTGAGTGGGACTGAGCCCCCAGCTCTGACGCCCCCAACTTGTTCCTCCTCCTCCTCCTCCGAGCCCAGCACCAGTGACCCTGTCCTTCCTCATCCACTGCATGGGCTCACCCCAGAGCTGGCGCCTCCCTGAGGTCAGACACCTGTGTCCAGATGCTGGACCCATTGTGTTTTCTAGACAGAGAATCAGGGCTGACTGGTGTTTCCCAAGATTGTCACTGTCTCAGTATCTGAAATGTCTAGTTCCTGATTACGAGGAAAGTTGACAATTGGTGTAATTGTCCTTTGCATCCCAGGGTTTATGCTCCTGCCTCTGGGCACAGGGCCCCGGGGGTGATGCAGAAGGAGCTCCAGGTCCCCACAGAAGAGATTCCTGCTTCTTTCCTGGGTACTGTGGAGGGGACCCAGGAGTGATGGCGCTGGGTGTGTGTGTGTCTGTCTGTCTGTCTGTCTGTATTTGTGTGGGGCTGTGTGTGTGTTTCTTCACAGAGACAGAGCACATCCTGCGATGGAACATAGCCTGGACCTGACGGTGAGATGTTGGGTTTCCCTTGGATCCAGGACTTGCACTCAGGCGCAGGAATACACATAGGATCTGTGCACATCAGAGTTACCCCACAGCCTGAGACTAGTGTCCTTCGATAGACCTGCCCACAAGACTCGCCCTTGGTTTGTGTGTTGTGATTAGATTTCAGGAAGGTTTAGGCTATTCCCCAAGAAGAATGACCCCCTGAGTCTCCACTTTCCTGCAACCTTATGGTTTATTCTGAAGCCCTGACCTGCTCCCCAGCGGGAATCTGGAATTTCGGTAGATGCCAGGCACAGGATGCCTAGGAGACCAGCCTCCAGTAAGAGTCTTGTGGGTCTGATGAGGCTCCCTGGGGGACCATTCTTCATACACGTTGTCACCATTTAACCGTGGTGATGAAGCCCGACCTTGGAAAAGGTTTCCTGGAAGTTTATCCTCGTTTCCTCAGATTTCACCTCATCCACCAAGCCCTTTGCTGATTTTGCTTGGTCTCCCTTCACTGAAGGAAATCACAGCCACCAGGACACCTCTCTACTGAGTCTTGTGGGTCTTCTTAATGACGAAAGTAGTTGCCTGTGGTCTTGGGGACACTCGACACAGGACGATCTGAGAAAACAAGCAGCAAATCCAGGGTCTAGGGTTTCCCTCTGTCTCCTGCCATCTGCACCCGGGGGGTAAAAGTCATCATGGGAATCAGGGTCTGCACTAAACTCCACCCCTCCCTGGACACCCAGGACCACCCAGAGAAGCAGTAAGTCAGGAGCACTAGAAACTCCCCACCACCCTTGGAACAAGCTCCAGTGAGAGGATTATCAGGTCCACACTCGGAACTCCTGCTCTCCAGACTTTCAGTGTGAGCTCCTGTCTACACCCCTGTTGGTTTCTCTCTGTGGCTCCTTGATCCCAAGGCAGGGACCCCAGATGCGGCCACGCTCGCCGCCCCCCCACCAGGAAGCTGGTCTGGAGCCTCTGCCTTGTGCATTTTAAGAGCTGCCAGAGCTCCCACAAGAGCCTCAGGCTGCCACCCAGCCTCCATGAGGAGGGATCCCATATAGCAGGAGGGAGTCCTCTGCCAGTCAGCACATGTTTTGTCCTCTTTAAGGAGAAAATGCACAAATAGTCCAGATCTTCTTTCTCCACAACACAGGCTAATGTCCACTGCTTCCTTCTTGGTTTATCCTTTCAATATGCCATACGTTTGCAGTGGGAAAATAACCAAAGCAAACCACCTGCAGGAAAGTTATTGTCTACCCACTTTTGATGGTGAATCCTTATTGGATTTGCCATGACTCGTATTCTGCCTTGAACATATTACAACAGCAAAGAGTATGGAGATTTTTTAAAAATTTAATCGAATTTTCAGAGATTCTTCATCTCTGCTCCAGAAAACGTAACCCATTGGATATCCCTCGACCCTTCATTCACTGTGAACTCTTAGGAAATTTCCTCTCTGTCCACCCCGCCCCCAAACCTGAGCAAGGGCTCCTGTTCCCACTTCCGGGATGTGGATAAAAAACAAGACACACCTTCAGTCCAGAGCAGGGTCCCACATGCTGTCTGGAGTAATGTTTGGGCATCACATTGGACGGGGCACAAAATGGCAAGAGATGCTCTTGACTAGAGTCTGTTGCTTTGTGTCCCGAGATTTTCATTTCATTGAGATTCCGAGAATCAAAATATCATCTATGATAGAAAGTACCTGTTTTCTTAGTCAAACATACGTTTCCAAACCCACCTAAAATATTGGGTGAAAACTTCTCCAGGAGTTTTCTCATCAGACAGAAGGGAATCAATGATCCTCTAGATTCAGTGTGTATCCCATCGTGCTCTTTTGAAAACCCATCCATATCCTGCTCAGTGACAGAGCTGTTAGCACCTGCAGTGAGGACGGGAGTGGGGAGGGGTCCGTGTGTGGACACAAGGTGACCTTTGCTCTGATTGTTAGGCACGAACACACACATCTGCCTACAAGTACCCACACTGGATTGTTTAAACTGCAAGCTCAGGGTTACTATATTCAGGGGAATATTTGATATCACAGCTCAGTCTACTTTGTAGAATGTGACTTCTGAACATGTGGAAAGCCATATTCAGGTCATTCTCATTAAAAGAAAAAGTCTTGCTTTGAAAAATGTAACACTGATTATAAATGCAGCTATATGTTTAACAGAAAGAAAGAAGAAACAAATAGCAGGACAGATGCAAAGGAGCAACGGCTGTTTCCATAATAATGGTGGAGGGTAGAAATCATAACAGAGGCTATTTCAGGAGAGTAAAAACACTGATTCCCGCACTGCACACTTATTAGCAGCTATAATCCCAATGAAAGTAGAACTTAGCAATGAAGTTGGTCAATATTTTCTACACTCTACTTGAGCTCTGATGATATAGATAGAAAGACCAAAGATTCTGGTCATTTGTAAAATGCTGTGATAAAGACAAATGAATACACAGATTGAGACTAACATAGACTTGGAAAATAAGGGGCCTAATTGGTTGGGTTAAAAATAATCAGGTTTATCAGGAGGATGATTTAGACAAGAAAAGCGTGCCCAGGACCGGCATAGAGTGAGCCATATATGACGAGCCTTCCAAAGATAGAGGACTGATTGACACTTGAAAACAGCCCGATTGACACGTGACCCCAACTTCATGAGAGCCAGGAGCCAGGACCCCAAGAAAGAGCTGCTCTCCAGTCCTGGATGCCTGAACACACAGTTATCAAATGTTCCTCTTCACTTGTTACTGTGGGGATGATGTGTCCTGAGGAATCCAACCAACGTACTTTTTCGTCTAAACTATTGAATTTGGGATGTCCCTGGTGGTCCAGAGGTTGAGACACAGCACTTACATCGCAGAGGGTGAAGTTTCGATCCCTGGTCAGGGAACATAGATCCCACAAGCTGCGTGGCATGGCCGCAGAAAACACAACAAAAACCAAAACAAAACATAAAAAACAAATTTTTTTTAACTACTGAATTCACATAATTTACATTTTAGTAATGTTTCCATTTGAAAACTGTCTTTCAGGTTCAAGAAAAATTTAATATTGAAGCCACGACACTCACGCCTGTTTTTCAATGAATTCTCACAGGTGTTAGATGTGCTGGGATTCCACCTGGAAGCTGCATTGGCTCTTCATGGAAACATGTGACCTTGATATCACTGAGGAAGGGAGGACATACCCTCCAACCCACCCTCCATACTGGAGCCATGTTGCAAAGAGCCCATCGTATTGGAAGACTGTCTTCCTGTAGGGCTGTCCCTGGACAGGGTTCACCGATGCCAGGACAGAGACAATTCTGAGACCCAGAGTGTGTCCCCAACCCTCCCTGGTTCAGCCCACTCAGATGCAGGTCAAAGAGCAGGGACAACAAACAGGAAAATCACACATTGTCCTTTGTCCTCATCCCTCTGCAGGGTCCTCAGATCTCCTCTCAGCTGTAAATGCTTCAACCACAGATGCAAATGAGCAACCAGCAGAGTCACAGCAACAGGGAGCCTGTGAGCCAGGGCACGATTTGGTCTCACTTCCCAATGAACTTGGGCCACTGTGCACAGTGTTACCACTTCTATATGAACTACAGTAATAATCGGCCTCGTCCTCAGCCTGGAGCCCAGAGATGGTCAGGGAGGCCGTGTTGCCAGACTTGGAGCCAGAGAAGCGATCAGGGATCCCTGAGGGTCGTTTATTGACCTGATAAATCAAGGTTTTGGGGGCCGTGCCTGGGAGCTGTTGGTACCAGCCGACATAGTTATAACCCCCGATGTCACTGCTGGTTCCAGCACAAGAGATGGTGACCGTCTGTCCCAGATTCCCGGACACTGAGGGAGGCTGAGTCAGGCCAGACTGGGCCCAGGATCCTGGAAAGAGGAGAAACACACTCTAGTCAGTTCTGTCACCCTGAGGACAAAGACACAAAGGATCAGCCAGGTGTCCCTGGGGTCCCTTTCCTAGAGGCCTCACCTGTGTCCTGAGTGAGGAGGGTGACAAGGAGCAGAGCCCAGGCCATGGTGGAGACGCCCCAGACGCTGCCTTCTGAGACCCCAGCCCTCAGCCTGATCCCCCAAACCTCTCTTATCTCCTCCACCCAGAGGAAGGAGGGGCCTCCATGCAGATCAGCTTCCTGCACCTGCCCCTCCCCCCCCCCACCGCTCACTCCCTCTGACATGGTTTGTTCCAGATTCTTCTGCATCCCTGCACAGCAGAGATTATTGGAGACTTAACTCCTTCTCATGGTGTATGAGGACAGAACGAGTCCATGACAGGATGTGGGAAAGGAATCCAGCCCGGGATTTCCTGTCTCTCTTGGTGTGAGAGTCATGGTGCTTCCTGGGGGAGGAATCCCAGAAGGTCCCCTCTGTGCTCTTGGGACAAAGGAGAGGCCCTGAGCCCAGGCGGCTGAAAAATCCAACTGCCCCGCTTTCTGAGAGTTAAAGGCAGAGCTGCGTACCAGTATCCCCTCAACTACTTCTGTTTTAAAAATTTTATTGAAGGGCTTCCCAGGTGGCGCAGTGGTTGAGTCCTCCTGCCAATGCAGGGGACACGGGTTTTTGCCCCGGTCTGGGAGGATCCCACATGCCACGGAGCGGCTGGGCCCATGAGCCATGGCCGCTTAGCCTGCGCGTCTAGAGCCTGTGCTCCGCAACAGGAGAGGCCACAACAGTGAGAGGCCCGCATACCGCAAAAAAAAAAAACAAACAAAAATTTATTGAAGGGACTTCCGTGGCGGTCCAGTGGTTAAGGCTCCACACTTCCACTGCAGGTGGTGTGGGTTTGATCAATGGTCGGAGGACTAAGGTGCTGCATGTCGCGTGGCGCAACTAAAGAATTTTTAAAAATTAAAAAAAAAGAGAAAAAAGAAACAAAAAATATTCTATTGAAGTATAGTTGAATTACAATGTTGTGTGAGTCTCTGCTGTACAGAGATTCTTTGTACAGCAAAGTGACTCAGTTATTAATTTATATATACATTCTCTTTCTTATTCTTTTCCATTATGGTTTGTCATAGGATATTGAAAACAGTTCCCTGTACTATACCGTAGGACCTTGTTGTCTATCCATCCTATATATAGTAGTTTGTATCTGCTGGTCCCAACTCCCAATCCATCCCTCCCCCACTCCCAACTCCCTCTCATCCCCCTCAGTTGGGAGGGTCCTCAGATTCCCCTCCAGCCTCTGTCTCCAAAGTGCTCTGAGTCTGAGGCCCAAGCCTGAGCCCTGGGCCATTTAGTAGCACTTTTGAAGATGATTTCTTGGGGCACAAATGCTTTGGGACTAAGAGGGGTTACGCAGGAAGCAGCTCTTGAAACTTCACACAGGACAGTAGAAGCCACAGGTACCTTCCCTGAATCCTGGCCCTTGCTGCCCCCTGGTGGCTTCAGATGGTGCCAACCAAGGCCCTGGAACCTGAGGGACAGAAAACAACCCGGTCCCCAGACTGCCTGCTGTGCAGCTCCTTGTAGGACATTTCCGAAGAGCAGGTCCAAGTTTGTGTAAATGAACTGACATGGAAAGCACAGTTCACAAAAGGTGGATGGAATTAACCACCTGGACTCAACAGGGCAGAGAGTCTGATTAAACCAAAATGCCAACATAGGATTTAAAGACCTATAGTTTCATCACATAATATTGGCCACACCAGGATAGAATGAAATCATTTGGCATATGGAAAACCAGAACATCTCAACTGTATGGAAGGGAAAGTTAACAGAGCGCGTCTCACAGATCTGCTGGAATTATGTCACAAAGATATTCATTCATTTTGTTAAAAATGATGCAAGAAATAAGGACAGAACCTACTGAAGTCAATAGAGAGATACAGAGTGTCAGCCAATATATAGGAGAAAAATCTAAAAAAGAGTGATGTATGTATATGTATAACTGATTCAATTTGCTGGACAGCAGAAACTAACACAACAGTGTAAATCTGCTATATTCCAATAAAATGTTTTTAAGAAAGAAAGTCTCAGCTAAGCAATAGAAGGTGGAAAAAACACAGTGAATCTACTACAGAGAAAATTCCAGCAGATGGGATTAACGACAGACAGAGCACTGGATAATGAAAGATTTCTGACTTGAAGTCATGCAATGGAAACAGTCCCTTGTTGAACAGAAGGGGGGAATATGAATTTAAAAGAATGAAGTAGTATCCACAAATTATGGAACTTCAATTGACCTAATACACAAATAATTGGAGTCCCCAAAGGAGAGGAGACAGAGAGACACAGAGAAACCCTCACATCCAGAATCCTGACACGCCTCAGGGTGTAGAAACGTGAGGGCAACCACATCGAGTTTCATTGTGATGAAATCTTGAGGTGTGGACAATTTTGAGACGCCTCTTCAGGTTGATTGACTATTGGTATGATAGGAAAATGTCAGCTAAAGAACTAGTTCCAGGACTTCCCTGGTGGTCCAGTGGTTAACACGCAGTGCTTCCAATGCAGGGGGCACGGTTTCCATCCTTGTTCGGGGAACTAAGATCCCACATGCCACTTGGTGGGGTCAAAAAAAAAGAAAACCCAGTTCCCTGCAGATTCTACCACAATGTTTCCTCCTCTCTCTCCCTCTCCCCTACCTCACAACACAAACGCCTGTCCCAGAGTTCTTCACTCTGGTCATTGTGGGTGCGTGGAGCACATGCACAACTATGACTGTTTCTTTTAAACCCAAGTCAAGCAATACTGATAGTCAGAGTCATACATCAGAGTTTAGGAAGAGTCCAAAGAACATAGGAGTACAGAAAAGCACAAATATGGAAGCCAAGATGCATGTCGACAAGCGTTTACTGACTTTTTCCTGAGAAAGGCCAGTCCCAGGTCTGCAGTGGTGCTAAGTAGACCTGTCATTCCTTAAGTCGTGGTCGGTGGTGAGTATCGTCGTGATGAGCTGAGGTAACTTAACAATTATAATGAGTGTGAGTCCTTACAGATGCAGGTAGATCTGCAGATTCTCTCTCCTTTTAGTCGTGAGGCTGGTAGACCACTGCCCGCTAACCCCACCGACAGATTTGCTCTAGGGAGAGGGTGAACCACATGTCCTGGATAAGGGGGCATGGCAGAGCTGACTCTGTGGGGCTCAGGAGGAGAAGCCTGTGTGCCTCCAGAGTTTTGTAGCCTCTGCCCACCTCTCTGGAATGGCCATCTCCCATGGAGGCCTTTCTCCAATGGGCAACCGGCAGAAATATTCACCTACAAGGAAGCTGACATCATCCAGCTGCTGACATACCTGACACCATCCTGTAAAGTTGGATGCGCGTCGCCCAGATTCTGATTTGTACTGTATGGCTGGCTAGGATTGTCTTGACATGAACAATTTTCTAGGGTCTTGATCAGCCAGGAACAATCTCTCTCGCTTCCTCCCAGTGAAGTAATCTCAGACAACTCCTGGAGTCCACGTCCCGCTGAATAGCAGGAAACGTGGGACAGCTGATACCCTGACAATATTCGCCTTAGGAATACAGGACCCACCCACATCCCACAAGGCCAGATGCCTGACTCTAGGCTTCCTTGTCTTTCCTCTGGGACCCTGTCTGCCGTCTTCAGGACGGGCTCCAGGAAATCCAGGGAAGCCCCGCCCAGGACCAAGCTGAGCGCCTGTTAGGATCCATGTCTCTTGGGGCCTCACCTGTAGACACACTACCCTTTCCTCACTCAGCGGGTTGGATGCTTGTACCCACTGTTTCAAACTATGTTGTTTGTGGGATGCATATCGAGGAAGGCTGGGGCAGGAATGTAAAGAAAGGCCATGGAATGATTAACCCTGGAGTCAGCAAACCAGCTAATCGGGGAGTGGGGTAGACAGATGTGCTTTGGGGGGTAGATTTCCTCTGGAGTTTGTGGTTTCTGTTTATGATTCCTCCTTAAATTGTGAGTGTGCATTTCACACATTCTTCTTCAGGAATGCTGCATTTCATAATCAAAGGAATTGTGCAAAATACGCTGAAAGAGACATGACTACTTTTCCTCTCCTTAGCTACATAGACCAGGACTCAGACATGGAGGACATTTTCATGAAAAACTGCAAGTGTAAGATGAAAACCTGCCCTTGAAGCCTTGCTGATGGTAGAAACAGGCACCTGGAACGTTTGACAAAGAAAGTGGAAAGAAAAAGAGAGTCATCGTCGGGACAAAGACCGTCTCAGGCTGTTTGATGCAGCTGAGACCGTGCCCCCTCCCTGCCCCTCCAGCTCCTCCAGGACACATGCAAACAGCACCTAGAGGGAAGGGGAGACGCCCCCACCCAGGATCCTTAGGAGGCTCTGAGAAGGAGAGAAGATGAAGCCTTGACTGCCTCCTGAAGACGTCCCTGAGGGGAATGTCATGTTTTCATTTCATCTCGGGAAGTGAGGTGAACCTAGAATTTTCATTCCCTAGGCCCCGAAAGGATCACTCTGTAATGGGTTGTGACAGGAGAGAGAAAAAATGAATGTGAATCTGTGAATTGATTACTTGATCCATCAGATGAAGTACATCCTTATAATGCAGTATTATTCGGCTGTAAGAAGGGGGAAGTAGTGAATATGCTTCCACAGGAATGAGCCTGGAAACATCCAGGGGGGATGGATGTGGGGGGATCCTGGCACAAAGGTCCGAGGGGGACAGGGAGTGACTGCAAGTGGATGACGTGTGTCTTGAGGGGCAGGAAGCATCTGGACTCTGGAGTGATCATGGATGGACTAACTTGTCAATACATTAAAAACCCTGATTCTACACCTTAAATGATGACTGTGATTTCATGCGATCTCTGTCTAAAAGAAATGTATTAAGTCTTAGATGCTGATGGATGAAACCTATTCCCAGTGGTTCAGAAAATGAATGTTTTGTTTACATGTGTGGGTGTGTTGAGTATGTATATTTATGATTTTTATATATGTATACACATCCAAATACATACATACACACACACACACACACACACATACATATAGGCAGAGAGCGAAAATGAGAGATAAGCTGATATAATGAAAAGCGAAGATGGCAATAGTGAAAAATGATGCATCTGGGAAAAAGGTATGAAGCAGTTCTTCATGAAATCTTCAAATTCATTTAAGTTTGTAATTATTGGCAAATAAAATAATAACAAACAAGCAACAACTGAAAGGCTGTATTTAAGAGTGAAGGGGCTGGAGGGAGCTAAAGGAAGGTTTTGGTCTCACTTCCGCGTGACCTTGGACCACTGTGCCAAGGGCTATTACTTGAAGCTGAGCTACAGTAATAATCAGCCTCGTCCTCAGCCTGGAGCCCAGAGATGGTCAGGGAGGCCGTGTTGCCAGACTTGGAGCCAGAGAAGCGATCAGGGATCCCTGAGGGTCGTTTATTGACCTCATAAATCAAGGTTTTGGGGGCCGTGCCTGGGAGCTGTTGGTGCCAGCTGACAGCATTATAATACCCGATGTCACTGCTGGTTCCAGCACAAGAGATGGTGACCGTCTGTCCCAGATTCCCAGACACTGAGGGAGGCTGAGTCAGGCCAGACTGGGCCCAGGACCCTGGAAAGAGGAGAAACACACTCTAGTCAGTTCTGTCACCCAGAGGACAAAGACACAAACGATCAGTCAGATGTCCCTGGGGTCCCTTCCCTGGAGGCCTCACCTGTGTCCTGAGTGAGGAGGGTGACAAGGAGCAGAGCCCAGGCCATGGTGGAGACGCCCCAGACGCTGCCTTCTGAGCCCCCAGCCCTCGCCCTACTCCCCCAGAACCCTCTTATCCTCTCCCCCCCAGAGGAGGGAGGGGCTTCCATGCAAATCTGCTTCCTGCACCTGCCTGTCCTCACCCCTTCTTCTCACCCCCTCTGACATGGTTTGTTCCAGATTCTTCTACATCCCTGGACAGCAGACAATCCTGGAGAATTAACTCCTTCACATGGTTTGTAAGGACAGAACGAGTCCATGACAGGATGTGGGAAAGGAATCCAGCCCGGGATTTCCTGTCTCTCCTGGTGTGAGAGTCATCATGGTTCCTGGGGGAGGAATCCCAGAAGGTCCCCTCTGTGCTCCTGGGACAAAGGAGAGGCCCTGAGCCCAGGCGGCTGAAAGATACATCTGCCCCACTTTCCAGGAGTCAGAGGCAGAGCTGGGGACAGTAACCCCTCAACTCCCTCTGTTTTAAAAACATTTTATTGAAGGGACTTCCATGGCAGTCCAGTGGTTAACACTCTGTGCTTCCACTGCAGGGGGTGCAGGTTTGATCCCTGGTCGGGGAGCTCCAATCCTGCATGCCGCATAGTGCTGCGAAAAATGAAAAAAAGAAAAAAAAAGAAAGAGAAGAACAAAGAAACTGAACATTCTTATTGAAGTGTGCTTGATTTACAATGCTGTGTGAATTCCTGCTGTTCAATAAAGTGAGTCAGTTATACTCTATATACATTTTTTCATATTCTTTTCCATTATGGTTTATCAGAGGATATTGAATAGAGTCCCCTGTGCTATACCATAGGTCCTTGATGTTTATCCATCTTATATATAATAGTTTGTATCTGCTGGTCCCAAGCTCCCAATCCATCCCTCCCCCACCCCAACTCCTTCTTATCCCCCTCAGTTTGGAGGGTCCTCACGTTCCCCTCCAGCCTCTGTCTCTGCAGTGCTCTGAGTCTGAGGCCCGAACCTGAGCCCTGGGCCATTTATTAGCACTTTTTAAGATGATTTGTTGGGGTACAAATGCTTTGGGACATAAGAAGTGTTCCGTGGGGAGCCCCTCTTGAAACTTCATGCAGGACAGTGTAACCCTCAAGTACCTTCCCCAAATCCTGGCCCTTGCTGCCCCCTGGTGGCTGCAGACGGTGCCAACCAAGCCCCTGGGAGGCAGCTGAGTGGGGGCTGGAAATCCCTCTTGCATCGCCCTCCCCTCCTCCCTCCTTCCCCATCAAGCTCAGCACCAGGCCCCCGATCCCTTCCATCCCCTCTAACCTCATTTCCCTTTGTCCATTAACTCCCTCCACGATGGGATGTGTCACCTGCCACACCAGGTGGCCTGGACCCTCACCCCAGGACTATTTAGCCCACCCCACCACAGCCTTGGTACCAGGTTATGCCTGTGAGGCAGCTCTTCATACCAAGTGACAGACATTTCAGGAGCCCAAGAGAGGTGACTCTATGGCCAATGGTGGGGAAAGCTAAAGGCTTGCCTTGGGGATTGAGGGAAAAGGAGAAAGATGTTTGGGCGAAGCCATCGGTTTTGACTCATGACTATTGCTTAAGTGTGTTGTGAACATGTTTGTGCTTTTTTATTTTACACACTGGTTAAGATAATAAAGTCTGTTATTAAAGATAAGACTTAGTCCC
Source organism: Globicephala melas (assembly GCF_963455315.2). NCBI lineage: Eukaryota > Metazoa > Chordata > Mammalia > Artiodactyla > Delphinidae > Globicephala > Globicephala melas. The sequence continues at coordinate 65,314,999 of NC_083326.1, forward strand.
ACAGTCTGCAAGTTGCAGACTCAGGAAAGCTGTTGGTGTGATTCAGACCAAGTCCTAAGACCTGATACCGAAGTTGCTGAGGACGGAGGAAAATGAGATGAGATGTCCCCGCTCAACAGCGAGACTGGAAAGGGGCAAACTCCTCCTTCCTCTGCTCGTGTTCTATCCAGACCCTCAAAGGACTGGATGCTTCTCAGATCCTCCTTTGCTCCAAGCACTGAGGCTTGGCACGCAGGGGAGTGGGCAGATGCCCTGGCCCAGCCAGGAAGGGGCGGGCGGGAGGATATCTTCTTCCCAAGAAGTTGTTCTGAAGCTGGTTCTGAGGGACACGGAGCACCTGGCCTTCTGATGAGTTCCCCTCCCCACACACCTGATCTCCCCCTTCCACCACACACACACCTGGGGAGGGGCTTCCTGCCCTCTGCATCTGCAAGGCCCTTGACTGCAGGAGGCCTGAGTTTGAGTCTGGGATGGAAGGATGCTGCCCTCTACCTGAAGGCTCCTGTCTTTCCCTCTGAGCTCATTCATAGCCACCCCAAAAGAATTTTCTTTCTTTTTTTTTTTTGATGTGGACCATTTTTAAAGTCTTTATTGAATTTGTTACAATACTGCTTCTGTTTTATGTTTTGGTTTTTTGGCCACGAGGCATGTGGGATCTTAGCTCCCCAACCAGGGATCAAACCCACACCCCCTGCATTGGAAGGCAAAGTCTTAACCACTGTACCGCCAGGAGAGTCCCCCAAAAGGGTTTTCAAAAGTGGTGGTTCCCCCAAATCAGGACATACGGCCTTAGGAACGCAGACCAGCCATCCTGGATTCTCTCCAAGACCTTCCTTGTCAGCTTAATCTTGCAGCAGACTGGGGGACTAGGGGCTGTGTGGGGTGACTGAATTTCTTCATATCTCCAAAATAAATCACTGGTCAAGGAAAACATTTATGATGGAAAAGTTTACTCCCAAATATAGAAAAGTTGGGAATTCCCTGGCGGTCTAGTGCTCAGAACTCTGTGCTTCCACTGCAGGGGGCGTGGTTCGATCCCTGGGTGGCGGGGAACTAAGATCCCACGTGCCGTGTGGGGAGGCCAAAAAACAAAACAAAACCATAAAAAACAAGCTAAAACACCCCCAAAATATAGAAAATTATTTGACCATGGCCAGCGTTATCATTTTAGTGACCATCTTCTGGACATCTTGACATGCTTAAGTACAATGTTCAGGAAAAAGAATTACATGTATTCCAGGAGGTGGGGGGGGGGTCCCTGTAACTTTCACTGCTTCTTCTACTCCAGGCCTAGTCTAGCCCCAGGAACATGGTAAACATTGTGAGCATTGCTTGAAGCAATGAAATGAATCAATGTTACTCTCATGTTTACTTGTACATGAATAGGACTATATCATACAATATAAGCAATCCTGTGACCTTTGCTTTCAAATATCTCCGACGTCATCTTTTCAGTGTGTCAACCTGAAATCAGGCCTTAAATCAGCCATCGAATCATGAAAATAACGTTCGGCAATCTTCAAAGGGATCCCCTTTCCATTTCAAGTCCCACAGATGCATCCTTTGCCCTCTCCGAGAATTAGTTACAACCTGCCACTTTAAAACAATGGTCTTCTTGTTTTGGTTTGGTTTTTTTCTGGTTCCATCCTAAAACTTATGAGCACTATCTCCTTGAGTGTTGCAGCAGCAGCCTCTCAAGGACAAATGTTTGTTGAATGAGTCTGGACAAGAGGAAGGAGAAGGAGGCTGAGGCTCCAGTTGCAAAGTGAAAAAATTGAGGTTTTACCAGCCCTGTTCCAGGTAACAATCCCAGGTCCAGGGGGATCAACACAATTCCCTCATTTGTATGTACCTATGTATTCATTCATCCATCCATCCCACCATGGGTGTAGCTGGACACCTTAAGCTCTGTTAGCTCACAGGCACGGGGGATGTGTGGGGGAATGGCAGGGTTGAGCCACGAAAGATAGCCATCACTACTGCCCTGCCTGTTATTCTTGGCCACCACTACCTTCTGGTGGCCTGTGGTTAAAGATTTAGGGTCACCTGGACCACAAGGACACAGCCTCACACTTACTGGGCTTGAGTGAGGAAGCTGAATTCAAAGGACCCAAAGGAGGTCCCCCAGGCCAGCGTTAGTGACAGGGCTGGAGTTCCGCTTTGCTCTTAACCCCTCCAGGCAAGAATCCTCACCCACCTGGCTCTCATCATCTCTCCAGAAGCCCCACTTTCTCCCCTAGAGGGGCTGGGAGGAAGGAGGTGCCAAAACCGTCCTGGATTCCATGTCTCCAGTGTCCCCTGGTGGCCCGGACGCGACATCCCCAGGGTTGAGGGGCACCGCTTGGGAGGCTCCCGCCCCGCCCCGCCCACACTTCCTTTTCCAGGCCCCTTCCTGACTTTGTCCGAAGGGGTCCGTTGGTGAAAAGAGGTGAACCCTGCACTCAGGACCAGCACAAGCTGAGGCCATCAGAGGGGCTGCGGAGGTCAGACGAAAGTGAAGAGACCAGACACAGCAACTGTTTGGCTTCTGAAAAACCAAATGGGGGGATGGGGGGGTGGGAAGCACAATCTGGAGGGAGGACGATCTAGTCAAACCCTGGCTGGGGTCTCCGCTGCCCCAGGGGTCACATAAGTGGTAAAGTCGAGAGAGTAGGGGCCACTGGCCTGGCCAAGGGCAGGGACATCTTATCGACAAGAGGGAGGTGGGAGTGGGGCGAGGGCCCTGGAGCCGGCTCTGGCACCCCACGCCCCGCAGAGAGGAAGGGGTTGCGGAAGAACAGGCCCAGAGGTGGGGGTGGGGGAGGAGTTGGAGGTGGGGGGTTCTAAGCCTCGACCCCTCCCTCTGGATCTCAAGAGCCCCTTCATCCCAGCCCACGCCCACCCCTCCCCACCCCCCCACCTACACCCACCCCATCCCCACCTCACCCCGTTCTCCATCCTACCCCATTCCCCCATTCCCTTCCCCCATTCCACGATTCCTCCCTCCCCCACCTCACTTCCATTCCATCCCATCTCCTACCCCCACTTCACCCATCCCCCCATCTCCTCCCCATCCCCCCAACCCTACCTTTCCCCCATCCCACCCCTGACCCACCCCATCCCCAATCTCACCACCCGGCCGTCCAGTGGGCATGGCCACAGACGCCACCCCTCCCCCTCTCCCCACTCCCTCCCCACCTACTAAACGAAACCCCTTCTAGACTCCCTGGAAGACCCCACTCGCGATCCCAGGATCTCGTGAGATTTGCCCCAGGAGGAAACAGAAAGCAGGATTGGTCGGGCCGCGTGGTTTCCGGGCGGGGCGCTGCTGAGTTCGCGGTTCTTTGTCTGCAGAGCCCAAGCGGGGGATCGTGTGGCGTGGCGCTGCGGCACGAAAGGTAAGTTCCCGTCCTGGTGCCCCCGCGTTCCCGTGGAGTGACCTTGAGCTAGTCCCCGGGGCCCCCAGCGGGCCCCCGCTCCTGTTCTCCAGCCGAAAACGAGCTCTCACGACCTGGGGCTGGAGCGGAGGCCACACGCGGTGGGGGGCCGCCTTGGGCCTACCCGGGCCACGTGCCCCGTGAAGAGGCCGCAGCGCCGCGTGGGGGACATAATAATCCAGGGCACCCGGGTCTGCGGGGATGGCCAGAGCTCATTGGGCGCTGCTTTGTGCTGGAAATGGGGTTCCCTCGGGAGGTGCCAGGGTGTGGGGGCCAGAGAAAGGGGCAGAACTGGGGCTGCAGGACGGCGATTAGTGCCCTTAGAGGAAGGTCCCTTTGACCCGAGCATCAGGTCTTTCCTTCGATTGTCTGCTGCTTCAGCTGATGAGAAATTTCTCGGGTTTGGAGATACGAAGAGATTCTCACTGAAACGGCAGGGTCGGGGCTCCGGTTTTCAGTTCGCCCAGCAGAGTTCTCACTGTGGCTTCATAACTACACGTGTGAACACACCGTGTCTTTGTTTTTTGGAGAATTTGGGTTCTTGTATTTTGTTGTTTTTTGGCGGGAGTTTTTTTTTGCGGTATGTGGGCCTCTCACTGTTGTGGTGTCTCCCGTTGGGAAGCACAGGCTCCGGACGCGCAGGCTCAACGGCCATGGCTCACGGGCCCAGCCGCTCCGCGGCATGTGGGCTCTTCCCGGACCGGGGCACGAACCCTGCCGATGTCCCCTACATCGGCAGGCGGACTCTCAACCGCTGCGCCACGAGGGAAGCCCGAGAATTTGGGTTCTTATTCTCAGACTTGGGTGGAGACGGGTGACTGAGATGGTAGGAAACCAGGGAGACCAGGTGTCGGAGGACCTGAGGCCAGCGTGAGCTGGACCAGCGTGGCGGAAGACATCTTCAGGTAAACTGGTCCCCTGCACCTCATCATGTCCCAGGATGTCCTGTTGCCCCCTCAGTGCTGTTAATCGTGGAGCTGCATGCAATCTGCATCCTGAAGCCCTCACAGCGGGAGGAGGATGAGCAGCCTTTATTTTTCCAAGTCATTTTCCCAAGAGAGCTTTCATCCTGCTGCCTTCTTAGAAGAAGCAGCTGCAATGTGTTGGGGTCCCATTCCCGAAGCCACGGTTACGTTCAGAACCTGTGCTTGGGGCGAAGGAGCAGGGCTGGCATCAGCCCCCAGAGACTTGAGTCCTGTGTGGTGTTGGTCAGGGGCAGGGTGGGTGAGCCCAGGGAGGTTTTGGTCTCCCTAAGCGGTGGGCTGGGACCCCTGGGCCTAGGGGCGGTCCCGGAAAGAAAGCACCCCGAGGGCACAACGAGTCCTCCAGCTGCAGCCCAAGGAGGCCAGGGAGGCGGACCTGGAGCTGGAGGATGGAGAGGGACCCCAGGAGCGAGGACGAGCTCGTGCACTGGGGGTGCTGGGCAGCACATGGGTGCTGTTGATGCCAGCGCACCGGGCTGTAACCCCCAGTATCACTGCTGCCTCCAGAGCAGGAAATGTGGCCTCTCTGTCCCAGAGCCACAGCCCTGTATTAAACACAGACACTGAGTGGTTGTCAGGACAGACTGGGCTCGGGACCCAGAGAGGAGCAGGATGTGCAAAGGGGAGAGGTCAAGGTCATCACTCCAGAGATGTTCAGGGTGGAGGGAGAAAAGAGGGTCAGCCCTGGGCTGCCAGATGGTCCCCTCCTTAGTGCCTCTCACCTGTGCAGACAGACCATGAGCAGACCCCAGGCCATGGCGGAGACGCCCACGAGCTCTTCTGCAGCCATGGCGCCAGGCTGGGCTCCCCACACCTTTCTTAGCCCCTGCCTCACGTGTGGGAGGGACCTCTGTGCACAGCTGCTTCCCAAATCCTTCAGGCGACACCGTATCAGCGAATCTGCTTCCTTCGTCCTGGCGAGGGCAAGCAGTGCTGGGAGGTTTCCTGGAGCCTGAGCTCCCGGGGTACGGCTGCTGAGCCGAGGTACCAGTGAGTGCAGGCCTTTCTGGATTTCTCCCCGATATATCGCCCCTCCCCCCATCTTCCTGGAAGACCTGGCAGGACCCACAGAGCTGCTGAGTGCCTAGACTGTGGTGGGTGATTGTGGGACGCCGCCAGGAAGGAGCTGGATTCTTGGTCCAGAGGAAGGCGAAATTACATTGTTGCATCTTGCTTGCACTACCCGGGAGTGCCGCGTAAGGCGCCACGCGTGCATCCCGTGGATTGTAGGCGTAGCAATATAGTGTCACATGTACTGACACACACCAATCCAGGGCTGTTGTGTGGACCTTCTGGCCAGTATAAAGCCTGCCATATTCTGCTGCGTAGGGTCTTCCTTCCATCTTTCTTCAACCAAGCTGTGCTCCAATAAAGTGTGATACGAGAAGAATCTTGCGTGTGGCGGCTCGTTATTCTGCTGGTCGGAAACGGCCCGCTACAAGTGGTGCCGAAACCCGGGATCTTCGCGCCTTGCATGGAGGACCGATTCAGAACTCGACACACGGAGTGAACCGGTAATTTTGCCGGTACGTAGCTTTTGTGCCTTGCACTGTCTTGTTGTGTGTGTAATGGTGTAAATCTTTTAGTGAAAGTAAGTAAAAGTACATAATGGGGAATACTCATGTTAACCCCACGGCAAATTTTTATGAGCCGATACAGGCACTTTTACGGGATCGGGGGTTGATGTTATCTCACAAGACTCTTGGCCGTTTACTGAATGATATAGATCAAGCAGCGCCATGGTTTGGAGTTTCGGGTACTTTGACTATCCCTTCATGGGAGAAATTAGGAAAGGATTTGCACCGTTTTCATGAGGAGGGTAAGCTGTGCTGTGCGACTTTCCCTTTGTGGAATTTAGTTCGATCTTGTCTTAAGGAGGGAAAGTGTACAGACATAGTGAAACAAGCGACGCAAGTTTTGCGGTCATATCAAGATAGTGCTTCCGAAGCAGGCAGTCATAAGGCTACAGATGATAGGCCTACAAAAGAAGAATTAGTAGATAATAAGGTTAAGAAAAAGTTAAAATCTAAACAACCAGACGCCCAAGAGACTGGGCGAGAACCAATGTATCCGCTATTGTCTGGCTTGCAAGCCATGTATTTATCAGATGATGAGGAGCTAGATCCCGGCGATGCTGCGGATTTGGCAGAAGCTGCTGCAAAATATGAGGAGGAGCGTTATGGCCCTTTTGGGGCTTTGCCCCCTTCTCGACCTCAGGAATTTTTTGCCTCAAGGAGTGTTGTTCAACCTAGGCGTTCTGCGCCTTCCATTCCTTCCCCGCAATGTACTTTTATTCCCCGCGAGGCTTGGCTTCAAGTTCCTTCTTCTTTGTCCAATGCGTTTCCAGTATTTGAAGATCCGGCTACACGCCAGCGATATTATGATATGATAGATCATAAATTAATTAGAGATCTTGCAGAAGCTTCCAAACGAGATGGCATTTCTGCTAATTATACTATTATGCTTTTGCAGCGGCTTACGAGAAATGCCTTGACCCCTACTGATTGGCAAGATATTGCTCGTGCGTGTTTAACGATGGGGCAATATTTAGACTGGAAGTCTATTGTTTCTGATTTGGCTCACAGTCAAGCGAGGGAAAATGCTGCCAATGGGCAGCCTGCCTGGAATGTAGATATGTTATTAGGACAAGGACAGTGGATAAACAATCAGACTATGTTCCCTGTACAAGTTTATAATCAAATAAATGAGATTAATATGCGTGCATGGCGAGCCCTCCCAAATAAAGGGGAGGTGTCAGGGAATTTAACAAAAATAATACAGGGAGGCACAGAGCCATTTTCTGATTTTGTAGCCCGGATGATGGAAGCGGCGGGAAGAATTTTTGGTAATGTGGATGAGGCGATGCCTCTAGTGAAACAACTTGTTTATGAACAATGTACAAAAGAATGCCGCCGAGCCATTACACCTTTTAAAGGAAAGGACATTGAAGTGTGGATGAAAGCTTGCAGGGAGATTGGAGGCCCTTTGTCTAATGCAGGGCTTGCCGCTGCGGTAATGACAGCTGCTAAAAGTATGCAAGATCCTGTGCGATCTGGGAATTGTTTCCATTGTGGAAAACCAGGACATTTAAAGAAACAATGTAGAATGTTAGGAGCTAAACCTAAGACGTCCCAGTCGGCACGCCCTCCTGGGACATGTCCAAGATGCAAGAAAGGGAAGCATTGGGCTAATGAAAGCAAATCTGTGAAGGATATTAATGGCCAGCCTTTCCTACCCCTAACTCAATCCAAGAGCTTTCAACCAACCTTTGGAAATGCCCAGTCAAAAAACGGGTTGATGGGCCCACGGTCTCAGGGCCCGAAAATTTTTGGGGCCCACGAGAATGTGAACTTGCAGCCACCCAAGCCCCGCGGCGAGCCACGGCAGGCTCCGCAGGGCTGGACCTCCGTGCCACCTCCCGAATGGTATTGACAACCAATATGGGCATTCAGCCTATAGATTCAGATATGCATGGACCATTACCCAAGGGCACGGTAGGATTAGTGTTGGGCCGTTCTTCCTGTACCTTGAAAGGTTTGATAGTTTCCCCAGGGGTAATTGATTCTGATTATACAGGTAATATAAAGGTGTTATGTCAATCACCTAGGGGAATAATAGTTATTGCCCCTGGTGATCGTATTGCACAACTTTTAATTTTACCCTCTTGCCATGATAAATATCCCTCTTTGCCCGCTGAACGGGGCTCTCATGGATTTGGGTCATCAGGCATTGATTCAGCTTTTCTTTCTTTGTCTCTTGATGATCGGCCAATGATAACTTTATGGATTGAGGGTCGTAGATTTGTAGGCCTTATAGATACTGGAGCTGATCGTAGTATTATTACCCAACAAGATTGGCCAAAAGCATGGCCCCTTCAACAGTCTTCACAAACTCTGCAAGGTTTGGGATATGCTAAAACACCTAATCTTAGTTTAAAATTGTTGACTTGGAAATTTGAAAAGCATAGTGGTTGTTTTCAGCCTTTTGTAGTAGATGGGTTGCCTTTTAACTTGTGGGGCCGAGATGTTCAATCTCAAATGAAGTTGGCATTGACCAATGATTATTCTGAAGCAGCCCAGAGAATAATGCTGAAGCAAGGTTATGTTCCCGACAGAGGCCTAGGCCAGCGGTTACAAGGTATACAATCCCCTTTGGAATTGATTCAAAAAAGAGATCGGGCAGGCTTGGGTTTTTCTTAGGGGCCACTGAGTCTATGATTCCTATTACTTGGATGACTTTTGACCCTATTTGGGTTCCTCAGTGGCCTTTATCCCGAGAAAAGTTATTGGCAGCCACACAATTGGTTACAGAACAGATACATTTGGGACATTTAGAGGAATCTACTTCACCTTGGAATACCCCTATTTTTGTAATTAAGAAAAAATCTGGTAAATGGCGATTGCTACATGATTTGCGCGCCATCAATCAGCAGATGCAAATAATGGGACCTATTCAGCGTGGTTTACCGGTTTTGTCTACTCTTCCTAGGGATTGGCCGATTATAGTAGTAGATATTAAAGATTGTTTCTTTTCTATCCCTTTACATAAAAATGATAGGGAGCGTTTTGCTTTTACTTTGCCAACGGTGAATCATGAATACCCGGATAAGCGGTATCAGTGGATTGTGTTACCTCAAGGAATGGCAAATAGCCCTACTATGTGTCAGTTATATGTAGATACCGCTTTACAGCCCCTTCGAAAATTGTGTCCATCTTTACGTATCATTCATTATATGGATGATATATTGCTAGCTGCTCCTATTATGGAAGATTTGGAACATGCTTTGACTGTGCTAGTGCAATGCTTGCAAGAGAAAGGATTATATCTTGCTCCTGAGAAAATTCAGAGGGGTGACGTAACACAGTTTTTAGGAGCGCGGATTACTAATCATACAATTTTGCCACAGAAATTGATAATCAGGACTGAGCATTTACGAACTTTGAATGATTTTCAAAAGTTATTAGGTGATATAAACTGGTTACGTCCTTATTTAAAATTAACCCGTCATGATTTGATGCCTTTATTTCGTATTTTAGAAGGAGATTCCAATCTTCTTTCTCCCCGAAGTTTAACACCAGAAGCTATTACGGCCTTATCCAAAGTGGAACAAGCAATGAGTGCTGCACAATTGATTAGATTTGATTCATCCCTTCCCCTTTGGTTATGTGTTTTGCCAACTTTTGGATTTCCTACTGCTGTATTATGGCAGGATGGACCTTTATTGTGGATCCATACTAGATCTCTTGGATTACGAACATTAACCTATTATCCTTCCATGGTTGCTGAAGTAGCTATTTTAGGCATTAAACAGTGCTTGAGTTGCTTTGCAGTGATGCCTGATAAATTAATTATACCTTATACTAAAGAGCAAATGGAAGTTTTGATAGCTACTGTGACTGAGTGGTCTGTTCCTGCGTGTATGTTTCCTAATGTTTTTGATAATCATTTGCCTAAAAGTGAATTATTGAAATTTGTAATAAATCATCCCATATTGTTTCCTAGGATAACTGCTTCAGCTCCTTTAAAGGATGCATTGACCATTTATACTGATGGTTCTAAGTCGGGGAAAGGTGCTTATATGGTAGAGGGTAATGACCCCGTGATTTTAAATTTTTGTCTTAATACCCCTCAATTGGTTGAGTGTGAAGTAGTATTAACGGTATTTAATAGATTTCCTCAGCCTTTTAATTTGGTTTCGGATTCATTATATGTGGTGAATGCTGTTAAAAATTTAGAATTAGTTTCTTTTATTAAACCCTCGAGCATTATAGCTCCTTTATTAGTACAGTTACGTGCTTGTATTTTACAGCGCGTAAATCCCTTTTATATTACTCATATACGTGCACATAGTTTATTGCCTGGACCAATGGCGTCCGCTAATGCACAAGTAGATTTGGCAACTCGTGCTTTTCCCATTTTAGATCCCCTTTTGCAGGCCCAAGAATTTCATGCTTTATATCATGTTTCTTCTGTGGTACTTCGGAAAAAGTTTTTTATTTCCCGTGCCGCTGCTCGAAACATTGTAAAGCAATGCCCTGTCTGCGTAACCTTTACATCTGTTTCTCCTGTTGGGGTTAATCCTCGTGGGTTGCTTCCGAATAGTTTGTGGCAAATGGATGTAACTCATTTTTCCTCTTTTGGGAAGTTACAGTATATTCATGTTTCTATTGACACTTGCTCTGGCGTGCTTCATGCCACTCCGTTGGCTGGAGAACGAGTACAGCATGTAATTACTCACTGTCTGGAGGCCTGGGCTGCATGGGGCAAACCATTACAATTAAAAACAGATAATGGCCCTGCATATACTGCAAAATCATTTGCGCAATTTTGTCAGCGTATGGGTGTTTCCCATGTTACGGGTATACCCTATAATCCTCAGGGACAAGGTATTATTGAGCGTGCTCATAGAAATCTTAAAACTGTTTTACTTAAACAAACAGGGGGAATTGCTGAAGGCTGTACTCCAAAACAAAGAATTTCGCTTGCCCTATATACAATAAATTTTTTACAAGAGGGTATTGCAGCTAGTACTGCGGCTGATCGCCATTCGGTGCGGGAGTTGCAGGATTATGGGAAAGTTATGTGGAAAGATGTTTTAACCAACACCTGGAGAGGCCCGGATGCTGTTCTTACACGATCTAGGGGGTCCTTATGTGTTTCCCCGCAGGGTCAAGAACCAGTTTGGGTGCCGGTACGTTGCACTAGAACGGTTGAAGAGTGATGGCCTTTCTACGTCAGTTACTTCTACTATGCTGCCTGTGGGGAGCAATGCAGACAATGGAAGACACCTTTTGGGGAATAAGTAGAACCTGGCCGGTACCCATGCCAGTTCATGCTAAGAGTCGAGTACTCCCAATTTTATATGCTAGTGATTGCTCTATGTATACTCCTTGTATAGATCCACAGAATATGGATTGGATATCATATAATGGCAGTTCTGTTAGAATTAATAAAACCCTTTGTTTTAGTTGGGATTTGAATGTAAGCTGTATAGGCTTGTTATGGAAAAGACTTGTTGCCTGGGATAATCCATTGAAACATAATCAAATGCCGTTTAATATGCTGTCTGAAGCCCTATCCAAAATATCCTTAGGTGCTCAATCTGGCTCAGGTGATGGAGCAAATGGCTTAGAGTTAATGAATGTGACTACTTTATTATTTTATCATGATGGAGTGATTCCTGTAAGGAATAAAAAAGTCAATCAGACCAGGGGAAATAATACGTTAAATTTTTTATCCTGTGTTCCAAATGTTAGGTACCCTCCGGTATTCACATCTTGTGCTGGTAAGGATTTTGCATCGTTGCAAGTTGCCCATGGCTTTCGATTATCATTTAATATAAAGTCTTTTGCGGGCAGGAAAAATTGTAATGCTTCTAATGTTACCTGGTATTATGAAGGGTGGCCGTTTTATTCTTGGGTTGTGACTAATGATGCTGGCGCTAGCATGGATCTTTCTGCGTTGGCCATGATTTATTCTAGTAATGGCACCTTGTATAATGTGAGCGGGGAGGTTAAATTAGCTAATAAAAGTCAAATATATAAATTGAAATTACGTAATATACTAAATTCTTTGTATAATTATTCCAAGCCTGCAGCTGTGATATGTGTACAACCCCCTTTTATGTTTTTATTGTCTAATGATACAGAAGGATGTAAAAAGGGCGTTTCTTGCTGGATTTCACAATGTTGGAATGGAACAATCGTGCAGACTGCTGTAGTACTACGTATACCTACATTTGTTCCCATCCCAGTTAAGGCAGATCCCGCTACTTTTCCATTAATTAATTTGGTGAGGCAGCGGCGGGATCTTGGGATTACTGCTGCACTTATAATTGCCTTAACTGCTTCTGTAACGGCGGCCGCCACTGCTGCTGCAGCAATGGTGAATCAGGTACAATCAGCTGCTGTAATTAATGGTATAGTAAAGCAAACGTCGCTAGCATTAGGAAATCAGAATCGCTTTAATACACATTTACATGCTGGCATTTTATCTTTAAATCAACGGATGGATTTGCTGGAGGATGCCTTTGAAGAGTTGTATGATATGCTTCAGCTTGGTTGTGTTGCTAAATTTAATCATCTTTGTGTTACTCCCTATAGAATTATAGGACGTTTGAACCAAAGTAAATTGATTGGAGAATATTTAAAAGGAAATTGGTCTGAAGAAGCAGAAAGACTGCTGTTTGAACAACGATTACAGATTATTCATCTTAATACTACCGAGTTACACCCTATTTCTTTTGGGAATTTTGCTTCATGGCTATCCTCTACTTTTCTTTTCTTTAAAGAATGGGTAGGCATGGGGGCTTTTGGCATCCTTTGTGCAGTGGGGATCGCACTATGCCTGTGGTTGGTGTGTCGTCTGAAACGTAAGTCACACACACAGAAGATTATGTTGATGCAAGCCTTGGTGGCCATTGAAAACGGCCAGCCTGCCGGTGCCTGGATCTCCCTGCTAAACAAGTCCTAGTGGTTGCCCCTGCACAGGATGGCCATGAGCCATTGCACTCCTAGTGGGAACCTCTGCCTGAAATCAGCCCTTGCACCCCGCGCTGTAAGCAGCATTGCACTATGGGAGGGTGATTTCTGCCGCCCATGACAATAGCCCTTGAACAGCCATGTCCCCTTGGGGGCAAGACTTGTACGGGCGACCGTTATGTGGTCTAAGGACTTAAAGAAAAAGGGGGAGATGTGGGACGCCGCCAGGAAGGAGCTGGATTCTTGGTCCAGAGGAAGGCGAAATTACATTGTTGCATCTTGCTTGCACTACCCGGGAGTGCCGCGTAAGGCGCCACGCGTGCATCCCGTGGATTGTAGGCGTAGCAATATAGTGTCACATGTACTGACACACACCAATCCAGGGCTGTTGTGTGGACCTTCTGGCCAGTATAAAGCCTGCCATATTCTGCTGCGTAGGGTCTTCCTTCCATCTTTCTTCAACCAAGCTGTGCTCCAATAAAGTGTGATACGAGAAGAATCTTGCGTGTGGCGGCTCGTTATTCTGCTGGTCGGAAACGGCCCGCTACAGGTGATGTCCCCGGAATGGAGGCTCCTGTCCTCCGCTCTCGTCCCCGACCTTGTCCACTGTCCACGAACAGAGTGGGCTGTTCCCATCCGCAGGCGACTTCCCCGGGCACACTCCCACTGGGCTGGCACGTTGATGGCTTAGCGAGCCCTGGACCAGGAGCCAGGGGCCTCGTTCCCGTGTCACCCTCTCGTGGCTGGCTCTGTGACACAGGTGCAAAGGACTCGCCCTTTTGAGCCTCAGCCACTGCACAGGGAAAGGAAACAGCAATTTAAGGCCCCTGCCGACATTTCAGATCTTGAGGGAGAACCCGAGGCTAGGAGAGTGAAACGCTTTGGTGATTTAAGCTCTACCAAACACGAGGAATTGTTGACTGACTCGTCATTCTGATTCAGAATCCAGCTTCAGGCTCCTTGTCCCCATCTCGTGGAGAAGCTTCAATGAAGGGCATGGTTGTGACAAAAAAATGAAGATGTCCCAGAGGCAGTGATGCCAGCAAACATCTTCACAGTAAAGGAACTTGGAGATAATGTCAGGCCCTGAAAACACAAAGGGTGAAATGTTGGAAGCAGATCCAGGCTTAGAAAGCAGAGTGATAACCGCAATGAGAAGCCCACGCACCACAACGAAAAGTAGCCCCCGCTCGATGCACCTAGAGAAAGCCCGCATGCAGCAACGAAAACCCAATGCAGCCAAAAGTAAATAAATAAATTGAAAAAAAAAAAAAAAAGGCACAGTGATAAGTTGTCCGGGCTTAGGAAGGACACTCAGCCCCGACTGCAAGTTATGTGATGAGAAGCAGGGAAGTAGTGTTGAGAGGATTCTTGATCAGTTTTTCGCAAAGAAACAAAACACTTTTTCTCAGTGCTTAAAATCACAGTGTACTAAAACAAATAGCTTTACTGGGCTTCCCTGGTGGCGCAGTGGTTGAGAGTCCGCCTGCCGATGCAGGGGACACGGGTTCGTGCCCGGGTCCAGGAGGATCCCACATGCTGCAGAGCGGCTGGGCCCGTGAGCCATGGCCGCTGAGCCTGCGCGTCCGGAGCCTGTGCTCTGCAACGGGAGAGGCCACAACAGTGAGAGGCCCGTGTACTGAAAAAAAAAAAAAAAATAGCTTTACTATTTTTACTTTTCTAAACATTACAGTGGATCGTGTTAAGAGGGTTCTTAACGTTTTCAAAAAATATGTAACGGCTGCAGGAAAAGTCATGTTTTGCCTTAGATTATGAAGGTTGGCTTTGGTCGCCTTGGTGGCCCTGGCCCACCGTGCAGGCCACGTCCGCCTGTCATTATTTTTTCGACTTGCTTGTTTTTCATTTGTCTGCTTATACAGAAAACACGTTTTTTCCCTGTGATGAGAACTCTTCGGATTTACTCTCTCAATGACTTTCATACGTAACCTACAACAGTGTCAGTTATACTTACCCTGTTGTACATCATCTCCCTAGTATGTACTTCTAACTAGAAGACGACCATGACATTTTCACTGGGCTGTTCCTCCCCAGAACAGCAGTGGATGGTCTGCTCCAGGCACTCTGTAAATGTTTTGAGTAAATCGAGGGTTGCCGATAGAGGGGGAGTCTGGGTATGGGGGCGAGGGGACCAGCTGGGCGGGAGACCTCCCTGTGAGCGCGTCCCCTCTGCCTGGTGCCTCCTGCCAGCCCTCAGCACAGGGTGGGCTGTCCCCTCAAAGGTGGAGCCAGTGCTCCCCGAGTCCTGAGGCTCTTGACCCTCCTCCAGTGGAAAACAGTCCAGTGCAAAGGGCCGGACAGCCTAACGCACCTGGTGTCACTCTGAGCCACAGTAACCTTATGGCTTGGTGTTGGAGAGTCGGGGTCAGTTGGATGACAGGGATGAACACCAGACCCCTCTTCTCTCCTCCTCTGTCCAAAAGCACAGTTCCCACCATCTCAGGCAACACTGAGGTTGACTGTGCAAAGTCCTGAGAAGCATCCTCTCCGGGGCCAAAGGCCAAGACTGGGGCCTCCCCTTCTCTCTGAACCTCTCTCACCTTTGTGTCTAGTGTCAGTGCTCCCTCTCTGTCCCTTGGAGTTGGCAAGGGGGACAGCCACTGGCACCTCCCCCAGGCCAAGGCCAACAGAGCCAGATCCTGGGGACACTCCCAGTCCCCAAGTGCCCTTAGTGGTCCCAGACATGGCTTCAGCATATAAGGGACACATTTCTGAGAGCCAGGAAACCAGGCCCCCGGCTCTGCTGCCATTTCCCTCCTCCGCCCTCGTCCTGTGCCATCCCCCGCCCAACCAGCCTGGAGTGGGCCCTCAGCCTCCCGCACCCCTACTTGCCTCTAGAAGCACTTCCCTCAGGATTAACTGGCTGGACCCAGGGTGACCTGGATGTCCGACGTGTCCTCACTGGGGAGGAAGAAGTGGGGAGACTTGCTTGTTTCGGTCTAGGTGTCATTGGATGTGAAGTGGAACCACATCTTGCCAAGTGCAGGAAGAGGCAGGGCTGACAGAGACCTTCGATTTTTCAAAAGGCCCAGAGGCCAAAATGTTCCAGGGCAAGAAGAGATCTGACTGCAGAGGGAAAGGAGACGTACCAGATCCTGGGTAGGATCTTGTCTGCTCGAGGTGGGGTCAAGAGAGCCGAAGGAGGAGAAGCCACCATCGGCCTGGCACCCAGGGCGTCTGTCAGCCTGGTGCCTCTGAAGACCAGCAGGGTTGGGGTCTTCCTCTGGAAGCCAGGAAGGGTCATCTTCCAGCATTTCTGGTGCTTCTATGAATGCAGAAAAGTAGCTGGGCTTTTCTTTACCTTCTTCTACACTTGTTATGTCAGAAGAATTGGGGAGAAATCCGTGATTTCTGTTGATGCCAGTGGAAGGATGTCTGGTCCCTCACCCTCCCCGCATCGTGGCTACACCCCAGGCTCTGGGAGAGGTCGGCTGACTTGCCAGGGATGCAGAAAGGGGGGGCTGCCCCATCAGCACAGGCCAGGAGCAGGAACCTGGGGACACACATGCATTCTAAAGACCCCAGGAAGGCCCTGGGGGCAGATGCTTTGCGTTCCCAGTAGAAATTCTGTGACTGGAGACGGGAAGGGGGACAGGACACCCCCCCACCATGAGCTCAGAGGCTGCTCTGGCCTGTGCATCATGAGAACAGGTGACCAGGATGTGGTAGAAACGTCCCCCCAATTGACTCATGCCTGGGCCTTGGGAGTCGTCCTGGGCCAGTCCTGACACTGGGCAGGAAGGACAGGTCTTCCTGCAGCTGTGCCCCTGGTCCTTCTGCCTCCGGACAAACAGGCTCTGCATGGAGGTGGAGGTGGACAGAGGAGGGTCCCCTGCCTCGCTGGGGAAGAATGTTCGGCTTATACTTCCCATTTTTACATCATTCGAAGGCAGTGGTCCCTCCTGCCTCCTTGGATCTCCTGGATGCTGGGTTCCCATGGAAACATCCCAGGCTTGGACATCTGCCATTTCCTGTTTCCCCGAGGTCCACGTGAAGTCAGTCATCTCTTCCTAACGCTCTGTGGGGCAGATCCATCCACACCCCTCCCCCAAGCAGGTCTTCTGGTTACTCCCTGAGTGGAGCATGGAGCATGGCAGTGTCCACCCCTGGCCAAGTCCCCGGCTCACCAGGCTGAAAAGGAAACTAACTGAATTTCAGCTTTTCTCTGAAGGTTATTTGAGGCACCGGATGACAAGTGCGAGCACCACTCAGTGGCTGCTCCAGAATCAGGAACATTCTGCTTAACTTACTAATTTCGACTTCCTGCAGCTGATCAGTCCAGGTGATGGTCTGGGAGTTGAGTGTCCATAGAGCACATTCTAGCTTAACCCTGTTTTAGGCAAACTGCTGATAGGGACGGTAGAAATTTGGAGAAAGCAGTCTCTGGGAAATTACCAAACCAGAGAGCATCCTTCAGAGAATGCTGCCACCTCGCCCACACAATAGAATTGTTGGGGGGTCACAATGCAGGGGGTGGAGAGGTTCCGTCAGCCTGTATTCTGAAACCTCAACAGAACCAACGTGTGAGCCAGCCCAGCAGGGGCATCGCCCCCAAACCTTTGAATACTGAACAGAGCTTCACGTCCCCTGAGGAGAAGTTCGGTGTTAGAGTAGCTGTGCTTAACGCAGAGCAAGAGAAAAGCTGAATTTTGTTTGTGGGCCTAATGGTGCTCTCGCATCAGAAACCCTGTAAGTGAAAGCCTTAGGGGAGGGGTCGGGGGGCTTTTTGAAGCCGCTTTGCATTACTTGTTTCCTAGGATTGAGGAAATGTTAAGTTATCCACAAACACTGGAAGGGGCCTTTGAAGGTCATGATGAGGGTTGAAGCTGCTGGACAGAGCCTGGACTGGGATGTGGAAGAGGACGCCTGAGCCTCAGGGCAAGTCCTCTTCTGGTTGCAGCCCTTTGCTGACACCGATATGTGTGCTTGGCCCACGTTTCTTTCCCTCCCTGCCTCCAAGAGCCCAAAGAGCCCACAGCCCTGACCCCCTCAGTGGCTTTCAGGCTGAATAAGGTGTGTCCCAGGTTTGGCCACCAGCACAGTTCCGGCCTCTCCCAGCCCACATGCCTACATTTCATCTTGTCAAGCCAATTTGCATATCCCCGCTTCTGGGAGGAAACACCCTTTGCTCCAGGGACAGAGGGAGGAAGATTGAGTCTTGGGTTTGCCTTGGCTTTAAGGGATCCACCAGGTCCCCCCGTAGCCACTCCTGCTGGCAATTTCTCAGGCCCATCCTGACAAAGGTCTCTGAATTCCTCCAAACACAACACACTTTCCCTGGTCTTGGGTAATTTCCTTGGTCTCATTACAAATGCCCAGCCCCTCCCTCTTCCCAGCCAGCTCCTAGTTGTCATTTTGACCTGACCTCCTTTGGGGAAGCCTTAAGCCTCAAAATCTGGAGGACCCGCCATCCCTCAGTGTTACCTCTGTTCCCCCATGAACGGGCACACATTTTGCAGTTGTAGGTTACGTATAAGTGACTGTGTGGTTCTCAGGAATTGTGTTATATTTCTTTTTCCTTTGGGGTGACACCACTAGGTCTGCACAAAGCTGGCTTAACTCAGACATTGGGATGGTTTTGATGTGGCCCATGCTCCTCGAACAAATATGCTTGCAGGTTGGTTTTCTTCTTTTATCTTTTGCTTTCACGAGTGGACAGAGGATCCTATCAGTTGTGTGTAAGGAGAAAGTCATATCAACGTTAGCTGGATGGATTTCCAGTAATAAGATTCCGCTTTCCATTTGAAATGGAAATTTCAGCTGGGATCTGAAAAGTGTGGCCAGGAAGGCCTCTCATGGCTCCTCAGGAGCCAGAGGAGGGACTCAGAGGCCTGAGCACATTGCTCCTTGCACCACACCCGCCCTGGCATCTGGGGCCTCGGGCCCTGACCGCTGCCCCAGCCAGGGTCTCCACAGGACAGGCCATGCAGGCCAAGGTCCTGTAGAGAATTTTTCTTCGCCTTCTGTACACGTTTGCAGTAGCAGGCTTTGCTTTTGCTTCTATGTGAAGTTTTGCCTTAATCCCAAACGTTTTGATTTCTGCTCTGGTTATGCCACTCATAGACAGTTACAGTATTTCTTAACCAAATAGATTTTTTTTCTTTTATTGATGTAAGACATCTAATTAGTTGGAATTTTTGGATGACATTTTACATATTTGGTTTGTGACTAGTAATTACAGTTCATATCATTTATGGTTTTGTGATTTTTACTAGTTTAAAGGGCTTTTTTGGTTTGTTTTCATTTTAGAAATGAAAAGTTTTTTTTTTAATTCCATGGAATAAAAAAAAATTCCATAATAATAATACTCATAGGTACATCTTGGAATCAGTGTTTAGTTTTCTTAATCTCTAACATCACATGCTATCAGATACTGTCATGCTGCTTTATGGTTTCTGATTTAAAGATTTTTAAATGGGGTAACAGTACCCACTGTGTGGTACTCCTCCACCTTTCCCATCTGGGTTATTTGTTGGAGTTTAGGAAGAGACCGTGTTGGGCTAAACTCCTTATTCCTGTTGTTTTCAGTCCTTGAGTGATAATCAGAAGCTTTTCTCCGGAGAGGGTGGGGTCAGCTGTCAGGCTTCTAGGTACCCACCTTTCAGAGGGGCTGGGATTAAATGCAGCATGGGTGGATATGGGATAGGGCGAGAGGTCACCTCGTCCCCTCATTGGGGCTGGCGCCAGCGGGGCCAGAGCTGTGGCCTTGTGGCCAGAGGGGTGTCTTTGGCCCTGCGTTGGGTCCCCTAGAGGGTGGAGGGACGGCAGGGTTGCCGGTCCTTGGCCGGAGAAGGACCCACCCCTTGCTCTCTGGTGTCCCTCCAGTACTCACTCTTGAGCAGATTCTTCAGGGTGGGCATCCGGGCCCCGCCGAAACTCCTGGAACTGGCCGTCCAGAGCCTGCTGAGGGATGAGGCCTTGGCCATCGCCGCTCTGGAGGAGCTGCCCGCTGAGCTCTTCCCACCCCTGTTCTCCGCGGCCTTTGCCGGGATGCACAGCCAGGCCGTGAAGGCGATGGTGCAGGCCTGGCCCTTCCCCTGCCTCCCGCTGGGGGCCCTGATGAAGGAGCACAAGCCTCACCTGGAGACCTTCCAAGCTGCAATCGACGGCCTGGACGTCCTGCTTGCCCAGGAGGTCCGCCCCAGGTGAGGGCGCCCCAGCAGGCGGGTGGGGCCTGGGGGTCTGAGCAAGACGCAGCTGGCATCGGGTGGGGTGTGGTGCGGGGCCACGGGGAGGCCTTGGGGCCGTGGCTGGGCCACTCTGGGAATAGGCTTTCGGGCGTGCAGGGCTACTTAAGGTGCAGAGGTGACAAAAGGCACGTGGGCTAGCCCCCTCCTCGTGACGCTTAAAGTGGGGACCAGGAGGGGCCCCGGAAGCTCGAGGAGCAGCTGGTGTCTGGGGTGTAGCACCCTTGCCTGGGTTCTGAGCCGTGCGGTCCTGGTCCCTGTGGGTCTCCGCACAGCTCAGTGTGTCTCCCGTTGTCCCGCAGGCGGTGGAAGCTGCAGGTGCTGGATTTGCGCCGGAACGCCCACCAGGACTTCTGGACCGTGTGTTCCGGCACCAGGGCTGGTGTGTGCTCACTGCTGGAGCCTGAGGTGGCCCGGCCCGTGAGGAAGAGGCGCCGGGTGGAAGGTGCAAGGGCGTGGTCGAAGCAGACCTCGGCCCCCGTGGAGGTGCTCATAGACCTGTGCCTCAAGGAGGGCACCCCCGATGCGTCCCTAAGCTACCTCCTGAAGAAGGTCAAGCAGAGGAGGGGCTCACTCCGCCTGTGCTGTCAGAAGCTGAGGGTCTTCTCCATGCCGATGCAGAACATCAGGAAGATCCTGAAGCTGGTGCAGCTCGACTCTGTCCAGGACCTGGAGGTGAACTGCACCTGGAAGCTGGCCACCCTGGGCAGGTTCGCGCCGCACCTGGGCCAGATGGTCAACCTGCGCCGGCTGCTCCTCTCGCACATCCACATGACACCGCACGCCGCCCCCGGCATGGAGGAGCGTTGCGTCAGCCAGCTCACCTGCCAGTTTTCCAGCCTGCAGCACCTGCAGGAGCTCTACCTGGATTCCATCTCCTTCCTTGAGGGCCGCCTGGACCAGGTGCTCAGGTGAGGCGTGGCACTGTCTCTCTGCAGACCAAGGCAGGCCTCTCTCGTTTCGTTATCCGTGGGGTGTCTGTCTACTGTCTGCCTGCCACGGATGGTGCCAGAGTGCACGGGCCACTCAGAGGTCCACACGATGCCGCCAGTCCGTCCCCCGGCATCTTGTCACATAGCCTCCCAGGTTAGGGTCAGAGGTGTGGCTTCAGTTAGATGCCTGTCAAAGGGGACTCTTTGCTGGGAATCTGCATCGTGGGGGCTTTGGGCCAGGTGAGGGTGGCTTTGGGAATTCTTCCTGAGAGAGTGATGTCTAAGCTGAGATGATGGAAAATAACTAAGCAGGAGGACATTAACCAGGGGAAAGCCCATCCAACGTGAGGTTTCAAATCGGAAGCTCTGTGCTGAGCAGCTGGTCCACGTGAGCCTGTCCCTCCCACCTATCCCACTTGCCTGTCTGTCCCGGGTTGCTTTAGGCTCCAGGTGAGGTGTGACGTGGGAAATGGGTGATTGTGGAAATGACGGGGAGGGAGCAGGAGTGAAGAGTTGTGGCGTCCATCAGGACGTTAGCAGTTATTGCTCCTAAATAGTCCAGAGAAGAGAAACAAAAAGTCAAATGAGTATCATTATTGAAGTGGCTCCAATCTCGAGTCCAAACTACAACTATTATTTGCTTCTAAGGCTTCTGATTATATAGGAATTCTTCAGTAACAGATGATTTCTTCTAGAAATGTGTTCTTCATTCTTAAAATAGAATCATAGCTTTACCTGGGACACAATGATGAAAGAGGAGAGAATGCAGCCCGATGTATTTGTGTGAAAGAGTTGGATTGATCTCCTTTCTGGCGACTGCAAACTCAAAACATTAAGAATAAACGTGTTCATCACACAAGGACAACGACAAACAAAAGAGTTGTGGAAAGTGAGGGATGGTGTGTGGCTGATACAGCGACCAGAGTTAGCCCCTGCCGGCTGGACCCCTGTGCACGTTGCCAGACCTTGCCTGGCTTAGCCCTTTAAGCACAGATCCCAGTACTCTCCCTGGGAACAGAGAAACAGGTGATGGGGTCCAGGAGGCGGCAGGAAGGAAGCCCGAGTTAAAAGCAGTTTAGGTCATGTCTCCCAATACTGTAGTTTGCTGATCCCCTCTCTCACTTGGGACATGGGGTCAGGCTCCCCGGTGGGCACCTGCCATTGTTACCTTACCTGTGCTCACAACACCTGGCAGGGGTATGTCGTCCCCCACTTGACGGGTGAGCACAGGGAGCACTTGAGGATTCCTTCCCTCGACCCCGTCACACGGCAGATAAGGGATGGGGAAGGACCCCGCTCAACCTTGGGCTGACCTGGCACCTCTCCTTTGACCATGCAACCTCCTCCGGAAGACTGGGATCTGGTGAAATGGGCCTCTCTTCCCTTGAGGCCTGGGCCACCCCACATCCCTCCGCCCACCACCTCCATCCTCCCGGGACTGACTGCTCTGTCTCTCTCCAGGTGTCTGAAGAACCCCCTGGAGACCTTGTCGATTACCAAGTGCCTGATTTCAGAGGCAGACCTGATGCATCTGTCGCAGTGGCCGAGCGTCAGCCAGCTGAAGGATCTGAGCCTTAGCGGGGTCAACCTGACCAGCATAAGCTCCAAGCCCCTCTGGGTCCTGATCGAGAAGGCCTCGGCCACCCTCCAGGACCTGGACCTGGACGAGTGTGGCATCATGGACTCCCAGTTCAGCGCCCTCCTGCCCGCCCTGAGCCACTGCTCCCAGCTCACCACCTTCAGCTTCTGCGGCAACCCCATCTCGATGGCTGTGCTGGAGAGCCTGCTGCGCCACACCGTGGGGCTGAGCAAGCTGAGCCTCGTGCTGTACCCCGCGCCCTTGGAGAGCTACGAGGACGTGCACGGCACCGTCCACCTGGGCCGCCTGGCGCACCTGCACGCCCGGCTCAAGCAGGTGCTGCAGGAGTTGGGGCTTCCCAGTATGGTCTGGTTCAGCGGCGACCCCTGTCCGCACTGTGGCGACAGGACCTTCTACAACCCAGAGCCCATCCTGTGCCCCTGTTACATGGCCGCCTAGCCCAGCGAACGAGCCGCAGGCTTTGTCGCGGGCACGCGGACACTGCCGCTCAGACGTCAGCGCATCTCGAAGAAACACAAGCTATAGTTTCAGAAAATTGTTCATTGTTAGCGGGAAAAGGAAAGGTGATTCAGAGCTGGGCGGGGGGGATGGTGACTTGGGGAGTTGATGGGATCTTCGGGGAGATGCATCTTGTAGAGTTAGAAATGTGAATCTAAATTTCTAGAGGGGGATTCAGGCTTGAGAAGTAGATGGGGGCGTTACGCCTACGTGGATAGTTATAAAGAAATGGTCAGAAATAAAGGGAACCTCAGTGTCATTCACCTGGTGTTCGCTGTGATCTGTGACCGTGATTCTCCCGTTTAAACCTCAGTAATCTCCTGTTAGTGATTAAGTAAGAAGCCAGCCTGTGTGAGGCCCAGGCAGCCTAGGCTGGACGAGGTTCGGCCCCAAGAGTTAACAGCACCATTTCTCCCTCCCTTTGGTCTTGTTTCTGGATCACCTGTTAGGTCCTCACTTACTTCTGTGCCTGTTCAGTCTATCATTGCACACAAGGTGTGTCCTCAGGGCCTGGAATGTACTAAGTGCCCAATAGTGAGCACCACTGGAGGAAACATTCTTCCAAGGGACCCTCGCTGCCAGCTCCACCCAGGCCCTGGACTCCAGCACCCTCCGCAGTGGATCCAGCAGATGCAGAGCCTCCATCCCTGGCCCTGGGTGGTGCCAGGATAGGGCTTCAATGTGCAAAGTCAGGCCCCGAGTCCTGGGAGAAAAATCCACCCACAGACCATCTGGAGCCTCTGGGACTCACCAGCCCATACCCGCCTTCCCACTGCGTCCAGCCCCTTGAATTCAGTCAGTTGTGGCCTGTAAAAACATCCTAATTCCTGCTAGCAAAATACTAGTAAGCTCACATAGACAAATAACATTTGTTTACTATTCATTTCCCACATTGAAAAGAGTTCATCGTTTTGTGCGGAGGTAGGTCACACCAGGGTGAGAATGCCCTTCTTCCGGGAAGACCCCCCTTCTTCCCTGTCGAGGAGGTGATAAGCCAGCTCTGATGCCCTGGATTCTGGGTCCCAAGAGAGAACAAACCCACGCCAGGTCTTGGGAGCACTCGGATAGAGCAGGTGAACGTCAGATTTGGTTTGGGGGTGTGGTGGGGCCACCCCGTGGGACCCCCCAAGACAGCCCATCCAAATGAAAGGGACACGAGCTTCCCTGGGGGCGCAATGGTTAAGAATCCACCTACCAATGCAGGGGACACGGGTTCGAGCCCTGGTCTGGGAAGATCCTGCATGCCGCAGCGCAACTAAGCCCGTGCGCCACAACTACTGAGCCTGCGCGCTACAGCTACTGATGCCTGCGTGCCTAGAGCCCATGCCCCGAAACAGAGAAGCCACCGCAGTGAGAAGCCCGTACACCGCAATGAAGGGCAGCCCCCGCTCGCCACAACTAGAGAGTCCGTGCGCAGCAACAAAGATCCAACGCAGCCAAAAATAAGTAAATAAATAAAT
This sequence comes from Globicephala melas, assembly GCF_963455315.2. Classification (NCBI taxonomy): domain Eukaryota; kingdom Metazoa; phylum Chordata; class Mammalia; order Artiodactyla; family Delphinidae; genus Globicephala; species Globicephala melas. Next base: position 65,339,573 of record NC_083326.1, read on the forward strand.
TTACAAAAAAAAAAAAAGGGACATGTCATAGAGTGGGGTCCGCCCTGTGGCCCTGGGCAGCCTTACCTGGCTTCCCACACACGACCTGGGGAGAAGGCCACACACCAAGGCCGGGGCAGGGCTCGTCTGCATGTCCCTGACCATGAGCCATCCTCCACCGCCTATGTGGTGTGGCCAACTGTCAGCAATCCCTTATCCTGCCGCACAGCCACTGGCCCTTCTCTATCCTCTTCCCCTAACAGGCACCCTCTTTTCTTCTGCCCCACCCCTGCCAGCCTCCTACCCTATGCCCCGTAAGAAAGAACAAGAAATGGACCCCTCGGCTTGTGGACATGCTTTGCCATTTCTGAAAGAAGAGAGAATGCAGACATCTGTATAAGTGATGGTGTGCTGGGAAGAAGGGAGTCAGAAAAAGATCTCTCTTACTTTTCCCCAGTGCGCACCCAGTCTCAGCATCCCCAAGCATCCCTAAATTACAGAACGTATTTTCCGGAACGGGAACTGGCACCTCTGGGATATGAGGAAAAGTATACAGGACGAGCAGGTTCTCCACGAGGAAGGACAGAGGCAGAGATCGTGGGATCTCAGTGCCAGATTCCTCAGCCGCAAGACAGATAATCACACTGGCCTCGTGACATTGCAGTGAGGTCACCCGCAGGGCTAACCTACGGAAGGCACTTGCCCCGGTCATGGATGGCCCCACATAGGACAGTGGTGATTATTAGCTGCCCGATGCAAGTAAAGGAAGAAAAGCAAAAGTGAACACTGCCTCTTGCTTCTCAAGCAGGGTGCCCTGCACTTGGGACTTTATTTGGCCCAGAGACCACACTTGAGAAAGAAATCTTACAAGAGTCTTTGTTCAGAATTTAGATTTTGTCATCAACATGTTCAAAGAGGCATATGCTATCAATGCAGTGAGGTTCTCAAAGTCAAGTTTGGCTGGAGAGGAAGCTCATCCGTAAGGATGGGGCATGGGGAGGTAGTGACCGCTGGGGGCCCAGGGGCCCGGGGGCCGTGTGGATGGAGGCCCTGTGTGTGTGTGGGCAGGGGGAGCGGGGTGTGCAGCTGTTGGGAAGCAGGCAGGGAGAGTATGGCACATAGGGTGGGATGATTGGAAGTAACCACTTACCCAGGAGCAGCCCCAGCTGCACGTCGGACAGGCAGGAGGGTTAGGGCAGCTGAGGGATAGGATGTGAGAGGGGTGAAGCTGAATAGGAAAGAGCCAGAGAGCGATCTAACACAGGGAAATAGCCACGGGCAGAAACAAGACCAAAAGAAGGCCTGACATGGGAGCTCCCTGGCAGTCCAGTGATTAGGACTCGGCGCTTTCACTGCCTTGGCCTGGATTGCATCCCTGGTCTGGGAACTAAGATCCTGCAAACTGTGCAGCACGGCCAAAAAAAAAAGGCCACACAAAACATTCTCTGACATAAGTCTCGTACCAATGTTTCCTTAGGTCAGTCTCCCAAAGCAATAGAAAGAAAAACAAAAACAAACAGGACCTAATCAAAGTTACTGCATAGCAAAACTTTTGCACAGCAAAGGAAACCGTAAACAAAATGAAAAGACAGCCTACGGACTGGGAGAAAATATTTGCAAATGATGCGAACAACAAGGGCTTAATTTCCCAAATACACAAACAGCTCCTACAATTCACTAACCAAAACAAAACCCAATTGAAAAATGGGCAGAAGAGCTAAATAGACATTTCTCCAAAGAAGACATCCAGATGGCTGATAGGTACATGAAAAGATGCCCAACAGCACTAATTATTAGAGAAATGCAAATCAAAACTACACTGAGGTACTAATAAGGGGGCTTATACAACTAGGTTCCGAGAGAAATAGCCTAGACTCTGCAGCTGACACAAAGTTGGAGGGGAGTTGGAGACGCTGAGTCTGTGTCGTGGGATACTTTGAACTGCAGAAATGCAGTGGTGGGTGCCATGTGGACCCAAAAGTGCCAGAGTGGGGTTCGTGTGAGAAGCACAAGTGCCCGGTGGGGCCCGGGGTCCGACCTCTACATACTCCCCACACTCATGGCCCCGTTGGGCACCTGCATGGCTTTGTTCTTGTCCACAGGATATTCAATATCTTGTCTTCCTTTGAGGAGATGGACCCATGTTTTCCTCACTTCACTCGTTGGTGAAGATCCAGCTCCACTTGCTTCTTTCTTCCAGCTCAGTTCCCCCAGTGTTTTAGTTGACAGGTAGAGAAGTGCTTCCACGCAATCCCTTAAATGGACCAAAACGGTTCAGGACAGAGATGAAACCTGACTGCCTCCTAAAACCTTTGGCATTACCTAAGTGATGAGAGTGATCAAGGTGTCTTTTGTTAATGAGGTGACTTCAGGAAAGTGCCTAAGGCTGGGGGGTGGTTGTCAGTGGGGCCAATCCTGTGATTAGAGGGTTGAAACAATCAGTCCCAGCCCGATGACCTCCAGGGAGGAGAGAGGGGCTGGAGGTTGAGTTTACCCCCCATATGGCCAATGATGTGGCTACAAAATAAATGATCCCAAAACGTAGGGGCTTAAAACAATAACTGTTCCCTGTTGCACAGTTACTGTGGCTTAGCCGGGTGTTTCTGGCTCAGAGTCTCTTGTGAGGGTCGACTCAAAATACTGGCTTAATCGGCTTATTCGTCTGAAGACTTGACAGACTTGACTTGTGCTGGAGAATCCTCCCCCAGGACGGCTGTCTCCCTTGGCTTTTGGCTGGAGGCCTCAGTGCCTCCCCACGTGGACTTCCCCAGAGGGCTGCCAGAGTGTTCCCATGACATGGCTGCTGGCTGGCTTCTGCCAGAGCGGGTGATTCAAGAGAGCAAGGCAGAATGTCCATTGTGATCTAATCTTGGAAATCACACACTAGCACTCCACAGTATCCTGCTGGTGCCCTGCTCCTTGTGAGAGGTCACGATACAAGGGTGTGAAGACCAGGGTGCAGGGATCACCGAGGGCCATCTTGAAGGCTGGGTTTCAAAATAGTACCAAATTATTTGCAGGCATTATTTTATTTAATAGTCATAACGATCCAGGGAGGTAGTTACCATTTACTTCTGTGCTCCAGAACCTGGCGTCATGTCTGGCAGACCCCGGACACTTGAGACTTTATTGAAAGAGAGATGCACGTGAGGGATTAAGAGCTCAGGATCTATAGACCCATTGCCAAGGTCCAGGCCTGGGATGCGATTTATTTTGGGACAGTGAGCAAGTTTCTTAATATCTCAGATGGCCAAGAGGCACATGAAAAGACGCTCAATATCACTAATTGTTAGAGAAATGCAAATCAAAACTACGATGAGGTATCACCTCACACCAGTCAGAATGGCCATCATCAAAAGATCTGCAAACAATAAATGCTGGAGAGGGTGTGGAGAAAAGGGAACCCTCTTGCACTGTTGGTGGGAATGTAAATTAATACAGCCACTATGGAGAACAGTATGGATGTGCTTAAAAATCTAAAAATAGAACTACCATATGACCCAGCAATCCCACTACTGGGCATATACCCTGAGAAAACCATAATTTAAAAAGAGTCATGTACCACAATGTTGATTGCAGCTCTATTTACAATAGCCAGGACATGGAAGCAACCTAAGTGTCCACTGACAGATGAATGGATAAAGAAGATGTGGCACATATATACAATGGAATATTGCTCAGCCATAAAAAGGAACGAAACTGAGTTATTTGTAGTGAGGTGGATGGAACTAGAGTCTGTCATACAGAGTGAAGGAAGTCAGAAAGAGAAAAACAAATACCGCATGCTAACACGTATATATGGAATCTAAAAAAAAATGGTTCTGATGAACCTAGGGGCAGGACAGCAATAAAGACACAGACATAGAGAATGGACTTTAGGACACGGGGAGGGAGAAGGGTAAGCTGGGATGAAGCGAGAAAACAGCATGGACATATATACACTACCAAATGTAAAATAGATAGCTAGTGGGAAGCAGCTGCATAGCACAGAGAGATCAGCTCCATGCTTTGTGACCACCTAGAGGGGTGGGATAGGGAGGGTGGGAGGGAGGCTCAAGAGGGAGGGGATATGGGGATATATGTATACATATAGCTGATTCACTTTGTTATACAGCAGAAACGAACACAACATTGTAAAGCAATTATACTCCAATAAAGATGCTGAAAAAACCCCCAAAACCTAAAAATAGAGCTACCTTATGATCCAGCAATCCCATTCTTGGGCATATATCCAGTGAAAAACGTGGTTCTAAAGGATACATGCACCCTAATGTTTATTGCAGTGCTGTTTACAACAGCCAAGACATGGAAACAACTTAAAAGTCCATCAACAGAGAAGTGGATAAAGAAGGTGTAGTACATATACACAATGAAATATTACTCGGCCATTAAAAAGAATAAAATAATGCCATTTGCAGCAACATGGATGGACCTGGAGATTATCATACTAAGTGAAATAAGTCAGAGAGAGAAAGACAAATATCATATGATATCACTTATACGCAGAATCTTAAAAAGAAAAGATACAAATGCACTTATTTACGAACAGAAAGAGACTCACAGACTTGGAGAACGAGCTTATGGTTACAGGGGGAAAGACTGGGGGGAGGGATAGATTGGGAGTTTGGAATTGACATGTACACACTGCAGTATTTAAAAGAAAATGCCTTTCCATGAAAAAAAAAAATCTGTACTATAGTATATCATATTGTAATAATTAGATATAATAATAATATATACATACCTTCTCATAACTTTGGTTTTTTAAAATTAATTAATTAATTAATTTTTGGATTCGTTGCATCTTCGTTCCTGCACACGGGCTTTCTCTAGTTGGAGCTACTCTTCAATGCAGTGCGCAGGCTTCTCATTGTGGTGGCTTCTCTTGTTGTGGAGCACAGGCTCTAGGCGTTCAGGCTTAGTACTTGTGGCTTGTGGGCTCTAGAGCGCAGACTCAGTAGTTGTGGCGCGGCATGTGGGATCTTCCCAGACCAGGGATCGAACCGGTGTCCCCTACATTGGCAGGCAGATTCTTAACCAGTATGCCACCAGGGAAGTCCCATAACTTTGATTAAATGCAATAAAAGACATAGAGCTCCAGCAACAGGGCCTGGCTCATCGTCAGTGCTAAATAAACATTAATTGCTGTTATTGGTATTATTATTCCCAACAATAGCTCCCGCTTCCGGTGAGGCTTTCAGTGACTCAGTCGTTTTCAGGGTAAAGATAGAACCTAGTGGCATTTTAAGCCACCATTGGAAAAGGCTTGGGATCTTTTCTAGTAGAAACATACAACCAGAAAACACAGATATGTCCAAAGAGCACTCTCTGACATTTATCTGTAAGTTGCTTCGACTTTGAATTTGGGACGCCCATGCCTTTGTGTTCACGAAGCATCTCATGCCCCCCTTTGTGGTCCTTCCCTCACATCCTCCACAGAGGATGCATTCTTGTTTGCTTCTGATCATTTGAAATCAAATGAGAATAATCATCCAACTCCCTGATCGATTTCTCCCCATCCAAGTTAAAGTCACTCAGTAAAATTATGTTAATAAAACACAACTTAAATTTGCGGAGTATGCAAATAATATACACCATTTACATAAAAGCAGGGGAAGAGGGGTGTGTGCTTGTGGATGAGGAAGACATGCAAGGAAGGACACTTGAGAAATTCTCAACAACAGTTTATTTTGGGAACAGAGACAGATACCTGTGGTCTGGGGCAGAGGTGAGACTTGCTGTACAGTGGGTGAATGCTCTTTTGCGTGGTTCACTTTTATTGTTAACTCTGCATAAGTATGATTTTTAATTGAAAAGTAGTTTCTGAGAATTCCCTGGGGGCCCAGTGATTAGGACTTTGAGCTTCCACTGCAGGGGGCAGGGGTTCAATCCCTGGTTGGGGAACTAAGATCCTTCAAGCCACAGAGCTAGGCCAAAAGAAAAGGAGTTTCTAAGGGACAATACATTATCCCTGGATCCACTGTCTAACTGTGCTTTTATGCCACTAATATCCCCGCAGGTTTTATTTTGTTTTGTTTTTAAATGAATAAAAACTTGTACATGATTTTTATTCAAAGGCTGACCAAAATCCATTCTCAATTGTCAAAAAAAAAAAAGAGTCACATCTGATTTCAGGATTTCAGCGTTAGTTGTAACTTGACATTTTTCTCCTTGGCATGATTCATGTGTAATTTGGAGTTTTTACCTTAATCCATGTGGTACAGACAGAATTTCCCCCGAATCCTGGTTCTCTGCCAACCTGGCAGAGCTAAGGTTTTAACTAATTCCCCTTGCCCATCAGAGCACTTTTCTGTGACCAAGTCCCCTTCCTTAGGGGTACCCCTTAGAGTTGGGGGCTCCCACTAAACCCTTTTTGTGGCTAGCATGGGCCACTGAAATTTTCATCTAGGAATGCCCTGGAAATTAACATCACCTTGCTTTGGGTAAGCAGGTGGTATAAGTCATCACTGATTGAATTTTTCAGTGTGTCCTGGTCCTTGCCTTTTGGTCCATCTCTGCCACACCCTTACATTTAACTCAGAGCCTAGAGCTGAGAGCAGAAGCAGCAGGAAGCTGAAGGCTCTGCCACTGATTATGAAAACCCTAGTCTCTTGAGATAAAGCTCTCCCAGGGAGAGTGGAGGAGCAAAAAGCTTGGAGAACAATGGTAGAGCCAAGCTCTCCCCTGGAGGTGGAGGAAGGGGTAGAGGCTGGCCACCTGGATTAGTGTCCTCAGGAAGAGGTGTGCTTCCTGGGCCACATTGTAAAGTAGAGTCCACTTTTCACACAGCTCTGGTCTGCATGTCAGGAGGACAGCCTGTGGTCCTGAGGGCCTGATCTCCTCCTGGGTACAAAGTTCTAAGATGGTGTGAGATGCCCAGCCCTGTTGGTAGATAATCAGGCTGACCACATATCACTCCACTATCATGACCACAAGTCCCAGGAAGCTGTCTCCACAGCACTGGGCCTGGGCTGGACTTGGCCATGGGGCTGTCCATGGAAGGAAAGGTTAGAACAGGTCATTTCCTTTTTTTTTTTTTCTGCCCCACCGTGCAGCATGTGGGATCTTAGTTCCCGGACCAGGGATCGAACCCACGTCCCCTGCTGTGGAAGCGTGGAGTCTTAACCACTGGACTGCCAGGGATGTCCCAGAGTATTCTGTTCTACAGCTGTGGTTTGTTTTTCTTCCTTTTCTTGGCCAAAACAGATACTTCCCCTCACGTTCAGGAAGGTATGAGAATGGGACTCGCTCTGTCCTCAAGGTTCTGTCCATCACAGTCTAGAGTGAGAAGTAAAAGAGTTGGGGCCAGAAAGAGAATTGAGTGGGGCCCCTAGCAGCAGTGGTCTTCAGGAAGTAATCCACAAGAGGAACAGACTGCTTCCTGAAAAATCAGGGTGGTTGGGCATTTGTTGATGGCCGGCAGTCACCTGGGAGCTGAGCTATCACCTGCATACCCCCTACCTATACCTGAGGTGAGCCCTCTCCATGGGCTCCTGATCTAAAGAGTGTGTAAGAGTGCTAGGGTGGCCATAACAAATACCACAGACTGGGGGTGGGGGAGAGCTTAAACAACAGGAAATTATTTACTCCCAGTTCTGGAGGCTAGAGGTCCAAGATCAAGGTGTTGGCAGGGTGGCTTCTCCTGAGGCCTCTCTCCTTGGCGTGCAGATGGAGAGAGTGTTCTTGTTGTGTCCCTGTGTTCCTCTATGTCCAAGCATCCCTGATGTCTTGTGTGTCCCAATTCCCTTTTTGCCACGCTGCGTGGCTTCTGGGATCTCAGTCCCCCAACCAGGGATTGAACCCAGGTCCTCGGCAGTGAAAGCACGGAGTCCTAACCACTGGACCGCCAGGGAGGTCCCCTCCCTCTTTTTATACAGAGACCCATCAGATCGGATTAGGGGCCACCCTAATAACCTCGTTTTAACTTAATCACCTCTTTAAGAGTATTATCTCCAAATACGGTTACATTCTGAAGTGCTGGGGGTTAGGACTTCAACATATGAATTTTGCAGGACACAATGAAGCCCAAAACAGGGGGTGACGGTAGGGGTGATTCACCTGGTGAATGCTGCACAGATGCTGTCATCATCTGAAGCAGGGGATTTGTACCCCACCTGCTCCTTAGAAAGACCGGGGACCTTTAATAATACAGACTCCCTGGTCCCATTTCTGAAGATACTGATTCTGTTGGTTTGGAGTAAGATGGGCAGAATCAACCAGGACATAAGTACTTTTCAATAGCTCCCTAGTATTTACTGGTTAATATTTGGTTCTTGGCCAAGTGGCCTGGGCATCACCTGGAGCTTGTGAGAAACTCAGACTCTTAGGCTCTACCCAGAACTGCTGGACCACAATGTGCATTTTCACAAGACCGTGTAGCTGATTCCTTAGATTCACTGAGGGTTAAGAAGCACAATCCAGGTGATTCAGAAGTGCAGCCCGAACTGAATCCTGATCTCTGGGCTTTGCTTACATATCCCAGGTGGGGGTCCTAGAATCTCTGACGGGGAGGGGGAGGCACCCAGCTCAAGCTCCAGCCTCTGATTGGTTTATTTTTTATATTTTTCTAATATTCATTCATTCATTTACTTGGCTGTGCCGGGTCTTAGTTGCAGCATGCGGGATGTTTCTGATTTTATTTTATTTTTTAGTTTCGGCATGTGGGATCTAGTTGCCTGACCAGGGATCGAACGCGGGCCCCCTGCATTCGGAGTGTGGAGTCTTAACCACTGGGCCACCACGGAAGTCCCTGATTGGTTTGTTGAGTCACCAATAAAATGCTCATCCCAAGGCAGGTGCTCAGTGTGTCAAATGAAAGGGAAATGAATTCCCGACCCTCAACCCATCCTCAGGCTCCCTTGAAGGAGTGGACTCGTGGGTATTTTAATCATAGGAGAGATCAGTGTTTCCCAAAGTATTGGAGGATTTTCCACCTTGGGCCACCCTTCACTTCAGAATCAAATGGGGCAAACATTGAACATTCAGATTCCCAGGCCCCTGCCCTGGTAATTTGAGTTTCCCAGGTGTGAGATGCAGCCCTGGAATCTGTATGTTTCACAATGTCCCAGGTGATTCTGAGATTTGAGCAATCTTTATAAACGTATCAAATAGTCAAAGTTTTCCTTATTTTCCCTTAAGTTTTTGCAAACATTTTAAAGCTGACATCAAAAATGTTTTCATCAAGGCTTCCCTGGTTGCGCAGTGGTTGGGCGTCTGCCTGTTGATGCAGGGGACACGGGTTCGTGCGCCGGTCCGGGAGGATCCCACATGCCGCATAGCAGCTGGGCCCTTGAGCCATGGCCACTGAGCCTGCGCGTCCGGAGCCTGTGCTCCACAATGGGAGAGGCCGCAGCAGTGAGAGGCCCGCGTACCGCAAAAAAAAAAAAAACAATGTATTTTTGCCACACCTGCTTGCCACACCTACCATGGGGTTTTGTTGGGAATTATCCCCGTTGTAAAAACAGTAACTAATTTCGCATCAGGAGAGTGTATCCCACCTTTACAGCAGACACTCAGAGAGGCCATGGTGGCTCCCGACCCCCTGTGCACAGCTGACTCTTGATAAAGATCCAGCTGGTGCCCTTACACTCAGGGAGCAAGTCTCCGCACAGGTGCCACAGAGGATCCCGGAACAGTGGCCTCTGTGCCACCTCTGTCGTCTCCACCAGGACACACACCTGTCGGGCAGCCGCAGCGTCTCACCAGCCTTACACACAAGGGACCCTGACTCAGGACACGGTTCAGTGTCTAGTAACTGAGACCCCTTCCCCCTGTGCTGTGACCCAGTGCTGCTGGGGGTCCCTGTATGACCCTCTTCAAGCCAAGGTGATTCAAGCATGATGATACTGACCTATGTGTTTATAAGTAAAGAAAGAAGGTAACAGGTAAAAGCTTAGTAAAAATAGTGATGATGAGAAGATTGAGCTTCCTGGTAAGAGGATTGTATTAGTCAGGGTTCTCTAGGGAAACAAAACAAAAGAAATATATACATATAGATAATGAAGAATTTTATGTAAGTTATATATATATACTGAGAGAGAGAGATTATTATTGATTATTGAGCACGGAACTCCCAGGAGCTGATCTCTTCAGCCTGAAAGCTGGGAATGCTGGTGATGTAATTCAGTTTGTGTCCAAAGATTTGGGAACCAGGGGAGCCAGTGATGTAAATTCCAGTCTGAGGGCTGGAGAAGTTGAGGTGAAATGTCCCAGCTCGTGCAGTGAGAAGAGAACACAGACGTGTTCTTTTTCCTTTTCCTTTTGCTCTGCACAGACCCTCAACAGATTGGGCGATGCCCACCCACACTGGGGAGGGCAATGTATTTACTGAGTCCCCAGATTCAAATGCTCATCTCATCCAGGAACACCTGCCCGGCCCCATCCAGAAATGATGCTTCCTCTGAGTCCCCTGTGACCAGTCAAAGTGACACACAAATTTAACCATCTCAGTGACCATCCACGCTGATTTGCCCCACAATGAGGTCCAGCCAGGACAGGGCAGTTTCAGTGGTAAAACTGGGAAATTTCTGGCAATCAGGAGACTTGGTCATGGCCCAGTTCTGGTGCTTATGCTTGGGTCCACCCAGATGTTCAAACCAGGAGGTCGATGCTGACGATGCAGTATTATTCGGCCATAAGAAGGAATCAAGTACTCATATGTGCTTCAAGGGAAAAGAACATTGAAAACATTTTAAAGAATGAGAGAAGCCAGACACCAAGGGCCACATAGGGTATCATGGCATTTGTGTGAAAAATCTGGAACAGGCAAGAAGTACATTAATGTTTGGAAGGCTGGAGTGACAGGGAAAGGGGATTGCCTGGTGACAGATGAGGAGTTCCTTTTCCGGGAATGAAAATACCCTGGAAGATTGAGTGTTAGTGGATGTTCAAACTTGTGAATACATTAAACACCACTGGATCCATCACCTTAAAATGATGTATGTGATGGACTGTGAAGCCTATGGTAGAAAGAACATGAAGGCTTGGTTACTGATAGATACAAATTACACTCAAATGATTCAGAAAAGAAATGTTTTGTGTTCCTGGGTGTGTGCTGTGTGTGCGTATAGACATACAAAGGCAGAGAGAGAATGAGAGACAACGGGATATGAGAAAGGCGAATCTTGCAAAGTATTAAAAAATAGTGAATCTGGGAAAAGGTTCTGCAAGACTTCCTTATAGACCTTTAACTTTTTATTTAAGTTTTTAATTACTACAAAATAATAACAAAAACAAATGAAAGCCTCAGTTTAGGAGTGAAGGGATGAATGAGCTCAGAGGACGTTTTAGTCCCACTTCTCCATGAACTGGGACCACTGTGCACAGCGCTACTACTTGTATATGAGGTGCAGTAATAATCAGCCTCGTCCTCACCTGGAGCTCAGGGATGGTCAGGGAGGCCGTGTTCCCAGACTTGGATCCAGAGAAGCGGTCAGGGATCCCTGAGGGCCCTTTATTCACCTCATAAATCAGGGTGTTGGAGGCTGTGCCTGGGCGCAGTTGGTACCAGCCAACAGCATTATATTTCCCAATGTCATTGCTGGTTCCAGCAACAGGAGAAGGTGACCGTCTGTCCCGGATTCCCGGACACTGAGGGAGGCTGAGTCAGGCCAGACTGGGCCCAATGCCCTGGAAAGGGAAGAAACACACTCTGGTAAATCCCGCTCTGGGCCCAGGTCACCTTGAGAACAAAGACACACAGGATCAGCCAGATGTCCCTGGGGTCCCTTCCCTGGAGGCCTCACCTGTGTCCTGTGTGAGGAGGGTGACAAGGAGCAGAGCCCAGGCCATGCTGGAGACGCCCCAGATGCTGCCTTTTGAGTCCCCAGCCCTGGGCCTGCTCCCCCAGACCTCTCTTATCCCCTCCCCCCAGAGGAGGGAGTGGCCTCCATGCAGATCAGCTCCCTGCACCTGATGGTCTCACCCCTCTGCCCTGGCCCTGGACACTAGATGTTCTGCATCCTGGGGGGAGAATATAGCTCAGGGATTTAAACGTTTTGACACATAGATGACATGTATATACAGGAGCATGAATTGTTTGTAGCTGGTTTGCAGGGAGAGAAAGAGCAGATGAAGTCCCTCAGGCAAAGAGCTCCTGCACCTTCAGGGTCTCTGCTGGGACAGGACTGTGTCTCTGGGAACCACAGTGCAGGGGACATTCCGCAGCGCCCTCTGCTGGATGCCTATCTCCAAGGTCTGTATGTTTGGGAAAGAGACAGGCCCACCAGGGGAAACACCTGCTGTTTGCTGGGTGGCTGTGGGGAGCCACAGCTGCAGCCTTGTCCCATCCCCACCCCCACCTCTTTGTTCTGAAGCATCTGCACATCGAATCCATGAGCAGGTCGTTGACACCCAGCCCCCCACCCCAGGTCCCAGACTGGCCCTGGAACCTAGAGTCTCTGCGTCCCTGTACAGCAGGGCTCTTCTGAGAAGATGAAAACTCTGTGACACGTTGTCCTTAGTCAGGGCACTGACCATTACAGGGCCCAGGGAATGGGGCCATCCTGGGATGTCCCTGTCATGCACTATTTGAGTCAAGACGTCGTTGGCCAATAATCCCGATAACCACTCTTTGGGTTTTGCGGGTGGAAGGTGAGGACAGGGGCCCGAGGGGCTGGGGTGACTTAGAGATTCCATCCCGTCTCTTCCCGGCACCACAGGGGAGCTGGGGGTGTGCATCCCCCTCCCTCACCTGTCCCGTCAGCAGGACGGGGCCCCTGCCCCCCGTCGCCTGCCTCTGCAGGGCTCGGAGGAGGGGCCCTGGGGCCCCCCACTTGTTCCTCCTCCTCCTCCTCCCAGCTCAGCGCCAGCCACCCTGTCCCTCCTCATCCCCTCCCTGCCCCTGTCCTTTGTCCTGCAGCCTCATCAGGATGGAATTGTCACCTGCCTCCCCAGGTGACTCAGACCCACCCCTGCAGGGTCTCTAATCTTGTCTCAGCATGACCTTGTCTCAGGGACAGTGACCTTCAGGAGATCTCACATCAGGGCAGGGGAAGTGCACGATAAATGACTCCACCTCCATAGGTACACTGATGGGAAATATGGGCCCATGAGATGAAGCTGAATTCTCAAAGCGTTCGAAAAAAGGAATAATGTAAGAAGGAGTTAGAGCCCGCCAGGATGGAGGGAGCCCTAATGGAAATGAGGGAAGATGCCAGGGTTTAAGGGGCTGGGAGGAGGGGCTGGGTCAGAGTTCAGCTCAGGGCCCAGCCGCAGGGCCCTCTCCTCAGGCAGGTCTATTTGCCACATGGTGCAAGTGAGGATTCTCCTCTGTCCTCAGCGGGAGGTCCTCACCCCAGAGCTGGTGTCTCGCTGAGGTCAGGCTCCTCTGTCTACAGAGACGCTGGACCCAGTGTGTTTTGTGTGTTTTCTAGACAGAGAATCAGGGCGGACTGACTGGTCTTTCCCAAGATTATCACTGTCTCAGTATCTGAAATGTCTAGTTCCTGATTATGAGGAAAGCTGACAGTTGGTATAATTTCCCTCTGCATCCCAGGGTTTATGCTCCTGCCTCTGGGCACAGGGCCCCGCGGGTGATGCAGATGGAGTACCCAGTCCCCACAGAGCAGACCCCCGCATCCTTCCCGGGTACAATGGGGCGGGGGCACCCAGGAGTGATGGTGTTGGGTGTGTGTGTGTGTGTGTGTGTGTGTGTGTGTGTGTGTGTGTGTGTAACCAAACAAGACCCCTATGGAGCCTTCCAGGGACAGGCCATCCCCAATATCCTCTGCTTTAGCTCTTCTCTGAAGTACCTGGATAATAGTATTTGATGCAAATTTCCTGAGTTTTTTTGCAGATGTGAAGTCCCTGCAATGCCCACCAGATGGAAGAACTACTTGGTGACCATGAGCACATAGCCCCAGCCCCCAGGAGCCTAAGGACGGATAATGTTAAGCCCTGTGACTCCACCGTGCTGCTTCACCATCAGCCAATCAGAGAACTGTGCACACGCTGATCATGTACCCTGTGACCACCTCTCTCCTGGCCTTAAAAACGCTTTGCTAAAACCCTCAAGGGTCTAGAAGGTCCGCAGATGCCAGACAGGAGATGCCTAGGAAACCAGCCTCTGGTAAGAGCCTTGTTGGTCTGATGAGTTTCCCTGTGATACAGTTCTTCACACACACGGTCACCATTTGACGCTGGAGTTGAAGCCCGTCCCTCGGAAAGGCGTCCGGGAAGATTCTCCTGGTGCCCTCGGACTTGACCTCATCCACCATTGCCCTTTGCTGATTTTCCTTTGTCTCCTCTCACTGAAGGAAATCACATCCATGAGGTTGACTCCCTACTGAGTCCCGAGAGTTTTCTCAGTGGGGGAATTTTAATAATTTGAAAAAATTTTTATAATTTTTTCCCTTGACCTAGAATTTTTTTTGACCAAGTAGGAATTTAGCAGGCTTCTAACTTTTTCAGTTCCAGAAATACCATTATTAACAAGCCAGTGACAGAGATCTGCACACATCAGACTCTTCTCGTTGCTGCTTGACTCCACTGGCCATGACGGTAGCCTTGCCCTTGGTAGGGGAGGCCCACCCCTTGGCCCCGGCCACACAGGATCCAGCTCCTCCCGATGCCTTTAGGATTTGCAGCTAAGGGGGCTGCAGGTCCCACTCTAAGTTCTGGCTTGGAGAAGAGTGAGCACAGAGCCATTCAAGGATGCTCCAATCTCATTACCTTTTGAATCCCTTTGTCTCCAGGCAGGTCTGGCTTCTCTAGTTCACTCACTAGAGGCCATCTTGGATTTTGCGTCCACCAGCCAACCTGCAAAGTGCTGAGGCTCTTTCTCCCTCCCCGAGCTGCAGGGAACATGAAACGCAGAGTCTCTGTGGAGTGAGCCCAGATCACAAATCCAGTTGACCCGGCTTGATGTTTCTCCCACCACTGCCCCCCACCCTCGAATCCCTTCCCAACGTGTTCTGGGGATTTCTGTCTGTGTGAATTAGGAGAACCAAGCAATTCTTGGAATGCAGTGCCCCTCTCGAGGCTCACACTCTATTCTCATCTTAGAAAATTGCTGGGACCCGAGTCTAATTGTTGGTCCAGAAGCAAAGAGGGGCAATGGGGGCGGGGGGTCCTGAGGAGAATCAGCACAGCCTCACGTGGCAGCTTCCTCAGGGCAGCCGTGACCTTTTCCTTGGGCAATGCAGACAGATATGGACCAGATATCGCCCCAGACAGATATGGAAAGACCTGTACCGCTGGGGGTGGGGAGGCGTCTTCCACAGGCAAAGAAGACACATGAGAATTGAGGGGCTCAATGTCCCCAGGTCCCTCAGGTCCTCCCACACATCCGCACCCAAGCTGCAGGATCCGGTTCTTTCCCAACCGCCTTCTTCACTACAAGGCTGGGACTCAACTTTGCTCGAATGTAGCCAATTGAAGGAGGAGGGTCTGGGTTGGCTTTTCAGCTATTTCAGTCCAGGTGCTGCACGAGATGAGGCTCTCCTCCAGGGCACTCCGGAAAGCTCGCATGTCCCTTGTGCGGCCCTTCGGATGGGATCTTGAATCACTAAGCTCATCTTTTTCTCTCCCTACTCTATCCAGCAACATTCCGAGCAGATACCAACGTCATGATATTCTGTAGGGTTCCCAGAACGTTCCAAAATATCATATACAGGGTCATCAGCTCCTCGATTCTTACAAGTGGTTGCTTAGAAGAATCCAAGGCAGGGATTTTTCTCATTCCAATGAACAGGTCATGACATACACTAGCTGTGCTCTCTGTATAATGGATATAGCTATTAGCACCATTCAGTAGAACCAGATTAGACAGCCAATTCTAGAAACCTCAGAATCAATTGAGAAAAATCTTCCTTAAAATTCTATTGTTCTCGAAGCACTCCGGGTACCAAAATCGGGATTAGTCACATGGCTCCAGAGAAACAGGAAAATATATATATAATTTATTATAGGAATTGATTCACACCATAATGGAAGTTTAAGGTGTCTCACAATCTAACAGCAAGCTGAGGGACCAGGAAAGCCAGTGATATAATTCAGTCTGAGTCCAGAGGCCTGTGAATCGGGGTTGAGGACGTAAGTCCTGGTCCGAGATTGAAAGCTGAAGAAGCAGCAGTGCCAATGTCCAGGGTCAGGAGAAGGTGATGCCTCTGATGACGAGGAGAGAGCAAACGTCCCCTTCCTCTCCCTTTTTGTTCTATTCAGGCCCTCAACTCAAGGACAGTGCCCACTGCACCACACCAGTGATCTTCTCTACTCAGTCTGTGGACTCAAATGCCAATATCCTCCTCCTGAGACATCCTCACAGACACCAAGAAATAATGTTTTAACCGCAGTATGGGCATCTCTTATCTCAGGCAAATAGACACATAAAATTAACCACCACACTGCTGTGGAAGAGCTGGCAAGAGTGGCACATCACACAGGATGAGGAAGTGCTTACCATCCCAAGACAATAACCCCAAGATCATATTTCCCACCGCCTCCACTGTAGGCAGAGGGAGGAGCTCAGAGACCACTGACCTCTCACGGCCGAGCTGCATGAGGCTGGCAGCTCAGGGAGGAGAAGCATCTTCAGAGCAATAGGGAGCCTGTGAGCTCAGGGATGTTTTGGTCTCAGTTCCCCATGACCTTGGACCACTGTGCAAAGTGCTACTACTTGTACCTGAGCTACAGTAATAATCAGCCTCGTCCTCAGCCTGGAGCCCAGAGATGATCAGGGAGGCCGTGTTGCCAGACTTGGAGCCAGAGAAGCGATCAGGGATCCCTGAGGGTCGTTTATTGACCTCATAAATCAAGGTTTTGGGGGCCATGCCTGGGAGCTGTTGGTACCAGCCGACTTGGTTATATTTCCCTATGTCACTACTGGTTCCAGCACAGGAGATGGTGACCGTCTGTCCCAGATTCCCGGACACTGAGGGAGGCTGAGTCAGGCCAGACTGGGCCCAGGACCCTGGAAAGAGGAGAAACACACTCTAGTCAGTTCTGTCACCCAAAGACACAAAGATCAGTCAGACGTCCCTGGGGTCCCTTCCCTGGAGGCCTCACCTGTGTCCTGTGTGAGGAGGGTGACAAGGAGCAGAGCCCAGGCCATGCTGGAGACGCCCCAGATGCTGCCTTTTGAGTCCCCAGCCCTGGGCCTGCTCCCCCAGACCTCTCTTATCCCCTCCCCCCAGAGGAGGGAGTGGCCTCCATGCAGATCAGCTCCCTGCACCTGATGGTCTCACCCCTCTGCCCTGGCCCTGGACACTAGATGTTCTGCATCCTGGGGGGAGAATATAGCTCAGGGATTTAAACGTTTTGACACATAGATGACATGTATATACAGGAGCATGAATTGTTTGTAGCTGGTTTGCAGGGAGAGAAAGAGCAGATGAAGTCCCTCAGGCAAAGAGCTCCTGCACCTTCAGGGTCTCTGCTGGGACAGGACTGTGTCTCTGGGAACCACAGTGCAGGGGACATTCCGCAGCGCCCTCTGCTGGATGCCTATCTCCAAGGTCTGTATGTTTGGGAAAGAGACAGGCCCACCAGGGGAAACACCTGCTGTTTGCTGGGTGGCTGTGGGGAGCCCCAGCTGCAGCCTTGTCCCATCCCCACCCCCACCTCTTTGTTCTGAAGCATCTGCACATCGAATCCATGAGCAGGTCGTTGACACCCAGCCCCCCACCCCAGGTCCCAGACTGGCCCTGGAACCTAGAGTCTCTGCGTCCCTGTACAGCAGGGCTCTTCTGAGAAGATGAAAACTCTGTGACACGTTGTCCTTAGTCAGGGCACTGACCATTACAGGGCCCAGGGAATGGGGCCATCCTGGGATGTCCCTGTCATGCACTATTTGAGTCAAGACGTCGTTGGCCAATAATCCCGATAACCACTCTTTGGGTTTTGCGGGTGGAAGGTGAGGACAGGGGCCCGAGGGGCTGGGGTGACTTAGAGATTCCATCCCGTCTCTTCCCGGCACCACAGGGGAGCTGGGGGTGTGCATCCCCCTCCCTCACCTGTCCCGTCAGCAGGACGGGGCCCCTGCCCCCCGTCGCCTGCCTCTGCAGGGCTCGGAGGAGGGGCCCTGGGGCCCCCCACTTGTTCCTCCTCCTCCTCCTCCCAGCTCAGTGCCAGCCACCCTGTCCCTCCTCATCCCCTCCCTGCCCCTGTCCTTTGTCCTGCAGCCTCATCAGGATGGAATTGTCACCTGCCTCCCCAGGTGACTCAGACCCACCCCTGCAGGGTCTCTAATCTTGTCTCAGCATGACCTTGTCTCAGGGACAGTGACCTTGAGGAGATCTCACATCAGGGCAGGGGAAGTGCACGATAAATGACTCCACCTCCATAGGTACACTGATGGGAAATATGGGCCCATGAGATGAAGCTGAATTCTCAAAGCGTTCGAAAAAAGGAATAATGTAAGAAGGAGTTAGAGCCCGCCAGGATGGAGGGAGCCCTAATGGAAATGAGGGAAGATGCCAGGGTTTAAGGGGCTGGGAGGAGGGGCTGGGTCAGAGTTCAGCTCAGGGCCCAGCCGCAGGGCCCTCTCCTCAGGCAGGTCTATTTGCCACATGGTGCAAGTGAGGATTCTCCTCTGTCCTCAGCGGGAGGTCCTCACCCCAGAGCTGGTGTCTCGCTGAGGTCAGGCTCCTCTGTCTACAGAGACGCTGGACCCAGTGTGTTTTGTGTGTTTTCTAGACAGAGAATCAGGGCGGACTGACTGGTCTTTCCCAAGATTATCACTGTCTCAGTATCTGAAATGTCTAGTTCCTGATTATGAGGAAAGCTGACAGTTGGTATAATTTCCCTCTGCATCCCAGGGTTTATGCTCCTGCCTCTGGGTACAGGGCCCTGCGGGTGATGCAGATGGAGTACCCGTTCCCCACAGAGCAGAGCCCCGCATCCTTCCCGGGTACAATGGGGCGGGGGCACCCAGGAGTGATGGTGTTGGGGGTGTGTGTGTGTGTGTGTGTGTGTGTGTGTGTGTGTGTGTGTGTAACCAAACAAGACCCCTATGGAGCCTTCCAGGGACAGGCCATCCCCAATATCCTCTGCTTTAGCTCTTCTCTGAAGTACCTGGATAATAGTATTTGATGCAAATTTCCTGAGTTGTTTTGCAGATGTGAAGTCCCTGCAATGCCCACCAGATGGAAGAACTACTTGGTGACCATGAGCACATAGCCCCAGCCCCCAGGAGCCTAAGGACGGATAATGTTAAGCCCTGTGACTCCACCGTGCTGCTTCACCATCAGCCAATCAGAGAACTGTGCACACGCTGATCATGTACCCTGTGACCACCTCTCTCCTGGCCTTAAAAACGCTTTGCTAAAACCCTCAAGGGTCTAGAAGGTCCGCAGATGCCAGACAGGAGATGCCTAGGAAACCAGCCTCTGGTAAGAGCCTTGTTGGTCTGATGAGTTTCCCTGTGATACAGTTCTTCACACACACGGTCACCATTTGACGCTGGAGTTGAAGCCCGTCCCTCGGAAAGGCGTCCGGGAAGATTCTCCTGGTGCCCTCGGACTTGACCTCATCCACCATTGCCCTTTGCTGATTTTCCTTTGTCTCCTCTCACTGAAGGAAATCACATCCATGAGGTTGACTCCCTACTGAGTCCCGAGAGTTTTCTCAGTGGGGGAATTTTAATAATTTGAAAAAATTTTTATAATTTTTTCCCTTGACCTAGAATTTTTTTTGACCAAGTAGGAATTTAGCAGGCTTCTAACTTTTTCAGTTCCAGAAATACCATTATTAACAAGCCAGTGACAGAGATCTGCACACATCAGACTCTTCTCGTTGCTGCTTGACTCCACTGGCCATGACGGTAGCCTTGCCCTTGGTAGGGGAGGCCCACCCCTTGGCCCCGGCCACACAGGATCCAGCTCCTCCCGATGCCTTTAGGATTTGCAGCTAAGGGGGCTGCAGGTCCCACTCTAAGTTCTGGCTTGGAGAAGAGTGAGCACAGAGCCATTCAAGGATGCTCCAATCTCATTACCTTTTGAATCCCTTTGTCTCCAGGCAGGTCTGGCTTCTCTAGTTCACTCACTAGAGGCCATCTTGGATTTTGCGTCCACCAGCCAACCTGCAAAGTGCTGAGGCTCTTTCTCCCTCCCCGAGCTGCAGGGAACATGAAACGCAGAGTCTCTGTGGAGTGAGCCCAGATCACAAATCCAGTTGACCCGGCTTGATGTTTCTCCCACCACTGCCCCCCACCCTCGAATCCCTTCCCAACGTGTTCTGGGGATTTCTGTCTGTGTGAATTAGGAGAACCAAGCAATTCTTGGAATGCAGTGCCCCTCTCGAGGCTCACACTCTATTCTCATCTTAGAAAATTGCTGGGACCCGAGTCTAATTGTTGGTCCAGAAGCAAAGAGGGGCAATGGGGGCGGGGGGTCCTGAGGAGAATCAGCACAGCCTCACGTGGCAGCTTCCTCAGGGCAGCCGTGACCTTTTCCTTGGGCAATGCAGACAGATATGGACCAGATATCGCCCCAGACAGATATGGAAAGACCTGTACCGCTGGGGGTGGGGAGGCGTCTTCCACAGGCAAAGAAGACACATGAGAATTGAGGGGCTCAATGTCCCCAGGTCCCTCAGGTCCTCCCACACATCCGCACCCAAGCTGCAGGATCCGGTTCTTTCCCAACCGCCTTCTTCACTACAAGGCTGGGACTCAACTTTGCTCGAATGTAGCCAATTGAAGGAGGAGGGTCTGGGTTGGCTTTTCAGCTATTTCAGTCCAGGTGCTGCACGAGATGAGGCTCTCCTCCAGGGCACTCCGGAAAGCTCGCATGTCCCTTGTGCGGCCCTTCGGATGGGATCTTGAATCACTAAGCTCATCTTTTTCTCTCCCTACTCTATCCAGCAACATTCCGAGCAGATACCAACGTCATGATATTCTGTAGGGTTCCCAGAACGTTCCAAAATATCATATACAGGGTCATCAGCTCCTCGATTCTTACAAGTGGTTGCTTAGAAGAATCCAAGGCAGGGATTTTTCTCATTCCAATGAACAGGTCATGACATACACTAGCTGTGCTCTCTGTATAATGGATATAGCTATTAGCACCATTCAGTAGAACCAGATTAGACAGCCAATTCTAGAAACCTCAGAATCAATTGAGAAAAATCTTCCTTAAAATTCTATTGTTCTCGAAGCACTCCGGGTACCAAAATCGGGATTAGTCACATGGCTCCAGAGAAACAGGAAAATATATATATAATTTATTATAGGAATTGATTCACACCATAATGGAAGTTTAAGGTGTCTCACAATCTAACAGCAAGCTGAGGGACCAGGAAAGCCAGTGATATAATTCAGTCTGAGTCCAGAGGCCTGTGAATCGGGGTTGAGGACGTAAGTCCTGGTCCGAGATTGAAAGCTGAAGAAGCAGCAGTGCCAATGTCCAGGGTCAGGAGAAGGTGATGCCTCTGATGACGAGGAGAGAGCAAACGTCCCCTTCCTCTCCCTTTTTGTTCTATTCAGGCCCTCAACTCAAGGACAGTGCCCACTGCACCACACCAGTGATCTTCTCTACTCAGTCTGTGGACTCAAATGCCAATATCCTCCTCCTGAGACATCCTCACAGACACCAAGAAATAATGTTTTAACCGCAGTATGGGCATCTCTTATCTCAGGCAAATAGACACATAAAATTAACCACCACACTGCTGTGGAAGAGCTGGCAAGAGTGGCACATCACACAGGATGAGGAAGTGCTTACCATCCCAAGACAATAACCCCAAGATCATATTTCCCACCGCCTCCACTGTAGGCAGAGGGAGGAGCTCAGAGACCACTGACCTCTCACGGCCGAGCTGCATGAGGCTGGCAGCTCAGGGAGGAGAAGCATCTTCAGAGCAATAGGGAGCCTGTGAGCTCAGGGATGTTTTGGTCTCAGTTCCCCATGACCTTGGACCACTGTGCAAAGTGCTACTACTTGTACCTGAGCTACAGTAATAATCAGCCTCGTCCTCAGCCTGGAGCCCAGAGATGGTCAGGGAGGCCGTGTTGCCAGACTTGGAGCCAGAGAAGCGATCAGGGATCCCTGAGGGTCGTTTATTGACCTCATAAATCAAGGTTTTGGGGGCCATGCCTGGGAGCTGTTGGTACCAGCCGACTTGGTTATATTTCCCTATGTCACTACTGGTTCCAGCACAGGAGATGGTGACCGTCTGTCCCAGATTCCCGGACACTGAGGGAGGCTGAGTCAGGCCAGACTGGGCCCAGGACCCTGGAAAGAGGAGAAACACACTCTAGTCAGTTCTGTCACCCAAAGACACAAAGATCAGTCAGACGTCCCTGGGGTCCCTTCCCTGGAGGCCTCACCTGTGTCCTGAGTGAGGAGGGTGACAAGAAGCAGAGCCCAAGCCATGGTGGAGACGCCCCAGACGCTGCCTTCTGAGCCCCCAGCCCGCTCCCCCAAACCTCTCTTATCCCCTCCACCCAGAGGAGGGAGGGGCCTCCATGCAGATCAGCTTCCTGCACCTGCCCCTCCTCCCCCATCTGCTCACCCCCTCTGACGTGGTTTGTTCCAGATTCTTCTGCATCCCTGCACAGCAGAGATTATTGGAGACTTAACTCCTTCACATGGTGTGTGAGGACAGAACGAGTCCATGACAGGATGTGGGAAAGGAATCCAGCCCGGGATTTCCTGTCTCTCCTGGTGTGAGAGTCATGGTGCTTCCTGGGGGAGGAATCCCAGAAGGTCCCCTCTGTGCTCTTGGGACAAAGGAGAGGCCCTGAGCCCAGGCGGCTGAAAAATCCAACTGCCCCGCTTTCTGAGAGTTAAAGGCAGAGCTGCATACCAGTATCCCCTCAACTACTTCTGTTTTAAAAATTTTATTGAAGGGCTT
Source organism: Globicephala melas (assembly GCF_963455315.2). NCBI lineage: Eukaryota > Metazoa > Chordata > Mammalia > Artiodactyla > Delphinidae > Globicephala > Globicephala melas. Next base: position 65,362,343 of record NC_083326.1, read on the forward strand.
CCCTGGTGGCGCAGTGGTTGAGTCCGCCTGCCAATGCAGGGGACACGGGTTTTTGCCCCAGTCTGGGAGGATCCCACATGCCGCGGAGCGGTTGGGCCCGTGAGCCATGGCCGCTGAGCCTGCGCGTCCAGAGCCTGTGCTCCACACCGGGAGGGGCTACAACGGTGAGAGGCCCGCGTACCGCAAACAAACCAAAAAAACAAACAAAAAAATTTCTTGAAGGGACTTCCGTGGCGGTCCAGTGGTTAAGGCTCCACACTTCCATTGCAGGCGGTGTGGGTTTGATCAATGGTCGGAGGACTAAGGTGCTGCATGTCGCGTGGCGCAACTAAAGAATTTTTAAAAATTAAAAAAAAGAGAAAAAAGAAACAAAAAAATTCTATTGAAGTATAGTTGGATTACAATGTTGTGTGAATCTCTGCTGTACAGCAAAGTGACTCACTTATTCATTTATATTTACATTGTCTTTCTTATTCTTTTCCATTAGGGTTTGTCATAGGATATTGAAAACAGTTCCCTGTACTATACCGTAGGACCTTGTTGTCTATCCATCCTATATAGAGTAGTTTGTATCTGCTGGTCCCAAACTCCCAATCCATCCCTCCCCCACTCCCAACTCCCTCTCATCCCCCTCAGTTGGGAGGGTCCTCAGATTCCCCTCCAGCCTCTGTCTCCAAAGTGCTCTGAGTCTGAGGCCCAAGCGTGAGCCCTGGGCCATTTAGTAGCACTTTTGAAGATGATTTCTTGGGGCACAAATGCTTTGGGACTAAGAGGAAGTACGCAGGAAGCAGCTCTTGAAACTTCACACAGGACAGTAGAAGCCACAGGTACCTTCCCTGAATCCTGGCCCTTGCTGCCCCCTGGTGTCTTCAGATGGTGCCAACCAAGGCCCTGGAACCTGAGGGACAGAAAACAACCCGGTCCCCAGACTAGCTGATGTGCAGCTCCTTGTAGGACGTTTCCGAAGAGCAGGTCCAAGTTTGTGTAAATGAACTGACATGGAAAGCACAGTTCACAAAAGGTGGATGGAATTAACCACCTGGACTCAACGGGGCTGACAGTCTGATTAAACCAAAATGCCAACATAGGATTTAAAGACCTATAGTTTCATCACATAATATTGGCCACACCAGGATAGAATGAAATCACTTGGCATATGGAAAACCAGAACATCTCAACTGTATGGAAGGGAAAGTTAACAGAGCGTGTGTCTCTGTTAACAGATCTGCTGGAATTATGTCACAAAGATATTCATCCAGTTTGTGAAAAATGATGCGAGAAATAAGGACAGAACCTACTGAAGTCAATAGAGAGATACAGAGTGTCAGCCAATATACGGGAGAAAAATCTAAAAAAGAGTGATGTATGTATATGTATAACTGATTCAATTTGCTGGACAGCAGAAACTAACACAACAGTGTAAATCTGCTATATTCCAATAAAATGTTTTTAAGAAAGAAAGTCTCAGCTAAGCAATAGAAGGTGGAAAAAACCACAGTGAATCTACTACAGAGAAAATTCCAGCAGATGGGATTAACGACAGGCAGAGCACTGGATAATGAAAGATTTCTGACTTGAAGTCATGCAATGGAAACAGTCCCTTGTTGAACAGAAGGGGGGAATATGAATTTAAAAGAATGAAGTAGTATCCACAAATTATGGAACTTCAATTGACCTAATACACAAATAATTGGAGTCCCCAAAGGAGAGGAGACAGAGAGACACAGAGAAACCCTCACATCCAGAATCCTGACACGCCTCAGGGTGTAGAAACGTGAGGGCAACCACATCGAGTTTCATTGTGATGAAATCTTGAGGTGTGGACAATTTTGAGACGCCTCTTCAGGTTGATTGACTATTGGTATGATAGGAAAATGTCAGCTAAAGAACTAGTTCCAGGACTTCCCTGGTGGTCCAGTGGTTAAGACGCAGTGCTTCCAATGCAGGGGGCACGGTTTCCATCCTTGTTCGGGGAACTAAGATCCCACATGCCACTTGGTGGGGTCAAAAAAAAAAGAAAACCCAGTTCCCTGCAGATTCTACCACAATGTTTCCTCCTCTCTCTCCCTCTCCCCTACCTCACAACACAAACGCCTGTCCCAGAGTTCTTCACTCTGGTCATTGTGGGTGCGTGGAGCACATGCACAACTATGACTGTTTCTTTTAAACCCAAGTCAAGCAATACTGATAGTCAGAGTCATATATCAGAGTTTAGGAAGAGTCCAAAGAACATAGGAGTACAGAAAAGCACAAATATGGAAGCCAAGATGCATGTCGACAAGCGTTTACTGACTTTTTCCTGAGAAAGGCCAGTCCCAGGTCTGCAGTGGTGCTAAGTAGACCTGTCATTCCTTAAGTCGTGGTCGGTGGTGAGTATCGTCGTGATGAGCTGAGGTAACTTAACAATTATAATGAGTGTGAGTCCTTACAGATGCAGGTAGATCTGCAGATTCTCTCTCCTTTTAGTCGTGAGGCTGGTAGACCACTGCCCGCTAACCCCACCGACAGATTTGCTCTAGGGAGAGGGTGAACCACATGTCCTGGATAAGGGGGCACGGCAGAGCTGACTCTGTGGGGCTCAGGAGGAGAAGCCTGTGTGCCTCCAGAGTTTTGTAGCCTCTGCCCACCTCTCTGGAATGGCCATCTCCCACGGAGGCCTTTCTCCAATGGGCAACCGGCAGAAATATTCACCTACAAGGAAGCTGACATCATCCAGGTGCTGACATACCTGACACCATCCTGTAAAGTTGGATGCGCGTCGCCCGGATTCTGATTTGTACTGTATGGCTGGCTAGGATTGTCTTGACATGAACAATTTTCTAGGGTCTTGATCAGCCAGGAACAATCTCTCTCGCTTCCTCCCAGTGAAGTAATCTCAGACAACTCCTGGAGTCCACGTCCCGCTGAATAGCAGGAAACGTGGGACAGCTGATACCCTGACAATATTCGCCTTAGGAATACAGGACCCACCCGAATCCCACAAGGCCAGATGCCTGACTCTAGGCTTCCTTGTCTTTCCTCTGGGACCCTGTCTGCCGTCTTCAGGACGGGCTCCAGGAAATCCAGGGAAGCCCCGCCCAGGACCAAGCTGAGCGCCTGTTAGGATCCATGTCTCTTGGGGCCTCACCTGTAGACACACTACCCTTTCCTCACTCAGCGGGTTGGATGCTTGTACCCACTGTTTCAAACTATGTTGTTTGGGGGATGCATATCGAGGACGACTGGGGCAGGAATGTAAAGAAAGGCCATGGAATGATTAACCCTGGAGTCAGCAAACCAGCTAATCGGGGAGTGGGGTAGACAGATGTGCTTTGGGGGGTAGATTTCGTCTGGGGTTATGTGGCTTCTGTTTATTATTCCTGCTTAAATTGTGATTGTGCATTTCACACATTCTTCTTCAGGAATGCTGCATTTCATAATCAAAGGAATTGTGCAAAATACGCTGAAAGAGACATGACTACTTTTCCTCTCCTTAGCTACATAGACCAGGACTCAGACATGGAGAACATTTTCATGAAAAACTGCAAGTGTAAGATGAAAACCTGCCCTTGAAGCCTTGCAGATGGTAGAAACAGGCACCTGGAACGTTTGAACAAAGAAAGTGGAAAGAAAAAGAGAGTCATCGTCGGGACAAAGACCGTCTCAGGCTGTTTGATGCAGCTGAGACCGTGCCCCCTCCCTGCCCCTCCAGCTCATCCAAGACACATGCAAACAGCACCTAGAGGGAAGGGGAGATGCCCCCACCCGGGATCCTTAGGAGGCTCTGAGAAGGAGAGAAGATGAAGCCTTGACTGCCTCCTGAAGACGTCCCTGAGGGGAATGTCATGTTTTCATTTCATCTCGGGAAGTGAGGTGAACCTAGAATTTTCATTCCCTAGGCCCCGAAAGGATCACTCTGTAATGGGTTGTGACAGGAGAGAGAAAAAATGAATGTGAATCTGTGAATTGATTACTTGATCCATCAGATGAAGTACATCCTTATAATGCAGACTTATTCGGCTGTAAGAAGGGGGAAGTAGTGAATATGCTTCCACAGGAATGAGCCTGGAAACATTAGGCTATGTGGGGGGATCCTGGCACAAAGGTCCGAGGGGGACAGGGAGTGACTGCAGGTGGATGACGTGTGTCTTGAGGGGCAGGAAGCATCTGGACTCTGGAGTGATCATGGATGGACTAACCTGTCAATACATTAAAAACCCTGATTCTACACCTTAAATGATGACTGTGATTTCATGTGAACTCTGTCTAAACGAAATGTATTAAGTCTTAGATGCTGATGGATGAAACCTATTCCCAGTGGTTCAGAAAATGAATGTTTTGTTTATGTGTGTGTGTGTGTTGAGTATGTATATTTATGGATGTTTATATATGGATACACATCCAAATACATACACACACACACACACACACACACACACATATAGGCAGAGAGAGAAAATGAGAGATAAGCTGATATAATGAAAAGCGAAGATGGCAATAGTGAAAAATGATGGATCTGGGAAAAAGGTATGAAGCAGTTCTTTATGAAATCTTCAAATTCATTTAAGTTTGTAATTATTGGCAAATAAAATGATAACAAACAAGCAACAACTGAAAGGCTGTATTTAAGAGTGAAGGGGCTGGAGGGAGCTAAAGGGAGGTTTTGGTCTCACTTCCCCGTGATCTTGGACCACTGTGCAAACTGCTACTACTTGAAGCTGAGCTACAGTAATAATCAGCCTCGTCCTCAGCCTAGAGCCCAGAGATGGTCAGGGAGGCCGTGTTGCCAGACTTGGAGCCAGAGAAGCGATCAGGGATCCCTGAGGGTCGTTTATTGACCTCATAAATCAAGGTTTTGGGGGCCGTGCCTGGGAGCTGTTGGTACCAGCCGACAGCGTTATATTTCCCTATGTCACTGCTGGTTCCAGCACAAGAGATGGTGACCGTCTGTCCCAGATTCCCGGACACTGAGGGAGGCTGAGTCAGGCCAGACTGGGCCCAGGACCCTGGAAAGAAGAGAAACACACTCTGGTCAGTTCAGTGCTGGGGCCCAGGTCACCCTTAGGTCAAAGACACAAAGGATCAGCCAGATGTCCCTGGGGTCCCTTCCCTGGAGGCCTCACCTGTGTCCTGAGTGAGGAGGGTGACAAGGAGCAGAGCCCAGGCCATGGTGGAGACGCCCCAGACGCTGCCTTCTGAGTCCCCAGTCCTGGGCCTGGTCCCCCAGACCTCTCTTATCCCCTCCGCCCAGAGGAGGGAGGGGCCTCCATGCAAATCTGCTCCCTGCACTGCCTGTCCTCACCACCTCTGCTCTAGCCCTTGATTCTGGTAACGTCTGCGTCTCTGGACAGCAGAGCTGCCTGAGAAATTAAAACAGGTTATCATGTATTGTCTGATTCAGGACAGACTGAGAAGGTGACGGAGGCCGGGACCCGGAGCCCAGCTGGCTGTGTCCTCTCCTCCTGTGGGGGATCATGTTGGATGCAGAGGGATCCTAGGACTCCCCTCCTTGGAAGGAGGAGGGGAGCAGGGCATCTATGCTGGGGAGGAGAGGGCATCCTGTGACCCCTCTTCCAGGGACTCAGGGAGAGCCGGGGACCCTCTCCTTGTCCCTCATGCCCTCCCCAGTCCCCTAGGCTAAGGTGCTCAGGCGTCACTCTCTGCGCTGCTCTGTGGTGGTTGGAGATTGGAGATGCTCCCTGACATGTCCACTATAGGAATTATGGGATATGGTAGACATTGGACACCCCTCCCTCATGACCTCCTTAGACCTGGCTCGGGAGCAGCTGCTGAGATTTTGAACAGGACAGAATGACAACACAGACAACCTCCCCCAAATCCGGGCCCTGCTGCCCCCCAGTGGCCTCAGTTGTGAGAGCTGAGTCCAGGGAGACAGCTGAATAGGGCTAGACACCCAGGTCTCCCCCTCCCCAGCTCAGTGCTAGGCCCCCATCCCTGCAGACAAGCCTCACCTTCCCTCGACTTCCACCAGAATGAATTACGTCACCTGCAAAATCAGGAGGCCCAGATGCCCCCCTCGGTGTCACCTTGCTCGTCCCAGGAGGGCCTTGTCACAGGGTTGGTGATGGGGGATGGAAGTGGGCTCAGGACCGAGAGAACCTGAGATATAAGTTAATCCTATCTCGTTAAGGATGCCGAGGAGAGAAACGGGCCCCCAAGAAATGCTTGAATCCTCAAATATAGAAAAAAGGATAATGTGAGACACAGAGAGAGCTCTGTCCAGACAGAGAATGACCCAGGGAATCAAGGGGCAGATTCTGGGGCTGGGGCTCTGGAGGAGGGACCGGGTCAAGAGGGACCTGGGGGTCCAGCTCTGGGTCCTATCCTCGGGGGTGGGGGTCATGGGGACAGAGACTTGCCCTGTCTTCCCCTTTGTGCCTTTCAGACGCCCTCACCTCAGAGCCTGGCACCTTCCTGAGGTCAAGGCTCTTCATCACAGACACACTTCCCCAAGGGTGTTTTTCCAGAAAGAGCTGAGTTTGCAGTATATATTACACTCAGGATGACGGGTCCTTTCTGGTTGGAAATGGACATGACCCCTCAGGCAATGGACTAGGAGTTTATGAAACACAAATACTTTGATGAAGGTTTTCAGTGTCACTGTTCATATCACACGACCACATACCATGAGCTAAGGGGGTGAGGCCCTGGCTGAGCTTGGGGTGGGTGAAGGGGAGCCTCTGGGGGCGGGAAAGGAAAAGTGTGCGAGGAGGTGTTAGCCCTGGATTTGAGACAATCGTTGGTGTGTGTTTCACAGAGGTATGTGCTGTACTATGTAGACATTCGTTTAACGATGACTTTTTTGAGATTATAATAAAGCGGGGACTGGTTCAGGACCTTCTCACAGGTCAATCAGTCAGGCATCTGACACCAGGTCAGAACCCAGCGGTTTGGAACTTTATATCTGGGGACTGCTGTGGACAGGCCTCCTGTGATCACTCCAGGTGTCCAGTGCTTCCTGCAAGAAGCAAACCCCGCGGTCACGGGAGCTGTCTTGCCTCTGCTGCACGTTTGTTCATACAAGCAGCAACTCAGGGCCCCTCATGATTCGGGCGTCACGGTTGAATTAAAAATTCCTGAGATGTTTGCGCCCACTCAATAAGACATGACGGAAATATAATAAGAATGACTGCCTCTAAAGGAGGGAAATTACTACTAACACATAATAGGAGTGATAGGCAATAAAGTAAAAGCATATACCTATTAAGAATCACTAAAATCAATGACTGGATTCTTACCTTTCTGGAAAAAATTAAATATGGGATTCATTAAATACCAACAGTTTAAGAAAAGAAAGATAAAATATCCCGAAAAGTTTAATGACACCTAACCCAGAAATTCAATGGACACATAAAGGTAACAGCCCAGCGACGCTGATCCCTCGTTGCGGTGAAAAATAAAAACAGTGGCAGATATCCTGACCATAGAGAAAGCTAAGCCATTTCATGTTACCTCCACCCAAAGGGGCTTATCTCGCATCATTGTAAAATTATATTCATATATAGTTAAATTATTTGAAGCACCACAGGAAGCTGCCGCTAGAGCCTGAGACTCCACGCACTGCACACCAGGACAGTGATGGCTCCAGAAGCTCCTACTGAAGCATCCTCTGCTTTGTTGGGAATTTTCCCCGTTGTAAAAACAGTAACTAATTTCGCATCAGGAGAGTGTATCCCACCTTTACAGCAGACACTCAGAGAGGCCATGGTGGCTCCCGACGCCCATAGCACACCTGACTCTTGGTAAAGATCCAGCTGGTGCTCTTACACTCAGGGAGCAAGTCTCCCCACAGGTGCCACAGAGGATCCGGTAACAGTGGCCTCTTTGCCACCTCTGTCGTCTCCACCAGGACACATACCTGTCGGGCAGCTGCAGCGTCTCACCAGCCTTACACACAAGGGACCCTGACTCAGGACACGGTTCAGTGTCTAGTAACTGAGACCGCTTCGCCCTGTGCTGTGACCCAGTGCTGCTGGGGGTTCCTGTATGACACTGTTCAAACCTAGGTGATTCAAGCATGATGATACTGACCTATGTGTTTATAAGTAAAGAAAGAAGGTAACAGGTAAAAGCTTAGAAAAAATAGTGATGATGAGAAGATTGAGCTTCCTGGTAAGAGGATTGTATTAGTCAGGGTTCTCTAGGGAAACAAAACGAAAGAAATATATACATATAGATAACGAAGAATTTTATGTAAGTTATATATATATACTGAGAGAGAGACATTATTATTGATAATTGAGCACGGAACTCCCAGGAGCTGATCTCTTCAGCCTGAAAGCTGGGAACGCTGGTGATGTAATTCAGTTTGTGTCCAAAGATTTGGGAACCAGGGGAGCCAGTGATGTAAATGCCAGTCTGAGGGCTGGGGAAGTTGAGGTGAAATGTCCCAGCTTGTGCAGTGAGAAGAGAACACAGACGTGTTCTTTTTCCTTTTCCTTTTGCTCTGCACAGACCCTCAACAGATTGGGCGATGCCCAACCACACTGGGGAGGGCAATGTAGTTACTGAGTCCCCAGATTCAAATGCTCATCTCATCCAGGAACACCTGCCCGGCCCCATCCAGAAATCATGCTTCATCTGAGTCCCTTGTGACCAGTCAAAGCGACACATAAATTTAACCATCTCAGTGACCATCCACGCTGATTTGCCCCACAATGAGGCCCAGCCAGGACACGGCAGTTTCAGTGGTAAAACTGGGAAATTTCTGGCAATCAGGAGACTTGGTCATGGCCCAGTTCTGGTGCTTATGCTTGGGTCCACCCAGATGTTCAAACCAGGAGGTCGATGCTGACGATGCAGTATTATTCGACCATAAGAAGGAATCAAGTACTCATATGTGCTTCAAGGGGAAAGAACATTGAAAACATTTTAAAGAATGAGAGAAGCCAGACACCAAGGTCCACATAGGGTATCATGGCATTTGTGTGAAAAATCTGGAACAGGCAGGAAGTACATTAATGTTTGGAGGGCTGGAGTGACAGGGAAAGGGGATTGCCTGGTGACAGATGAGGAGTTCCTTTGCCGGGGATGAAAATACCCTGGAAGATTGAGTGTTAGTGGATGTTCAAACTTGTGAATACATTAAACACCACTGGATCCATCACCTTAAAATGATGTATGTGATGGACTGTGAAGCCTATGGTAGAAAGAACATGAAGGCTTGGTTACTGATAGATACAAATTACACTCAAATGAATCAGAAAATAAATGTTTTGTGTTCCTGAGTGTGTGCTGTGTGTGCGTATAGACATACAAAGGCAGAGAGAGAATGAGAGACAACGGGATATGAGAAAGGCGAATCTTGCAAAGTATTAAAAAATAGTGAATCTGGGAAAAGGTTCTGCAAGACTTCCTTATAGACCTTTAAATTTTTATTTAAGTTTTTAACTACTACAAAATAATAACAAAAACAAATGAAAGCCTCAGTTTAGGAGTGAAGGGATGAATGAGCTCAGAGGACGTTTTAGTCCCACTTCTCCATGAACTGGGACCACTGTGCACAGCGCTACTACTTGTATATGAGGTGCAGTAATAATCAGCCTCGTCCTCACCTGGAGCTCAGGGATGGTCAGGGAGGCCGTGTTCCCAGACTTGGATCCAGAGAAGCGGTCAGGGATCCCTGAGGGCCCTTTATTCACCTCATAAATCAGGGTTTTGGAGGCTGTGCCTGGGCGCAGTTGGTACCAGCCAACAGCATTATATGTCCCGATGTCATTGCTGGTTCCAGCAAAGGAGATGGTGACCGTCTGTCCCAGATTCCCGGACACTGAGGGAGGCTGAGTCGGGCCAGACTGGGCCCAATGCCCTGGAAAGGGAAGAAACACACTCTGGTAAATCCCGCTCTGGGGCCCAGGTCACCTTGAGAACAAAGACACACAGGATCAGCCAGATGTCCCTGGGGTCCCTTCCCTGGAGGCCTCACCTGTGTCCTGAGTGAGGAGGGTGACAAGGAGCAGAGCCCAGGCCTTGGTGGAGACGCCCCAGACACTGCCTTCTGAGCCCCAGCCCTGGGCCTGCTCCCCCAGACCTCTCTTATCCCCTCCCCCCAGAGGAGGGAGGGGACTCCATGCAGATCAGCTCCCTGCACCTGATGGTCTCACCCCTCTGCCCTGGCCCTGGACACTAGATGTTCTGCATCCTGGGGGGAGAATATAGCTCAGGGATTTAAACGTTTTGACACATAGATGACATGTATATACAGGAGCATGAATTGTTTGTAGCTGGTTTGCAGGGAGAGAAAGAGCAGATGAAGTCCCTCAGGCAAAGAGCTCCTGCACCTTCAGGGTCTCTGCTGGGACAGGACTGTGTCTCTGGGAACCACAGTGCAGGGGACATTCCGCAGCGCCCTCTGCTGGATGTCTATCTCCAAGGTCTGTATGTTTGGGAAAGAGACAGGCCCACCAGGGGAAACACCTGCTGTTTGCTGGGTGGCTGTGGGGAGCCCCAGCTGCAGCCTTGTCCCATCCCCACCCCCACCTCTTTGTTCTGAAGCATCTGCACATCGAATCCACGAGCAGGTCGTTGACACCCAGCCCCCCACCCCAGGTCCCAGACTGGCCCTGGAACCTAGAGTCTCTGCGTCCCTGTACAGCAGGGCTCTTCTGAGAAGATGAAAACTCTGTGACACGTTGTCCTTAGTCAGGACACTGACCATTACAGGGCACAGGGAATGGGGCCATCCTGGGATGTCCCTGTCATGCACTATTTGAGTCAAGACGTCATAGGCCAATAATCCCGATAACCACTGTTTGGGTTTTGCGGGTGGAAGGTGAGGACAGGGGCCCGAGGGCCTGGGGTGACTTAGAGATTCCATCCCATCTCCTCCTGGCACCACAGGGGAGCTGGGGGTGTGCATCCCCCTCCCTCACCTGTCCCCTCAGCAGGACGGGGCCCCTGCCCCCCGTCCCCTGCCTCTGCAGGGCTCGGAGGAGGAGCCCTGGGACCCCCCACTTGATCCTCCTCCTCCTCCTCCCAGCTCAGCGCCAGCCACCCTGTCCCTCCTCATCCCCTCCCTGCCCCTGTCCTTTGTCCTGCAGGCTCATCAGGATGGAATTGTCACCTGCCTGCCCAGGTGACTCAGACCCACCCCTGCAGGGTCTCTAATCTTGTCTCAGCATGACCTTGTCTCAGGGACAGTGACCTTCAGGAGATCTCAGCCCAGGGCAGGGGAAGTACACGATAAATGACTCCACCCCCATAGGTACACTGATGGGAAATATGGGCCCATGAGATGAAGCTGAATTCTCAAAGCGTTCGAAAAAAGGAATAATGTAAGAAGGAGTTAGAGCCCGCCAGGATGGAGGGAGCCCTAATGGAAATGAGGGAAGATGCCAGGCTTTAAGGGGCTGGGAGGAGGGGCTGGGTCAGAGTTCACCTCAGGGCCCAGCCACAGGGACCTCTCCTCAGGCAGGTCTATCTGCCACATGGTGCAAGTGAGGATTCTCCTCTGTCCTCAGCGGGAGGTCCTCACCCCAGAGCTGGTGTCTCGCTGAGGTCAGGCTCCTCTGTCTACAGAGACGCTGGACCCAGTGTGTTTTGTGTATTTTCTAGACAGAGAATCAGGGCGGACTGACTGGTCTTTCCCAAGATTATCACTGTCTCAGTATCTGAAATGTCTAGTTCCTGATTATGAGGAAAGCTGACAGTTGGTATAATTTCCCTCTGCATCCCAGGGTTTATGCTCCTGCCTCTGGGCACAGGGCCCCGTGGGTGATGCAGATGGAGTACCCGGTCCCCACAGAACAGACCCCCGCATCCTTCCCGGGTACAATGGGGCGGGGGCACCCAGGAGTGATGGTGCTGGGTGTGTGTGTGTGTGTGTGTGTGTGTGTGTGTGTGTGTAACCGTACAAGACCCCTATGGAGCCTTCCAGGGACAGGCCATCCCCAATATCCTCTGCTTTAGCTCTTCTCTGAAGTACCTGGATAATAGTATTTGATGCAAATTTTCTGAGTTGTTTTGCAGATGTGAAGTCCCCGCAATGCCCACCAGATGGAAGAACTACTTGGTGACCATGAGCACATAGCCCCAGCCCCCAGGAGCCTAAGGACGGATAATGTTAAGCCCTGTGACTCCACCGTGCTGCTTCACCATCAGCCAATCAGAGAACTGTGCACACGCTGATCATGTACCCTGTGACCACCTCTCTCCTGGCCTTTAAAAACGCTTTGCTAAAACCCTCAAGGGTCTAGAATGTCCGCAGATGCCAAACAGGAGATGCCTAGGAAACCAGCCTCTGGTAAGGGCCTTGTTGGTCTGATGAGTTTCCCTGTGATACAATTCTTCACACACATTGTCACCATTTGACGCTGGAGATGAAGCCCGTCCCTCGGAAAGGCGTCCGGGAAGATTCTCCTGGTGCCCTCGGACTTGACCTCATCCACCATTGCCCTTTGCTGATTTTCCTTTGTCTCCTCTCACTGAAGGAAATCACAGCCATGAGGTTGACTCCCTACTGAGTCCCGAGAGTCTTCTCAGTGGGCCTAAAATGAGCGTTTGGGGGAATTTTAATAATTTGAAAAAATTTTTATAATTTTTTCACTTGACCTAGAATTTTTTTTGACCAAGTAGGAATTTAGCAGGCTTCTACCTTTTTCAGTTCCAGAAATACCACGATTAACAAGCCAGTGACAGAGATCTGCACACATCAGACTCTTCTCGTTGCTGCTTTGGCTCCACTGGCCATGACGGTAGCCTTGCCCTTGGTAGGGGAGGCCCACCCCTTGGCCCCGGCCACCCAGGATCCAACTCCTCCCGTTGCGTTTAGGATTTGCAGCTAAGGGGGCTGCAGGTCCCACTCTAAGTTCTGGCTTGGAGAAGAGTGAGCACAGAGCCATTCAAGGATGCTCCAATCTCATGACCTTTTGAATCCCTTTGTCTCCAGGCAGGTGGCTTCTCTAGTTCACTCACTAGAGGCCATCTTGGATTCTGCGTCCACCAGCCAACCTGCAAAGTGCTGAGGCTCTTTCTACCTCCCCGAGCTGCAGGGAACATGAAACGCAGAGTCTCTGTGGAGTGAGCCCAGACCACAAATCCAGCTGACCCGGCTTGATGTTTCTCCCACCACTGCCCCCCACCCTCGAATCCCTTCCCAACGTGTTCTGGGGATTTCTGTCTGTGTGAATTAGGAGAACCAAGCAGTTCTTGGAGTGCAGTGCCCCTCTCGAGGCTCACACTCTATTCTCATGTTAGCAAACTGCTGGGACCCGAGTCTAATTGTTGGTCCAGAAGCAAAGAGGAGCAATGGGGGCGGGGGGTCCTGAGGAGAATCAGCACAGCCTCACGTGGCAGCTTCCTCAGGGCAGCCGTGACCCTTTCCTTGGGCAATGCAGGGTCAATCGCCCCAGACAGATGTGGAAAGACCTGTACCGCTGGGGGTGGGGAGGCGCCTTCCACAGGCAAAGAAGACACATGAGAATTGAGGGACTCAATGTCCCCAGGTCCCTCAGGTCCTCCCACACATCCGCACCCAAGCTGCAGGATCCGGTTCTTTCCCAACCGCCTTCTTCACTACAAGGCTGGGACTCAACTTTGCTCGAATGTAGCCAATTGAAGGAGGAGGGTCTGGGTTGGCTTTTCAGCTATTTCAGTCCAGGTGCTGCACGAGATGAGGCTCTCCTCCAGGGCACTCCGGAAAGCTCGCATGCCACTTGTGCGGCCCTTGGGATGGGATCTTGAATCACTAAGCTCATCTTTTTCTCTCCCTACTCTATCCAGCAACATTTTGAGCAGATACCAACGTCATGATATTCTGTAGGGTTCCCAGAACGTTCCAAAATATCATATACAGGGTCATCAGCTCCTCGATTCTTACAAGTGGTTGCTTAGAAGAATCCAAGGCAGGGATTTTTCTCATTCCAATGAACAGGTCATGACATACACTAGCTGTGCTCTCTGTACTAATGGAAACAGCTATTAGCACCATTCAGTAGAACCAGATTAGACAGCCAATTCCAGAAACCTCAGAATCAGTTGAGAAAAATCATCCTTAAAATTCTATTGTTCTCGAAGCATTCCGCGTACCAAAATCGGGATTAGTCACATGGCTCCAGAGAAACAGGAAAATATATATATAATTTATTATAGGAATTGATTCACACCATAATGGAAGTTGAAGGTATCTCACAATCTAACAGCAAGCTGAGGAACCAGGAAAGCCAGTGATATAATTCAGTCTGAGTCCAGAGGCCTGTGAATCGGGGTTGAGGATGTAAGTCCTGGTCCGAGATTGAAAGCTGAAGAAGCAGCAGTGCCAATGTCCAGGGTCAGGAGAAGGTGATGCCTCTGATGACGAGGAGAGAGTAAACATCCCCTTCCTCTCCCTTTTTGTTCTATTCAGGCCCTCAACTCAAGGACAGTGCCCACTGCACCACACCAGTGATCTTCTCTACTTAGTCTGTGGACTCAAATGCCAATATCCTCCTCCTGAGACATCCTCACAGACACCAAGAAATAATGTTTTAACCGCAGTATAGGCATCTCTTAGGCAAATAGACACATAAAATTAACCATCACAGTGCTGTGGAAGAGCTGGCAACAGTGGCACATCACACAGGATGAGGAAGTGGTTACCATCCCAAGACAATAACCCCAAGATCATATTTCCCACCGCCTCCACTGTAGGCAGAGGGAGGAGCTCAGAGACCACTGACCTCTCACGGCCGAGCTGCATGAGGCTGGCAGCTCAGGGAGGAGAAGCATCTGCAGAGCAATAGGGAGCCTGTGAGCTCAGGGACGTTTTGGTCTCACTTCCCCATGAAATTGGACCACTGTGCAAAGTGCTACTACTTGTATCTGAGCTACAGTAATAATCAGCCTCATCCTCAGCCTGGAGCCCAGAGATGGTCAGGGAGGCCGTGTTCCCAGACTTGGAGCCAGAGAAGCGATCAGGGATCCCTGAAGGCCGATTATTGTTATTATAAATCAGGATTTTGGGGGCCATGCCTGGGAGCTGTTGGTACCAGCTGACATAACTGCTGGTTCCAGTACAAGAGATGGTGACTGTCTGTCCCAGATTCCCGGACACTGAGGGAGGCTGAGTCGGGACAGACTGGGCCCAGGACCCTGGAAAGAGGAGAAACACACTCTGGTCAGTTCTGTCACCCTGAGGACAAAGACACAAAGGATCAGTCAGATGTCCCTGGGATCCCTTCCCTGGAGGCCTCACCTGTGTCCTGAGCGAGGAGGGTGACAAGGAGCAGAGCCCAAGCCATGGTGGAGACACCCCAGACACTGCCTTCTGAGCCCCCAGCTCTTGGCCTGCACCCCCAGACCTCTCTTATCCCCTCCCCCTCAGAGGAGGGAGGGGCCTCCATGCAAATCAGCTTCCTGCACCTGCCCTTGCTCACTCTCTCCTCACCCCTCTGACCTGGCTCTGGAGGCATCCATGGACAGCAGGGCTCATCTGAGAGGATGAAAACTCTGTGACACGTTGTCCTTAGTCAGGACACTGACCATTACAGGGCCCAGGAAATGGGGCCATCCTGGGATGTCCCTGTCATCCACTATTTGAGTCAAGACGTCGTTGGCCAATAATCCCGATAACCACTCTTTGGGTTTTGCGGGTGGAAGGTGAGGACAGGGGCCCGAGGGGCTGGGGTGACTTAGAGATTCCATCCCGTCTCCTCCCGGCACCACAGGGGAGCTGGGGGTGTGCATCCCCCTCCCTCACCTGTCCCGTCAGCAGGACGGGGCCCCTGCCCCCCATCCCCTGCCTCTGCAGGGCTCGGAGGAGGGGTCCTGGGACCTTTATTGGCCTTCCTAGCAAAGGGCTTATGAAGCAGAGCAGATTGAGGACGCTGACCCCACACTCTCCTTTAGGGGCTCAGGAGGCAGCACCTGGGGGCTTCATACAGGTCAGGAAACCAGACCAGGACCCCCCAAACCCAGGCCCTTGCTGCCTCCTGGTGGCCTTAGATGGGGATGACCAAGCCCCAGGGAGGCAGCTGAGTGCGGCTGAGCCCCCAGCTCTGACCCCCCCAACTTGTTCCTCCTCCTCCTCCTCCCAGCCCAGCACCAGTGACTCTGTCCCTCCTCATCCCCTCCATGGGCTCAGCCTTTGTCCTGCAGCCCCATCAGGACAGAATTGTCACCTTCCTCCCCAGGTGGCTCAGAAGGGCCCCTGCAGGGTCTCTAATCTTATCTCAGCATGACCTTGTCTCAGGGACAGTGACCTTGAGGAGATCTCAGTTCAGGGCAGGGGAACCTCACACGATAAATGACTCCACCCCCATAGGTACGCAGATGAGAACTATGGGCCCATGAGATGAATCTGAATTCTCAAAACGCTTTGAAAACGAATAATGTAAGAAGGATTTTAGTTCCGTCAGGATGGAGGGAGACCTAATGGAAAATGAAGGAAGATGCCAGGGTGTGCAGGGCTGGGAGGGGGGACTGGGTCAGAGTCGGCCTCAGGGCCCAGCTGCAGGGACTTCTCCTCAGGCAGGTCTGTCTGCCACGTGGTGCAAGTGAGGATTCTCCTCTGTTCTCAGCGGGAGGTCCTCATCCCAGAGCGGGCGCCTCCCTGAGGTCAGACACCTGTGTCCAGATGCTGGACCCATTGTGTTTTCTAGACAGAGAATCAGGGCTGACTGGTGTTTCCCAAGATTGTCAGTTTCTCAGTATCTGAAATGTCTAGTTCCTGATTACGAAGAAAGTTGACAATTGGTGTAATTCTCCTTTGCTTCCCAGGGTTTATGCTCCTGCCTCTGGGCACAGGGCCCCGGGGGTGATGCAGAAGGAGCTCCAGGTCCCCACAGAACAGATTCCTGCTTCTTTCCTGGGTACTGTGGAGGGGACCCAGGAGTGATGGCGCTGGGTGTGTGTCTGTCTGTATTTGTGTGGGGCTGTGTGTGTGTTTCTTCACAGTGACAGAGCACATCCTGTGATAGAACATAGCCTGGACCTGATGGTGAGATGTTGGGCTTCCCTTGGATCCAGGGCCTGCACTCAGGCGCAGGAATACACGTAGGATCTGTGCACATCAGAGTTATCCCACAGCCTGAGACTAGTGTCCTTAGATAGACCTGCCCACAAGACTCACCCTTGGTTTGTGTGTTGTGATTAGATTTCAGCAAGGTTTAGGCTATTCCCCAAGAAGAATGACCCCCTGAGTCTCCACTTTCCTGCAACCTTATGGTTTATTCTGAAGCCCTGACCTGCTCCCCAGCGGGAATCTGGAATTTCGGTAGATGCCAGGCACAGGATGCCTAGGAGACCAGCCTCCAGTAAGAGTCTTGTGGGTCTGATGAGGCTCCCTGGGGGACAATTCTTCACACATGTTGTCACCATTTAACTGTGGTGATGAAGCCCGACCTTGGAAAAGGTTTCCTGGAAGTTTATCCTCGTTTCCTCAGATTTCACCTCATCCACCAAGCCCTTTGCTGATTTTGCTTGGTCTCCCTTCACTGAAGGAAATCACAGCCACCAGGACACCTCTCTACTGAGTCTTGTGGGTCTTCTTAATGACGAAAGTAGTTGCCTGTGGTCTTGGGGACACTCGACACGGGACGATCTGAGAAAACAAGCAGCAAACCCAGGGTCTAGGGTTTCCCTCCGTCTCCTGCCATCTGCACCCGGGGGGTAAAAGTCATCATGGGAATCAGGGTCTGCACTAAACTCCACCCCTCCCTGGACACCCAGGACCACCCAGAGAAGCAGTAAGTCAGGAGCACTGGAAACTCCCCACCACCCTTGGAACAAGCTCCAGTGAGAGGATTATCAGGTCCACACTCGGAACTCCTGCTCTCCAGACTTTCAGTGTGAGTTCCTGTCTACACCCCTGTTGGCTTCTCTCTGTGGCTCCTTGATCCCAAGGCAGGGACCCCAGATGCGGCCACACTCGCCGCCCCCCCACCAAGAAGCTGGTCTGGAGCCTCTGCCTTGTGGATTTTAAGAGCTGCCAGAGCTCCCACAAGAGCCTCAGGCTGCCACCCAGCCTCCATGAGGAGGGATCCCATATAGCAGGAGGGAGTCCTCTGCCAGTCAGCACATGTTTTGTCCTCATTAGGGAGAAAATGCACAAATAGTCCAGATCTTCTTTCTCCACAACACAGGCTAATGTCCACTGCTTCCTTCTTGGTTTATCCTTTCAATATGCCATACGTTTGCAGTGGGAAAATAACCAAAGCAAACCACCTGCAGGAAAGTTATTGTCTACCCACTTTTGATGGTGAATCCTTATTGGATTTGCCATGACTCGTATTCTGCCTTGAACATATTACAACAGCAAAGAGTACGGAGATTTTTTAAAAATTTAATCGAATTTTCAGAGATTCTTCATCTCTGCTCCAGAAAACGTAACCCATCGGATATCCCTTGACCCTTCATTCACTGTGAACTCTTAGGAAATTTCCTCTCTGTCCACCCCGCCCCCAAACCTGAGCAAGGGCTCCTGTTCCCACTTCCGGGATGTGGATAAAAAACAAGACACACCTTCAGTCCAGAGCAGGGTCCCACATGCTGTCTGGAGTAATGTTTGGGCATCACATTGGACGGGGCACAAAATGGCAAGAGATGCTCTTGACTAGAGTCTGTTGCTTCGTGTCCCGAGATTTTCATTTCATTGAGATTCCGAGAATCAAAATATCATCTATGATAGAAAGTACCTGTTTTCTTAGTCAAACATACGTTTCCAAACCCACCTAAAATATTGGGTCAAAACTTCTCCAGGAGTTTTCTCATCAGACAGAAGGGAATCAATGATCCTCTAGATTCAGTGTGTATCCCATCGTGCTCTTTTGAAAACCCATCCATATCCTGCTCAGTGACAGAGCTGTTAGTACCTGCAGTGAGGACGGGAGTGGGGAGGGGTCCGTGTGTGGACACAAGGTGACCTTTGCTCTGATTGTTAGGCACGAACACACACATCTGCCTACAAGTACCCACACTGGATTGTTTAAACTGCAAGCTCAGGGTTACTATATTCAGGGGAATATTTGATATCACAGCTCAGTCTACTTTGTAGAATGTGACTTCTGAACATGTGGAAAGCCATATTCAGGTCATTCTCATTAAAAGAAAAAGTCTTGCTTTGAAAAATGTAACACTGATTATAAATGCAGCTATATGTTTAACAGAAAGAAAGAAGAAACAAATAGCAGGACAGATGCAAAGGAGCAACGGCTGTTTCCATAATAATGGTGGAGGGTAGAAATCATAACAGAGGCTATTTCAGGAGAGTAAAAACACTGATTCCCGCACTGCACACTTATTAGCAGCTATAATCCCAATGAAAGTAGAACTTAGCAATGAAGTTGGTCAATATTTTCTACACTCTACTTGAGCTCTGATGATATAGATAGAAAGACCAAAGATTCTGGTCATTTGTAAAATGCTGTGATAAAGACAAATGAATACACAGATTGAGACTAACATAGACTTGGAAAATAAGGGGCCTAATTGGTTGGGTTAAAAAAAATCAGGTTTATCAGGAAGATGATTTAGACAAGAAAAGCGTGCCCAGGACCGGCATAGAGTGAGCCATATATGACGAGCCTTCCAAAGATAGAGGACCGATTGACACTTGAAAACAGCCCAATTGACACGTGACTCCAACTTCATGAGAGCCAGGAGCCAGGACCCCAAGAAAGAGCTGCTCTCCAGTCCTGGATGCCTGAAAACACAGTTATCAAATGTTCCTCTTCACTTGTTACTGTGGGGATGATGTGTCCTGAGGAATCCAACCAACGTAATTTTTCGTCTAAACTATTGAATTTGGGATATCCCTGGCGGTCCAGAGGTTGAGACTTAGCACTTACATTGCAAGGGGTGAAGTTTCGATCCCTGGTCAGGGAACATAGATCCCACAAGCTGCGTGGCATGGCCGCAGAAAACACAACAAAAACCAAAACAAAACATAAAAAACAAATTTTTTTTAACTACTGAATTCACATAATTTTCATTTTAGTAATGTTTCCATTTGAAAACTGTCTTTCAGGTTCAAGAAAAATTTAATATTGAAGCCACGACACTCACGCCTGTTTTTCAATGAATTCTCACAGGTGTTAGATGTGCTGGGATTCCACCTGGAAGCTGCATTGGCTCTTCATGGAAACATGTGACCTTGATATCACTGAGGAAGGGAGGACATACCCTCCACCCACCCTCCATACTGGAGCCATGTTGCAAAGAGCCCATCGTATTGGAAGACTGTCTTCCTGTAGGGCTGTCCCTGGACAGGGTTCACCGATGCCAGGACAGAGACAATTCTGAGACCCAGAGTGTGTCCCCAACCCTCCCTGGTTCAGCCCACTCAGATGCAGGTCAAAGAGCAGGGACAACAAACAGGAAAATCACACATTGTCCTTTGTCCTCATCCCTCTGCAGGGTCCTCAGATCTCCTCTCAGCTGTAAATGCTTCAACCACAGATGCAAATGAGCAACCAGCAGAGTCACAGCAACAGGGAGCCTGTGAGCCAGGGCACGATTTGGTCTCACTTCCCAATGAACTTGGACCACTGTGCACAGTGTTACCACTTCTATATGAGCTACAGTAATAATCGGCCTCGTCCTCAGCCTGGAGCCCAGAGATGGTCAGCGAGGCCGTGTTGCCAGACTTGGAGCCAGAGAAGCGATCAGGGATCCCTGAGGGCCGTTTATTGACATCATAAATCAGGGTTTTGGGGGCCGTGCCTGGGAGCTGTTGGTACCAGCTGACTTCGTTATATTTCCCTATGTCACTGCTGGTTCCAGCACAAGAGATGGTGACCGTCTGTCCCAGATTCCCGGACACTGAGGGAGGCTGAGTCAGGCCAGACTGGGCCCAGGATCCTGGAAAGAGGAGAAACACACTCTAGTCAGTTCTGTCACTCTGGGGACAAAGACACAAAGGATCAGCCAGATGTCCCTGGGGTCCCTTCCCTGGAGGCCTCACCTGTGTCCTGAGTGAGGAGGGTGACAAGGAGCAGAGCCCAGGCCATGGTGGAGACGCCCCAGACGCTGCCTTCTGAGCCCCCAGCCCTCAGCCTGCTCCCCCAAACCTGTCTTATCCCCTCCACCCAGAGGAGGGAGGGGCCTCCATGCAGATCAGCTTCCTGCACTTGCCCCTCCTCCCTCGCTCTGCTCACCCCCTCTGACATGGTTTGTTCCAGATTCTTCTGCATCCCTGCACAGCAGAGATTATTGGAGACTTAACTCCTTCACATGGTGTGTGAGGACAGAACGAGTCCATGACAGGATGTGGGAAAGGAATCCAGCCCGGGATTTCCTGTCTCTCCTGGTGTGAGAGTCATGGTGCTTCCTGGGGGAGGAATCCCAGAAGGTCCCCTCTGTGCTCTTGGGACAAAGGAGAGGCCCTGAGCCCAGGCGGCTGAAAAATCCAACTGCCCCGCTTTCTGAGAGTTAAAGGCAGAGCTGCTCACCAGTATCCCCTCAACTACTTCTGTTTTAAAAATTTTATTGAAGGGCTTCCCTGGTGGCGCAGTGGTTGAGTCCGCCTGCCAATGCAGGGGACACGTGTTTTTGCCCTGGTCTGGGAAGATCCCACATGCTGCGGAGTGGCTGGGCCCATGAGCCATGGCCGCTGAGCCTGCGCGTCTGGAGCCTGTGCTCCGCAACGGGAGGGGCTACAACGGTGAGAGGCCCGCGTACCGCAAACAAACCAAAAAAAACAAACAAAAAAATTTATTGAAGGGACTTCCGTGGCGGTCCAGTGGTTAAGGCTCCACACTTCCACTGCAGGCGGTGTGGGTTTGATCCATGGTCGGAGGACTAAGGTGCTGCATGTCGCGTGGCGCAACTAAAGAATTTTTAAAAATTAAAAAAAAGAGAAAAAAGAAACAAAAAATTCTATTGAAGTGTAGTTGGATTACAATGTTGTGTGAATCTCTGCTGTACAGCAAAGTGACTCACTTATTCATTTATATATACATTCTCTTTCTTATTCTTTTCCATTATGGTTTGTCATAGGATATTGAAAACAGTTCCCTGTACTATACCGTAGGACCTTGTTGTCTATCCATCCTATATAGAGTAGTTTGTATCTGCTGGTCCCAAACTCCCAATCCATCCCTCCCCCACTCCCAACTCCCTCTCATCCCCCTCAGTTGGGAGGGTCCTCAGATTCCCGTCCAGCCTCTGTCTCCAAAGTGCTCTGAGTCTGAGGCCCAAGCCTGAGCCCTGGGCCATTTAGTAGCACTTTTGAAGATGATTTCTTGGGGCACAAATGCTTTGGGACTAAGAGAGGTTACGCAGGAAGCAGCTCTTGAAACTTCATACAGGACAGTAGAAGCCACAGGTACCTTCCCCAAATCCTGGCCCTTGCTGCCCCCTGGTGGCTTCAGATGGTGCCAACCAAGGCCCTGGAACCTGAGGGACAGAAAACAACCCGGTCCCCAGACTGCCTGCTGTGCAGCTCCTTGTAGGACATTTCCGAAGAGCAGGTCCAAGTTTGTGTAAATGAACTGACATGGAAAGCACAGTTCACAAAAGGTGGATGGAATTAACCACCTGGACTCAACAGGGCAGAGAGTCTGATTAAACCAAAATGCCAACATAGGATTTAAAGACCTATAGTTTCATCACATAATATTGGCCACACCAGGATAGAATGAAATCATTTGGCATATGGAAAACCAGAACATCTCAACAGTATAGAAGGGAAAGTTAACAGAGCGTGTCTCACAGATCTGCTGGAATTATGTCACAAAGATATTCATTCATTTTGTTAAAAATGATGTAAGAAATAAGGACAGAACCTACTGAAGTCAATAGAGAGGTACAGAGTGTCAGCCAATATATAGGAGAAAAATCTAAAAAAGAGTGATGTATGTATGTGTATAACTGATTCAATTTGCTGAACAGCAGAAACTAACACAACAGTGTAAATCTGCTATATTCCAATAAAATGTTTTTAAGAAAGAAAGTCTCAGCTAAGCAATAGAAGGTGGAAAAACACAGTGAATCTACTACAGAGAAAATTCCAGCAGATGGGATTAACGACAGACAGAGCACTGGATAATGAAAGATTTCTGACTTGAAGTCATGCAATGGAAACAGTCCCTTGTTGAACAGAAGGGGGGAATATGAATTTAAAAGAATGAAGTAGTATCCACAAATTATGGAACTTCAATTGACCTAATACACGAATAATTGGAGTTCCCAAAGGAGAGGAGACAGAGAGACACAGAGAAACCCTCACATCCAGAATCCTGACACGCCTCAGGGTGTAGAAACGTGAGGGCAACCACATCGACTTTCATTGTAATGACATCTTGAGCTGTGGACAATTTTGAGACCCCTCTTCATGTTGATTCACTATTGGTATGTTAGGAAAATGTCAGCTAAAGAACTAGTTCCAGGACGTCCCTGGTGGTCCAGTGGTTAAGACGTAGTGCTTCCAATGCAGGGGACACGGTTTCCATCCTTGTTCGGGGAACTAAGATCCCACATGCCACTTGGTGGGGTCAAAAAAAAAAGAAAACCCAGTTCCCTGCAGATTCTACCACAATGTTTCCTCCTCTCTCTCCCTCTCCCCAACCTCACGACACAAACGCCTGTCCCAGAGTTCTTCACTCTGGTCATTGTGGGTGCGTGGAGCACATGCACAACTATGATTGTTTCTTTTAAACCCAAGTCAAACAATACTGATAGTCAGAGTCATATATGAGAGTTTAGGAAGAGTCCAAAGAACACAGGAGTACAGAAAAACACAAATATGGAAGCCAAGATGCATGTCGACAAGTGTTTACTGACTTTTTCCTGAGAAAGGCCAGTCCCAGGTCTGCAGTGGTGCTAAGCAGACCTGTCATTCCTTAGGTCGTGATCAGTGGTGAGTATGGTCGTGATGAGCTGAGGTAACTTAACAATTATAATGAGTGTGAGTCCTTACAGATGCAGGTAGATCTGCAGATTCTCTCTCCTTTTAGTCGTGAGGCTGGTAGACCACTGCCCGCTAACCCCACCGACAGATTTGCTCTAGGGAGAGGGTGAACCACATGTCCTGGATAAGGGGGCACGGCAGAGCTGACTCTGTGGGGGTCAGGAGGAGAAGCCTGTGTGCCTCCAGAGTTTTGTAGCCTCTGCCCACCTCTCTGGAATGGCCATCTCCCACGGAGGCCTTTCTCCAATGGGCAACCGGCAGAAATATTCACCTACAAGGAAGCTGACATCATCCAGGTGCTGACATACCTGACACCATCCTGTAAAGTTGGATGCGCGTCGCCCGGATTCTGATTTGTACTGTATGGCTGGCTAGGATTGTCTTGACATGAACAATTTTCTAGGGTCTTGATCAGCCAGGAACAATCTCTCTCGCTTCTTCCCAGTGAAGTGATCTCAGACAACTCAAGGAGTCCACGTCCCGCTGAATAGCAGGAAACGTGGGACAGCTGATACCCTGACAATATTCGCCTTAGAAATACAGGACCCACCCATATCCCACAAGGCCAGATGCTTGACTCTAGGCTTCCTTGTCTTTTCTCTGGGACCCTGTCTGCCATCTTCAGGACGGGCTCCAGGAAATCCAGGGAAGCCCCGCCCAGGACCAAGCTGAGCGCCTGTTAGGATCCATGTCTCTTGGGGCCTCACCTGTAGACACACTACCCTTTCCTCACTCCGCGGGTTGGATGCTTGTACCCACTGTTTCAAACTATGTTGTTTGGGGGATGCATATCGAGGAAGGCTGGGGCAGGAATGTAAAGAAAGGCCATGGAATGATTAACCCTGGAGTCAGCAAACCAGCTAATCGGGGAGTGGGGTAGACAGATGTGCCTTGGGGGGTAGATTTCGTCTGGGGTTATGTGGTTTCTGTTTATGATTCCTCCTTAAATTGTGAGTGTGCATTTCACACATTCTTCTTCAGGAATGCTTCTTCTTCAGGAATGCTGCATTTCATAATCAAAGGAATTGTGCAAAATACACTGAAAGAGACATGACTACATTTCCTCTCCTTAGCTACATAGACCAGGACTCAGACGTGGAGGAAATTTTCACGAAAAACTGCA
Organism: Globicephala melas; assembly: GCF_963455315.2. Classification (NCBI taxonomy): domain Eukaryota; kingdom Metazoa; phylum Chordata; class Mammalia; order Artiodactyla; family Delphinidae; genus Globicephala; species Globicephala melas. The sequence goes on from NC_083326.1 coordinate 65,387,287, forward strand.
AGTGTAAGATGCAAACCTGCCCTTGAAGCCTTGCTGATGGTAGAAACAGGCACCTGGAACGTTTGAACAAAGTGGAAAGGAAAAGAGAGTCATCGTCGGGACAAAGACCGTCTCAGGCTGTTTGATGCAGCTGAGACCGTGCCCCCTCCCTGCCCCTCCAGCTCATCCAGGACACATGCAAACAGCACCTAGAGGGAAGGGGAGACGCCCCCACCCGGGATCCTTAGGAGGCTCTGAGAAGGAGAGAAGAGGAAGCCTTGACTGCCTCCTGAAGACGTCCCTGAGGGGAATGTCGTGTTTTCATTTCATCTCGGGAAGTGAGGTGAACCTAGAATTTTCATTCCCTAGGCCCCGAAAGGATCACTCTGTAATGGGTTGTGACAGGAGAGAGAAAAAATGAATGTGAATCTGTGAATTGATTACTTGATCCATCAGATGAAGTACATCCTTATAATGCAGTCTTACTCGGCTGTAAGAAGGGGGAAGTAGTGAATATGCTTCCACAGGAATGAGCCTGGAAACATTAGGCTATGTGGGGGGATCCTGGCACAAAGGTCCGAGGGGGACAGGGAGTGACTGCAGGTGGATGACGTGTGTCTTGAGGGGCAGGAAGCATCTGGACTCTGGAGTGATCATGGATGGACTAACCTGTCAATACATTAAAAACCCTGATTCTACACCTTAAATGATGACTATGATTTCATGTGAACTCTGTCTAAACAAAATGTATTAAGTTTTAGATGCTGATGGATGAAACCTATTCCCATTGGTTCAGAAAATGAATGTTTTGTTTACATGTGTGGGTGTGTTGAGTATGTATATTTATGGATGTTTATATATGGATACACATCCAAATACATACATACACACACACACACACACACACACACACACATATATATAGGCAGAGAGAGAAAATGAGAGATAAGCTGATATAATGAAAAGCGAAGATGGCAATAGTGAAAAATGATGGATCTGGGAAAAAGATATGAAGCAGTTCTTTATGAAATCTTCAAATTCATTTAAGTTTGAAATTATTGGCAAATAAAATAATAACAAACAAGCAACAACTGAAAGCCTGTATTTAAGAGTGAGGGGGCTGGAGGGAACTAAAGGGAGGTTTTGGTCTCACTTCCCCGTGACCTTGGACCACTGTGCCAAGTGCTACTACTTGAATCTGAGCTACAGTAATAAACGGCCTCGTCCTCAGCCTGGAGCCCAGAGATGGTCAGGGAGGCCGTGTTGCCAGACTTGGAGCCAGAGAAGCGATCAGGGATCCCTGAGGGTCGTTTATTGACCTCATAAATCAACATTTTGGGGGCCGTGCCTGGGAGCTGTTGGTACCAGCTGACATAATTATATTTCCCTATGTCATTGCTGGTTCCAGCACAAGAGATGGTGACCGTCTGTCCCAGATTCCCGGACACTGAGGGAGGCTGAGTCAGGCCAGACTGCGCCCAGGACCCTGGAAAGAGGAGAAACACACTCTAGTCAGTTCTGTCACCCTGAGCACAAAGACACAAATGATCAGTCAGATGTCCCTGGGGTCCCTTCCCTGGAGGCCTCACCTGTGTCCTGAGTGAGGAGGGTGACAAGGAGCAGAGCCCAGGCCATGGTGGAGACGCCCCAGACGCTGCCTTCTGAGCCCCCAGCCCTCGGCCTGGTCCCCCAGAACTCTCTTATCCGCTCCCCCCCAGAGGAAGGAGGGGCTTCCATGCAAATCTGCTTCCTGCACCTGCCTGTCCTCACCCCTTCTTCTCACCCCCTCTGACATGGTTTGTTCTAGATTCTTCTACATCCCTGGACAGCAGACAATCCTGGAGAATTAACTCCTTCACATGGTTTGTAAGGACAGAACGAGTCCATGACAGGATGTGGGAAAGGAATCCAGCCCGGGATTTCCTGTCTCTCCTGGTGTGAGAGTCATCATGGTTCCTGGGGGAGGAATCCCAGAAGGTCCCCTCTGTGCTCTTGGGACAAAGAAGAGGCCATGAGGCTAGGCGGCTGAAAGATCCAACTGCCCCGCTTTCCAGGAGTCAGAGGCAGAGCTGGGGACCAGTAACCCCTCAACTCCCTCTTTTTTAAAAACATTTTATTGAAGGGACTTCCATGGCAGTCCAGTGGTTAACACTCTGTGCTTCCACTGCAGGGGGTGCAGGTTTGATCCCTGGTCGGGGAGCTCCAATCCTGCATGCCGCATAGTGCTGCGAAAAATGAAAAAAAGAAGAAAAAGAAAGAAAAGAACCAAGAAACTGAACATTCTTATTGAAGTGTGCTTGATTTACAATGCTGTGTGAATTCCTGCTGTTCAATAAAGTGAGTCAGTTATACTCTATATACATTTTTTCATATTCTTTTCCATTATGGTTTATCAGAGGATATTGAATACAGTCCCCTGTGTTATACCATAGGTCCTTGATGTTTATCCATCTTATATATAATAGTTTGCATCTGCTGGTCCCAAGCTCCCAATCCATCCCTCCCCCACCCCCAACTCCTCCTTATCCCCCTCAGTTTGGAGGGTCCTCACATCCCCCTCCAGCCTCTGTCTCTGCAGTGCTCTGAGTCTGAGGCCCGAGCCTGAGCCCTGGGCCATTTATTAGCACTTTTTAAGATGATTTGTTGGGGTACAAATGCTTTGGGACATAAGAAGTGTTCCGTGGGGAGCCCCTCTTGAAACTTCATGCAGGACAGTGTAACCCTCAAGTACCTTCCCCAAATCCTGGCCCTTGCTGCCCCCTGGTGGCTGCAGACGGTGCCAACCAAGCCCCTGGGAGGCAGCTGAGTGGGGGCTGGAAATCCCTCTTGCATCGCCCTCCCCTCCTCCCTCCTTCCCCATCAAGCTCAGCACCAGGCCCCCGATCCCTTCCATCCCCTCTAACCTCATTTCCCTTTGTCCATTAACTCCCTCCACGATGGGATGTGTCACCTGCCACACCAGGTGGCCTGGACCCTCACCCCAGGACTATTTAGCCCACCCCACCACAGCCTTGGTACCAGGTTATGCCTGTGAGGCAGCTCTTCATACCAAGTGACAGACATTTCAGGAGCCCAAGAGAGGTGACTCTATGGCCAATGGTGGGGAAAGCTAAAGGCTTGCCTTGGGGATTGAGGGAAAAGGAGAAAGATGTTTGGGCGAAGCCATCGGTTTTGACTCATGACTATTGCTTAAGTGTGTTGTGAACATGTTTGTGCTTTTTTATTTTACACACTGGTTAAGATAATAAAGTCTGTTATTAAAGGTAAGACTTAGTCCCACAGTCTGCAAGTTGCAGACTCAGGAAAGCTGTTGGTGTGATTCAGACCAAGTCCTAAGACCTGATACCGAAGTTGCTGAGGACGGAGGAAAATGAGATGAGATGTCCCCGCTCAACAGCGAGACTGGAAAGGGGCAAACTCCTCCTTCCTCTGCTCGTGTTCTATCCAGACCCTCAAAGGACTGGATGCTTCTCAGTTCCTCCTTTGCTCCAAGCACTGAGGCTTGGCACACAGGGGAGCGGGCATGCCCTGGCCCAGCCAGGAAGGGGCGGGCGGGAGGATATCTTCTTCCCAAGAAGTTGTTCTGAAGCTGGTTCTGAGGGACACGGAGCACCTGGCCTTCTGATGAGTTCCCCTCCCCACACACCTGATCTCCCCCTTCCACCACACACACACCTGGGGAGGGGCTTCCTGCCCTCTGCATCTGCAAGGCCCTTGACTGCAGGAGGCCTGAGTTTGAGTCTGGGATGGAAGGATGCTGCCCTCTACCTGAAGGCTCCTGTCTTTCCCTCTGAGCTCATTCATAGCCACCCCAAAAGGATTTTCTTTCTTTCTTTTTTTTTTTTGATGTGGACCATTTTTAAAGTCTTTATTGAATTTGTTACAATACTGCTTCTGTTTTATGTTTTGGTTTTTTGGCCACGAGGCATGTGGGATCTTAGCTCCCCAACCAGGGATCAAACACACACCCCCTGCATTGGAAGGCAAAGTCTTAACCACTGTACTGCCAGGAGAGTCCCCCAAAAGGGTTTTCAAAAGTGGTGGTTCCCCCAAATCAGGACATACGGCCTTAGGAACGCAGACCAGCCATCCTGGATTCTCTCCAAGACCTTCCTTGTCAGCTTAATCTTGCAGCAGACTGGGGGACTAGGGGCTGTGTGGGGTGACTGAATTTCTTCATATCTCCAAAATAAATCACTGGTCAAGGAAAACATTTATGATGGAAAAGTTTACTCCCAAATATAGAAAAGTTGGGAATTCCCTGGCGGTCTAGTGGTCAGAACTCTGAGCTTCCACTGCAGGGGGCGTGGTTCGATCCCTGGGTGGCGGGGAACTAAGATCCCACGTGCCGTGTGGCGAGGCCAAAAAACAAAACGAAACCACAAAAAAACAAGCTAAAACACCCCCAAAATATAGAAAATTATTTGACCATGGCCAGCGTTATCATTTTAGTGACCATCTTCTGGACATCTTGACATGCTTAAGTACAATGTTCAGGAAAAAGAATTACATGTATTCCAGGAGGTGGGGGGGAGTCCCTGTAACTTTCACTGCTTCTTCTACTCCAGGCCTAGTCTAGCCCCAGGAACATGGTAAACATTGTGAGCATTGCTTGAAGCAATGAAATGAATCAATGTTACTTTCATGTTTACTTGTACATGAATAGGACTATATCATACAATATAAGCAATCCTGTGACCTTTGCTTTCAAATATCTCCGACGTCATCTTTTCAGTGTGTCAACCTGAAATCAGGCCTTAAATCAGCCATCGAATCATGAAAATAACGTTCGGCAATCTTCAAAGGGATCCCCTTTCCATTTCAAGTCCCACAGATGCATCCTTTGCCCTCTCCGAGAATTAGTTACAACCTGCCACTTTAAAACAATGGTCTTCTTGTTTTGGTTTGGTTTTTTTCTGGTTCCATCCTAAAACTTATGAGCACTATCTCCTTGAGTGTTGCAGCAGCAGCCTCTCAAGGACAAATGTTTGTTGAATGAGTCTGGACAAGAGGAAGGAGAGGGAGGCTGAGGCTCCAGTTGCAAAGTGAAAAAATTGAGGTTTTACCAGCCCTGTTCCAGGTAACAATCCCAGGTCCAGGGGGATCAACACAATTCCCTCATTTGTATGTACCTATGTATTCATTCATCCATCCATCCCACCATGGGTGTAGCTGGACACCTTAAGCTCTGTTAGCTCACAGGCACGGGGGATGTGTGGGGGAATGGCAGGGTTGAGCCACGAAAGATAGCCATCACTACTGCCCTGCCTGTTATTCTTGGCCACCACTACCTTCTGGTGGCCTGTGGTTAAAGATTTAGGGTCACCTGGACCACAAGGACACAGCCTCACACTTACTGGGCTTGAGTGAGGAAGCTGAATTCAAAGGACCCAAAGGAGGTCCCCCAGGCCAGCGTTAGTGACAGGGCTGGAGTTCCGCTTTGCTCTTAACCCCTCCAGGCAAGAATCCTCACCCACCTGGCTCTCACCATCTCTCCAGAAGCCCCACTTTCTCCCCTAGAGGGGCTGGGAGGAAGGAGGTGCCAAAACCGTCCTGGATTCCATGTCTCCAGTGCCCCCTGGTGGCCCGGACGCGACATCCCCAGGGTTGAGGGGCACCGCTTGGGAGGCTCCCGCCCCGCCCCGCCCCGCCCCGCCCACACTTCCTTTTCCAGGCCCCTTCCTGACTTTGTCCGAAGGGGTCCGTTGGTGAAAAGAGGTGAACCCTGCACTCAGGACCAGCACAAGCTGAGGCCATCAGAGGGGCTGCGGAGGTCAGACGGAGGTGAAGAGAGCAGACACAGCAACTGTTTGGCTTCTGAAAAACCATATGGGGGGGTGGTGGGGTGGGAAGCACAATCTGGAGGGAGGACGATCTAGTCAAACCCTGGCTGGGGTCTCCGCTGCCCCAGGGGTCACATAAGTGGTAAAGTCGAGAGAGTAGGGGCCACTGGCCCGGCCAAGGGCAGGGACATCTTATCGACAAGAGGGAGGTGGGAGTGGGGCGAGGGCCCTGGAGCCGGCCCTGGAACCCCACGCCCCGCAGAGAGGAAGGGGTTGCAGAAGAACAGGCCCAGAGGTGGAGGTGGGGGAGGAGTTGGAGGTGGGGGGTTCTAAGCCTCGACCCCTCCCTCCGGATCTCAAGAGCCCCTTAATCCCAGCCCACCCCTCCCCACCCCCCCACCTACACCCACCCCATCCCCACCTCACCCCGTTCTCCATCCTACCCCATTCCCTTCCCCCATTCCACGATTCCTCCCTCCCCCACCTCACTTCCATTCCATCCCATCTCCTACCCCCACTTCACCCATCCCCCCATCTCCTCCCCATCCCCCCAACCCTACCTTTCCCCCATCCCACCCCTGACCCACCCCATCCCCGCTCTCACCACCCGGCCGTCCAGTGGGCATGGCCACAGACGCCACCCCTCCCCCTCTCTGCACTCCCTCCCTGCCTACTAAACGGAACCCCTTCTAGACTCCCTGGAAGACCCCACTCGCGATCCCAGGATCTCGTGAGATTTGCCCCAGGAGGAAACAGAAAGCAGGATTGGTCGGGCCGCGTGGTTTCCGGGCGGGGCGCTGCTGAGTTCGCGGTTCTTTGTCTGCAGAGCCCAAGCGGGGGATCGTGTGGCGTGGCGCTGCGGCACAAAAGGTACGTTCCCGTCCTGGTGCCCCCGCGTTCCCGTGGGGTGACCTTGAGCTAGTCCCCGGGGCCCCCAGCGGGCCCCCGCTCCTGTTCTCCAGCCGAAAACGAGCTCTCACGACCTGGGGCTGGAGCGGAGGCCACAGGCGGTGGGGGGCCGCCTTGGGCCTACCCGGGCCACGTGCGCCGTGAAGAGGCCGCAGCGCCGTGTGGGGGACGTAATAATCCAGGGCACCCGGGTCTGCGGGGATGGCCAGAGCTCATTGGGCGCTGCTCTGCGCTGGAAATGGGGTCCCCGGGGGAGGTGCCAGGGTGTGGGGGCCAGAGAAAGGGGCAGAACTGGGGCTGGAGAACGGCGGTTAGTGCCCTTAGAGGAAGGTCCCTTTGACCCGAGCATCAGGTCTTTCCTTCGATTGTCTGCTGCTTCAGCTGATGAGAAATTTCTCGGGTTTGGAGATACGAAGAGATTCTCACTGAAACGGCAGGGTCGGGGCTCCGGTTTTCAGTTCACCCAGCAGAGTTCTCACTGTGGCTTCGTAACAACACGTGTGAACACACCGTGTCTTTGTTTTTTGGAGAATTTGGGTTCTTGTTTTTTTGTTGTTTTTTTGCGGTATGTGGGCCTCTCACTGTTGTGGCCTCTCCCGTTGCGGAGCACAGGCTCCGGACGCGCAGGCTCAACGGCCATGGCTCACGGGCCCAGCCACTCCGTGGCATGTGGGCTCTTCCCGGACCGGGGCACGAACCCTGCCGATGGCCCCTACATCGGCAGGCGGACTCCCAACCGCTGCGCCACGAGGGAAGCCCGAGAATTTGGGTTCTTATTCTCAGACTTGGGTGGAGACGGGTGACTGAGATGGTAGGAAACCAGGGAGACCAGGTGTCGGAGGACCTGAGGCCAGCGTGAGCTGGACCAGCGTGGCGGAAGACATCTTCAGGTAAACTGGTCCCCTGCACCTCATCATGTCCCAGGATGTCCTGTTGCCCCCTCAGTGCTGTTAATCGTGGAGCTGCATGCAATCTGCATCCTGAAGCCCTCACAGCGGGAGGAGGATGAGCAGCCTTTATTTTTCCAAGTCATTTTCCCAAGAGAGCTTTCATCCTGCTGCCTTCTTAGAAGAAGCAGCTGCAATGTGTTGGGGTCCCATTCCCGAAGCCACGGTTACGTTCAGAACCTGTGCTTGGGGCGAAGGAGCAGGGCTGGCATCAGCCCCCAGAGACTTGAGTCCTGTGTGGTGTTGGTCAGGGGCAGGGTGGGTGAGCCCAGGGAGGTTTTGGTCTCCCTAAGCGGTGGGCTGGGACCCCTGGGCCTAGGGGCGGTCCCGGAAAGAAAGCACCCCGAGGGCACAACGAGTCCTCCAGCTGCAGCCCAAGGAGGCCAGGGAGGCGGACCTGGAGCTGGAGGATGGAGAGGGACCCCAGGAGCGAGGACGAGCTCGTGCACTGGGGGTGCTGGGCAGCACATGGGTGCTGTTGATGCCAGCGCACCGGGCTGTAACCCCCAGTATCACTGCTGCCTCCAGAGCAGGAAATGTGGCCTCTCTGTCCCAGAGCCACAGCCCTGTATTAAACACAGACACTGAGTGGTTGTCAGGACGGACTGGGCTCGGGACCCAGAGAGGAGCAGGATGTGCAAAGGGGAGAGGTCAAGGTCATCACTCCAGAGATGTTCAGGGTGGAGGGAGAAAAGAGGGTCCGCCCTGGGCTGCCAGACGGTCCCCTCCTTAGTGCCTCTCACCTGTGCAGACAGACCATGAGCAGACCCCAAGCCATGGCGGAGACCCCCACGAGCTCTTCTGCAGCCATGGCGGCAGGCTGGGCTCCCCACACCTTTCTTAGCCCCTGCCTCACGTGTGGGAGGGACCTCTGTGCACAGCTGCTTCCCAAATCCTTCAGGCGACACCGTATCAGCGAATCTGCTTCCTTCGTCCTGCCGAGGGCAAGCAGTGCTGGGAGGTTTCCTGGAGCCTGAGCTCCCGGGGTACGGCTGCTGAGCCGAGGTACCAGTGAGTGCAGGCCTTTCTGGATTTCTCCCCGATATATCGCCCCTCCCCCCATCTTCCTGGAAGACCTGGCAGGACCCACAGAGCTGCTGAGTGCCTAGACTGTGGTGGGTGATGTCCCCGGAATGGAGGCTCCTGTCCTCCGCTCTCGTCCCCGACCTTGTCCACTGTCCACGAACAGAGTGGGCTGTTCCCATCCGCAGGCGACTTCCCCGGGCACACTCCCACTGGGCTGGCACGTTGATGGCTTAGCGAGCCCTGGACCAGGAGCCAGGGGCCTCGTTCCCGTGTCACCCTCTCGTGGCTGGCTCTGTGACACAGGTGCAAAGGACTCGCCCTTTTGAGCCTCAGCCACTGCACAGGGAAAGGAAAAAGCAATTTAAGGCCCCTGCCGACATTTCAGATCTTGAGGGAGAACACGAGGCTAGGAGAGTGAAACGCTTTGGTGATTTAAGCTCTACCAAACACGAGGAATTGTTGACTGACTCGTCATTCTGATTCAGAATCCATCTTCAGGCTCCTTGTCCCCATCTCCTGGAGAAGCTTCAATGAAGGGCATGGTTGTGACAAAAAAATGAAGATGTCCCAGAGGCGGTGATGCCAGCAAACATCTTCACAGTAAAGGAACTTGGAGATAATGTAAGGCCCTGAAAACACAAAGGGTGAAATGTTGGAAGCAGATCCAGGCTTAGAAAGCAGAGTGACACCGCAATGAGAAGCCCACGCACCACAACGAAAAGTAGCCCCCGCTCGATGCACCTAGAGAAAGCCCGCATGCAGCAACGAAAACCCAATGCAGCCAAAAGTAAATAAATAAATTTAAAATAAAAAGGCAGAGTGATAGGTTGCCCGGGCGTAGGAAGGACACTCAGCCCCGACTGCAAGTTATGTGATGAGAAGCAGGGAAGCAGTGTTGAGAGGATTCTTGATGAGTTTTTCGCAATGAAACAAAACACTTTTTCTCAGTGCTTAAAATCACAGTGTACTAAAACAAATAGCTTTACTGGGCTTCCCTGGTGGCGCAGTGGTTGAGAGTCCGCCTGCCGATGCAGGGGACACGGGTTCGTGCCCTGGTCCGGGAGGATCCCACATGCTGCAGAGCGGCTGGGCCCGTGAGCCATGGCCGCTGAGCCTGCGCGTCCGGAGCCTGTGCTCTGCAACGGGAGAGGCCACAACAGTGAGAGGCCTGCGTACTGAAGAAAAAAAAAAATAGCTTTACTATTGTTACTTTTCTAAACATTACAGTGGATCGTGTTAAGAGGGTTCTTAACGTTTTCAAAAAATATGTAACGGCTGCAGGAAAAGTCATGTTTTGCCTTAGATTATGAAGGTTGGCTTTGGTCGCCTTGGTGGCCCTGGCCCACCGTGCAGGCCAAGTCTGCCTGTCATTATTTTTTCGACTTGCTTGTTTTTCATTTGTCTGCTTAGTTGACTGCAAGGTCCGTGCCTCAGAGACACCCTGAGTGAAGACCATGACATTTTCTTTCTTCCAGTCTTACTGAGATAGAATTGACATACAGCCCTTTATAAGTTTAAAGGGTGCAGCATCATGAGTTGACTTAACATGCATCATCTCATATGGATACAAAATTATACAGAAAACACGTTTTTCCCCTGTGATGAGAACTCTTCGGATTTACTCTCTCAATGACTTTCATACGTAACCTACAACAGTGTCAGTTATACTTACCCTGTTGTACATCATCTCCCTAGTATGTACTTCTAACTAGAAGACGACCATGACATTTTCACTGGGCTGTTCCTCCCCAGAACAGCAGTGGATGGTCTGCTCCAGGCACTCTGTAAATGTTTTGAGTAAATCGAGGGTTGCCGATAGAGGGGGAGTCTGGGTATGGGGGCGAGGGGACCAGCTGGGCGGGAGACCTCCCTGTGAGCGCGTCCCCTCTGCCTGGTGCCTCCTGCCAGCCCTCAGCACAGGGTGGGCTGTCCCCTCAAAGGTGGAGCCAGTGCTCCCCGAGTCCTGAGGCTCACTGACCCTCCTCCAGTGGAAAACAGTCCAGTGCAAAGGGCCGGACAGCCTAACGCACCTGGTGTCACTCTGAGCCACAGTAACCTTATGGCTTGGTGTTGGAGAGTCGGGGTCAGTTGGATGACAGGGATGAACACCAGACCCCTCTTCTCTCCTCCTCTGTCCAAAAGCACAGTTCCCACCATCTCAGGCAACACTGAGGTTGACCGTGCAAAGTCCTGAGAAGCATCCTCTCCGGGGCCAAAGGCCAAGACTGGGGCCTCCCCTTCTCTCTGAACCTCTCTCACCTTTGTGTCTAGTGTCAGTGCTCCCTCTCTGTCCCTTGGAGTTGGCAAGGGGGACAGCCACTGGCACCTCCCCCAGGCCAAGGCCAACAGAGCCAGATCCTGGGGACACTCCCAGTCCCCAAGTGCCCTTAGTGGTCCCAGACATGGCTTCAGCATATAAGGGACACATTTCTGAGAGCCAGGAAACCAGGCCGCCGGCTCTGCTGCCATTTCCCTCCTCCGCCCTCGTCCTGGGCCATCCCCCGCCCAACCAGCCTGGAGTGGGCCCTCAGCCTCCCGCACCCCTACTTGCCTCTAGAAGCACTTCCCTCAGGATTAACTGGCTGGACCCAGGGTGACCTGGATGTCCGACGTGTCCTCACTGGGGAGGAAGAAGTGGGGAGACTTGCTTGTTTCGGTCTAGGTGTCATTGGATGTGAAGTGGAACCACATCTTGCCAAGTGCAGGAAGAGGCAGGGCTGACAGAGACCTTCGATTTTTCAAAAGGCCCAGAGGCCAAAATGTTCCAGGGCAAGAAGAGATCTGACTGCAGAGGGAAAGGAGACGTACCAGATCCTGGGTAGGATCTTGTCTGCTCGAGGTGGGGTCAAGAGAGCCGAAGGAGGAGAAGCCACCATCGGCCTGGCACCCAGGGCGTCTGTCAGCCTGGTGCCTCTGAAGACCAGCAGGGTTGGGGTCTTCCTCTGGAAGCCAGGAAGGGTCATCTTCCAGCATTTCTGGTGCTTCTATGAATGCAGAAAAGTAGCTGGCCTTTTCTTTACCTTCTTCTACACTCGTTATGTCAGAAGAATTGGGGAGAAATCCGTGATTTCTGTTGATGCCAGTGGAAGGATGTCCGGTCCCTCACCCTCCCCGCATCGTGGCCACACCCCAGGCTCTGGGAGAGGTGGGCTGACTTGCCAGGGATGCAGAAAGTGGGGGCTGCCCCATCAGCACAGGCCAGGAGCAGGAACCTGGGGACACACATGCATTCTAAAGACCCCAGGAAGGCCCTGGGGGCAGATGCTTTGCGTTCCCAGTAGAAATTCTGTGACTGGAGACGGGAAGGGGGACAGGACACCCCCCCACCATGAGCTCAGAGGCTGCTCTGGCCTGTGCAGCATGAGAACAGGTGACCAGGGTGTGGTAGAAACGTCCCCCCAATTGACTCATGCCTGGGCCTTGGGAGTCGTCCTGGGCCAGTCCTGACACTGGGCAGGAAGGACAGGTCTTCCTGCAGCTGTGCCCCTGGTCCTTCTGCCTCCGGACAAACAGGCTCTGCATGGAGGTGGAGGTGGACAGAGGGGGGTCCCCTGCCTCGCTGGGGAAGAATGTTCGGCTTATACTTCCCATTTTTACATCATTCGAAGGCAGTGGTCCCTCCTGCCTCCTTGGATCTCCTGGATGCTGGGTTCCCATGGAAACATCCCAGGCTTGGACATCTGCCATTTCCTGTTTCCCCGAGGTCCACGTGAAGTCAGTCATCTCTTCCTAACGCTCTGTGGGGCAGATCCATCCACACCCCTCCCCCAAGCAGGTCTTCTGGTTACTCCCTGAGTGGAGCATGGCAGTGTCCACCCCTGGCCAAGTCCCCGGCTCACCAGGCTGAAAAGGAAACTAACTGAATTTCAGCTTTTCTCTGAAGGTTATTTGAGGCACCGGATGACAAGTGCGAGCACCACTCAGTGGCTGCTCCAGAATCAGGAACATTCTGCTTAACTTACTAATCTCGACTTCCTGCAGCTGATCAGTCCAGGTGATGGTCTGGGAGTTGAGTGTCCATAGAGCACATTCTAGCTTAACCCTGTTTTAGGCAAACTGCTGATAGGGACGGTAGAAATTTGGAGAAAGCAGTCTCTGGGAAATTACCAAACCAGAGAGCATCCTTCAGAGAATGCTGCCACCTCGCCCACAGAATAGAATTGTTGGGGGGTCACAATGCAGGGGGTGGAGAGGTTCCGTCAGCCTGTATTCTGAAACCTCAACAGAACCAACGTGTGAGCCAGCCCAGGAGGGGCATCGCCCCCAAACCTTTGAATACTGAACAGAGCTTCACGTCCCCTGAGGAGAAGTTCGGTGTTAGAGTAGCTGTGCTTAACGCAGAGCAAGAGAAAAGCTGAATTTTGTTTGTGGGCCTAATGGTGCTCTCGCATCAGAAACCCTGTAAGTGAAAGCCTTAGGGGAGGGGTCGGGGGGCTTTTTGAAGCCGCTTTGCATTACTTGTTTCCTAGGATTGAGGAAATGTTAAGTTATCCACAAACACTGGGAAGGGGCCTTTGAAGGTCATGATGAGGGTTGAAGCTGCTGGACAGAGCCTGGACTGGGATGTGGAAGAGGACGCCTGAGCCTCAGGGCAAGTCCTCTTCTGGTTGCAGCCCTTTGCTGACACCGATATGTGTGCTTGGCCCACGTTTCTTTCCCTCCCTGCCTCCAAGAGCCCAAAGAGCCCACAGCCCTGACCCCCTCAGTGGCTTTCAGGCTGAATAAGGTGTGTCCCAGGTTTGGCCACCAGCACAGTTCCGGCCTCTCCCAGCCCACATGCCTACATTTCATCTTGTCAAGCCAATTTGCATATCCCCGCTTCTGGGAGGAAACACCCTTTGCTCCAGGGACAGAGGGAGGAAGATTGAGTCTTGGGTTTGCCTTGGCTTTAAGGGATCCACCAGGTCCCCCCGTAGCCACTCCTGCTGGCAATTTCTCAGGCCCATCCTGACAAAGGTCTCTGAATTCCTCCAAACACAACACACTTTCCCTGGTCTTGGGTAATTTCCTTGGTCTCATTACAAACGCCCAGCCCCTCCCTCTTCCCAGCCAGCTCCTAGTTGTCATTTTGACCTGACCTCCTTTGGGGAAGCCTTAAGCCTCAAAATCTGGAGGACCCGCCATCCCTCAGTGTTACCTCTGTTCCCCCATGAACGGGCACACATTTTGCAGTTGTAGGTTACGTATAAGTGACTGTGTGGTTCTCAGGAATTGTGCTATATTTCTTTTTCCTTTGGGGTGACACCACTAGGTCTGCACAGAGCTGGCTTAACTCAGACATTGGGATGGTTTTGATGTGGCCCATGCTCCTCGAACAAATATGCTTGCAGGTTGGTTTTCTTCTTTTATCTTTTGCTTTCACGAGTGGACAGAGGATCCTATCAGTTGTGTGTAAGGAGAAAGTCAAATCAGCGTTAGCTGGATGGATTTCCAGTAATAAGATTCCGCTTTCCATTTGAAATGGAAATTTCAGCTGGGATCTGAAAAGTGTGGCCAGGAAGGCCTCTCATGGCTCCTCAGGAGCCAGAGGAGGGACTCAGAGGCCTGAGCACATTGCTCCTTGCACCACACCCGCCCTGGCATCTGGGGCCTCGGGCCCTGACCGCTGCCCCAGCCAGGGTCTCCACAGGACAGGCCATGCAGGCCAAGGTCCTGTAGAGAATTTTTCTTCGCCTTCTGTACACGTTTGCAGTAGCAGGCTTTGCTTTTGCTTCTATGTGAAGTTTTGCCTTAATCCCAAACGTTTTGATTTCTGCTCTGGTTATGCCACTCATAGACAGTTACAGTATTTCTTAACCAAATAGATTTTTTTTCTTTTATTGATGTAAGACATCTAATTAGTTGGAATTTTTGGATGACATTTTACATATTTGGTTTGTGACTAGTAATTACAGTTCATATCATTTATGGTTTTGTGATTTTTACTAGTTTAAAGGGCTTTTTTGGTTTGTTTTCATTTTAGAAATGAAAAGTTTTTTTTTTAATTCCATGGAATAAAAAAAAATTCCATAATAATAATACTCATAGGTACATCTTGGAATCAGTTTTTATTTTTCTTAATCTCTAACATCACATGCTATCAGATACTGTCATGCTGCTTTATGGTTTCTGATTTAAAGATTTTTAAATGGGGTAACAGTACCCACTGTGTGGTACTCCTCCACCTTTCCCATCTGGGTTATTTGTTGGAGTTTAGGAAGAGACCGTGTTGGGCTAAACTCCTTATTCCTGTTGTTTTCAGTCCTTGAGTGATAATCAGAAGCTTTTCTCCGGAGAGGGTGGGGTCAGCTGTCAGGCTTCTAGGTACCCACCTTTCAGAGGGGCTGGGATTAAATGCAGCATGGGTGGATATGGGATAGGGCGAGAGGTCACCTCGTCCCCTCATTGGGGCTGGCGCCAGCGGGGCCAGAGCTGTGGCCTTGTGGCCAGAGGGGTGTCTTTGGCCCTGCGTTGGGTCCCCTAGAGGGTGGAGGGACGGCAGGGTTGCCGGTCCTTGGCCGGAGGAGGACCCACCCCTTGCTCTCTGGTGTCCCTCCAGTACTCACTCTTGAGCAGATTCTTCAGGGTGGGCATCCGGGCCCCGCCGAAACTCCTGGAACTGGCCGTCCAGAGCCTGCTGAGGGATGAGGCCTTGGCCATCGCCGCTCTGGAGGAGCTGCCCGCTGAGCTCTTCCCACCCCTGTTCTCCGCGGCCTTTGCCGGGATGCACAGCCAGGCCGTGAAGGCGATGGTGCAGGCCTGGCCCTTCCCCTGCCTCCCGCTGGGGGCCCTGATGAAGGAGCACAAGCCTCACCTGGAGACCTTCCAAGCTGCAATCGACGGCCTGGACGTCCTGCTTGCCCAGGAGGTCCGCCCCAGGTGAGGGCGCCCCAGCAGGCGGGTGGGGCCTGGGGGTCTGAGCAAGACGCAGCTGGCATCGGGTGGGGTGTGGTGCGGGGCCACGGGGAGGCCTTGGGGCCGTGGCTGGGCCACTCTGGGAATAGGCTTTCGGGCGTGCAGGGCTACTTAAGGTGCAGAGGTGACAAAAGGCACGTGGGCTAGCCCCCTCCTCGTGACGCTTAAAGTGGGGACCAGGAGGGGCCCCGGAAGCTCGAGGAGCAGCTGGTGTCTGGGGTGTAGCACCCTTGCCTGGGTTCTGAGCCGTGCGGTCCTGGTCCCCGTGGGTCTCCGCACAGCTCGGTGTGTCTCCCGTTGTCCCGCAGGCGGTGGAAGCTGCAGGTGCTGGATTTGCGCCGGAACGCCCACCAGGACTTCTGGACCGTGTGTTCCGGCACCAGGGCTGGTGTGTGCTCACTGCTGGAGCCTGAGGTGGCCCGGCCCGTGAGGAAGAGGCGCCGGGTGGAAGGTGCAAGGGCGTGGTCGAAGCAGACCTCGGCCCCCGTGGAGGTGCTCATAGACCTGTGCCTCAAGGAGGGCACCCCCGATGCGTCCCTAAGCTACCTCCTGAAGAAGGTCAAGCAGAGGAGGGGCTCACTCCGCCTGTGCTGTCAGAAGCTGAGGGTCTTCTCCATGCCGATGCAGAACATCAGGAAGATCCTGAAGCTGGTGCAGCTCGACTCTGTCCAGGACCTGGAGGTGAACTGCACCTGGAAGCTGGCCACCCTGGGCAGGTTCGCGCCGCACCTGGGCCAGATGATCAACCTGCGCCGGCTGCTCCTCTCGCACATCCACATGACACCGCACGCCGCCCCCGGCATGGAGGAGCGTTGCGTCAGCCAGCTCACCTGCCAGTTTTCCAGCCTGCAGCACCTGCAGGAGCTCTACCTGGATTCCATCTCCTTCCTTGAGGGCCGCCTGGACCAGGTGCTCAGGTGAGGCGTGGCACTGTCTCTCTGCAGACCAGGGCAGGCCTCTCTCGTTTCGTTATCCGTGGGGTGTCTGTCTACTGTCTGCCTGCCACGGATGGTGCCAGGGTGCACGGGCCACTCAGAGGTCCACACGATGCCGCCAGTCCGTCCCCCGGCATCTTGTCACATAGCCTCCCAGGTTAGGGTCAGAGGTGTGGCTTCAGTTAGATGCCTGTCAAAGGGGACTCTTTGCTGGGAATCTGCATCGTGGGGGCTTTGGGCCAGGTGAGGGTGGCTTTGGGAATTCTTCCTGAGAGAGTGATGTCTAAGCTGAGATGATGGAAAATAACTAAGCAGGAGGACATTAACCAGGGGAAAGCCCATCCAACGTGAGGTTTCAAATCGGAAGCTCTGTGCTGAGCAGCTGGTCCACGTGAGCCTGTCCCTCCCACCTATCCCACTTGCCTGTCTGTCCCGGGTTGCTTTAGGCTCCAGGTGAGGTGTGACGTGGGAAATGGGTGATTGTGGAAATGACGGGGAGGGAGCAGGAGTGAAGAGTTGTGGCGTCCATCAGGACGTTAGCAGTTATTGCTCCTAAATAGTCCAGAGAAGAGAAACAAAAAGTCAAATGAGTATCATTATTGAAGTGGCTCCAATCTCGAGTCCAAACTACAACTATTATTTGCTTCTAAGGCTTCTGATTATATAGGAATTCTTCAGTAACAGATGATTTCTTCTAGAAATGTGTTCTTCATTCTTAAAATAGAATCATAGCTTTACCTGGAACACAATGATGAAAGAGGAGAGAATGCAGCCCGATTTATTTGTGTGAAAGAGTTGGATTGATCTCCTTTCTGGCGACCGCAAACTCAAAACATTAAGAATAAACGTGTTCATGACACAAGGACAACGACAGACAAAAGAGTTGTGGAAAGTGAGGGATGGTGTGTGGCTGATACAGCGACCAGAGTTAGCCCCTGCCGGCTGGACCCCTGTGCACGTTGCCAGACCTTGCCTGGCTTAGCCCTTTAAGCACAGATCCCAGTACTCTCCCTGGGAACAGAGAAACAGGTGATGGGGTCCAGGAGGCGGCAGGAAGGAAGCCCGAGTTAAAAGCAGTTTAGGTCATGTCTCCCAATACTGTAGTTTGCTGATCCCCTCTCTCACTTGGGACATGGGGTCAGGCTCCCCGGTGGGCACCTGCCATTGTTACCTTACCTGTGCTCACAACACCTGGCAGGGGTATGTCGTCCCCCACTTGACGGGTGAGCACAGGGAGCACTTGAGGATTCCTTCCCTCGACCCCGTCACACGGCAGATAAGGGATGGGGAAGGACCCCGCTCAACCTTGGGCTGACCTGGCACCTCTCCTTTGACCATGCAACCTCCTCCGGAAGACTGGGATCTGGTGAAATGGGCCTCTCTTCCCTTGAGGCCTGGGCCACCCCACATCCCTCCGCCCACCACCTCCATCCTCCCGGGACTGACTGCTCTGTCTCTCTCCAGGTGTCTGAAGAACCCCCTGGAGACCTTGTCGATTACCAAGTGCCTGATTTCAGAGGCAGACCTGATGCATCTGTCGCAGTGGCCGAGCGTCAGCCAGCTGAAGGATCTGAGCCTTAGCGGGGTCAACCTGACCGGCATAAGCTCCAAGCCCCTCTGGGTCCTGATCGAGAAGGCCTCGGCCACCCTCCAGGACCTGGACCTGGACGAGTGTGGCATCATGGACTCCCAGTTCAGCGCCCTCCTGCCCGCCCTGAGCCACTGCTCCCAGCTCACCACCTTCAGCTTCTGCGGCAACCCCATCTCGATGGCTGTGCTGGAGAGCCTGCTGCGCCACACCGTGGGGCTGAGCAAGCTGAGCTTCGTGCTGTACCCCGCGCCCTTGGAGAGCTACGAGGACGTGCACGGCACCGTCCACCTGGGCCGCCTGGCGCACCTGCATGCTCGGCTCAAGCAGGTGCTGCAGGAGTTGGGGCTTCCCAGTATGGTCTGGTTCAGCGGCGACCCCTGTCCGCACTGTGGCGACAGGACCTTCTACAACCCAGAGCCCATCCTGTGCCCCTGTTACATGGCCGCCTAGCCCAGCGAACGAGCCGCAGGCTTTGTCGCGGGCACGCGGACACTGCCGCTCAGACGTCAGCGCATCTCGAAGAAACACAAGCTATAGTTTCAGACAATTGTTCATTGTTAGCGGGAAAAGGAAAGGTGATTCAGAGCTGGGCGGGGGGGATGGTGACTTGGGGAGTTGATGGGATCTTCGGGGAGATGCATCTTGTAGAGTTAGAAATGTGAATCTAAATTTCTAGAGGGGGATTCAGGCTTGAGAAGTAGATGGGGGCGTTACCCCTACGTGGATAGTTATAAAGAAATGGTCAGAAATAAAGGGAACCTCAGTGTCATTCACCTGGTGTTCGCTGTGATCTGTGACCGTGATTCTCCCGTTTAAACCTCAGTAATCTCCTGTTAGTGATTAAGTAAGAAGCCAGCCTGTGTGAGGCCCAGGCAGCCTAGGCTGGACGAGGTTCGGCCCCAAGAGTTAACAGCACCATTTCTCCCTCCCTTTGGTCTTGTTTCTGGATCACCTGTTAGGTCCTCACTTACTTCTGTGCCTGTTCAGTCTATCATTGCACACAAGGTGTGTCCTCAGGGCCTGGAATGTACTAAGTGCCCAATAGTGAGCACCACTGGAGGAAACATTCTTCCAAGGGACCCTCGCTGCCAGCTCCACCCAGGTCCTGGACTCTAGCACCCTCCCCAGTGGATCCAGCAGATGCAGAGCCTCCATCCCTGGCCCTGGGTGGTGCCAGGATAGGGCTTCAATGTGCAAAGTCAGGCCCCGAGTCCTGGGAGGAAAATCCACCCACAGACCATCTGGAGCCTCTGGGACTCACCAGCCCATACCCGCCTTCCCACTGCGTCCAGCCCCTTGAATTCAGTCAGTTGTGGCCTGTAAAAACATCCTAATTCCTGCTAGCAAAATACTAGTAAGCTCACATAGACAAATAACATTTGTTTACTATTCATTTCCCACATTGAAAAGAGTTCATCGTTTTGTGCGGAGGTAGGTCACACCAGGGTGAGAATGCCCTTCTTCCGGGAAGACCCCCCTTCTTCCCTGTCGAGGAGGTGATAAGCCAGCTCTGATGCCCTGGATTCTGGGTCCCAAGAGAGAACAAACCCACGCCAGGTCTTGGGAGCACTCAGATAGAGCAGGTGAACGTCAGATTTGGTTTGGGGGTGTGGTGGGGCCACCCCGTGGGACCCCCCAAGACAGCCCATCCAAATGAAAGGGACACGAGCTTCCCTGGGGGCGCAATGGTTAAGAATCCACCTACCAATGCAGGGGACACGGGTTCGAGCCCTGGTCTGGGAAGATCCTGCATGCCGCAGCGCAACTAAGCCCGTGCGCCACAACTACTGAGCCTGCGCGCTACAGCTACTGATGCCTGCGTGCCTAGAGCCCATGCCCCGAAACAGAGAAGCCACCGCAGTGAGAAGCCCGTACACCGCAATGAAGGGCAGCCCCCGCTCGCCACAACTAGAGAGTCCGTGCGCAGCAACAAAGATCCAACGCAGCCAAAAATAAGTAAATAAATAAATTTACAAAAAAAAAAAAAGGGACATGTCATAGAGTGGGGTCCGCCCTGTGGCCCTGGGCAGCCTTACCTGGCTTCCCACACACGACCTGGGGAGAATGCCACACACCAAGGCCGGGGCAGGGCTCGTCTGCATGTCCCTGACCATGAGCCATCCTCCACCGCCTATGTGGTGTGGCCAACTGTCAGCAATCCCTTATCCTGCCGCACAGCCACTGGCCCTTCTCTATCCTCTTCCCCTAGCAGGCACCCTCTTTTCTTCTGCCCCACCCCTGCCAGCCTCCTACCCTATGCCCCGTAAGAAAGAACAAGAAATGGACCCCTCGGCTTGTGGACATGCTTTGCCATTTCTGAAAGAAGAGAGAATGCAGACATCTGTATAAGTGATGGTGTGCTGGGAAGAAGGGAGTCAGAAAAAGATCTCTCTTACTTTTCCCCAGTGCGCACCCAGTCTCAGCATCCCCAAGCATCCCTAAGTTACAGAACGTATTTTCCGGAACGGGAACTGGCACCTCTGGGATATGAGGAAAAGTATACAGGACGAGCAGGTTCTCCACGAGGAAGGACAGAGGCAGAGATCGTGGGATCTCAGTGCCAGATTCCTCAGCCGCAAGACAGATAACCACACTGGCCTCGTGACATTGCAGTGAGGTCACCCGCAGGGCTAACCTACGGAAGGCACTTGCCCCGGTCATGGATGGCCCCATATACGACAGTGGTGATTATTAGCTGCCCGATGCAAGTAAAGGAAGAAAAGCAAAAGTGAACACTGCCTCTTGCTTCTCAAGCAGGGTGCCCTGCACTTGGGACTTTATTTGGCCCAGAGACCACACTTGAGAAAGAAATCTTACAAGAGTCTTTGTTCAGAATTTAGATTTTGTCATCAACATGTTCCAAGAGGCATATGCTATCAATGCAGTGAGGTTCTCAAAGTCAAGTTTGGCTGAAGAGGAAGCTCATCCGTAAGGATGGGGCATGGGGAGGTAGTGACTGCTGGGGGCCCAGGGGCCCGGGGGCCATGTGGATGGAGGCCCTGTGTGTGTGTGGGCAGGGGGAGCGGGGTCTGCAGCTGTTGGGAAGCAGGCAGGGAGAGTATGGCACATAGGGTGGGATGATTGGAAGTAACCACTTACCCAGGAGCAGCCCCAGCTGCACGTCGGACAGGCAGGAGGGTTAGGGCAGCTGAGGGATAGGATGTGAGAGGGGTGAAGCTGAATAGGAAAGAGCCAGAGAGCGATCTAACACAGGGAAATAGCCACGGGCAGAAACAAGACCAAAAGAAGGCCTGACATGGGAGCTCCCTGGCAGTCCAGTGATTAGGACTCGGCGCTTTCACTGCCTTGGCCTGGATTGCATCCCTGGTCTGGGAACTAAGATCCTGCAAACTGTGCAGCACGGCCAAAAAAAAAAGGCCACACAAAACATTCTCTGACATAAGTCTCGTACCAATGTTTTCTTAGGTCAGTCTCCCAAAGCAATAGAAAGAAAAACAAAAACAAACAGGACCTAAACAAAGTACTGCATAGCAAAACCTTTGCACAGCAAAGGAAACCGTAAACAAAATGAAAAGACAGCCTACGGACTGGGAGAAAATATTTGCAAATGATGCGAACAACAAGGGCTTAATTTCCCAAATACACAAACAGCTCCTACAATTCACTAACCAAAACAAAACCCAATTGAAAAATGGGCAGAAGAGCTAAATAGACATTTCTCCAAAGAAGACATCCAGATGGCTTATACGTACATGTAAAGATGCCCAACAGCACTAATTATTAGAGAAATGCAAATCAAAACTACACTGAGGTACTAATAAGGGGGCTTATGCAACTAGGTTCCGAGAGAAATAGCCTAGACTCTGCAGCTGACACAAAGTTGGAGGGGAGTTGGAGACGCTGAGTCTGTGTCGTGGGATACTTTGAACTGCAGAAATGCAGTGGTGGGTGCCATGTGGACCCAAAAGTGCCAGAGTGGGGTTCGTGTGAGAAGCACAAGTGCCCGGGGGGGCCCGGGGTCCGACCTCTACATACTCCCCACACTCATGGCCCCGTTGGGCACCTGCATGGCTTTGTTCTTGTCCACAGGATATTCAATATCTTGTCTTCCTTTGAGGAGATGGACCCATGTTATCCTCACTTCACTCGTTGGTGAAGATCCAGCTCCACTTGCTTCTTTCTTCCAGCTCAGTTCCCCCAGTGTTTTAGTTGACAGGTAGAGAAGTGCTTCCACGCAATCCCTTAAATGGACCGAAACGGTTCAGGACAGAGATGAAACCTGACTGCCTCCTAAAACCTTTGGCATTACCTAAGTGATGAGAGTGATCAAGGTGTCTTTTGTTAATGAGGTGACTTCAGGAAAGTGCCTAAGGCTGGGGGTGGTTGTCAGTGGGGCCAATCCTGTGATTAGAGGGTTGAAACAATCAGTCCCAGCCCGATGACCTCCAGGGAGGAGAGAGGGGCTGGAGGTTGAATTTACCCCCATATGGCCAATGATGTGGCTACAAAATAAATGATCCCAAAACGTAGGGGCTTAAAACAATAACTGTTTCCTGTTGCATAGTTACTGTGGCTTAGCCGGGTGTTTCTGGCTCAGAGTCTCTTGTGAGGGTCGACTCAAAATACTGGCTTAATCGGCTTATTCGTCTGAAGACTTGACAGACTTGACTTGTGCTGGAGAATCCTCCCCCAGGATGGCTGTCTCCCTTGGCTTTTGGCTCGAGGCCTCAGTGCCTCCCCACGTGGACTTCCCCAGAGGGCTGCCGGAGTGTTCCCATGACATGGCTGCTGGCTGGCTTCTGCCAGAGCGGGTGATTCAAGAGAGCAAGGCAGAATGTCCATTGTGATCTAATCTTGGAAATCACACACTAGCACTCCACAGTATCCTGCTGGTGCCCTGCTCCTTGTGAGAGGTCACGATACAAGGGTGTGAAGACCAGCGTGCAGGGACCACCGAGGGCCATCTTGAAGGCTGGGTTTCACAATAGTACAAAATTATTTGCAGGCATTATTTTATTTAATAGTCATAACGATCCAGGGAGGTAGTTACCATTTACTTCTGTGCTCCAGAACCTGGCGTCATGTCTGGCAGACCCCGGACACTTGAGACTTTATTGAAAGAGAGATGCACGTGAGGGATTAAGAGCTCAGGATCTATAGACCCATTGCCAAGGTCCAGGCCTGGGATGCGATTTATTTTGGGATAGTGAGCAAGTTTCTTAATATCTCAGATGGCCAAGAGGCACATGAAAAGACGCTCAATATCACTAATTGTTAGAGAAATGCAAATCAACACTACGATGAGGTATCACCTCACACCAGTCAGAATGGCCATCATCAAAAGATCTGCAAACAATAAATGCTGGAGAGGGTGTGGAGAAAAGGGAACCCTCTTGCACTGTTGGTGGGAATGTAAATTAATACAGCCACTATGGAGAACAGTATGGATGTCCTTAAAAATCTAAAAATAGAACTACCATATGACCCAGCAATCCCACTACTGGGCATATACCCTGAGAAAACCATAATTTAAAAAGAGTCATGTACCACAATGTTGATTGCAGCTCTATTTACAATAGCCAGGACATGGAAGCAACCTAAGTGTCCACTGACAGATGAATGGATAAAGAAGATGTGGCACATATATACAATGCAATATTACTCAGCCATAAAAAGGAATGAAACTGAGTTATTTGTAGTGAGGTGGATGGAACTAGAGTCTGTCATACAGAGTGAAGTAAGTCAGAAAGAGAAAAACAAATACCGCATGCTAACACGTATATATGGAATCTAAAAAAAAATGGTTCTGATGAACCTAGGGGCAGAACAGGAATAAAGACACAGACATAGAGAATGGACTTTAGGACACGGGGAGGGAGAAGGGTAAGCTTATGGTTACAGGGGGAAAGACTGGGGGGAGGGATAGATTGGGAGTTTGGAATTGACATGTACACACTGCAGTATTTAAAAGAAAATGCCTTTCCATGAAAAAAAAATCTGTACTATAGTATATCATATACTATATCATATATATTATATATAATATATATATATCATATATATTATAATAATTAGATATAATAATAATATATACATACCTTCTCATAACTTTGTGTTTTTTTAATAATTAATTAATTAATTTTTGGATTCGTTGCATCTTCGTTGCTGCACGCGGGCTTTCTCTAGTTGGAGCTACTCTTCAATGCAGTGCGCAAGCTTCTCATTTGGTGGCTTCTCTTGTTGTGGAGCACAGGCTCTAGGCGTTCGGGCTTAGTACTTGTGGCTTGTGGGCTCTAGAGCGCAGACTCAGTAGTTGTGGCGCGGCATGTGGGATCTTCCCAGACCAGGGATCGAACCGGTGTCCCCTACATTGGCAGGCAGATTCTTAACCAGTATGCCACCAGGGAAGTCCCATAACTTTGATTAAATGCAATAAAAGACATAGAGCTCCAGCAACAGGGCCTGGCTCATCGTCAGTGCTAAATAAACATTAATTGCTGTTATTGGTATTATTATTCCCAACAATAGCTCCCGCTTCCGGTGAGGCTTTCAGTGACTCAGTCGTTTTCAGGGTAAAGATAGAACCTAGTGGCATTTTAAGCCACCATTGGAAAAGGCTTGGGATCTTTTCTAGTAGAAACATACAACCAGAAAACACAGATGTGTCCAAAGAGCACTCTCTGACATTTATCTGTAAGTTGCTTCGACTTTGGATTTGGGACGCCCATGCCTTTGTGTTCACGAAGCATCTCATGCCCCCCTTTGTGGTCCTTCCCTCACATCCTCCACAGAGGATGCATTCTTGTTTGCTTCTGATCATTTGAAATCAAATGAGAATAATCATCCAACTCCCTGATCGATTTCTCCCCATCCAAGTTAAAGTCACTCAGTAAAATTATGTTAATAAAACACAACTTAAATTTGCGGAGTATGCAAATAATATACACCATTTACATAAAAGCAGGGGAAGAGGGGTGTGTGCTTGTGGATGAGGAAGACATGCAAGGAAGGACACTTGAGAAATTCTCAACAACAGTTTATTTTGGGAACAGAGACAGATACCTGTGGTCTGGGGCAGAGGTGAGACTTGCTGTACAGTGGGTGAATGCTCTTTTGCGTGGTTCACTTTTATTGTTAACTCTGCATAAGTATGATTTTTAATTGAAAAGTAGTTTCTGAGAATTCCCTGGGGGCCCAGTGGTTAGGACTTTGAGCTTCCACTGCAGGGGGCAGGGGTTCAATCCCTGGTTGGGGAACTAAGATCCTTCAAGCCACAGAGCTAGGCCAAGAAAAAGGAGTTTCTAAGAGACAATACATTATCCCTGGATCCACTGTCTAACTGTGCTTTTATGCCACTAATATCCCCGCAGGTTTTATTTTGTTTTGTTTTTAAATGAATAAAAACTTGTACATGATTTTTATTCAAAGGCTGACCAAAATCCATTCTCAATTGTCAAAAAAAAAAAAGAGTCACATCTGATTTCAGGATTTCAGCGTTAGTTGTAACTTGACATTTTTCTCCTTGGCATGATTCATCTGTAATTTGGAGTTTTTACCTTAATCCATGTGGTACAGACAGAATTTCCCCCGAATCCTGGTTCTCTGCCAACCTGGCAGAGCTAAGGTTTTAACTAATTCCCCTTGCCCATCAGAGCACTTTTCTGTGACCAAGTCCCCTTCCTTAGGGGTACCCCTTAGAGTTGGGGGCTCCCACTAAACCCTTTTTGTGGCTAGCATGGGCCACTGAAATTTTCATCTAGGAATGCCCTGGAAATTAACATCACCTTGCTTTGGGTAAGCAGGTGGTATAAGTCATCACTGATTGAATTTTTCAGTGTGTCCTGGTCCTTGCCTTTTGGTCCATCTCTGCCACACCCTTACATTTAACTCAGAGCCTAGAGCTGAGAGCAGAAGCAGCAGGAAGCTGAAGGCTCTGCCACTGATTATGAAAACCCTAGTCTCTTGAGATAAAGCTCTCCCAGGGAGAGTGGAGGAGCAAAAAGCTTGGAGAACAATGGTAGAGCCAAGCTCTCCCCTGGAGGTGGAGGAAGGGGTAGAGGCTGGCCACCTGGATTAGTGTCCTCAGGAAGAGGTGTGCTTCCTGGGCCACATTGTAAAGTAGAGTCCACTTTTCACACAGCTCTGGTCTGCATGTCAGGAGGACAGCCTGTGGTCCTGAGGGCCTGATCTCCTCCTGGGTACAAAGTTCTAAGATGGTGTGAGATGCCCAGCCCTGTTGGTAGATAATCAGGCTGACCACATATCACTCCACTATCATGACCACAAGTCCCAGGAAGCTGTCTCCACAGCACTGGGCCTGGGCTGGACTTGGCCATGGGGCTGTCCATGGAAGGAAAGGTTAGAACAGGTCATTTCCTTTTTTTTTTTTTCTGCCCCACCGTGCAGCATGTGGGATCTTAGTTCCCGGACCAGGGATCGAACCCACGTCCCCTGCTGTGGAAGCGTGGAGTCTTAACCACTGGACTGCCAGGGATGTCCCAGAGTATTCTGTTCTACAGCTGTGGTTTGTTTTTCTTCCTTTTCTTGGCCAAAACAGATACTTCCCCTCACGTTCAGGAAGGTATGAGAATGGGACTCGCTCTGTCCTCAAGGTTCTGTCCATCACAGTCTAGAGTGAGAAGTAAAAGAGTTGGGGCCAGAAAGAGAATTGAGTGGGGCCCCTAGCAGCAGTGGTCTTCAGGAAGTAATCCACAAGAGGAACAGACTGCTTCCTGAAAAATCAGGGTGGTTGGGCATTTGTTGATGGCCGGCAGTCACCTGGGAGCTGAGCTATCACCTGCATACCCCCTACCTATACCTGAGGTGAGCCCTCTCCATGGGCTCCTGATCTAAAGAGTGTGTAAGAGTGCTAGGGTGGCCATAACAAATACCACAGACTGGGGGTGGGGGAGAGCTTAAACAACAGGAAATTATTTACTCCCAGTTCTGGAGGCTAGAGGTCCAAGATCAAGGTGTTGGCAGGGTGGCTTCTCCTGAGGCCTCTCTCCTTGGCGTGCAGATGGAGAGAGTGTTCTTGTTGTGTCCCTGTGTTCCTCTATGTCCAAGCATCCCTGATGTCTTGTGTGTCCCAATTCCCTTTTTGCCACGCTGCGTGGCTTCTGGGATCTCAGTCCCCCAACCAGGGATTGAACCCAGGTCCTCGGCAGTGAAAGCACGGAGTCCTAACCACTGGACCGCCAGGGAGGTCCCCTCCCTCTTTTTATACAGAGACCCATCAGATCGGATTAGGGGCCACCCTAATAACCTCGTTTTAACTTAATCACCTCTTTAAGAGTATTATCTCCAAATACGGTTACATTCTGAAGTGCTGGGGGTTAGGACTTCAACATATGAATTTTGCAGGACACAATGAAGCCCAAAACAGGGGGTGACGGTAGGGGTGATTCACCTGGTGAATGCTGCACAGATGCTGTCATCATCTGAAGCAGGGGATTTGTACCCCACCTGCTCCTTAGAAAGACCGGGGACCTTTAATAATACAGACTCCCTGGTCCCATTTCTGAAGATACTGATTCTGTTGGTTTGGAGTAAGATGGGCAGAATCAACCAGGACATAAGTACTTTTCAATAGCTCCCTAGTATTTACTGGTTAATATTTGGTTCTTGGCCAAGTGGCCTGGGCATCACCTGGAGCTTGTGAGAAACTCAGACTCTTAGGCTCTACCCAGAACTGCTGGACCACAATGTGCATTTTCACAAGACCGTGTAGCTGATTCCTTAGATTCACTGAGGGTTAAGAAGCACAATCCAGGTGATTCAGAAGTGCAGCCCGAACTGAATCCTGATCTCTGGGCTTTGCTTACATATCCCAGGTGGGGGTCCTAGAATCTCTGACGGGGAGGGGGAGGCACCCAGCTCAAGCTCCAGCCTCTGATTGGTTTATTTTTTATATTTTTCTAATATTCATTCATTCATTTACTTGGCTGTGCCGGGTCTTAGTTGCAGCATGCGGGATGTTTCTGATTTTATTTTATTTTTTAGTTTCGGCATGTGGGATCTAGTTGCCTGACCAGGGATCGAACGCGGGCCCCCTGCATTCGGAGTGTGGAGTCTTAACCACTGGGCCACCACGGAAGTCCCTGATTGGTTTGTTGAGTCACCAATAAAATGCTCATCCCAAGGCAGGTGCTCAGTGTGTCAAATGAAAGGGAAATGAATTCCCGACCCTCAACCCATCCTCAGGCTCCCTTGAAGGAGTGGACTCGTGGGTATTTTAATCATAGGAGAGATCAGTGTTTCCCAAAGTATTGGAGGATTTTCCACCTTGGGCCACCCTTCACTTCAGAATCAAATGGGGCAAACATTGAACATTCAGATTCCCAGGCCCCTGCCCTGGTAATTTGAGTTTCCCAGGTGTGAGATGCAGCCCTGGAATCTGTATGTTTCACAATGTCCCAGGTGATTCTGAGATTTGAGCAATCTTTATAAACGTATCAAATAGTCAAAGTTTTCCTTATTTTCCCTTAAGTTTTTGCAAACATTTTAAAGCTGACATCAAAAATGTTTTCATCAAGGCTTCCCTGGTTGCGCAGTGGTTGGGCGTCTGCCTGTTGATGCAGGGGACACGGGTTCGTGCGCCGGTCCGGGAGGATCCCACATGCCGCATAGCAGCTGGGCCCTTGAGCCATGGCCACTGAGCCTGCGCGTCCGGAGCCTGTGCTCCACAATGGGAGAGGCCGCAGCAGTGAGAGGCCCGCGTACCGCAAAAAAAAAAAAAACAATGTATTTTTGCCACACCTGCTTGCCACACCTACCATGGGGTTTTGTTGGGAATTATCCCCGTTGTAAAAACAGTAACTAATTTCGCATCAGGAGAGTGTATCCCACCTTTACAGCAGACACTCAGAGAGGCCATGGTGGCTCCCGACCCCCTGTGCACAGCTGACTCTTGATAAAGATCCAGCTGGTGCCCTTATACTCAGGGAGCAAGTCTCCGCACAGGTGCCACAGAGGATCCCGGAACAGTGGCCTCTGTGCCACCTCTGTCGTCTCCACCAGGACACACACCTGTCGGGCAGCCGCAGCGTCTCACCAGCCTTACACACAAGGGACCCTGACTCAGGACACGGTTCAGTGTCTAGTAACTGAGACCCCTTCCCCCTGTGCTGTGACCCAGTGCTGCTGGGGGTCCCTGTATGACCCTCTTCAAGCCAAGGTGATTCAAGCATGATGATACTGACCTATGTGTTTATAAGTAAAGAAAGAAGGTAACAGGTAAAAGCTTAGTAAAAATAGTGATGATGAGAAGATTGAGCTTCCTGGTAAGAGGATTGTATTAGTCAGGGTTCTCTAGGGAAACAAAACAAAAGAAATATATACATATAGATAATGAAGAATTTTATGTAAGTTATATATATATACTGAGAGAGAGAGATTATTATTGATTATTGAGCACGGAACTCCCAGGAGCTGATCTCTTCAGCCTGAAAGCTGGGAATGCTGGTGATGTAATTCAGTTCGTGTCCAAAGATTTGCGAACCAGGGGAGCCAGTGATGTAAATTCCAGTCTGAGGGCTGGAGAAGTTGAGGTGAAATGTCCCAGCTCGTGCAGTGAGAAGAGAACACAGACGTGTTCTTTTTCCTTTTCCTTTTGCTCTGCACAGACCCTCAACAGATTGGGCGATGCCCACCCACACTGGGGAGGGCAATGTAGTTACTGAGTCCCCAGATTCAAATGCTCATCTCATCCAGGAACACCTGCCCAGACCCATCCAGAAATGATGCTTCATCTGAGTCCCCTGTGACCAGTCAAAGTGACACACAAATTTAACCATCTCAGTGACCATCCACGCTGATTTGCCCCACAATGAGGTCCAGCCAGGACAGGGCAGTTTCAGTGGTAAAACTGGGAAATTTCTGACAATCAGGAGACTTGGTCATGGCCCAGTTCTGGTGCTTATGCTTGGGTCCACCCAGATGTTCAAACCAGGAGGTCGATGCTGACGATGCAGTATTATTCGGCCATAAGAAGGAATCAAGTACTCATATGTGCTTCAAGGGAAAAGAACATTGAAAACATTTTAAAGAATGAGAGAAGCCAGACACCAAGGGCCACATAGGGTATCATGGCATTTGTGTGAAAAATCTGGAACAGGCAAGAAGTACATTAATGTTTGGAAGGCTGGAGTGACAGGGAAAGGGGATTGCCTGGTGACAGATGAGGAGTTCCTTTTCCGGGAATGAAAATACCCTGGAAGATTGAGTGTTAGTGGATGTTCAAACTTGTGAATACATTAAACACCACTGGATCCATCACCTTAAAATGATGTATGTGATGGACTGTGAAGCCTATGGTAGAAAGAACATGAAGGCTTGGTTACTGATAGATACAAATTACACTCAAATGATTCAGAAAAGAAATGTTTTGTGTTCCTGGGTGTGTGCTGTGTGTGCGTATAGACATACAAAGGCAGAGAGAGAATGAGAGACAACGGGATATGAGAAAGGCGAATCTTGCAAAGTATTAAAAAATAGTGAATCTGGGAAAAGGTTCTGCAAGACTTCCTTATAGACCTTTAAATTTTTATTTAAGTTTTTAATTACTACAAAATAATAACAAAAACAAATGAAAGCCTCAGTTTAGGAGTGAAGGGATGAATGAGCTCAGAGGACGTTTTAGTCCCACTTCTCCATGAACTGGGACCACTGTGCACAGCGCTACTACTTGTATATGAGCTGCAGTAATAATCAGCCTCGTCCTCACCTGGAGCTCAGGGATGGTCAGGGAGGTCGTGTTCCCAGACTTGGATCCAGAGAAGCGGTCAGGGATCCCTGAGGGCCCTTTAGTCACCTCATAAATCAGGGTGTTGGAGGCTGTGCCTGGGCGCAGTTGGTACCAGCCAACAGCATTATATTTCCCAATGTCATTGCTGGTTCCAGCAACAGGAGAAGGTGACCGTCTGTCCCGGATTCCCGGACACTGAGGGAGGCTGAGTCGGGCCAGACTGGGCCCAATGCCCTGGAAAGGGAAGAAACACACTCTGGTAAATCCCGCTCTGGGCCCAGGTCACCTTGAGAACAAAGACACACAGGATCAGCCAGATGTCCCTGGGGTCCCTTCCCTGGAGGCCTCACCTGTGTCCTGTGTGAGGAGGGTGACAAGGAGCAGAGCCCAGGCCATGCTGGAGACGCCCCAGATGCTGCCTTTTGAGTCCCCAGCCCTGGGCCTGCTCCCCCAGACCTCTCTTATCCCCTCCCCCCAGAGGAGGGAGTGGCCTCCATGCAGATCAGCTCCCTGCACCTGATGGTCTCACCCCTCTGCCCTGGCCCTGGACACTAGATGTTCTGCATCCTGGGGGGAGAATATAGCTCAGGGATTTAAACGTTTTGACACATAGATGACATGTATATACAGGAGCATGAATTGTTTGTAGCTGGTTTGCAGGGAGAGAAAGAGCAGATGAAGTCCCTCAGGCAAAGAGCTCCTGCACCTTCAGGGTCTCTGCTGGGACAGGACTGTGTCTCTGGGAACCACAGTGCAGGGGACATTCCGCAGCGCCCTCTGCTGGATGCCTATCTCCAAGGTCTGTATGTTTGGGAAAGAGACAGGCCCACCAGGGGAAACACCTGCTGTTTGCTGGGTGGCTGTGGGGAGCCCCAGCTGCAGCCTTGTCCCATCCCCACCCCCACCTCTTTGTTCTGAAGCATCTGCACATCGAATCCATGAGCAGGTCGTTGACACCCAGCCCCCCACCCCAGGTCCCAGACTGGCCCTGGAACCTAGAGTCTCTGCGTCCCTGTACAGCAAGGCTCTTCTGAGAAGATGAAAACTCTGTGACACGTTGTCCTTAGTCAGGGCACTGACCATTACAGGGCCCAGGGAATGGGGCCATCCTGGGATGTCCCTGTCATGCACTATTTGAGTCAAGACGTCGTTGGCCAATAATCCCGATAACCACTCTTTGGGTTTTGCGGGTGGAAGGTGAGGACAGGGGCCCGAGGGGCTGGGGTGACTTAGAGATTCCATCCCGTCTCTTCCCGGCACCACAGGGGAGCTGGGGGTGTGCATCCCCCTCCCTCACCTGTCCCGTCAGCAGGACGGGGCCCCTGCCCCCCGTCGCCTGCCTCTGCAGGGCTCGGAGGAGGGGCCCTGGGGCCCCCCACTTGTTCCTCCTCCTCCTCCTCCCAGCTCAGCGCCAGCCACTCTGTCCCTCCTCATCCCCTCCCTGCCCCTGTCCTTTGTCCTGCAGCCTCATCAGGATGGAATTGTCACCTGCCTCCCCAGGTGACTCAGACCCACCCCTGCAGGGTCTCTAATCTTGTCTCAGCATGACCTTGTCTCAGGGACAGTGACCTTGAGGAGATCTCACATCAGGGCAGGGGAAGTGCACGATAAATGACTCCACCCCCATAGGTACACTGATGGGAAATATGGGCCCATGAGATGAAGCTGAATTCTCAAAGCGTTCGAAAAAAGGAATAATGTAAGAAGGAGTTAGAGCCCGCCAGGATGGAGGGAGCCCTAATGGAAATGAGGGAAGATGCCAGGGTTTAAGGGGCTGGGAGGAGGGGCTGGGTCAGAGTTCAGCTCAGGGCCCAGCCGCAGGGCCCTCTCCTCAGGCAGGTCTATTTGCCACATGGTGCAAGTGAGGATTCTCCTCTGTCCTCAGCGGGAGGTCCTCACCCCAGAGCTGGTGTCTCGCTGAGGTCAGGCTCCTCTGTCTACAGAGACGCTGGACCCAGTGTGTTTTGTGTGTTTTCTAGACAGAGAATCAGGGCGGACTGACTGGTCTTTCCCAAGATTATCACTGTCTCAGTATCTGAAATGTCTAGTTCCTGATTATGAGGAAAGCTGACAGTTGGTATAATTTCCCTCTGCATCCCAGGGTTTATGCTCCTGCCTCTGGGTACAGGGCCCTGCGGGTGATGCAGATGGAGTACCCGTTCCCCACAGAGCAGAGCCCCGCATCCTTCCCGGGTACAATGGGGCGGGGGCACCCAGGAGTGATGGTGTTGGGTGTGTGTGTGTGTGTGTGTGTGTGTGTGTGTGTGTGTGTGTAACCAAACAAGACCCCTATGGAGCCTTCCAGGGACAGGCCATCCCCAGTATCCTCTGCTTTAGCTCTTCTCTGAAGTACCTGGATAATAGTATTTGATGCAAATTTCCTGAGTTGTTTTGCAGATGTGAAGTCCCTGCAATGCCCACCAGATGGAAGAACTACTTGGTGACCATGAGCACATAGCCCCAGCCCCCAGGAGCCTAAGGACGGATAATGTTAAGCCCTGTGACTCCACCGTGCTGCTTCACCATCAGCCAATCAGAGAACTGTGCACACGCTGATCATGTACCCTGTGACCACCTCTCTCCTGGCCTTAAAAACGCTTTGCTAAAACCCTCAAGGGTCTAGAAGGTCCGCAGATGCCAGACAGGAGATGCCTAGGAAACCAGCCTCTGGTAAGAGCCTTGTTGGTCTGATGAGTTTCCCTGTGATACAGTTCTTCACACACACGGTCACCATTTGACGCTGGAGTTGAAGCCCGTCCCTCGGAAAGGCGTCCGGGAAGATTCTCCTGGTGCCCTCGGACTTGACCTCATCCACCATTGCCCTTTGCTGATTTTCCTTTGTCTCCTCTCACTGAAGGAAATCACATCCATGAGGTTGACTCCCTACTGAGTCCCGAGAGTTTTCTCAGTGGGGGAATTTTAATAATTTGAAAAAATTTTTATAATTTTTTCCCTTGACCTAGAATTTTTTTTGACCAAGTAGGAATTTAGCAGGCTTCTAACTTTTTCAGTTCCAGAAATACCATTATTAACAAGCCAGTGACAGAGATCTGCACACATCAGACTCTTCTCGTTGCTGCTTGACTCCACTGGCCATGACGGTAGCCTTGCCCTTGGTAGGGGAGGCCCACCCCTTGGCCCCGGCCACACAGGATCCAGCTCCTCCCGATGCCTTTAGGATTTGCAGCTAAGGGGGCTGCAGGTCCCACTCTAAGTTCTGGCTTGGAGAAGAGTGAGCACAGAGCCATTCAAGGATGCTCCAATCTCATTACCTTTTGAATCCCTTTGTCTCCAGGCAGGTCTGGCTTCTATAGTTCACTCACTAGAGGCCATCTTGGATTTTGCGTCCACCAGCCAACCTGCAAAGTGCTGAGGCTCTTTCTCCCTCCCCGAGCTGCAGGGAACATGAAACGCAGAGTCTCTGTGGAGTGAGCCCAGATCACAAATCCAGTTGACCCGGCTTGATGTTTCTCCCACCACTGCCCCCCACCCTCGAATCCCTTCCCAACGTGTTCTGGGGATTTCTGTCTGTGTGAATTAGGAGAACCAAGCAGTTCTTGGAGTGCAGTGCCCCTCTCGAGGCTCACACTCTATTCTCATGTTAGCAAACTGCTGGGACCCGAGTCTAATTGTTGGTCCAGAAGCAAAGAGGGGCAATGGGGGCGGGGGGTCCTGAGGAGAATCAGCACAGCCTCACGTGGCAGCTTCCTCAGGGCAGCCGTGACCTTTTCCTTGGGCAATGCAGACAGATATGGACCAGATATCGCCCCAGACAGATATGGAAAGACCTGTACCGCTGGGGGTGGGGAGGCGTCTTCCACAGGCAAAGAAGACACATGAGAATTGAGGGGCTCAATGTCCCCAGGTCCCTCAGGTCCTCCCACACATCCGCACCCAAGCTGCAGGATCCGGTTCTTTCCCAACCGCCTTCTTCACTACAAGGCTGGGACTCAACTTTGCTCGAATGTAGCCAATTGAAGGAGGAGGGTCTGGGTTGGCTTTTCAGCTATTTCAGTCCAGGTGCTGCACGAGATGAGGCTCTCCTCCAGGGCACTCCGGAAAGCTCGCATGTCCCTTGTGCGGCCCTTCGGATGGGATCTTGAATCACTAAGCTCATCTTTTTCTCTCCCTACTCTATCCAGCAACATTCCGAGCAGATACCTCGTCCTGATATTCTGTAGGGTTCCCAGAACGTTCCAAAATATCATATGCAGGGTCACTCAGCTCCTCGATTCTTACAAGTGGTTGCTTAGAAGAATCCAAGGCAGGGATTTTTCTCATTCCAATGAACAGGTCATGACATACACTAGCTGTGCTCTCTGTATAATGGATATAGCTATTAGCACCATTCAGTAGAACCAGATTAGACAGCCAATTCTAGAAACCTCAGAATCAATTGAGAAAAATCTTCCTTAAAATTCTATTGTTCTCGAAGCACTCCGGGTACCAAAATCGGGATTAGTCACATGGCTCCAGAGAAACAGGAAAATATATATATAATTTATTATAGGAATTGATTCACACCATAATGGAAGTTTAAGGTGTCTCACAATCTAACAGCAAGCTGAGGGACCAGGAAAGCCAGTGATATAATTCAGTCTGAGTCCAGAGGCCTGTGAATCGGGGTTGAGGATGTAAGTCCTGGTCCGAGATTGAAAGCTGAAGAAGCAGCAGTGCCAATGTCCAGGGTCAGGAGAAGGTGATGCCTCTGATGACGAGGAGAGAGCAAACGTCCCCTTCCTCTCCCTTTTTGTTCTATTCAGGCCCTCAACTCAAGGACAGTGCCCACTGCACCACACCAGTGATCTTCTCTACTCAGTCTGTGGACTCAAATGCCAATATCCTCCTCCTGAGACATCCTCACAGACACCAAGAAATAATGTTTTAACCGCAGTATGGGCATCTCTTATCTCAGGCAAATAGACACATAAAATTAACCACCACACTGCTGTGGAAGAGCTGGCAAGAGTGGCACATCACACAGGATGAGGAAGTGCTTACCATCCCAAGACAATAACCCCAAGATCATATTTCCCACCGCCTCCACTGTAGGCAGAGGGAGGAGCTCAGAGACCACTGACCTCTCACGGCCGAGCTGCATGAGGCTGGCAGCTCAGGGAGGAGAAGCATCTTCAGAGCAATAGGGAGCCTGTGAGCTCAGGGATGTTTTGGTCTCAGTTCCCCATGACCTTGGACCACTGTGCAAAGTGCTACTACTTGTACCTGAGCTACAGTAATAATCAGCCTCGTCCTCAGCCTGGAGCCCAGAGATGGTCAGGGAGGCCGTGTTGCCAGACTTGGAGCCAGAGAAGCGATCAGGGATCCCTGAGGGTCGTTTATTGACCTCATAAATCAAGGTTTTGGGGGCCATGCCTGGGAGCTGTTGGTACCAGCCGACTTGGTTATATTTCCCTATGTCACTACTGGTTCCAGCACAGGAGATGGTGACCGTCTGTCCCAGATTCCCGGACACTGAGGGAGGCTGAGTCAGGCCAGACTGGGCCCAGGACCCTGGAAAGAGGAGAAACACACTCTAGTCAGTTCTGTCACCCAAAGACACAAAGATCAGTCAGACGTCCCTGGGGTCCCTTCCCTGGAGGCCTCACCTGTGTCCTGAGTGAGGAGGGTAACAAGGAGCAGAGCCCAGGCCATGGTGGAGACGCCCCAGACGCTGCCTTCTGAGCCCCCAGCCCTGTGCCTGCTCCTCCAGACCTCTCTTATCCCCTAACCCCTTAGAGGAGGGAGGGGCCTCCATGCAGATCAGCTTCCTGCACCTGCCCCTCCTCTCCCCCTCTGCTCACCCCCTCTGACATGGTTTGTTCCAGATTCTTCTGCATCCCTGCACAGCAGAGATTATTGGAGACTTAACTCCTTCACATGGTGTGTGAGGACAGAACAAGTCCATGACAGGATGTGGGAAAGGAATCCAGCCCGGGATTTCCTGTCTCTCCTGGTGTGAGAGTCATGGTGCTTCCTGGGGGAGGAATCCCAGAAGGTCCTCTCTGTGCTCTTGGGACAAAGAAGAGGCCCTGAGCCCAGGCGGCTGAAAAATCCAACTGCCCCGCTTTCTGAGAGTTAAAGGCAGAGCTGCGTACCAGTATCCCCTCAACTACTTCTGTTTTAAAAATATTTATTGAAGGGCTTTCCTGGTGGCGCAGTGGTTGAGAGTCCACCTGCCGACGCAAGGGACACAGGTTCGCGCCCCGATCTGGGAGGATCCCACATGCTGCGGAGTGGCTGGGCCCATGAGCCATGGCCGCTGAGCCTGCGCGTCTGGAGCCTGTGCTCCGCAACGGCAGAGGCCAGAGCAGTGAGATGCCCACGTACTGCAAAAGAAAAAAATAATAAATAATTTATTGAAGGGACTTCCGTGGCGCTCCAGTGGTTAAGGCTCCACACTTCCACTGCAGGCGCTGTGGGTTTGATCAATGGTCGGAGGACTAAGGTGCTGCATGTCGCGTGGCGCAACTAAAGAATTTTTAAAAATTAAAAAAAAGAGAAAAAAGGAACAAAAAAATTCTATTGAAGTATAGTTGGATTACAATGTTGTGTGAATCTCTGCTGTACAGCAAAGTGACTCACTTATTCATTTATATATACATTCTCTTTCTTATTCTTTTCCATTATGGTTTGTCATAAGATATTGAAAAGAGTTCCCTGTACTATACAGTAGGACCTTGTTGTCTATCCATCCTATATACAGTAGTTTGTATCTGCTGGTCCCAAACTCCCAGCCCATCCCTTCCCCACCCCCAACTCCCTCTCATCCCCCTCAGTTGGGAGGGTCCTCAGATTTCCCTCCAGCCTCTGTTTCCAAAGTGCTCTGAGTCTGAGGCCCAAGCCAGAGCCCTGGGCCATTTAATAGCACTTTTTTTTTTTTTTTTTTTTTTGCGGTCCACCGGCCTCTCACTGTTGTGTCTCCTCCCGTTGCGGAGCACAGGCTCCGGACGCGCTGGCTCAGCGGCCATGGCTCACGGGCCCAGCCGCTCCGCGGCATGTGGAATCTTCCCGGACCGGGGCACGAACCCGAGTTCCCTGCATCGCCAGGCGGACTCTCAACCACTGAGCCACCAGTGAAGCCCTATTAGCACTTTTGAAGATGATTTCTTGGGGCCCAGATGCTTTGGGACTAAGAGGGGTTACGCAGGAAGCAGCTCTTGAAATTTCATACAGGACAGTATAAGCCACAGGTACCTTCCCTAAATCCTGGCCCTTGCTGCCCCCTGGTGGCTTCAGATGGTGCCAACCAACGCCCAGGAACCTGAGGGACAGAAAACAACCCGGTCCCCAGACTGGCTGATGTGCAGCTCATTGTAGGACGTGTCCGAAGATCAGGTCGAAGTTTGTGTAAATGAACTGACATGGAAAGCATAGTTCACAAAAAGCTGGATAGAATTAACAACCTGGACTCAACAGGGCAGAAAGTCTGATTAAACCAAAATGCCAGCATGGGATTTAAAGACCTATAGTTCCACCCCATAATATTGGCCACACCACAATAGACTGAAATCACTTGGCATATGGAAAACAGAACAGCTCAACTGTATGGAAGGGAAAGTTAACAGAGCGTGTCTCTGTTAACAGATCTGCTGGAATTATGTCACAAAGATATTCATCCAGTTTGTGAAAAATGATGCGAGAAATAAGGACAGAACCTACTGAAGTCAATAGACAGATACAGAGTGTCAGCCAATATATGGGAGAAAAATCTAACAAAGAGTGATGTATGTATATGTATAACTGATTCAATTTGCTGGACAGCAGAAACTAACACAACAGTGTAAATCTGCTATATTCCAATAAAATGTTTTTAAGAAAGAAAGTCTCAGCTAAGCAATAGAAGGTGGAAAAAACCACAGTGAATCTACTACAGAGAAAATTCCAGCAGATGGGATTAACGACAGGCAGAGCACTGGATAATGAAAGATTTCTGACTTGAAGTCATGCAATGGAAACAGTCCCTTGTTGAACAGAAGGGGGGAATATGAATTTAAAAGAATGAAGTAGTATCCACAAATTATGGAACTTCAATTGACCTAATACACAAATAATTGGAGTCCCCAAAGGAGAGGAGACAGAGAGACACAGAGAAACCCTCACATCCAGAATCCTGACACGCCTCAGGGTGTAGAAACGTGAGGGCAACCACATCGAGTTTCATTGTGATGAAATCTTGAGGTGTGGACAATTTTGAGACGCCTCTTCAGGTTGATTGACTATTGGTATGATAGGAAAATGTCAGCTAAAGAACTAGTTCCAGGACTTCCCTGGTGGTCCAGTGGTTAAGACGCAGTGCTTCCAATGCAGGGGGCACGGTTTCCATCCTTGTTCGGGGAACTAAGATCCCACATGCCACTTGGTGGGGTCAAAAAAAAAAGAAAACCCAGTTCCCTGCAGATTCTACCACAATGTTTCCTCCTCTCTCTCCCTCTCCCCTACCTCACAACACAAACGCCTGTCCCAGAGTTCTTCACTCTGGTCATTGTGGGTGCGTGGAGCACATGCACAACTATGACTGTTTCTTTTAAACCCAAGTCAAGCAATACTGATAGTCAGAGTCATATATCAGAGTTTAGGAAGAGTCCAAAGAACATAGGAGTACAGAAAAGCACAAATATGGAAGCCAAGATGCATGTCGACAAGCGTTTACTGACTTTTTCCTGAGAAAGGCCAGTCCCAGGTCTGCAGTGGTGCTAAGTAGACCTGTCATTCCTTAAGTCGTGGTCGGTGGTGAGTATCGTCGTGATGAGCTGAGGTAACTTAACAATTATAATGAGTGTGAGTCCTTACAGATGCAGGTAGATCTGCAGATTCTCTCTCCTTTTAGTCGTGAGGCTGGTAGACCACTGCCCGCTAACCCCACCGACAGATTTGCTCTAGGGAGAGGGTGAACCACATGTCCTGGATAAGGGGGCACGGCAGAGCTGACTCTGTGGGGGTCAGGAGGAGAAGCCTGTGTGCCTCCAGAGTTTTGTAGCCTCTGCCCACCTCTCTGGAATGGCCATCTCCCACGGAGGCCTTTCTCCAATGGGCAACCGGCAGAAATATTCACCTACAAGGAAGCTGACATCATCCAGGTGCTGACATACCTGACACCATCCTGTAAAGTTGGATGCGCGTCGCCCGGATTCTGATTTGTACTGTATGGCTGGCTAGGATTGTCTTGACATGAACAATTTTCTAGGGTCTTGATCAGCCAGGAACAATCTCTCTCGCTTCCTCCCAGTGAAGTAATCTCAGACAACTCCTGGAGTCCACGTCCCGCTGAATAGCAGGAAACGTGGGACAGCTGATACCCTGACAATATTCGCCTTAGGAATACAGGACCCACCCGAATCCCACAAGGCCAGATGCCTGACTCTAGGCTTCCTTGTCTTTCCTCTGGGACCCTGTCTGCCGTCTTCAGGACGGGCTCCAGGAAATCCAGGGAAGCCCCGCCCAGGACCAAGCTGAGCGCCTGTTAGGATCCATGTCTCTTGGGGCCTCACCTGTAGACACACTACCCTTTCCTCACTCAGCGGGTTGGATGCTTGTACCCACTGTTTCAAACTATGTTGTTTGGGGGATGCATATCGAGGACGACTGGGGCAGGAATGTAAAGAAAGGCCATGGAATGATTAACCCTGGAGTCAGCAAACCAGCTAATCGGGGAGTGGGGTAGACAGATGTGCTTTGGGGGGTAGATTTCGTCTGGGGTTATGTGGCTTCTGTTTATTATTCCTGCTTAAATTGTGATTGTGCATTTCACACATTCTTCTTCAGGAATGCTGCATTTCATAATCAAAGGAATTGTGCAAAATACGCTGAAACAGACATGACTACTTTTCCTCTCCTTAGCTACATAGACCAGGACTCAGACATGGAGAACATTTTCATGAAAAACTGCAAGTGTAAGATGAAAACCTGCCCTTGAAGCCTTGCAGATGGTAGAAACAGGCACCTGGAACGTTTGAACAAAGAAAGTGGAAAGAAAAAGAGAGTCATCGTCGGGACAAAGACCGTCTCCGGCTGTTTGATGCAGCTGAGACCGTGCCCCCTCCCTGCCCCTCCAGCTCATCCAGGACACATGCAAACAGCACCTAGAGGGAAGGGGAGATGCCCCCACCCGGGATCCTTAGGAGGCTCTGAGAAGGAGAGAAGATGAAGCCTTGACTGCCTCCTGAAGACATCCCTGAGGGGAATGTCGTGTTTTCATTTCATCTCGGGAAGTGAGGTGAACCTAGAATTTTCATTCCCTAGGCCCCGAAAGGATCACTCTGTAATGGGTTGTGACAGGAGAGAGA
The DNA here is from genome assembly GCF_963455315.2 of Globicephala melas. Lineage (NCBI taxonomy): Eukaryota > Metazoa > Chordata > Mammalia > Artiodactyla > Delphinidae > Globicephala > Globicephala melas. The sequence continues at coordinate 65,428,340 of NC_083326.1, forward strand.
AAAAATGAATGTGAATCTGTGAATTGATTACTTGATCCATCAGATGAAGTACATCCTTATAATGCAGACTTATTCGGCTGTAAGAAGGGGGAAGTAGTGAATATGCTTCCACAGGAATGAGCCTGGAAACATTAGGCTATGTGGGGGGATCCTGGCACAAAGGTCCGAGGGGGACAGGGAGTGACTGCAGGTGGATGACGTGTGTCTTGAGGGGCAGGAAGCATCTGGACTCTGGAGTGATCATGGATGGACTAACCTGTCAATACATTAAAAACCCTGATTCTACACCTTAAATGATGACTGTGATTTCATGTGAACTCTGTCTAAACGAAATGTATTAAGTCTTAGATGCTGATGGATGAAACCTATTCCCAGTGGTTCAGAAAATGAATGTTTTGTTTATGTGTGTGTGTGTGTTGAGTATGTATATTTATGGATGTTTATATATGGATACACATCCAAATACATACACACACACACACACATATAGGCAGAGAGAGAAAATGAGAGATAAGCTGATATAATGAAAAGCGAAGATGGCAATAGTGAAAAATGATGGATCTGGGAAAAAGGTATGAAGCAGTTCTTTATGAAATCTTCAAATTCATTTAAGTTTGTAATTATTGGCAAATAAAATGATAACAAACAAGCAACAACTGAAAGGCTGTATTTAAGAGTGAAGGGGCTGGAGGGAGCTAAAGGGAGGTTTTGGTCTCACTTCCCCGTGATCTTGGACCACTGTGCAAACTGCTACTACTTGAAGCTGAGCTACAGTAATAATCAGCCTCGTCCTCAGCCTAGAGCCCAGAGATGGTCAGGGAGGCCGTGTTGCCAGACTTGGAGCCAGAGAAGCGATCAGGGATCCCTGAGGGTCGTTTATTGACCTCATAAATCAAGGTTTTGGGGGCCGTGCCTGGGAGCTGTTGGTACCAGCCGACAGCGTTATATTTCCCTATGTCACTGCTGGTTCCAGCACAAGAGATGGTGACCGTCTGTCCCAGATTCCCGGACACTGAGGGAGGCTGAGTCAGGCCAGACTGGGCCCAGGACCCTGGAAAGAAGAGAAACACACTCTGGTCAGTTCAGTGCTGGGGCCCAGGTCACCCTTAGGTCAAAGACACAAAGGATCAGCCAGATGTCCCTGGGGTCCCTTCCCTGGAGGCCTCACCTGTGTCCTGAGTGAGGAGGGTGACAAGGAGCAGAGCCCAGGCCATGGTGGAGACGCCCCAGACGCTGCCTTCTGAGTCCCCAGTCCTGGGCCTGGTCCCCCAGACCTCTCTTATCCCCTCCGCCCAGAGGAGGGAGGGGCCTCCATGCAAATCTGCTCCCTGCACTGCCTGTTCTCACCACCTCTGCTCTAGCCCTTGATTCTGGTAACGTCTGCGTCTCTGGACAGCAGAGCTGCCTGAGAAATTAAAACAGGTTATCATGTATTGTCTGATTCAGGACAGACTGAGAAGGTGACGGAGGCCGGGACCCGGAGCCCAGCTGGCTGTGTCCTCTCCTCCTGTGGGGGATCATGTTGGATGCAGAGGGATCCTCGGACTCCCCTCCTTGGAAGGAGGAGGGGAGCAGGGCATCTATGCTGGGGAGGAGAGGGCATCCTGTGACCCCTCTTCCAGGGACTCAGGGAGAGCCGGGGACCCTCTCCTTGTCCCTCATGCCCTCCCCAGTCCCCTAGGCTAAGGTGCTCAGGCGTCACTCTCTGCGCTGCTCTGTGGTGGTTGGAGATTGGAGATGCTCCCTGACATGTCCACTATAGGAATTATGGGATATGGTAGACATTGGACACCCCTCCCTCATGACCTCCTTAGACCTGGCTCGGGAGCAGCTGCTGAGATTTTGAACAGGACAGAATGACAACACAGACAACCTCCCCCAAATCCGGGCCCTGCTGCCCCCCAGTGGCCTCAGTTGTGAGAGCTGAGTCCAGGGAGACAGCTGAATAGGGCTGGACACCCAGGTCTCCCCCTCCCCAGCTCAGTGCTAGGCCCCCATCCCTGCAGACAAGCCTCACCTTCCCTCGACTTCCACCAGAATGAATTACGTCACCTGCAAAATCAGGAGGCCCAGATGCCCCCCTCGGTGTCACCTTGCTCGTCCCAGGAGGGCCTTGTCACAGGGTTGGTGATGGGGGATGGAAGTGGGCTCAGGACCGAGAGAACCTGAGATATAAGTTAATCCTATCTCGTTAAGGATGCCGAGGAGAGAAACGGGCCCCCAAGAAATGCTTGAATCCTCAAATATAGAAAAAAGGATAATGTGAGACACAGAGAGAGCTCTGTCCAGACAGAGAATGACCCAGGGAATCAAGGGGCAGATTCTGGGGCTGGGGCTCTGGAGGAGGGACCGGGTCAAGAGGGACCTGGGGGTCCAGCTCTGGGTCCTATCCTCGGGGGCGGGGGTCATGGGGACAGAGACTTGCCCTGTCTTCCCCTTTGTGCCTTTCAGACGCCCTCACCTCAGAGCCTGGCACCTTCCTGAGGTCAAGGCTCTTCATCACAGACACACTTCCCCAAGGGTGTTTTTCCAGAAAGAGCTGAGTTTGCAGTATATATTACACTCAGGATGACGGGTCCTTTCTGGTTGGAAATGGACATGACCCCTCAGGCAATGGACTAGGAGTTTATGAAACACAAATACTTTGATGAAGGTTTTCAGTGTCACTGTTCATATCACACGACCACATACCATGAGCTAAGGGGGTGAGGCCCTGGCTGAGCTTGGGGTGGGTGAAGGGGAGCCTCTGGGGGCGGGAAAGGAAAAGTGTGCGAGGAGGTGTTAGCCCTGGATTTGAGACAATCGTTGGTGTGTGTTTCACAGAGGTATGTGCTGTACTATGTAGACATTCGTTTAACGATGACTTTTTTGAGATTATAATAAAGCGGGGACTGGTTCAGGACCTTCTCACAGGTCAATCAGTCAGGCATCTGACACCAGGTCAGAACCCAGCGGTTTGGAACTTTATATCTGGGGACTGCTGTGGACAGGCCTCCTGTGATCACTCCAGGTGTCCAGTGCTTCCTGCAAGAAGCAAACCCCGCGGTCACGGGAGCTGTCTTGCCTCTGCTGCACGTTTGTTCATACAAGCAGCAACTCAGGGCCCCTCATGATTCGGGCGTCACGGTTGAATTAAAAATTCCTGAGATGTTTGCGCCCACTCAATAAGACATGACGGAAATATAATAAGAATGACTGCCTCTAAAGGAGGGAAATTACTACTAACACATAATAGGAGTGATAGGCAATAAAGTAAAAGCATATACCTATTAAGAATCACTAAAATCAATGACTGGATTCTTACCTTTCTGGAAAAAATTAAATATGGGATTCATTAAATACCAACAGTTTAAGAAAAGAAAGATAAAATATCCCGAAAAGTTTAATGACACCTAACCCAGAAATTCAATGGACACATAAAGGTAACAGCCCAGCGACGCTGATCCCTCGTTGCGGTGAAAAATAAAAACAGTGGCAGATATCCTGACCATAGAGAAAGCTAAGCCATTTCATGTTACCTCCACCCAAAGGGGCTTATCTCGCATCATTGTAAAATTATATTCATATATAGTTAAATTATTTGAAGCACCACAGGAAGCTGCCGCTAGAGCCTGAGACTCCACGCACTGCACACCAGGACAGTGATGGCTCCAGAAGCTCCTACTGAAGCATCCTCTGCTTTGTTGGGAATTTTCCCCGTTGTAAAAACAGTAACTAATTTCGCATCAGGAGAGTGTATCCCACCTTTACAGCAGACACTCAGAGAGGCCATGGTGGCTCCCGACGCCCATAGCACACCTGACTCTTGGTAAAGATCCAGCTGGTGCTCTTACACTCAGGGAGCAAGTCTCCCCACAGGTGCCACAGAGGATCCGGTAACAGTGGCCTCTTTGCCACCTCTGTCGTCTCCACCAGGACACATACCTGTCGGGCAGCTGCAGCGTCTCACCAGCCTTACACACAAGGGACCCTGACTCAGGACACGGTTCAGTGTCTAGTAACTGAGACCGCTTCGCCCTGTGCTGTGACCCAGTGCTGCTGGGGGTTCCTGTATGACACTGTTCAAACCTAGGTGATTCAAGCATGATGATACTGACCTATGTGTTTATAAGTAAAGAAAGAAAGTAACAGGTAAAAGCTTAGAAAAAATAGTGATGATGAGAAGATTGAGCTTCCTGGTAAGAGGATTGTATTAGTCAGGGTTCTCTAGGGAAACAAAACGAAAGAAATATATACATATAGATAACGAAGAATTTTATGTAAGTTATATATATATACTGAGAGAGAGACATTATTATTGATAATTGAGCACGGAACTCCCAGGAGCTGATCTCTTCAGCCTGAAAGCTGGGAACGCTGGTGATGTAATTCAGTTTGTGTCCAAAGATTTGGGAACCAGGGGAGCCAGTGATGTAAATGCCAGTCTGAGGGCTGGGGAAGTTGAGGTGAAATGTCCCAGCTTGTGCAGTGAGAAGAGAACACAGACGTGTTCTTTTTCCTTTTCCTTTTGCTCTACACAGACCCTCAACAGATTGGGCGATGCCCAACCACACTGGGGAGGGCAATGTAGTTACTGAGTCCCCAGATTCAAATGCTCATCTCATCCAGGAACACCTGCCCGGCCCCATCCAGAAATGATGCTTCATCTGAGTCCCCTGTGACCAGTCAAAGCGACACATAAATTTAACCATCTCAGTGACCATCCACGCTGATTTGCCCCACAATGAGGCCCAGCCAGGACACGGCAGTTTCAGTGGTAAAACTGGGAAATTTCTGGCAATCAGGAGACTTGGTCATGGCCCAGTTCTGGTGCTTATGCTTGGGTCCACCCAGATGTTCAAACCAGGAGGTCGATGCTGACGATGCAGTATTATTCGACCATAAGAAGGAATCAAGTACTCATATGTGCTTCAAGGGGAAAGAACATTGAAAACATTTTAAAGAATGAGAGAAGCCAGACACCAAGGTCCACATAGGGTATCATGGCATTTGTGTGAAAAATCTGGAACAGGCAGGAAGTACATTAATGTTTGGAGGGCTGGAGTGACAGGGAAAGGGGATTGCCTGGTGACAGATGAGGAGTTCCTTTGCCGGGGATGAAAATACCCTGGAAGATTGAGTGTTAGTGGATGTTCAAACTTGTGAATACATTAAACACCACTAGATCCATCACCTTAAAATGATGTATGTGATGGATTGTGAAGCCTATGGTAGAAAGAACATGAAGGCTTGGTTACTGATAGATACAAATTACACTCAAATGAATCAGAAAATAAATGTTTTGTGTTCCTGAGTGTGTGCTGTGTGTGCGTATAGACATACAAAGGCAGAGAGAGAATGAGAGACAACGGGATATGAGAAAGGCGAATCTTGCAAAGTATTAAAAAATAGTGAATCTGGGAAAAGGTTCTGCAAGACTTCCTTATAGACCTTTAAATTTTTATTTAAGTTTTTAACTACTACAAAATAATAACAAAAACAAATGAAAGCCTCAGTTTAGGAGTGAAGGGATGAATGAGCTCAGAGGACGTTTTAGTCCCACTTCTCCATGAACTGGGACCACTGTGCACAGCGCTACTACTTGTATATGAGCTGCAGTAATAATCAGCCTCGTCCTCACCTGGAGCTCAGGGATGGTCAGGGAGGTCGTGTTCCCAGACTTGGATCCAGAGAAGCGGTCAGGGATCCCTGAGGGCCCTTTATTCACCTCATAAATCAGGGTGTTGGAGGCTGTGCCTGGGCGCAGTTGGTACCAGCCAACAGCATTATATTTCCCGATGTCATTGCTGGTTCCAGCAAAGGAGATGGTGACCGTCTGTCCCAGATTCCCGGACACTGAGGGAGGCTGAGTCGGGCCAGACTGGGCCCAATGCCCTGGAAAGGGAAGAAACACACTCTGGTAAATCCCGCTCTGGGGCCCAGGTCACCTTGAGAACAAAGACACACAGGATCAGCCAGATGTCCCTGGGGTCCCTTCCCTGGAGGCCTCACCTGTGTCCTGAGTGAGGAGGGTGACAAGGAGCAGAGCCCAGGCCTTGGTGGAGACGCCCCAGACACTGCCTTCTGAGCCCCAGCCCTGGGCCTGCTCCCCCAGACCTCTCTTATCCCCTCCCCCCAGAGGAGGGAGGGGACTCCATGCAGATCAGCTCCCTGCACCTGATGGTCTCACCCCTCTGCCCTGGCCCTGGACACTAGATGTTCTGCATCCTGGGGGGAGAATATAGCTCAGGGATTTAAACGTTTTGACACATAGATGACATGTATATACAGGAGCATGAATTGTTTGTAGCTGGTTTGCAGGGAGAGAAAGAGCAGATGAAGTCCCTCAGGCAAAGAGCTCCTGCACCTTCAGGGTCTCTGCTGGGACAGGACTGTGTCTCTGGGAACCACAGTGCAGGGGACATTCCGCAGCGCCCTCTGCTGGATGTCTATCTCCAAGGTCTGTATGTTTGGGAAAGAGACAGGCCCACCAGGGGAAACACCTGCTGTTTGCTGGGTGGCTGTGGGGAGCCCCAGCTGCAGCCTTGTCCCATCCCCACCCCCACCTCTTTGTTCTGAAGCATCTGCACATCGAATCCACGAGCAGGTCGTTGACACCCAGCCCCCCACCCCAGGTCCCAGACTGGCCCTGGAACCTAGAGTCTCTGCGTCCCTGTACAGCAGGGCTCTTCTGAGAAGATGAAAACTCTGTGACACGTTGTCCTTAGTCAGGACACTGACCATTACAGGGCACAGGGAATGGGGCCATCCTGGGATGTCCCTGTCATGCACTATTTGAGTCAAGACGTCATAGGCCAATAATCCCGATAACCACTGTTTGGGTTTTGCGGGTGGAAGGTGAGGACAGGGGCCCGAGGGCCTGGGGTGACTTAGAGATTCCATCCCATCTCCTCCTGGCACCACAGGGGAGCTGGGGGTGTGCATCCCCCTCCCTCACCTGTCCCCTCAGCAGGACGGGGCCCCTGCCCCCCGTCCCCTGCCTCTGCAGGGCTCGGAGGAGGAGCCCTGGGACCCCCCACTTGATCCTCCTCCTCCTCCTCCCAGCTCAGCGCCAGCCACCCTGTCCCTCCTCATCCCCTCCCTGCCCCTGTCCTTTGTCCTGCAGGCTCATCAGGATGGAATTGTCACCTGCCTCCCCAGGTGACTCAGACCCACCCCTGCAGGGTCTCTAATCTTGTCTCAGCATGACCTTGTCTCAGGGACAGTGACCTTCAGGAGATCTCAGCCCAGGGCAGGGGAAGTACACGATAAATGACTCCACCCCCATAGGTACACTGATGGGAAATATGGGCCCATGAGATGAAGCTGAATTCTCAAAGCGTTCGAAAAAAGGAATAATGTAAGAAGGAGTTAGAGCCCGCCAGGATGGAGGGAGCCCTAATGGAAATGAGGGAAGATGCCAGGGTTTAAGGGGCTGGGAGGAGGGGCTGGGTCAGAGTTCACCTCAGGGCCCAGCCACAGGGACCTCTCCTCAGGCAGGTCTATCTGCCACATGGTGCAAGTGAGGATTCTCCTCTGTCCTCAGCGGGAGGTCCTCACCCCAGAGCTGGTGTCTCGCTGAGGTCAGGCTCCTCTGTCTACAGAGACGCTGGACCCAGTGTGTTTTGTGTATTTTCTAGACAGAGAATCAGGGCGGACTGACTGGTCTTTCCCAAGATTATCACTGTCTCAGTATCTGAAATGTCTAGTTCCTGATTATGAGGAAAGCTGACAGTTGGTATAATTTCCCTCTGCATCCCAGGGTTTATGCTCCTGCCTCTGGGCACAGGGCCCCGTGGGTGATGCAGATGGAGTACCCGGTCCCCACAGAACAGACCCCCGCATCCTTCCCGGGTACAATGGGGCGGGGGCACCCAGGAGTGATGGTGCTGGGTGTGTGTGTGTGTGTGTGTGTGTGTGTGTGTGTGTGTGTAACCGTACAAGACTCCTATGGAGCCTTCCAGGGACAGGCCATCCCCAATATCCTCTGCTTTAGCTCTTCTCTGAAGTACCTGGATAATAGTATTTGATGCAAATTTTCTGAGTTGTTTTGCAGATGTGAAGTCCCCGCAATGCCCACCAGATGGAAGAACTACTTGGTGACCATGAGCACATAGCCCCAGCCCCCAGGAGCCTAAGGACGGATAATGTTAAGCCCTGTGACTCCACCGTGCTGCTTCACCATCAGCCAATCAGAGAACTGTGCACACGCTGATCATGTACCCTGTGACCACCTCTCTCCTGGCCTTTAAAAACGCTTTGCTAAAACCCTCAAGGGTCTAGAATGTCCGCAGATGCCAGACAGGAGATGCCTAGGAAACCAGCCTCTGGTAAGGGCCTTGTTGGTCTGATGAGTTTCCCTGTGATACAATTCTTCACACACATTGTCACCATTTGACGCTGGAGATGAAGCCTGTCCCTCGGAAAGGCGTCCGGGAAGATTCTCCTGGTGCCCTCGGACTTGACCTCATCCACCATTGCCCTTTGCTGATTTTCCTTTGTCTCCTCTCACTGAAGGAAATCACAGCCATGAGGTTGACTCCCTACTGAGTCCCGAGAGTCTTCTCAGTGGGCCTAAAATGAGCGTTTGGGGGAATTTTAATAATTTGAAAAAATTTTTATAATTTTTTCACTTGACCTAGAATTTTTTTTGACCAAGTAGGAATTTAGCAGGCTTCTACCTTTTTCAGTTCCAGAAATACCACGATTAACAAGCCAGTGACAGAGATCTGCACACATCAGACTCTTCTCGTTGCTGCTTTGGCTCCACTGGCCATGACGGTAGCCTTGCCCTTGGTAGGGGAGGCCCACCCCTTGGCCCCGGCCACCCAGGATCCAACTCCTCCCGTTGCGTTTAGGATTTGCAGCTAAGGGGGCTGCAGGTCCCACTCTAAGTTCTGGCTTGGAGAAGAGTGAGCACAGAGCCATTCAAGGATGCTCCAATCTCATTACCTTTTGAATCCCTTTGTCTCCAGGCAGGTGGCTTCTCTAGTTCTCTCACTAGAGGCCATCTTGGATTTTGCGTCCACCAGCCAACCTGCAAAGTGCTGAGGCTCTTTCTACCTCCCCGAGCTGCAGGGAACATGAAACGCAGAGTCTCTGTGGAGTGAGCCCAGACCACAAATCCAGCTGACCCGGCTTGATGTTTCTCCCACCACTGCCCCCCACCCTCGAATCCCTTCCCAACGTGTTCTGGGGATTTCTGTCTGTGTGAATTAGGAGAACCAAGCAGTTCTTGGAGTGCAGTGCCCCTCTCGAGGCTCACACTCTATTCTCATGTTAGCAAACTGCTGGGACCCGAGTCTAATTGTTGGTCCAGAAGCAAAGAGGAGCAATGGGGGCGGGGGGTCCTGAGGAGAATCAGCACAGCCTCACGTGGCAGCTTCCTCAGGGCAGCCGTGACCCTTTCCTTGGGCAATGCAGGGTCAATCGCCCCAGACAGATGTGGAAAGACCTGTACCGCTGGGGGTGGGGAGGCGCCTTCCACAGGCAAAGAAGACACATGAGAATTGAGGGACTCAATGTCCCCAGGTCCCTCAGGTCCTCCCACACATCCCCACCCAAGCTGCAGGATCCGGTTCTTTCCCAACCACCTTCTTCACTACAAGGCTGGGACTCAACTTTGCTCGAATGTAGCCAATTGAAGGAGGAGGGTCTGGGTTGGCTTTTCAGCTATTTCAGTCCAGGTGCTGCAGGAGATGAGGCTCTCCTCCAGGGCACTCCGGAAAGCTCGCATGCCACTTGTGCGGCCCTTGGGATGGGATCTTGAATCACTAAGCTCATCTTTTTCTCTCCCTACTCTATCCAGCAACATTTTGAGCAGATACCAACGTCATGATATTCTGTAGGGTTCCCAGAACGTTCCAAAATATCATATGCAGGGTCACTCAGCTCCTCGATTCTTACAAGTGGTTGCTTAGAAGGATCCAAAGCAGGGATTTTTCTCATTCCAATGAACAGGTCATGACATACACTAGCTGTGCTCTCTGTACTAATGGAAACAGCTATTAGCACCATTCAGTAGAACCAGATTAGACAGCCAATTCCAGAAACCTCAGAATCAGTTGAGAAAAATCATCCTTAAAATTCTATTGTTCTCGAAGCACTCCGCGTACCAAAATCGGGATTAGTCACATGGCTCCAGAGAAACAGGAAAATATATATATAATTTATTATAGGAATTGATTCACACCATAATGGAAGTTTAAGGTGTCTCACAATCTAACAGCAAGCTGAGGAACCAGGAAAGCCAGTGATATAATTCAGTCTGAGTCCAGAGGCCTGTGAATCGGGGTTGAGGATGTAAGTCCTGGTCCGAGATTGAAAGCTGAAGAAGCAGCATTGCCAATGTCCAGGGTCAGGAGAAGGTGATGCCTCTGATGACGAGGAGAGAGTAAACATCCCCTTCCTCTCCCTTTTTGTTCTATTCAGGCCCTCAACTCAAGGACAGTGCCCACTGCACCACACCAGTGATCTTCTCTACTTAGTCTGTGGACTCAAATGCCAATATCCTCCTCCTGAGACATCCTCACAGACACCAAGAAATAATGTTTTAACCGCAGTATAGGCATCTCTTAGGCAAATAGACACATAAAATTAACCATCACAGTGCTGTGGAAGAGCTGGCAAGAGTGGCACATCACACAGGATGAGGAAGTGGTTACCATCCCAAGACAATAACCCCAAGATCATATTTCCCACCGCCTCCACTGTAGGCAGAGGGAGGAGCTCAGAGACCACTGACCTCTCACGGCCGAGCTGCATGAGGCTGGCAGCTCAGGGAGGAGAAGCATCTGCAGAGCAATAGGGAGCCTGTGAGCTCAGGGACGTTTTGGTCTCACTTCCCCATGAAATTGGACCACTGTGCAAAGTGCTACTACTTGTATCTGAGCTACAGTAATAATCAGCCTCATCCTCAGCCTGGAGCCCAGAGATGGTCAGGGAGGCCGTGTTCCCAGACTTGGAGCCAGAGAAGCGATCAGGGATCCCTGAAGGCCGATTATTGTTATTATAAATCAGGATTTTGGGGGCCATGTCTGGGAGCTGTTGGTACCAGCTGACATAACTGCTGGTTCCAGTACAAGAGATGGTGACTGTCTGTCCCAGATTCCCGGACACTGAGGGAGGCTGAGTCGGGACAGACTGGGCCCAGGACCCTGGAAAGAGGAGAAACACACTCTGGTCAGTTCTGTCACCCTGAGGACAAAGACACAAAGGATCAGTCAGATGTCCCTGGGATCCCTTCCCTGGAGGCCTCACCTGTGTCCTGAGCGAGGAGGGTGACAAGGAGCAGAGCCCAAGCCATGGTGGAGACACCCCAGACACTGCCTTCTGAGCCCCCAGCTCTTGGCCTGCACCCCCAGACCTCTCTTATCCCCTCCCCCTCAGAGGAGGGAGGGGCCTCCATGCAAATCAGCTTCTGCACCTGCCCTTGCTCACTCTCTCCTCACCCCTCTGACCTGGCTCTGGAGGCATCCATGGACAGCAGGGCTCATCTGAGAGGATGAAAACTCTGTGACACGTTGTCCTTAGTCAGGACACTGACCATTACAGGGCCCAGGAAATGGGGCCATCCTGGGATGTCCCTGTCATCCACTATTTGAGTCAAGACGTCGTTGGCCAATAATCCCGATAACCACTCTTTGGGTTTTGCGGGTGGAAGGTGAGGACAGGGGCCCGAGGGGCTGGGGTGACTTAGAGATTCCATCCCGTCTCCTCCCGGCACCACAGGGGAGCTGGGGGTGTGCATCCCCCTCCCTCACCTGTCCCGTCAGCAGGACGGGGCCCCTGCCCCCCATCCCCTGCCTCTGCAGGGCTCGGAGGAGGGGTCCTGGGACCTTTATTGGCCTTCCTAGCAAAGGGCTTATGAAGCAGAGCAGATTGAGGACGCTGACCCCACACTCTCCTTTAGGGGCTCAGGAGGCAGCACCTGGGGGCTTCATACAGGTCAGGAAACCAGACCAGGACCCCCCAAACCCAGGCCCTTGCTGCCTCCTGGTGGCCTTAGATGGGGATGACCAAGCCCCAGGGAGGCAGCTGAGTGCGGCTGAGCCCCCAGCTCTGACCCCCCCAACTTGTTCCTCCTCCTCCTCCTCCCAGCCCAGCACCAGTGACTCTGTCCCTCCTCATCCCCTCCATGGGCTCAGCCTTTGTCCTGCAGCCCCATCAGGACAGAATTGTCACCTTCCTCCCCAGGTGGCTCAGAAGGGCCCCTGCAGGGTCTCTAATCTTATCTCAGCATGACCTTGTCTCAGGGACAGTGACCTTGAGGAGATCTCAGTTCAGGGCAGGGGAACCTCACACGATAAATGACTCCACCCCCATAGGTACGCAGATGAGAACTATGGGCCCATGAGATGAATCTGAATTCTCAAAACGCTTTGAAAACGAATAATGTAAGAAGGATTTTAATTCCGTCAGGATGGAGGGAGACCTAATGGAAAATGAAGGAAGATGCCAGGGTGTGCAGGGCTGGGAGGGGGGACTGGGTCAGAGTCGGCCTCAGGGCCCAGCTGCAGGGACTTCTCCTCAGGCAGGTCTGTCTGCCACGTGGTGCAAGTGAGGATTCTCCTCTGTTCTCAGCGGGAGGTCCTCATCCCAGAGCGGGCGCCTCCCTGAGGTCAGACACCTGTGTCCAGATGCTGGACCCATTGTGTTTTCTAGACAGAGAATCAGGGCTGACTGGTGTTTCCCAAGATTGTCAGTTTCTCAGTATCTGAAATGTCTAGTTCCTGATTACGAAGAAAGTTGACAATTGGTGTAATTCTCCTTTGCTTCCCAGGGTTTATGCTCCTGCCTCTGGGCACAGGGCCCCGGGGGTGATGCAGAAGGAGCTCCAGGTCCCCACAGAACAGATTCCTGCTTCTTTCCTGGGTACTGTGGAGGGGACCCAGGAGTGATGGCGCTGGGTGTGTGTGTGTCTGTCTGTCTGTCTGTATTTGTGTGGGGCTGTGTGTGTGTTTCTTCACAGTGACAGAGCACATCCTGTGATAGAACATAGCCTGGACCTGATGGTGAGATGTTGGGCTTCCCTTGGATCCAGGACCTGCACTCAGGCGCAGGAATACACGTAGGAATTGTGCACATCAGAGTTACCCCACAGCCTGAGACTAGTGTCCTTAGATAGACCTGCCCACAAGACTCGCCCTTGGTTTGTGTGTTGTGATTAGATTTCAGCAAGGTTTAGGCTATTCCCCAAGAAGAATGACCCCCTGAGTCTCCACTTTCCTGCAACCTTATGGTTTATTCTGAAGCCCTGACCTGCTCCCCAGCGGGAATCTGGAATTTCGGTAGATGCCAGGCACAGGATGCCTAGGAGACCAGCCTCCAGTAAGAGTCTTGTGGGTCTGATGAGGCTCCCTGGGGGACAATTCTTCACACATGTTGTCACCATTTAACTGTGGTGATGAAGCCCGACCTTGGAAAAGGTTTCCTGGAAGTTTATCCTCGTTTCCTCAGATTTCACCTCATCCACCAAGCCCTTTGCTGATTTTGCTTGGTCTCCCTTCACTGAAGGAAATCACAGCCACCAGGACACCTCTCTACTGAGTCTTGTGGGTCTTCTTAATGACGAAAGTAGTTGCCTGTGGTCTTGGGGACACTCGACACGGGACGATCTGAGAAAACAAGCAGCAAACCCAGGGTCTAGGGTTTCCCTCCGTCTCCTGCCATCTGCACCCGGGGGGTAAAAGTCATCATGGGAATCAGGGTCTGCACTAAACTCCACCCCTCCCTGGACACCCAGGACCACCCAGAGAAGCAGTAAGTCAGGAGCACTGGAAACTCCCCACCACCCTTGGAACAAGCTCCAGTGAGAGGATTATCAGGTCCACACTCGGAACTCCTGCTCTCCAGACTTTCAGTGTGAGTTCCTGTCTACACCCCTGTTGGCTTCTCTCTGTGGCTCCTTGATCCCAAGGCAGGGACCCCAGATGCGGCCACACTCGCCGCCCCCCCACCAAGAAGCTGGTCTGGAGCCTCTGCCTTGTGGATTTTAAGAGCTGCCAGAGCTCCCACAAGAGCCTCAGGCTGCCACCCAGCCTCCATGAGGAGGGATCCCATATAGCAGGAGGGAGTGCTCTGCCAGTCAGCACATGTTTTGTCCTCATTAGGGAGAAAATGCACAAATAGTCCAGATCTTCTTTCTCCACAACACAGGCTAATGTCCACTGCTTCCTTCTTGGTTTATCCTTTCAATATGCCATACGTTTGCAGTGGGAAAATAACCAAAGCAAACCACCTGCAGGAAAGTTATTGTCTACCCACTTTTGATGGTGAATCCTTATTGGATTTGCCATGACTCGTATTCTGCCTTGAACATATTACAACAGCAAAGAGTACGGAGATTTTTTTAAAATTTAATCGAATTTTCAGAGATTCTTCATCTCTGCTCCAGAAAACGTAACCCATCGGATATCCCTCGACCCTTCATTCACTGTGAACTCTTAGGAAATTTCCTCTCTGTCCACCCCGCCCCCAAACCTGAGCAAGGGCTCCTGTTCCCACTTCCGGGATGTGGATAAAAAACAAGACACACCTTCAGTCCAGAGCAGGGTCCCACATGCTGTCTGGAGTAATGTTTGGGCATCACATTGGACGGGGCACAAAATGGCAAGAGATGCTCTTGACTAGAGTCTGTTGCTTCGTGTCCCGAGATTTTCATTTCATTGAGATTCCGAGAATCAAAATATCATCTATGATAGAAAGTACCTGTTTTCTTAGTCAAACATACGTTTCCAAACCCACCTAAAATATTGGGTCAAAACTTCTCCAGGAGTTTTCTCATCAGACAGAAGGGAATCAATGATCCTCTAGATTCAGTGTGTATCCCATCGTGCTCTTTTGAAAACCCATCCATATCCTGCTCAGTGACAGAGCTGTTAGTACCTGCAGTGAGGACGGGAGTGGGGAGGGGTCCGTGTGTGGACACAAGGTGACCTTTGCTCTGATTGTTAGGCACGAACACACACATCTGCCTACAAGTACCCACACTGGATTGTTTAAACTGCAAGCTCAGGGTTACTATATTCAGGGGAATATTTGATATCACAGCTCAGTCTACTTTGTAGAATGTGACTTCTGAACATGTGGAAAGCCATATTGAGGTCATTCTCATTAAAAGAAAAAGTCTTGCTTTGAAAAATGTAACACTGATTATAAATGCAGCTATATGTTTAACAGAAAAAAAGAAGAAACAAATAACAGGACAGATGCAAAGGAGCAACGGCTGTTTCCTTAATAATGGGGGAGGGTAGAAATCATAACAGAGGCTATTTCAGGAGAGTAAAAACACTGATTCCCGCACTGCACACTTATTAGCAGCTATAATCCCAATGAAAGTAGAACTTAGCAATGAAGTTGGTCAATATTTTCTACACTCTACTTGAGCTCTGATGATATAGATAGAAAGACCAAAGATTCTGGTCATTTGTAAAATGCTGTGATAAAGACAAATGAATACACAGATTGAGACTAACATAGACTTGGAAAATAAGGGGCCTAATTGGTTGGGTTAAAAATAATCAGGTTTATCAGGAAGATGATTTAGACAAGAAAAGCGTGCCCAGGACCGGCATACAGTGAGCCATATTTGACGAGCCTTCCAAAGATAGAGGACCGATTGACACTTGAAAACAGCCCAATTGACACGTGACTCCAACTTCATGAGAGCCAGGAGCCAGGACCCCAAGAAAGAGCTGCTCTCCAGTCCTGGATGCCTGAAAACAAAGTTATCAAATGTTCCTCTTCACTTGTTACTGTGGGGATGATGTGTCCTGAGGAATCCAACCAACGTACTTTTTCGTCTAAACTATTGAATTTGGGATGTCCCTGGCGGTCCAGAGGTTGAGACTTAGCACTTACATTGCAAGGGGTGAAGTTTCGATCCCTGGTCAGGGAACATAGATCCCACAAGCTGCGTGGCATGGCCGCAGAAAACACAACAAAAACCAAAACAAAACATAAAAAACAAATTTTTTTTAACTACTGAATTCACATAATTTTCATTTTAGTAATGTTTCCATTTGAAAACTGTCTTTCAGGTTCAAGAAAAATTTAATATTGAAGCCACGACACTCACGCCAGTTTTTCAATGAATTCTCACAGGTGTTAGATGTGCTGGGATTCCACCTGGAAGCTGCATTGGCTCTTCATGGAAACATGTGACCTTGATATCACTGAGGAAGGGAGGACATACCCTCCAACCCACCCTCCATACAGGAGCCATGTTGCAAAGTGCCCATCGTATTAGAAGACTGCCTTCCTGTAGGGCTGTCCCTGGACAGGGTTCACCGATGCCAGGACAGAGACAATTCTGAGACCCAGAGTGTGTCCCCAACCCTCCCTGGTTCAGCCCACTCAGATGCAGGTCAAAGAGCAGGGACAACAAACAGGAAAATCACACATTGTCCTCTGTCCTCATCCCTCTGCAGGGTCCTCAGATCTCCTCTCAGCTGTAAATGCTTCAACCACAGATGCAAATGAGCAACCAGCAGAGTCACAGCAACGGGGAGCCTGTGAGCCAGGGCAGGATTTGGTCTCACTTCCCAATGAACTGGGACCACTGTGCACAGTGTTACCACTTGTAGCTGAGCTACAGTAATAATCGGCCTCGTCCTCAGCCTGGAGCCCAGAGATGGTCAGGGAGGCCGTGTTGCCAGACTTGGAGCCAGAGAAGCGATCAGGGATCCCTGAGGGTCGTTTATTGACATCATAAATCAAGGTTTTGGGGGCCGTGCCTGGGAGCTGTTGGTACCAGCTGACATAGTTATATTTCCCTATGTCACTGCTGGTTCCAGCACAAGAGATGGTGACCGTCTGTCCCAGATTCCCGGACACTGAGGGAGGCTGAGTCAGGCCAGACTGGGCCCAGGATCCTGGAAAGAGGAGAAACACACTCTAGTCAGTTCTGTCACCCTGAGGACAAAGACACAAAGGATCAGCCAGATGTCCCTGGGGTCCCTTCCCTGGAGGCCTCACCTGTGTCCTGAGTGAGGAGGGTGACAAGAAGCAGAGCCCAAGCCATGGTGGAGACGCCCCAGACGCTGCCTTCTGAGCCCCCAGCCCGCTCCCCCAAACCTCTCTTATCCCCTCCACCCAGAGGAGGGAGGGGCCTCCATGTAGATCAGCTTCCTGCACCTGCCCCTCCTCCCCCATCTGCTCACCCCCTCTGACGTGGTTTGTTCCAGATTCTTCTGCATCCCTGCACAGCAGAGATTATTGGAGACTTAACTCCTTCACATGGTGTGTGAGGACAGAACGAGTCCATGACAGGATGTGGGAAAGGAATCCAGCCCGGGATTTCCTGTCTCTCCTGGTGTGAGAGTCATGGTGCTTCCTGGGGGAGGAATCCCAGAAGGTCCCCTCTGTGCTCTTGGGACAAAGGAGAGGCCCTGAGCCCAGGCGGCTGAAAAATCCAACTGCCCCGCTTTCTGAGAGTTAAAGGCAGAGCTGCATACCAGTATCCCCTCAACTACTTCTGTTTTAAAAATTTTATTGAAGGGCTTCCCTGGTGGCGCAGTGGTTGAGTCCGCCTGCCAATGCAGGGGACACGGGTTTTTGCCCCAGTCTGGGAGGATCCCACATGCCGCGGAGCGGTTGGGCCCGTGAGCCATGGCCGCTGAGCCTGCGCGTCCAGAGCCTGTGCTCCACACCGGGAGGGGCTACAACGGTGAGAGGCCCGCGTACCGCAAACAAACCAAAAAAACAAACAAAAAAATTTCTTGAAGGGACTTCCGTGGCGGTCCAGTGGTTAAGGCTCCACACTTCCATTGCAGGCGGTGTGGGTTTGATCAATGGTCGGAGGACTAAGGTGCTGCATGTCGCGTGGCGCAACTAAAGAATTTTTAAAAATTAAAAAAAAGAGAAAAAAGAAACAAAAAAATTCTATTGAAGTATAGTTGGATTACAATGTTGTGTGAATCTCTGCTGTACAGCAAAGTGACTCACTTATTCATTTATATTTACATTGTCTTTCTTATTCTTTTCCATTAGGGTTTGTCATAGGATATTGAAAACAGTTCCCTGTACTATACCGTAGGACCTCGTTGTCTATCCATCCTATATAGAGTAGTTTGTATCTGCTGGTCCCAAACTCCCAATCCATCCCTCCCCCACTCCCAACTCCCTCTCATCCCCCTCAGTTGGGAGGGTCCTCAGATTCCCCTCCAGCCTCTGTCTCCAAAGTGCTCTGAGTCTGAGGCCCAAGCGTGAGCCCTGGGCCATTTAGTAGCACTTTTGAAGATGATTTCTTGGGGCACAAATGCTTTGGGACTAAGAGGAAGTACGCAGGAAGCAGCTCTTGAAACTTCACACAGGACAGTAGAAGCCACAGGTACCTTCCCTGAATCCTGGCCCTTGCTGCCCCCTGGTGTCTTCAGATGGTGCCAACCAAGGCCCTGGAACCTGAGGGACAGAAAACAACCCGGTCCCCAGACTAGCTGATGTGCAGCTCCTTGTAGGACGTTTCCGAAGAGCAGGTCCAAGTTTGTGTAAATGAACTGACATGGAAAGCACAGTTCACAAAAGGTGGATGGAATTAACCACCTGGACTCAACGGGGCTGACAGTCTGATTAAACCAAAATGCCAACATAGGATTTAAAGACCTATAGTTTCATCACATAATATTGGCCACACCAGGATAGAATGAAATCACTTGGCATATGGAAAACCAGAACATCTCAACTGTATGGAAGGGAAAGTTAACAGAGCGTGTGTCTCTGTTAACAGATCTGCTGGAATTATGTCACAAAGATATTCATCCAGTTTGTGAAAAATGATGCGAGAAATAAGGACAGAACCTACTGAAGTCAATAGAGAGATACAGAGTGTCAGCCAATATACGGGAGAAAAATCTAAAAAAGAGTGATGTATGTATATGTATAACTGATTCAATTTGCTGGACAGCAGAAACTAACACAACAGTGTAAATCTGCTATATTCCAATAAAATGTTTTTAAGAAAGAAAGTCTCAGCTAAGCAATAGAAGGTGGAAAAAACCACAGTGAATCTACTACAGAGAAAATTCCAGCAGATGGGATTAACGACAGGCAGAGCACTGGATAATGAAAGATTTCTGACTTGAAGTCATGCAATGGAAACAGTCCCTTGTTGAACAGAAGGGGGGAATATGAATTTAAAAGAATGAAGTAGTATCCACAAATTATGGAACTTCAATTGACCTAATACACAAATAATTGGAGTCCCCAAAGGAGAGGAGACAGAGAGACACAGAGAAACCCTCACATCCAGAATCCTGACACGCCTCAGGGTGTAGAAACGTGAGGGCAACCACATCGAGTTTCATTGTAATGAAATCTTGAGCTGTGGACAATTTTGAGACCCCTCTTCAGGTTGGTTGACTATTGGTATGTTAGGAAAATGTCAGCTAAAGAACTAGTTCCAGGACTTCCCTGGTGGTCCAGTGGTTAACACGCAGTGCTTCCAATGCAGGGGGCACGGTTTCCATCCTTGTTCGGGGAGCTAAGATCCCACATGCCACTTGGTGGGGTCAAAAAAAAAAGAAAACCCAGTTCCCTGCAGATTCTACCACAATGTTTCCTCCTCTCTCTCCCTCTCCCCAACCTCGCGACACAAACGCCTGTCCCAGAGTTCTGCACTCTGGTCATTGTGGGTGCGTGGAGCACATGCACAACTATGATTGTTTCTTTTAAACCCAAGTCAAACAATACTGATAGTCAGAGTCATATATCAGAGTTTAGGAAGAGTCCAGAGAACATAGGAGTACAGAAAAGCACAAATATGGAAGCCAAGATGCATGTCCACGAGTGTTTACTGACTTTTTCCTGAGAAAGGCCAGTCCCAGGTCTGCAGTGGTGCTAAGCAGACCTGTCATTCCTTAGGTCGTGGTCGGTGGTGAGTATGGTCATGATGAGCTGAGGTAACTTAACAATTATAATGAGTGTGAGTCCTTACAGATGCAGGTAGATCTGCAGATTCTTTCTCCTTTTAGTCGTGAGGCTGGTAGACCACTGCCCACTAAACCCACCGACAGATTTGCTCTAGGGAGAGGGTGAACCACATGTCCTGGATAAGGGGGCACGGCAGAGCTGACTCTGTGGGGGTCAGGAGGAGAAGCCTGTGTGCCTCCAGAGTTTTGTAGCCTCTGCCCACCTCTCTGGAATGGCCATCTCCCACGGAGGCCTTTCTCCAATGGGCAACCGGCAGAAATATTCACCTACAAGGAAGCTGACATCATCCAGGTGCTGACATACCTGACACCATCCTGTAAAGTTGGATGCGCGTCGCCCGGATTCTGATTTGTACTGTATGGCTGGCTAGGATTGTCTTGACATGAACAATTTTCTAGGGTCTTGATCAGCCAGGAACAATCTCTCTCGCTTCCTCCCAGTGAAGTGATCTCAGACAACTCCTGGAGTCCACGTCCCGCTGAATAGCAGGAAACGTGGGACAGCTGATACCCTGACAATATTCGCCTTAGAAATACAGGACCCACCCGAATCCCACAAGGCCAGATGCCTGACTCTAGGCTTCCTTGTCTTTCCTCTGGGACCCTGTCTGCTGTCTTCAGGACGGGCTCCAGGAAATCCAGGGAAGCCCCGCCCAGGACCAAGCTGAGCCTCTGTTAGGGTCCATGTCTCTTGGGGCCTCACCTGTAGACACACTACCCTTTCCTCACTCAGCGGGTTGGATGCTTGTACCCACTGTTTCAAACTATGTTGTTTGGGGGATGCATATCGAGGAAGGCTGGTGCAGGAATGTAAAGAAAGGCCATGGAATGATTAACCCTGGAGTCAGCAAACCAGCTAATCGGGGAGTGGGGTAGACAGATGTGCCTTGGGGGGTAGATTTCGTCTGGGGTTATGCGGTTTCTGTTTATGACTCCTCCTTAAATTGTGAGTGTGCATTTGACACATTCTTCTTCAGGAATGCTGCATTTCATAATCAAAGGAATTGTGCAAAATACGCTGAAACAGACATGACTACTTTTCCTCTGCTTAGCTACATAGACCAGGACTCAGACATGGAGGAAATTTTCATGAAAATCTGCAAGTGTAAGATGAAAACCTGCCCTTGAAGCCTTACAGATGGTAGAAACAGGCACCTGGAACATTTGAAAAAAGTGGAGAGGAAAAGAGAGTCATCGTCGGGACAAAGACCCTCTCAGGCTGTTTGATGCAGCTGAGACCGTGCCCCCTCCCTGCCCCTCCAGCTCATCCAGGACACATGCAAACAGCACCTAGAGGGAAGGGGAGACGCCCCCACCCGGGATCCTTAGGAGGCTCTGAGAAGGAGAGAAGAGGAAGCCTTGACTGCCTCCTGAAGATGTCCCTGAGGGGAATGTCGTGATTTCATTTCATCTTGGGAAGTGAGGTCAACCTAGAATTTTCATTTCCCAGGCCCCGAAAGGATCACTCTGTAATGGGTTGTGACAGGAGAGAGAAAAAATGAATGTGAATCTGTGAATTGATTACTTGATCCATCAGATGAAGTACATCCTTATAATGCAGTATTATTCGGCTGTAAGAAGGGGGAAGTAGTGAATATGCTTCCACAAGAATGAGCCTGGAAACATTAGGCTATGTGGGGGGATCCTGGCACAAAGGTCCGAGGGGGACAGGGAGTGACTGCAGGTGGATGACGTGTGTCTTGAGGGGCAGGAAGCATCTGGACTCTGGAGTGATCATGGATGGACTAACTTGTCAATACATTAAAAACCCTGATTCTACACCTTAAATGATGACTGTGATTTCATGTGAACTCTGTCTAAAAGAAATGTATTAAGTCTCAGATGCTGATGGATGAAACCTATAACCAGTGGTTCAGAAAATGAATGTTTTGTTTACGTGTGTGGGTGTGTTGAGTATGTATATTTATGGATGTTTATATATGGATACACATCCAAATACATACACACACACACACACACACACACACACACACATATATAGGCAGAGAGAGAAAATGAGAGATAAGCTGATATAATGAAAAGCGAAGATGGCAATAGTGAAAAATGATGGATCTGGGAAAAAGGTATGAAGGAGTTCTTTATGAAATCTTCAAATTCATTTAAGTTTGTAATTATTGGCAAATAAAATAATAACAAACAAGCAACAACTGAAATCCTGTATTTAAGAGTGAAGGGGCTGGAGGGAGCTAAAGGGAGGTTTTGGTCTCACCTCCCCATGACCTTGGACCACTGTGCCAAGGGCTACTACTTGTACCTGAGCTACAGTAATAATCAGCCTCATCCTCAGCCTGGAGCCCAGAAGTGGTCAGGGAGGCCGTGTTGCCAGACTTGGAGCCAGAGAAGCGATCAGGGATCCCTGAGGGTCGTTTATTGACCTCATAAATCAAGGTTTTGGGGGCCGTGCCTGGGAGCTGTTGGTGCCAGCTGACATAATTATAATTCCCTATGTCACTGCTGGTTCCAGCACAAGAGATGGTGACCGTCTGTCCCAGATTCCCGGACACTGAGGGAGGCTGAGTCAGGCCAGACTGGGCCCAGGACCCTGGAAAGAGGAGAAACACACTCTAGTCAGTTCTGTCACCCAAAGACACAAAGATCAGTCAGACGTCCCTGGGGTCCCTTCCCTGGAGGCCTCACCTGTGTCCTGAGTGAGGAGGGTGACAAGGAGCAGAGCCCAGGCCATGGTGGAGACGCCCCAGACGCTGCCTTCTGAGCCCCCAGCCCTCGCCCTACTCCCCCAGAACCCTCTTATCCTCTCCCCCCCAGAGGAGGGAGGGGCTTCCATGCAAATCTGCTTCCTGCACCTGCCTGTCCTCACCCCTTCTTCTCACCCCCTCTGACATGGTTTGTTCCAGATTCTTCTACATCCCTGGACAGCAGACAATCCTGGAGAATTAACTCCTTCACATGGTTTGTAAGGACAGAACGAGTCCATGACAGGATGTGGGAAAGGAATCCAGCCCGGGATTTCCTGTCTCTCCTGGTGTGAGAGTCATCATGGTTCCTGGGGGAGGAATCCCAGAAGGTCCCCTCTGTGCTCCTGGGACAAAGGAGAGGCCCTGAGCCCAGGCGGCTGAAAGATACATCTGCCCCACTTTCCAGGAGTCAGAGGCAGAGCTGGGGACAGTAACCCCTCAACTCCCTCTGTTTTAAAAACATTTTATTGAAGGGACTTCCATGGCAGTCCAGTGGTTAACACTCTGTGCTTCCACTGCAGGGGGTGCAGGTTTGATCCCTGGTCGGGGAGCTCCAATCCTGCATGCCGCATAGTGCTGCGAAAAATGAAAAAAATAAAAAAAAAGAAAGAGAAGAACAAAGAAACTGAACATTCTTATTGAAGTGTGCTTGATTTACAATGCTGTGTGAATTCCTGCTGTTCAATAAAGTGAGTCAGTTATGCTCTATATACATTTTTTCATATTCTTTTCCATTATGATTTATCAGAGGATATTGAATAGAGTCCCCTGTGCTATACCATAGGTCCTTGATGTTTATCCATCTTATATATAATAGTTTGTATCTGCTGGTCCCAAGCTCCCAATCCATCCCTCCCCCACCCCAACTCCTTCTTATCCCCCTCAGTTTGGAGGGTCCTCACGTTCCCCTCCAGCCTCTGTCTCTGCAGTGCTCTGAGTCTGAGGCCCGAGCCTGAGCCCTGGGCCATTTATTAGCACTTTTTAAGATGATTTGTTGGGGTACAAATGCTTTGGGACATAAGAAGTGTTCCGTGGGGAGCCCCTCTTGAAACTTCATGCAGGACAGTGTAACCCTCAAGTACCTTCCCCAAATCCTGGCCCTTGCTGCCCCCTGGTGGCTGCAGACGGTGCCAACCAAGCCCCTGGGAGGCAGCTGAGTGGGGGCTGGAAATCCCTCTTGCATCGCCCTCCCCTCCTCCCTCCTTCCCCATCAAGCTCAGCACCAGGCCCCCGATCCCTTCCATCCCCTCTAACCTCATTTCCCTTTGTCCATTAACTCCCTCCACGATGGGATGTGTCACCTGCCACACCAGGTGGCCTGGACCCTCACCCCAGGACTATTTAGCCCACCCCACCACAGCCTTGGTACCAGGTTATGCCTGTGAGGCAGCTCTTCATACCAAGTGACAGACATTTCAGGAGCCCAACAGAGGTGACTCTATGGCCAATGGTGGGGAAAGCTAAAGGCTTGCCTTGGGGATTGAGGGAAAAGGAGAAAGATGTTTGGGCGAAGCCATCGGTTTTGACTCATGACTATTGCTTAAGTGTGTTGTGAACATGTTTGTGCTTTTTTATTTTACACACTGGTTAAGATAATAAAGTCTGTTATTAAAGATAAGACTTAGTCCCACAGTCTGCAAGTTGCAGACTCAGGAAAGCTGTTGGTGTGATTCAGACCAAGTCCTAAGACCTGATACCGAAGTTGCTGAGGACGGAGGAAAATGAGATGAGATGTCCCCGCTCAACAGCGAGACTGGAAAGGGGCAAACTCCTCCTTCCTCTGCTCGTGTTCTATCCAGACCCTCAAAGGACTGGATGCTTCTCAGTTCCTCCTTTGCTCCAAGCACTGAGGCTTGGCACGCAGGGGAGCGGGCAGATGCCCTGGCCCAGCCAGGAAGGGGCGGGCGGGAGGATATCTTCTTCCCAAGAAGTTGTTCTGAAGCTGGTTCTGAGGGACACGGAGCACCTGGCCTTCTGATGAGTTCCCCTCCCCACACACCTGATCTCCCCCTTCCACCACACACACACCTGGGGAGGGGCTTCCTGCCCTCTGCATCTGCAAGGCCCTTGACTGCAGGAGGCCTGAGTTTGAGTCTGGGATGGAAGGATGCTGCCCTCTACCTGAAGGCTCCTGCCTTTCCCTCTGAGCTCATTCATAGCTACCCCAAAAGGATTTTCTTTCTTTTTTTTTTTTTTGATGAGGACCATTTTTAAAGTCTTTATTGAATTTGCTACAATACTGCTTCTGTTTTATGTTTTGGTTTTTTGGCCACGAGGCATGTGGGATCTTAGCTCCCCAACCAGGGATCAAACCCACACCCCCTGCATTGGAAGGCAAAGTCTTAACCACTGTACCGCCAGGAGAGTCCCCCAAAAGGGTTTTCAAAAGTGGTGGTTCCCCCAAATCAGGACATACGGCCTTAGGAATGCAGACCAGCCATCCTGGATTCTCTCCAAGACCTTCCTTGTCAGCTTAATCTTGCAGCACACTGGGGGACTAGAGGCTGTGTGGGGTGACTGAATTTCTTCATATCTCCAAAATAAATCACTGGTCAAGGAAAACATTTATGATGGAAAAGTTTACTCCCAAATATAGAAAAGTTGGGAATTCCCTGGCCGTCTAGTGGTCAGAACTCCGTGCTTCCACTGCAGGGGGCGTGGTTCGATCCCTGGGTGGCAGGGAACTAAGATCCCACGTGCCATGTGGTGAGGCCAAAAAACAAAACAAAACAAAACCACAAAAAACAAGCAAAAACACCCCCAAAATATAGAAAATTATTTTACCATGGGCAGCGTTAATATTTTAGTGAACACCTTCTGGACATCTTGACATGCTTAAGTACAATGTTCAGGAAAAAGAATTACATGTATTCCAGGAGGTGGGGGGGGGGGGTCCCTGTAACTTTCACTGCTTCTTCTACTCCAGGCCTAGTCTAGCCCCAGGAACGTGGTAAACATTGTGGGCATTGCTTGAAGCAATGAAATGAATCAATGTTACTTTCATGTTTACTTGTACATGAATAGGACTATATCATACAATATAAGCAATCCTGTGACCTTTGCTTTCAAATATCTCCGACGTCATCTTTTCAGTGTGTCAACCTGAAATCAGGCCTTAAATCAGCCATCGAATCATGAAAATAACGTTCGGCAATCTTCAAAGGGATCCCCTTTCCATTTCAAGTCCCACAGATGCATCCTTTGCCCTCTCCGAGAATTAGTTACAACCTGCCACTTTAAAACAATGGTCTTCTTGTTTTGGTTTGGTTTTTTTCTGGTTCCATCCTAAAACTTATGAGCACTATCTCCTTGAGTGTTGCAGCAGCAGCCTCTCAAGGACAAATGTTTGTTGAATGAGTCTGGACAAGAGGAAGGAGGGGGAGGCTGAGGCTCCAGTTGCAAAGTGAAAAAATTGAGGTTTTACCAGCCCTGTTCCAGGTAACAATCCCAGGTCCAGGGGGATCAACACAATTCCCTCATTTGTATGTACCTATGTATTCATTCATCCATCCATCCCACCATGGGTGTAGCTGGACACCTTAAGCTCTGTTAGCTCACAGGCACGGGGGATGTGTGGGGGAATGGCAGGGTTGAGCCACGAAAGATAGCCATCACTACTGCCCTGCCTGTTATTCTTGGCCACCACTACCTTCTGGTGGCCTGTGGTTAAAGATTTAGGGTCACCTGGACCACAAGGACACAGCCTCACACTTACTGGGCTTGAGTGAGGAAGCTGAATTCAAAGGACCCAAAGGGGGTCCCCCAGGCCAGCGTTAGTGACAGGGCTGGAGTTCCGCTTTGCTCTTAACCCCTCCAGGCAAGAATCCTCACCCACCTGGCTCTCATCATCTCTCCAGAAGCCCGACTTTCTCCCCTAGAGGGGCTGGGAGGAAGGAGGTGCCAAAACCGTCCTGGATTCCATGTCTCCAGTGCCCCCTGGTGGCCCGGACGCGACATCCCCAGGGTTGAGGGGCACCGCTTGGGAGGCTCCCGCCCCGCCCCGCCCACACTTCCTTTTCCAGGCCCCTTCCTGACTTTGTCCGAAGGGGTCCGTTGGTGAAAAGAGGTGAACCCTGCACTCAGGACCAGCACAAGCTGAGGCCATCAGAGGGGCTGCGGAGGTCAGACGGAGGTGAAGAGAGCAGACACAGCAACTGTTTGGCTTCTGAAAAACCATATGGGGGGGTGGTGGGGTGGGAAGCACAATCTGGAGGGAGGACGATCTAGTCAAACCCTGGCTGGGGTCTCCGCTGCCCCAGGGGTCACATAAGTGGTAAAGTCGAGAGAGTAGGGGCCACTGGCCTGGCCAAGGGCAGGGACATCTTATCGACAAGAGGGAGGTGGGAGTGGGGCGAGGGCCCTGGAGCCGGCTCTGGCACCCCACGCCCCGCAGAGAGGAAGGGGTTGCGGAAGAACAGGCCCAGCGGTGGGGGTGGGGGAGGAGTTGGAGGTGGGGGGTTCTAAGCCTCGACCCCTCCCTCTGGATCTCAAGAGCCCCTTCATCCCAGCCCACGCCCACCCCTCCCCACCCCCCCACCTACACCCACCCCATCCCCACCTCACCCCGTTCTCCATCCTACCCCATTCCCTTCCCCCATTCCACGATTCCTCCCTCCCCCACCTCACTTCCATTCCATCCCATCTCCTACCCCCACTTCACCCATCCCCCCATCTCCTCCCCATCCCCCCAACCCTACCTTTCCCCCATCCCACCCCTGACCCACCCCATCCCCACTCTCACCACCCGGCCGTCCAGTGGGCATGGCCACAGACGCCACCCCTCCCCCTCTCTGCACTCCCTCCCCGCCTACTAAACGGAACCCCTTCTAGACTCCCTGGAAGACCCCACTCGCGATCCCAGGATCTCGTGAGATTTGCCCCAGGAGGAAACAGAAAGCAGGATTGGTCGGGCCGCGTGGTTTCCGGGCGGGGCGCTGCTGAGTTCGCGGTTCTTTGTCTGCAGAGCCCAAGCGGGGGATCGTGTGGCCTGGCGCTGCGGCACGAAAGGTAAGTTCCCGTCCTGGTGCCCCCGCGTTCCCGTGGGGTGACCTTGAGCTAGTCCCCGGGGCCCCCAGCGGGCCCCCGCTCCTGTTCTCCAGCCGAAAACGAGCTCTCACGACCTGGGGCTGGAGCGGAGGCCACAGGCGGTGGGGGGCCGCCTTGGGCCTACCCGGGCCACGTGCCCCGTGAAGAGGCCGCAGCGCCGTGTGGGGGACGTAATAATCCAGGGCACCCGGGTCTGCGGGGATGGCCAGAGCTCATTGGGCGCTGCTTTGCGCTGGAAATGGGGTCCCCGGGGGAGGTGCCAGGGTGTGGGGGCCAGAGAAAGGGGCAGAACTGGGGCTGGAGAACGGCGGTTAGTGCCCTTAGAGGAAGGTCCCTTTGACCCGAGCATCAGGTCTTTCCTTCGATTGTCTGCTGCTTCAGCTGATGAGAAATTTCTCGGGTTTGGAGATACGAAGAGATTCTCACTGAAACGGCAGGGTCGGGGCTCCGG
Organism: Globicephala melas; assembly: GCF_963455315.2. Classification (NCBI taxonomy): domain Eukaryota; kingdom Metazoa; phylum Chordata; class Mammalia; order Artiodactyla; family Delphinidae; genus Globicephala; species Globicephala melas. The sequence goes on from NC_083326.1 coordinate 65,456,461, forward strand.
TTTTCAGTTCGCCCAGCAGAGTTCTCACTGTGGCTTCGTAACAACACGTGTGAACACACCGTGTCTTTGTTTTTTGGAGAATTTGGGTTCTTGTATTTTGTTGTTTTTTGGCGGGAGTTTTTTTTTGCGGTATGTGGGCCTCTCACTGTTGTGGCGTCTCCCGTTGGGAAGCACAGGCTCCGGACGCGCAGGCTCAACGGCCATGGCTCACGGGCCCAGCCGCTCCGCGGCATGTGGGCTCTTCCCGGACCGGGGCACGAACCCTGCCGATGTCCCCTACATCGGCAGGCGGACTCTCAACCACTGCGCCACGAGGGAAGCCCGAGAATTTGGGTTCTTATTCTCAGACTTGGGTGGAGACGGGTGACTGAGACGGTAGGAAACCAGGGAGACCAGGTGTCGGAGGACCTGAGGCCAGCGTGAGCTGGACCAGCGTGGCGGAAGACATCTTCAGGTAAACTGGTCCCCTGCACCTCATCATGTCCCAGGATGTCCTGTTGCCCCCTCAGTGCTGTTAATCGTGGAGCTGCATGCAATCTGCATCCTGAAGCCCTCACAGCGGGAGGAGGATGAGCAGCCTTTATTTTTCCAAGTCATTTTCCCAAGAGAGCTTTCATCCTGCTGCCTTCTTAGAAGAAGCAGCTGCAATGTGTTGGGGTCCCATTCCCGAAGCCACGGTTACGTTCAGAACCTGTGCTTGGGGCGAAGGAGCAGGGCTGGCATCAGCCCCCAGAGACTTGAGTCCTGTGTGGTGTTGGGCAGGGGCAGGGTGGGTGAGCCCAGGGAGGTTTTGGTCTCCCTAAGCGGTGGGCTGGGACCCCTGGGCCTAGGGGCGGTCCCGGAAAGAAAGCACCCAGAGGGCACAACGAGTCCTCCAGCTGCAGCCCAAGGAGGCCAGGGAGGCGGACCTGGAGCTGGAGGATGGAGAGGGACCCCAGGAGCGAGGACGAGCTCGTGCACTGGGGGTGCTGGGCAGCACATGGGTGCTGTTGATGCCAGCGCACCGGGCTGTAACCCCCAGTATCACTGCTGCCTCCAGAGCAGGAAATGTGGCCTCTCTGTCCCAGAGCCACAGCCCTGTATTAAACACAGACACTGAGTGGTTGTCAGGACAGACTGGGCTCGGGACCCAGAGAGGAGCAGGATGTGCAAAGGGGAGAGGTCAAGGTCATCACTCCAGAGATGTTCAGGGTGGAGGGAGAAAAGAGGGTCAGCCCTGGGCTGCCAGATGGTCCCCTCCTTAGTGCCTCTCACCTGTGCAGACAGACCATGAGCAGACCCCAGGCCATGGCGGAGACGCCCACGAGCTCTTCTGCAGCCATGGCGCCAGGCTGGGCTCCCCACACCTTTCTTAGCCCCTGCCTCACGTGTGGGAGGGACCTCTGTGCACAGCTGCTTCCCAAATCCTTCAGGCGACACCGTATCAGCGAATCTGCTTCCTTCGTCCTGCCGAGGGCAAGCAGTGCTGGGAGGTTTCCTGGAGCCTGAGCTCCCGGGGTACGGCTGCTGAGCCGAGGTACCAGTGAGTGCAGGCCTTTCTGGATTTCTCCCCGATATATCGCCCCTCCCCCCATCTTCCTGGAAGACCTGGCAGGACCCACAGAGCTGCTGAGTGCCTAGACTGTGGTGGGTGATGTCCCCGGAATGGAGGCTCCTGTCCTCCGCTCTCGTCCCCGACCTTGTCCACTGTCCACGAACAGAGTGGGCTGTTCCCATCCGCAGGCGACTTCCCCGGGCACACTCCCACTGGGCTGGCACGTTGATGGCTTAGCGAGCCCTGGACCAGGAGCCAGGGGCCTCGTTCCCGTGTCACCCTCTCGTGGCTGGCTCTGTGACACAGGTGCAAAGGACTCGCCCTTTTGAGCCTCAGCCACTGCACAGGGAAAGGAAAAAGCAATTTAAGGCCCCTGCCGACATTTCAGATCTTGAGGGAGAACCCGAGGCTAGGAGAGTGAAACGCTTTGGTGATTTAAGCTCTACCAAACACGAGGAATTGTTGACTGACTCGTCATTCTGATTCAGAATCCAGCTTCAGGCTCCTTGTCCCCATCTCGTGGAGAAGCTTCAATGAAGGGCATGGTTGTGACAAAAAAATGAAGATGTCCCAGAGGCGGTGATGCCAGCAAACATCTTCACAGTAAAGGAACTTGGAGATAATGTCAGGCCCTGAAAACACAAAGGGTGAAATGTTGGAAGCAGATCCAGGCTTAGAAAGCAGAGTGATAACCGCAATGAGAAGCCCACGCACCACAACGAAAAGTAGCCCCCGCTCGATGCACCTAGAGAAAGCCCGCATGCAGCAACGAAAACCCAATGCAGCCAAAAGTAAATAAATAAATTGAAAAAAAAAAAAAAAAGGCACAGTGATAAGTTGTCCGGGCTTAGGAAGGACACTCAGCCCCGACTGCAAGTTATGTGATGAGAAGCAGGGAAGTAGTGTTGAGAGGATTCTTGATCAGTTTTTCGCAAAGAAACAAAACACTTTTTCTCAGTGCTTAAAATCACAGTGTACTAAAACAAATAGCTTTACTGGGCTTCCCTGGTGCCGCAGTGGTTGAGAGTCCGCCTGCCGATGCAGGGGACACAGGTTCGTGCCCGGGTCCAGGAGGATCCCACATGCTGCAGAGCGGCTGGGCCCGTGAGCCATGGCCGCTGAGCCTGCGCGTCCGGAGCCTGTGCTCTGCAACGGGAGAGGCCACAACAGTGAGAGGCCCGCGTACTGAAAAAAAAAAAAAAATAGCTTTACTATTTTTACTTTTCTAAACATTACAGTGGATCGTGTTAAGAGGGTTCTTAACGTTTTCAAAAAATATGTAACGGCTGCAGGAAAAGTCACGTTTTGCCTTAGATTATGAAGGTTGGCTTTGGTCGCCTTGGTGGCCCTGGCCCACCGTGCAGGCCACGTCCGCCTGTCATTATTTTTTCGACTTGCTTGTTTTTCATTTGTCTGCTTATACAGAAAACACGTTTTTTCCCTGTGATGAGAACTCTTCGGATTTACTCTCTCAATGACTTTCATACGTAACCTACAACAGTGTCAGTTATACTTACCCTGTTGTACATCATCTCCCTAGTATGTACTTCTAACTAGAAGACGACCATGACATTTTCACTGGGCTGTTCCTCCCCAGAACAGCAGTGGATGGTCTGCTCCAGGCACTCTGTAAATGTTTTGAGTAAATCGAGGGTTGCCGATAGAGGGGGAGTCTGGGTATGGGGGCGAGGGGACCAGCTGGGCGGGAGACCTCCCTGTGAGCGCGTCCCCTCTGCCTGGTGCCTCCTGCCAGCCCTCAGCACAGGGTGGGCTGTCCCCTCAAAGGTGGAGCCAGTGCTCCCCGAGTCCTGAGGCTCTTGACCCTCCTCCAGTGGAAAACAGTCCAGTGCAAAGGGCCGGACAGCCTAACGCACCTGGTGTCACTCTGAGCCACAGTAACCTTATGGCTTGGTGTTGGAGAGTCGGGGTCAGTTGGATGACAGGGATGAACACCAGACCCCTCTTCTCTCCTCCTCTGTCCAAAAGCACAGTTCCCACCATCTCAGGCAACACTGAGGTTGACTGTGCAAAGTCCTGAGAAGCATCCTCTCCGGGGCCAAAGGCCAAGACTGGGGCCTCCCCTTCTCTCTGAACCTCTCTCACCTTTGTGTCTAGTGTCAGTGCTCCCTCTCTGTCCCTTGGAGTTGGCAAGGGGGACAGCCACTGGCACCTCCCCCAGGCCAAGGCCAACAGAGCCAGATCCTGGGGACACTCCCAGTCCCCAAGTGCCCTTAGTGGTCCCAGACATGGCTTCAGCATATAAGGGACACATTTCTGAGAGCCAGGAAACCAGGCCGCCGGCTCTGCTGCCATTTCCCTCCTCCGCCCTCGTCCTGGGCCATCCCCCGCCCAACCAGCCTGGAGTGGGCCCTCAGCCTCCCGCACCCCTACTTGCCTCTAGAAGCACTTCCCTCAGGATTAACTGGCTGGACCCAGGGTGACCTGGATGTCCGACGTGTCCTCACTGGGGAGGAAGAAGTGGGGAGACTTGCTTGTTTCGGTCTAGGTGTCATTGGATGTGAAGTGGAACCACATCTTGCCAAGTGCAGGAAGAGGCAGGGCTGACAGAGACCTTCGATTTTTCAAAAGGCCCAGAGGCCAAAATGTTCCAGGGCAAGAAGAGATCTGACTGCAGAGGGAAAGGAGACGTACCAGATCCTGGGTAGGATCTTGTCTGCTCGAGGTGGGGTCAAGAGAGCCGAAGGAGGAGAAGCCACCATCGGCCTGGCACCCAGGGCCTCTGTCAGCCTGGTGCCTCTGAAGACCAGCAGGGTTGGGGTCTTCCTCTGGAAGCCAGGAAGGGTCATCTTCCAGCATTTCTGGTGCTTCTATGAATGCAGAAAAGTAGCTGGGCTTTTCTTTACCTTCTTCTACACTTGTTATGTCAGAAGAATTGGGGAGAAATCCGTGATTTCTGTTGATGCCAGTGGAAGGATGTCTGGTCCCTCACCCTCCCCGCATCGTGGCTACACCCCAGGCTCTGGGAGAGGTCGGCTGACTTGCCAGGGATGCAGAAAGGGGGGGCTGCCCCATCAGCACAGGCCAGGAGCAGGAACCTGGGGACACACATGCATTCTAAAGACCCCAGGAAGGCCCTGGGGGCAGATGCTTTGCGTTCCCAGTAGAAATTCTGTGACTGGAGACGGGAAGGGGGACAGGACACCCCCCCACCATGAGCTCAGAGGCTGCTCTGGCCTGTGCATCATGAGAACAGGTGACCAGGATGTGGTAGAAACGTCCCCCCAATTGACTCATGCCTGGGCCTTGGGAGTCGTCCTGGGCCAGTCCTGACACTGGGCAGGAAGGACAGGTCTTCCTGCAGCTGTGCCCCTGGTCCTTCTGCCTCTGGACAAACAGACTCTGCATGGAGGTGGAGGTGGACAGAGGAGGGTCCCCTGCCTCGCTGGGGAAGAATGTTCGGCTTATACTTCCCATTTTTACATCATTCGAAGGCAGTGGTCCCTCCTGCCTCCTTGGATCTCCTGGATGCTGGGTTCCCATGGAAACATCCCAGGCTTGGACATCTGCCATTTCCTGTTTCCCCGAGGTCCACGTGAAGTCAGTCATCTCTTCCTAACGCTCTGTGGGGCAGATCCATCCACACCCCTCCCCCAAGCAGGTCTTCTGGTTACTCCCTGAGTGGAGCATGGCAGTGTCCACCCCTGGCCAAGTCCCCGGCTCACCAGGCTGAAAAGGAAACTAACTGAATTTCAGCTTTTCTCTGAAGGTTATTTGAGGCACTGGATGACAAGTGCGAGCACCACTCAGTGGCTGCTCCAGAATCAGGAACATTCTGCTTAACTTACTAATCTCGACTTCCTGCAGCTGATCAGTCCAGGTGATGGTCTGGGAGTTGAGTGTCCATAGAGCACATTCTAGCTTAACCCTGTTTTAGGCAAACTGCTGATAGGGACGGTAGAAATTTGGAGAAAGCAGTCTCTGGGAAATTACCAAACCAGAGAGCATCCTTCAGAGAATGCTGCCACCTCGCCCACACAATAGAATTGTTGGGGGGTCACAATGCAGGGGGTGGAGAGGTTCCGTCAGCCTGTATTCTGAAACCTCAACAGAACCAACGTGTGAGCCAGCCCAGCAGGGGCATCGCCCCCAAACCTTTGAATACTGAACAGAGCTTCACGTCCCCTGAGGAGAAGTTCGGTGTTAGAGTAGCTGTGCTTAACGCAGAGCAAGAGAAAAGCTGAATTTTGTTTGTGGGCCTAATGGTGCTCTCGCATCAGAAACCCTGTAAGTGAAAGCCTTAGGGGAGGGGTCGGGGGGCTTTTTGAAGCCGCTTTGCATTACTTGTTTCCTAGGATTGAGGAAATGTTAAGTTATCCACAAACACTGGAAGGGGCCTTTGAAGGTCATGATGAGGGTTGAAGCTGCTGGACAGAGCCTGGACTGGGATGTGGAAGAGGACGCCTGAGCCTCAGGGCAAGTCCTCTTCTGGTTGCAGCCCTTTGCTGACACCGATATGTGTGCTTGGCCCACGTTTCTTTCCCTCCCTGCCTCCAAGAGCCCAAAGAGCCCACAGCCCTGACCCCCTCAGTGGCTTTCAGGCTGAATAAGGTGTGTCCCAGGTTTGGCCACCAGCACAGTTCCGGCCTCTCCCAGCCCACATGCCTACATTTCATCTTGTCAAGCCAATTTGCATATCCCCGCTTCTGGGAGGAAACACCCTTTGCTCCAGGGACAGAGGGAGGAAGATTGAGTCTTGGGTTTGCCTTGGCTTTAAGGGATCCACCAGGTCCCCCCGTAGCCACTCCTGCTGGCAATTTCTCAGGCCCATCCTGACAAAGGTCTCTGAATTCCTCCAAACACAACACACTTTCCCTGGTCTTGGGTAATTTCCTTGGTCTCATTACAAACGCCCAGCCCCTCCCTCTTCCCAGCCAGCTCCTAGTTGTCATTTTGACCTGACCTCCTTTGGGGAAGCCTTAAGCCTCAAAATCTGGAGGACCCGCCATCCCTCAGTGTTACCTCTGTTCCCCCATGAACGGGCACACATTTTGCAGTTGTAGGTTACGTATAAGTGACTGTGTGGTTCTCAGGAATTGTGTTATATTTCTTTTTCCTTTGGGGTGACACCACTAGGTCTGCACAAAGCTGGCTTAACTCAGACATTGGGATGGTTTTGATGTGGCCCATGCTCCTCGAACAAATATGCTTGCAGGTTGGTTTTCTTCTTTTATCTTTTGCTTTCACGAGTGGACAGAGGATCCTATCAGTTGTGTGTAAGGAGAAAGTCAAATCAGCGTTAGCTGGATGGATTTCCAGTAATAAGATTCCGCTTTCCATTTGAAATGGAAATTTCAGCTGGGATCTGAAAAGTGTGGCCAGGAAGGCCTCTCATGGCTCCTCAGGAGCCAGAGGAGGGACTCAGAGGCCTGAGCACATTGCTCCTTGCACCACACCCGCCCTGGCATCTGGGGCCTCGGGCCCTGACCGCTGCCCCAGCCAGGGTCTCCACAGGACAGGCCATGCAGGCCAAGGTCCTGTAGAGAATTTTTCTTCGCCTTCTGTACACGTTTGCAGTAGCAGGCTTTGCTTTTGCTTCTAGTGAAGTTTTGCCTTAATCCCAAACGTTTTGATTTCTGCTCTGGTTATGCCACTCATAGACAGTTACAGTATTTCTTAACCAAATAGATTTTTTTTCTTTTATTGATGTAAGACATCTAATTAGTTGGAATTTTTGGATGACATTTTACATATTTGGTTTGTGACTAGTAATTACAGTTCATATCATTTATGGTTTTGTGATTTTTACTAGTTTAAAGGGCTTTTTTGGTTTGTTTTCATTTTAGAAATGAAAAGTTTTTTTTTTAATTCCATGGAATAAAAAAAAATTCCATAATAATAATACTCATAGGTACATCTTGGAATCAGTTTTTATTTTTCTTAATCTCTAACATCACATGCTATCAGATACTGTCATGCTGCTTTATGGTTTCTGATTTAAAGATTTTTAAATGGGGTAACAGTACCCACTGTGTGGTACTCCTCCACCTTTCCCATCTGGGTTATTTGTTGGAGTTTAGGAAGAGACCGTGTTGGGCTAAACTCCTTATTCCTGTTGTTTTCAGTCCTTGAGTGATAATCAGAAGCTTTTCTCCGGAGAGGGTGGGGTCAGCTGTCAGGCTTCTAGGTACCCACCTTTCAGAGGGGCTGGGATTAAATGCAGCATGGGTGGATATGGGATAGGGCGAGAGGTCACCTCGTCCCCTCATTGGGGCTGGCGCCAGCGGGGCCAGAGCTGTGGCCTTGTGGCCAGAGGGGTGTCTTTGGCCCTGCGTTGGGTCCCCTAGAGGGTGGAGGGACGGCAGGGTCGCCGGTCCTTGGCCGGAGAAGGACCCACCCCTTGCTCTCTGGTGTCCCTCCAGTACTCACTCTTGAGCAGATTCTTCAGGGTGGGCATCCGGGCCCCGCCGAAACTCCTGGAACTGGCCGTCCAGAGCCTGCTGAGGGATGAGGCCTTGGCCATCGCCGCTCTGGAGGAGCTGCCCGCTGAGCTCTTCCCACCCCTGTTCTCCGCGGCCTTTGCCGGGATGCACAGCCAGGCCGTGAAGGCGATGGTGCAGGCCTGGCCCTTCCCCTGCCTCCCGCTGGGGGCCCTGATGAAGGAGCACAAGCCTCACCTGGAGACCTTCCAAGCTGCAATCGACGGCCTGGACGTCCTGCTTGCCCAGGAGGTCCGCCCCAGGTGAGGGCGCCCCAGCAGGCGGGTGGGGCCTGGGGGTCTGAGCAAGACGCAGCTGGCATCTGGTGGGGTATGGTGCGGGGCCACGGGGAGGCCTTGGGGCCGTGGCTGGGCCACTCTGGGAATAGGCTTTCGGGCGTGCAGGGCTACTTAAGGTGCAGAGGTGACAAAAGGCACGTGGGCTAGCCCCCTCCTCGTGGCGCTTAAAGTGGGGACCAGGAGGGGCCCCGGAAGCTCGAGGAGCAGCTGGTGTCTGGGGTGTAGCACCCTTGCCTGGGTTCTGAGCCGTGCGGTCCTGGTCCCCGTGGGTCTCCGCACAGCTCAGTGTGTCTCCCGTTGTCCCGCAGGCGGTGGAAGCTGCAGGTGCTGGATTTGCGCCGGAACGCCCACCAGGACTTCTGGACCGTGTGTTCCGGCACCAGGGCTGGTGTGTGCTCACTGCTGGAGCCTGAGGTGGCCCGGCCCGTGAGGAAGAGGCGCCGGGTGGAAGGTGCAAGGGCGTGGTCGAAGCAGACCTCGGCCCCCGTGGAGGTGCTCATAGACCTGTGCCTCAAGGAGGGCACCCCCGATGCGTCCCTAAGCTACCTCCTGAAGAAGGTCAAGCAGAGGAGGGGCTCACTCCGCCTGTGCTGTCAGAAGCTGAGGGTCTTCTCCATGCCGATGCAGAACATCAGGAAGATCCTGAAGCTGGTGCAGCTCGACTCTGTCCAGGACCTGGAGGTGAACTGCACCTGGAAGCTGGCCACCCTGGGCAGGTTCGCGCCGCACCTGGGCCAGATGATCAACCTGCGCCGGCTGCTCCTCTCGCACATCCACATGACACTGCACGCCGCCCCCGGCATGGAGGAGCGTTGCGTCAGCCAGCTCACCTGCCAGTTTTCCAGCCTGCAGCACCTGCAGGAGCTCTACCTGGATTCCATCTCCTTCCTTGAGGGCCGCCTGGACCAGGTGCTCAGGTGAGGCGTGGCACTGTCTCTCTGCAGACCAAGGCAGGCCTCTCTCGTTTCGTTATCCGTGGGGTGTCTGTCTACTGTCTGCCTGCCACGGATGGTGCCAGAGTGCACGGGCCACTCAGAGGTCCACACGATGCCGCCAGTCCGTCCCCCGGCATCTTGTCACATAGCCTCCCAGGTTAGGGTCAGAGGTGTGGCTTCAGTTAGATGCCTGTCAAAGGGGACTCTTTGCTGGGAATCTGCATCGTGGGGGCTTTGGGCCAGGTGAGGGTGGCTTTGGGAATTCTTCCTGAGAGAGTGATGTCTAAGCTGAGATGATGGAAAATAACTAAGCAGGAGGACATTAACCAGGGGAAAGCCCATCCAACGTGAGGTTTCAAATCGGAAGCTCTGTGCTGAGCAGCTGGTCCACGTGAGCCTGTCCCTCCCACCTATCCCACTTGCCTGTCTGTCCCGGGTTGCTTTAGGCTCCAGGTGAGGTGTGACGTGGGAAATGGGTGATTGTGGAAATGACGGGGAGGGAGCAGGAGTGAAGAGTTGCGGCGTCCATCAGGACGTTAGCAGTTATTGCTCCTAAATAGTCCAGAGAAGAGAAACAAAAAGTCAAATGAGTATCATTATTGAAGTGGCTCCAATCTCGAGTCCAAACTACAACTATTATTTGCTTCTAAGGCTTCTGATTATATAGGAATTCTTCAGTAACAGATGATTTCTTCTAGAAATGTGTTCTTCATTCTTAAAATAGAATCATAGCTTTACCTGGAACACAATGATGAAAGAGGAGAGAATGCAGCCCGATGTATTTGTGTGAAAGAGTTGGATTGATCTCCTTTCTGGCGACTGCAAACTCAAAACATTAAGAATAAACGTGTTCATGACACAAGGACAACGACAGACAAAAGAGTTGTGGAAAGTGAGGGATGGTGTGTGGCTGATACAGCGACCAGAGTTAGCCCCTGCCGGCTGGACCCCTGTGCACGTTGCCAGACCTTGCCTGGCTTAGCCCTTTAAGCACAGATCCCAGTACTCTCCCTGGGAACAGAGAAACAGGTGATGGGGTCCAGGAGGCGGCAGGAAGGAAGCCCGAGTTAAAAGCAGTTTAGGTCATGTCTCCCAATACTGTAGTTTGCTGATCCCCTCTCTCACTTGGGACATGGGGTCAGGCTCCCCAGTGGGCACCTGCCATTGTTACCTTACCTGTGCTCACAACACCTGGCAGGGGTATGTCGTCCCCCACTTGACGGGTGAGCACAGGGAGCACTTGAGGATTCCTTCCCTCGACCCCGTCACACGGCAGATAAGGGATGGGGAAGGACCCCGCTCAACCTTGGGCTGACCTGGCACCTCTCCTTTGACCATGCAACCTCCTCCGGAAGACTGGGATCTGGTGAAATGGGCCTCTCTTCCCTTGAGGCCTGGGCCACCCCACATCCCTCCGCCCACCACCTCCATCCTCCCGGGACTGACTGCTCTGTCTCTCTCCAGGTGTCTGAAGAACCCCCTGGAGACCTTGTCGATTACCAAGTGCCTGATTTCAGAGGCAGACCTGATGCATCTGTCGCAGTGGCCGAGCGTCAGCCAGCTGAAGGATCTGAGCCTTAGCGGGGTCAACCTGACCAGCATAAGCTCCAAGCCCCTCTGGGTCCTGATCGAGAAGGCCTCGGCCACCCTCCAGGACCTGGACCTGGACGAGTGTGGCATCATGGACTCCCAGTTCAGCGCCCTCCTGCCCGCCCTGAGCCACTGCTCCCAGCTCACCACCTTCAGCTTCTGCGGCAACCCCATCTCGATGGCTGTGCTGGAGAGCCTGCTGCGCCACACCGTGGGGCTGAGCAAGCTGAGCTTCGTGCTGTACCCCGCGCCCTTGGAGAGCTACGAGGACGTGCACGGCACCGTCCACCTGGGCCGCCTGGCGCACCTGCACGCCCGGCTCAAGCAGGTGCTGCAGGAGTTGGGGCTTCCCAGTATGGTCTGGTTCAGCGGCGACCCCTGTCCGCACTGTGGCGACAGGACCTTCTACAACCCAGAGCCCATCCTGTGCCCCTGTTACATGGCCGCCTAGCCCAGCGAACAAGCCGCAGGCTTTGTCGCGGGCACGCGGACACTGCCGCTCAGACGTCAGCGCATCTCGAAGAAACACAAGCTATAGTTTCAGACAGTTGTTCATTGTTAGCGGGAAAAGGAAAGGTGATTCAGAGCTGGGCGGGGGGGATGGTGACTTGGGGAGTTGATGGGATCTTCGGGGAGATGCATCTTGTAGAGTTAGAAATGTGAATCTAAATTTCTAGAGGGGGATTCAGGCTTGAGAAGTAGATGGGGGCGTTACCCCTACGTGGATAGTTATAAAGAAATGGTCAGAAATAAAGGGAACCTCAGTGTCATTCACCTGGTGTTCGCTGTGATCTGTGACCGTGATTCTCCCGTTTAAACCTCAATAATCTCCTGTTAGTGATTAAGTAAGAAGCCAGCCTGTGTGAGGCCCAGGCAGCCTAGGCTGGACGAGGTTCGGCCCCAAGAGTTAACAGCACCATTTCTCCCTCCCTTTGGTCTTGTTTCTGGATCACCTGTTAGGTCCTCACTTACTTCTGTGCCTGTTCAGTCTATCATTGCACACAAGGTGTGTCCTCAGGGCCTGGAATGTACTAAGTGCCCAATAGTGAGCACCACTGGAGGAAACATTCTTCCAAGGGACCCTCGCTGCCAGCTCCACCCAGGTCCTGGACTCTAGCACCCTCCCCAGTGGATCCAGCAGATGCAGAGCCTCCATCCCTGGCCCTGGGTGGTGCCAGGATAGGGCTTCAATGTACAAAGTCAGGCCCCGAGTCCTGGGAGAAAAATCCACCCACAGACCATCTGGAGCCTCTGGGACTCACCAGCCCATACCCGCCTTCCCACTGCGTCCAGCCCCTTGAATTCAGTCAGTTGTGGCCTGTAAAAACATCCTAATTCCTGCTAGCAAAATACTAGTAAGCTCATATAGACAAATAACATTTGTTTACTATTCATTTCCCACATTGAAAAGAGTTCATCATTTTGTGCGGAGGTAGGTCACACCAGGGTGAGAATGCCCTTCTTCCGGGAAGACCCCCCTTCTTCCCTGTCGAGGAGGTGATAAGCCAGCTCTGATGCCCTGGATTCTGGGTCCCAAGAGAGAACAAACCCACGCCAGGTCTTGGGAGCACTCAGATAGAGCAGGTGAACGTCAAATTTGGTTTGGGGGTGTGGTGGGGCCACCCCGTGGGACCCCCCAAGACAGCCCATCCAAATGAAAGGGACACGAGCTTCCCTGGGGGCGCAATGGTTAAGAATCCACCTACCAATGCAGGGGACACGGGTTCGAGCCCTGGTCTGGGAAGATCCTGCATGCCGCAGCGCAACTAAGCCCGTGCGCCACAACTACTGAGCCTGCGCGCTACAGCTACTGATGCCTGCGTGCCTAGAGCCCATGCCCCGAAACAGAGAAGCCACCGCAGTGAGAAGCCCGTACACCGCAATGAAGGGCAGCCCCCGCTCGCCACAACTAGAGAGTCCGTGCGCAGCAACAAAGATCCAACGCAGCCAAAAATAAGTAAATAAATAAATTTACAAAAAAAAAAAAGGGACATGTCATAGAGTGGGGTCCGCCCTGTGGCCCTGGGCAGCCTTACCTGGCTTCCCACACACGACCTGGGGAGAATGCCACACACCAAGGCCGGGGCAGGGCTCGTCTGCATGTCCCTGACCATGAGCCATCCTCCACCGCCTATGTGGTGTGGCCAACTGTCAGCAATCCCTTATCCTGCCGCACAGCCACTGGCCCTTCTCTATCCTCTTCCCCTAGCAGGCACCCTCTTTTCTTCTGCCCCACCCCTGCCAGCCTCCTACCCTATGCCCCGTAAGAAAGAACAAGAAATGGACCCCTCGGCTTGTGGACATGCTTTGCCATTTCTGAAAGAAGAGAGAATGCAGACATCTGTATAAGTGATGGTGTGCTGGGAAGAAGGGAGTCAGAAAAAGATCTCTCTTACTTTTCCCCAGTGCGCACCCAGTCTCAGCATCCCCAAGCATCCCTAAGTTACAGAACGTATTTTCCGGAACGGGAACTGGCACCTCTGGGATATGAGGAAAAGTATACAGGACGAGCAGGTTCTCCACGAGGAAGGACAGAGGCAGAGATCGTGTGATCTCAGTGCCAGATTCCTCAGCCGCAAGACAGATAACCACACTGGCCTCGTGACATTGCAGTGAGGTCACCCACAGGGCTAACCTACGGAAGGCACTTGCCCCGGTCATGGATGGCCCCATATACGACAGTGGTGATTATTAGCTGCCCGATGCAAGTAAAGGAAGAAAAGCAAAAGTGAACACTGCCTCTTGCTTCTCAAGCAGGGTGCCCTGCACTTGGGACTTTATTTGGCCCAGAGACCACACTTGAGAAAGAAATCTTACAAGAGTCTTTGTTCAGAATTTAGATTTTGTCATCAACATGTTCCAAGAGGCATATGCTATCAATGCAGTGAGGTTCTCAAAGTCAAGTTTGGCTGAAGAGGAAGCTCATCCGTAAGGATGGGGCATGGGGAGGTAGTGACTGCTGGGGGCCCAGGGGCCCGGGGGCCATGTGGATGGAGGCCCTGTGTGTGTGTGGGCAGGGGGAGCGGGGTGTGCAGCTGTTGGGAAGCAGGCAGGGAGAGTATGGCACATAGGGTGGGATGATTGGAAGTAACCATTTACCCAGGAGCAGCCCCAGCTGCACGTCGGACAGGCAGGAGGGTTAGGGCAGCTGAGGGATAGGATGTGAGAGGGGTGAAGCTGAATAGGAAAGAGCCAGAGAGCGATCTAACACAGGGAAATAGCCACGGGCAGAAACAAGACCAAAAGAAGGCCTGACATGGGAGCTCCCTGGCAGTCCAGTGATTAGGACTCGGCGCTTTCACTGCCTTGGCCTGGATTGCATCCCTGGTCTGGGAACTAAGATCCTGCAAACTGTGCAGCACGGCCAAAAAAAAAAAGGCCACACAAAACATTCTCTGACATAAGTCTCGTACCAATGTTTCCTTAGGTCAGTCTCCCAAAGCAATAGAAAGAAAAACAAAAACAAACAGGACCTAAACAAAGTACTGCATAGCAAAACTTTTGCACAGCAAAGGAAACCGTAAACAAAATGAAAAGACAGCCTACGGACTGGGAGAAAATATTTGCAAATGATGCGAACAACAAGGGCTTAATTTCCCAAATACACAAACAGCTCCTACAATTCACTAACCAAAACAAAACCCAATTGAAAAATGGGCAGAAGAGCTAAATAGACATTTCTCCAAAGAAGACATCCAGATGGCTGATACGTACAAGTAAAGATGCCCAACAGCACTAATTATTAGAGAAATGCAAATCAAAACTACACTGAGGTACTAATAAGGGGGCTTATGCAACTAGGTTCCGAGAGAAATAGCCTAGACTCTGCAGCTGACACAAAGTTGGAGGGGAGTTGGAGACGCTGAGTCTGTGTCGTGGGATACTTTGAACTGCAGAAATGCAGTGGTGGGTGCCATGTGGACCCAAAAGTGCCAGAGTGGGGTTCGTGTGAGAAGCACAAGTGCCCGGGGGGGCCCGGGGTCCGACCTCTACATACTCCCCACACTCATGGCCCCGTTGGGCACCTGCATGGCTTTGTTCTTGTCCACAGGATATTCAATATCTTGTCTTCCTTTGAGGAGATGGACCCATGTTATCCTCACTTCACTCGTTGGTGAAGATCCAGCTCCACTTGCTTCTTTCTTCCAGCTCAGTTCCCCCAGTGTTTTAGTTGACAGGTAGAGAAGTGCTTCCACGCAATCCCTTAAATGGACCGAAACGGTTCAGGACAGAGATGAAACCTGACTGCCTCCTAAAACCTTTGGCATTACCTAAGTGATGAGAGTGATCAAGGTGTCTTTTGTTAATGAGGTGACTTCAGGAAAGTGCCTAAGGCTGGGGGTGGTTGTCAGTGGGGCCAATCCTGTGATTAGAGGGTTGAAACAATCAGTCCCAGCCCGATGACCTCCAGGGAGGAGAGAGGGGCTGGAGGTTGAATTTACCCCCATATGGCCAATGATGTGGCTACAAAATAAATGATCCCAAAACGTAGGGGCTTAAAACAATAACTGTTTCCTGTTGCATAGTTACTGTGGCTTAGCCGGGTGTTTCTGGCTCAGAGTCTCTTGTGAGGGTCGACTCAAAATACTGGCTTAATCGGCTTATTCGTCTGAAGACTTGACAGACTTGACTTGTGCTGGAGAATCCTCCCCCAGGATGGCTGTCTCCCTTGGCTTTTGGCTCGAGGCCTCAGTGCCTCCCCACGTGGACTTCCCCAGAGGGCTGCCGGAGTGTTCCCATGACATGGCTGCTGGCTGGCTTCTGCCAGAGCGGGTGATTCAAGAGAGCAAGGCAGAATGTCCATTGTGATCTAATCTTGGAAATCACACACTAGCACTCCACAGTATCCTGCTGGTGCCCTGCTCCTTGTGAGAGGTCACGATACAAGGGTGTGAAGACCAGCGTGCAGGGACCACCGAGGGCCATCTTGAAGGCTGGGTTTCACAATAGTACAAAATTATTTGCAGGCATTATTTTATTTAATAGTCATAACGATCCAGGGAGGTAGTTACCATTTACTTCTGTGCTCCAGAACCTGGCGTCATGTCTGGCAGACCCCGGACACTTGAGACTTTATTGAAAGAGAGATGCACGTGAGGGATTAAGAGCTCAGGATCTATAGACCCATTGCCAAGGTCCAGGCCTGGGATGCGATTTATTTTGGGATAGTGAGCAAGTTTCTTAATATCTCAGATGGCCAAGAGGCACATGAAAAGACGCTCAATATCACTAATTGTTAGAGAAATGCAAATCAACACTACGATGAGGTATCACCTCACACCAGTCAGAATGGCCATCATCAAAAGATCTGCAAACAATAAATGCTGGAGAGGGTGTGGAGAAAAGGGAACCCTCTTGCACTGTTGGTGGGAATGTAAATTAATACAGCCACTATGGAGAACAGTATGGATGTCCTTAAAAATCTAAAAATAGAACTACCATATGACCCAGCAATCCCACTACTGGGCATATACCCTGAGAAAACCATAATTTAAAAAGAGTCATGTACCACAATGTTGATTGCAGCTCTATTTACAATAGCCAGGACATGGAAGCAACCTAAGTGTCCACTGACAGATGAATGGATAAAGAAGATGTGGCACATATATACAATGCAATATTACTCAGCCATAAAAAGGAATGAAACTGAGTTATTTGTAGTGAGGTGGATGGAACTAGAGTCTGTCATACAGAGTGAAGTAAGTCAGAAAGAGAAAAACAAATACCGCATGCTAACACATATATATGGAATCTAAAAAAAAATGGTTCTGATGAACCTAGGGGCAGAACAGGAATAAAGACACAGACATAGAGAATGGACTTTAGGACACGGGGAGGGAGAAGGGTAAGCTGGGATGAAGCGGGAAAGCAGCATGGACATATCTACACTACCAAATGTAAAATAGATAGCTAGTGGGAAGCAGCTGCATAGCACAGGGAGATCAACTCCATGCTTTGTGACCACCTAGAGGGGTGGGATAGGGAGGGTGGGAGGGAGGCTCAAGAGGGAGGGGATATGGGGATATATGTATACATATAGCTGATTCACTTTGTTATACAGCAGAAACGAACACAACATTGTAAAGCAATTATACTCCAATAAAGATGCTGAAAATACCCCAAAAACCTAAAAATAGAGCTACCTTATGATCCAGCAATCCCATTCTTGGGCATATATCCAGTGAAAAACGTGGTTCTAAAGGATACATGCACCCTAATGTTTATTGCAGTGCTGTTTACAACAGCCAAGACATGGAAACAACTTAAAAGTCCATCAACAGAGAAGTGGATAAAGAAGGTGTAGTACATATACACAATGAAATATTACTCGGCCATTAAAAAGAATAAAATAATGCCATTTGCAGCAACATGGATGGACCTGGAGATTATCACACTAAGTGAAATAAGTCAGAGAGAGAAAGACAAATATCATATGATATCGCTTATATGCAGAATCTAAAAAAAAGATACAAATGCACTTATTTACAAAACAGAAAGAGACTCACAGACTTGGAGAACGAGCTTATGGTTACAGGGGGAAAGACTGGGGGGAGGGATAGATTGGGAGTTTGGAATTGACATGTACACACTGCAGTATTTAAAAGAAAATGCCTTTCCATGAAAAAAAAATCTGTACTATAGTATATCATATTATAATAATTAGATATAATAATAATATATACATACCTTCTCATAACTTTGGTTTTTTAAATTAATTAATTAATTAATTTTTGGATTCATTGCATCTTCGTTCCTGCACGCGGGCTTTCTCTAGTTGGAGCTACTCTTCAATGCAGTGCGCAGGCTTCTCATTGTGGTGGCTTCTCTTGTTGTGGAGCACAGGCTCTAGGCGTTCGGGCTTAGTACTTGTGGCTTGTGGGCTCTAGAGCGCAGACTCAGTAGTTGTGGCGCGGCATGTGGGATCTTCCCAGACCAGGGATCGAACCGGTGTCCCCTACATTGGCAGGCAGATTCTTAACCAGTATGCCACCAGGGAAGTCCCATAACTTTGATTAAATGCAATAAAAGACATAGAGCTCCAGGAACAGGGCCTGGCTCATCGTCAGTGCTAAATAAACATTAATTGCTGTTATTGGTATTATTCTTCCCAACAATAGCTCCCGCTTCCGGTGAGGCTTTCAGTGACTCAGTCGTTTTCAGGGTAAAGATAGAACCTAGTGGCATTTTAAGCCACCATTGGAAAAGGCTTGGGATCTTTTCTAGTAGAAACATACAACCAGAAAACACAGATATGTCCAAAGAGCACTTTCTGACATTTACCTGTAAGTTGCTTCGACTTTGAATTTGGGACGCCCATGCCTTTGTGTTCACGAAGCATCTCATGCCCCCCTTTGTGGTCCTTCCCTCACATCCTCCACAGAAGATGCATTCTTGTTTGCTTCTGATCATTTGAAATCAAATGAGAATAATCATCCAACTCCCTGATCGATTTCTCCCCATCCAAGTTAAAGTCACTCAGTAAAATTATGTTAATAAAACACAACTTAAATTTGCGGAGTATGCAAATAATATACACCATTTACATAAAAGCAGGGGAAGAGGGGTGTGTGCTTGTGGATGAGGAAGACATGCAAGGAAGGACACTTGAGAAATTCTCAACAACAGTTTATTTTGGGAACAGAGACAGATACCTGTGGTCTGGGGCAGAGGTGAGACTTGCTGTACAGTGGGTGAATGCTCTTTTGCGTGGTTCACTTTTATTGTTAACTCTGCATAAGTATGATTTTTAATTGAAAAGTAGTTTCTGAGAATTCCCTGGGGGCCCAGTGGTTAGGACTTTGAGCTTCCACTGCAGGGGGCAGGGGTTCAATCCCTGGTTGGGGAACTAAGATCCTTCAAGCCACAGAGCTAGGCCAAGAAAAAGGAGTTTCTAAGAGACAATACATTATCCCTGGATCCACTGTCTAACTGTGCTTTTATGCCACTAATATCCCCGCAGGTTTTATTTTGTTTTGTTTTTAAATGAATAAAAACTTGTACATGATTTTTATTCAAAGGGTGACCAAAATCCATTCTCAATTGTCAAAAAAAAAAAAAGAGTCACATCTGATTTCAGGATTTCAGCGTTAGTTGTAACTTGACATTTTTCTCCTTGGCATGATTCATCTGTAATTTGGAGTTTTTACCTTAATCCATGTGGTACAGACAGAATTTCCCCCGAATCCTGGTTCTCTGCCAACCTGGCAGAGCTAAGGTTTTAACTAATTCCCCTTGCCCATCAGAGCACTTTTCTGTGACCAAGTCCCCTTCCTTAGGGGTACCCCTTAGAGTTGGGGGCTCCCACTAAACCCTTTTTGTGGCTAGCATGGGCCACTGAAATTTTCATCTAGGAATGCCCTGGAAATTAACATCACCTTGCTTTGGGTAAGCAGGTGGTATAAGTCATCACTGATTGAATTTTTCAGTGTGTCCTGGTCCTTGCCTTTTGGTCCATCTCTGCCACACCCTTACATTTAACTCAGAGCCTAGAGCTGAGAGCAGAAGCAGCAGGAAGCTGAAGGCTCTGCCACTGATTATGAAAACCCTAGTCTCTTGAGATAAAGCTCTCCCAGGGAGAGTGGAGGAGGAAAAAGCTTGGAGAACAATGGTAGAGCCAAGCTCTCCCCTGGAGGTGGAGGAAGGGGTAGAGGCTGGCCACCTGGATTAGTGTCCTCAGGAAGAGGTGTGCTTCCTGGGCCACATTGTAAAGTAGAGTCCACTTTTCACACAGCTCTGGTCTGCATGTCAGGAGGACAGCCTGTGGTCCTGAGGGCCTGATCTCCTCCTGGGTACAAAGTTCTAAGATGGTGTGAGATGCCCAGCCCTGTTGGTAGATAATCAGGCTGACCACATATCACTCCACTATCATGACCACAAGTCCCAGGAAGCTGTCTCCACAGCACTGGGCCTGGGCTGGACTTGGCCATGGGGCTATCCATGGAAGGAAAGGTTAGAACAGGTCATTTCCTTTTTTTTTTTTTTCTGCCCCACCGTGCAGCATGTGGGATCTTAGTTCCCGGACCAGGGATCGAACCCACGTCCCCTGCTGTGGAAGCGTGGAGTCTTAACCACTGGACTGCCAGGGATGTCCCAGAGTATTCTGTTCTACAGCTGTGGTTTGTTTTTCTTCCTTTTCTTGGCCAAAACAGATACTTCCCCTCACGTTCAGGAAGGTATGAGAATGGGACTCGCTCTGTCCTCAAGGTTCTGTCCATCACAGTCTAGAGTGAGAAGTAAAAGAGTTGGGGCCAGAAAGAGAATTGAGTGGGGCCCCTAGCAGCAGTGGTCTTCAGGAAGTAATCCACAAGAGGAACAGACTGCTTCCTGAAAAATCAGGGTGGTTGGGCATTTGTTGATGGCCGGCAGTCACCTGGGAGCTGAGCTATCACCTGCATACCCCCTACCTATACCTGAGGTGAGCCCTCTCCATGGGCTCCTGATCTAAAGAGTGTGTAAGAGTGCTAGGGCGGCCATAACAAATACCACAGACTGGGGGTGGGGGAGAGCTTAAACAACAGGAAATTATTTACTCCCAGTTCTGGAGGCTAGAGGTCCAAGATCAAGGTGTTGGCAGGGTGGCTTCTCCTGAGGCCTCTCTCCTTGGCATGCAGATGGAGAGAGTGTTCTTGTTGTGTCCCTGTGTTCCTCTATGTCCAAGCATCCCTGATGTCTTGTGTGTCCCAATTCCCTTTTTGCCACGCTGCGTGGCTTCTGGGATCTTAGTTCCCCAACCAGGGATTGAACCCAGGTCCTCGGCAGTGAAAGCACGGAGTCCTAACCACTGGACCGCCAGGGAGGTCCCCTCCCTCTTTTTATACAGAGACCCATCAGATCGGATTAGGGGCCACCCTAATAACCTCGTTTTAACTTAATCACCTCTTTAAGAGTATTATCTCCAAATAACGGTTACATTCTGAAGTGCTGGGGGTTAGGACTTCAACATATGAATTTTGCAGGACACAATGAAGCCCAAAACAGGGGGTGATGGTAGGGGTGATTCACCTGGTGAATGCTGCACAGATGCTGTCATCATCTGAAGCAGGGGATTTGTACCCCACCTGCTCCTTAGAAAGACCTGGGACCTTTAATAATACAGACTCCCTGGTCCCATTTCTGAAGATACTGATTCTGTTGGTTTGGAGTAAGATGGGCAGAATCAACCAGGACATAAGTACTTTTCAATAGCTCCCTAGTATTTACTGGTTAATATTTGGTCCTTGGCCAAGTGGCCTGGGCATCACCTGGAGCTTGTGAGAAACTCAGACTCTTAGGCTCTACCCAGAACTGCTGGACCACAATGTGCATTTTCACAAGACCGTGTAGCTGATTCCTTAGATTCACTGAGGGTTAAGAAGCACAATCCAGGTGATTCAAAAGTGCAGCCCGAACTGACTCCTGATCTCTGGGCTTTGCTTACATATCCCAGGTGGGGGTCCTAGAATCTGTGACAGGGAGGGGGAGGCACCCAGCTCAAGCTCCAGCCTCTGATTGGTTTATTTTTTATATTTTTCTAATATTCATTCATTCATTGACTTGGCTGTGCCGGGTCTCAGTTGCAGCATGTGGGATGTTTCTGATTTTATTTTATTTTTTAGTTTCGGCATGCGGAATCTAGTTGCCTGACCAGGGATCGAACGCGGGCCCCCTGCATTCGGAGTGTGGAGTCTTAACCACTGGGCCACCACGGAAGTCCCTGATTGGTTTGTTGAGTCACCAATAAAATGCTCATCCCAAGGCAGGTGCTCAGTGTGTCAAATGAAAGGGAAATGAATTCCCGACCCTCAACCCATCCTCAGGCTCCCTTGAAGGAGTGGACTCGTGGGTATTTTAATCATAGGAGAGATCAGTGTTTCCCAAAGTATTGGAGGATTTTCCACCTTGGGCCACCCTTCACTTCAGAATCAAATGGGGCAAACATTGAACATTCAGATTCCCAGGCCCCTGCCCTGGTAATTTGAGTTTCCCAGGTGTGAGATGCAGCCCTGGAATCTGTATGTTTCACAATGTCCCAGGTGATTCTGAGATTTGAGCAATCTTTATAAACGTATCAAATAGTCAAAATTTTCCTTCTTTTCCCCTAACTTTTTCAAACATTTTAAAGTTGACATCAAAAATGTTTTCATCAAGGCTTCCCTGGTTGCACAGTGGTTGGGAGTCCGCCTGCCGATGCAGGGGGCACGGGTTCGTGCCCCGGTCCGGTAGGATCCCACATGCCGTGGAGCGGCTGGGCCCGTGAGCCATGGCCGCTGAGCCCGCGCGTCCAGAGCCTGTGCTCCGCAACGGGAGAGGCCACAGCAGTGAGAGGCCCGCGTACCGCAAAAAAAAAAAAATGTTTTCATCATAAGTGTAAACACTGCAAAGGATGTAGCTTCTGGCGTATAATAAAAATAGGCCCTTTAAGTAAATAAAACTGGTGGCGATTTCACTGCCAAGGGCCGGGGTTCAATCCCTGGTCAGGGAAATAAGATCCTACAGGAAGCCGCACAGCGTGGCCAAAAAAAAAGGAAATAAAACTGTTACTATCATGCTTTTAAACGTATCCAAAAGAATGTAAATAGCATAGGGTTTTGATACTCACCACCATCCGTTTTAAAAAGTATAAAATGAGCTCTTTCTAATGGTCAGATCATTTATACTTATTTTTCCAGCTTCAGAGAGATATAATTGACATATATGGTGTGAATTTAAGGTGTATAGCATGTTGATTTGATAAGAAAGGTTTTTTTTCTTTTGTTTTGTTTTTTGCGTGGTACGCGGGCCTCTCACTGTTGTGGCCTCTCCCGTTGCGGAGCACAGGCTCCGGACGCACAGGCTCAGCAGCCATGGCTCACGGGACCAGCCGCTCCATGGCATGTGGGATCTTCCCGGACCGGGGCACGAACCCGTGTCCCCTGCATCGGCAGGCAGACTCTCAACCTCTGGGCCACCAGGGAAGCTCAAGAAAGGTTTTTGTTTGTTTGTTTTGCTGCTCTGCCTGACATGTGGGATCTTAGTTCCCCAACCAGGGATCAAACACGCACCCCCTGCAGTGGAAGCACGAGGTCTTAACCACTGGACGGCCAGGGAAGTCCCAGAAAGGTATTTTTGATGTTATATCAGGTTATGGCACTTCAGTATGCTTTCTTTAGTGAACTTCATTTTTGTTCTAATTCAGTGACTCTGTTGCATTAGGAGTGGAAATACAAATAATTCTTGCCAGTGAGGAGTTGTTAGAAGCCCTCCCTATCTCCAAGAATCTGTATGCAGAGGGCTGTAAAGGCAGTGGGAGGAAAAGTTTCAGATGTAATCTAGGTGGTGAGGATGGAAGGGAGAGTGAAGGAGGAGGAGGGAGGGAGGAGGGGAGAGAGAGGGAGACCAGGGTATGAGCTGTCACCCCTGGAACTGGTTTAAGAAAGAATGAGCCCCTGCTTAGAAAAAGCTCCTGGGCTTCAGCCTGAAGACCTACAATGAGGACCCCGGGAGTCCCATGGGTGCTGAGTCTTCAAGTGCAGACCACTTGGGAGTGAGCCCTGCCCCCTGGATCCCCCAGGGACAGGAGGAGAGCAGGGGTTTGCTCTCTGCAGATGGAGAATTTTCTGGCGTTGGAAAAGGACCTCTGTCCTTTCAGGTTCCTGACCTCAGCCTGGGTTCTGTTGGAATATCTGTGTGGACCACATTCCCCTGCCCCTGCTGATCCCCAATAGCTTAAAATGCAGGTAAATTAGAGATGAGGTGGTGAGCCTGTGGACGCCAGAGAGAGGAGTGGGGACTCCTGCCATGGGGACCAGGAAGGCAGCTTCTGGGCCTGGCCCTGAAGCCCCACCCACATTCTTTCCTTTCACTGGCAATTTGGGTGAAAGGTTTCTAGCTGAATATCCAATCAGGATAAACTGGTTCAGGGACATGATTGGAGCCCTGTTTGGATGCTAGGGATTGGATTATAATGGGCTTTAAAAGGCATGGAATCTTCTGATTCAGCGTCACTGAGGAGAGCCAGGTAGGAGTTCCAGGAACAGAGGACTCAGGAAGTAGCGCTGGTGAACTTGAGAGAAATCTCTCCTGGATATGGAGACCAGGACGTTCCAGCTTCACCCTTCGCTCGGGCTCAGAGTTCACTGAATCATCTGGACTTCAGGAGCTGGTGAGCTATGGAGTTTGGTATGCTCCATTTTGTTCTCTGAAGCCATGAGTCTGCAAACTTTCTCCGTAAAGGGCTAGATAGTAACTAGGCATTAAGGGCCATGTGGTCTCTTGCAGTGGCTTGACTCTGCCCTAGTAGTGCAAAACAGCCTCCAGCAACAGCAAGTGATCGTGGCTGTGTTCCAGTAAACTTTATTTGTGGACACTGAAATTTGAATATCATGTAATTTTCACATGTCACAAAATATTCCTTTGTTTTTTTTCCCCCAAATTAAAAAAAAAATTAAATATATTCTTAAAAGTTAAAAAAAAACCTTAAAAAATATAAAAAACATTCTTAGCTTGGTGGCTGGGCAATAAAAAAACAAAAACAAAAACAGGGGGCAAGCCAATTTGCCAATCCCTGTTTAAACCATTTGCCTATAGAATGCAGCTAGCATCCCATTAGTGACTTGTGAAGTCAATTTAGTAGGCTGGATTCAGCTTATGAAAAGAAATAGAATTTTTCATTGAATCTAAGATGCCATCAACTGTAAGATACAACATTATTTCTGATACCACTATAATATATATATATATATATATAGCCAAACAAACTTATAAAGTGCTACTGATGAAATGCAAGATAACAGAAATGGTCAAATGTCAACATTAGAATGTCCCTTAGTGTCAATGCATGTGTTAATGGCATGGAAGCTATCAGCAAATCTATTGTAGGGAGAGAACTACGTTACAAAACTTTTATTTCAATAGTCACCCCTCCCCACACCCAACTACATACAGGCTGATTTCCTCCCTTGTATGATGCTGTTAAATCATTAGGATTTGGATTTAATTAAATGCTTGGAAAATCACTTCTCAGCCTTTTGGCTAAGATCAAGTGTAAGTGCTTGGGGAGCCTGGAATTGGTGGGTTCGGGCCTGTTGTACAGGTAAATGATCATATTACTAACAGTTACTTTATATTTATGTAGCAAACATGTAGCATTGACAGCATGCCAGATGTTGCTCTAGAAACAAAGAATACAGCAGTGAACAAAATACAACTCTCTGCCCTCGTGTGTGTAGCTCATAGTCTAGTGGGTGGAGACAAAAGAAGCAAGATGTATTTTATACTTGTGTGTTAGGCAGGTGATAAACGCTGTTGAAAAATAGCTTCGGAGTTGAATATAGCATGTGAGTTGGGGGAGGTTGTGATTTTTGAAAGTGTGGTCAGGGAAGTCTTGCAGAGAAGCTGTGGACCTGAAGCAGGTCAGGAGCTGGGATGAGGGTACCTGAGAAAGAGCATCCAAATCAGGGGGAGCAACAGAAGTCCTGAGAAAGTACCGTCCTTCCTCGGTATCCGTGGGAGATTGGACTCCCCACCCCGAAGATACCAAAAGCCATGGATGCCCGAGTCCCTTATATAAAATGGTGTAGTATTTGCATATAAACTGAGTAGATCCTCCCATATGCTTTAAATCATCTCTGGATTCATTATAATACCTAATACAATGTTGATGCTGTGTAAATAGTTCTAAGTACAGTGTAATGCTATATATATAGTTGCCAGCACAAGGCAACTTCAAGTTTTGCTTTTAAGATCTTCCTGGAATTTAAAAAAAAAATTTGATCCGAGGCCTTCTCTGATGGTCCAATGGTTAAGACTTCCACTGCAGGAGACGAGGGTTCCGTCCCTGGTCGGTGAACTAAGATCCGGCATGCCACGCAGTGCAACCAAAATAAAAAATTTTTTTTGATCGGTGTACAGGATCTGGTGCCTTCCACACTCACAGAGTGGAGGGAGGGAGGGGCATCCCGGGCGATAGCCTAGGGCTCTTTTGGACCTTTCATGTTGGTTGGCATTTCTGAGTGAGATTGGAGATCTATAAGCAAAAGGGTGCATGCCAGCTCTCCTGCAGAGTTTAATGGGAGCATTGGGGCCGCCCTGGGGAGATAAGGCAAAAGTGGGGGCTGGGGGCCAGAGAGGTAAGTTTACAATTATCATGTTACTTAACTGGGTTTGAGCCTGTTTCCTCACGTATAAAATAAGGCTGTTAATAGTTATCTCAATGTTTCAGCTGATGATTAAATAAGGCACCAATTTTGTCTTTTGAAATAAATACAATAGTCCCCCCTTATCCACGATGGGGAGGGGGGGATGCGTTCCAAGACCCTCAGTGGATGTCCGCTACCATGGATAGTATCAAACCCTATATACACAATGTTTTTTCCTATGCAAACGTACCTACGATGCAGTTTAATTTATAAAAGCACAGTAAGAGGGCTTCCCTGGTGGCTCGGTGGTTGGGAGTCCGCCTGCCGATGCAGGGGACACGGGTTCGTGCCCCGGTCCAGGAGGATCCCACGTGCCGCCGAGCGGCTGGGCCCGTGAGCCATGGCCGCTGAGCCTGCGTGTCCGGAGCCTGTGCTCCACGGCGGGAGAGGCCACAGCAGTGAGAGGCCCGCGTACCGCAAAAAAAAAAAAAAGCACAGTAAGAGATTGACAACAGTAACTAAGAATAAAATAGAACAATTATAACAATACACTGTTATAAAAGTTTTGTGAATGTGGTCTCTGTGTCAAAAATATTATTGCACTAATTTGATGTTTCTTCCATCTCAGCTAAGCACTTACCATGCACTGAGGCCATAACTTTTGCAGTTTGAAATGTGACAGCAATACGAGCATAGATTCGTTTCCTTCTTCACAATTTCCCAGATAGAAGATTCATTCTTACCATAGACCTTAGCAACATCAGCGTACAATTTTTTCTTCTGTTTTTTTAATCAAACTGAGAACTTTTGCCTTTTTACCTAAAGGTAGCATTTTATGGATTCTCTCTGTCCTATTTGAATTGCCAGCATCACTCTGCTTGTGCTTTGGGGCCATTATTAAGTAAAATAAGCATGACTTGGACACGAGCACTGTGATACCTTGACAATCTGATAACCGAGTGTCCCAGGTGGGAGGAAGCAGGACGGTGCGAGACTCCCATCACACTCCTCAGAATGGTGTGCAATTTAAAACTTATGAGTTATTTATTTCTGGAATTTTCCATTTAATATTTTCAGTTAACAACCGAGAGTTCACTGAAACCCCAGAGAGTGAAAACTCGGATCTGGGGGGACAACTGTACTGACCGTGTCATGTGGTTGCCTTTAGGTGGGAGTTTGCCAAAAGAAAGCAGTAGAAGAAGGGACCACTTCAAGCAAAAAGCGGTTGTAAAATGGCACACGCCTTTCTGCGTGAGGAAGCACAAGCACCAGAACGACCAGAGAAGAAGATGGGAGGGTCCAGACCCAGAGACGAGGACGATGACAGTGCTGAGGTGATCTTTGTTGGAGTGGAGCATGTCAATGAAGATGCTGAAACCCTCTTTGTCAGAGTGATTTCAAATTCAAAGCCGGTCATTTCTAACATTTTGAACAGAGTGACCAGGGACTCATCCTCAACAAGAAAGAAGGGTCACGTGAGTCAAGATACGACTTACACATTGCAGCCTTCAAATTGCAGGACCCCGATGTCAAAGGCAGCAGCCATTTCACCGGCTTTTCAATCTGAATGGGGAGACGCAGATAGTCCTATTATTTTTGAGCCTTCGTCTAAACCTGATTATAAAATGAGCTCTCTGCAAGTCGTGCTTCACAATTCCTCAGAGTTGCTCTCTCCATGGCCTCATTGTCTACCTGGAGCTGCATTCTCGGTAGGAGGCAAGGATAAAAGTCCTCGTGATTCAAAGCGACGTCCCACTTCAGATATGGATATATACAGTGGGAATCCCAAAAGACCTAAAGTCAGCCATGGAATCCCAGGGGGACAGGCCTTAGCTGTGGCCTCTCCAGGTATCCTTCCTACAAAGAACACGAGTATGACCCCGGAAGGTGTCCCGACCTCGTCAAGCCATGTTCACAATGGGGCATCATTTCCATGGGCTCATGCATATAACCAGGCACGTTACCATGTTATGGATCCAGATGGAGCACGTAGCTTGGAAAGGCTGGCAAAAACAGACTATTCGAGTCTAGCAACTCAAAACAAGACTGTTGATCCCAAGAAAGGAAATCTGATCATGTTACTTGATGATTTTTACTACGGACGGCATCCAGGAGACAGGCAGCCAGAATGGAAGACGCACGCAGCCTTCAAATGCCTCAGCTGCTTGAAAGTCCTAAAAAATATCAAGTTTATGACCCACGTGAAGAACCATTTGGAATTTGAGAAGCAGAGGGATGACGGCTGGGAAATCCACACCACCTGCCGGCACTGCCACCGCCAGTTTCCCACCCCCTTCCAGCTGCAGTGTCACATTGAAAGTGTCCACACTTCCCAGGAGCCCTCTGTGGTCTGTAAAATCTGTGAATTGTCCTTCGAAACAGATCAGGTTCTCTTACAGCACATGAAGGTCAATCATAAACCTGGCGAAATGCCCTATGTGTGCCAGGTTTGCAATTACAGATCGTCAGCCTTTGCTGATGTGGAAGCACATTTCAGAACATGGCATGAAAACACAAACAGTTTGCTTTGTCTGTTTTGCCTCAAAATTTTCAAAGTGACGACATCCTACGTAAATCATGCTTGGAGGCACTGGAACAAGAGGGTCTTTCAATGTTCCAAGTGCCGGCTACAGTTTTTGACTTTGAAGGAGAAAATGGAGCACCAAACCAAGAATCATCAACCATTTAAAAAACCAGAGCAACTGGAAGGGCTGCCTCCTGAAACAGAGGTCAAGATCCAAACTTCAGTTCAACCAGGACCAAGAGAGGCAGCATCCATGGTTGTGACCAGCACTGAATCCCGAGTGTCACCTGAAAAAACTACCAAGAGGGTGGCTATGAACACGAGATATTCCAGACGTATTGCAGCAGGGGTTATGGCTAAAAATTATGTTCTACCCACCTCCAGAAATCCCAAAAAGCTGAATTGAGGCTAGGCCAGCTGTACGTAGTGGCTCGTAGATGCCAGCAAGCAGTGTCAGCGCCTGTCTGGCTTTACAGTGACTGAGGTTGTACCTGCTTCATCTCTCCACTGTCAAGTAACTCCGAAGTCTCCATGCTCCTTCCCAGCCACCCTCTCCTTCCCAAAGTAACCACTTTTCTGACTTCAACCACCAGGGATTAGTTTTTCCTGTTTCTAAATTTTAAGTAAATAGAATCACACAATAGATTCTTTTTGGTCTGGTCTTTGTTTTCTTTTAAATAAGTGAGATACATTCTTGTTGTGTGTCGCTGTGGCACATTCTTTTTCATTGCCGAGTAGAATTCCCTTGAATGAATATGGCACAGTTTATGTATCCATTTTATTGTTCCTGAACTTTGAGGCTCATAAATTTGCTATTTTGCATAAAGCTGCTATGAGCGTGTGTCTGTCTTTCATAGTAATTTCTTTAGGATATCTATATCTATACATCTAAATATAGATATGAGAAGTTCTGAAACTGCATAGATTTAGCTTTCTGGCCAAACACTTTTTCAAAGTGATTGAAACAATGTGTATTTCCACCAACAGTACTGTGAATTCCATTTCTACAGCTCCAACACTTGGTACTGTCAGTCCTTTTCAGTATATAACTGAGCAGGACCCTGCAGGGCCTTCCCAGGGACAGACCCCCCCACCCCCATGTCCCTGCCTCTTATTTGTAGAAAAGCTTTAGGTCCTAGGCCTTCCCCATGTTCCAAAGAGCGAATTTAACTAGAGAAGTGAGAAAATGCAGAAACAAAAGAAAACAATCAAGCAAGCAAGACAAAACAATAATAGTTCAGCCGTAAAACAAAGTCAAGGATCTTTAATTTCTCCTCAGGGGCTACAGATAATATCCTGAGCCATATCCTTGAGTTGTTTTGCAGAAACTAAAACCCCCCGAAGACAGAAGAAGTTAACTGTATGCTGCCCACCAGCATGTAGACCCCAGACCAGCTGGAACCAGAAGGTTGATGATGTTGACTCCTGAAATACAACCTTGGTTACCTCACCACCAACCAATGGTCATAATAATTGTGCATGAGCCGATCACACACCCTGCCACCCTCTCCCTCACGTTGTATTTAAAAACCCTTCCCTGAAAGCCATCCCAGAGTTTGGGTCTTTTGAGCATGAGCTGCCTGTTCTTGCTTGGTCCCATTTTGGATGGCTTGCAATAAACACAGTACTTTCCTTCATCACAACATGGTGTTAGCAGATTTGCTTTACTGTGCTCGGTAAAGCAGACTCAAGTTTTGTTCAGGAACAATTAGTGCTATTCTCTTGACATTGTAGTGGTATCACATTGTAGTTTCATCTGCATTTTCCTGATGACTAATGATTTTGAGAATTTTTTTCACATGCTTATTGTCCACTCGAATATTACTCTCTTTTATTAAGTGCCTATTCAAGTCTTGCTCCTCCTCTTAAAAAACAAAACAAAACTATAGACTGTCAACTGGGAAGGGCATTAGGGAACTTCTGGGACCCTGAAAACGTCCCTTATTTTGGCCTCGATGGTGATTTCATGGGTGTACATATGTACAAAGAGTGGTGCTTCATGGAATGTTCTGTTTAAGAAATTGTCTGCCAAGGACATATTCCTCTCATGTTTTCTTCTGGAAATTTTACGGTATAGCTTTTCACAGTTAGGTCTGATCTAGCTCAAATGTATTTTTTTTTATTTATGGTGTGATAAATCAAGGTATCAATGTTAGTTTTTTCATATGTGTATTCAAATCAACCACCATTTACTAAAAAGACCATGCCACTGTATTGCGGTGGAAGCTCTGTGTAAATCAGGGAGATGGCTGTATATGTATTTCTGGACTCCATTCCATTTGTCCAGTGCTCTAGTCTTGTGCTAATGCCACAATTATTATAGCTCTTAATTACTGGGGTTCTGCCTAAGTTTGTGTGATGGTTAATTTTTTTTATCGACTTGATTGGGCTAAGGGATGCTCAGATAGCTAGTGAAACATTATTTCTGGGTATATCTGTGAGATGTTTTCAGAAGAGATTAGCATTTGAATCAGTAGAATGAGTAAAAATATAAATCCTCAGCAATGTGGGTTGGCATCATCCAGGAGAATGTGGATGATCCCTAAGATGGGATGTGGGTTCATTGCTAAGAGAACAAAGGGGAAGGAAGGGACATCCATCTCTCCTTTGGACATCAAGGCTCCTGGTTCTTGGGCTTTCAGATTGGAACTGAGTTATATCACTGGCTTTCCTGGTTCTCCAGTTTGCAGGCAGCATATGGTGGGACTTAACATAAGCCAATTCCCATAACATACCTCCTCATGTGTATATCCTGTTGGTTGCATTTCTCTGGAGAACCCTAACACAGATATCTGGGAGTTTAAGTTCTCCAGCTTTGGTGTTGAAATTATCTTGGCTATTCCAGGTGTTTTGTTGTACTGCAGTGGTTATAGTGAACATTCTTATCTTGTTCTCAAGACACTGTAGTTCATCGTGTACTGTAGTTCATCAATTGTGACATGAGTTATAGGGCTTTTTGTAACTACCCACTGATTGCAGGAAGATTGAGCTGCAAATCAATAACAGAAAGATATGGGAATTCCTGGCAGTCCAGTGGTTAGGACTTGGCACTTTCACTGCTGAGGGCTAGGGTTCAATCCCTGGTCAGGGAACTAAGATCCCAAAAGTCTTGAGGCATGGCCAAAACCAAAACAAAACAACAAACAAAAAAACCAACCAGAAAGATAATTAAGGAAAAAAACCCCAAAATTTTGAAATGAAGCAATATAATGAAGCAAACAGGGCTGGGGCCAGAGTAAGTGTTGCCAGGAGCCCAAAGCGCAAACTTGCCATGCCTGTGTTTCACAAGCCTCTTTAATGTTGTGGTCTGAGGCTCACCCTAGTCCTGGTTCTGATTCTAAATAACTTGTAGCTCCTATGAGAAATCACTATGGAAAAAATGAAAATATTTGAATTGAATGATATTGAAAACAGCAAAATTTATGGGACAGAGCTAAAGCAGTTCTTAGAAGAAATTCATATGTTTAAGTGCATTATGTTTTAAAAGAAGAATGATCTAAGTCAGTGCTGTCCACAGCAGTTTCTGCAGTGATGGAATTTTTTTTAATGTTATTGTTACATTTATTTCCTAAAATGTAATGTAACATTTATTTCCTAATAAGGATGATCAGCTTTTCACATGTATAAATGTGTATTTTTCTCTTCTGTGAGGTGACCTGTTCATATCATTTGCCCATTTTTTGGTTGGAGTATTCATCTTGTAGAATTTTCTTTTTGGCCATGCTGCGAGGCTTGTGGGATCTTAGCTCCCTGACCAGGGATCGAATCTGTACTTCCTGCAGTGGAAGTGTGGAGTCCTAACCACTGGAAATTTCAGATGGAAATGTTCTGTATCTGCTCCGTCCAATATGCCACATGTGACTACGGAGCTGGTGAAATGTAGCTAGTGTGTAGACTGAGATATTAAATTTTTAATTTTATTCAATTTGATTAATTTAAAATTAAAAGGTAAAGCTAGAAGAAACAGATCTTCCTTACAAATGAGTTCCAATTAATTTGTGTACTTGATAATTTGTGTTTCTCATAGATGTTTCCCCTCAATGAGCTTCCTTGCCCCTCCCTAAGTGTAGTTTGGATTTAGTGACTTGTTTCCAATGAATAGAATATGGCTGGGGGAGAAAAGTAACTTTACAGTGGAGAAACTAGTGGTAAGTCATATTGATAGTATGTATTCCTGATGGGAAGTGATGAGAAGGATACCTCACCTCTGCGGTATAGTTCTAAAAACCTATAAACCCGTGTAACCGGGAGAAACACATCAAACTCAAACCGAGAATCATTTGGCAAAATACCCGACACTTAAGGATTCCTGAAAATTGTCAAAAGTCATGAAAAGCAAGGAAAGTTTAAGAAACTGCCATAGACCAGAGTAAGCTAAGGAGGTGCTACAATTAAATGTGATTCGGTATCCTATATGGCAATCTGGAACAGAAAAAGGACATTTGTGGGAAAACTAGTGAAATTTGAATAAAGCCTGGAGCTTAGTTGATGGTAGTTTACTGAAAGGTATTGGAGTAATTGTGAGGCCTAAAGGAGGTCATTTCACATATACACATTTTAGACATTGCAAATATTTTCTCTACATTACATCCTCTTCATTTTGACTATGGTATATTTCATTGAATGGAAATCTTCAAAGGATCAATAATATTTAAACTGTGTGATCTGACCATAATGCAACAAAATGAGAAATTCATAAAGAAACAGCTTTTAAAATCCCATAGATTTGGAAAATAAATATATTAGTATATAATACATAATCCTTGTTTTAAGAAGAGAATATTAGGATATTAGGATATACATGGAAATTAGGATATACTTGGAAGTGAATGATAATGAACAAACACATTATTAAGCAAAAATTGTGGGACACAGTTAAATCTGTACTTTAGTAAATTAAGGTAAATTTATAGCATTACATACAAGAGAAATCAGTTACAAATAAATGAGTTAGGCATTTATCTCAAAAAGTTGTAAAGGAGAGCAACAGAACAAACCTATAGTAATAAGAAGGAAGGAAATAATAAAGAATGGAAAATGAATATAATAGAGAAGAAAATAGCATTATAGATTAAACCAAAAACTTTTTTTTTTTTTCAAACGATTACTAGGAGATTCCAGCAAAACAGGGCACTTAAAAAAGATTCTGTAGGGGCTTCCCTGGTGGCACAGTGGTTGAGAATCTGCCTGTCAATGCAGTGGACACGGGTGCGAGCCCTGGTCTGGGAAGATCCCATATGCCATGGAGCAACTGGGCCCGTGAGCCACCATTACTGAGCCTGCGCGTCTGGAGCCTGTGCTCCGCAACAAGAGAGGCAGTGATAAGGAGAGGCCCGCGCACCGCGATGAAGAGCGGCCCCCGCTTGCCACAACTAGAGAAAGCCCTCGCACAGAAACGAAGACCCAATACAGCCATAAATAAATTAATTTTCCAAAAAAAGATTCTGTAAAGGACCAAATAATACTTTAGGCTTGCGAATATGATCTCTGGCAATTAATCTACTTTGCAGCCATAGATGATAACTAAAGGAACAAGTAAGTCCCTGTTCCAACTTTAAGGACTCTGATAATTGAATTTCATATAATTTTCACTTGTCACAAAATAATATTCTCTTTGTGGTTTTCCCCAGCTTTCCCCAGTAAAGCTCTAAAATAAAAAGAATTTTTTTTTATTGTAAAGCTCTTTTTTTAGCTCGCTGCAGGCTGTACAAAAACAGGAGGCAGGCTGCACTGGATTGGCCCCAAATGCAAGTCCAAGAAGACGAGCTTCAACACCCAGTTGCAAAGTTCCTTAAGCAAGGGGCCGGCAGATAGTGCTTTTATGGGAGAGGGATCACACCTGAGGATTGCAAGAGCTGGACTCCCCTGAGGGACTGGGAGCCCGCTCTTTACCCTGAGCCCTGGCGAACTCTGGCGTCTTGCCAGCCCAAGACCTTTGAGACACAGGTTCAGCCTGACCCCGCTCCCAACGGTTGCAACTGCCGGGGCGCTAGAGAGCGCGCATGCGCCCACCCGGACTCGCTGCCAATCAGACCACAGCGCCCGACCTCGCGCCGGCACCTGGCAGCCAATCACAGGTGACAGCGGGCGCGCGAGCTGGGGCGTGGGCGTTGGCGGTGTCTGCGGCGCCCGGGGCCTGAGGAGGCGTAGTCGCCTCAGGCTTCGCCAGGGGAGCGCCTCGGGGCCGGTGAGCCGCCGGACTTTCTGGCCCCTCCGTCGACGGGGACCGTGGCGCGGCCGGAGCGGTCCCTGAGGGCCGAGGGGAGGGTTTCTCGGGTCCTCACGAGCGCCGGGCCTGGCACGGCCCTGGCGGCCTGTGTGGGGCCGCGGGCCCTCAGGAGGGAGGGTGAGGCCCAGGCCCTGACATCCCTTTCACCCTCTCCCTTCCCCAATCTGGGCGGGCGCCGCTCTCCGTCAGCCTCCCTCCCCCAGGGGTGGGCCGAGCTGGCCTCGGGGGAAGGGCGTATCAGGCCCCCGGCCCCCGCCGAGGTCTCCTAATACGTTACAGCACAAAACAACGTCAGGGCAGTTCTGTGACGCAGGCCCGGCGGGGTTCTGGAGAGCCGTGGGTCCAGGCGCTGTCAGGAGGGCGCAGCTAAAAAAAACCAAAAAACAAATCGATCTGGTGGCTTCTCCCCTGCCGCTGCGCCTGGGCCCCCTGTGGCAGCCCCCCTGGGCGCCCGAGGTCCAGGCTTTTGGTTTGGGCAGGTGGCAGATGAGGTGGTTTTTACTGAGAGAGGGGAGGTTGGAGGAGGAGGCTTGTTCGCGATTCTGTTCTCTGGTTCAGTGTGAGACGCCTGGTAAACATGCTCAGGGCAGGACCGGCTAGGGCCTGGGGGATAGGATTATCCTGTAACACGTGACTCACCCTCACCCTTTTCTCTGCTGGTCTCTAGGATGCGACCTGCTCCTGCCTGGAAAATCTCAAGCCCCCAGGTTTTCAGTGCGCGCCTGAGGTAAGGTGACAGACGTCTTTCTAATGAGAACCAGAGTGGTATCTATCTATCTATCTATCTATTTATGGCTGTGTTGGGTCTTTGTTGCTGCACATGGGCCTTCTCTTGTTGTGGCGAGCGAGGGCTACTCTTCGTTATGGTGCGCGGGCTTCTCATTGCGGTGGCCTCTCGTTGTGGAGCACGGGCTCTAGGGTGCACGGGCTTCAGTAGTTGCAGCGCACGGGCTCAGTAGCTGTGGCTTTCGGGCCCTAGAGCACAGACTCAGTAGCTGTGGCGCACGGGCATAGTTGCTCCGTGGCATGTGGGATCTTCCTGGATCGGGGCTCGAACCCGTGTCTCCTGCATTGGCAGGCGGATTCTTAACCACTGCGCCACCAGGGAAGCCCCCAGAGTGGTATCTTTTTTACCCTTAGCGTTTTTCTTCTCTCCCGGGCTAACACGTTGCTGCCCAGAGAGCGTTCTCCTGCGCGGGTGGGAGCCGACCCAGAATGTGTGTGACGACTTCAGGGCACTCATTGGTTCAGCTCATTCTGGAGACCTCTAAGTTGCGGCCTTAAAAAGGGGCAGGGGGCTGGGGGCCGGCTTTCACCTGCTGTTTTGAAAGGGAAAAAAGTAAGAGCACCATGGATTTTTAAGTTGTGTAAAGCTGACTTCTACCACGCAGTGAGGCTAATGTGGGCTGATGCACGTGGCCTAAGGTTTCAGCTAATGTATTAAAATAATAAAGTGATGGGAGCCTCCTGGTGGCCTCCGGGTTAGGATTCTGGACTTGCACTGCAGTAGCCCGGGTTCAGTCCCTGTTCGAGGAACTGGGATCCCACAAGCCACGTGGCACGGCCAAATAAATAAATAAATAAAGTGGTTCATTCAGAGTAAATGTGTTGTGATTTAACATGATTCCATGGGATTAGTTTGTTCATTTCTGTACCCTTTTCCTTAAGGGTTTTATTTCATGAAGTAATTGAATGTGACTGGATGGGCGGGGTATCTGTGTTCACTTCATGTCAGTAAACAAGTTTTTATGCCCAGCAACTTGTGCATACAGCTCTGTTGTATAGTTACTTATCTGTCGCTGGTACAACTTTGAGTCCTTGGCTTGACTATACAAGTTTGATTTGACTATACAAGCTTCATGGCATGTCAATTTTGCCATGTTTTGTTTTGTTTTGGCTGCGCCGCGTGGCTTATGGGATTTTAGTTCCCCAACTAGGGATTGAACCTGGGGCGCCAGCAGTCAGAGTGCTAAGTCCTAACCACTGGACTGCCAGGGAATTCCCGTTTTGTTTTTTTCGTTTGCTTGTTTTTTAAATTTTGCTGTACTTATAGGAGAGCTATTCTGTGTATGACAGTTCAGAGTTGCAAGTACGACATGTGAGTGATATGGTAACTTGAAATATCTGTGTTGTACACATTATGTCACAACTTAATAGCTTGAAAAAACATATTATCTCATGGTCTAGAATCCAAGAGTGGCTTAGCTGGGTGGTTTTGCCTCAGGGTCTCTCCATGACTTTTGTTGAATCTAACTTCACTCACTTGGCTGTTAGCAAGGGGCCTCAGTTCCTCCCTCTCTGAGTCTCTCCATGGGGCTGCTCATGTCATGGCTGCTGGCTTCCCCCAGAGCGAGTGATTCAGGAGAGAATTTGCACCCAAGATGAAGTGCAGAGTCTTTTTCAGAAGTTACACACCTTCACTTCTGTCTTTGCTTAGTCTCACAGTCAACCCTGTGATAGTGTGAGGGAGAGCTACACAGGATTGGGAATACCAG
The DNA here is from genome assembly GCF_963455315.2 of Globicephala melas. Classification (NCBI taxonomy): domain Eukaryota; kingdom Metazoa; phylum Chordata; class Mammalia; order Artiodactyla; family Delphinidae; genus Globicephala; species Globicephala melas. The sequence continues at coordinate 65,493,599 of NC_083326.1, forward strand.
GAGGCGGGATTCATTTGGGGCCATCTTGGAGGCTGGCTACCATACTCATTAATCCACCATGCCAGCCTTTCTTCATATGGTCTCAGGTCTGTTACTATGAGTGAATTATTTGGCTTGTGTACACTTCTTGTATACTAGATCCAATCAATTCCTGTTTGTTCAAGGATATTCTAGCAAGTCTCTTCTTCGGATTAAGTTTTCTGTTTATCTGGACGGTTCCCATCAGCAGACAGGCTGATTATAATGTCACCTCTCATTAAAAAATCCATCTTTTGATGGCACATCCCCCTTCTGCTTGTTTTATTTCATACTTGCTAGTTATAGGAAAACTTCTACAGAGTTGGCCATACTTGTTATCTCCAAGTCTCTTGTTTTCTTTTAAATCCACTCTTGTCAAGATCACTAATGAATTCCACAATGTTTAACTCAATGGTCAATTTTTAGTTTTTATTTTATTTGATTTATTGGCAGCATTTATCAAAGTAGTTCATTTCCTCCTCCCTGAAAAAAATTTTC